>NC_064245.1:39014062-40233750 GCF_003254725.2 Canis lupus dingo | reverse complement strand
CAGGTGTGGGTCAGATGAAGGAAGAAGAGAGGAAGGTATGGGGGGCGGTGCGTGCATGGGAGAAAGAGAGAGACAGTCAGTGTCTGAGTCTGTGCATGGTGACAACTTGGCCAGGGCCACATGGACTGGGGCTTCAAGGAGATGCTTGATGGAATGGGTTTCTGATTTCAGCAAGAGATCAAGAAAAAAAAGACAATGCAGGAAAGCCATAGTTACCCTGGAAAGCTCTGCTATGTCTTTTCTTGGATTTAAATGATAATAAAAGAAAGATCTGCATGACGAAAATTACGAACTACTGATCAAAGAAGACATAAATAAATGGAGAAACATCTGTGTTCATGGATTGGAAGGCTCTGCATAGTAAAGATGTCATTTTTTACCCAAACTGATAACCATTTCAGCAGGATGCCAATCAAAATCACCACAGGTTTTTTGCAGACCCAGAGAAGCTGGTTCTAAAATTCACATGGAAAGGGAGACTCTAGGGATCCCTGGGTGGCGCAGCGGTTTGGCGCTGCCTTTGGCCCAGGGCGCGATCCTGAGGACCTGGGATCGAGTCCCACGTCGGGCTCCCGGTGCATGGAGCCTGCTTCTCCCTCTGCCTGTGTCTCTGCCTCTCTCTCTCTCTCTTTGTGTGTGTGTGACTATCAGAAATAAATAAAAATTAAAAAGGAAAGGGAGACTCTAGAATAAACAATCTTGACAAAGAAGAATGACATGAGTGACATCACATGCCTGATACTAAGGTTTTGCATAGAATGACTAAAATCAAGACAGTATGGTATTGGCCAAGGGAATGACATGTAGACCCTAGAACAGAATGGAGGCCCCAAGGCTTGGAATCCCATGAGTTCTAGAGTCTCTCCTCTCTCCTTCTCCCTGGGGAGGTCTAACGCTGGTATGGGGCAGAGGTCATCTGGATGGCATGCCGGCTTCCCTATGCACATCCTCTCTGAGTTGTGACACTCCTCTCTCCCTCGTTGGGCCTAAGCCTCTATCCACCCTGCAAAAGGGCCAGGCCTATCTCCTCTCTCTTGACCTCTTAGCCACCTCCACACCCTTCTGTGGAGTCTTGGGTAATCTGGTGCTGCTCCCAGGGCTGCTCTGGCTCTGGAGAGGGCAGATACCCCTGTCCCAACCTCCTCCACCACTATGTCCCTCTAGATGGCCATCAGAGGGGCCTCATTCCACCAGCCAGGCCAAGAATGAAAGCTGTGGTGCTCAGAGCCCCAGATAGGAGGTGGGGCAAAGCGCCTCTGACTTGACACCCTTCAACCCCATGAGAGGTGTCTTTCCCTGAATCCAGGAGAATGGGGTGAGTCTTCCCACAATCTAGGGATGTTCCTGAGGCCATTCAGCCAGTGGGAAGCCCCTGTGATGTCATCCTACAACTCCCTCCTCTTCTGGGGTAAAACCTATACATCGAGTCTTTCTTGAGCAGCCCTGCATACCTTTGTGCTCTTAAAGTTACTGCTCTGCATGTGCCTCTTGAGATCAGAGTTTGCACAGTGAAACCTCCACTCCTGAGTCTCAGAATATGTTTCCAGGTCCTTCTTCCCTGGCACAATCAGCCTCAGCCTTGAGGTCAGGCTTGAAGGAGCAAAGAGGAATGGCAGAGGAAGAGAACCACCTGCCATGTCTGCTCATTCTCTTCTGATTTGGTAGGTGACCCTTCCCTGCACCTCCCTGAGAACAGGAGGACAAGTTCAGCTCCAGAAAAGGGACAGAGTGGGAACAAGTGATCTCACCAATGGTTGCAGCTAAAAGGCTGTGCCCCTGGGGCCAGGAGGAGCGTAGGGCACTCTGAGAGTGCATGGCCATACCTACTGCTGGCCCAGAGTGCCACAGAGAGCTCCTGGAGAAAGCCCTTTGGCGTTGAGGTATAAAAGATGAGCAGGACCTGATGAGGTGCTCAGGGGAGAAGATCTTTCAGGCAGAGGGCCCCAGCCTGACCAAAGGCCTGACCAAAGGCCCCAGAGCCTGACCAAAGGCCCCAGAGCAAGAAAGAAGAGCTGACAGCTGGCAGGTGGGGCCGAGGAAGCAGGATGGAGGTGTGGGAGAGGCTGGGGGACCAGCAGGACCCGCTGCAGCCTGGGACAGGGCCTTGGTCCTTACTTCAGTTTGTTTTCTGTCTCATTCCCTGAACTTGAGGTGAAGGGTAGAGGGTCTGAGGCACTTGGCTCAAAGTCCCTCTATCACCTCCAACTCCCCATGACTCACACATGGCACAGGGTAGGTGCTCAGCCAATGCCAAGCCGCCATGGCTTGGATGTGAAGCCCTTTTCATCTTGCTAATGAGGAAGTAAAGGCCCTGGGTGCGGGGTGGGGGGGAGGTCAGAGTGCATCTAGCCCTGTTCTTACCTTTCCTGATAACAGCTTCCCACTCTTCCTTTGGGTGCCAGCCCGCATTACTATTCTAGTCCATCATGTGGTTTTGTGGTCTGGCACGCCACCTGTACTCCAGAGGAAGGATGTGACTGAGGCCAAAACAGTTAGCACGGTGCACCTCCTGGCCATCATGACTGGTTCAGGGATGAACACATGGACCAATTCAGGCAGCCTCAAGATCATGATGTAGCCCTGGAACTGCTAGGAGACTCTTCCTTGGAATAATCTACCTGAAAGTGAAGCCAAGCCAAAGGAAGCTAAGCTGAGAGTGACAGCTTTTTATAGCATCATTAGAGCACCTGGATCCAGCTATGCCTAGAGCTAGGTTTTGAACTTTTTAATCACATTCATCAATGAGTTTCCCTTTTCTTGCCTAAGACAGTTTGACTTGTGTTTCTATGATGTGAACCTCACAAATTCTGGCTGATTTAGCATTCCTGGCCAGGCCACCTTTTCCTCATCCTCCCCTTGGCCAGTGTAAAGAATGGAGCTTTCCTGAGGCTGTCCCATAAGTGTGGAGCCTCACCACTCACCTACAACCTGCGATCAGGGGTTGTTGATTGAGGGAATCTCTTTATTATTTGCACAACCCTGGCCTTGCCGTTCTGCACTTCTACCGATATTTTTTCAGCCCCACACCGCGTGTAGGACTCATTGCTAATTCCTGGGGCCCTGCGCTTACCCCAGCCTCAGACCCTGGGGTCCCCTGGACCCTGCAGTGCAAGGGCTTGAACAGAGAAAGGATGGCCTGGGCAAGCTCCACAGCCTGGTCGCCCCACGGCCTCCAGGGAGGCTCGGGGCCTGCCAGGACTGACAAGCTGCGAACACATGCTGCTGGGGGGGGGGGGGGGGGGGGGGGAGGGTTGTTTTTTCCAATGGCCTTTTCCAAGCCAGAAAGAACTGAAATGTGAGCTCCCCGTATTTTAACCGCGAGCAGAACTGCCAGGGCCTCCTGGCTCCCTCCTCCTATGTGGGCTGGGAGGCCGTGTGGGCGCGCGTCCACAGCAGTGGAAAATACCACGAGGGGTGGCGGGAGCCGGGCGACACCGGGCTCCCTGCGCTCAAACGGGGGCAAGCACAGCCCGGCCGCGGGGTGGGGTTCCCCTGCACCACTTTCTCCGGTGACCCTGGGGCCCCAGGGAGATCCTCTGACATCTCTAAACCTCAGTCTCTCTACTCATAAAACCGACACACAAATGCTCGCCCGCCGATGCCCAGTGCGATGCCCAGTGGGTCCGTCTAGCTGTGGCAGCGGCCCCGCGAGGCAAGCGCGGCTGTCACCCCCACGGCCCAGAGGGCAAGGCAGAGGCTCAGAAGGGGTGTGCGGCTGCGCAAGGTGACAGCCGGGCTCAGCTCGCTGTGCTCGCAGCTCCCGGGGAGGGGCTTCCGCGGGAAAGCCCCGGGCAAGGCGGTCATCCACGCGCTCTGCACCGGCGCGGCCTTGTCCATCTCGGGAGGCTTGTCCCTGAGCTCCCCCACCGGGCCTCCATCGGGGGTCCGCGGCAGCGGGGGTGCGGGGACGCAGGGGCCACAGCGCAGGGAGGCGCGTGGCGGAGCAGAGGCCGGTCCGGCTGCGGCTAGCTGAGCTGCACAGATGCCTTCTAGAAGGAGGGGCCTGGCGGGGTGCGCTCAGGGTGCCTGGAGCTGCTCTGAGACTAAGAGCACACTGCCTGGCTCAGGTGAGAGTCAAGACTTTGAAAGGAAGGAAAGGCCCCGGGAGCCCCAGGACCTGTGCTATTGGGTGAAATAATCAAGAAAAGCTGCCTCATCTCCCACGGAGACATAAATCATCCTGTGCCCCTCGGGACTGATACTCACTGTCGAGTTCCTAATTTTTCACAGCTGTCCCCTCGAGAGGCAACTGGGTGGGGGGAGGGACGAGAGTATGAGGCAGGAAAAGGGGCTGAGAGACCGGCCCAGAGAGGAGAGGCGGCAGGGAGGCGGGGAGGCGGGGAGGCAGGGAGGCCGGGGAGGCGGGGAGGCGGGGAGGCAGGGTGAGGCAGGGGAGGCAGGGAGGCCCGGGAGGCGGGGAGGCAGGGAGTCGGGGAGGCGGGGAGGCAGGGGAGGCGGGGAGGCAGGGAGTCGGGGAGGCGGGGAGGCAGGGGAGGCGGGGAGGCGGGGAGGCAGGGAGGCGGGAGGCAGGGGAGGCAGGGAGGCAGGGGAGGCAGGGAGGCAGGGAGGCAGGGGAGTCGGGGAGGCGGGGAGGCAGGGGAGGCGGGGAGGCGGGGAGGCAGGGGAGGCGGGGAGGCAGGGGAGGCGGGGAGGCGGGGAGGCAGGGAGGCGGGAGGCAGGGGAGGCAGGGGAGGCAGGGGAGGCAGGGAGGCAGGGAGGCAGGGGAGGCAGAGCCAGAGACTGAGGGAGCTGCGGGGATCGGTGTACAGGCACGGGAGGAAACAGGAAGGGAAAGGGAGTCAGAGACAGGAGAGACACACAGAGGGAGACAGTTGTGAAGTCAACAGAGAGCCCGACTGCTTCAGGGGACATGGGATAGAGGTGAACTAAGGGGATTGTGGCAATTAGGAGAATCAGGGAAACTCCGGGGGAAGGGGGGGTCCTTGGTCTAGTGCCACCTGTGGCTCCTATGTGCCCGGGAGGCGCAAGGCAGGAGGCCATAGGCCCTGGCCTGGGTCCAACTCCTACTGTCCCCATCTAGAAACAACTGTGAACTGTTTTCTGAGGCAGGGACAGGGCTGGCTGGGCATGTGCAGGGCCTCACCATCCAACCTCCTCAGAGGCCGCCCCTGCAGATGAGAAGCAGGGGGTCAGAGAGGGAGTGAGGGCCTCTGCACCACCCCCAGGCAGGAGGCGGGGCTGAGGAGGGCACTGCAGGAAGGCAGGCAGGTTCTGCTGCTTTCTGAGGGCTGAGGCCCAGGCCCATCCTTCCTGGAGACCCCAGAAATGCCTGTTTAGTGGGTGGCCACTGAGGCCAAATCTACCCTGCCCCCGCCCTGGAGAGAGCCTAGGCCTAGTCCTGATCCCCAAGGATCAAGGATAAAGTGAGATGCCTGATCCCTGTTCCACAGAACATCTCTGATGGGAAGACTGTTACCCTGTTTTATAGATGGGGAGACTGAGGCTCAGAGGGGCTGAACATCTTGGCCAAAGTCTCTCAGCTGGTAAGAAGAGGGACCAGGAAACAGAAACCAGATGGGCTTGCTCCTGCCCCTCCCTTCCCTCCTCCTCCTCCTTCACTATCCCTCACCCTTCTCCTTGAGTCCTCCCTCTTACACTAATCTGTGTCTCCCCACTCATCTGTTGCCTGAAGAGAGGCTGCAGGCACAGAGGAAGTGCCTCTGGGAGAAAATGGCGGCTCCTCTGGCTCCAACTGTAGCCATGGGCATCAGGCAGTGAGGGCACCGGAGCCCCTCTGCTCCTCCACATCAGAGCCACCTGAGCTGCTTAGGGACTAGGGAAGCCTAGAAGGAAATGCGTCCCCCTTCAGAGCAGTGAGGGGTCTCAGCACACCAGGGACCACAAGCCTGAGAGATCCAGAAGCACTCACACTTCCTCCGTGGCCGCCATCCCTTCTAGTTGCACACCCCAAGACACACAAACTGGCCAAACCGAACCAGTCAGATGGCCAACTTGAGTCTCCCTCTCTTCCTTTCCCTCTCATCTGAGGTTGAGGTGCCCATAGGGTTTGGCCCTGTCATGGTCAGGTCCCTGGAATTCTGATGGAGGTCTAGGACTCCTTTTGATCTGCATTTGAACCCTGTGCACCAGCTCATCAGACTTCTGTAAAGTGAGGATAATTAGAGCCACCTTGGAGGTGAGTGACAGTGAAGGGGCAGCCGGTGCGCATGATGCCCTTCCTGAGCCTCCCTCCCGATGGCACTGAGGTCAAGGGCGTGCAGCTCCGGTTTCCTTCAGGCACCAGGGGAAGGACTTTGGGAACATGAGGGCCAAGGGAGAAGGGGGACATCCTCAAAGTCCTCAGGGACATGCAGATGCAGCTGTGTCCACAGGATGGGAGCCAGTATGTTCTCCTTCCACCCTGAGGGCTTAGCAGGATCTTTGTGAAACTTTCCATTGATCCACATGCAGACATTTTGCTTCCCAAACTTCCTCTCACCTTGGAGAAGACCTGGCCCACAGGAAGCCTGCGGAGAGGACCTCTGTGTTCCCATTTTCCTGGGTGCCCCTGCCTCCCCCCATCAGAGTGGCCAGTCTTCTACTCCCTAGAAGCTTGGCATATAGGTTGCAGAGGGATTCGACCCCTTTCTAGTCTTCTGCTTTATTGTTGCTGTGGGTTGTTCTGGCCTAGACAAGTCCAGCACAGAGACATTAGATCAGCATTTCAGCCTGGAGCGCGTGGCCAAGTCCATTACAGCACTGCCCTCCTGGGATGGCCGGCAGCTGCCCTGCCCCATGGCCGCCTCCACAAGTCCTGCCTTCCCAGGGGCTGCCAGAATGACCCACCCAGTCCATCGGAGTCCAGCCTGGGGTACCGAGGCCTCCCCTACTGCAGACAGGGGCCTCCTTGGAGGAACCAGAGTCTACAAGGATCAAGTCCTGCCCTTCTGTGAATTACCCAGACCCCAAGATGGAGTGATGGGTGGCAGTCTCGTGAATGGGGAGCCAGGCATGTCTGAGTGTCAATCCCAGCTCCCAAGAGCTGACAAAAATCACAAACACTTATGTGTCACTGTCCCTCGGTGCCAGGAACTTGCTCTAAGGGCTTATGTTAATTCTTGCAAGAGTCCTGGGGGTGGGTCTCATGATATCTCCATTTCACAGAACAGGAAACCAAAGCACAGAGCAGGTAAGAAATATGCCCTAGCAATGTTTTCTGAGGATAGGTAGTGCTCAGAAAGTCCCTGGCAGGGTGCTGGGACCTAGGAGCCCAGAGGAGAGAAGTTATCATTACTGCTCTTGACACGATCCACCAAGACCTGGGACAGGAGCCCATAAGAATCTGTGGCATCCTGCATGTGGACCTGCCATAGTGGGGCCAGTGAGCAAGTCAGAACAAGTGGGCTAAACATCAGGAGAACCTTCCTGACTCTATCACCTTTTCCTGCCACAGCTTTTGTCCTGGAGAGGTGCCAGGCCATTCACAGCTTGGACGGAGCCTATCTGGCACTGCAATAGAGAACCCAGGGTCACCTGATTCCTGGCCAGCCCATTTGGTCATGGAGTGGGGGGTCTTCTCTGATGCCACCATGTCTCCTCATCTCTCTGAGATATCACCAAGCTGACCCACACATTGTCTATGTAGGGCTGGAGCTTTAGCGAAGTCCCCATAATTGAATGGCAATAATATGGAATTTGAAAAAAAAAAAAAAGTAACCGAGCACTAATGGGGCAGCTCTTCTTCATCTGCACATAACACCGCCCCATTCTAAACAATTTGAATCTCTAACAGGGCTTCCATCTATTTATGGATTCCACCTCAGCTCCATGTTCAGTAGGGAAAAACCATTGGACTTCTCCTCATTCATCAAAGGTGACTGGATCAGGAATGGATGTGGAACACTGGCTGAATCAGTCAAAGGCTTCCCCATCATTTTTAACTTGGGACCAGAGAAAGCTTCAGTCTGTCTCCTGGAGGGGGGCTGGGAGATGTGTGGGTGAAGCTGCCAGGGGCCAAGTGTTTGTCTGAAAAAAATCAGCTAGCAGGGAAGAGAGGGAAGAGTCTTGGTGGTGGATGGCTGGGAAGAGTGTCAGAAGGTCTGGAAAAAAGAATTTTTTCTGGTGAAAGGAGTTTCAGAAAGGAAAAACAATAGGACAAACAGAACTTGTAAAACTCCTTCATGGAAAAATAATCATGAATGCAATTATTGTGATGGAATTGACTCTAGAAAATACTTTCTTCCCTTAAAAAAACAATATTGAAGCATTTTTGTCTAATAGTTTTGTATTCATAAACATAGCATCAAAAGTTCATTAAGATGGTACATTCAAGATGCCCCGAATTCAGTAACTAAATCTATCATCCTTCTGGCTCTTCCTCCCCACTCCCTCCCCACACCCTTTGAGTACTTTAGCAGATAGGGTTTCTTACAAACACTTCAATATGCAAATAGCACATTATTTCTAACTATTTTTTAAAAGATTTTATTTATTTATTTCAGAGAGAGAGAGAGAGAGAGAGCACACAGGAGTGGGAAAGGCAGAGGGGGAAACCTACTCTCTGCTGAGCATGGAGCTGCTTTCAGTGTTAGATCCCAGGACCCCAAGACTATAACCTGAGCTGAAGACAGGTGCTTAACTGATTGAGCCACCCAGGTGCCTGCCCCTATTTTTTTAAAAGCAGTCCTTTAAGTGAGGCTACTTGGCAACCCAGAAGTCAGATTCCTTCAAGTTACTTTATGTTTTCAAAAATATTCACAAGTAATCAAAATGCAACTACTTAACAACCACAATACAGAAATAACCCAAATGCCGATCAACTTATGAATGAATAAAAAAAGATATGGAACATAACACAAGGGAGTATTATTCAGCTATGAGAAAGGAGGACATTGTACCATTTGCAACAGAGTGGGTGAACCTTTTTGAGCGCATTGTGCTAAGAAGATAAGTCAGACGGAGAAAAACAAATATTGTATGATATCACTTATATTTGGAATCTAAAAAGTTAAACCTATTGAAAAATAAAAAACCAACCAGAGAATAAAACAGTGATCACCAGGGGAGGGGAGTAAGACTGATGGTGTTTAGGAGTACAAACTTATGAGTACTAACTAAGCCATTAGTTAGTACTAATGAGATCTAATGTGCAGTATATTGAATATAGACCATAGACAATAATGTACTATAATTACACAATGTGATAAATATCATTACTATGGCAATCATAATAAATAAGTGTATCTAAGTCACATGCTGTATACTTAAATTTACATGTCAAATTTACATGCCATTTTCATGTCAAATTTATCCAATAAAAATAAATATTCTAAGCTTTTGACTGCCCCCCCCCTTCATTTATCCTTCCACTAGTTGGGTGAGCTTCCCAAGGTTTTGTCCTATAAAATTCAGTTAATGGCATCTTCATTATCATCACTACTGTGTCTCTAAAGTTGAGTGTCCTCTGAAGAACTAGTCTCTATCATGTCTTTCTTTCCCACGTTGAACACCGCCCCTCCCGTGGGTGCACATGGCCAGGTGAAGGGACTGGCTCTATGTAGAGTAGGTATCTTGTCCTTGCCCTCGTGGGCAGCTGGCATTGACACCTCTGCCCACTCTGGCCCAGAGGACTAGGGTGGATCAAGGTCAAAGGTGGCCTGAATCAGGGTTAGTTCATCTGAAGCAGCAGCCAGGCAAAGAGAGATGTGGGATAATCACTCAACAAAGGGTGGTCTTCCTCTTGCAGCCCAGGCCACATTGCTGGCTGGACTGGTGACTCCAGGAACAGAGTGATCTTAGGCCATTTATCTCTGCCTGGGGGTAAGATGACCCTCCTGCAGTTAGGCCAGAGAAACAGGACTCTAGATGCCAGCTTCAGAGTCTGAGATGTTGTTTTCTATCTTCACCCTCTTTTTCAATGGTTCATCATATTTTCTTTTTTTAGAAAACATATTCGATTTAAATTCAATTAGTTAACATATAGGGTATCATTAGTTTCAGAGGTAGAGTTCAGTAATTCAACAGTTGCCTATAACACCCAGTGCTCAGGGCACCTGAGTGGCTCAGTGGTTGAGTGTCTGCATTTGGCTCAGGGCATTATCCTGGGGTCCTGGGATTGAGTCCCACATCAGACTCCCTGCAGGAAGCATACTTTTCCTTCTGCCTATGTCTCTGCCTCTCTCTCTGTGTCTCTGATGAATAAATAAAAATAAAATTAAAAAAAAAAAAACCACCCAGTGCTCATCACATCACATGCCCTCCTTATTGGAGATTTTCCAATGTCCCCACCTGACTCTCCCCACAAATGATTTTTTTGGGATTTAATTGACATATAACATTATGCTAGTTTCAGGTGCACAATGTAATGATTCAATATTTGTATCTGTTGTGAAATAATCACTAATAAATCTAGGTAACATCCATCACTGTACATAGTTATAAAATTTCTTTTTCCTGTGATGAAAACTTCTAATATTTACTCTCTTAGCAACTTACAAATATACAGTGCAGTATTATTCACTATAGTCCTCATGTTGTGCATCACATCCCCATGGCTTATCCTATGTTTAGCTGGAAGTTTGTACTTTTTAACCCCTTCACTCTACAAATGATTTTTTTTAAACAAAGGATTTTTGATCAGAGCACACAGTAGGCTAACTTGCTTTCTGTCCTGGACTGAGGGAGAGAGAGACAGAGACAGAGTGGAAGAAGTAGGGAGGGAGGGAGATGGGGGGGGAGAGAAAGTAAGGGGAGGAAGGGAGAGAAGCACATACAGAGCAAACCGGAGCGAAGCTCTACCCTTACTAGCTAGGCTTTTCCACTGAAGATGCTCAGCACCATCTTAAGACAGATGATTTCAGGATTGGGAGGAGTCAGGCAGGTCTGAGGCTCAGAAATGGGCTCCAAATCTACCAGACCTGGAAACTAGGAAGTGGCCCTGGGCTGTCATCAGAAGATCAGTTGGATGGTCAGGCCACAGTGCTAGAGGAGCAGGGAGGCTGTATTCTCTGGGCACCGTGGGGGTGAGGACAGCAGGAGGTGGCAGGCTGTCCTCAGTAGCTGGAAGCCTTCCTAGAGCTGGCCAGCCAACTGTTGATGTTTGTGTACTCCCTATCTGCACCCTTAGCAGTGTTCTGGAGGTTACTCATTCCTGATCATGAGACAATGGAGTGACATTTTCAGAAATGTTGTGAGCTGGCTGTTAAACACAGCTTTTGTGAAACATTAAATTATAGACTCACAATTAAATACATCATATCAAAAACAGAGGTAATGCTCAAATCCCATCCAACTCATCACTTCCTGATTAATTCACTCTATTTTACATTTGAGTTTATTTATATCTATTTATAATCTATATGGTGCTTATATGGTGGAAATCCTGTATAATATGTGTTACTGTACATATCTCCCCAGCTCTGAGTTCAAAGATTGTCTTGTTGGCGGGAGTATTTATGCCATTGCAAACACTACAAATGGGGACTCATGGGCTCCTCCCCGCCAGAGTGCTGGTTATTCATCACTATCAAGTTCTAAGAGTGTGTGTCCTCACACACCTCCCATGTGGAAAGTGCTCAGGACAAATCCATCAATGTATATTTAATAAGCAAGGTAAAGCACATGTCAATATTTATGGCCATAGGGCTCCTCAAACTTTCCAGGACAGTTTCAATGCAACTGTTCTTTCCTGTGGTCAGAGGAGAGGACCCAATTAGGTTTCAGAGCCAACATTGGATGCAGGGGGCCACTTTGAGATAAATGGGTGATTTATAGACTTTTTGTCCTCTCTTTTTTCCATCCCCACAGCACCGATCACTCTTCTCTTTGTATATTAATTGCATTTTTAATCCCCCCCCCCCAATTTAGATCATGGGTACTTCAAATTACCTTCTTATTTACCGACTTCAAGATCTAATGCTGAAACCTCAAAGGGGAATAACCAGTTTTTTTCCAGGGCCAGATTTGAAAATTAATAATTAAGAATAATAATAGTCAAAACTCTCAAACCTTAAACATCTATTGCCTAAAATAGACAGTTTAGAGCTTGAAATCCAAGTGACTCACAAAATATGTAGCTGGTGACTGCCCCCCTACCTCCAAAGCTAATTGAATAAAAAGACAAAACAAAACAAAAAAAACCTTGAAGAGGCTGGTTTCTCCAAGAAGCAAACCCTGCACACTTCCTCTTCTCCAGGCCTGAGGCTCGCTTGGCCACACAAGGCATATAAAAACCCCATTTGGAGAATCACTTGTTTCCCATGTGGCTCTTCCATCAGTGTAATTTAAGAAAACACACAATTCCCGCACCCAGATTTGGAAATCACAAGTGATACACACCTGAAAGGGATGCCAGAGGTTGGAGGAGTGGTGTTTCTCTCTGTTTAAGCCCATGAGCTGGCTTCTTGAGATTCAAAACACTCTACGGAGGTGAGGTTGATATACACTCAGGGGGGAAGTAGGCTATAAATTCTAAAGGGAGTCTCTGGCCAACCACGCCATCAGCCAGAAATGAGAAGGAAGTAGGTCGGCATGTAAACTGTGCTCATCTCTGAGTGGTGGGGTTGGGGAGATTTTCATTTTCTTATTTATTGTTCTTTGAATTTTCCAAATGCTTACTGATGAACAGATAGGGCATTTTGTGTATAGTTGGGGTGGGGAACATTGTTTGCTTGCTTGGCAAAAAGAGAACAGGGTTGTGTCTTTGCTCCTCTCTGAGTGCCCCTGGGCTGGGGTTATTTGGTGTTTCCATGAGCAGGTCTATCCAACTCCATGTGAGTCATCCCAACCCGAGGCTTGTTATTTAATTAGCTGCTGAGGGCCTTAAGTTAAAAAAAAAAAAAAAAAAAAAAAGGTGATTTAGATGAAGGGGAAACTCAACACAGCAAATTTTTTGGTAAATGTGGCACTAGTAATGGTGCTAAAGCCTTTACACAACTGGGGAGTTACCATCTGTCACCAGTGGTGAAAGGCACCTGGCTCTTTGATTAGTCTCCATGGCAGGGACTGCTGGTTACCAACCCAACAGCTAGTTTTCTCCATTGCTAATATCTATTCTTGTTTTCTTCACTCCATTCTAATTTTGATAAGGGGATCCAGATGCTCAACAAAAAATACGTCTACTTCCTGGCCTTCCTGCAGCTCAGCAGCACGTGGTCCAGATCCAGAGGAGAGAGGAGAAGATCAGCTCAGCCCAGAATGGCCTCTGGCTGGTTGTCCTACCTCCTCTTTCCTGCCTGCAAAGTAGCAACAAGCTTGAAGGTGCTCAGCTCTGTGCTTGTCAGCTCCTCCATCCAGAACAAGACCTGCCTTCACCTGACATAGCCACTGATGGTTTTGTTTCCCAAAGTAGAAGGAGTTCTCCCTCAAAATGAATTTGGCATCTGTCTCTGGCCAAAAGGAGAAGTATTTGTGTGACTTCTAGTTTCTGGCCCCTCCATTTCCATGGCTACTAGAACTAAGAGCCCTCCAGATACACACTATGGATGAAGGACCCTCTAGCTGCTCAGCATGGACCTAAGTCTCCTAAGGTTGAAACAGGTCTCAGGGATCGATTCCACACATAGCAGAGATCCATTCATTGATTCATTTATTCCTTTCAGCAAACGCCTCTGATCCAGGCAAGGTTCAGTGTGAACAAGACAGTGTGCAGGCTTGTGGAGCAGCTAGGTAGTAAACAAATATAGACATAGCAATTTCAGGTAATTAAAGTGCTGTGAATAAAAATAAAGCAGGGTGGTGGAATGGGAGAGCCACTCGGTTAGGGTGTTCAGGCAAGGCACTATGTCATCTGCCTTGTGAGATAGGCAGTGACCTGAAATGAATGAGGGGGTGAGCAATACAAAAGTCTCAGGTGAAGGCATTAGGCAGTGGAAGCAGAGATCTAAGGCCATGAGACAGAAATCAAAGAATAGTAAATACATTCTATAATACTCTGGGCACTGTTTTCAGTACTTTAAATATATTCCTTGTTTAATCCTCATGACAACTCTAGGATATAGGTGCTATTATCCCTATTTTATAAATGATGAAACTGCAAACCAGAGAGGGTAGGTCATTTGCCTAAGATCACATAGCAAATCAACCACTTGATTATTATTTTTTTTAATTTCATGAGCCCAGGTACTAGATTCAGGGGTAATTAACATTCAATCCTTCCTCTATAAAATTATAAGACTATATCCAGACCTTTAATGTCTATGGGTGTGGTATTATTCTGTTGTCTCCTTTGGAATAGGTGATGGGATCAATCCTGCTTTGCTATAATTCTAAATATCTGGATGCAATTGATGAATATAAGTCAATCATTTAACCCTACTTACATTTAATCCTAAATACATTAACCCTACTATATAACCCCTTCAATGTGTGGGTGGTTGAGTGGGCCACCAGCTGGGAATTGTGAAAATCTGGATCCTGGACTATGTTGATGATGCAGTTTTCTTATCCTTTTTATAAACATAAATAACAGTTTTATCGAGATATAATTCACATACCATACAATTTCCCTATTGAAAATGTACAAGTCAGTGGCTTTTATTTTATTCATAGGAATGTGTCTCAATCACAGTCAATATAGGAACATATTCATCCTTACAGAGAAGAAACTGTACCTTTCAGCAGGGACGCCTCTTTTCCTCCCTGACTTCACCCAGGCCTCTAGGAAACCACTGATCTATTCTCTCTCTGGATTTGCCTCTGTTAGACATTTCATACAAATGGAATCATATAATACTTGCCCTTTGTATCTGGCTTCTTTCACTTGCCATGTTTACAAGCTTCATTTATGTTGTAGTGTGTAAGGTTGATTCCTTTTAATTGCCAAATAATATTCCATGATCTGACTATACCACATTTTATTTATTCATTCACCAGTTGATGGATGATTGGGCAATTTCTACTTTTTGGATATTGTGATTAGTGCTACTATGAGCATTCATATACAAGTTTCTTTTTTTTTAAGATTTTATTTATTTATTCATGAAAAACAGAGAGAGAGAGAGGTTGAGACACAGACAGATGGAGAAGCAGGCTCCATGCAGGGAGCCTGATGCAGAACTCGATCCCGGGTCTCCAGGATCACGCCCTGGGCTGAAGGCAGCGCTAAACCGCTGAGCCACCCAGGCTGCCCCATGTCCAAGTTTCTACACGGACTATGTTCTCCATTCTCCTGGGTATATCCCTCGGAGTGGGATTGGTGGGTCCTACTCTATGCTTAAGCGATTGAGGAGCTTTGTCGAGGGGTACAGCTTTACTCTTCTTGGGCCATTTCTGTCCAGCAGCTGTGCTCACCCTTGACGGGTACCCTTGAAACCAGCCCAGGGGAGGGAGGGTCATTGGTTCTCACAAAAGTTGGTTGGCTTTCCCTGATCATCTCCTTTAGACAGTTAGGAGCATCTTTCTTAGCAATGATACTTTATTACTAAAGAGTATTTTGGGGGTTGACAAACTGTTGGCATTGTTTCGAGGTTGCTTAAAGCAGTAACTTCACAAACATATCCGCACCTCTGGGAAATCAGGCCCTAGGAATTAGCCGTTTGGTTTACTCTTGGCAGGAGGAGAGGGTCAGAATGAAAATAACTGAATTTCTTCTTTTATAAGCAAAGGCTAGCTAGCTTTACTGCCCCTTCCCAGGGTCAAGGCGAATCCACCAGTTACTCTGTCACTGTCTACTGCTAATGATCCATGAGAATGGCAAGGACACCCCGCCGAGCAGTGGCCACTGGGCTGTCAGTATCCGGCTGTGGGCACAGGGCTACCTCACGACTAGAAAGGCCCAGAGCAGGCTGGACAGGCTCTGCTTCCTCCTCCCACCCCCCACGTACGTCCTGTCTGCAGGGAGACCAGCTGAGGCCCTTCCGAGGAAGTGGGCTGGGCCTGGCCAGGTGCTCCGCTCTCCCACATCAGCGCCGCGCACGTAGATGACAGCAGGCTTCCAGGTGGGAAGTGCAACATCCGGGAGTCTTCAGGGCCTGTCCAAAAATCCAGATGTTTGGCGTCGACAGCCCCCAAACCTGAGTGATTGAATCTGACACTTTTTTATAGAGTGTAGGCACAGCTGTCCAAAGAAAGCTCGTCTGTATTCACTCCTTCTCTGCCGGCTTGAGTGTGCTCTGAGTTCTGATTGCAGCAAACTTTTGGCAGCTTCCTTCCATTCTTATGCTGGCAAAGACCCAAAAGAACCTCCAGCCCCCTAAGAGAGAAGGAGATCAGGAGCCTGACCTATTTGATGGAAGGGCAAAAAGAGGGTCCAGATGAAATGGTGCCATGGGCTGGGGGGTCCTGCACTGGAAGGGGGTTCAACTAGACAGTCTTTGAGGTCACTCTCCATTCTAGGCTACTAGGACACTAAAGAAAGCTCAACAACCCCCTCTCCACCTCCTAGATTCCAGAAAAAGGTTTTTCCTTAGGAGGCCTTCAAAGGGCAAGACAGAGAGAGCTCAAGAGATACGAGACATCCCAGAGGGGATGCTGCTGAGCCTCTGCCCTTCTCCCACATAACTTCTCCCAAATGGCCAGCATCCTTGAGGTCCCCATCTGATGCCCCGGACAGACCACTTCTTTTTCCTGAAGCATACCATGCCTTCCGCTGCCCTCCTCTCCTTCCTTGTCCACCTCATCATCCTTCTTGGCTCAGGTTCAGCCCCAACGCCCCCTCCCTGTGACCATCAGTGAGCACCCCAGTAGGGCCACTGGCATTTCTTTCATAAGCCTGGGAGCTATGGATGTACTTCTGTGGGAGTACTCAGCATGTCCTCAAGGACAGAGACAGGGACCATCACTCTCTGTAGCTTCCTCTCCAGCCCAGAGCCCAGAATGGGATAGCATCATGAGAACCCCATGGAAGTTTGTGACATGAATGAAAGGAAAATCTGTTGGACGGCAACAAGATGGGTAGAGTCAAGATGCCAAAGTCAGCAAGAAGGAGCACAACGGAGGAGGGAGAGAGGTCTTCTTATGGTGCTGAAGCCACAAGCTAGAGCAATTAGGGTACCCTAGGCTTGCATCCCCTGAGGTGATTTAAACACCATTACAGGGTCACCCTTAAGAATTAGGAGACTGTCCTTAAAAATCCAGATATTTGGCATCTAGTAAAAAACTCAGACGGTCTCAGCAAGAGAGGCCAGAGCTGGGCAGCAGCTGCCCCGTTGGACAGCCATGGTCTGCCCTCATTTTCTCTTGGTGGCTTCTGTCCTGGGCCTGGTGGGCATCGAGTTTGCCACCCTCTCTGCTGGGAGGTGCAAAGCAGAAGGTCGTTGCCTTAGGAGTGGCAGGATAGAAGAGAACCTGCTCCAGATTTTACTGAGGGCCTGACTGGGATTTTAAATCACACCTGGGGCTGCCTTTTATTTTCCCCAAAGGAAAGGAGATCTCAGAGGGTCATTCAGAGCAATCCCTATAACTCCCAGGCATCTGAATCTTAGGTTTTCTCTTGACAGATCCAACCCCACAGCTGTATGTGGAAGTTGTGACTGTTCCCCAGCATTCCGTCCACACACTAGAGAAGCTTATTCTCCGGTTTTCACTTCCCACCAACTTCTGTTCGTAGAATGAAATTTAATTTATTTTAATTTTTTTTAAAAAATGAATGCCATCAGTAAAAGCAAGAAGCACAGTCTGGGTCGGGGCTGGGGGTGGCGGGGTGGAAGATGGAGGGAAGACTCCTGATGGGCTCCAGGAAACTTGTAGAGAGTGTCAATGTGCTCACTATCTTGACTGGTGACTGTTTCCAGGGCTGGGGTGGGGGGTGCCAGAGGTTATCAAACTTGCACTTGAAATAGGTTCAGCTTAGTATATGTCAATTACACCTCAATGAAACTGTTTTTTTTGTTTGTTTTCGGGTTTTTGGTTTTCTTGATTTTTTTTTAAAGCAAGAAGCACCATTTGAATTTAGTTAAAAGGTACATGGCTTCAACATGGAACCATAAACCTTGCAGAGCCCAGTGACTCCTGTTTGGACAGCGTGCTGGGTATTTGAGAGAGTGGTCAATAGTGAGGGGCCCAAGGCACAGAGATCCAGAGGCCAGGGTGGGTCCTGGTGCTCTCAGAAAAACCCACCCTGGGTGGCTCAGTGGTTGAGTGTCTGCCTTTGGCTCAGGTCCTGATCTCAGGGTCCTGGGATCAAGCCCCTTATCGGGCTCCCCACAGGGAGCCTGCTTCTCCCTCTACCTATGTCTCTGCCTCTCTCTGTGTGTCTCTCATGAATAAATGAATTTTTAAAAATCTTAAAAAAAAAAAAAAAAAAGAAAACCCCACCTTTCTCCCACCTGTCCCCGCTGGATACTCCCCCACTGTGTTCTCCTCCTGGGGCTTCCTTCTCCCTACCTCCCACCCAGAAGGAGTGTTCTTCCAATCCCTGGTAGGGGGGGTTAACAGCTCTCAGCTGAGGAGGAGCCAACCCTGCCCCCAGCAGATTCTGAACCCCAAAGGCCCCTGCCTGAGAGTGAAAAGCATGGGGGGGGGCACACCATCTTCCCCACCCTCTTCCTCTGCACTCCGCCCACGCATGTCCCCTGCAGGAGGACTGCCATTGGTGGCCTGCTCATCACTGCAGCCATTCCCAGGAGCTCTCAGGGCTGCCTTTTTTTCTTTGCTGAAGCCCACAATGTACAAACACATATCTAGCAAATAATTAAAGAAATAATAATGAGCAGCCTCACATCAGCAGCAGAGGTTAACTGCACTGAGCAGTCTTGCTCCCGTCTCCTGCCCACCCAGCTCCTCTGAAGGCCAGGAGGGCAGCCAGTGGACCAGCTTGGGTGGTCGGCCTGCCAGGCAGGCAGGCCTCTCCATTCCCGTTATGTGGGCAGCCCCAGGAGCGCTGCTCTCCATCTCTCTAATGAACTTTGACTCTGCTGGAAAGCATTTGTTTGCACAAAATGTAACTGGAGGAGGAGTGGGCGAGTGGGGAAGAAGGGGGCAGGGCCCACTGTCACAGTCTGAGTAGCTCCCAGGAAGGCATGGACAAGGCACCCCAGGTACATTTGCCCCTTCTGTAGTGGGGGAGCCTGGGCTGGGCTCAGGCTAAAAGGCATGCTGGGATTTCCCACTGTGTGAAGCTACCAGCCAGAGGGAGCTGATCTTGATGTAGGACATCTTTAGGAGGCACCTATCCTGTTTCCAAGGGGGCTGGATGTCTTTGGCCTTGTTCTAGCCACCCCATTGGTACTCAGAGGGTCTGAGGGCAGGGCCAGGCGTGAGAAGGATCAAGAGTCAGGCCCAGACAGCTCCTAGCTCTAATGGGACAGTAGCCTAATCAAGAAGTGAGAGTGTAGGAAATGGGTGCTGTCCTTGAGGTCTTCAGGAAAAGAGAATGACCGAGGGCCAGGCAGTACCCAGCCAAGCTGGCAATGCTCAGCATGGGAGTTCTGGATCCAGATGCAGATCCTCTGGTCCTGCCCTCACTCTCAGGTCTTCTGTCCAATCCTTGCACCCAGCATCATCACCCCATAGTCTGCCCTGTGTCTGCTTCCCAGCCCATTTCCTGTTTCCCCAGCTTTGGACTCATCTTCTCCTCTTGGACTTTGAGAACCACCTCTCAGCTTTGAACATTTGCTGCCCCCGTAGACCATGATGCAGCCAGTCCCGAGTGGCCTCTCAGGTGTCAACCACCCATCAGCCCCGCTTGGCTTGGGATCCAGTCCCATAGCAAGGACAGTGCAGGTGATGCCCATAGCTGAACTCAGGCCCACTAGTGAGACAGATGGGAAGAAAGCCTGGTGGTATGGACTGGAATGGCCCCACAGCACAAAGCTGGCAGCTCACTGGCAGCTGAGGACCTGGCTGGCCCCAGGCATCTGTCTACCAGGCAGTGTTGGAGGCCCCAGTGGGCTTCTGCTCTGCTCTGTATTAAGTCCAATATTGGCATCAGTGGTTGAGGGCAGTTTTGGACAGAAACTGTGGGAACTGGCCTCAGTGACTATTTGTTTATCTCTTGCTTCCTAACAAACCACCCCTCACTTACCATTAATATCTCTTGTGGTTCTGGAGGTTGACCTGGCAGTTCTGGCTTGGCTGCTCTCACTCAGGATGTTTTGAGGGACTACAGTGAGTAATTGGGGTCCAGGGTCATCTCAAAGGACTTCTCCACTTACACATCAGGCAGTAGATATTGGCTGCCAGCAGGGCTCTCAACTGAGACACCTCAATGGAAGCCTCAATGTGCATGGGCTTCCTCATAGCATGGCGACTGGCTTCCAGAGACAATCATCCCTAGAAAGAACCTGGCAGAAACTGTCCTACCTTTTATAACCTTTCCTTCCTGGTCATGAGGCACCATTTCTACTCCTTCAAGCATTCCTCAGAAGGGAGGAATTCAGCTCAGCCCAGATTCAAGGAGAGAGCAATTAGACTATGCCTCTAGATAGGAGGCACATCAAAGAATTGATGAGGAGGTTTCAAACCCTCCTGAGTGACTCCTGCTGAGATGGGCCTGGAAAAATAGAGCATGGAAACTAAAGGTAGTTTATAGGATTTTATATGCTCTCATTGCCAAGAAGAAGTCTTCTGGAATCTTTGACTCCCAGCTGGCTTTCCTACTGATGATGCTTTTATCATGACAAGTTTGAAAAGCTCAAAAATGCCTGCTCATGGGGCTAAGACACTGGGTACTCTTTAATGGGTGTGACTGGCCTTTTCAGAGGGTGCCGGCTCATGTGGGCTGGGAGTCATACCCTCAGTACACAGGACAATGCTCACATGTCATGGGGAGGAGCCCTGCTGCTCCCAGAGGCCTGTGTCCTATGGGGGATGGTGTGCCATAAGAAGGCCCATGAGGAACTCTTCTAAGTTCTTGCCTTTGTAGGGAAGAAAAACCTTTTCCTCTCTACTTTTATGTGTGGTGCCCAGAGATCAGCAAATTAGACTTATAAAAGTCATACTAACAAGAGGAAAGAATAGATATAATTACATATGTATGCACAAGACCTCTCAAAGAAATGTGACTCAAGCATTTAGAATTTGGAGCTTATATATCATCTTAACCAAAAGCTAGGAAAAGAAAAAAACTCAGGAAATAGGTTTGGGGCTTCTGGGAGTAGTGAGTTGTGGGAAGGTCAGAATAGGGGGAAAGCTCATAGAACATAAGGAGTATTTCAGTAAGGTTTGTTTATGCAGATTCAAGTTGGTGCCATGTCAATAATGAGTGGTTTCCTCTTCCTGGTCTGGGAGAAGGGAGGAGAACACCTTGACAAAGGGAAATTTATGCTCTGCCTTGAGGCAGATGGGGGGAGGGTAGAGTTTTTTCTGGGTCTGCTGTTTTTCAATTGTCTTCACCTCAAAATAACCCTTACATATTTTGAGGTGGCATCTTCTGATCCTCTTTTCCTTCCTGCCACAGTAGCTGTGATTCTGCCTACTGCACTACCTTCACTCCAGGGGGTTTGGAGTCAGAGGACAAGTCAGATTCCTGGTTCTGACCCTTACCAGTGGTGTAATCTCATGGCCTGCCAGCTTCCTGAACCTCAGTTTCCTCTACTGGGAAACAGGAAACCATGTGCCTACCTCCTAAGGGGAGGTTATAAGCATTCCATAGGATGGGATGAAATACTAGCCAGCATGGATGTTACCTTCAAAAGGATCAGTGATGATAATGGTGATTTCAGAGCCATGTAGCACATCACCCAAAAGATCCTCATGGATATGGTGTCAGTGAATCCTCACAGTTCTTTCATTGTGTGGATAAGCGCATGAAAGTTCAAGCCAGTGCCTGGCCCAGGTCAAAGAGCCCATGGCTATAGCTCAGGCTCCTGGTCCCACATAGCTGGCTATCCCAGGCAATGCTTCCCTGTGTGGCTCACTAAGACAATGAATCCTGATGTCCCTGGATGGTGCCTACAGGCCCCAGGAAGCTGTGCATGGGAGGGAAGGTTTGCAAAGGGTTCCATGTGGCCGGTGGGGGGTGGGTGGGGATCCTGAGAACTGGAGGTTACTCTCAAGGCAAGCTGAAGAGGAGAGACATCAGCAAGAGCCCAAGAGGAAGGCCCAGGGAGCAACAATTGGAAGAACAAGAAAGAGGCAGGTAGAGAGAAGGAATGAGATGCAGGGGAAGAGCAGGCTCAGTGAGGTGAAGCCCTGAGGGGACACAGAGTGAGGGTCGAACTTGGACCAGGTCAACACATAAAGTCCATGTGTGCTTCAGTATGTAGGAGGCCACAGCTGGTGTGTCTCTACAGCTGGCAGCTCTGTAAAGGTGTGAGCGGGCATCAAGAGGGCAGGAAGAGTAGGTTCAGCTGGGCTGTGATGAGTGAGGTGGGTCTGTAAGAAGTCCTGAGGAGAGAAGGCGGGGAGACAGAAAAGGAGGTGGGCCTGAATGTGGGAAGCTGGGCTCCAGCTTGGTCACTACACAGAAGGGGCAGTGCCCCAGGCTCTCTGCTATAGATTCCATGTTTGTGTCCCCCCACACACAGTGTTAAATCCCAACCGCCAATGTGATGGCATTAGGACCTAGGGCCTTTGGGAGGTGATTAGGTCAGCAGGGTGGAGCCCTCATGAATGAGATTAGTGCCCTTATAAATGGACCCCAGAGCACTCCCTCATTCTTTCCACCAGGGAGAACACAGCAAGACTTTGCAGCTTGCAGAAGCATGAGAAATAAATGTTTATTGTTTAAGCCACTTATCTATGGAATGTGTGTCATAGCAGCCCAAACAGACCAAGATATACTCTGATCCCGAGAAGTTCAAGGCCCTCAGCAGGTTGTGTAGGGCTCAGGGCACATTGTTTGCCTATCTGACTACCCTGAGTGTTGGTGAAGGGGTTTGCAAAGGGGGCTCTCCCACTAGCCATCAGAGAAGTATTGTGACATTCTGGAAATGTGCCTGCAGTACCTACTAACATGAAGAAATGCACCCCTGTAGCTCCAATTCCACTCCCAGGCACATTTCCAACAGACACTGTGCACAGGTGTGCCCAAAGACAAGCACAAGGGGGTTCATGGGGACAGTGTTCCTAGGAGCCAGACCAGAAACCATTGCCAATCCACCAGTAACAGAAGACATGAAGAAATGGTTCGATTCACATAAAGAGGTGATTATGTTGAAATGAGATCATTAGGGTGGCCCTAATTCAATCTGAGTGGCATCTTATAAAAAGAGGTGATCAGAACACAGACACACACAGAGAAACGCCCAGGTGAGGACACAGGGAGGAAGTAGCCATCTACATACTAAGGAGAGAGGCCTCAGGAGAAACTAACGCTGCCCACACTTTGATCTTGGACTTCCAGCCTCTAGTACCATGAGGCCATCTCATCCTCGTCATTCCCCAGCCCCCACTCCATGAAGGTGCCATTTCATTGGATTTCACCCTGGGGCAGAACCTCATACCTCACCTGGACCAGACCTCTGCTCTTTATTTTTTTTTTTTTACATTTTTATTTATTTATGATAGTCACAGAGAGAGAGAGAGAGAGAGAGGCAGAGACATAGGCAGAGGGAGAAGCAGGCTCCATGCACCAGGAGCCCAACGTGGGACTCGATCCTGGGTCTCCAGGATCGCACCCTGGGCTAAAGGCAGGCGCCAAACCACTGCACCACCCAGGGATCCCGACCTCTGCTCTTTAGACCAGGAGGTTAGCGGCTTGTTGGAGGTCATACAGCTCCTAACAGATCTGCTGCCACTACTGGGGCAGATGGTCCTTCAGGGAAAGGAGCTGGAGCAGAACTGGGGTGGGTGGTGTGTTCCTATAGGACATGACCCTCCATCCAATCAGAATCATGAAATTTAAAAAACTTACCCTGCCTGGATCTACCTGGACCAGTTAAAGCAAGATATCAGAAAGTGGGACCCCTGACTTGCATGTGTTTTCTTTTAAAATCTCCCCAGAGGGTTCTCATGGACAGTCAGAGCTGAGAACCCCACCAAAGGGACATCATGGGTACTCAGTGGCTGCTGCCACTCTGTTCCCCTGGTGCCACTTTTTGGGTAGTTTGAATGTGCTCCTTGATGCCAGTTGTGTGGGCTTCCCACCTTCCTGTTGCTAAATCCTTGTTTGGCAATCGATTGGGTCAACATGACTTTTCCATAGAAACATTTCTGTGGTCTGGTTCTTCAGGTAGAAATCGTATGCCCTTTCTGTTGTCATAACCGATTTCTCCAGGCAGAATGAACAAGGGCTTGGGTCCCTCCCAGCACCACACCTGCTTCCTTCCCCACACGCCCAGGTGGCATGAGGTCAGCCACTTGCTCTGGGAATGCAAGAGGCAAGACCAAAAGAGGAACCTGCCCGGGCTGCAGCTTCCCCCACACAAGGGAGCAGAAAGCCAAGTTGGGCTGGGTGGGGCCACACAAAGGGAGGGGTGGTATGGGGGAGATAGCCAGAGCAGAGTCTAAAGCTAAAGGTGTGCTTTTGGGCAAGTGGCTCACATGCGCCAGCCTCACTTTACTCCTCTGTAGAGCAGGACCAGAAGCACCCAGCTCCAAGGATAAACGAGATGTAGCATGTGCTTGGGAAGGCAGCAGAAAGCCCTCATGGTGCCGTAGTTGCTCCTAATTCCCCCCCCCCCCCACCTTGCACCCTTTTGGTATCCCCATCCTTGTAAGCATCAGAGGAGATTCCCATGTTGCTAAGGAGGGTGTTCTCCTAGGGCTTTTCCCTGACAGTTCCCCGCCAACCTCTGGGAACTTCCTCTCCCTCTTTTCCTTCTGAGAGCCTCCAGAGTCAGTATCTGCCAATCCCACAGCAGGCTCCAGGGCTGGGATGAGACGGAGGGAGAGGGGTTAGGGAAGGGAGCCCTGTGGCTGGTGGACCGGACATGGTAGGGGGTGGGGTGGTGAGGGGCAGCAACGGCAGCCAACTCTTAGCCTCCTGGAGCATCCCCTGCAGCAGCTTTGGGATCCCTTGCAACTTTGTTCCCTGGTTGTCAAGATACACTGGGGTGAAGGAAGCTCAGCAGCATTAGTGAGATGGATAGCACTTCTGTGTGGATTATAGAAGGTGCTCCCTCTAGGCAGCAGCAACCATGGGCATGACTTGGCAAGTGGGGTAGGGGCTGGATTTCAGGTCCAGTTTGCTTCCCAGCTGGACATCTTTGGTACAACACAACTACACAGTTGAACGGAATGATTCTAAGGGTAATGGACATTTAATTGTCACATGTGGAAACCATTTCTAGTAAAGGAAACTCAAGTTCACTCCATAGCCTGACTTGGGATCTGTCTCCTCCCTCCCTCCAGGCACCATGTCCAGAGTAGAGATACTTGAGGGAGCCAATGGCCCTGTGTACAGAGAATGGAGCCCTGCAGTATCTGTGCCAGCTACTGCTCTGATATTGTGGACAGTCCTGAGTCAAGGCTTCTCAGCAGATACACAGGAGAACATGAAGATACACAGTCCTGTCAAGGCAGCGGTCTGGCTGCCACAGAGATGGCTCTAGAATGAGATGCCTGCGAATGTGTCCATTGAACAGAATGTCACAGGGTTTTACCCTCAAAACCCCTTGAGATGTGAACTCTTTTCTTGTCCCATTGACCTCCACCCTCTTGGCTATGCTGCCCCCATCTATTCATTGATTCTTCCAGCAATTGTTGAGCACCTTCTGCATGTGCATGGAGGAGCACACCATGGGGGTCGGGGAGGTTAGAGAGGGAGCCATATGACAAAGTCAGAAGGAATTTAGTCAAAGGGGGTGTTCTGACATAAACACAACCTTCACTTTGTGACTGATTGCCATGGGCTCGGCAATGCAACAAGAAGGTCACAGAACCAGTCAAAGGAATATTTTGATGGTCTGTGCAGCAAACCTGGCCCTGTCCAGAATAGTGGGTGACCAACCCCCAAAAATGGAATGGAATCAGACACACTGACCCTAGAATTCCTGCTTTTCCCACTGCTCTCCACATCCCACATCATTGTGCAGCATACACATGGCTCTGACTAGCATAATGGGATTTCATTTCTTCAGGAAAGTCTGCCCTCAGCAGGTGACCCCCTCCTCCGATGTATGTCCAGGCTTTCAACCTCCCCCTATGCCTGGCTTCCAGAGCTTGTGAACCTTAGTTGTACTAAGGAGTGAATGAGCCCTTACAGTTTAGCATACCCCCATGCCCCAAGAAGTTGGGAAATCCCAGAGAAGGAGAAAGAAATGAGCTCTCATTCCCACATCTTAGATTCTAGCTGGAGGAGGATACAGAAATATTGTGCGGTCTGCTGCCTGGCCTTGAAATCCCAGCATGGTTATTCCCTGTCCACCCTGAGCTAGATGCTTTTCCACACTATATACATTGTGACATGCTCCACAGCTACCTGAGGGAAGAATGCTCATCCATATTTTATTTATAGACCAGGAAATAGAGGTAAGAGAAGAGAAGGGTCGTCCTTGCCTCAAATCACTAAGAGGGTCATGTCACACTGGAATATTTGGACTCCACCCACGCCTTGTGCTCCTTTCTCCATCCCTCCTCCCTGTGCCTGGCCATGTGGATGTGGATCAAACCCAGGATCCTGAATGGCCAAGGTGCTTTCCAGTAGAGGTACCTGATGATGTTCTGACCATCCTTCTAGGCCTTCAAAAGTAGCCTTTAGAGCCAGGCCAACTGGCAAGAGGGCCCCTTAAAATCTCTGTGCTTCTATTTCCTCATCTCTAAAGTGCAGGTAGCCATGACTGTGTCCAAGCACTGTGAGAGTCAGAGAGAAAGGCCCAATATAGCATCCACACATGTTCCCAAAAGCAGGAGTTATGAAAGGGAGGGAATGTAGTGTCTGTTCTCAGGCAGGCATTTTTCACAGCACAGGCCTCCTGGAATATTCCTTTTGTACAAGGCTTCCTTCTTAAATATTCCCTCACCCTTAATGTGGCCCAAGCCCCAGACATCTAGTGACTTCCTTTGCCTCATAATCAAATATGTCACCTCTCATATAATCTACTCATTAAGACCTTCATGGATTACTTTTTAAAATGAACCAATGGATAAATGGATAAACAAATGTGGTCTATCCATACAATGGAATGTTTCTCACCTTAAAAAGGAAGGAAATTCTGACACTTCATTCACTTCAACATGGATGAACTTGGAAGATATTAGGCTAAGTGAAATAAGCCAGTCACCAAAAAAAAAAAAATAAATAAAAAAAAAAGACATGTACTGTATGATTCTACTTATATGAGATTTCCAGTGTAGTCAAAATCATAGAAACAAAAAGTACAATAGTGGTTGCCAGGGGCAGGGGGGAAGGGGGCAATGAGGAGTTAATAGTTTTTTGTTTTTTTTTTTATGATATTCACACACACACACAGAGAGAGAGAGAGGCAGAGACACAGGCAGAGGGAGAAGCAGGCTCCATGCACCGGGAGCCCGATGTGGGATTCAATCCTGGAGCTCCAGGATTGCACCCTGGGCCAAAGGCAGGCGCCAAACCGCTGAGCCACCCAGGGATCCCAGGAGTTAATAGTTTAACTAAAAGGGACAGAGTTTCAGTTTGGGATGATGAAAAGAATTCATATACCTAATGCTACTGAACTGTACATTTTAAAATGTTTACTTGGTAAATTTTATGTTATGTGTATTTCATTTTTTTTCTTTAATGAATCATGTTTTTTGTGTCAAGTCTAAGAACTCTATGCCTAGCCCTAGATCCCATAGATTTTCCTCCTAGGATTTTTCTAAAACTTACAGTTTCATGTTTTACATTTAAGTCTGTGATATGTATCTTGTTAAGTTTTCTATAAGATGTGAGGTTTAGGTCAAGGTCCTTCTCCTTCTCCTGCTCCTCCTCCTCCAACTCCTCCTCATTCTCCTCCACGAGTTATCCAATTTCTCTAGCACCATTTGCTGAAAAGGCTGTCCTTCCTGCAATGAATTGGTTTTGTATCTTTGCCAAAATCAGTTGAGAATATTTTTGGAGATCTCTACTTCAGTTCTAGGTTTTCTCTACTCTTCCATTAATCTATGCATCTATGCCTCTATATTGCCACACCTGCTTAATTACTGTAGCTCAATAGTTAGCCTTAACATCAGGAAGAGCAAGGCATCCCACTTTGTCCTACTGTGTCGTTTTTATTTTCTTTTTACTTCTCCTTTTCATATAATTTCAGAGTAAATTGGTCTATAGGTAAAAAAAAAATCTTCCTTGGATTTCGGTAGGAATTGCATTAAACTTATGGATAAATTTGGGGAGAATTGATGTGTTTACTATGTTGAACACTATAATCCATGAACATAGTATGTCTCTCAAATTTTTAGGTCTTACTTGATTCTTTTAATCAGCATTGGTAATTTTCATCATACAAATCCTCCACAGGTCTTCTTAAGTATATCTAAACATTTCTTTTTTTTTTCACTGATTATAAAAATGATATGGTACTTTTAATTTTGGTTTCTGTGTGTTCATTTTTAGTATATAAAAATGTGATTGATTTTTGTATTCTAATCTTGTATTCTATGACCTTGCTGAACTCACTAATTAGTTATAGGATCAGTAGGTTTAGGTGTGTTTGTTTGTTTGCTTTTTGTAAATTCCTCAGGATTTTCTATGTAGACAATCATGTCAACTTCAAATAGAAAGAGTTTTATTTCCTCCTTTACAATCTGTATATCTTTTTCTTGCCAAAGACTTTTGATATCCATAGTGGAATGGGTATCCTTGCTTTTTTGAATATCCTTGAATATGAGTAGTAGAAATGAGTATTTTTGGTTTTTTTTTTTTCCAATCTAAGGGTAAGCATTCAGTCTTTCTCTATTAAATATGATGTCAGTTATAGTTATTTGTAGATGCTCTTAATTAATTTGTGATAATTTCCTTCTATTCCTACCTTTTTTCTTTATAATATACTGTCTTTGGCCTCTATATATATATATAGTATATACAAACAACAGTGTCTTATACCCAGTAAATGCTAAATACATGGTATTTACTATACTGATGATTATAATGATCATAATGATTATATATATGATTGGGTAGGAAGCACCCCTCTAGAGACACCGGTCCTCAGGCTCTATAACTTACTTGCTGTGTGAATAAAGTCAATTATTTAATACAATATTACTATCAATTATTATTTATATAAGCTTATACTGTTATCATATTATTTATTATCAGTTAGGTGTTATCTTTGAGCCTATATACTCTCATAGGGAAATGGGGTTGACAATTGCTGTTTTACATCCTTCATGGGGATCAAATGAGATGTAAATGAGTTGTGCAATGCAAAGTGATTGTCTGGGAAAATGCAAGGTAGCAATGCTACCAGGTGGCTTCACCTAGCCACGGTTGTAGTGGACAAATATCCAGCTGTATAGACACTGTCCTTTCCATCTCCAGGCCTCCCGTTCACTCTTGTACATTGCCAACTTCATACTGTGATCCTGGCAATAGTACTCTTTCAGTACCTGTCAGTACTAGTCATCTATGAGTACTAGTAAACACTGCATCGACACTAGTACTTATATGAAGTGAGAAAAGACACTTGTATTAACAGTTTTCAACTAGGTGTATCACTCTGGCTGAGTCATCTTACTGCTCTCTAATTGGTGGGATTGAACCAGATGACATCTGGGCTCCAACGTTTGAGAATTTGATCTGGAAGAGGTTTTAGATTTTGTAAAATGCTTCTTTGCATCAATTGATATGATCCCATGATTTTTCATCTTTGACTGGTTTTGAAATGTTGAGTCAGTCTTGCATAGCTGGAATAAATCCCGCTTGGTATGGTATATAATTATTTGTGTACATTGTTAGATTTGGTTTGCTAATATCTTGTTGTGAATTGTTACTTCTAGGTTCATGAAAGATATTGTTCTCTCATATTCTTTTTTTTGTACTGTCTTTGTCCAGTTTTAGTAAGGTAGTACTGGCTTCATTAAAAAGAGTTGGGAAGTATTCTTTTCTCTTTTATTTTATGATAAGGATTATGCAAAATTAATGTTAATTCTTCTTTGAATGTTTGGTAGATTCCTCCAGACTTGGAAATTTCTTTTTTGGGCAATTTTAAATAAAAAATTCAATTTCTTTGGTAGTTACAGGGTTATTCAGATTGTCTTTTCATCTTGTTGGGGTTTTTTTTTTTATTGTAGTTTTTGTTTTTTGTGGAAGTGATCCATTTTTTTGTCAAACTTATGAGACTAAATTTGTTCATAGTATTCTAATATAATCTAATTAATGGCTACAGTCTGTAGTCATATCTCTTATTTTGTTCCTGAGACTTGTGATTTCTGTCTTACCTCTCTTTTATTTTCTACAGATTTATCAATTTTATTTTCAACTAATCACTTCCTTATTTCATTAATTTTCTTTCTTGTTTTTCTATTTTTTAATTTCATTGATTTCTGCTCTTTGTTGTTTCCTTCCTTCTTCTTACTTTCAGTTCACTTTGTTACTTTTTTTCTAGCATATTAAGGAAGAGACTTTGGTTATAGATTTGAGATCTTGCCCCATTAAACATTTAGTGCTATAAATTTCCCTCTCAGCTTTAGTTGCATCCCACAAATTTTGATACATTGTCTTTCTGTTTTCAATCAACTATATGTATTTAAAAAAAATCCTTTAAGGCTTCCTCTTTGATCCATGAATTATTTAGAAGTATATTGTTTAGAGGCCTGGGTGGCTCAATTGGTTAAGCCTCAGACTCTTGAGGCTCAGCTCAGGTCATGATCTCAGGGTCCTGGGATGGAGCCCTGAATCAGTGGATTCCACACTTAGCATGGAGTCCACTTGAGTTTCTCTCTCTCTCCCTCTCCCTCTGCTCCTCCCCATTACTCACATGTGCACACTCATCTGTCTCTCTCAAATAAATAAATAAATATCTTTTTAAAAAAGAGGTGTATTGTTTAATTTCCACATTTGGAGATTTTCCTTTTGCTTTTCTGTTATTGACTTGTTATAGTCAGAGAATGTACTCTGCATAATTTTAATTCTTTTAAATTAATTGAGGTTTGTTTTATGGCCCAGGAAATGATCTATATTGATGTTTCATAGGTACTTGTAAATGCTTGGTGCTTGGAATGCTCCTAGGAAAAAATGTGTAGAAAGGAAAGCTTGCTTCCAGCAGATCACCATATTCCCTTTTAGGCATTATTTTCCCTTAAAATTTTTTTAATCCAGAAGGAATTATTTAGATATATTTTTATCAAATTGTCAAAGAAGAGAAAATTTCTACTTTTATAAGTTACTCCACATAATGGGAAATAACTAAAGCTTCTTTTGAGACAATTATAATCTGGATGAAATAAAAACTGGATAATCTCCATAAGAAAAGAAAATTATGGGCCAATGTCACTTAGGAATATAAATGTAAAAATCCTATAGGAAATATTAGCAATTTTAATCCTGGAGTACATTAAAATAATAATTTGTCACACCCAAGTCAGGCTTTTATACCAGGAATGCAAAGATGGCTTTGCCATTAGAATAAATGTAGATATAATTTATCTTATTAATAGACTAAAAGAGAAAAATCATAAGGACTCTCAAAAGATACAGAGAAATCATTCAATAAAATATAAAACTCATTCATAAGAAAACTTACAGCACCTAAACATAGAAGAAAATTTCTTAAAAATAATAATTGTTAGTTATCAAAAACCTACTGCAGACAGCATATCTAATAGTGAAAAAACATATTTAATGATGAAACTAATGTCTATCTAAGATTGTATTGGAGTTCCTAAATAATGAAATCAGCTGAGAATAAGAACTAGAAATGTAGACAATTATAGATGATATGATCATCTACATAAAAAAACAAAAGGAAAATAAATAAAAGTATAATAGAATTAGTGAGACAATGAAGAAGGGCATACAGACCCAAAGTTTTAAAAATCAGTAATGCTGTTTTTTATGTGCAATAAGGAACTAGAAGTGGAATATTTAAAAATTTTACAATTGTTAAACACAGGCATCTAAAAATAAACCTAACAAAAATATGCAAATGTTATGGAGATCATTAGAACACACTGAAAGACAGAAAAGAGACAAAGAATTAGATATTCTCTCTTCGTACAGAAGGACTCAATACCATAGAGGTCTAGCCAGTGTCCCTCCAAGTAAATACATACACTGAGAGTGATTCCAATTAAAATTCTTTGGCTCTTTGATTCATCTCAGAAAACTGTTTCTAAAATTCATATGAAACAATAAAGGAATTTGAATAGCTAAAATCAACTCTGAACACTGTCATCAAAGAAAACCTCACCCAACAGACATTAAGCCATTTTACAAAGCCAGAGTAATTAAAATAGTGTGGCACTTGTGCCCGATGGGACACAGTGGCGCCCTCAGAAACAGGCATGGACATCTATCAGACTGCAGCATTCATGATGGAGGCAGCACTGTGTTGCCTGGGGAATAGCCTCTGGGAAATAGAAACCAAACTCCAGATGAATGCTGTGAAGCAGAGGAAAGAGGGGCACTAGCTAGAAGGAACTTTGAGAACAAGGCAGTTTTGCTTTGTTATGGTTTTTTTTTTTTCTCTTTTTAAAGATTTTATTTATTTATTCACGAGGGAGAGAGAGAGAGAGAGAGAGAGGCAGAGACACAGGCAGAGAGAGAAGCAGGCTCCACGCAGGGAGCCCAACATGGGACTCGACTCGATCCCAGGTCTCCAGAATCAGGCCCTGGGCTGGAGGCAGTGCTAAACCGCTGAGCCACCTGGGCTGCCCTTTTTTTTTTCTTTTCTTTCCTTTTTTGTTTTGATGGAGAGATATCTAAATGCAAGAAAAGCTGATGGGAGGGACCAGGGTGAAAAGCAGAGTGTGAGCTTGCTACAGGGATACGATGGCCTCTGGGGTCAGTTTCTGGAGACCTTGAGATGTAAGCACGTTGCATATCTGGCACAGGAAGAGAAGGGAGTGCCTGTGTTTCTATTCGCCACTGTTCCATAAATTTTCCTGGTGCACTAAGCTTATCTACATTTTAGACACTGATCAGTGGTAACTAGAACCTGCATGGGAGCCTTCCTGTCTGTGAAGGTCAAACTCAGAGAACTTACCCAGCTGCTGCCTCTCAAGGACGAGGACCAAGGAGGGGATCCTCAGCTCCAAACTAAGGGAGGAATGCTGTACACAGGGATCATTATGCACTCCGTCAAATATCTACCCAGCTAAGAATATGTCAGTGTGTGCCATGCAACTCTGCTCACAGTAGTAAAACACAAATGCCTTCAGTAAGGTGCAAGGTGCATTTGGGAGGTTTGATTGGACATGGATGGGGCTCATAAAAATATGAGTCTGCTAAAGGGGTAAGGTCTTAAACCAGCCCAGCTCATCTCTTTGATCATTCCTCTCAAGCTCTAATACCAACCAACCAAATGAAACAATGTAAAAAGGAATGAGAAGATACCTAGGTTTCATGCCTAAAGGGAGAACCAACCATGTGGGATGAGCCCCATGCTTGGACTAGACTGAGCAGGTTGAGGACAGTTGGGAGTATTTGAGAGAGAGTGAGGTTGGTATGTCACCCAATGCAGCCAAAGAGAGTAGAGCCAGGGAGTGACTGGCAGCAAAACCAAGCCCTGGAATAAGCTCTTGGGACCAAAACAGGAGCCTGACCCATGTCAGGGGATCATATCTGGGGGGTGAGCAGAGAGTAGGGAGGCAGGCGAGCAAGACAGGAACATGACAGGAAGCAAGGAGGAGGTTCTGGGCTTTGGTGTGAGCAAGGGGCATGAACCTGGGGCTCCTTTCCAACACTCTGACCATCCAGGTAGGATTAAGTGGGCCAAGGAGAGAGGCACCAGATAAACTGAAAATTAGAGACATGAATCGTTCTGCAAACAAAAATCCGGGGCTTCTGGAGGCAAATAAAAAGGAACCGGTGGCTGTCCAGGGTCCAGGAACAACAGCTATCAATTCAAGAATCTGTTAGAGCTCAGCATTAATTTGACTACATCAGTGATGGCCCCATGGAGGTGCGGTTCAGGGGTTGCTGGCATTCTCCAATGAGGGTCCCAAACCCAGACCCCTGGTCCCATGTAGGATGTAATTGCCATCCACGAGGTTGAGTGTCTTCTGCTCTGTTCATGCATTTCAGCCATTGTATCTGGGCTCTAATAACACTGAAAAATTCCAGAATAGTCTCACATTACAAAATATCCCTGGTCTTTGGAGCTAAATTGCTTCAAACCTACAGCAAAGGTGTTAGTGCCCTGGACTGAGCTTCATTTCCTTTGACAAGAAACCCAGCCATCATGAATAGTTTTTTTTATTATTATCTTCATGATTTTCACTATTGACAGATGTGAAAACATTCCTCCAGGCAAGTGGCTTTGTACCTGTGAGGAGCACGAGCCAGGACAGCCTCTGTGTGTGTGTGTGTGTGTGCACGCGTGTGCACACGTGCACGCATGTGTATGTGTGTGTGTGTGTGTGTGTGTGTAGGTTCCACCACCCTATCGAGTGGTTTTGGGTGTCTATGGGTGCATCCCTGCCCACAGCCTGCCTAGGACGAGCTGGGCCCCACAGCCTGGGGTCTAATAACATGGCCTGATCCCTCTCTGCTTTCAGGTGTCCGGGCCTCTCCAGCACCTGCCCCCTGGGGCACAGATGTAAGCGTCATTGGGCCATTCAGCTGGAAATCTGGGAGCAGTGACTGTCTGACAAGACTCCAGGTGCCCCGGTCATTGTGGACAGAGATTAGATGCCAATCTCCTTCCCTAGGACACACAATCCGGCAGGCTTGTTTACAGTCAGACAATTGACCACTGTCCCCGCCTGGGGGGCTACTCGGCCGCCTGCCCAGGCCGATGCCAGACACGGAGCAGGAGCCCTTCCCAGCATGCTGTCTCCTGGGCCCAATTAGGGAGGGCGGCGTGGGCCTGCAGGGATATCCTAGCGTGACTGGCCCTGCTACTGCCCAGGGCCCCCTTTCCACCACTCATCAAAGGCGGCCAGATTAGAACCCACTTCCCCTTACTCACAGGAACCAGTTAAACAATCTCAAGTGTCTTCGGATGTCCCCTCCTGCCTGTTTGTTTTTGTGTTTATCCCCACAAATAGGTCACAGCATTTCCTATAATAGTGGAAAAGGCAGAGCGAGCAATGCCGTGTATTCACCAGCCAGTAAAGAAAAAGAAATCTTGTCTTTGAAGCCAATAGCGTGTATCTAGATAGCTAGCAGAGACTACAAGACCACTCCTCGGCCAGTCTGCTTTGAGCTGAAGTGAAAGATGTTCCCACAGCTGGTGCAGCAGTGTGGCACTGTCATGTAATCATGGTGAGGGCTAGTGGCCACCTTGTCTGAGGTTAGCAACCATAGATCAAATGCATTTCGGTGGGCCAGGAGGTTCTCCAGTCCTCGCTCATCTCTGGAAATATGACAGGACACAGGATAGGATAATGCAATGGAATTTTGGTCATGGTGTGATTTTGCCATTCCGAACACATCCAGGCTGTACTCCGACTGGGCCTGCAGATGCCACATTGCCAAGTATGGTTCGGGCATGGCCCCGGAGTGAATTCTGGGGACAGTCTCCTGAGGCGGGGGGAGGATCTCTCAAGAGTGGTTCTTCGTCCACAATGGGGTGAGAAGCCCTCTGCCATGCCTAGCAAGTGCTGAAGCAGGACAGTGCTGAGCCTCTTGAGGCCCCAAACACTCTTTTTTCCTACCACACAAAAGACCTATTGATTTCATTATGCAGTTCCCATCCTTGGGCCTAACTGAGCTCTCCAGGGACATTTCTTCCAAGCTGATCCCTGGGTCTCCAGTGGCTGAAGGCAACTAGAGGTCACGAGGAGCCTGCAGGGCCAAGGGCCTCTGCTGCATTGGGTGTTTACTAAGGGCATCAAGTCAAGCTCCAGTTATTTGGGGGCAGTGGATACTTTATGAATCAAGACACTATACTTATTTACAGGAATGGTAAACCAACCTGGAAAGTAGAGTAGAGTCCAAGTTTCCACTCTCAGACTCTGGATGAACTTGGGATATCAGGCTGGAAGGCATTATTTCCTGTCAACGATTTAAATTCAAATCCAGCCAACCAGGAACACGGTGAATAAACACACAGGGACCTGTTAAACATGGAACCGTGGGCGAAAGTGAGTTTATCCCTTCCCAGGACAGGTATCAGATGTTCACTTCCCTGTCTGTAGGGGACTGGTAAACAGCCACTGGGGAGTTGCCTGCCCTTTAATTGGAGTGGTTCTTGAAGCAGATGTCCATTGCGAGGAAGATGTGGATGACAGCTCTGAGGCCTCTGGCCCTAGAGGCTGAAAAAATGAAGAAGGCCCAGTAGGCCAGACCAGAAAAGTATCACTCAAGGGTCAATGCCTTAGGCCTTAAATCTACCCAAAGCAGCACCTTCCCTAGTTTACAACCTTTTGGCATAATATGAAGAAACTTAAAAAGTTATTAAGTGTGTTGTATTCAAGCCAGATTCTGACAATGCTTAGAAAGTCTCTTCTGAAAAAAGCTTTTCTCAATCTGTTTTCTAAACTTTGCTGTTTAGAGCCTAGGGTCCAGGCACAAAGCTCCTTTCTTCCCCCCTCATTCCTGCCTGTCCCTGCCAGGGTGGATATGCAAACACACATTACACTTGCTCTCTTTGGGGAACACAACCCAAAAACTGTTTAAAAGTTACTAGCAGTGAGGTTGTGCTGAAAAGCAGAGCTTTTACAGATGAGTTTGAGATTTGGTAGAGTTAAGTCTTGCCATGGGAGCTGGAGACAGGCAGGAATAATCAGTAAGAGCAGGAGTCAATGCAACAGAAAATAGAGAAGCAATGGATAAAATCAATGAAAGTAAACATCGTTCTTTAAAAAAGTTAATAAAATTGATTAACCTTTAAAACTAGATCGATCAAGAAAAAAATGATAGAAAAAGCAAAATACCAATGTCGGCAAGGAAAGGGGCTTTTAAAGACATTAGCAGGCTAATGAAAAGAAACCATGAACTACTCTATGTACATAAATTCAACAACTTGGATGAAATGGACTGATTTCTTAAAAGCCATAAGGTACCAAAAATTAAAAATAAATAGAATATATAAAAACTTTGAATTTGTAGTTTAAAAACCTTCCAAAAAAGGCAAAATCCAGGCCTAAATGGTTTCACTGGTGAATGTGGCCAAACATTTAAAGGAGAAATAACAGCAATTCTTCATAAATAATTCCAGATAATATTAACTGAAAAAGGGCACCCTTCATAATTCATTTTAGGAGGAAGCCAATGTTACTCTCATAATAAAGCCAGATAAAGACAATTATAAGAAAAAAACAATGCTTCCATTAATATAGATTCAAAACTCCTCAATAAAATATTAGCAAATTAAACATAAGATATTAAAAAAGGATAATACACCATTGGTCAAGTAGCATTAACCCTGAGATAAAGATAGGTCAACACTTGAAAAGTAATGAATATGATTCACCACATGAACAGTGTGCACACACTAACAAAGAGAAAATATTCATGACAATTATTGTCCTCGTTTCTGTAACTGGTCATTTGGCTGTAGCTGGCAATTATAACTACCTTCTTCCATATTCCCTTTGCCTTCAATCAGTCATGACCTCCATTGGCCATGGTTTTTTTTTTTGTTTGTTTTTTTAATCCCTGCTGGAGTAAGCCAAGCCTTAATTCGTGAAGGATTTGAGCCATCAGTAGCCCTGCTGGGATTAGGTTTTGTGGTTTTCCTTCAAACTTAATCACAGAGCATAGTGACACTAAGAGACACTAAGAGACACATTAGGAATTCCCGACTTACTTCTTCCTTGTAGAGTAGCAACCCAATTTCCTTTTGGTATTCAGGATCAATCATCTAAATCAGGGTACGCACCTGGGTGGTTCAGTCGGTTGAGCATCCAATTCTTAATTTCAGTTTCACTCAGGTCATGATCTCAGAGTCATGGGATGAAGCCCTGCATCAGTCTCTGCACTCAACAGGGAGTCTGCTTGAGATTCTCTCTCTCCCCCTCTCATTCTGCCCCTCCCCCTGCTTGCTCTCTCCCTCTCTCTCTCTTTCTCTAAAGTAAATAAATCTTTAAGAAAAATATCTTAGTCAGCAGAGTAACTTCTTTCTTTACCTATTGATTCAGAGAAATGTGAGTCGAAAATGGTTGGATGGCAGTCTTAACTTCTAGATCAATGAAATCATTATTGTGCCTCCTGGTGAAAGCATTTCTTCTTCTGGAACTAAGACCCCTAGGCCAGCAGAGTGTAAAACTGTGGGAATAAGAATCAAAAATTTCACTACTGAATCACTAGGGGTAAGTAGTAGCGAGTGATGTCACTTCCATTTCTACCCCTTGATTCCTGATCCCATGAACCTGGCTATGGAGGAAACAGTAACATAGATGTTGATTCAGAGCATATGCAGCTTTCTGAAGAACCCTTCTCCAGCCACGCAAGTTATTGCCACCTAGCTGGAACTGTAACTGAATCTTCAAAAGGCCATTTTACCATTTTATATAGCAAGCCCATTCAGTATGGAGGGAACATGGCAAGATCAGTGAATTTCATGAATATGGGCCCATTGTGGCCTTTCACTTGCTGTGAAGTGAGTTCTTTGATCAGAAACAATGCAGTGTTGGAATACCATAATGATGAATAAAACATTCTGTAAGCCCACAGTTGGATGGCAGTTTTAGCAGAAGCATTGTGTAAAGGAAAGGCAATTCTATATCTTAAATGTCTATTCCAGTAAGAACAAAATGTAACCCCTTCCATAAAGGAAGTGGCCCCATGAAAACAACCAGCCACCAGATAGTTGGCTGATTACCATATGGGGGACTCAGTGTTGGTCTCTGCTGCAAAAGATTGTGCCCTTGGCCATGGCAAATGGAAGTCTATGTTGCTGAGTCCATGCCTAACCTCTATCCCCACTGTGGCCACTTTGTTCAAGAGCCCTTTAAGCAATGACAGGTTGGGGAGAGGCTGACTGGCATCCAAAAGGCAGGCAGGTCATCTGATCCACTTGATTATTAAAACTCTCCTCTTTATATGTCTCCCTTTGGTGGCCATTGACATGAAATACAAATATCTTCACATTGTTAATCTATTCAGAGATATCTATCCACATACGTCTTACCCAAAATTATTTATCATCCATTTTCCCATTGTGTTCTTTCCAAATCCCTGACCATCCAGCCAAACCACTGGCTAGCCCATGAATCAGTATATAATCACACATATAACCATTGTTATTTTCAAACAAAATGGTTAACCAGGTGCACTATTTGAAGTTCTGCCCACTGGGAGGATTTCCTTTCACTGTTGTCCTTCAGGATATTCCAGAAGGAGGCTGTAGTGCTGTGGATGTCCATTTCTGAGAGATGCCTGCATATCATGCAAAACCATATGTAAACCACGCTCAACTTTTCTCTTCTTCTGTTAACTAATTATGAGGAACTCCTCATGAGATCATAGGTGAAGACTGGGAAAGAGAAGTAGTACAGCAGGAGTAGTACAGCAGGAGTGGCTTTATGCCACTTCTTTATGTAATTTACTTGGATGATTAGGGCCTGTTCTGACCCAATCACATATAGACCATTTCATTTGATGATGGAGTGCTGCTGTGCACAACCAACTTTATGGCTCAGTGCATCAAATAACATCTAGTTCATGATGAGTAGCTTAGATCATATGGTAACTTGGTGGCCAATGGTTAAGTGTCCAGTGTCCACTAAGGCCAGTATGAGACCAAGAGCTATTTCTCAAAAGGAGAGTAGTTATCTGCAGTGGGTGAAAGGACTTTGTTCCAAACTTGACTCATAGCTATAGAAGTAAAGAGTTGTGTGTGCCTGTATGTGTGTGTGTGTGGGGGGGGGGAGGCGGGTATTGGGAGGTGGGAAGGGACGTCTGAAAAGAATAAGGATTGTCTTGCATGGAAATTGCCTCAGGGAGGCCATAACAGTTTCCTCTGGCAATGTATAGCTAATCCCCTGAGATGGGGGTGGGGGAAGGGGCTGCTTCTACTGGGAGTGGACCCTCAGGAAGACTTTAAGAAATTAGGTGCTCAATGTCCCCAGTTTCATAAAAGTCTTCCCACATATCCCCATTCCAACTTTCAAGAACACATTCCTTCCCAATGAAAATTACTGTAACAGTAGAACTTTGCAATGTTGGAAATTAAATTTGCATTGTAAGTCAGCCACTCACATAATGAGTTTCTACCTTTGGTTTTCAGCAATCTCAGCTCTGGAGCTACTGGAGATAAGTGTCTCTTTCAAGGTAGACATTGGAGTTTTCAGGTCTTTTATTCAACACTTGAGCTAGAAATTGGAATCCCTCAGCTCATCGTTTTGTTTCCCAACTTTGCCCAGTGATAGGAGCAACCAGGCAATCTCATTATACTCATTAGTTTGATTAAAATGTTTGAAAATATCATATATATGATACTGCAGATTCTTGCTTTTTATAAGTATTTGATTAGGAATATCTGGTGATGATATTTTACATATCTCTATTGCCAGATCCTGCCACTGACTATCAGTGCTGTTTACTATCAGAAATAAAGTCATTATGTATTTAAACCTAATTAAATTAGAAAACCAATTCTAGAAACACTAACACTAATTCAGAAAATTTGTTCTTAAGATTTTGTTCCCCTAGAGCCACCCTTATTTCCAAAATCTCTATTAATTAGGGTTCTCAAGAAAAATGGAAACATAGGAGACATATACTATATTATAATTTAGTTATTAATAAGATTAAAATATATTATATTCCTTAGAATAAATAGCCAATTCCTTAGAATAAATCTCTCCATGTCTCTACCTATCTAGATAAAAAGATTTATTCAAAAATACTAGCCTCTCTGGCATGCATATTATATATAATATGGGATTATATATATTCATACTTCAAACTTCAGATGAAGTCCAAAGGTAATCTTTTGGAAATTTTTCTCTTGCTCAGGAAAACCAGTCTTTTTCCTCTATTAGGCCTTCACCTGAGATGGCCATCCCCATCATTGAGGGCAATCTGCTTTATTTTCATTGATTTAAATGTTCACTGACTTAAATGTTAATCATATCCCTAAACACCCTTCAAGTTGATACATAAAATTAACCACTATAAGAATTAACAAGAAAAATCACATCATTATATCAATAGATATAACAATATATGAAGAAAAACATCCAAGCACTATTTTTTTTTTTTAATTTATTTATGATAGGCACACAGTGAGAGAGAGAGAGGCAGAGACACACACAGGCAGAGGGAGAAGCAGGCTCCATGCACCAGGGAGCCCGACGTGGGATTCGATCCCGGGTCTCCAGGATCGTGCCCTGGGCCAAAGACAGGCGCCAAACCGCTGCGCCACCCAGGGATCCCCCAAGCACTATTTTTAAAAAGTTTTTTGACAGAAAAAAATAGAAGTGAATTTCTTCAATCTGATAATGGGTGTGTACAAAACAACTACAGCTAACATAATTCTTAATAGTGAAAGACTGAATGCTTTCCCTCTAATACTGACAGCTAGGCAAGGATGTCTACTTTCACTACTCATACTCAATAGCATACTTCTAATGCTAGAAAATGTAATAAGGCAAGAAAAAGAGTTAAAGGACATCTAGATTTGAAAAAAAAAAAAAACTATTCCCATTCAGAGATAATATTATTATCTATGTAGAAAATCTCAAACAAACTATTTTAAAAATAAGCTCCTAGAACTAATAACTGAGTTTATCAAGGTCATAGCATGTAAGAGCAATGTAAAAAATCACTCGCATTTCCATATAATAAAAATGGACAACTGGAAACTGATATTTCTAAAAATAGTAATACTTACAATAACTTCCAAAATGAAATAGAAATAAACATGACAAAATATGTGCGGAATCTATATGCTAAAAAATACAAAATGCAATGAAAAAGAGCAAAGAAGACCTAAATAAACAGTGTCATACTATACTCACAGACTGAAAGAATTACTTAAAATGTCAATTTCCCTAAATTGATTTATAGATTTAATCTTAGTAAGATTCTTTGTACACCTAGACAAGTTGATTCTAAAGTGTACATACAAAGGTTAATGAATTAGAACAGCCAAAGAATTTTGAAAAAAGAACAAAGTTCAAGGACTCATATTACCTGATTTTAAACCATATAATGAAATTCCAGTGATTAATACAGTATAGTATTGGCAAAAGACTAAACACACACGTAAGTGAAGTAAAATAGAAAATCTGGAAATAGGTTGCACAAATATGGCCAACTGAATTTTGGCAAAGTTGCAAAAGCAGTTCAGTGGAGAAGGAACAGATTTTTCAATAAATGATTCTGAATCAATTTAACATCATGTGCAAAAAGAAAAAACCTCAATCTTCACTTCATGCCATATTAAAAAGTTAATTCAAATAAGATTATAGGCTGAAAAATAAACATAAAACTTGTAGGAGAAAAACTCTTCATGATCTTAGGTTATTCAAAGAATTCTTAGATATGACACCAAAATGTAATTTTTCTTTCCATTAAAAAATTTGATAAATTAAACCTACTCAAAATATAAAACTTTTGCTCTGTGAAGAGTAATGTTTAAAGAATAAAAAGACATGGGAAGCCCGGGTGGCTCAGTGGTTTAGTGCAGCCTTCGGCCCAGGGCGTGATCCTGAAGATCCAGGATTGAGTCCCATGTCGGGTTCCCCGCATGGAGCCTGCTTCTCCCTCTGTCTGTGTCTCTGCCTCTCTCTGTGTGTGTCTCTCATGAATAAATAAATGAAATCTTTAAAAAAAAAAAAAAAAAAAGAATAAAAAGACAAACCAAAGACTGGAAGAAAATATTTGCAAATCACATATCAAAGGACTTGTATTCAATATTCATAAAGAATTCTCAACAAAGAGAAAATAATAACAAAAGGAGCAAAAATTGAACACATACTTTATAAAGTGGATACATGGATAGCAAATGAACACATGAACAGGAGCTGAAGAAAAAACAGCAAATAGATCCTACGCCCAGCAGAAGAAGATAATTAATAAAGATTCGAGCAGAATTCAATGAAATAGAGACCAGAAGAATTGTGGAACATATCAACAAAACCAGGAGTTGGTTCTTTGAAAGAATTAATAAGATAGATAAACCATTGGCCAGCCTTATTAAAAAGAAGAGAGAGAAGACTCAAAGTAATAAAATCATGAATGAGAAAGGAGAGATCACCACCAACACCAAGGAAATACATTTGATTTTTAAAACTTATTATGAGCAGCTATACACCAATAAATTAGGCAATCTTGAAGAAATGGACGCATTTCTGGAAAACCACAAACTACCAAAACTGGAACAGGAAGAAATAGAAAACCTGAACAGGCCAATAACCAGGGAGGAAATTGAAGCAGTCATCAAAAACCTCCTAAGACACAAAAGTCCGGGGCCAGATAGCTTCCCAGAGGAATTCTATCAAATGTTTAAAGAAGAAACCATACCCATTCTACTAATAGAATGGGTAAAGATAGAAAGAGATGGAGTACTTCCAAACTCATTCTATGAGGCCAGCATCACCTTAATTCCAAAACCAGACAAAGACCCCACCAAAAAGGAGAATTATAGACCAATATCCCTGATGAACACAGATGCAAAAATTCTCAACAAGATACTAGCCAATACAATCCAACGATACATTAAGAAGATTATTCACCATGACCAAGTGGGATTTATCCCTGGGTTGCAAGGCTGGTTCAACACTCATAAAGCAATCAATGTGATAGATCATATCAACAAAAGAAAAAACAAGAACCATATGATGCTCTCAACAGATGCAGAGAAAGCATTTGACAAAGTACAGCATCCACTCCTGATCAAAACTCTTCAGAGTGTAGAGATAGAGGGAACATTCCTCAGCATCTTAAAAGCTTTCTATGAAAAGCCCACAGCAAATATCATTCTCAATGGGGAAACACTGGGAGCCTTTCCCCTAAGATCAGGAACACGACAGGGATGTCCACTCTCACCACTGCTATTCAACATAGTACTAGAAGTCCTAGCCTCAGCAATCAGGCAACAAAAAGAAATGAAAGGCATTCAAATTGGCAAAGAAGAAGTCAAACTCTCCCTCTTCGCAGATGACATGATACTGTACATAGAAAACCCAAAAGACTCCACCCCAAGATTGCTAGAACTCATACAGCAATTCAGCAGTGTGGCAGGATACAAAATCAATGCCCAGAAATCAGTGGCATTTCTATACACTGACAATGAGTCTGAAGAAAGAGAAATTAAGGAGTCAATCCCATTGACAATTGCACCGAAAAGCATGAAATATCTAGGAATAAACCTAGCCAAAGAGGTAAAGGATCTATACCCTAAAAACTATAGAACACTTCTGAAAGAAATTGAGGAAGACACAAAGAGATAGAAAAATATTCCATGCTCATGGATTGGAAGAATTTATATTGTGAAAATGTCAATGTTACCCAGGGCAATTGACACATTTAATGCAATCCCTATCAAAATACCATGGGACTTTCTTCAGAGAGTTGGAACAAATCATCTTAAGATTTGTGTGGAATCAGAAAAGACCCCGAATAGCCAGGGGAATTTTAAAAAGGAAAACCATAGCTGGGGGCATCACAATGCCAGATTTCAGGTTGTACTACAAAGCTGTGGTCATCAAGACAGTGTGGTACTGGCACAAAAACAGACACATAGATCAATGGAACAGAATAGAGAATCCAGAAGTGGACCCTCAACTTTATGGTCAACTAATATTCGACAAAGGAGGAAAAATTATCCACTGGAAGAAAGACAGTCTCTTCAAAGATGGTGCTGGGAAAATTGGACATCCACATGCAGAAGAATGAAACTAGACCATTCTCTTACACCATACACAAAGATAAACTCAAAATGGATGAAAGATCTAAATGTGAGACAAGAATCCATCAAAATCCTAGAGGAGAACACAGGCAACACCCTTTTTGAACTTGGCCACAGTAACTTCTTGCAAGAGAAGGCAAGAGAAACAAAAGCAAAACTGAATTATTGGGACATCATCAAGATAAAAAGCTTCTGCACAGCAAAAGAAACCGTCAAAAAAACTGAAAGACAACCTACAGAATGGGAGAAGACATTTGCAAATGACATATCAGATAAAGGGCTAGTATTCAAGATCTATAAAGAACTTATTAAACTCAACAGCAAAGAAACAAACAATCCAATCATGAAATGGGCAAAAGACATGAACAGAAATTTCACAGAGGAAGACATAGACATGGCCAACAAGCACATGAGAAAATGCTCCACATCACTTGCCATCAGGGAAATTCAAATCAAAACCACAGTGAGATACCACCTCACACCAGTGAGAATGGGGAAAATTCACAAGACAGGAAACCACAAATGTTGGAGAGGATGTGGAGAAAGGGGAACCCTCCTGCACTGTTGGTGGGAATGTGAACTGGTGCAGCCACTCTGGAAAACTGTGTGGAGGTTCTTCAAAGAGTTAAAGATAGATCTGCCCTATGACCCAGCAATTGCACTGCTGGGGATTTACCCCAAAGATACAGATGCAATGAAACGCCGGGACACCTGCACCCCGATGTTTCTAGCAGCAATGTCTACAATAGCCAAACTGTGGAAGGAGCCTCGGTGTCCATCGAAAGATGAATGGATAAAGAAGCTGTGGTCTATGAATACAATGGAATATTACTCAGCCATTAGAAACGACAAATACTCACGATTTGCTTCGAGGTGGATGGACCTGGAGGGTATTATGCTGAGTGAAAAAAAGTCAATCAGAAAAGGACAAACATTATATGGTCTCATTCATTTGGGGAATATAAAAATTAGTGAAAGGGAATAAAGGGAAAGGAGAGAAAATGAGTGAAAATATCAGAGAGGGTGACAAAACATGAGAGACACCTAACTCTGGGAAATTAACAAGGGGTAGTGGAAGGGAAAGTGGGCGGGGGGTTGGGGTGACTGGGTGATGGGCACTGAGAGGGGCACATGGTGGGATGAGCACTGGGTGTTATGCTATATGTTGGCAAATTGAACTCCAATAAAAAAAATTAGAAAAAAGAACACATGAACAAATGCTCAATATCCTTAAATATTAAGGAAATGCTAATTAAAACCACAATGACATATCACTACACACTTAGAATGGCAAAAAATAAACAATAAAAAACCCCCAAACTGTGAATAATACCAAGTGTTGGTAAGATTGAAAAGCAACTGGAATTCTCATATACACATTGTTAGTGGGATTGCAGAATTGTACAGTTACTCTGAAAGATAGTTTAGCAGTTTGTTATAACAATTGATGTACATGACAACTTGGATGAATCTCGAAGGCATTATGGTAGTGGAAGAAGTCATTTTCCAAAAGTGCTCACAGAAGGCACCTGGATGTGCAACTTAGTTTTGACTCAGGTTACGATTTCATGGGTCATCGGGTGGAGCCCTGTGTCAGGTTCTGTGCTCAGAGGGGAGTCAGCTTGAAGATTCTCTCCCTCTGCCTCTCCCCACCTTTCAAATAAATAAATAAATAAATAAATAAATAAATAAATAAATAAATAAATATTTTTTTTAAAAAAAGCACTCACCATGTGATTCTATTTATATGACATAAAAAAAGCAAAACTGTATTGATGAGAACAGGTAACTGATTGCCATGGGCTAGAGCAAAAGGAGGATTTGACTACAAATGGGCAGCACAAGGTTTTTCTTTTGAGTGTTGAAATTCTTCTGTATCCTATTTGTGGCGGAGGTTATGGAAATCTATGTGTATGTAAAAACTCCCAGAACTGTTCATAAAGAAAAGTCAATTTTATAGTGTATGAATTAAAGCATTAAAAATTTATATGTTTCAAGTTGTATATATCTGTTATAACATATATGTTTAATATAGGTAAACATATATCTATTATGCACATACACACACACACATATATATATATGGGTCTCAAATCTCTAGAAGTCATTATGTAATATGAAACTTTTACCAATGGGCTAGAAATCTTTTAAATGTGGAGAAAAGAAAAAAATCATCTTAGAATGCTTAATTATACATAATTTATTGATGAATAGAGTCTGTACGTTTTACAAAATGTTTTGTGGGCATTGGATTCCTAAAATTACAGTTGTCACATTTCTTGGGTATAATTAGATGGAGAATAGCATTTTACATTGTTTAAAAAGAGGGAGTGGGGGAGAAATGTCAAAGCTTTTCTGTCTGGCTTAAATGATAGGTCAAACTGCACAGAAATCTCTCTGGTTTTGGAAACTGGCATTTGGGCCTAGATTGTCCAATTATCTGAGCCATCAGCCTCATGTCTGAGCTGTCCACAATGATGCTTTCTAGGCCCAAGGCCAAGGCTGCTAGGCCAGAAAAGCCTTCACTGACGTCAGGAGGCCGAAACTGAAGAGGAAGGGAGGGAGGGATCCTATACTGATCTGCATTTGCCTTGAAGGAATTATTTGACTGGTAGTGTTCAGGATAAGAATTTTTACCTTTTCAAATTAGCTCACTATGATATGGCATGTGAGAGCTCACTCAAAAATCCCAGTGCATACTTTAGAAGGAGCCCAAGATTATGGAGCTGAAAGACTTATCCTCTTTCTGACAGTATATCTGCTTCCCAACAAAGCCCACAGTGAAATCCCTTTCAACTGCGAAGCCCTAAGATAAAAGACCTCATCCTGCTAGCACCTCAGATGTAAATCCAGTAGTATATAGGGATGGTTTTCATGGACCATCCCTAAAACCGGACTCCAGTTTTTCAGGAAGGCTCTCATATTCTTTAAGAGTGGATATGAATCTTATCTTTATAAAGCCACCACCAACTAGATTGAGATGACTTGCCAGTGGTTTGCTCTGCACCATTTATTGGGTGATTTATATGTTGAATGTGCCGGCTTCTTGCAGCAGCCTGCATAGATTGATATGAAGGGCTCTGGAAATTACCTACTCTCTGAAATATTTCTTCCACTGGCCTCCAAAGGCCCCAAATGCCTATAATATTTACCCTGCAGACCAAATTATTAATATGTAAATGCTAACCAGGATGGAGTAATCCGTTAGGTTCATCACCACAAAGTGATTGGCTATTCCATCAAGAAGGAGAGCCCTGGAGAGATGGGACTGAGAAGTTTTGACATTAGAGAAGAAAGCATTTAAAATATAGGACTTTAGGGTGGTTCTAGTGAGGAGGTTACACCAATGTACTGGGGGCCTGAGAAAAAGGGCAGGTGAGGGTACATCCCAGATCTCACCATATTCATCATTTCTTTTACCAAAACGACCTTCCTCTCCAGAGTATCTGTCAGGTGACTGAGTGTGTACCTTTCCTTAATTTTTTCCACTGAGTTAAGAAAACTGGTATGATTCCTACATCCTGGAAGCAAACACAGCAGGGCAGGCCACACTGCCAGATCAAAATATTAGAAACAGACATCAATTAATAAACTGAGGGTTTACATTTTTATATTAACGAAAAGCAAATGGGTCAACGTGTTTGGTGGAGGAATAAGGAACCGTTGTAGGAAATCAACGCCCCTTATCTAAATATTGGGGAAACTTCTTAGTGGGCATATATATCAGAAATGTTTTAAGAACTGGGAAGCTGAGTATTTTAGTGAGTTGGCAGAGAGGGGGCATTCCAGCTCAGGCATGGCTTTGGAGAAAGAGAGGAACAGGAATGCAATGTTAAAAGATAGCGGGCTTGAGTATTTAAGTGCCAGGTGGATAGGAGCAAGATGTGTTGGGGGTGGGGGGGCCGAGGGGCTGAAGGACAAAACTTGAAAACGATGTAGCCCAGTGTGGCACAGACTTTTGTCTTGTCCCATTAATGTCCACTAGATTTAGGGTGCCCATGTCAGATTTCCAGCTCCTCAAAGGTGACAGCCCCTAGAAGACACAGCTCACCTTGGGCCTGGGTTTCCAGTCATCCCGGACTGAGAAGTGGACAAGCTTAGCAGCAGAGATTGGGGAAACTCTGCTGGTTCGTGCCCAAGAACACTCGAAACTCATTTATACCTAGTCAGTCCATCAGCAGCATCCCTCCCACGTACCCCCTCCCCCACTTAACCCCATGGGAACCTGATCTGGCCTCCCTTCCCCCCTTGGGTGCATGACTTCTTTTTCCTTTCCAGCTTATCTTTGGGAACTACTTTTTAAAAAGCACTTTATTATGGAAATTTCCAAATAAACTCAAAAGCAGAAAGACTAGACAAATGTACCTACACGTAACAATCATCAACTTCAACAAGTATTAAGTCATGGATAAGATAGTTATATCTACATTATGATTCCCCCTTTATTCCCCCTTATTGGATTATTTCAAAGCAAATCTCAGATATCATATCATTTTGTCAGTAAATAATGAGATATGAATACCCAAAAAGTTAAAGACTCATTTTGGAAAAAATAATAAGCACAATATTATTACCACACTTAATTTTTTAACAAAAAGCCCTTAATTTCATCAAATATGTGGGATTTCTTCTGAGCATGAGCCCTGGAGCTGGGGAGATGAGATCTGTAGGTCAGGGCTTGGGCTCTGAATCCCAGGATAGGGCCATTCTAGAAATCTGAAAACCTTGCCAGAGTCCACGGTTCTAACCTTCAAGCCCCTCGATTTGGTCCACTCTCCTTGCCTTCCAGTTCTAAGTCTAGAATAAAAAAACTACCTGTGCTTGGTGAATGACCCTGTTCTCTTACTTATTAGCTACCTGGTCTTGGGCCAAGACTAATGACCGTTTTCTCATCAGTGAAATGAGATAATAGCACAATATCATAGAACAGTGGTGATCATTGTGGACAGTGATTTGTTGGGGTGCCTGGGTGGCTCAGTACGTTAAGCGTCTGACTCTTAATTTCAGCTCAAGTCATGATCTCAGGATTGTGCTATTGAGCCCTGCATGGGGCTCTGTACTGGCATGGAGCTTGCCTAAGAATCTTTCCTTCTCCCTTGCCCCCCCTCTTCACCCACACTTGTTCTCTCTCTCTCTCTCAAAAAAAAAAAAAAAAAGGACTTCTGTTGGTCATTCTTCTACGGTAGGCCTGTTAGTAACAAATTCTGCTTTTTTTTTTTCTTTTATCTTAGAATGGCTTTATTTTCTCTTCATTCCTGAAGGATATCTTTTGCTGGATATAGAATTCTGAGCTGACAGTTCTTTTCTTTCAACACTTGAAAAATGTGCCACTTTCTTCTGGACTTGATAAATTCTTTTCTTTTTTTTTTTTTTTTGGACTCAATAATTTCTAATGAGAAATGCATTGTCCTTCAAATTTTTTTTCCCTGTAAGTAATATATCATTTTTCTCTCTAGGTGCTTTTCCTATGTTCTGAGTTTTCAAAAGTTTGACTATGATATGTTCAGACATGGAATTTTTGGATTTATCCTGTTTGGGATTCACTAAGCTTCTTGAATCTAGGTTTATAACCCTTAACAAATTTGGGGAAATTTCAGGCATTATTTCTTTGAATATTTTTCCAGCCGCATTCCCTTTTTCCTTTCCTCTTGAGACATGAATATTAGTTCTTGAGGCTCTGTTCACTTTTTTTCAGTCTATTTTCTTTTTTATCCAAAGTGGGTAATTTCTATTCATCTTTCTACAAATTCACAGATTCTTGTCTCTATTACTTCCTTTTTTTATATCAAGAATTTTAAAACTTTAAAAAAAAAAAGAATTTTAAAACTTTGATTATTTATACTTCTCAATTCTACAGTTTCCATCTAGTTTTTATATTTTCTCTTTCTCGAGATGTCCCATTTTTTAAATTGTTTCAAATGTTCTTAATTATTTATTAGAGCATTTTTATGAAGGCTGCTTTAAAATTCTTGTCTGAAAATTGCAACATCTGAATCATCTCAGTGTTAGCAGCTGTTGATTGTTTTTTCTCAAGTTGTGATTTTTCCCAGTTCTTGGTATAACAAATGATTTTTAAAAATTATATCCTGGACATTTGGGAATTGTGAGATTCTGGATTCTATTAAAATCCTCTATTTTACCAGCCAGTCATCTGTTTAGACTTAGCACATAGGTCTAGTCCACTTCATTTGTGTTACCTTGAGGCTAACCTGAAAACCTAGGCGATATTCCCTACTGTATCACTCAAACATTTGTCATGTTAATTATGAAGTTTTATATGTAGGTCACTTGGGGTCATTTCATATACAGGTTTTTTTTAAATATTTTTTTTATTATTCATGATACTCACACAGAAAGAGAGAGAGAGGCAGAGACACAGGCAGAGGGAGAAGCAGGCTCCATATAGGGAGCCCGACGTGAGATTCGATCCCGGGTCTCCAGGATCGTGCCCTGGGCCAAAGGCAGGCGCCAAACTGCTGAGCCACCCAGGGATCCCTCATATACAGGTTTTAAAAGTTTCTTTCTCTACTGTCTTCACTCTGAAATTCTCCTGACTCTCTAGTTGGGAAATGAGGAATATAATCTTCCACTTCTGAGTGAAGATGGAAGTCCACCTCCCTACTTGGCCTCTTGAACACCACCCTGGCTCAGGAATTAAAGGGATCCCTGATACTTCTGGGCAGGCAGTGGAAATCAAGGCTCACCTCTCAGCCTTCACTGGCACTTGAGGGCTGAGGGAAACTGGAAACAAAATGGTTTCTGTTCTGCTAGGAACCCCTTTTCCTTGTCCTTTGGCTAGAGAGACAAGGCTTTTCTTGGGGCTTCAAAAAATCTAGACCTATTGGTGTTTCTCAGTTGAAAACTTTTCCAGCACACAATCCAGAACATATGGGAGACAAAAAGAAAATCTAGGAACACACTATCATGCCATTCCTCAATGCCCAAGATTCCTAGCCTGTCCTGTTTTTTCCACTATTCAGAGGCTTCCTATGTGTGTTGTGTTATTATCAGAATTTTTAGTTGTCCATATGAGAGGAATAGGAAGAAATGAGCCTATTCTATCTTGTCTGGCTCATCACCTTCAGAAGATCTATGATACCAAGCACCGCTTGAGTGAGAGGATCCACATCCTGATTTGCCTTTGCCTTGAACTTAGGCATTTATCTCTGACTTTTCCAGGGTCAGGGAGCTGCTTCCCAACTTGGGATGGCAACTCTTGAAGGCTCAAGGCCCCTGGGAGTCTTGGAGCCCTTATGGAATTCTTTCTGTATTCCACAATCGTGGCTGAAAATGTTGGCCAGAAGAAGCATCCTGGCTTGCCTGCATGTAAGTGGCCCATCTCTTGCTGTGCTGGGGAGGTAAGAGTCAAAGATCAACCATAGTATCCTCACTGCAGGACTTCTGTCCCCTGAACTTCACAGCTGTGCCATATAATTGTCCAGCCTTCAGTATCTAGAGACTGCAAAGCCAACAATTAGGAAGAGAAATCAGTCCCAGAGCTGCCATTTCAACCCTGTGAGCAGTTGCTAACTTAAATTCCCCAGATTATTACAAATGCAGGTGCCTGCAGTGTTTCTTTATCTCTACCTTTGTCCCAGAGCAGAAAAATCACACTTAGGTAGTGAAATATTCATTTTCAAAAGGAAAGTCTCATTTAGGACTCCAATAATCGTATTTTCTCAGAGAAAATTATTGCCAAACAACAATCCTATTCCTGTATGCAATCTTTTATCATCTCAACTTTTTTTTTTATAGTTCTTGGATCTAAAAATTATTTCCCTAAACATTCCATATCAGATATCCAAAAATCTGCAGAATTTAAGTCCTATAATTCAATAGATCTCAGATGTGCTTACCTTCAGGCTGACCTATCAGGAAACTGCAAATTTTCACTGAGGCAATGCCTGCAGAATCTCAGTGACACCCTCCTTGGTGGATATGACTCCAGAAACAGGCTCCCTGGGTTTGCTTCCTCAGAAGCACACCTGTTTCATTTCTAGCTTTTATGGAAATGATTTTATTTTACTTTGTCTATTCCTCAGGAATTCCCCAAAGTAACTATTACCTGAGTATTAGTGATTCCTCAGGAGGCCCATGCTTGTGGCTTAGATTATATGGGATTGCACAGGATCCCATATGTTCTACACACTCTTTTTAGAAAAGTTAAGTCCACCATTAGGTGGAATTTAGAAAATATGTCCTTCTTTCAGGAAGAATAAAATCGAGATCAGAATTCTTTCTAAAATTACCGTTAAAGTCCAGGACAACCTCTAACCACCCTTTAGTCTCTCCTTCCTCCCCAGATTTTTCTCTTGTCTCTGAATGTAAAGGGAAGGGGGGATTTTCAAAGGAAAATTCCTTCATTTTGGTGGAAATGTTCCCATTGCTTCTTGATTCTACTCAATAGTTTGGTTCACCCACTTGCTCCTCTTTAGATAAAGATGAAATTCAAAAGAGATGAAGAAAATGGATTCATAGTAGATCAAGTCAAATCGCTGATGGTTGAGAACCCACTCCCTTCATTTTGAAGCATAAATTGTTCCCAACTTTTCTTTGTGGACAAAGCCTCTCATAAGCAACTTTGAATTCCTTTTATAGTGAATGTAAAACTGCAGAGTTTCCATCAACAGAAAAGTGAATTCCACACCAGTCTGATGATATGGATAATTTGCCTTTGTAATGACATAGAGCATGTAATCAAATGGCCATGGATAAGCCTGGGCAACCAGACGCTGGGAAATGTCCTGATTTTTTACTGTGGTCTTTCAGGATTGTCTCCTGGCACTCTTGAGGCAAGACGGAGCCTCTTGACAACTTGTGACCTGGGTCAGAGAGGGACCTCCTCTACTGTCCCAGCCAGTACCATAGCAGAAGAAGCAAGTGCAGGAGGTGGCTGGCAGGCGGCACATGCTTGGGGAATGTGTGGACACTTGCGTGTGGACATCAGAGGCATGGGATCTCAGGCTGAGCTGGGAGCCAGTACCCGACAGCACCGAACGTGAGGAGCTGCATAGACTGAGACAGTCAGTTCAGCTAGCAAGGGGCACACACGTGTGTCAATTATAAGGGTGACCAGTTGATAAGAGGCCCCTTGAAGAGCCATGGGAGCCTATGCTGTGGCAGGAATGAGTGGGGAGCTTTGACAACCATGTGTTAATAGTCATATACAAATCAAATCCCATTCTGTGTCTCATGATTGCCATTAGAAGTGGTAGTAGGAATGGGACAGGGCACACAGCTGATCTCTAAGTTTGGGAGTGCCACCAGAGGAGCGTAGGAAAGGGAAAGAGGAAACGTATGACCTTCTCTTCCTTGGGCAATACAACTCCCCCGATAAGAGCATACGTTCCCCCTCCCACCCGCCCCCAAGATTGACTCTGATACAGCTCCATCCATAGGGATCTGGTTTAAAGCCTGGAGTGCTTTATAATGGGACATGGAACAAGAACGATAGATGCAGCGCCAGGAGAGCCCCAGAAGCCAGGAAAAACACAATCTAGGTGCTGTCATCCTGGGGAAGATGAAGAAACTCTGAGCACCCACAGGAATGGGAAGCAGAGGGAGTCAGGCCAGCAGTTAGGCTGCCCCAGAGTACACACAGAGGATGCCAGCTGGTTGGTTTGATGGGAAGGAAACAGTGATGAGCAAGGGATGAAGAGACAGGGAATTGCCAATCTTCAGGTCTCTGAAGGCCAGCTCCACCAGCCTTACAGGGCATGGAGGCAAACGCCCTCAAGAAATTCATTCATTCCTAGGTGACTTCCTTCCAAGGGGTGGTACCAATCCCTATGAGCACAGGAAACTGGTACAAAGTTCAAGTTTTAATACTTCTTGGGTATTCCTGAAGGATCACATCGCCAATGATGTTGGCATTTTAAATGCCTCTCATTGACCCCCCAATCCTCGGGATCTAACAGATCACAGACCCAGACTGGACTTTCTGAAATGTGGAGGATTTTATTCCACAATTTTTGGAAATCCATAAAGATTCTTTTACCTTTTTTCTGAAAGGCTCTTTTCTTTGCAGATTCCACATCAAGCAGTTGGCTTCTGATGGCTTTTCCTTCACCTTCTGTTCTCCCTTCCTTCTTTCTCCTCTGTCTTACTTTACCTCATTTTCATAGATTTCCCCCAAATAAAGTCATCCAAAGATTATTCATAAAACAGAACTCCAGAAGTTTCTAAACTATCATTAAGTCACGTGCCTTCATTTTAGTGGAAGAAATTAGGGTGCAAATCATGACTACAGGGCAAATAAATAATGGCTTGTCTTAGCTGAAGACATTTTAAAAACCAGTACACAAGCTCCATGCAAAGTCAGATATTAGCATTGTCTTTAAAGATGTTATCACACTGGTGACACGTTATGGTGAGTTAAACAAGGTGCGTAGCATTTTAGACAAGGACAGGAAAAAACATGAATTCAAACAAGCCTCAAATGATGATTGTTTTGATGATAGAATTTGCAGGGTAAAAATATCAGAGACTTGAAAAGCATAGCATTCCAGATGAAAGACTTTAAGTGGCAAAAGAAATTCATTACTATAATAAGGAGGATAGAAATAATACAACCTAGCAGATTCGGAGTGTTTGTTGAACAAATGATCAGAAATGCAAGCTAGAGTAAGTGGTGGTTTCTAACTAATGATGATGACATAGCATATCTCAGTCGAATGGTTAACACTTGAGACAAGTGAAATTTCATTCAACATGTTCACAGATAATCTGACTGGAAAATTGTTTCCCCTTCCTCAGGGAGTTACTACAGGATGTGTTCCACAAAAAATGAGAGAGTAAGCCAAGAAAGAGAAAGATGTGGATTCTAGGAAATGAGATCCAATGAGGAAGAAAGTAAAGGGAATTTATAAGACATCAGCAAAGAAAAATCAGTGGTCAACATCTGTACATCTGTACAGCAGGCTTCAGAAACTGCCTGTGGAAATTGGTGCAGGGTGGAGAATCTGGGCAGGAGGTCTGTAACATGCAGGGCTCCGAGGGAGCTGGCTGGCATCAGCAGTGGCAGCCAATTGTTAAATATTCAGGAATTTCACAAGCCAATTGTTAAACACAGCCACTATTAAAAATTAGGTTATGAGGGACACCTGGGTGACTCAGTGGTTGAACATCTGTCTTTAGCTCAGGGCATGATCCTGGAGTCCTGGGATCGAGTCTCACATACGGCTCCCCATAGGGAACTTGCTTCTCCCTCTGCCTGTATTGCTGCCTCTCTCTCTGTGTGTCTCATGAATAAATAAATTAAAAATCTTTAAAATAAATAAATAAAATAACAGGTTATGTAAACTAATAATTAAATAAATCATACTAAAAATGAAGGTAATACATTTTCAAAATTCATCTCTAATTTACCTCATCTTACTAATATTTTTGTTCTTGAGTTTATTTATGTTTTTTACATTTGGATGGTAGAAGTATATAGTGGATGCCATTACACATGTTTCCCCAGGTCCATGTTCAGTGATGTCACATTTAGTAGCTAGAAGTTGGCCAGAGTGGAAGTACTTACACTACGGAAATTGACAAAAGCTGCAAATCAGGCCTCGATTTTTTTTTTTAACGTGATTTAACAATCACGTAAAAACTATGCTTACTTATTATGGATACTTAAGAGTTTGGCAAAAAGCAGTGAAAGCATTCTATGAGAACAGAATGGCTATGTGGATGTTATGATAGAATTGCATGTTTTAGCATTAATTGTAAATAGTAAATTCTGTGCTGCATGTTCTTATGTCTGCTCCATGGGCTTTAGCCCAGGACAAGTAACCAACTTGCAGAGCTGCCAAGAAAAGGAACCTGGGGCAATCAGCCCCGCCAGTCTGCTGGTCCACCTTCCTTGCATTACAGTTACATGCATAAATATGCACATGCTGTTAGCAGGCACATAGGCTATTAGCATGTATGTAGACCATCAGCATGCACATACAGTGTGTACATAGTCTGTAGTATGCACATAGACTGTTGGCACACACATAGATTGTTAGCATGCACATAGACCATTAGCATGTACATAGACAGTATGTACATAATCTGTTAGCATGCATATAGATTGTGCCAATGCTTATAGAATTTTTACAGCGAGGCAGGCACTATTGTTATAATGTCCCATTCACAGACGTGGGGGCTGAGATTTCCAGTGGTTTATATGCCCCACAAAGTCATCCAGCGTAAGTGTGCCTCACCATACAGCAATGCTCTTGTGCCCTGAAGAACCACTTGCCTCCCCAGGGCTAGGGGACTGGAAGCTCTGGAGGTGACCAGGAGTATAGGTGAGCACCCTCTACTCACCAAAAAGGTTCTCTGTTCACCTAATGACATCATCTTCTGATGGCAGTAATCCTATCCACTGAGTGTTTCCCTGAGAAAATAAATTAAAGCAGGGCTCTCTCTGTCTCCAAACCGTTTAATTGTCCTGCTTTCACAGTCTTTGTCTGAGAAACAGGCCTTGCGTCTTGCATGGGTACCACACTTCGTATATGGCTTGGCACCCAGTTAGTGCTCAATAAATGTTAGCTGATATTTTCACTTACTTGCTTTTACTATTAATATTTAAATTTATATACAGTCAAATTGACTTAGGATGCATCTTAAGACCCTTTAAATATGTATCTGTTTGGGGGTGGTTATTTCCGGAATTTAGGCCTTTGAAATCCCACTCAATTTACAAAACATGTTTTATGTTTCATACATCTCACTTGTTTGGTCTACACACAGTGGATTTTCCCCCCAGAGAAGAAGCTTGCAGTCAGTCTCGAAACACAGGCCTTTCCCATACACTTTGCCAGGGCCCCACAGTCATCATGGCAGATTGGGGTCACTCTCAGAATACCACACGGAGAGTTTGGGGTTACAACCAGCTAGGATGGAGAACACACAGCAGAGGGGAAGCACAGATGGACAGACTCACAGACGTCTGCCCACCCTCAGGATCAGATGGGCCAGGCAGTCTTCAGTATGCCTCAGCTGGCCACATTCCAGTGAGTCCGGGCAGAGTCACCTGCAGCCACAAATCAACTCCAGAACCTTCCCTGAATCACATTAACATCTGACTCTGGTCAGATAAAGCCCCACTCCTGCACTGTTTAGAGAAAGAATTATAGGCTTTGTGTGGAATGCTTTTAATTTTTATCTATGTCAGGACGAGGCTCGTCTTACTGAGCACTAACTTGTGTGGTGACTATGCCACGGCACCCTGGACAGCCCTAATCAGGAGCGCCCTCCACTGAACCAGGGCGGTCTTTTTCCATACTACATGGGTATCAGGAATCAGATTGTATGGCTTTTCTGTGTGCTCAGAGGATTGACTCCTGGGAATGGCCACCATCAGCTCAGCCTCCTGGCACATACCTGAGTCCACCTTGGTGCCATTTGCCAATCTCAGCTAGCACAGAGCTTCCATCCAGAGAAAGCCAGGTCTCATGGTAAGAGACCAAATCCCATGCACCAATCTGTGAAACTTAAAGAAGAAAGTAAAAAAGCAAGTGGAAAAGTCATTGTAAGAGCAATCACCAGTGATAGATAACATTAAGTTGTTCTGGGATTTGGGATTTATGCCAGTTGAGTTGAAAAGGCAGGTGGCTGAGATGTAGTAGAAAGCTGCAGTCTGAGACCAAAACTGAAAGGAGTGAATTACATGACCTTAAACCAACCACATGTCTCATATGCCTTGGCACCCACTTAGTGCTCAATAAATGTTAGCTGATATTTTCACTTATTTGCTTTTACTATTAATATTTAAATTTATATACAGTCAAATCGACTTTAATTTGATAAATAGTCCTGTGAGTTTTCACACGTGGGTAGATCTGTGTAACCACCACCAATAGGTTATGGAGAATTCCATCACCCCAAACAAATCCCTCATGCTGTCCCTTTACAGTCCTTCTTCCACCCCAACCCCAGGAAACCACTGATTTGTTTTCCGTCTCTATAGTTTTGCTTTTCTCAGGATGTCACGTAAGTGGATTTAGACAGTAGGGAAATTTTGAGACTGGTTTCTTCCTCTAGCACAATACCTTTGAAACATCTGTATTGCCATGTGTATCAAAAGCTGGTTCTTCTGACTGCTGAATAGTATTCCATGGTATACACACATGTCTGTAGTTTATCGATTTGTCCATCCAAAAAACACTGGGGTTATTTCACTTTGGGGCAGTTATGAAGATTGTTTCTCTAAGGATTCATGAACAGGCTTTTCTACATTTTTCTAGAACAAATATCTAGGAGTGAGATTATTGGGTCACCTGGTCGGTACATTTATAAGATACTGACAAATTGTTTTCCAGAATAGCTACATTCTAATTAGCAATGTATGAGAGTGCCTGTTGCCATATTCTTGCTAGTACTTGGTATTGCCAGTATTTTTCATGTAAACCATTCTGGTAGATATAGAGTGCTATGTTAGGGTGGTTCGAATTTACCTTTCTCCAGTGGCTAATGATGTTGAGCATCTTTTTATGTGCCTATTTGCTATCCTTACATCTTCTTTGGGGGAAATGTCAGTTCAAATATTTTGCCCATTTTTAAAATTGGGTCATTTATTTTCTGACAGTGAGTTTTGAGAATTCTTTACAGATTCTGGATATAAATCCTTTACCTAAAACATGATTAGGAAATATTTTCCTCAGTCTGTGGCCTTCTAATCTTTCCTAAATAGTGCCTTTTGCAGAGCAAAAGACTTTAATTTTGATGAAATTCAATTTATGAAGTTTTTCTTTTTCCCATCAATTGTCTTGTTAATGTCATATATGAGAACTTTTTGCCTGACCCAAAGTCATAAAGATGTTCTCCTGCTTTCCTAAAAGTCTTATACTTTAACATGATCTATTTTGAATTTATTTTTTATAAGGTATCAGATCACAGTTTTTTTAGATTTTAAGAGGTTTTTTTGGTTTGGGTTTTGTTTATGAATGTCCACTTGTTTTAACTTCAGCCAATATTAACACAAATTTTTAACCCTTTTTCTACCCCTCTTTATATAAATTTTTATTTCTCTGTAAATTGAAGATCATTTTTTCTTACCTCAAATAAGAAGATATATACGTGGAAGGGCCTAGCCCAGTGTCTGGCATGTGGTTCATGGAAAAATAAATAAATAATGGTTTAAAATACACACACACTCCTAGAAAAAAAATTGCAAATTAGGCCAAACATTAAGATCCATCACCTGAAATTAAGTTCTGAAATCACAAGGTAGCATTTGCAGCTCTAACTCAAAGCCACTAAAGAGTAGCCATCACTGGCTCTAAGGTGGCCTCTGTGGACACCCTCCCAGGGAAGAACACCCCTGCCTTCCTGTAGAAATGAGGTCCCTTGTCCATTCCAGTGAGTGGTCAGACAGGTGCGCTGTTAAAATGCATTGACCTCAGCTGAAGTTGAAAACTGTCCTCATCAGCTGCAGCATGTAGCTTGCGTGCGTGTGTCAACGTGTGCACACATGTGGGATAGGTACAAAACCCAGTCCTTCTAGGCAGACTGCAGACCCACAGACTTTGCCTGCGCAGACCCCTCCTGGGAGCTGTCTTCATGTGAACGATTTACCCTGGTGACTTCAAGACCACAGAACTCATCCAACAAAGGGGCTCATTTACTTTCTGACATGGTTAATGTCCTGATTTAATGACCCTCTTATATCACACTCAGCACCCTAAATTATAGGGCAGCTCAGGCAATTACACTGCAGGATCTCAGGCTGCACCTCTCCCAAGAGTTGCAGTGTGGTTGTCACACAGCTGCCTTCCAGGGCTCTGCTGAGCTGCTGGAGGAGCTTCCAGCCCTTCCCGTGAGCTACAGGCCTTGGCTCCCATTAAAGTAATTGTTTGCACCTCCTTGTTGCTCCAGATCACTGTCTCCTGGGATTTTCCGCCACAGGAAATATTATCCTGAGCATATAACCACACGTGTGAAAGACTAGAAATGTCTTTCTTGTAGTTATTACTAAAGAAGCAGAGTCTGTGTTTCTTGTGCATTCAAGGGAGAAAAAAAATCTCGTCTCCTTGGCGTGCTCTGAAATGTCTGAGTTATGAAAGATCATTTTCCATAATGACCCTTTGGGATAAAAGTAGTTGTAGTAAGGATTTCACAAACAGGAGTCTCCGAACTTGCTCCTGAACACTGCCAGACTCAGAGCACAGCCAATTAGAAAGGTTTAGCACCTAGCAAAAATCCTCTCAGGTTTAAGAGATTTTTGCAACCCTGGCATTGATTGTAAGGCTAGTGTAAGGTAAAAAGGTAAAATTCTGATGCTCAGGACCCACATTCAAGGGCTTACATCCAAGGAAACCTATGGTGACTTACAGGTTGATGCATTCTAAGCATTTCTCAGCTTTGATCTACTATTTATTCAGCAAATGATTTTGCTGGTGGGAATAGTGGGAAATGAAACTGGTTGAAAACACGAAGTATCTGTGAAAGGAAATTTTTCTTTGAAAAATAACATCACAGTCTTAAACTTAGAATCCACTTTATAAATATGAGAAATAAAACAATCTATGTTTCGATGAGACAAAATAGGGAATGACAAGTTAAAGAAATTAGCATTCAGAACAAGAAAGAATAGCTTAAAATCCTGTAATTATATCAATTTGGTTCACTAAAAATAGATCAGGTGGAAAGGAGAGCCCTCTTGAGAGAGAGAAATTGTAGGCAGGAAACAAGAGGACTCGATTTTCTGTTCCAAACATTGACTCCATGCTGAATCCTCAAGCTCCTGACCAAGCTCTAGAAAAGGATTTATGGCCACTTTGGAGGAAGAGTCTTTGGAAGTTAGAGATAGGGAAGTAACAGTGGCTATTGTCTTCCTTCCAGCATTCCAACCACTGCTGCTTATATATTCTGAGCTTTATCTCAGTCCCACCTGAGGTTAATTAATCACCCAGCTCCCTCAGTTTCCTCATGTGTAAGATGGGAATAAAAATTCCTATCTCACAGAGTTGTTGCAAGAACCAATGTAAGATGCTTTGCAAAGACTGATTTAACATAAACTGAAGATTCAATGACATGTAGCTGGTATCATTATTGTCATGGCTCTCATTTGATGAATACTTGAAGATGTTCAAAGTCAAAATGAAGTACTGGTAGAATTTAAAAGGAACATGAGTGAGCTGCCCTGAGATTCATATACAGCTATGTTTGCTCTGAGAGAAAAAGAAGCTGTGGGAAAAAAAGAAACAACAACAAAAAAACAAACAAACAAAACACATTAAAGGCAAAGTATAAAGGGAAGAAATAGTAGGTAACACACTCTCTCTTCTATTCTGAGTTGACTGGCTAGGGGAACCTAGGCCATTCCCTCCAGCTGGCAACGGAAGGAAAGCCTAGCTCACAGGGGCCCTGTAGAAACCATAATAGAAAACACCCCTTGGCCCTGTGGAATTGAAGCCTGCTGTAGTTGATAGCACGTAATACAAAACACATTTGTCATTTTTCCTTATATCTAAATAAATAAATGCCCAGGGGGAAGGGGAAGCACACTACAGTAATCAGATTTGGTGATGTGTCTCAAGAAAGAATGCACACCCAAGGACTGGCATGAAAGATGTGAACAGCAATCAGCCAAATGAAACAACCCGAGAAGACCCACCGCATTGGGACAGGGTAGAAAATGGCAGATGGTATGGGCAATGGAACCAAATGAATCCCTTGGGAATTATATCATTTTTTTTTTTTTCCATCAGATTGAGTCATTGTGAGAAAATTGGCGGGGGGGGGGGGAGTTCAAAATTCATTACTTAAGGGAGCATTCAGGGATAAAGTCACAGTTTTATAGGTTGTATGTGAATATTCATAAAACCAACGTTGGATTTTATATGCCACATTTCTGAATGCTTTGGAGCAATGCCTTCCCTTGGAAACACACGGCAAAGGAGAGAGGTATCTGTTGGAGAGGCTCTTGATGTCCATGGTGGCACATAGAAAAGAGAAGGGATGAAGTGTGACCACTCCCAAAGCCAAGAGGTAGAGTTGGAACCACGGTCCATCTGGGAAGGTGATGCCCCATGAGGGGGCCAAGCTTATCTGTTCTGAGGTTGTTGACTAGATTCTTGATTTTGCTCCTTCTGCTCAGTACCAAAGGGCCAGGATTATTTCTGGCAGGGATTCCAAGAGCAGCCTACATTAGCACTGGGGCCGGAATCACTTGGCTTCCCCTGGTATGAAATTCACAGATTTAGGAGTATATTTAAACACTCCCTTCTCCCCTTTATGTCCTATATGTCTCTATCCTCACAGAAGCTAAGTTTCTAAACCTATGCAACCTCTCAAATGGACATAATTTAACATTGTAGGTCCTTGAATTTACCTGAAAGTTCAATGCTACCCCTAGTAAATTGGGAAAGTAGGAAAAGGAAGCTGGACTTCCCAAAGTGTGGGGAGGCATGGCAGAAATGAAGATAAAGAGTATCGCTTTGTTTGTTTTTGGTGTATCAAATAGTCAAGATCAAATAACATTTGGAGAGAAAAAAATTAACAGCGACTATTCACCTTATAAGGACATTTTCACAAATATAAAAAATCTAGCAAGTGTTGTTTTTAAAAGTAACTGATTCCTACAAATTTTAATAACTTTCTCTCTACAAATCTCAGGACCAAAACTAAATAGAAACTGGAATTTCAAAATATTAGAAGATATGGGCACCTGGCTGGCGCAGTCAGAAGAGCATTCAACTCTTGACCTCAAAGTTGTGAGTTGAATCCCACGTGGGGTATAGAGATTACATAATAAATAAAACTTTAAAAAAGAATATTAGAAAATAAAAATAATAAAAATATATATCAGAAACTACATAATACAGCTAAAACAACACTCTGGGGAAAATTTATAGCCTTAAGTACTGAAATTAATAGTGTATGACTCAAAAATATTAGGAAGAGAGCAATAAAATAAATCTGAAGACATTTCAGGGGGATAAATAGTAAAAATAAAAGGAGATAAGAAGAAAATGTGGTAGAACTGCCAAATAAGTCCGATGCACCCTGCCCAAAGGAAAAAAGGGTAAACTAGAGGTTATTTAAATAATAAAACTTTAATTATAAATAAAATAAACAATTTTCCAAATGGAGGGAAAAGAGATAAAGCCATAAAAAAAGAAAGAAAATATGAAAATGGGGAAAATTCTCAGCTACAAAGGAAGATTTTGAAATAATAAATGATTTCGCTGCTCACTTCTACCAAAGTAAATGTGAAAACCTCAATGACTTCCAACAAATATAAATTACTAAAAATAGAAACCATAAGAGATGGAAATAGAAACAAAATTATTTGCATATAGAAATTTTATGATATCAAAACGTTGCTTTCCAAAAACAGTACAATTGGTATTGTAAATGAATTCTATCAAATATCCAAGTACAGAATACCTTCAGTGCTCTTTAAAGTGCTATGGATTAGAAAGAAAGAAGGAAAGTTTCCAAACTACTATTAATTTCAGAATTTTGATTTTGAAATACTTTTAGATTTGCTCACAAACAGCTCCAAAATGTCTAAATAATCCAACCAACCATGCTTTAAAAGAAAAATACACCATAGTCAGATGGAATTCAATCCAATATGTGAGAATGTTTCAATTTAGATCATCTATTAATGTAACACAGAGTAGGCCAAAGGGAAAAAATTAAACTGATTTATCTATAGCTTTAGGAAAGGCACTTATTAATTTCAACATAATTCATCATTTAATATCTTTATAAAATATAAAGAGGCACTCACAATTTTACACACACAGCAGCATTTTGCTTAAAGGCAAAGCATTGACAGTATTACTATTGAAGTCAAGAAAGAGATACAATTACTAGAGTTATGAAAAATTGCACAGAAATTACAAGCCAATGTAAGTAGACAAGAGAAACAAAATGCAAAAAAAATTGAGAAGGAAGTTAATTTTTCATTTTTGCAGATGATAGAATAGTATGCCTCAAACAAACATATACATTCAAACATATACACAAAAGAAAAAAACTATTCTAAACAATAAGGGAATTTAGTAAAATGGCTGCTGACAAAATTATGCAAAAATCAATAGCTTTCTTATGCGCAAGGAATAACTCATTAGAAAATAAAATGGAAATAAAGGGTAGAAAAAAGGAAAGAGAGAGGATGTCTGGAATCATACTTCATAATAAATGTGCAAGTCCTAGATAAAGCCACTTTAAATGATATTAATGGTCATAAGAAAAGAAAATGAGAGAAATTACCTTAATGTATAGAAAAAAAAAAAACCATTGTAAAGATAGTAATTTCCCCCAATTAATGTGATCTCAATAAAAATACCAACAAGATCTCCCAGTTTGGGTTTTTTTTTTTTTTTCATTCTTAGATTTTACTTTTAAGTTATATCTACACCCAATGTGGGGCTTAAACTTACAAACCTGAGATCAAGAGTTGCATGTTTCACCAACTGAGCTAGCCAGGCAACCCACTCTGGTTTTTTAACTGCATAAGCTAATGCTAAATCCACATAGAAAAAGAATAAGCATTTGATTATTTCCAGAAAAATTGTTAAAACCCAAGAGCAATGAGAAGGAATGTGCCCTACACATGTTAAAGTATTATAAAGCTGTAGTTTGGTTTTTGTGCACAAATGGATTAAAAGCAAGGGAACTGTGTAGTAAATACAGAAACAAGTTAAATGCATATAGCAATATGGCATATGATCAAAACTGCATTCTAAATCAGTGAGTAAAAGAGTAGATGATTCAAAAGTAGAGTTGGGGCATGGCATAGCAATCTGCAAAATATAATATGGAAATCCTTATTTCATTCCATTGAACCAAAAACTTCTGGATGGATGAAGGATTTAAACACATACAAGATGAAACTGCTGAAATATTAGAATAAACCTCAGGAACATTTGAAAGAAATGAATGAAATCTTAGATGAATTGATAAAGATAATGTGGTCTAGGGATGCCTGGGTGGCTCAGTCAGTTGAGTGTCCAGCTGCTCTTGATTTTGGCTCAAGTCATGATCTCAGGGTTATGGGATTAAACCCTGCATCAGGAGGAGTCTGCTTGAGATTCTCTTACTCACCCTCTGTCCCCTGACCCTGCTCATATGCTCTCTCTAAAATAAATAAATATTTTTTAAAAAGATAATGTGGCCTATACATACAGTGGAATATCATCCAGCTTTTTAAAAAGGAAGAAATCCTGCCATATGCAACAACATGGATGAACCTGGAGGACGTTACACTAAGTAAAATAAGCCAGTCACAGAAGGACAAAGATGGTATGATTTCACTTACATGAAGCATCTAAAATAGTCAAATTCATAGAAGCAAAGGATAAAATGGTGGGTGCCAGGGGTTAGGGAGAGGAGGATATGGGAGGTTGCTAATGAATGGGTATAAAATTTCTATTATGCAAGATGAAAAAGTTCTGGAGATCTGCTCTACAGCATTATACCTGTAGATGAGGATAGCATATTGTATACCTAACAATCTATTAAGAGGGTAGATCTCAGGTTAAGTGTTCTTACCATGATAAAGAGAAAGAAAAAAACTAAAAGCAGAAATTATAGCATAACACAAAAAAGACACAAAGCAGTTGTTATATATGCGAAATAAATAAATAGACAAATAAATATCCCTGAGTGCTTTTAGGTCTTTCAACACAAGATATGATATCCTGAAATAATAAGGGTAGTTAATATGACCACACAATTTTGTTTAGGAAAACATCATAAACAGTGTCAAAAAATAAATGGCAATCAGAGAAAAATAATTGTTACAGAAAGCATATGAAAGGGGCTGATTTCCATAAAATGCAATGATCTGTTGAGATTCAAAAAAAAAAAAAAAGACAACAAAGGAATAAGTAAAGCTATTTTCATGTAGAAAGGAATACAAATGGCTGCCCAACCTTAGTAATAATTATAAATTTTATTTAATTTAAAAGTCTAATACTTCTACCTTTCAAATTAGCAGTGATAAAAAGGTTTAATTTTTTCACACTATCATAATGAAGCAAGACTCCCATTCAGCGGCCACAATAAGTATAGCTTCTTGGGAAGTAAATTTCGCACCATCTACCTTTTGACTTGGTTGACAGAGGATTGTACCCTTTATTATACTCACAGACGTGTGCAAAGACACACTTAGAAGGAGGTGCACAGCAATAATATCCGATCCAAACAACCTAAATGGCCATCAGTTAGAAGACTGGTTAAGTCAGCTATGGTACTTTCCGACAATGGAACACAACACAGCTGTGTAAATGAATGAGGAAAAAGAAAAACTAAATGAGATATCGTTTAGAGATTATTACATATGGAATAAAATGGTTTTTATAAAGCAACACAGTGTGCCCGAACCTCTGCAATTTTGGACAAGATCTGGTTCTAAACTGTGTTGGTGGGCTCAAGGGTCTGTGTTTCATTACTGCGCTTAACACTATATACTCTTTAGGGGTTCTATTGTATCTACCAAGTATTATGTAATAAGAGCTGTCTTTTGGAATTGAGGTGGCTCCAGGGCTTCAACAGCAGTAGAAGTCACACACAGGTTCTGCTTTGGAGTCTTGGGTTGGCCCCCCAGATTGGTGACCTTGGGAAAGTCATGCCTTTGTTTCCACATCTGTAAAGTGGTCTTAATCATTGTACCTACCTCCTAAGAGTGTTGAGGAGATTAAAAATATATGTAACAGCACTGAACATGATATCCTTTGTGCACAGAGTAAGAACATGGAAGAGTCAGTCATTATTGCAGCGAAGGAATGACCTACACAAAGCAAGAGGCAGAAGTGGGTGAGGGACCACTACCTTTGGTGTAGTAGGTGGGGAAGAACTGTATTTTGTGAACTCCTAGAATATTGACGCCCACAGAAGTTAGGCAATAATGGCTCCTCTGGAGAGGACAACTCAACTGGAAATTTAGAACAGGATGGAGGCTTGCCTTTCATTGTAGAGTTTGACTCCCCACCCCTTCCATGTAAATGAATTCCTTTTTTAATTAAAAAATAAATCTTGTATTGAGCCAGTACTAAGCTGAAAGTTTTTCTACTCTGGCTAGGAGGAATTCCACATGCCCACAGCCTTTCTCTCTGCCCACTGATGCTTAAGCTATCAATAATCATCGGGCTTGATGTCATGCCAGTTCCCAGTGGTGTTGACAGACTCCAGCTCAAAAGTCCCTTTATTAGACCTTGTCCCTCAGTAAAGCTTGCAAATTGCTCTGATCTTAGGAGACAAAACCATCGCTCATACTCTGAATCTCTGAGCATCCTACACAATAACATAAGAATTGGCGAAAATTACCCAAGATAAAGCGTCCTTTAGAACATCAAAGTCCCTGATTTCCAGGCTGTAGGCTGCAGGTATGTGACAGGCCTGACAGGCCAGGTGGACGGCAGAGATAAAGCAAAAAGTGAAATTCTCCAGCCACGGTGCCCGCCTTGGATGTGGTGCTAGGTTTTCTGTGAAGGGGATTAATGTTATCCTATGAGGTGTGAGCACATTTTGCTATTACCTTCAAACCCAGGTAATCAGCAGCAGATGCAATCAGTGAATGAAGCCTTTAAACCCCACATTGAGCTGCAAAGCCTTCCTCCTACCAGGCTTAATTTTGGACTGGGCCATTTCAAATTGTGTCCACACATTTCATCTCCTATGTTTAGGCTAAATTCTTTGTGTTTCACTTTATTTATGGTGAGAGCATCTTTTCCTTACTACCATCATTGCTGTGCTCTTAGGAGCAACAGCAGCCTTTGCCTGCATTTCTGAAGATGGGTTCTGGCAAACTTACCATTTCACTGAGTTGACATAGTACTATACGTAAATATGGCCAAGATGGAAGCTTGCATATTACCCAAATGCATGCACATCCAATCTGAAACCGGCAACATGAGTTAGAAGTTTAATCATCCAGATCCCTGGGTGGCGCAGCGGTTTGGCGCCTGCCTTTGGCCCAGGGCGCGATCCTGGAGGCCCGGGATCGAATCCCACATCGGGCTCCCGGTGCATGGAGCTTCCTTCTCCCTCTGCCTGTGTCTCTGCCTCTCTCTCTCTCTGTGACTATCATAAATAAATAAAAATTTTTAAAAAAGAATAAAAAAAAGAAGTTTAATCATCCACTTAGAAGAAAATGATGGTGTCTTACAATTCACAGAGAAATTGCTTAGCTTGACCACTGAGCTCTAGCTATCTCTCTGGAAATATTTTACCATACAACCAGAAGAAAGGTGAAACTTTTTATACTGAACAGTTGGACTCTTGGCCTCACCTTGACTATTTTAGCCTCAAGAGTTCTGTTCATAAAAATAAGCTCAAGTCACTGAATTGAACAGGCTCTTGTTACTTCAATGTAGATTATGGGAAACTAACAAGAAAGAGGTCAGTAATATGGACATCATAACTGAAGATTCTGGGAGAAAGTCAGACGTGAAAAAAATGTTCTTGTTGAGTTCAAAGTAATGTTGATGTAAGTACAGTTTGTAAATGTCACTGATCCACCATAGCTCTGGAACAGTATTTTCAAAGAAAGCAGAATACAATTCAAATAATTCCAGTGCTATGACCTCTGGCTCAGGAAATTTAATAATTTATAGAATTTATTGTTTAGATAAATGCTTCTTGAACCTGGAAGAAACTCAAGTGCATGTGGATCAGTCTGTGGGGAAATGCTACGAAGTGGGATGGATATAGAGCTGTTGGGTATCTCTTTGAGAACACAGCTGTGTTAGAAAACCACAAGGCCCAATGAATACAATAGATGGATTCCCAAAGATCTGAGTCCAAACCTGCACATTTAGTGGAGCATAGCCTTCCAAAGCCACCTCTTTGGGAAGCTGGACATCCATTCTCACGATGAAGCTTTGCAATATTCTTGGAAGTGCTACTTAATACACATCATCACAGAAAGTGGTCTCATTACTTTTCTTAAGATCATAAGATTTTTAAAAAATAAATAATGGCATTACCTACTACGATTATTTTTTTCATCAGATCTGAATGATTTTACACCTGTTTTCAACCATAAAACCCACTATCAAAGAACAAATACTTGTCACCCTTGAAGAAAGTCAAAATCATGCAGCACCATCCCTGAGCCATCTGGTTGTATTTTGGACAGGGCTGGGTGGCTGGAATGGAGCATCGATCTCCTGAAGAGCCCACTCCTACCAAGACAGCATTGGTTGTTTGTGTGAGGGGCATGTGTATTCTACACATCAGCTCTGTGGCCTCTATTGATGCCCGTGTGTGCTATGTGGTCCACACCCTGAGCAGTAGGCTCCCCTCATGTCAGGTCTCTGGAATCTAATCTAGTGAAAGGCTGAAGGCCTTTCAATCTGAACAAGATGCATTGGTGTTTCTTGCCTCACCCAAGCCATATATAGCCATTGTCCAAAGGTCATTTAGAGCCACTGCCCCAAGGTCATATGGAGTCACTTAAAAGGGTTCCATCTACTGACTGAGTCTTGTCCCTGAAGGGCATTCAGATCACAGGGGCCTGTTTCTGGCAGCTCAGGTAGGCCCTCTGGCATCACCAAGAAAAGCACCAGACACATTGAAACTCTGCAATCGTGTAATTCAGAAAGATGGGAATTATAAGGCTGCTCTGGTTTTTGGTTCATGGTTAGGTTCAGTTCAAGATCCAAATCAGAAACTTTTTGTCGGGGCAGCTCCATTGGTTAAGTGACCAATTCTTGGTTTCTTTCAGCTCAGGTCATGATCTTGGGGTCGTGGGGTCGAGCCCTAAGTCCACCTCTGCACTCCTCGCTCCGTGGGCTGGAGTTTGCTTGGGACTCTTTCCTTCTCCCTCCCACTCTCCCCCTCTCCCTCTCTAAAGTAAATAAGTGAAATCTTTAAAAAAATTTTATTTACCTAAGGTATCTCAATCCAATGGATAAACAACAAAATGACATCCTTTCTAACTTAGAAGCCATTTGCTTTTCATAAAGTAGCCTCACTCAGAAATAGCTTCGCTTGTCATCCCTCCAAGAACCGACATTTCAGAATGCTTTACCATGTGTTCCAATGTGGTTAAGGCACAGACACAGTTGGTATTTTAAATCTATTTTTGAGAAGAGAAAAGAGGGAGTCCCTCACCTGCAGGTGAGTGGGGCAGGCGGACACTGGACAGGGCAGAAGCGCATCAAACCATAGGTCACGCCTCATAAGCTGTCATCATTATGATGCTTTAAAACTAAGCCATGTTTCATACCACCTGTTGTACATGTTCTTATCATTTTCAAAGATAACAAAGGGAAAAAGGTAAATGTCTTCAATTGCTCAAAAAGAAAACTTTGATACACACACACACACACTGAAAATTATTCAGCCATGTAAAAGAAGGTGATCCTGCCATTTGCGACAATGCAGGTGGAATTTCAGAGTATTATGCCAAGTGAAATAAGACAGAGAAAGACAAATGACATACGATCTCAGTGATATGTGGAATTGATAAAAAACAACACAAACCCACATGAACTCAGAGATACAGAGAACAGATTGGTGGTTGCCAGAGACAAGGGGTTGGAGGTAGGTGAAATGAGTGAAGGTGCTCAAAAGTTACAAACTTCAATGACAGAACAAGTAAGTCCTACGGATATAAGGTACAACATGGTACTATAGCTAAGAATATCGTATTGCATATTTGCAAGTTGCTAAGAGGACCAATCTTAGAAGTTCTCATCAAGAGAGAAAAGTTTGTAACTATATATGGTGATGGATGTTAGAAATTTTTTTAAAATTTTAAATAAAAGTTGTTACTTTCTAAGAGTCCATACTCACTAGGCCAGGATCACCAAGCCCACTTCTGACATGCAATGGCAGAGGCTAGCTTACTGGGTCGAACAAGCCACCCAGGTGAGAAAGGTCTATGCTGGGACTGATGCTCAGCAGAGTGGGGCCCAAAGCTGGCATACCAGCCACGCTCTGTGCCCGCTCTGAGTTGGGCCATGTGTTGGAAAAACAGGCTATCAGTGACATGGTTTTGACTTTCTTTGTTTTGATTTTTATGCCATTTGCTGTTGGGCATTTTAAAAAGCCCAACTTTTAAAAAGCCCAAAGTTACTAAAAGTAACTCTCCTAACACATGCTCTAAACTGAACAGAATTATGAACCAAACCTGGAACAAAACTAGTAATTAAAAAAAAAAGATTTTAAAATGAAAAAGGTGATTAGAATACATGAATAGGACAACTGCACCCATAATTTCACTCTCTTACCCTAACTACTATTGGTACTTCTGATTTTTGCATATACTTATACTCCCTTATATACACTCACACAATTGTTATCACGTAATACGTACTTTTGTTGTCTTCTTTGTTTTTTTTTTAAAGATTTTATTTATTTATTCATGAGAGACACAGAGAGAGAAGCAGAGACATAGGCAGAGGGAGAAGCAGGGTCCATGCAGGAAGCCCAATGCAGGACTCGATCCCGAGACTCTGGGATCACGCCCTGAGCCAAAGGCAGACGCTCAACCACTGAGCTACCCAGGCGTCCCTATTGTTTTCTCCTTCAAAAAAAGTTATAACATAAATTTTTCCCTGTTTCTAGCACTTACATAACTTTAATTGCTAAATACCATGTCATAAACTTGATCTATTGATATATTATTTTCAGCTTTTCTGCTACTATATAATGTACTATAATGAATACCCTCACATACACAGTATTTTTTTGTTATCTTAAGATAAATTCCCAAGGGGGATGCTAGTCAGCAGCACAGAATATTTTATAGCTCCTGATACACAGCATCAAGATACTTTCTCAAGTATCAAAATTCTCAAAATTAGAAGGCCAGTCCACAGTGCTACCAGAACAACCACCATAAGCAGTACTTTTATTACAACTTTGCCAATCCAAGTCCAAACCTCCCGATAATACTCACAGATTTGCATGATCATTAGCTATTCAAGATGTCATATATTTTCTGAAACGATTACTGTGCAAAACAGTAAAACATCAAAAGAAATACAAAACAGAATTTAAGTATGATTTTAATTACTGAATTTTAGAGCTCACCAGGACCTCAGGAGGAGAGAAAAGCTGGAGACACTTCACCCTCTCCCTTTATTTAGCCCATGAAAATTCTGAGACTCATTTGCCTGAAGTCACAAATCAGGTCAGCAACAAAACAGGACGGACAAACTGACAGACCTACTGAGGCTTTTGATGACAAGTCCAGAGCAAAGAGGAGACTCCACCTCCTCCTCCCTTTCAGGCAAAAGCCCCGGATTGAGTCCCACCACTGCCTCAGAAAGGGAAATCTAAATGTGCCCTTGTGGTTTCTGGTGATAGGCATCAGGGTGTTAGAGCATTTCCAAAGTCACTGCAGATGGCCTCTGAGTTGCGATGAGCAACATGTCCCAGACCACTACCCACTTGGATCGCACCATCCCTCCTTCCTCCATCCTCCCACCTTCTGTTTTTAATTAGGACCTTGGAACTCACTAGGTCAGATCCAAGCAATTTAAAGAATGACTTTCAAGTTGTATCTTTTAAGGAAAATGACTCTTGGTCTCCAGCCTCTATCAGACATTATACCCTCAGGGAAATTAGCAACCTGATTCTTCCCCAGGCTGTCATTTAAAATAAAAAGCTTTCTTATTTGCCATTCAAGAAAAAGTACAGTAAACCTAGCAGCAGGCGGATAGGGGTAATGAAACATAATTAACCATATTCAACAGGTTCCCAGTATCATATGTACCTGCATGTTTCCTGGTGATGTAACTCAGAGATGATGAGTATTGGCAATTTGCAATCATGCTGCCTGTGAGGGCTGGGTGTGATTGTGACAGAGAGAGCAGCGTGTCCCATGAGATGACCTCAGTGTTCCCAGGGCTGTCCATGCTGCCCCGATGCTGGATATACAGAACCAGCATCTGTGTTCAACATGAAGCCTTCAACAAACCCCACTGTGTATGTACTGGGCTCTCTTCACAGAGGCTGCTTGAATGGCACTTATGTCCTCTGATGATTGAGCTTCTCTGGCTAAATACATGTTTTTTCCAAACCCCACATTAACACGTGCTTACTGTGTACCACACTGTGTTAGGCACCTTCCTGGTATTAATATAGTGAGTCCTCTCAACAAAGTTACAGGAAGATTCCGCTACTCTCCTCAGATAAGGAAACTGAGGCATAGACAGACAGATAACTCACCCAAGTTGGGGCAAGAGCCATGGTTTGAAGCCAGGCAGTTGGGCTTCTGAGGCTATAATCTCTGCCAAGCCTGTACCCATCCTTTTTTAAAAAAAAAAAAAGATTTATTCATTTATTTGAGAGAGAGAAAGAGTAGGGAGAGGGATCAGAGGGAGAGAGAGAATCCCAAACAGACTCCCCACTGAGCTAGGCCCCCCCCCATGTGGGGCTCCATCTCACAACCCCGAGAACATGACTTGAGCTGAAATCAAGGGTCGGACGCTCAACTGACTGAGCCACCCAGATGCCCCTATGCCACCTCTTCTGTGGACAGGGTCCTGGCTCAGCCTTTCAGGAAGCTGTGAGTGCCTTCCAGAGAGCTGCAGGTACAGAGCCTCACCTGGGAGAAACTTCCTGCCAGTAACATGCAACCTGCAACTAAGCCAACCTTTAGATGGAACTCTATAAGCACAGTTAAAGAAAGCCACAAGGAAACAGGACATTCTGTTTAAGCAAAGCATTAAGCCTAGTCTCTTAAACACACATATATACATGCACATCGCAATGCCACGGGAGAAAGGGCAAGCAGAGGCAGGATGGCTGTTTTAGATGAAAAGAAACTAAGGAGGCATCATGTATCTTCTCAGGTGATATTATAGCATCACAGGTACCATAGTTATATGATACCAGTCTTGCTCATTTTCTTGGGGGTTATTACTGTGTTGCATCATGCAGAAGAATGCACTTATTTCCAGGAAATGCATGCTGAGGTCTATAGAGCTAATGATGCCTGCAACTTAGTTTCAAATATTTTACAAGGACACACATACATAAAGACAAGGAGGTAAGGCAAATGTTAATAACTGAGGAATCCAGGTGGCAAGTACCCAGTTACCCATCGTACTGTTCTTTCACCCTTTCTGGGTATTTAAAACTTTTAATAATTTAAGTTGGAAAAACAATAGATCTGGCTAGACTTATTTTGGAGTGTGCTCACTGAAAGGAGACCCACAACCAAAATCTTAGAACATAAAATTATAAAGAAGAAGGAACCTGAGATTTCATTCAGCTTCTCTTGTTTTAAAGAGGAGAAAGGCGAACACATTGAACAATTAAAAGCTATTTAAAATACTGTGTTATAAGTATTTCCATTAAGTGTTTATTTATCCTTGTAATCATTTTCGCAGTCTTAAAGAAAAAAATCAAAATGTAAATAAGACATCTAAATATTGTGCTGGTTATTTTTAAAATGTTTAACATTTTAAGAAGCTAATATTGCTGTATAATCACGCAGCATAAATGCTAGCATATTTGGCGCATGTTATAAATTAAAGAAAGATCCGGGTTCTTTACCAGAAGAATAAGTGCAACAGGCAGACTTGGGTTTAGTTCCAAACAACTAGAGCAGAGGAAAACTGAACATATTAAAACCTAGGAAAAAGGGGTGGAGAGAGGGTGTAATGTGATGATTTTACCAAGGACTTCTTTATACCAACCAGGCAATACCTGGTACAATAAATAACTCTGGGAAACCGAATCCAACATGAAGGGACCAAAGCACATCTCAGGAGTCATTAACCAGGTATTTCCAGATGACAACTGTGATGTGACTAATGTGCCCTAGCTGGACCACTGCAGTATGCATCTGCACCCAATATGGAGTGTGGCCAACTGCAGTTCCAGGGTAGAGGTGGGAGGCCAGGAACCTGGATCTAGAAGGTATCAGTAACTCAAAGTCCCCACATTCATGGTTTTCACCCTCTTCCTAAGCCCCTGTATATGCCATCCCCACCCTCAACTGTCCTCTTCCATCCCTCAAACCTGTGACTGCATTACCAGGAAGGTCCACCACTCATCAGCTCTGGTTCCTCAACAAAGGGACTAAAAAAAGGGGGGAAGTAAGCACAGAATCATTTGAACTGTTGGTTTACTGGAATGCCTGTCACCCAGATGTTTAAACATTCTCCAGATGTTGTCCTTGCTCTGCACCTGAGAGAGAAACTGGCCATGGGCACCTCTTAGAGTTGAGACCAAGAGGGAACCGTGGTCCCGAGGGCTTGAAATGCTATTCCAGAAAGGTTTCCACTCTTTCAGCACTTTGCTGCCTGGCCCTGGACAGCAAGAACCTGCTCTTTAAGAGTGCTTAAATAAATACATCATCAGATCTGGAAACAGATAAAAGCCTTCATCTAATTTCTTTCCCATTATATGCATGTGTTTCTTAATGCTCTTGATCTTGGATAAAATATGTTCCAATGAATTAGATTTTAAGCCATTCATACATATTATAAATTAAATATCCAATTATTTCCAATGTCTTCCTTGTTAATTGATACGAATCTTTATTAATTCATACTAACTTACAGATTTAGTTAATTGATACAGAAGTTCTCGAAGTAAAAATTCCTGGAAAGATATAAATTAATATTAACAGTTTTAGAAAAACCTGTAGGTATTGTTTCAAGTCACCTTGGGTACTTGATAAAATTATGTTCTCCAGGTACCAAATAGTATAGCACCCCAACAAATGTGTAGCAATTGACTTTTGGCACTTCTACCTGTTGGATTTAGTTTGGTGGCATAATGCTACTTGCTTGGGCTATAGCGTCACATATTAACAATCACTAGAAATATGAAGGCAGAGGGAATAATGTGGGTCATGGAAACTGTTTGGGATGTTATACTTAGAGCAATGCCAGCAAAACTTCCATGGTGACCCTGACCTTAGAAGGTGGCTGGGGACCTGGCAGCCTATTGTGCAAGGTTCAGCTCAGAGGGCGAAACACTGACCCCACTAAACGCTGCATTAATGAGCTGGGATCTCCACTCCCCCCAGCTCCCTGCTTAGAGTTTTCCCAGTTTCTACGTGAATCAAATTACGGGCACCTCTGCTGGGTTTCCTGTGAAATAACAGATCTTACTGTAACCAAATATTACCATCTCGGAAAAACTTCATGCAACTAGCGAGAGGACTCTTCATTCTCAGGCAACAGAGAAAAGCTTCTTTGTTTTGAGATTGAACACACCTGGAACAAGTTATCTGGGCGGAGGGGGTGGAGGTGGGGGTGAGGGGCTCCCTGGGCCCACAGTGGAGAGGGAGCTCCCGGGACCCAATCACATCCCTGCCTGCCAAAGGCCAGCCGCCCAAATCTTCTTCCCAGCTCTCTGGCCAATTTCATTGGAACTTGCAGTTGGCTGTAGCCACATGGCAGAGGGAGCCCTGCATCTACATGGAAGGATGACGCTGTTAAGGATCACAGAGCTCAGAGGCAACATTCCTACAAGCTCTGAGAAAGAGCTCACGATTCAGAGACCAGAAGTGTGGAACCTCTCCTCCTGTCCTCTGACCACTCATACCCCCCACCCCTGCCCTGAAGCAATGACCAAATAAGAATTCTGGCTGTGTCTCTGAGACAGCAGGCAGACATCTGGCATAGGATTAGTCAGTGTGTGCATCTGTGCATGGCTTCCCTTGGAAACCAACGAAACCCTGTGTTTCCACCTTTGCCTCAAAACACTTGCTTTCCAGAAGAAAACCTTGTGTTGCTCCTTTCATCTTTATGCCATGGCTGGTCCAGCAGCCGCAGAAAGGAATCTAACTCAGACCAGTGTGGAGGCAGGAGGTATGGCTGGTGTGGTAGATATCAGGTTATAAAACCATTGTTGAGAGGGGAACAGGACCATTCCTGGTCTCATCTGGAACAGGACCATTCTCACCTGTTGAGAGGGGAACAGGACCATTCCTCAGTGTGGAGAACTGGGGTGAATGTAAGGCAGACACCCATCCACACGCTAATGCAATTTTTTGAAGATAATATCCCATCTCTGTTCACATTTTTTAGTCTTTTTTTAAAAATCTATTTATTCATGAGAGACACAGAGAAACAGAGACATAGGCAGAGGGAGAAGCAGGCTCCCTGTGGGGAGCGTGATGCAGGACTCGATCCCAGGACCCCGGGGATCACGACCTGAGCCAAAGGCAGATGCTCAACCACTGAGCCACCCAGGCACCCCTCCACACCTTTTAGTTTTAATAAAATATCAGGTTTTTGCTGGAAGGGACCAGCTCTTACTCACCTTTGGTCCCTTCACTTAAGATGCCTGGATGAGGTGTGTAGTCATCAACACCTATTACTAGAACTAGTCTTACAAACCCTTATGTGTACAGCAGTGCCCTGGGGGCTGAGACAATGAAGATTCTGACTCAGTGACAGGGTCAGGCCTGACTTGGTACTTTTCTAGCAAGTTCCCAGGAGCTGCTGGAGCTGCTGGCTTCAAGTCTGAGTTGAAGGATGTCCTAATGACAGTTATTTGCCTGTGGAATGGGCAATTTCCCACATCCAGGGAAATTGCCATCTCTGACTATCTAAGGTAGCTATATGAACGTGGCATTCCACGCACCACCACCCCATTGCCCCACCAAACAAGAACGTGTTATTGTGTCTCTGTACTCATTCTTGTGCCATTAATTCAGCCATTGACATATGAATGGTGAAAACAAATCTAAGCAATTCATCAACAACCTAACTCACACACTTTATTTATGGATTGATTTTTAGAGAGAGAGGGAGAGAGAGTCTTAAGCAGGCTTCATGCCCAGCATGGAGCTCATCACAGGGCTCGATCTCATGACCCTGAGATCATGACCTGAGCCAAAATCAAGAGTTGGATGCTCCACTGACTGAGCATTCCAGGGGCCCCCTAACTCAAAACACCATACATGAGGATTCAGGAAAACAAAGCTGAGACTTTTTTACAGAATGGTGGGAACTATGTTACTGTTGAGCTATTGCTATTTTAAATAATTTTAAGTAAATTTTAATAAAAGCCATTAGATCTTGCTAAAGATACCAGTGTGTTTTGACAGGGACAGAAAACCAGGTAAAGCCTCCCTGAAGGCTTTCCCCTTTGCACTAAAGTCATTGGGAGTCTATACCTAGTTGACTCTTTTAAAATGCATTCCTTTATTTCTGAACTGTTGATAAAGGGCTCTATCAGTTAGCAAGACCTCCCTTAAAATGGGAGGGCGACTATTAATTATTTCCCTCCCAGTGTCCTGTTTCAAGGGACCTGGTGTGTTTTTATTCCAGCAAGATGCCATTCGGCTGCTGCTTCTTGCTTTATAGCAAGTTTAATTTACTCGATTAAAAGTACACCTATGTTCGTCGTGTCTCCAAAGGGCCAGAGAGAGACATTCATGAAGACTTTCCCTTTGAAATAAAATATACAGATTTTGTTTCCCAGTGTCTCTATGTCGATCTTCCTTGCTTTGTTGGTTTCCATTGTGGTATCCAATATCACAGAGGCTGGCAGCAGAACGATGTGGAAATGCTTCTGATGAGAGCCCATTCTCTGGGCTTGTCGGCATAACATATATTTTATAAGAACTATGAAAATCCGTAAGGGGTCCATTTTGCACGTCTCCATAGAAGAAATGCTCTCTACACCAGAGGTGGGGGTGCTGGGTAAGTGGCTCTGATATAAAGCCCCCTGCCAGAAACACAAGCACTCCCCATTTCTTGGGATTTCTTGTCACTACATTTTCTTCCACAGAGTTCCTCTGCCTAGACGGTTCACACAAACCATAAAAATTCCTGAAGAAAAAGGAACTTTATTGACCAGAATGCATTACCCAATTAAAAAAAAATCAATGTTTTATATTTATTTGTATATTTATATCCTGCAGGGGAAAAGTATGTGATGTATCTTATTTTTACCATGATGTGCAGCAATTCCTTAAGCAAATATGTGATCAGGCCATTTAAAATGCAGGGTGTATGTATTTATAGCTTATACCCACACATTTATTTTTATTTATCCAAAAGATTGAAACTGCGCTTTCTTGGCCCTTTCTTTGGTTTCCTGCTAAAATATATAATTAGGCAGATTTTTAATGTACCTAATGTGCCCTGAGGATACTAAGCAGCGACCTTTTTTTGAAACTTTAAAAATATTGGTAGGAAGCAGTTCTCTTTTCTTTTTCCCAAGTTCAATAGCTCAGCTCTCCGTTTCCTGTTTCCAATAGCCAAGGTAATTAGACCATAATGAGAACTCTTTGCTTGGAAGATGACATCTGAAAATTGAAACTATTTGCCACACCAACCTCGACACCAGGGGGAGGGGGCAGGGATCGCCTCCTTAGAGAGAGAAAATTCTACAACTAGAATGTCATACCTCCAAAATTATTTCTTCCTGAAAAGACTCTGAAGTCTGGAAGGTAAAGCGACATTTGTATTGCATTTTGTTTGTTTGTTATGGAGTAATCAATTCTTCATTGTTAAGGAAACATCTCTAAAAGCTTTAGAAAGAGCCCGAACATGCGGGAAACCTGTTCACCACATCAACTTTTTTCTTTCTAGGCAGCAGCCATACAGTAAAGTGCGTGTGTCTTAAAAGTACAGCCTGGTGACACAGAGAGGGAAAATATCAGCGATATTGTCATAGTGTTGTACGATGTTGTATGGTGACACATGGTGGCTACACTTGTGAGCACAGCATAACATACAGACTTGTCCAATTACTATGCTGTACACCTAAAACTAATGTAACATTATGAGTCAACTACATTTCAATTAAAAAGTAGATCTTGATGAATCTTTTAATTTCCCATGATAAACCTGTGTAACGGCTACCAAGGTAAACAATTAGAACATTTCTAGCCCGTGAAGGCTCTCAACCCCTTCCTAGCAATACCCTTCCTAGCAATACCTACCCCCCCAACGGAGCCCCCATTCATCCTGACTTCTATCCCCCAGAATGGTTTTTTTTTTTTTAATTTTTTTTTTTTTTTTTTTAATTTATGATAGTCACAGAGAGAGAGAGGCAGAGACACAGGCAGAGGGAGAAGCAGGCTCCATGCACTGGGAGCCCGATGTGGGATTCGATCCCGGGTCTCCAGGATCGCGCCCTGGGCCAAAGGCAGGCGCCAAACCGCTGCGCCACCCAGGGATCCCCCCAGAATGGTTTTGCCTGTCCCTGGATTTCACATAAATGGAGCTGTGAAGCATATACCCTTTTCTGTCTGGCTTCTCTCTTTCAGCTTTGTATCAGAGTCAGCCACGTGGTTGTATATACGTTGGGTTCTTGCATTTTCATTGCACTATGGTATTTTCTTCATGTGGATATGCACACTTTATTCATTCTACCTTTCACAGACATTTGGGTGTGTCCTGGTTCCTAGCAAGAACGCTGCTATGGACATTCTTGCCCATATATTTGAGTGAGGATAAACACTTATTTGCCTTAGGTAGGAGTGGAACTCCCGGGACATGGAGTGTGTACAGATTCCGCTAAACTGCTTCCCAAGGACGTTTTATCAGTCATCCCTGCAACCGGGTGCCTGTAGAGCACCTTTTGAATGGCAACACGGGATGCCTGGGGTCTCACCATTGAAAGCGAAGTCTCAAGTATTCCCAAAAGGGAGTACACTGGGAGTGAGCAACAGAGGCAGAGAAAAAAACCATTTCACAAAATGAAAGCTACTCCCCAGGGAGGAAGCTGGCTAAGTGGGCTCTGGCCAGGGTCCTAGGGCCTCTCTGGGTGAACCATTTCACACCCACACTTGTGGGTTAGTCAGAGCCAGTGGCATCGGTTGGCCAGCTCCCAACCTCAGGGCCTTTGACCACTTGCACATAACCAAAGAAGACTTTCCCGGGGTCAGGCTGCCCCTAGCCAGGCCAGCCTGGTTAACAGCCTTGAAGAGGGACACCTCTTGCCAGATACCTATTCAACCCAGTGAATTACCTGAGCCTTCCTCATTTGGACCAAATTCCTTATTTTCTCTTTTTCCAGTCATCTTTCTAATTATTGACCAAAGAGTTAATAGTGGGATTATCTAAGGAATAGTCCTTGTGGCCAGTAATCCTCTAACCCACACTAGCCCTGCTGCCCTCAATGGGTCCTGTCTGCCTCCTGGGGACACCACCTTATCCTCTCCACTTATATGCAGACCCTCCTCAGGCCCCAGAAGAGAGACTTTGGGATCTGTGCTCTACATAGGCCAGAATCCCAGGGGAGGTGAGAATCCTACCCACCAACCCACCCCCTCTGCCAAGACATTCTAGAAATGAGGAAGATGATGGTTCATAAGAGACTGTTGCCCCTACTGACAACTTTTCTGAACATCCACCATGATGTCATCTAAAAAGTTTAATATTCTTGCTGTTCCCTCTCCAAATTGAGAATCTTCCATTGGCAGAAGCTATATGGGTTATCAGAGAGGGACTTGAGAGGCCTTCCTACCACTGCAGGCCAGAGCCTCTGGGTCAGGGCCCACAGCTGGGCACATCTTGCCCACGTCACTCCCCACCTCCATCGCTCTGATTGCCAACTTCCCACTGGGTTTCCTCTCAAAGCTCTGGCTCTTTCCTCTTGTCTGGTTGCAATCTCTGCTAGAAGTTTCACAGGAGCCAGGATGTTCATTAGGCACTTGGCCTTAAAGTTTCACTCATAACTCAAAGGGTTACATACATAGTGGTTTGTCATTTCTCTGTAGCATAGACTTGAACCTAGGCCTTGGGAAGACCATGCACTTAGTATATACGTAGCTAGTGAAGGGGTCCAGCTGTCTGTTAACCTTCCTCACAAAGGAACATCTCAGTCTGCCTGGGCAGAGACCCCGGCTCCAACAGGCCATACCCACCTGTGGCAGAGCAGAGCTGGCATAAGCCAGAGGAGGGGTTGGGCAGCTTCAAGGACTTAAGTACTTCCCTTCTTTCTCTCTCTTTGTCCTTCTTCACCAGGAGACTCTGGAAAGGTTTGCACTCCTCTCTTCTCACCTTCCTCCCAGTTGGAGACTGATAAGGATAGACGGAGAGGCCGGGCTACCCCTGAGGAGGACTGAACTGTGGCCAGATAGACTCACAGCTAATCTGCTCCCAGATCCCTGAGTAAGAAAATAAATAACTGTTGGTTGAAACCACTAAGTTTTGAGGTAATGTGTCACACAGCAATACATAGCAAATGGAAGGTTACTGGTACTACTGACCAAATATCTCTGGTCTGCCTTCTAGAAGCATAACAAAAGGACACGTCTCCTCTCACATATGTATATGTCACTTTCTTTGGTAATGATGTGATCACCTCTGTGAAGGCAGCTCAAGAGCCAATGTGCACTGTCATCATCTCTTTCTCCCTCTACTACACCCATGATCAGTTTTGCTCATAATGGGACAATGCTTCATGAGTGTAGGGCCCCAAGGGGAGGTGATGGAGTGCAGAGCTTTGAGCCCACCCCATGAACATGCAGCAGCAGCAGAAGAAAAAATATCTTTGCAGGTTGTAAGCACCTCCATTTAGGGGGTTTGTTACCATAGCAGCATCAGAACTATACTGACTAAACGGGCAAGGGTACGCAGGGATTCCCCGTCCGTCCACCTCTGTTTCTTCCTGCCGACACCTCCAGCCAGGGCAGCGGGATTGGCCCCTCCATATGGGATTCCTACAGTCCGCACATGGAGCAGGACTCTTTCTCCTGTGGGAGCCTGATTCGGGAGCGAGTTGGGACGCCGGGCATTGTCCCCGTGACTCCTGTGCTTCAGAACCCAGTGAACAGGAAAAGCTTGTGTGTGAGTTAGAGGAGTATAAGGTGTTAACGGCCCATGCGATCCAGTTCTGAAAGGCACAAAGTCAACACCCATTGATCTTGTGCTTTTTTTTCCGGAACCAGAGAGAATTTGGGGGAAGTTACTGTCTGGCCACCCAGAAAACAAAGGCCAGTTAGGATTTGTTTTATTTTCTTTTCTTCCCAGATCAATCCCTAGTTCCCCGAGGATCCGGTGTGGTTTTGAGCTTCCTCTGTGCCTGTTCTGCTCCCCACACACCCCCTGCTCGCCCCTCCCAGCCCCCTCAACCGTTCTGTCCTTCCCCATACCCTCCTCTGCTGCCCCCTCCCCTCCTCAGGCTGTGGCCTCCTCCTCGTTAGGAAGTGTTAGAAAGTTGCTGGAGTGCGAAATGAGCCTGCGAAAGCTCCTTGTCCTAATTAAACTTCAACGAGGAGAGTGACAAGAGGCGACGGGGAGGAAACGGGTGCCACGGGGGTCTCAGACTGGGTCCAGGCTGGGGAGGCCATTGTCCTGGAGAACAAAAGCTGCTGTTTGCATGTGTTAAACCCCATCAAACTTCATCAGACCCAGGTGCAAAAGCCCACATCCCAAATGCCATCCCGGCTTATGCCACCTTCCAGAGCACGGCTGGGGCCCCAGCCATCAGCCCTAATCAGGACAGGGCCCCACATCAAAGCTGGACTCCCTCCACAGACAGCTTCTGCTCCAAGATGCATTGTTGTTGCGACTCCCTCCGCTCAGCCCTTGCCCCACGAATTAGGGCACCGAGCCCCCCCCTGCCGAGCCCCCCCCCCCCCCCCATAGCATGGCTGGTCTCTGCTGGCATTATTGTTAATGAGGTAGGAAGTGCGGCTTCGTCCTAGCCCGGGACTAACCTAATCACATAAAGCTGTCGCTCTGGAACAGACCGAGCGGCCCCAGAGTCAATTTCCCTGAAAGCAACGCAGAGCAGAGCTTCCTGGGAGAAGACACAATGCTGTCTATTGTCTCTGTCACTTCCTCTGCACCCTCCCAGCGTGGAAGCATCTCTTTGGGAGCCACAGTCCTTTGCAAAAGCTGTTTGCTGAGGCCCCGCCGCGGTTTCCAAAACCCCCGTGAGAAGCAGTGTCTCTCCGCAGTCATTGTTTCCAGGCTGGCCAAGCCGGCTAGGGAGGAGAAGCCAGACCCAGGGAGACTGTCTCCTGGCCCTGGGCTTGCGACACTGGACCCTGGTGGTTCCTGGCGCCTCAAGGTCTCTAGAAGCCGCCCCAGGATCTGGGCAGAAGCCAGGGCGATGCCAGATGCAGGAGGAGCACCCTACAGGGGCCGGGCCCTGGGTGAGAACAGAGCCAGAATGATCTAGAAGGTCCTCAGGATGTCACTGGGCATCCTGAACGAGCTTCCCATCAGGACTCTGGGCAGCCATCTGGGCCACCGCTTACCCAACCGTCCTTCCTAATTATGGCCCATTCCCGGGGCGTGGGCCTTCCCCTCGAAGTGACCAACACTGGACAGAAGTTTCACTCACTCGTACCCGATGTCCTCATGTTTCTCTCTTCCCGCTGCGATGTGTTCCCAAGAACCCAGGCAGGGAGAAGGTGGGCTGGGGGAGGCCCAAAATGGGCTGAGGAGGGCCTGGGGCAAGACAGAGGTAGGGTCAAAATGCAAAAGTAAAGTAACCTGGATGGGGTGTGGATGCTGGTCTATGCTGAGCACTGGCTAGGAGACCAGACATTACAATGGAAGCTACGGCTCCCCATCTTCCCGAACGAAGGCTGTGTGTTTGGGGGCTTCTACCCCATTCTCTGGGTCACCAAGATTCTAGAGTGATCGAGATACAGCCCTTCTCTTATCAGCCAGGAGATTGACATGTGAACAGCCAAACCTAATCCAAGGCAGAGTTTACAGAAGGCTGTTTGGAAGGTGGCCTGAATGAGGACGAAAGAGGAAGGTCTGGTACAGGAGGAAAGAAGCTTTCCTGAGAGGGCTGCCCTCACTGTGGCCTCAGTGACCCAGCAGGATTTTGCAGAGAGAGAGAGTGGATCATAGGTGAGGCCAAGCCTTTGCTGAAGCATTGTTCATAAAAGGAGTCCAAGCACTTACTTCCCTCCCAGCCCCAGGTTAGCCTGGTTCTCCAACCCAGTCTTTGGCATTCCTGGGAAATTGTGACTTTCCTAACCTGCGGCCAGCCCACCACGTTCTCCCACCGCTCATTTTGCAGGCTGGTGTGTGTGTGGGGGGTGGGCACTCAGAGAATACTTGCTGATCCTGGGGAGTGAAGCCATACAGTAGGGCCCCTGGAAACCAAAAGGGCCCACTTAAGCAGATCACTCTTGGATGCTGGCAAGAGTGAAATCACTTGATAGGTATTTTGTCGTGTGTTTCTTTTTAACTATATAAAAAAAGGGTGGATGTGCAAACCCAACCCAAGAATACCTTGGCTCAGGCTCAACTAGATGAAACCTTAAAAAATGATTTAATGTTCTGTTAGACTGTTGCATATTAAGGCAATGTAATGCCTTCTAAGAGATGAGAATCAGATCCTGTGATGACTCGGACACATTTAAAGAGTTATAGCTCACTTATCAAAAAAGCAACAATAAACATTTTGCCCAATGTGTATAGTGGCCTGGACCTCAGAGTAATGTATGCAAGTGTCCCTTTGTTCCCAGACTATGATGCTACCACCTCCTACTTCCCTTCCTGAGCTGCGCTTTTGCAAACAGGAAAGCTTGTGGGAGAAGGGAGTACGTGGGGCTGCGTCTGCCCATGGAGTGGGGCTGTGTGATCACTGAGTTGCAAAGTCAGAGCTCTTCCCGGGAAACTGAATTTCCAATGGCTCTCTGGGCAGGGTTGACAGGGGTAGGCCGCAAGTATATGCATTGGGTATGTTGCACCTTAAGTAGTGCAGCTGTGAAACCTTGCTGTACAGAGGCATTCATGGAAAATTATTGGGCACTTGGCCCACAGCAGATGTGATGAGAAATTGGGCCAGGAGGAGCTGGGATGAGGCAGGAGAGAAGACATGGAAGGACTGCAAAGCCTTACAAGGTGACCACAGGCGGAAATCTTAAAAAAAAAAAAAAAAAAAGAAGAAGAAGAAGAAGACATTCCCACCAGTTCCAGAAAGTAGGGCTAACTTAAAATGCAACTCCTTTCCTTGAAGTGGGCTTGGCAGGCTCAGTTGTTGAAAGGAAAAAAAAAAAATCAATTTTTTAAAAAAAGAAAGAAAAGAAACAAAATCAACATGTTTTACATTTGTCTAGCCTGCGTTTCCCCCCAGGCATCCCCCTCCTCACATGCTGAAATGATGTGTGAGATCAGAACAAAAGAAATTTAGAGAAGCTGTTGCCATAGGGTCCAGAGCTAAGGAGGCTGCAATTTTATTTTATTTTATTTTATTTTATTTTATTTTATTTTATTTTATTTTATTTTATTTTATTTTATTTTTTATTTATGATAGGCACACAGTGAGAGAGAGAGAGAGAGGCAGAGACACAGGCAGAGGGAGAAGCAGGCTCCATGCACTGGAAGCCCGACGTGGGACTCGATCCCGGGTCTCCAGGATCGCACCCTGGGCCAAAGGCAGGCGCCAAACCGCTGCGCCACCCAGGGATCCCCGGAGGCTGCAATTTTAAAATATTGTTTCATGTATTTATGATGTGAAATCGTCAAACAGGTAGTAGTATGCCGAGTCCTCTCGGATGGTATCAGAGTCACATAGCTGGAGCCTCTCCAGTCATTGCTTAGGAGAGTCACCTGTGCCCCTTGCCTCCAGACGCCATCTCAGCCCAAAAACCAGAGGAAAGGCAGCATTTCCCCTTGTGTTCAGAGTTCTTTATTTCTCCATTCATGTTCCAGGACCCACACTCCAAATCTGTTGTTCTGTAAAGAGTGGACACTTACTTATACCCTAATGTGAATGGGAACCCCAACTTTTTCTTAAGATGGATAGGAAGACTTATGTTTTCACTGATCCTAAGCTAAAGTAAGGTTAAACAGATGAGGGAATTATATTTAGGGGCAAAGTGTCCATACCCGACTCCTATGAGCCTTCCTTAAAGGCTCTATGAAATTTCTTACCTCCTAGGCTTTATGCAGAAGTTGGTTCTCTCCATCTGCAATGCTTTCTGCATAATTGACTCATATTTTCTTTCCGCTTCATGATGACACATTTCTCTAGAATGGTCTTCTATGATTAGGAGTGTCTCTGTGGCAGAAACTGCTAGTTGCCTACCAACATCTATTCCCCTTTCTTCCTGACTAACAGACTCCTATGTTGTTAGGAGCATCAATGGGGCCAGCTGGAAAAGCAAACCAAAACAAAACTTCACTTCCCAGCTTTACAGATATCTGTAGCCAAGGAGATGTAAGCAGAAGACATTGATGGTGGGGAGGGGGTTGCTTTAGAGAAAATTCTTCAGAAGGGGAATAATTAGACCAGGAAGCTGGTTTTCTTCTTAGCCTTTCTCCTTGGAATCTGGCCATGATGGTTGGAGCTCCAGCAGCCATCTCGGGGCCAACCTGAGGATGGAATTAACAAGCTACAGTGGCAAAACAGAAAGAAAGACAGAGATGCCAGGCTTTCTACTGACTGTGTGTGGTGCTGTCTTATCAGCCCTTGGCTTCCCATCTCTGTATGTATTTCTTTTATGTGAAAATGAACTTCGATCTGCTTTCAGTCACCATGATTTCCAGTTTCTGTCACCAATTGAACTAAACCTAAGTAAGTCCTCCTCTTTTTGCACCTCTCCAAATGGCTGTTTACATTCCCAATCTCTCATCGTGAGCCTGTCTTCTCCCCAGTCTGTGAGAGCTATAAGGTCAGCAGTGAACTTTGACTTTTGGAGCTTCAGTGCCTGCCTTGGAGTCTGGCACATAACAGCAGTCCTACACATGTTTGTTGAGTTGGAGGCCCCTGAAATATGGCTCTGCCTGTATGTGGGCATACTTGAAACCCCTTTCAAGAGTTAAGACTACAGGATATTGGGAGCCAGAGCCCAGGAGAAGTCAGTATTTAGACTACTTTGGACTCAGAAGGGGAAAACCCACCTATTTATATTTATTTATAACAACAAAATGGCTATTTTTGAGCACCAGCTACGTGCTCCAAATATTGGTTCCCTCTGTCCCACTTCATCCCATACTTTTAAGATTTCTGCCTGTGCATGATTATTGCAGATTAAAGCATATTCCCACATGCACCTTGCCTACCTCACCCTCTCCCTCTTCAGCCAGGAATTTCCCCAGTGAATCTCTGCAGGTGCAACAGGAACCAGGGGCCTCCCGGGGTGGGGTGCTCAGGAGGTGGGAGATGGAAGCATGACCCCAGGGCCCACAAGGAGCCCCAGAAGTAAGGTCCCCACAGAGCCCCTGAGAGTTTCCTTTGTCCACCTTGCATCTATTTTGCCCAAATGTGCTTTTGGGTGAACAGTTACCACAGAAGAGCAGGCCAGGCCCCCTGGCCTCCAAGCTCAGCCTTCAGGGTAGGGCAGAAGAAAGAATGTAATCAGAGTTATGGCTTAATGAAGTGAACCGTGATGACCATAAACAGACAGTTTGGGATTTGGTTTGTTATTTTGTACAAGGCAGTATCTTTCAACAGCGACTGGTGTTAGGGTCAGTCTTAAACATTTTCGTGTCACCCACCAAAAAACAGTAATGCCATTGTTACACTGTACTTTTCCACCTTAAAATGGGATTGGTTTTGTGGGTTGGGAAAGTTACCAAAAATAAGTTTCTTCAATCACAAAAGTTAGCACAGAGGAAGTTGCTAGATCATTTGAAAGATGGGAGAGGACCATAGATAAGAAAGAGTTGTTACAGACAACAGACTTCCAGACCACCTACACTCCAGCTTTTTTATATTTAATGTATATAATAGACAGTGAATCCAGCCCAACTGGAGGAGAAAGTTTGTCTACTAGACCCTATTATATGGGGTAGAACCCAAAGAGCTTTATGGGATAGCTCATAGCTGTGTGCCATTTTACAAAATAGCAATAAAAAATGTTCTCCCTCTTGAGATCAGCATCCCAAATGCAGTAAGCCCAACATGGCCATGCCAAACAGCCTGGCAGTGCAGCTTCCTGAGTCCGGGATGGAAGGTGACAGATTTGGGTTGTGGGCAGCATTCCCTCCTCCTTTGGAAAAAGTCTCTGCTATAAGTTGGTGACCTTTATTTTGTGCCCAAACACGTCAGCACTATCTAGTAACAGCCCGAATCAGGCCTATTTTTGGCACTTTCAGAGTTTATAGCCACTTGGGGATGCCCTGAGGGGCTGTTCATCTTTAAAGCACATCCTAGAAATGCGTTGCATGGGAGATGCTGGGAACCAGGCAGAAATGGCAGGTCTGAAGGATGACAAGGAGCCTAGGTCATACGTTGGGCCGAGGCTGGCCAGCCCCATGGCCCCAGTGCGATCCTTACCCAGAGGTGAAGCTGGGACTCTGGCATCTCTGATGCAGTTGAGCAAATGCTGCCAGCTATCATTTTGTCAAACAAGATTACAACACAAAGGTCCAAGTGTATGGTCTTGAATCTTTTTAAAAAAAAAAACCTTCCATTATAACCAAGAGTACCATCTCTTACCTCTATTTCTCCAGGCAGGCATTATTCTATCTGGATGTATTTTCCCATCTAAATGAGAAACTCCTTGAAAACAAAAACCACATCCAATTTTTCTGTGGTCATCATACCCAGCTCATAAAATGTTTTAACAAAGTATAAAATCCTTTGGATTCCCAGATGTCACTTCACTCAGGATTGACCTTTTTAACTTCTTACAAGGTAAAAACCAAGAGGGTACTTTAGCATATGCAGAGGATTGTAGATTTCCACCTGGTGTAGAAATCACCATGTGGTTGGGAGCCAGGTGTCTGGGCATTCTAGCCCTGGTTCAGTCACAACTAACACAAGGAATTCATATTTTTTAAAAAATAAGAAATTAGGTAAACTGTGCAAGCAGATTGATTTGTCACTTCATATTGGATCATGTTTACCCTGTCTGTTGGAACAAAGTGAAAACTCATGGAATATGAACTAAAGCTTAGGAGATTACTATATACTCATGGAAGATTTATTATAATTTACTTTAACTTACCAAGAGAACTTCTGAATATATTTCTTAGAGTTGTTTTATTTAATTCCTACAAAACCCTATAAAAAATACATTTCTCAAGTGAAAGGAAAAAAAAAACTAACACTGTGACCCCAGACAATACTGACCCTCCAAGTCCAGAGTTGATTTGCCTGTGAAATAAAGAAATAGGTTTTGGAGAGCTCTGTGGTCTCTATCAGGTCTACAATAGAGGTTAAACATTGAGAATGGCATCTCATCTATTAATATCCCCAGAAAGGGTGGAAAAACAAGCAGGACTTAACTGTATTACTCCAGCTCAAGGCTTTTAATTTATTCTAGAAAGAGAATCTATTGTGATGCATTCACTGCAGACCTACAAATAAAGTACCCAACTCACAGTTGATGAAAATGCTTAATATGTATTGACCATTTGCATTTTGCGTATTTTGGGTCCCTTTCAGGACCTAGTACCAAGCTGTCCTTGGTCAATGATGCTCCCTGGTGGCTGGTGTGGGTGGTGCCTCTATAGTTATGCATTTGGATTCTAGAAATAGGAGTCCAGGCAATAAGCCAACTTGGAAAAGGATATAGTAAGTGCTGTAAAGGCAGTAGGACAGGATGCTATGAGGGAAGAATGTTGTATGGGCTAGTCAGGGAAGGCCTTTCTGATGAGACAGCCTTTGAGCTGAGACTCTCATGATAGAAGAGGTCACAAAAGAGCATTCCAGGCAGAGGCAATTGCAATTGCAAAGGCCCTGAGGTAGAAATGAGAATGGATATGTTTTCAGAACAGAAAGACACGCTGTGCAGCTGGCAGCTGACAAGCATGCAGTGTGGCCTGGATGTGGCACAAGATGGAAGAGAGATCAGGAGAGGCCTTTTCGGGTGTGAGGAGTTGATTCTGGGTGGGAGGGGTTGGGAACCAGAAAGGAGACTGATGTGGTGCTACTATGCTAGATGTCTTCACTCTCTTGCACATTCCTCACACTTCAGTCAATTCTACTTTAGACAATATTTCTTTCTATCCCAACTTCTGTTCAAATAGCTCAGAAAAAAAAAATTGCTTTTCCCTTGATCAGCCTTCCATTCCATCCCATTGAGAGCAAAATGACCCTGACCTTGGCTAATGTACAGCCGTGGTGTTGGAGAACACCCTCCTTGAGAAGATGAAGAGCAACCACACACCCAACCTGACCAGGCACCCTCACCTGCAGAAGCCCATTTCCAGAACAGCCCAGCACCTTAACGACAACCATCCACATAGCTTTGTGCTGCTAAACTGTCCTATTTTACAGAGTAGGGAGCTGAAGGCTGAAGGCTCACCCCAGGTCACACGGCCAACAACTGCCAGAGCCAGGATGTTAGAAACTCCTAACTTGGCCTAAGTCCATGACATAATATGGAGGCAATGCATGGACTCAAAATTTAGTGATTTTTTTTTTTTTTTTTTTTTTTGCACATCCACTATTTTGGCCACTTGGCTGGTCAATGGGGGAGAAACTAGACAGTGTTCCTGCCCTCAGAGTTCAGTCTCATAAAGAAGGGTCACCTGGGTGGCTCAGTGTGTTACGCATCTGACTCAATTTCAGCTCAGGTCATGATCTTGGGGTCTTGGGATGGAGTGCCATAGGGCTCCTGGTTCAGTAGGAAGTCTGCTTCTCTCCTTCTTCCTCTCCTCTTACCCATGCCCCCCACCTGCTCACATATCCTTTTTCCCTTTCTTTCTCTCTCTAAAATAAATAAAATAAATCTTTTTTTAAAAAGACCAATATCAAATTAATGACTACACAAATAGATGTATAATTATAATTTTGCATATGCAAATCATATTTATAATATAATGTAGCTACCCCATGAGTTGGAATCTGTACAATGGCTAGAATTGCCACTCCTACAAAGACACCTGAGACTTGGTGCCATCTCCCTGTTCTGGCCTCTCATTTCCTGCATTGACTGTCCACTGTCCACAATTGGCCAACCATTCTGGGCAAACCCCTTGCCATGCCCTGCAGCCCACAGGGGGAGTGAAGCCTCATATCCCAAAGTGGGCCTCTTGACCTAGTAATATCCATCCCAGCCCCTCCAGTGGCACAGAACCTAATTCCCAAAGTGCCTTAAAGCCCCTCCTACCTTCCCCAGGTCTGCATCTCATTCCATTAAACCTGTCTTCCTCGAGCCCCAGGATTCAACACCAGTCTAAAGAACAGTTCTTATTCCATGGAATGAAAATATAACCCCTTCTTTATAGTATTGCCCTGGTGTTTCTGGGCTCTGATCTTGTCAAACTGTATTGATTAAAATTCTGCAAAGCCATTCCTTTGGGGGTAGCTGTAAGGAGTCTCTGAAGAGTGGGGGCAGTTGGCTCTTGGCTGAAATGGGTATTGAACTTTCCTTAGGTTCATGGTGAGATATGAGCCTAAAGCCGATCTCTGCTCTGAAAAGAAACAGAGAACTAGAGAGAGGGAAAGGACTCATTTCAGCCATCCTGAGAAGATGGGCTTCAGGTTGGGGGTGGGGGTGGGAGGTGCCTTTCATAATAGACCAGGTATTGGCCAACCAGCCATCAGAGCCTGGTGGCCCTTCTCATGCCGTGATATGCATACAAAACTCCCAGGGCTCTGGTTAACATGCAGATTCTATCTCTGTAGGTCTAGAGCAGGCCCTGAGAGTCTGCATTTCTAAAAAGCTCCCAGGAGATGCTGATGCTGCCAATCTAGAAAGCACACTTCTTAGATACTTGTTATCTAATATGAAGTGCAGAATCCTTTTTTTTTTTTTTTTTATGATAGTCACAGAGAGAGAGAGAGAGAGAGAGGCAGAGACACAGGCAGAGGGAGAAGCAGGCTCCATGCAGGGAGCCTGACGTGGGACTCGATCCTGGGTCTCCAGGATCACGCCCTGGGCCAAAGGCAGGCGCCAAACCACTGTGCCACCCAGGGATCCCTGAAGTGCAGAATCCTGAGCCCACCTCAGACCTGTGAATTGAGTCTGTAAGTTAACAAGATCCCAGGTGATTCCTGTGCATGGTACAGTGTGAGAAGGCTGGTTTCTAGAGCTTCTCTGAATGCTGTGCCCATGGCAGACATGGATGGCTAATGAATCTCCACACTGGTGATGAGTTGAGATCCTTCTCTGCAAAGTCTACAAATGAGAGTCAGCCGGAGAAAGAAACCTTGAGGCCAAAATGCACTAAAAATACTGGGAAACAGGGTTGCTGGAGGGGAGATGGGCAGGAGGATGGGGTAAATGGGCATTAAGGAGGGCACATGATGTGATGAGCACTGGGTGTTAAATGTAACTGATAAATTATTGAACACTACATCTGAAAATAAGTATGTACTATATGTTGGCTAATGGAATTTAAATTTAAAAAAAAAGAAGAAGAAAGAAAGATTGGAAGAATTAGCCCTAACATATGACTGATGTAACAGGGGATAGAGAAACAAGGAAGGGCAAAGTTAAGCTTTCCAAATCCAAATGTTTCTAGAAGGAGACTAGGAAGAGAGAAGTTTCTGCAGGAAGCGTCTGCAGTGTCAGGATGAAGCATAAATATATGTGAAGGGGATGAGTTTCAAAGGGTGTAGGCCTGGAGTCAGACAGAGAAGGGTCTCTGTCCCCTGGCGTCTGGAGCTGCTGAAAACCACCTATGATATCCATCACAGAGAAAACTAAGTTCTAGGAAAAAGGTTCTAGAAGGGCTGAAAAGCTGCCCACCCAGCTGGGAGTGTCTTGGCCAGGGCTGAAGGAAGGAACTGGCTTCTGTCCCTCTAGCATGAGAGTCTCAAGTGGCATAAATGGAGCATTCACCATACACCACACAGGACTGGCCCTGACACATCTGTGATGTCATTTAGGTTTCTCAACCCGTTCAGGAGGTCCCACCATCCCTTTCTGATAGATGAGGAAAGTGAAACCCAGGAAGCTTCAACAACGAGGCTAATAAATGCCTTTATGGGAATCCTTCAGTCCATCTGCAAGGCTGACCTCCTAGGCATATATATTTATCCTTTGGCCTGAAAAGAAACTTTCCTGCGGTCTCTTGGCCAATTTTCACTAGAGGGTCCTTGGCTGCCTTGTCTGTGTGAGGGGCAGGAAAGGATGAGGATCAGGAAGCCTCCAGAAGGCAGTGATGCCTGGGAGCTGAGGGAAGGCAGGAGAGGGCTCTGGTGTGATACTGTCTGTCCAGTCAATTATGATGTGGGCAGCAGTGATGTCGTCCTGTCTGTTTTACCACGCGAATGCTTGGCATGTCACACCTGCTCTCTTGTGTATTCCCATGACCTTGCTGGGAAGGAACTATTACTCTCATTTTCAGAAGAGAAAGTGCAGTGCAGGAAGAGGTGCAAAGCGCTTAGCTCAAGTGCCAGGTCCAAAGTGCTCCCTGGACAGAGAGTCACACCCACATGTGTCTGATCTCAAAGTTAGGACCCCTTTTCAGGCTAAGAAGTGAGTGGGATTTTGTGGGCGAGTCTGGGCACTGATCTCTATTTCTGGCATCGTGTCTATGATACAGGTGAAGTGTTGGGTACGATCAATAAACTGTTGAAACACCATTTGTTTGTAAGTTGGGGAATTCCTGCTTCTCGCAATGGAAAAAACTTTAGTGGCAACTTCCTACCGAACTTGGTCCCATGACATCTAGTGGCCACCCGGAGGAATGCAGTGGAACCCCTGGACGTTGGCTAGCAGGTGCAAATGCTGGTACTTCCCGGGATAAAAGACGGGCTGAAATGGACAATAATTGAAGTATCCGTGGAATTTATAAAATGCACACTTAGGCCTCGTGACACTTGTAATTCTTGGTTTTGTTCCTAATGATTATGCTTATTTACCATCACTGGTGGAAAATACACCTTATCCAACCCATTGTTTTTTAATTGGTAAACTATGTTTAATGATTATAATAATATAGTATAGCATACTAAAATATAGTATAATAGAATATAAACTCATTTTGGGATTATTCTCAATAATAAAAAGCATTATAAAATTGAAAATGCTATAGGTGGCTAGTCTTTTCCCCTGGGGGTGGTGTGGAAGTCTTAGGATCACCATAATGCTGTATCAAAAAAACTATATGATGATATACATAAACAGGCTTCCCATCTGTTGTGCCTAAACATATTCTAAGACATGATGTGCTTTATAGAGACTTTCTGATTACAGGGGAACCTCCAGAGCACTGCTTGAGTGACTTTCACACCACAAAGGCACGACAACAGGATCCCCAGGCTATTTCGTGAGAACACAGATTTCAACAGCTTCTCCACTCCCCGCCTCCATCTCCACCCCAGGATTCAAATAATGGCAAACGTCCAAAGGAAGATTCTTCCATAATTGATGCTCCTTTACAGGGAGTCCCGGCTACAAGGCAAGAGGAAAGTCTTGTCACTGTGGGGTTAGGATACGTGGGTCCAAGAGCAATTCACCAAACTTACACACTCAAATTAGTTTTCAAACATTTTGGGTTTGGCAAACTACATCTTGCTAAGCCCCCTTTCCCAACATTTTTATACCCATGTGGATTTCAGGGGAAATTTAATATGTATGTTTCTGATTCACTTAGGCTTAACTCAGCACAATTGTTTAGCGAAAGGCACTTTATGTCCAAGAATCTTCCAGAACCCTTTTATAAGCCCCTTAAATACCTTTCCTTCTAACCAGGAAGTGTGTTTTGCCAGAATAAATTGAGCTCACCACCCCGCCAAATAATTCAAATTTAGTTCAAAACGCAGAATCCCTGAACTTCAAAGAGGATTGCAAATTTTGCAAACAACTCTTCATGTCACTGAGAAAGTCTGGTGGCAATATTGAGAAGTGTAGAACGCTACGAGGGAGATGCAGTGGTTACATGTAGTGGCATTTTGTATATTTTAAAACCAGAAGTCTCACTTCTTGCTGCATGGATTGAGTGCTGGCCTGGCCAAGAAGCTTCCAGATCTGGGTGGCCCAGGGACCTATGCAGTCACATCAGCTCTCTGAGCATTGGTACCATATTCACTCAGAAAGTGCAGCCCAAAGCTAATACCCCCCAGCACCTCAAATGGTGGGCTACCTGCCTAGCCCCATAATCAAAGCTGTGGATGAATGACTGAGTTAGCTTCATTTATTCCATCCCAGGGTTATTTTCTTCTTTGTTCTTTAATTTACCATAAACCTGAGCACAGATATTCAGAATATTTGATTAAAGCCAAAAAAGATAAAGATGGTTAAGATTTCAAATGTGCTTATTGTATATAAAGAAAACATTATTATTCCACCAGGGTTTAGAAGTTTGTCTTTTTCTAATCTTGGTGATACAGCATGATTTAAGAGTCTCATGCTCTACTGACTGAGCTAGCCGGACGCCTTACAGCATGATTTAAGTAGCCAGTTGTATCACTTAGGATTAGATTCAACCACATATAACAGAAAGCCCCAAAAGGAGGGATTTACCCTGTGCTCACATGAAAAAAATCCAAGGGAGGAAATCTGGGGCAGAAAGCCTCATTCTACTGTAACCAGGGACATAGGAATCTGCTCCAACTTTTTTATCACATAACTTCCATTCTCAGAACTGCTTTATGGTCATAAGATAGCTGCGAGAGCTCCAGCCCTTGCATCTATGTTCCAGGCAGCAGGAAGGAAGAAGAGCCTCTCAGCTGACTCAGCCCCACGAAAAGAGTTCTTCGGAAGCCAAAACCAAAGACTTTGGCTTATATCTTATTAACGGTTCCCATCTGCAAGAGGGGCCTGAAAATATGTTTTATCAAAGCGCACTGTTGTCCCCAGTAATTCGAAGTTCTACTAGCAGGAAGGAAAGGAAGAGTTGGGTGATCAACCAGTTGTCTCTGCTTTCCCTGCCACGCTGTCTCCTGGCGTTGTCACAACTCTTAATCACTGGGGTAATGGGTGGAAGGTGGACCAGGGGAAAAGTTCCAGCAGTCGTAAACTGTCAGGCTGGGTATGTGTAAGGCCTGATCAAGGCCTGACCCACAAATGTTTTGATGTATCGTCTTTTGCTTTTACATAGTTATTTCTCTGCTTCTGCGTGGTCTGAACTTGATTTACCTCAGACCAATATTGTGTGTAAAGATTTTCTCTCAGGTCTAGAAAGGACCTGGAAAGGAAGCGGCTAAAAACTGTGGTTCTGTGGCCCTTTCCGCTTTGACGTGGTTGGGTGTCAGCTGGCTCATCTTCTGCAGGCCCAGATGTTCCTGTGTCTGGTGTAATCACTGAAGAAAACTCACAGGAAAATAGCTCAGTTTGTGTGTTCCCTGAGGACAGAATGATGGAGAAGCACAGAGCCATCTTGTGGGACCTTGAGTTCTAATGAGTGCGAAAGCCAAGTAGCTCCCTGTTCACATCAAGTTTCGGCAACACTGAACAATTCACATGAAAGGTGGGATCTACCTCATTGACACCAGGAGGGAGATGCCTGCGGTAAAGTTATATTCTCGGGATATCTGGGTGGCTCAGCGGTTGAGCATCTGCCTTGGGCTCAGGGCGTAATCCCGGGGTCCTGGCATCTAGTCCCGCATCGGGCTCCCCCCAGGGAGCCTGCTTCTCCCTCTGCCTGTGTCTCCGCCTCTGTGTGTGTGTGTCTCTCTCTTGAATAAATAAATAAAATCTTAAAAAAAATAAAGTTAATATTGTCTCATTTCAAGGGACCTATCAGCCCATTGTAGCCAAGAAAACTGAGGTTAGGTCACCTGTCCTGAGGCACTGAGGGGCCACACTGCTTCCCAGCTCTGGAGAACCACCTTCATCTGAAGAGTCTGGCTTTCCGTGGAAGTGTTCTGAACACCCAGGGGCCCCAGAGCCTGGTCTTGACTTCTAGATGCTGGGTGAGGTGAGTGGTCTTTGGGAGGCAGTTCTGCAGCTGGCCACCAGCTGTGGGGATGCTGAGGACCTTCAGGAGGTCTCTGGGCACCCCTATGGAGGCTTAGGTACCAGACTTGAAATGAAGGATAACGAAAATGTGGGATCCATTACTACCGCCATCATTATTAATTACATTTGCTATAGACCTCAGTATCTCCCACATTGTTTTATAAGTTTAAAATAGAATTAGGTGGAGCTTTCAAAGCTGGTGGAGGGGTAGAGGGGTAATCGAACTTTGATTTTATCTTAGTGTTCTCTTCACAATTGCTTTTACTGAGCATTCATCAAACAAACAGGCCCTCCACACAAAATGTCTTGGATTCATAGAGATGCCAAGAAGCCAGACAATAGCAGCACCACAGAGCTGCATACAGAATAAGAAGAATATTTTTACAGTAACATTAGTAGAGTGACTGTCGAATAGAGAAGCTTCCACAAGTCAGAGAAACCAGCAGAACTTGCTAACTTCCCAGAGGAATCAGTCTCCAAGAAGAATGGGAAAATGAAGAACCGGTATACATACAGCACTTTACAGTTTATAAAGCCTTTCTTTGCACCATTCTGTTGCTTGAGCTTCCTCAAACACTGTCAAGTGAGAAAGAGATTATTTTTTAGAGAAAGAAATCGAACCTCAGAGTGATGAGGCATCTGACCCAAGGACACCCAGCTGGAATCTAGATCAGAGATGTGGTTAGAAGGGGCTGGGCCTCTGCACCTTGGTGTTCAGGCACTCTCTCTGGCACCCAGACACCCAGTGGCAGACTGTGGGAGGAAATCGTCCTTCCTCCTCCCTTAGCAGTGGCAGTCACCATCTTGGAGGCCAGGACCTCAAGGTCTGGTCCCTAAGAAAGGCACAGCCTATAGGAATGCTGCTACCACTTCCACCTGTGCCTTCACCCCACTCTATGCTGCTCCAGAGGCATGGGGCTACAGGAGGACCCAGGTGCTCGCTCACCTTGGTGAAAGAAGAAGAGCATATACAGAAGAAGGTAAGAGAAATCCCTCCTCCACAGTCTGCCCCACCCACCCCCACAGCGTCTGGTCTTGATTCCTCCACGGCCGCTGATGTCTGGGGCAAGTATCTGCATGCCTCTGTTTACTCACCTGTAAAATGGGGGGAAGAGCATCTTGCCTTCATCCCTCCCACTGAGTGGCAAGACAGGAGCAGGGGTAGCTTGCTGGTCTAGACAAGTCTGGAATCAGGCCCATCCTTCTGACCTGTTCTCTGGGAGCTCCCTGCTATGACTGAGGGCCCTGCTCCCAACCCAGGCTCCCAGGATCATGAGGGTGGCTGTCAACAGGAGCATCTGCAGGTGAGGAGGTCAGCGTCATTGGAGCTGGTCCCCAAGGCCAGATGCTGCAGATCACAAGGGTGTCTTGGGGTGTGAGCTGAGGTGGCTTCTGTCCCCAACTTCATGATAAGCAAGGGGGCTGCTGTCTACCTTCCAGCACACAGGCTCCACTCTCTAGGCGAGCAGAGTTCTACGCCCCCACCCTGTTTGCCTCTACCCATCCATCCAGCAGTCACTCACAGAATTCCCTCCACAGATCTTCAGACTTTTTTTTTTTTAAGGTTGGCACAAGTGCCATAAGTTCAACCATCCAGGATCCCACAGAAACTCTTGGAATGGTTCAGTTTAGAAAGCTTCTCCAGTTGCAGAGCCATTATCATGCCATGCTTGGTGTACCCACCAGCCTTGGGGCCCTGGCCCTGGGGGCAAGGAGAATCTACTGCGGTACCCTGCAGGCCTTCCGGGGCCTAGACGCCCAGATGCTAGGGTCCAGCATCCAGCCAGGGGCCCTGACAGGAGACATCTGCCCATGTGTTTCCAAGAGAGCTGAATGGGGGCCACAGGGCCAGTCAGGCAGGGCAGGGAGCCCAGACACTGGCAGCATTGCTCTGGGACTCATGGATGTTAGTGAGCCTGGCACTAAAGACAGATTCACTGCTGCGGGTCGGCCGTAACCCGCGGAGTCCCGGGACCCATTACCCCCTTTCCTTGCTTCACCTGTGCATTCTAACCCATAACAGCACAGGACCCTTCCACCCCCAGCAGGCAGGTGATCTGATGAAGGGTTCGCAAAAGCTTCAAAGCTTACATACTCCACTGTCTGGAGGGACACTCAGTAGCACTGCCTTAAGGAGGAAGAGAGGGGACAGAGATGGACGCTGAGCCCCGCAAAGCCAACAGGAAGAGCATCAGGACAGTAAAGAGTGCCTCCGTTTCCGTTCTCCCCATTGAGATTACTCACAAAAGGAAACAGGCTGACGGGCTGAGCCTAAGGATTAAACCCTTGCTTTCGTTGCTGGTGCCTGCCCCACACCATTGTTCCAGAAACCTGAGGTATGACAAGCATGGGAAGCCACTTGCATGTCTCAGATGGGGACCCGGGGCAAGTCCCTAGGGTTGTTGGAGAGCGTTTCCCAAAGAGCGACACTAGAGGAGCTGGACTTGCCTCTGCTTCCCTGGGAAAGACGAGCCACCCACCGGACAAAAGGCTTCAACACTTAAAACACAAAATTGCAAAGATCTCGTGTGCTTTCTCTTTGGTCTTCTTTTTTTCTTTCTCTTCTTTCTTCCTTTTCTCTTCTTTCTTTTCTTTTCTTTCTTTCTCTTTCTTTTCTGTTAAATCGAGGTATAATTCATGCATTTTAAAAGTCAAAATAATTGCACCCAGGGCCCCGGCTGGAGTGCGGTCTGCGCCCGCTCGGGTCAGAGGCCCGGCGCGGCCCAGCGAGGGCCGACGGCTTGTCCTGGCCTCCCGGCCCTCCGCGTGTGAGGCCCCGGGGCAGCAGGGAAAGTCCGGGCCATCTGGGCCAGCCGGGCCCGGAGGCGGTGCCAGCAGGAGCCGAGGGGGCGCGGCGGGCGGCGGCCGAGCCCAGGCCCAGGCACGTGGGCAGCGGAGCGGGGCCGCCCGGCGGGGCGCGCAGACCCCCGACGCGCCTCGGGGCTCCCGGCTGCGGGGCGCGCATCCCCGGGGCACCGCGCGCCAAGCGAAGCCGGGCGAGTGCGCTGAGCGGCGGCGGTCAGGGGGCGGCAGGTGCGGCCGGCGAGCTCGCCCGACCGCGGGGCAGAGCAGCCGACCCGGCGCCCCCGGCGCCCCCACTCCGCGCCCCGGCCGGCTGCCCGAGCCCCGGCGCTTCCGGAGCCCGGGGGCGCTTCGGGGCGCTCCTCCAGGGGCAGCCCCCGGGGCGGGGGAGCGCGCGGCGCGGTGGCCGGGCGGGGGGTGGCCGGACTCCGCAGGGGCGGCGGGCGGGGTGGGGTGAGGCAGGCAGGCCGGCCCCCTCCCCTCCCCTCCCCTCCCCTCCCCTCCCCTCCCCTCCCCTCCCCTCCCGTCCGCGCCCGCCCTTCCCCCGGTCCTGCAGCCAATTAGACAGCCCCCTCGGGCGGGAGGCGTGGGTCGCTCCATAAAGCGGCGCGGAGCTGTCACCCCGCGAGCAGGCTGTGCACCCTCCGGCCGGAGCCCGCGCCGCAGACTCGGGCGTCTGGGGCCGGGGAGCGCAGGAGAGCCATGGCCACCACCAACGGGGCGGTGGAGAACGGGCAGCCGGACAGGAAGCCGCCTGCCCTGCCGCGCCCCGTCCGCAGCCTGGAGGTCGAGTTCACCAAGGTGAGGCGGGCGCCCGCCTGCCCGACGGCCGCGGGCTCGGCGCTGGGCGGTGCGGCGGCGGCGGGGCCGGGGGTCCGCGGGCCGGGAGCCCCGCCGCCGCGCTCCGCCCCGAGGGTGCCGGGCTGCGGGCGGCGCGCCCTCCGCCGAGCTGGCCCCGCGCGCCGCGGACCCGAGCCTCCGCGCCCGGGTCGGGCCCTCTCGGAGCCGCGCCGGGAGGCGGGACGGCGCGGGCGGGACCGGCCGCCGCGCACCCGCAGGGCACGGGCTCCCGGGCGGCGGGGCTCCGCGCTGCCGGCCTCCGAGCCGGGCCGGGGTGGCTGCAGCCGCCGCGGCCCCGACGTGCCCTTACGGGCCCGCCTGGGAGGCGAGCGGAGGGGCGGGCCGCGGCGCCCCGGGCTCGCCGGCCTCCCCGCGGGCCCTGCGGCCGGGTTCCGGGGGCTGAACGGGTCGGGCTGCGGGAGGGTCGGGGGGTGCCTGGGAACACCGGGGGCTGGCCTGGAAGCCCGGGGCGCGCTGGAGACGTCCAGAACCACGTCCTCGGGAGCGCCCGAGCGCTTCGTGCCTTCCGTGCCAGGCCCACCATGGTTTACCCAAGGTGGGCAGGAAGGTGAGCCCCGGCGAGGCTGCCCGAGCCCAGCGGCCCCGGCTCCCACACGCTGGGACTGCGCTCCCTGCCCGCGGGCTCCCAAGCCGGCCTGCGAGCCGCGGGGGGCCAGGCCCCACCGGGCCGCGCCCCTGCGGTCTCTGCTGTTTCGCGCTGGGCTGGGGAGGCTGGAGCGTCGGCAGAGCGGTGAGATCACCTGCCTAGGGCAGAAGGAAGCCGGCGAGGCCTGGAGCCCGGGCCGCGGAGGGCAGGGCGGCCGGGAGGGAGCGCGATCCGTGGGAGGACACCCCGAAGCTGCTCGGAGGCTGGAGCTGTGCACTGGGGCCGGAGCCTCGGCTGGCTTCTCCTTCCCCAACTTAACCTCCTTTTCATTTTTCTTTTAATTTGCATCTTATCCCTAGCTCCCAACTCCAGCTGCCGCAGCGCTGAGAAAATTTCCCCATCAATTTTACTTTCAAAAGTAGCAATTATGTCCCTCAAATAGTTTTAATCAAGCGGAGAAAGTTGCAGGCCACTATGTGTGGCCTTCAGATTTTGGTCTCTTGGCACTTCATGTCGGCTCTGCCTCTGATCACATGACATTTTAAATTAACTGTTTTCAGAGGGCTCCGTAATCAACAAAGACACTTCGCCATGAACGCTGGAGATTATTTTTAATGTAGTTTCCCTAGTGGTATCAGCTTCAGAGCGAAAATTCCATCACCAGTTCGGGGAACAGTAAGAATAGTACTTTTCAGATGCTGACCTGGTGGTGGTGATGGTGGTGGTGGTGGTGGGGTGGTTTTGTTTTATTTTTGTTTTATGAGGTTGTGATGCAGAAGCCAGAAATTGCCCATGTTAGTGTCCTTTGCCTTTTTACCTTTTTGAGGCCTCTCAGAGCAATGCAGCCACCTATGGAAGTTTCCTTCTTGCTCTGCAAGTCTCTATGGCCCTTCACAAGTGGATATAGAGGAGGATCTTAGCAGATTCGCAGAGCGACCAGTGTCTCTTGTCTTGCTGCGTGCCCCCTCTTCCTAGTGGAACAGACTGGGGAGAGGCAATGAGATAGAGATCCTTAGGGGCTCTCAGGCCATGACAGCTGCTATGGCCTGACACCAGGCCACCGTACCTGCTTCCCTGTGGCTCTGTCCTTGCTCCTGGCCCGCAGGCCGACCACCACTGAGGCCTACCCCTAACAGCAGCAGGGCACAGGCAGCCTGTGTGGTGGTGGCTGATGGACAACAACCCCAGCAAGCAACGCTTAGGGAGCCTCTGGCTGGAGAGACAGCAGACGGGGCCTGGGAAAGAAGCAGGAAACCCAGAACTGCAGAACCCAGGCCCTGGAGCAGGCAGTGGGGAGGGGTGGAGTGTGTGAGCCGGTAAAGGCCTGTTAGTTTTCAGATGGGACTCATGGAGCTTCTTGTTAATGGAGGACATGCCAGAAATGGTGGATCCGAGCCCCAGTTTGGGGGCAACCATTTCCTAGGATAAGTCCAGTTTCCAGAAGGATGGCCTTGTCACAGCTTCTTCATTTGTTCTCACATTTTTTAAAAAAAGATTTTATTAATTTATTCAACAGAAAGCATGCTCACGCCGCCGGAGAGCAAGCATGAGCAGGGGGAGGGGCAGAAGGAGCGGGAGAAGCAGACTCCCTGTTAAGCAGGGACCCCAGATTCTCAGGGCTCCATCCCAGGACCCCGAGATTTTGACTTGAGCCAAAGGCAGACACTTCACTGACTGAGCCACCCAGACACCCCTGATCTCACATTTTAACACTGGCTCTGCTTTGTGACACTAGTGAGGGGAGGGTCGCCTTCAGCATTCCTCTCCCCCAACCCCCCCCCCCCCCCCCCCCCCCAGATCTCAGAGGATAGCAGCCTCTTTCACTTTAGGGCGATCCTTTCCTTTCCTTTCCTTTGAAAATTTCTTCCACTGACAGAGATTCTCTTTAGGAGTTTCTGGTTCACTCAAACACCCTCTTTCTGATCCCTTTTTATAAGAAATACAATTCCCTCCAATCTCCTGTTCTGAAAACATACTCTCTTGAGTTTAGCTGAAGTCCGGTGGAAGTTATGGTCACTGACATCAGCAGCCCTTGCTTGAGTGGCCACCACCTTCACCTCCACCCCGGGGCACCGGGCTCCTCTGAGCAGTTGTGGTTTTCCGGCTCAGCCCGGACAACATGCCATTCCACTCCTACAGTAAAATATGAATTCCATAACCTAATTTTTATACCTCTGTAAGGTTTATCTGATACCAATTCACAAGTCGAGGAGAACATTTTTTTTTCTAGGCACATTTTTCTGATTTGGGGCTCAATGCAGTACAGGCAGCATGATTGGTAGGCCACACTTACTGACCCTTTCTTTATTTGTGTTTTTGTTTTGTTTTAGTGGGGAGGAAATCAACAATAGAAACCACTTATAAGATTACTTACTAGCGTCGTATACAGAAAAAAATTTTTTGCTAAATTGGCAACATCATGATGGGAAAGTATGGTTAGGGTTGAGGAGTCTGACTGGTTTGTTTTGTTTTGTTTTTTAATGTCTCTGGTAAGAAGGGACTACAGATTAATGTCATGACTGACCAAGTAATTTTTTTTCTTTGAGGAATGAACATGCTTGGAGATGAAGTATTATAGACATCTGATCGTTGCAATCTGTTTCCATCCTCCTTATTTATATTCTCTTCTACCATCTCCTCACTTTCCCTCCCCCTTGGAATTGATACCAGGAAGGATCTAGAATCAGCAGTTTTCACTGATGGTCTGTATTTTCTAACCCACGAAATTTCATCTTCCGACAAAGAGGCCTCTCTCTCTGGCTGCACTTCCCTCCCCGCGCTAACTGAACCTCTCTTCTCCACTTATTAATTTCTCGCTGTTACCGAGTGATTACTTGCTGGATGGCAAGAGTGAACTCCTGGATTTGGTTTCAGCTGGAAGAATAAACCTGTAATTGTAGCCTGGCTTGTTCCACGTGCTTCCCTGGGGGCCTGGCCTCATGGTGAAGGCACTGAGCTTCCAGAAGTCGGATGGGCACATCCTATAGGCAAGGGATGCTCTCAGCTCTGGATCCCACACGGGGGACAAGGTGCCTCTGCCCACCTGCCCGGCAAGAGCTGGCCTTCCGTGCTTTGTTCCCACTCTCCCGGGAAGAGTGATCAAAACGGTCTCCCCTAGACTGAGTTTCTTTCCCAGTGAGTCTTGGAGTTTTCACAGGAGAGCCCAGGACGGAGACAGTAACCAAGCCGCACACTGGATGAGATGTCTCCCCTCTCATCTATCATCACTGGGGAGTCAAGTGTTCCAAATGAATAAAATTCACAGTAACTGGAATTAGCCCTTGGAGCGACACGATTCTTTTAAATGACTCAAAGACAAGCAAAGAGATGCATATAGATACAGAAACGGAATTCGATGAGCTAGTTCTGTACTTAGAAATTATTGATGGCATTTCGTTTGATAGAAAGGCTTCTAAAGCATCTTTCCCGTGTCTGTGACTGGGGTCTCTGTGGGCTGTGAGCTGTGATGACAACGCTGTCGCTGTCCCAAGGTGGTATGGCAGCAGATTGTCTGTCCCCTCTGGGTAGCTGGGCCCTGCACACTGTCAAAATGTGTTTTGTACATTATCTGTCACCTCTGTTCCTGGTTCTTCTCCAAAGGCCCTCTCCTTGAATATGGTGCCTTTCAAAGGCAGTTAGCAGACTAAACTAAGAGTAAACAGCACACACCTTTCAGCATGGGAACTTTGTGAATTCTTTTTCATTCACTCGTGATGTCTTCTTATTTTTAACGTCCTTATTCTCAACTGTGTTCTAGATAATTGAGGCTCTGAATGAAGTGATTTTTGTGGATGAAGTCTTTGGTTTTAGATATAAACGGTTATTTGCTGCATCTGTTCATACAACCAGAACATTTCCCAGCTCAGATAGTTTTCTTTGTAGTCCAACACTGGCTTTTAGTAAGGCCACCATAAAAATAGACATTTTAAAGAGAATGGGGGAGGTGTACTAATGTATACCAGTGAAGATTAAGGAGTATATATAGTAAGATTCTTGTAGAAAGCCAGTTCCTCGGCAATCTGGCTGAGGGTTTTGGCAGGGAGGAGGCAGGAGTGCTCACTGCTGACCTACCCTTCAGGGGCAGGTGATCCCTTGGCACTTTATATGTATGAACCTATTTAATATTCCCCCAAACTCGATGAGGGTGTAGGATTTAACTTATACCCTTTAACTATTTAACTCAGCTCTTCCTCCATGAATCCATGTTAATGCTTTAAATGGCTCATTCAGTTAAGCGTCTGCCTTTGGCTCAGGTCATGACTCCAGGGTCCTGGGATGCAGCCCCTCATTGGGCTCCCTGCTCAGCGGGGAGCCTGCTTCTCCCTCTCCCTCTGCCCCTCCTCCCTGCCTGTGTGTGCATGTGTGCTCTCTCTCTCTCTCTCTTTCTGTCAAATGAATAAATAGAACCTTTTAAAAAATAAATAAAAAGAGAGAGACAAAAAAATTGTCTAAATGATTTTAGTTTCATTATGACAAAACGTAATTCTCTGAAAATGTATTAGAAGTCAGGAGACTTGGATTCTAATTCTGAGTGTGCTCCTGGTTGGGCATGTGACTCCATTTCCCCTCCAGGTCCCGTCTATAAAAGGGTGGGAGGCAGGGGAGGGAGGACAAGACGTTACCTAAGGTCCTCAGCATGTTGGAATGATACGATTTTGATTTAAGCCCTAATGCATTACAACTTCCTTTCTTGGTTAGATATTCATCAACAATGAATGGCACGAATCCAAGAGTGGAAAAAAGTTTGCCACATATAATCCTTCAACTCTAGAAAAAATATGTGAAGTAGAAGAAGGAGATAAGGTGAGTGCTTCCCCCACTACCACCCCCACCCCCAGAGTAATTAAATTACAGATAACTAAAGGATAAGGAGGTGGTTTGGCTTAGCTGTAAGACAGACCTGGCCCATACTTGGGGTAGGACCTAAGTGAGCTCCTTCTCAGACACATGGCCCAGAATGGGATCAATTAGGGACGATCCATTGCAGAGTCACTCTCCTTTGATAGATGTTCCCCCGTCTATAAGGATGACCTCAGCTATCCTCATCACATGGCTAAAGGAAAGGTTTTTATCAATGATTTGAACCTGGAGGCATGAAACCATCTTTCCAGAAAGCATTTCCGGCTGGTATGTTTCACCAAGTGCAGCATTCTAGCAGGAGACACTAAAAAAAAAAAAAAAAAAAAAAAAAAACCTTAAAGGGAAAACGACTTGCTAACCAAGTCATGCGGGGGTAATAACATCATGCAATCACCAGATTTCTCTGAAATGATCACAGAAAGCTACAGTCTTTGTAATGATGTATGTACTTATATATATAAGGGACTTCTGGCATGTATCCTTGATACATTTCAAAGCCGGAAAGTATCTTTTAAATATATGTGCCATTAGAGGAAAGGTTGAAGGTAAAGATTTTCTAAGGAGGGAAGAGAAATCTAAACCTCTCCTCAACCACTAATCATCTGATGTTCTTCTAAGTGTATGGGTAACATTGAATATGGGCAAGGTGAAAGATACCTGTAAAATAGGCTTGAATTTGATCCCACCAGTGAGAGTTCTGTAACAGGCAGTTCCCCCCACACAGTGGTTCTACCTGTACAGACTCTCATATGCACAGTCCCTCAAGCTAAGCTCTGTTTACAAAGATAGTAGCATCAAGGAGCTCATCTCTATATGACATGAGGACATGGGGTGGCTAGGGCGTGGGGGGCATGATGTGGAGTGGGATCCCAGTGGGTGATCCCCAAGTACAGTACCCAGTTATCAAGGAAGAGAATGAGATCCCTGCCCCAGGCTCTGGTTTTCCCTTGGTCTGGAGGACTGCTCTGAGAACCCAGAAACAGAGGCTCTCCCGTCCACTGCAGTTGGAGAGGCCCCGGCCTCCAACCCAGAGCCTGGGACGAGGAGACACAGGATCTTGGTGGAGTATCACTCTTAACTGCATCGGCAGCCCTTGCCTGCTGTATACACTTCCCTAGGGAAATGAGGCTCAGCGGGGCCTGGGACATGAGCCATTGCTCATCAGCAACCAAGCCTTAACTCATTTTCCTGAAATAAGAATGAGTGACATTAAACAGCTCTAAACAGCTCTCACTTCTTTCCTTTTAAGAAGAAGGTTCCATTGTGGTTCTCCTATGGGTGCACAGAAAATCCAGTTCCTGCCCATGGAATGGTGCAACACTTCTGCCCCGCCGAGTAGGGGCGGGGTGAGGGGGGGTAGGGTGGAGGTGAGGCCGAAGAAGAGAAAAGTTCCAGATCCTCCCTGTCTGTGGACTTTTCCGATGTGGTCAGTTCTGAGATCCCGAGAAGCATTCATGCCCTGTTCTCACTTGCGGACCGCAGTCCTCAGCTTGAATAAAATGCCAAGACAGACATTTCCCACCTAACTGATGAACTGCAGGGGTGTGTGTGTCCAAACTGAGCCAGCAAGTGGAAAATCTTTTCCCATTTGGGTCACCAAGAAAAATAATTAAGGTCGGTTGTCTTACAAGCTATTTTAACACGCTTTTATAATCAGAAGGGAAGTTCATACTTGGCCGATGTAGAAATCTTGAAAAAGATACATGATGTAAAGACGCAAAAAGTCACCTGGAAGCCCCGACCAGGTCCAGTGATCTCAAACTGAGCTGCCACCTTGACCACCACCACCCTCCCTCCTCTGCAGCGTGATGGAGGCAGGTGTCTGCTAGCCGATGAAACTGACTGCTGAGTTCCCAAAACGCAGTTCCTACAAGAGGTGACACACTCTTTTCTGGTTTTTGGCCACTCAGCTTGACGTGGATAAGGCAGTGGAGGCCGCACATGCCGCCTTCCAGAGGGGCTCACCCTGGCGCCGCCTGGATGCCCTGGGCCGTGGCTGGCTGTTACATCAGTTGGCTGACCTTGTGGAGAGGGACCGCGCCATCCTGGCTGTGAGTATATGTACACAGGCGGCAGGGCAGGAGTGGGACCACCTGGCCCCCTATGGGGCTTGGGGGAGATCCAGGGTGCTGATTTTGTATGGAGGTAGATGTGTTGGGTCCTTTGAGGTCTAGCTCTCTGGCAGGAGGCACACCTGCCAGAGAGGTGTCCACACCTTCTAGCTCCAAACCCTTTCTGTTTTGAAGTCAGACTTTTGCCTCCCCCCGCCTTTGTTCTTGACCAAGAAGTTGCCTGGAGGAAGTTCAGCTGCGTTGGTGGCTCCCAGACTCAGGAGGATCATGGCCCACCAGATGATTGAGGCCATATCCTGGTCCTACATGTACATTTATGAAATTAACTTTTTTAAAAAGATTTTTTATTTATTTATTCATGAGAGACAGAGACAGAGAGAGAAGCAGAGACATAGGCAGAGGAAGAAACAGGCTCCATGCAGGGAGCCCCATGTGGGACTCGATCCTGGGTCTCCAGGATCCCGCCCTGAGCTAAAGGCAGATGCTCAACTGCTGAGCCTCACCCAGGTGTCCCAATTAACTCTTTTTTTTTTCTACCTGAAATCTCTTTTATTATTAAGTCTAACTTCATCCTAGGTGACAGGATCCATGAAATTACAGGTTTAATGTGCTGGCATATATATTTTTTTCAAATACTTATTAAAATAGATGCCACCACTTAATATAGAAAATATTTCCCATAGAACTTAAAAATGACCCCATTTCACCCCTGAATTGTGCAGTGGTGAGCATGTGTGGAGTGATGGTGAGAGCAGGGTAGCCTGGTCATGGGGAATCTTAGGGTATCAAAGACCTCAACTCCAATCCCAGCTCAGGACCCTGAGATCATGACCTGCACCAAAGGCTGATGCTTAACCAGCTGAGCCAGCCAGGCACCCCAGTTCCCTCCTCTCTTGATTTGATGTCTGGAACGAGCAGTAGAATAGCTACCTACATGGAGACCGCATCGTCCAGGACACTGAAATTGTTTTTGCCTGTGGATATGTGATTTGGGGCTGGAGAGTGGGGGAACTGTGTATCTGGGGTGCTGCTCTTAGGTGCATTGCCCCGAGGGTGCGTCTGCATAGACAGCTGAGCTCTCCTGCCTTCTGGCCCAGTCAGGCAGTCCAGCATGTTTGCCCCCAGTCCGGACGAGGGCGGCTCCCTCTCAGGGTCAGCGTTTCTGTCCGTGGAGCCTCTGGCTTCTTCCTGCAATGAGAGCCAGCCTCAGCTCTCTCAAGCTGCCAGACTGGCTTTTTCAAAAACATTTCTGTTTTCACCCAGCATGAGCTCATCGGTCTGCAATGTCCGTGGGGGCTAATAGCAGGCGGGAGAGGATGTGCCCTGGGCACCCCTCCCCACCCTGTCCCCAAGCGTCAGTATCATCTTAGGGAGCAGGGGCTGGGGAGCCACCTTTGCCTTCAGCCCGCCCCATGGTCCTGGGAGAGACAGAGCAAGTTGCCTCTGTCATTGGGACCTTGCTGCCCACGAGAAACGAGATCCAGCTCTTTGCCACATCATGAAAGGAACAAGAGAATGACTGGCAAATACAGTTCTTCGAACCAGGACCACATCACCCTCCACCTCCATAGGGTTTTCCTGCATTTTCATGCAGCGAAGTGTTCCTTTCCATCACATTCTCTGGCCGCCTCAGTGGTTTTGACAGAGCTACGTATTCACTTCTGTATTCAATGTTTAGAAACAGATGTGGGGGACCTGGCAGCCCCACGTTGCTCCCCTTCTGGAGGCACCTGGGGCCCAGGCTCTGGCTCTTCAGGTGCTCTTTCTGGAAACCTCCAAATAGGGGCCCTCCCTGTTTACTCTCTTTTCAACCCAAGCCCTGTTTCTGGGCCTCCTCATTCTAAGCCTTGGCACACGAACGGAGTCTCAGGGCAGGTTCGTGGGGCCCTTTTCTTCACTCTTTTCTATCTGCAAGTTACAGGGTGTCAATTTTTCAGAAGGCATGTTTTTCTCTTAAAATGTCAAAGGGAGTAAACTCGAGAGCAGCTGTGGTTTACTCATGGTCCAGCCGCAATAACTGTTTCAAAGTCCCAATCGGTAGCTGACACTTGATTTCCCTGGTCCAGTCCTGTCCACTCATCTGTGAATCTTTTTTTATGCTTAAAAAGAATTTCCTGTCTACACTCATTATGATCCCAGTTTTGCTTGGACAGCTTCCATAGAACCAACCTGGCAAATTCATGTTGTCACTCTGGGAAGCAAACTTGCCCAAGTTAATAACAAAAGAGAGCCAACGTTTGCTGAATACTCACCGTGGACCAGGCTTGTTGTTAGACACTTGGCCTGCACTTTGATGATCCCAATGCAGAGATGAGGACACCGAGGCCCAGAGAGTTTCAGGAACCTGTCTAAGGTTATCCAGCCAGAGAAAGTAAGCCAGGGCTAGAGGCAGGAATGCCCTGCAGGCTATGCCATGGTCCCCTGCCTTTCTCTTCCTTGTCCTATCCCAGAAAAGGGCTAAGAATAAACTCCTGGTCCCACTGACAGATCCACAGGTACTGTCAGGAGTAGCCTGGTCCTGGGCCTTTTGGCATGATTTGCAACAGTTGGGTTTCCCATGGAAAAACAAGTTTCAACTTGGAATTTAACTTAATAGGAGCCAGAGATACAGTGACTGGATGTTACCTTGGCCTGAGCAGCATCTGCTGGGGGGCACGGGGATACATAACAGACTCAGACCAGCCCTGTAACCTTCAGCAACTCACAGTCCTGTTTCCTTGGTGTCCCCAAGTAAGGATCGCCAAAAAGGAAGATGACCATAATCATCACAGCTTTTACTGTCATCATGAAACAGTTAGCATGGCACTTCCTGTGGGCAGGCCCTGTCTTAGCCCTCACCCCAGCCCTCATGAAGCAAGTACCCCTATTATTACTATTATTATTATTATTATTATTATTATTATTATTAAACAGATGAGGAAACTGAGTCAGGGAAGGATTTGAGGGCTTGCTGCCCAGTGAGGGGAGCAGTTGCTCCTGTTTAGGAATGCGTGGCTCCTCCCTGAAGCAAAGTTCTGATAGTCTCCTGGAGCACCCTATGTAGCCATTCTGCAGTCTTCCTAGATGCAAATGTCCTGGAGCAGCAGCCTAAGGAGTGGTCACTGTGCTGGCTGGAAGTTAGATGCCCCAAATTCAGTGTTCCACTGGGTGACCTTAGGTATCTTCAGCCTTGGTGTGGACACCTTGAAGTGACAACAGAGGTGTCAAAGCCAGAGATGAGGTATATGCAGGTGCACGTGGAGGGGCCTTTCTTCCCCAGTGAATCACCAGCTCACTGCATGGACTCTAAAATGAGAATCTAGCCCCAGGCTATGTGTCAGGGTGGCCACTTCCTGCAGAGATGGATGACAGGCGGTTTTAGCGCCGGGCTCAACTGGGGCCGCTTGTCTGAAGGACAAAGGAGTCCTCTTAAACCCAGGCTGGAAATAGAAAAGAATCCTGCCATTGAGCGGCTGCACACTCGCCCTGGGTAATCACCTCCCTCACCACAAGGACGAGCCTACTCCTTCCAACTGTGCATCCGGCTTCGGCAGCCCAGTTGGGGAGGACTGTGCCTTTGTGCTGGTGGCACTACCCTTTGGGGGCTCTGTCACTCTTTCTATAGCCACACTGGTCAGCCTAGCCAGGAAGGAAGAACCTGCATCCCCACCCCTTATTGCTAGAGGAAGAGAGCGCTCTCTCCCGCCTCCCCAAAGGCAGCCAAACTCACGAGAGCCCCCTGGGAGTGCACAAACCCCTGTGGCCAGGCCACACAGTTGAGACAGCTGTGCTCCAGACAGAAGACCAAATACAAAGACCGTGTCTTCCTTCCCAGCGAGGCTCCAAATCGGACTTTTACTGCTGTTCTTCATGGGGACACATGCCCATGCCCTAGCCAATCCCCTAGACTGGGGTGTTTTGAAAGAAAAGTCATCCTTGACAATCTGAGACAGGTCTTAAAGGAAATGGAGTGTCTTGCTTTCTGAAGGGACACGGGGAACATTGCGCGTGCAGTGTCAGAGGACTGTGCTCTCTTCTCCTGCACCGATAGCCTTAACCACCTGATGGCTAAAAAGGAAACTATATCTGAAATAGATGTTGTCTTTGTATTGCAGACCCTGGAAACGATGGACACGGGGAAGCCGTTCCTTCATGCCTTTTTCATCGATCTGGAGGGCTGTATTAAAACCCTCAGATATTTTGCAGGGTGGGCTGACAAAATACAGGGCAGGACCATCCCCACAGGTGAATGAACACAGGATTCCTAGCCTCATGGGAGGGGGAGAGGGGAGGAGCGTTGGTTTTGGGGGGCTTTGTCTTCTCTTTGCTCCAGCTAGCCTTTTCAGAGCACCCCTGGTTTTTCCCTCCCAAGGCACCCTGCCCTATTGTAAAAGAAGTGGCACTGTGGCAATTTCTTCTCCTAAGGAATTTTACTTTTCTAAAACTTTTTTAAAGATTGTGTTTATTTATTTGAGAAAGAGAGAGAGTGAGCACAAGCAGCAGGGAGAGGGAGAAGCAGGCTCCTGCTGAGCCAGGAGCCCAACACTCAATCCCAGAACTCCAAGATCATGACCTGAGCCAAAGGCAGATGCTCAACCCACTGAGCAATCCAGGCGCCCCAGGAATTTTACTTTGAAAATTGAGTTAAAGATCATTTCTTTGTGGACTAGACAAGACTTTGAGCTGACACCTTTGTGGGCTTCTTGGTTTCTTTCTCATCTTTTTGCTACGTAAAATCCTTATAGGTGAATCCCAGTGTATTCTCCATATTACCTCTCTTCCAGATGACAATGTTGTGTGCTTCACCAGGCATGAACCCATAGGTGTATGTGGGGCCATCACTCCTGTAAGTATGGTGACTTTTCTAGATAGATCCATGTAGATCCTGCCCCACTCCCCTGTAGTCTTTAGAACCAGTTTCTGGTGTGTTTTGATCACAGCACAGTTAACCGAACATTTGCGCTGTGGCCTGGGGCTGGATACTTGAGAGATACCAGGATGGGTTCCATCCAATTCCTGCTCTCAAGGCGCTGACTCCTGAAGTACAGCAGAAGGCACTGTGGATTGCAACCAGAGGGCTCAGGAATGACCAGTTTCTCTAGGGCAGCCGTCTCTTAAGTGGGCCTTGAGAAAGAGTTGTTCAATAGGAAAACAGGTTATCTAAGCAGTAGGAATGGTCTATGTGAAGGTTTCCAGGTGCCTGAGCTACTTGGAGGACAACAGCAGGATAGCTGGTGAGGCCACACTTAGATGAGGACGAGATGAGGAAGAGGAGGAGCACACATCAGGGGATACAGGCCCGGCACCTGATGGGCTGTGGCTGCCAAGGGCCTGGAACTTTATTCACTGGGCAGGTTCCAGGGAATGTGGTGATGCTGCCCATCTATCAAAGGAAGTCCCAGGCCACTGCAGTACCTGGGCAGGAGGCTGGGCAGACACGTGGCACCTTGGAAGGAAGCTACATCCCTTCTACCAACAGTTGAGAGCCTGCTGTATGCCCAGCATGGCCCCAGGGTACCAGATCCTGAAGCCATGGAGGGAAAGGGCCTGGCCTTTTGCCCCTGAGGAACTTGCAGGGCAGTTAAAAGGCTGAGGAAGGAATCTCCATCAAGAAAAATGAGAGGACAGGAACTGTTTGAGGAGCTCCTGCTGCAAGCAGAAGCATGGATTTGAAAGCTCATAAGGCAATTTGATTTGGTAGAGTTTAGTGTCTAATCGAAGGCTGGAGATGAGGCCTGGCTGGAATTGAGTGGATGGTGTTGCTGGTTGATTTGAGGAAGACTAGAGGAGAAGTAGGTTGAGGTGGAGGGACATGAAAGCTGAAGGTCATTCTGGGCAGGTGTGGTAGAGAGGCCAGTGGAAGAGCCAAGCAAAGAGTTCCATTAGGCATCTGCATCTTTGGGTCTGGAGCTCAAGAGAGAGGTGAGGGCTGGAGCTACCCCACAGGCAGTGGTCACGACAGAGGTGTTTCTGCCCACCAAGTTGGGAGGGGGTTATCCAGAGAGAGGTACAGAATGGGAGAAGAAGAGGGCCTGGGGCCAAATCCCATGGACTATCAGGGGATCCCACTGAGAAGTCTGAGCATTTAGGGTCAGGAGCATCCCAGGAATGGAATACAGTTCCAGAAAAAGACTATGGTCAACAGGGGCCTTTCCTTTATAGGAATAAAAAAGACATAAATACAACTGTCAGATTTGCTCACCAACATCGGTGTCAGGATATTAGGTGCAGTGGAAGTCCCACTGCTGGGACTTACATAAGAGGATCTGGGCAGGTGGGCACAGCTCTTCCAAGAAGCTTCAAAGGGAAAGAAGGATGCTGCTGGAAGTGACAGAAGCCAAGGGAAGGTATGGATTTTCTTGTTGGATAGGAAAGATGATGATATTTGTGTGCTAAGGGGGTGGGGAATCCAGGAAGCAGAGGCGACCCCGATCATTAGTCGGGGGAACCCAATACAATACCTGCCATCATTTAGCTGAGCATATTGGCCCTTGGGAACTGGAATCTTATGTTTATTGTCTAGAGGTAGGAATTCCAGACAGAGCTGGGGGAGGAATTGTAATGGCAGTATCATGAGGTGGTCACCCTCGGCCAGCCCTGTCGGTGTAGCTTTGCAGAGAGCTCTTATGTTTGGCATCCTTGGAACATAAGGAGCCGAAGGAACTCCTTTGGAATGAGAGTGGTTGAGGGACAGCTAGAATCAAGCTACCTACTGTCTTAGAGATGCTTGTCTTCATTTTGCCTCATCAAAGATACTACTCGGAGTGGCAGTGTAGCAGAGGACACAGGCTATGAATCCTGGCCTTTACCTGCTAGTTTGTGATCTTGGGCAAGTCACTTTCCCTTCCGTGCCTCATCTGGAAATGGAGGTGATAATATGACTGTATCATATGGATGGGTAGGGATCAAATGAGTTAAGTGTTTGTGAGTGGCTAGAACAGGACCTGGAACAGAGTTAATGTTCAGTGGCTGTTAGGCTTCTTGTCACAATGACTTTGGTATCCTTGCCTCTGTAGTTGAAAGATGACAGGAAAAGCATTTCCCAAACTGAATTTCAACAAATAGCAATTCAGTGGGGGTTTCGTATGTTATTCTGGAAGAAGAGGAAGGTCCTGTGACATCTGAGTTTAGGAGGGGCGGGCCTCACTCCTGCAGTATTTTTCAGATCCTTTAACTCATTGATGGCATCATAAACCTCCAAGAGGAGATGTAGGGCACATACAGCAGAAACCTCTTTGCAAAGACTACTTATTAACATCTCCTAGAACGCAGTCTAGGAAGTACGGGGCAGGAATGCAGTTCCGATCTTTACACACCCCTATATTACCTCTTATGCCCCAAATCTAGACCATGCAAACAGATATCCTGCATGGAGACACTGCTGGGCCTCCAGGACAAGGTGCAGGGTGGATCCAGGCACCCCACCCCCGCACCCCCTGCAAGTTCCTCTGTGTTTCATTGTAGTGGAACTTCCCTCTGCTGATGCTGGTGTGGAAGCTGGCGCCTGCTCTCTGCTGTGGGAATACCATAGTTGTGAAGCCAGCGGAGCAGACTCCCCTCACTGCCCTTTATCTGGGCTCTCTGATCAAAGAGGTAAGGCACCTGAAAAAGAAAGAAAATATTATGCATTGTTGATAATATTCCCACTCCTCGGAACCAGGCCACTGTCACAAGATAACGCTGCCCCGTGGAGCTGAGCTGTGCGTGACAGTGCCAGCCTGCTCACAGCCGAGTGGGAAGGGAACGGCTCCTGTGTTGCACTTGGCAACTGTACACTCTTTCTCTTGCCTGTGGTCACTGAGCTAGAAGAAACTCATTCCTCCCACTGATCCTAATGAGAATACTTAACTCTTATTATGGGTTCAAACCTATGGTTTAGGAGCAAATGTTTTGTCTAGAGAATTTGCAGCAGGGTCACCGGAGAGGGAGCCAACTCTTTGGAGGTTCTCCGGGCCTTGCATTTGTGGTGGAGGAAATGGCCCATTTTTATCTTGGAGAGGTAATCTTGCCAGCTCCCACTGAAGGGGCTGCACCAAAGGGGGGACTCCCTCACCCAAGCCTCCCCACCAGTGCTCTGCTCTGGGACTCTGGGACAAGTGTTTTCCCCTCCCCAAGCCCTGCCCTCGCAGCCACTTTGTCGGAAAACATGCAGCCCAAAGAAACACCTCCTTCCAGACACACCTGGCAACACGCTTCAGTGGATCTGTGCCCCACTTGTATGTAGCAAAGAGGTTAAAAACGAAACAGGAAGGGAAGAGGGATGGGAGAAAAGATTCATTCATGTCCTTTCTCAGCTGGGCTCATACGATCCGGAAGCATGACCTTTACCACTTAGAAGTAAGGCTGCAGCCACCTGGAACCGACAGGTTTTGCACCTCCCTTTGCCTGGTGATGGAGGACATGATGATGTTCTGTTAATGAGACTCACAGATTCTAAGGTCACGACCATTAACACACAGCACCTAGAGAAACGAAAGACTCACTCCTGCACCATGTCCTAAAATCTTGCCTAAGATCATGCAGTTTTAATAGCATTAGATATTAGATTAAGTAATGATTCATTAAATAGCATCCCCCCCACCTCATTCATTTGTGGTGTCCTTGGTTAACCAAGAGGCCACAGGTGTAAAGCAGGAAGCTTGACTGAAAGAAGCGGCGGTCCCCACCATCAGGGTATGCCGGCTCCGGGCGTGGCTCAGGTTCAATAAGCAGGAGCTTTGAGGGAGTGATACCGAGTTGCCATTTGGAACATTGATAGGGCAGGTTTAAAGAGTGGGATCTGAGGCTCAGAGAGGATTTTTTGTGGGAGCCTCTGAGCCTGGGAGGTTGTAACCAAGGTATCTCTTTTCTCCCCGAGAATACATATGCATAGACAGATCCACACAGAGGTACTTAAGGACACGCACAGAATGGTGCTCGACTATGGAGCCTCACCGCCATTTTGCTCAGACACCATTTTGGGTTATGAAGAGCTGCCTAGAAGGAAGGGTGGATGTACGCCTCACTCAGGCACAGCACGCACACTGGTTGCCTGGGTCTGGGTCCTGGGGTGGCTGTATGACTGGGGCCCTGGCTTCCCAGTGAGGATGCCATGGTGCTTGTGGACATCCTACAGCCCTGGGTCTCTCCGCCCAAGCGTGGTCTGTGGTAGACACTGGTCCAATCTCCTGTTCTGAATGCCACCTCGATTTCCATCCAGGTCGGATTCCCTCCAGGAGTGGTCAACATCGTGCCAGGATTTGGGCCGACGGTGGGAGCAGCAATTTCTTCTCACCCTCATATCAGCAAGATAGCCTTCACGGGGTCCACCGAGGTAACTCTCCTCACTGGCTGTTGGTCAACATAGCAGTCATTGTATGATCTGAGACCAGGGTATTTTTTCCTTTGAACAGCTAAATGATGAGTTATTACCCTAAGTATGACCACGTTTTAGTACATAACAGTCATTAAAAAAAAAAAAAAGTAAATCATTAAAGACACTGGTCCAGTTTCCAAACTAAATAAACATCAAATAGAACTCAGAAGCCTTAGAAGAAAAGATTGGTAGATAAGATAAAATAAAAATGTAAAGCATCTGTAGGAAAAACAACGTCACAATCAAAGTTAAAGGATAAATAGCAATCTGGGAGGAAAATAGTCATAATTTATACAGCTCTCCAAGGCTTAAAAATCCATAATATCCCTAAAAATCAATGAGAAGGAAAAACAAACAGACAAAGCACACAGAATGGTGGGACAGTGAATAATTCAGAGAAGAGAAACACCAAACATCCAATAAGCTTGACCTAGCTCGTTGGTAATCAGGGAAATGCAAGTGCACATTCAAAGGAAAGTCAGGAGTCTCCTTTTTTCTGTCAGATTGGTAAAAATTGGAATCTGGTATAATGGAGGCTGTGGGAGGATAGGCACTCACCCGCACCCGTCCCGAGGCACAGGGCCATGTTGTACTACCGATCACAAATTTGATCTTCAGATTCAGGAATTCCATTTCAAAGCAACTACTTAGAGAGATGTTCTCACGAGCCTCCTTCAAGGACCTGTTTTGCCATATTACTGCATCCATTCTGGACGAGGTGTTATAGCCATTCCAATAAGGAAAACTGTCTGCCATCTGTGGTTGCAGCACAATAAAAGCACACTGTGGGAACATAGCTATAGTATTAGGAAGAGTGTGTGTGGAGAGAAACAGAAATTGTCCATGAGACACCCAAGAAATTCTTCCTATGGCCACCTCTGGACAGGTCCTGGGACACAGGGTAGGGGGAGATGTAAACTCTCCTCCTTTTAAGTGCTACACACCTGTATGTGGAATTATTTTTAATATTCTGAGAGAGAAATGAGTAAATGCTTCCCAAGTAGTAAGAGTCCCCATCTCCCCACTAATTTGGTCCAGCCAGGAGCCTGAGCCCCCTCCTGTGGTCTGCTGGTCAGTACTGCCTCCACCCTCGTTTGCTGGCTGGAGTGAGCATTGCTAGAGAAGCCGAGTCAGGGGCCCGGCATGGTGTCACAATAGCTGTGGGTGCTCAGCATGCCCAATGGAGCAGCAGCTCCATGCCTGACTTGGGGAGATGAGGGGCCAGAGAGGTGCCAGGCATGGCTCCTGCCCTCTGGCTGCTGCCCCTCCTAATAGCAGAGTCATCCCTTCTCCTCCCCCTGCCTGGCTTTTCTGCCTGAACCCTCTCTAGGCGTCTGTAGGGCTGCCCATGGGTCCAGGGGGGTGGTGCTCTCACTCGCAGCTAACCTCGAGGACAAGAAAGTGGTCTCTGTGGTCCTAGAGATTGCTCAACTGGCAGGCATCTCCATCAGTGGGGGGCGGGGGTGTTTTCCCACCCTAGGTCCGCCTGCTGCATCCAGCCGGGAGAGCACACCCCAACCCACAAGGAATGGCCAGCCTGTGCACACTAGTTTTGCTTCTGTCACTCTCTGGGAACGATCACTGTCACCGCGGAACTATTTCAAATGTCATTCAGTCCATCACCCGCGAGCTGGCCAATTTTTGAACTTTTTTTCTTTTAAAGATTTTATTTATTTATTCACGAGACACAGAGAGAGAGAGAGAGAGAGAGAGAGAGAGAGAGAGAGAGAGAGAGAAAGGCAGAGACACAGGCGGAGGGAGAAGCAGGCTCCATGCAGGGAGCCCAATGTGGGACTCGATCCTGGGACTCCAGGATCATGTCCTGGGCCGAAGGCAGGCGCTAAACCGCTGAAGCACCCAGGGATCCCTTAATTTTTGAAATGCACTCATGCCTTAGTCTTGGGGCAAACAGCCTCAGCCCGAGAAGAGCCCAGCCCTGCCTCTCGCTAGCTGTCTGGCTCTAAGTGTCCATGTGCGCAGTCGTCTCCTGAGAGTCTCCCCAGCTCTGAATCTGGGGGGCCTGCTCTGGGATGGGCCAAGCCTAGCCTCTCGCAATGTGTGGAATGATAGGCAGACCCTTTAGGCACGTGAAGGAGGCTGGTGAGTGAATGTCCCAATCCTCTCTCTTAGCCCTGGGGAAGCCTCAGTCCTGAGTCTGTTGCCAGAGAATTGGCTCCTTCTCCTCCTGATGATCAGCTTCCCCATTAACCATAACTTTTTGAGATTCCCTCAGATTATACCAAAGAGCCACATGGAACCACATCCCCCACGAGTGAGGGTTGGAACAACTGCCCCTGGGTCCCCTTGAGCCCTTTACCAGACTGGCTGTCCCAGTCTGCTGCCAGGAAGGATGGGCACCAGGACTAGTGACTAGCTGACTCTGCCGCTAGCCAGCTCTGTGGCTGTGGGCAAATCCCTGGGCCTTCCAAAGGCTCCCACTCCACCCCTGTAAGTGGAGCAGCTCAGATGGAGGATTTTGGTGATGTCAAAGTCTGATCCATGAGGAGATGTGGGGAGAGGCCACAGGAGTGGAGAGGCATCATCATGGCCCAAGGCACCTAGGTGGAGAGGCAGAGAATCCCTGGCCACGTTGTGCTTGTTGCCTCCTAGGCTCGTCCAAAATGTTCAAACCAGGTCTTGCCCCATCCAAAGTTTCATCCAGTTTGTTTTTCATCCTGAAGGTTGGAAAGTTGGTTAAAGAAGCCGCCTCTCGGAGCAATCTGAAGAGGGTGACGCTGGAGCTTGGGGGGAAAAACCCCTGCATCGTATGTGCTGATGCTGACTGTGAGTCTCTCCCCTTCTGGGCATTGCTGGGGCTTAGGCAGTCCATAAATCTCTCCCTGCTTCCTTGCCCAAGTTCAGAATGAACTGAGAGAGAAACACACACACACACACACACACACACACACACACACACACACACAGGCTGTTTTTCCACTTTGGGTTGTCCTGCCGTAACTAGGCAGATGGTGATCTAAACATCAGCTTTATAGCTCATAGAAAAGCTGCATTGGAAAGAAACATGTCCTATGCGGTGGCCCAGAGGCTGCCTGTTTCTGTCCTTCGAGATTATGTTTATGGTTCCCATCCCTGCAGAGCTGGGGCCACAAAGAGCAGATCCAGATTCTTCTCCAGAGCCCCCTGTGCAGGGAGATGGCCAAGAGAAGGAGGAGCAGGGCAGGTGCTCCCCACTCACAGGCATTAATCAACCTCCCTCCCCCCGATCAGTATTTCCTGCAGTGCTTAGACTCTCAGAAACTTGAGATGTTTCTTCCTTCTCAGGCCTGACAAGTGAGAGGCCAGTGGCAGCAGACCCTTAAAAATATCGCCCATGTCTGGGTTCTCTCTCTCTCTCTCTCTCTTTCTCTCCACCGCCTCTGCCCTGGAAAAGCAACCCTGCCCAGCAGCTCAGGGGCAGTTTGTGTCTTACCAGAGCTTCATGACACAATATGAAACTATCTGTTGTTCTTGGCTGTCATGTCCAGAAGAAGGAAGAAAGGGCCTCATTGGGCATTCATTCACCTGCTGACAGGGTCAACCGCCAAGAAGCATGATTTCCCAGATACCCTGAAGCACCTTGTAGAATAGCCTCCCCCACCTGCCCACTGGTGCCAGAAATTCCTTTCATGGAGAACAAAGCTTCCCATTCCACACTCCCGATAAGGTGGGAACTGCAAATATCCCGAGTAAAATTATTCTAGCACCATTTCTTGCTAAGGTGTAAAGGACTGATATCACTTCCTCTCCTTGAAGCTGGCTTTCCATGGGAGAATGGCCTGGGTGAGAAAGCAAGCTTCAGGGAAGGAGGAGGAAACTGGGCATGAAGACAGATTGCTCATATTTTGCCTGGGTTGGTGCTCCTTTGTAGAAGTACCATTGGTGTCGCTACTGGTTTCTGGAGCCACATGGAACAGTTCTGACTGGTGCCCCATTCAGGTCCCATACTCCAGTCCTAAAGAGGCAGGACCCCTGTTTTGGATTCTTGGATCACCATATCTGGGTGCCCCATCTCTATCTCAGCTCATTCCCTCTCCTCACCTGGGAAGAAAACTATAGCTAAACCACAAAACTTCCTGTTTGAGGATTGGTTTTATGATGGTCCTAAATGCCCTCCGGAGCCATCTCCTGCTCCTCCTCCAGGCAGTGCCAGTCCACAAAATTCAATTCTGGCATAACTGGCATCCACCCATGATGTCAATTAGTAACATGCCCCCATCCCCCACCCACTCCTACAGCCACCACCCCTGGCTCCCATCAGGGCACAGGAAGGAAATGAATTTGTTCTTTTAGAGGAGGGACAGTTGTGAGTTGGCACAGAGAAGGGGAGGGTGCAGGGAAGGCAAGATCCTTATGATGCTATCTGCTGCTATAGGGACTTCTATGGAAGACCTGGCTGGAAAGCAATGGTTCGGTTCTCAAAGCAGAGGGCAGCATTCCTCTGAGCTGCTCAAGAGCGATGCTGGGTGTCTGGATGACCTGCCCCATACCCCCAGGGCAGGCAGGGGGGTGGGGGGAGCATGCTTTGGCCTGTGCAGAGGAAAGCTACATTTCCTAAGCAGCAGTATGTGTGTTGGAGGGGAGTGGGGGGTGCACAAAAACCAGCTAACCGTGGAGCACTAGAAGCCACACCAGGAGCTGTAAATGATACCCTGCTGAGCATTCTTCTTCATGAAGCACATCCCCCAAAGATTTTACTTAGTAAGCACCCTTCTAGTTTTAACACGATGTCTGCCCAGTTCAGATTGAGCACCCTTCAGGCAGAATCAGTGCTTTCTTTTTAACCCGTGTGAGTTCTACATGAAGTTAATATTACTTAGACTCAATAGGCAAAAGAAGCTGACTTAATAAGACTTGATGGTGGAGGAGACTCAAGGTGGAAAAGCTCTCACCAATTGGTCTACATCAATACTTGTGGGAGGTTATTCTATAGAACTGTGGGTCCTCTAGAAAGGGGGAGGAGGGATCCCTCTAGAACTGTGGGTCCTCTAGAAAGGGGGAGAGGGAGGGACCCAGGAGCAGGTGAACCAAGAACCAGGGGAATGTAACAACTCTCTGTGCTCCTTAGCAGCAAAGAAGCCCTGCAGTCCTCCCAGGGACTGATTTAACCCCAAACTGGATACACCAGAAATCCTTTTTTCCATCCTCTCTATTGAGAAATGCCGGGAATAAAATTAATTTCTGAAATGCAGCCATTCCCAGGGCTGTTTTCTAGTGCGGGCAATTAGAGTTACAGCTGTCACCAGTCCTGCCCTAACGACTTAATCGCTTCCTCTTGCCCCCGCCATGGCCTCCCCCCCTCCAGTGGACTTGGCAGTGGAGTGCGCCCATCAGGGAGTGTTCTTCAATCAAGGTCAGTGTTGCACAGCCGCCTCCAGGGTGTTCGTGGAGGAGCAGATCTACCCTGAGTTTGTCAGGAGGAGCGTGGAATATGCCAAGAAACGGCCCATCGGAGACCCCTTTGACATCAGAACAGAACAGGGGCCCCAGGTAATCAACTGATATGTCAGTGCGTCTGGGGGCTGAACCAGGCAGCCCCTCTGGCCCTGGCCCCTTACAGCTCTGCTGCTTTTCTATCGATTCCAGGGTCCCTCTCAAAGCAAAAGGGAGGCTGACTAAACTTGCCACTCGAGGCTTTTGTTTAGATGCCGATCAACAGTCCAGTCCCATCAGGTCTCCGTGGGGTCATAAAGCGGGAGTGGACACACAGAGGTTTTGCTCTTTGCAACAGAGAATGCTCAGCTCAGGGCCTCAGCAGTAGAAAAGCATTCCGGGTTCATAGCACCTTATGCTTGCACCCTCCAGCCAAGAGGACCATCCCATCTCTGAGCCACTGGGATCCCCAGAGAGAAACTCAGGCAGAGGCTGTCTTACCTGGCTGGTCTTCCCTGCAGGAGAACGGTTGTAATCCTGGCTGAAGGGCGGCAAGGTACAGGCAGAGGCAGAGTAGCTGGAGCCCACAGTCTCAGCCTCCAGGCCTTCCCTCGAGCTCACAAGACAAGGTGACCGTCAGAAACCAAAGAATCCCAGTGGAGAGAGAGAGCGAAGAGGGCTCGGGGAATGGGGCTGCATCTCTGGGCAGAACATGTCTCTGGAGGCCTGTTTTCCGAAACTAACGACAGGATGAAAATGATCATAACTACGAGGTTTAATAACCTCTTTAAAAGGGCACATCCTGTATCACTTTCTTACTAATTATGCAGTGCAGCAGATGGATAAATATTTAAGAGGGCAGCCTCACCATCCCATGCATTATTGAAATGGAGCTCGACAGCAACCTACTTTTCTTGTAGCCAGAGTCCTATTCTGGCCATGAAGTTTCAAATCACATGTCAAGACTCACCTACTTGTGTCTATGCCGGGAGCTGGCTGCTTCCCCACCGCATTGGCACCATGTGTTTACTCGGGAAGCTGTGGATCTGAGCGCACGTTTGGCCCTGTGACTTTGGGGAAGTCCCAAGCTCCTTCCAAACCTCCCTGTCTTTGGAAAATGGGAGCAATGGATGAATATTATGAGTATTTCAAGGTACCTAATAAGTCTTTATTCTCTAAAGGTGGTGGGGGAGCATTAAATGACAGGCTTCCTGATCTAGGGTGGCAAAAATGTCTGTGCATGACTTGAGGCCAGGTCTTGCTTACCATCCCGTGGGGACGAAGAGGGAGGACCATGTGCAAAAGGTGCATTTCTGACCACCGTGCCCATTCTTGCCAGGCCCCAGTCCACATGCCCTGTGGCTCCAATGCCACGTGACCCTGGTAAGGAGAAGCATCCCAGCTTGTGGCCAGAACTCCCCACCCTGCCAGACCTCAGCTCCAAACCCAGTGGCCAGTGACACGAAGTTGTCTAGTGGCCTTGGTTGGATTTCAGGTCTGAATGCAAACATGGCCACATGCCATTATCAAATCCACCGTGATTGTAAAGCTAATCCAGACTCCGTGGGAAATATGCGAGCTGATCCCATACTAAGGAAAACCTTTCACCCCATCATTATTCATAAGTCTCTTTTCCAAGGCTCCAGGCTTGACTTTTGAAGCCAGATACAGAAATCTCTTCCAAGAGAGCAGATTCAAGCAGAATGGGTGTTGATTTCATCGGTGCTTTTGATGCTGCTGCTAAAAGTCCTTTTGAAAGCTCACTTAAGCCGCCTAACCTCAGCATATTATTTTAGGACACTGTTGGATTTTTTTCTCCCAAAGTGCTTTTTCATCTACAGTAATAAGATTTTTACTCAGAGAGGATTTACAGCTGTCTAAATAGTCCTGTCTGTCTTCTGCCTGTAAAACAGCTAGCTGACCTAGATCGGTGTCCACTGCAGGCAGTTGCTTGCTAAATGCTCCAAAATCTTTCAGGTTTATTTGGCAACTTGAGCAATGAGGCGCAAAAACATTGCACAGGCCACCTGGTGGGAGCAGGATCCGGTGCCCTCTCCAGCAGAGCCAAGTGCAGCTTTCGACATGTCCTTTGGGGTCCATCCGGCTCTGTCTCTGGTGTTGTGCCCTGCCGCGTCCTTCGCTTCTGGCAGGTTCTTCCAGCACTGGAAGGCTCCAGCGGACATTTCTTGGGGGATTATTAGATTGAAACAATGTGTTCACATGGATTCATCAGGAAGAGTGGAGTCTGGATTTGCAGGTTTTCCACGGGGGCCCAGCACTGCCTCCGGGACAGATACGTAGAGAATGGTCATAGCCACTCAGGACCTATAATTTGATGAAGCCCTGAAAGCCCTCTTGTCCTCCAGGGAGGAGGAAAGAGCAAACTTGGAACTTTTAACCAAGACCTGGCTCACTGAGAGAGAAGTTGAGAGAACCTTGAGATACGACTATATCCATTGCAGTTGTTTCAATTACTTTCTTGAGGTGGGAATACATACAGGGGTTAAAAGCTAGAACGCATATAAAGGTCAGTGAAGAAAAGGCTTTCTTCCATCCTCCCCACTCCATTCATAGGCCTGGTTCTTAACCTTCGCCCCGTGGGTATCCCCTGGTCTTAGTTCCTCATGTATCCCTCCAAAACTTCTTTATATACGCATTTATGCATATATATACACATATATATGCAAATATCTATAGATATCCTCCCTCCTGTTTTTACCCAAAAGATAACTGTGATATCCATCCTGCTTTGCATCTTGGTTTTTGTGTCCTCGTAAGAAACTTGAGGAGCCTTCCATACTAGTCCATGAGAACCCGCCCTATTCTTTTTCATGTATACACAAAATTCTGCTGTAAAAATTCACCAGAATTCGAATGACATGTTCTGATGTACAGGCGAGTGTGTACAGTTACGTGCAATGTCTCAGAGTATGTCGTTTTGCACTCATGCAAAGAAATCAGTGGGACACAGTCCTAAGTGGGATTGCTGAGTGAGAGCTCGTTTGTAAGTTCTATAAGCATTGCCAGATCACCTTCCAAGAGGATCAACCAACCTGTGTTCCTACCAACCTTGTATGAGCTTGTCTGGGTCTCCAGCCTTACTGATACAACATGGATTTTGCCCATCTGATGGTTCAAAATGATATCTCACTTGGTTTGAATTTAATATGCATGCATGACTTATGATGTTTAAGGCAGCACATCTTATCATGTTTAAAAGCCATTTGCAGTATCTTTTCTATCAACTACGCAGGTGCTTTACATATTTTCTCTTGTATTGCTGGTCATTTTTCTTCGACTTCCAAGAACTCTTGAAATGCAAGGAAAGATTAGCTCTGGTTCTATGATATGGTTGTCAGATTTTCTTCCAGTTTGTGGTTTTGCCTTTGACTTTGCTTGTATGATGTCTTTGCCTTTATTTTACAACTCAAATTTATCAATCTTTCTTTTTGGCTTCTGCATTTCACATCATAGAAAGACCATCAGCAGCCCATGATTATAGAGGCTTTTTCCTACAGGAGAGAAAAACTTTCATTTTCCATGGTTAAATTTTTGATCTGCTTGGAATTTATGCTGGTACAAGGTGTGAGGTATGGATCCAACTTGGAATTTTAACACTGGATCCACACTTCCGGAGATGACTGGCCCAGTACAAGGTTATGTGCCCACCCTTTCTGGGAAAACCAACCTGATCCTCAGGAACAGACATTTTTCCAAATGGATTTCACCATTGGATTTGCTTATTTTTTAAATTTAAAGTTGCTTTTAATGAAACCAGTTTTTCTATCTAAAAAGCTCAGCTATGGCAAACCTAACAAAACTCTGTCTCTCTCAGCCAAAGAGGAGGGGAGTAGCAACAGGGTCATGGTCAAGAACAGGGCACCCACAGATGTGGGTAGAAGGACCACTGGGGATGGAGAGAGGACTTCTGCCCTCAAGCACAGTCTCCCTAAAAGGGTGCCCTTTGACAGCTGGTTGAGCGCCATGTCAAAAAGAAAAATGTTGCACTGGGGGTACAGGGTGCACTATGGCTCCAGAGATCTCTAGACAGGGTGGCAGAAGGTAGAGCCTTTCTGATGATCTGGCTCCTCACCAGCAAGGAGAAGCCCATCCATCTCACCTTCAAGCTTATGCCACTCTATGCCCTGGAGTGCTGGGTAAGGTGGTCAGCTTTCCTCCTCCCTTCTCCTCTGCACCATGGATGGACAGTTCCAATCACTATCACCCTCGTGCACGGTGCCCTGTGAGAAGGGAGCAGGGTTTCCAGATAACCTACATGACACTCAGTGAGATTGGAAGCTCAAATAAACAAGACCCTTTTTAAGATAAGCACTGTTTGGGATATGCTTATGCTAAAAAAGTCCTTCATTGGTTTTCAAAAATTAAATTTAACTGGGCATCCTGTAGTGTTATTTACTAAATCTGGCAACCCCCTGAAGGATGCAAAGAGTTGAGAGAGCAAAGAATGTGACCACTTCAGATCTTGTTTTGTTCATAGATTTGCTTAACTGCATGGAAGATGTCAGTCTTATGAATAGACCCTACACCTGGAGAGGATGAGGAGATCCTGTCTCCCCTTCTCTCCCCTGTGCCAGCCAAAGATCCTAGACTTGTGCATTGGAGGAATATTTGCATATAAGGCACCTCTGTTCTGTGTGACTTATGATTTGGCAAGGTCATTTAGGAGTAGCACAGCTAATTGTGTGAAAGGCCGTGCGATCCCCAAGATGGCAGCTGCTGCCCCAAAAGAATCTGGGCTGTACTCCTCATTGTGTTTTGCAGATTGACCAAAAGCAGTTTGACAAAATCCTCGACCTAATCGAGAGTGGGAAGAAGGAGGGGGCCAAGCTGGAATGTGGGGGTTCGGCCATGGAAGACAGGGGACTCTTCATCAAACCCACTGTCTTCTCAGAAGTTACTGACACCATGCGCATTGCCAAAGAGGAGGTACTGAGGGGGTGTAGGAAACGCTTCATCCCAAGGGGACTCTTGTGGGACGTGGGGATGGGGAGCGAGAGGAATGAGCCTTACAAACAGAAGCCTTCTCTAGGGCTCAGACATCCCAGAAGTCTTTGTGAGGGGAGCATTATCTATTCTCCTGTGGCCTCCTCCTCTCCTTTGGGGTCTCGAGATAAGCCATCTTGCCTACCTGCCTTTGGGAACCCCCACCATAGTTTAGCGGGTGCAGAGTTTGTCCTAACCCCCTCCCGCATTTTCACACATCTCTGGGGGGTGACAGTCCCTCTTCTCTGTCTTCTCACACATCCTCTGGGTGGCCCATGGTGGAGGGCTCTTGCCACCTGTGGGTTATACCAGTGGATTCATGGCCCAAAGCTGCCCTCTGTCCCCCGAGACAGAACTAAAATGACAGACAAGCATGTTCATTCAAAGAACAATCCCGGTTGGAATTCTCTTTGAAGTTTTCCATCATGAGCGTCCTTAGAAATGGTGGAGATTGAGGAGCCCCCCCATAAGGGATTCTCACGTTGTTGTTCAATCTTACTGTTAATCTAGATGGGCCACTGACTCCCACCTAGGGTTCTGGGTAATTGGATCCCAGAATGTGGTCTTTTGGGACGCAAAAGAAAATGAATCACTGTTGAGGGCTTCCTCTGTGGGTATTTTATAGACTTTCCCCTGGAGATTTTTATTTTGCATGGCAAGGAACATTGTCTCTCACCCCCTTACCTGGGAGTTGGGAGTTATTAGGGAAACATTTTATGGCGTTCTCATTGATGGCGAGCGCAGCACCAAGAGGTCGGGGCACCCGGTCCCACAGTTGTGCCCTTGCAAACACCTCAGCAATAACTTCCCAAGAAAAACATGCAAAATTTTGTCTTCCGTGCACATCAACGGGCAGGGGCTACTCCAAAGTCAGGGGCTGGGGCTTCTCTGAAGCCCTGATTACAATAAGAAATGGAAGCCTGAAATATACTTCCAGTTGGCATTTTAAGTTTTGTTTAATTGTAATCCTTCCCTTCAGATGTCAATGGTCAAGTAGCCAAAAAGATCTCCTGGGATTCTTTTTCCTCCAGCCATCCTTCCTCGGGCATGTGAGCACTCTGGGTAAAATGAAGGCAATGCTTGCTCACAGTGTCTGTGCTTCGTCCGACATGTCTTTCACTGCCATTCTTGCAATTAATCACAGATTTTTGGACCAGTACAGCCAATACTGAAGTTCAAAAATATTGAAGAAGTAATCAAAAGAGCAAATAGCCTTGAATATGGACTCACAGCAGCTGTGTTCACAAAAAACCTCGACAAAGCACTGAAGCTGGCGTCTGCCTTGGAGTCTGGAACTGTCTGGTGAGTAGAGGAAGTGTGTGTTTCGGCTGTCCTGAGTCGCTGGCTTACTAGCTTCATTGCCCTTCTATTGACAGACTATTGACAGACAGCTTTGAGTCATATGTTATGTGTCAAGCACTGTCTGAGAGCTTTGCTCCATCCTCATGACCACCTGTGAGATAGGTACCATTATTGTCTCTATGTTACAGAGGAGGAAATCCAGACACAGGGAGACTAGGTGATTTGCCTGGGGTCACACAGCCAGTACATGGCAGAGCAGAGCCCTGAGTCAGCTGTCCAGCTCTGGTGCCCCTGCTCTGGACCACCGTGTTGTGGTGCCTCTTGGGCTTCACTCCCTCTACCTTTCATTTTTATTCTGACTCTAAAAGCAGTGCATGGGGACGCCTGAGTGGCTCAGTGAGTGCCTGCCTTCGGCTCAGGTTGTGATCCTGGGATCCTGGGATCGAGTCCCACATCAGGCTCCCCCCACAGGAAGCCTGGTTCTCCCTCTGCCTGCATCTCCTCCTCTCTCTCTCTCTGTGTCTCTCATGAATAAATAAGTAAAATCTTAAAAAAAAAATAAAGCAGTGCATGGTCTTGTTCAAAGTGTGGACAAAAGTCCTTGCTTCACGACTCATCCTGCAGATGACATTAGCCTTATTTGAAAGATGGTAACGCTGATGAATATAAATTGAGGATCAGAGAGACTGAGTAACCAGCGCAGAATCCTTCAAGCCAAGAAGCAGAACTTTGAGTTCAGGTCTGGCTCATTTCAAAGCCAAATCTTATTCCCCAATGCCACAAGTTCCCTCTCCTTTCTTCTCACCTTGACATTCCTTTCATATCCCAGCGGAAAGCTTTATACTTAGGAATATTCACATTTTAGCTTCTGGTGAGAAGAATGAGAAGACAGAAGTTGAAAACGCACTGTCCCCATCATTAAAACTGTGACGAAAAGTCATTCCTTAGGCAGCGGTCTGCTTCAAGCCCCTGAGAGCCGGGACAGCCACGCCCCAGGTGGGTCTTCTCCAGATAATCGTGAGCATCTTTCGTTCTTCCTCTAGGATCAACTGCTATAATGCCATCTACGCACAGGCTCCATTTGGTGGCTTTAAAATGTCAGGAAATGGCAGAGAACTGTGAGTATCTGTGATCGCACGCCTGCCGGCAGGTGAATACAACACACACTAGGTTCTCAGGGTGGTGGGGGCACAGGCTCCAGGCCACTGACCTTGCCTGTGCTCCCATGGGTCAGGCTGGATGGGCCATGTCAGGAAGGCTGGTGGCCCTTTCCCTCTGGGGCTGTGATGGAACTCTCCCATCCTCTCTCTCCCTCCTGCCTTTGCACTTCTGCTTTTCTCCACCCTCATCCTGGTGCCATACTCATTCAGGATCCAGGACCAAACCTCTAGCCTCAGCTTCTAGGTCCTCCCCAACACCCATCATGCATGGAGATGTTCAGTAGAGACTTGGTGCAGGCTCTCCACATGAGGATAGGGGTAGAACTTTTTGCCAGACTCACGCCAACCCCAGCCCTCAGCAAGGAAAATAGGCTCCCTCCCAGGTCAGGCTCTGACCGTATCTGCCGCACTAGCAAAAGGCTCCACAGACAGACTCTCGGTGACCCTGGCTCCTTCTCAATGCCTGTTTGGGAGACATACTGCCGTGTCCTCCATGGCTCCATCAAATCCACCGCATACTCCTCCAGGGTTCCTTTCTGCCTTGCCCTCCAGGAAGGTGAACTCCATAGGCATAGACTCATGGACAGGCCTTCTTGTGTCTGGCCCAAGATGAAGGGTCCAGGGATGGAGCTGGACAGAACGTTCTGGGAGTGGACACACTGTTGTTTCCAGCTGGATGATGCCTTCTCTCCCACGTCCTTCATGGTGCTGCTTGGGATTTTATTAGCCTTTGTGGACAAACAGCTTGTAGGACCAATCTTCCCAGGGGGACCTTCTGTGACAACATGCAGGGCTACTCCCGGAACATCTCAGAGGGCTGCGAGCTCTCTTAGTTAAACAGTTTGTATTATTTATACACAAATGTATTACCTCGGCCTTGTTTGTACATCTTTCAGTGAGAGCACTCAGATGCTTCCCCTCGGCCCCTCTACTGGGGCCTTTGGGCAGCTCCCCTTCCAGATTCTTAATAAAGATGTTATAAGAGAATGGGCTGGCTTCCTTCCCTGAACAAATGCTTTTGACCAGTCTCCATGGAGCTGGGGTCCCATCCCCCGTCTTGGTCTTTCTTTCTAGTCCATTCCTGAGCCATGGCACATATGCCAGAACCATCTACACATCTGAGCAGAGTGTATCCACTGGTGTCCCTCTATGTCCAATGACTTGTTTCCCCCTCAGTAAATTCTCTGCCATGAAAACCCTCTGCAGAAATCATGTTTTGTCCCCAGAGTGGCTTGTCTGTGTTAGGGTCTATGCACCTCTGCTTCATTTTCTTTTCACATCCTCCTGCCTAAGAGAGACAGGCCTGTGCTGGGGTCACCTGGGTCCCTGTCAGGGCTCCCCCAACAGCCATAATACTGGTGACATCTGGCACTTGCCAAACACACTCTGCCAAGCTCTGTATGAGCACTTTGCATGTGTTAATTCATGCCATGCTCACAGCAGTCCATGTGATGCTGTCTTACTTTGTTCTGGTTGCTCTAACAGAATATCATAAACAGGGTGGCTGAAACAAGAGTCAGTGATTTCTCAGAATTCTGGAGGCTGCAAGCCTGAGATAGAGGGGCCAACAGATTTGGGGTCTGGCAAGAGCTCCGCTCCTGTTTCACAGATGGCTGTCTTCTCACTGTGTCCTCACACAGTGGAAGAGGTGAGCGAGCTCTCTGGGGTCTCCTTTATAAGAACGCTTATCCTATTCATGAGGGCTTCCAACTCTTCTAACCTAACCACTTCCCAAAGGCCCCACTTCCTAATGCCTTCACATTGGGAATTAGGGCTTCAGTGTATGAATTATAGGCAAACATATACATTTGATCCATCGTAGATGGCTATTGCTACTACCGTCGTTTCTTCATGAGGAAAGCCAAGGAGGCCAGGGAGGCTCCGTGCCTTTCCTGGGTCACACGGCCAGAAGAGACAGAGGTGGGGTTGAACTAGTGGACCTATCACACCACCACACCCTGCTCAATAGAGGTGTCACCTCTCTAAGGCACTCAGAATGAAGCCAGCCAGGTCATCCATGGCCATTTGTCCCCTCTGACCAGTTGCCTTCGACCAGCTGTGGTGGGGGACCCAGAACCCCACACAGAGGCCAGGCGCAGCTCCCTGCTGCAACAAGAATTTTGCTTCCCAAGCAGATGGCCTTGGATGTCGAAGCTGCTGGAAGGGTGTGTAGAGCCCACTTGACTTCTAGCCTCTACAAACTCACACTGACTGTTGCTTATTGCTTTCCTTGCCTGTCACTGGTCTCCCTTCCCACTGCTCTGACAGCCCGTCCAGGGTCCCAGCACCCCCACCTGGCACAGAGCACAGCCCAGCCCGTGTCTTATCCTGCCACTGCGGGGACTTTTTTCCAATGTGTTTTTCTGACCCTCGGCCTATATTTTCCCAAGGCTTTTGATAAAGCACTTTAGCATAACTCACAAGGAGCCTGGAAAACTGACTTGAAACCCAATTTCCATTTTCACTTGTCTCTGATTAATGTCTTCATGTCGCAGCCAGTTCTCCTTTTGTATGCTGGAGCACGGTGCGGTGGATTCCATGGTTTTCCCCATCCCCGGCCGCCTGGACAGGGGCTGGCTCCCTGCCGCCCACCCATGGGCCCCTTGGGGGATCTGTTTCTGTGTGGGTCTTGGGACGAAGCTTCCAAGTGCTCTTCCTTCTGGGCACTTTTCTTGGTGGTTTTGCAGCAGCAACAATAACAACAAAAATCCACGTGTGGAAGAGACGTGTGGAAAGTCTAGGCCTCCCTCCACTGATCCACAATCCCGTTCATTAGAAGGAACCACTGTTCCATCATTCATTTTGTTCATTTGTTCACTTAGCTAATATTTCATGAGAACCTTTGGTGCACCAGGCAGGTGCTGTGTTCTGAGTGCATAGCTGGTAGCACATGGTCACCCAGCCCCTCTATTTCCCAACATTCTGGTGAGGTCGGATAGGAGAAGGGCTGGGTTCATGGATAACCTTGAGCGCCAAGATCATTATGAGGGGGCAAGAAACACATTAGGACACGCCACCGTGGGTCCAATAAGAGCAGCAAGAATTTGAATGTTGGCAGTGATTGCAGTAATAAGAATGGGATGATTCATGTACTTAATCTTACAGGAATGGTTTAATGTTGGACTTATTAGTTAGTGGGCTAATGAGCTACTTATTAGAGCTACATCATTCGGTTTACTTTTCTTTACGAAGTTGATAAATCACTAATTACTTTGCATTTTTAACAGTGCCACACTATAGGCTCACTTTTAGAATTTATTGTGCATTTCTTTTGCATACAGTGGGTGTACATATGTGCATTCTTTTCTGTTTTCAAATGAAATGGGAGCAAATTACTTTCTGCCCTTGAGAATGGGCCCTTGAGAATGGGCTTCAGATATCCCTCTAGCCTTTTCATTAAGGATCTTCCCTGATGGACTTTATTTCCAAGGGCTTTTGCCCTCACCAACCATGCTGGTGTTCCCCCTTATGCATAAATCATTATGCACTCATGGGAGATTGTTTTCAGAATAAATTCCTAAAATTGGGTATTTAATCTGCCACATGAAAAATGAGCTCCTGCTCTTTTGGTTTGCATATCTTTAATTGTGAGAGTGTTGAGCATATTTTTTGCACTTACTAGTGATCTGTATTTGTTTTTCCGTGAACTGCCTATTCATGCCCTTTGTTGATTTTTTCCATTTGGTTGCTGTGGGGTTTTTTAATTGGTTTTTAAGAACTTTTTGTATATTAAGGAAAACAGCACAGTTTCTTACACAGAGTTGTGAATATAACTTTTTTCTAGTTCGTCATCTGTTTTGAGGGGATTTTTAAATGGCTTTTCTGCTCTACAAAATGAATTCATCATTCTGTATGTGACTTATATTTTGTGTTATGTTTAGAAAAGATTGCAAAATACATCACTCATTCTCATGGGTTCTTGACCTCTTTCTTTTAGGAAACTACCAAAAAAAATCCCAATGACATATTAATTAAATAATAATAATAATAATAATAATAATAATAATACTTTCTACCCTTTATTTTTTACCTGTACATAAGTACATAGGTGCTTGATAGTAAATCATCTCCAGCCATTATAATGACAAGAAGGCAATAGGATGCCCATTTTAAAGATAATGGGTTGGAGGCTTAGGGAAGGCAAAGAACCTGCCTCCATAGGCCTAATCAAGTGGATCTCCAACTGAGCTGTATCAGAATCCCCTGGCCTGTTAAAACACAGATTTCTGGGCCCCACTTCAGTAGGTGTATTCATTTTTTTTATTGCCGCTACAATAAATTATCACAATATTCGTGGTTTAAACAACATAAATGTATTATCTTATACAGTTGTGTGGGATAAAAATCTGACAGTCTCAGTAAATTGAAATCAAGGCGTGCGCAGGGCTACATTCCTTTCTGGAGACTCCAGGGAGAGAATATGTTTCCTTGCTTTTTCTGGCTTCTAGAGGCTTCCCACATTTCTTGGCTGGTGGCCCCTTCCTCTGTGCTCAAAGGCAACCCTGTTGTTGCTCTCTGAACCTCTTTCTGTAGTCTTATTTCCCTCTGACTCTCTTCTTCTGCCTCCCTTTAACCCTCGTAAGGGTCCTTGTGATTACATTGGGTGTATCCAGGTAATCCAGAATAACCTTCCTATTTTAAGACCAGCTAATATTTGCAACTTTAAAAATCCCATCTTGATCCCCCTTTGCCATGTAACCTAACACAGGTTTGGAGAATTGAGATACGGTCACCCTGAAGCAAGGGCATTATTCTGTCAGCCCCAGTATATCAGGGGCAGGGTAGGCAGCCTGAGAGCACTGAGGTGTTGCCGAGGCTTTGAGACCACACTTTGAGAACCACTGATCTAAGGGATTAAATGGGAACCTTCAGTGGCCACCTCTACTTCTACCTCTGTTCCTTAATAAGGATCCGTGTTTATTCATCTAACAGCAGAGCAAGTGTTGGAGCAGCGTTTAAAGCTGTCCAAAGCCTCATCTCAGTTCTGGGAAGGGGAGCTGCCCAGAGGATGGAGGATGGCCCATAATGCCTGAGAAGGGTCATCTGGGCTCTGCACGAACCAAAGATGTGAACTCAAAGGCTGTGGTCATCCTTGTGTCCAGTCTGTGCTAATGTCTGCTCCCTTCACTGCTCTGGGCTGACCTTAGACCTCTTACAGCTGGTTGCCAGCTGCAGGCTCCAGGGTTGACTCTAGGCTCTCCGTTTCCTTGCTCCTTGTGAATCCTCTGGCCATATCCCCAGCTCTCCTCCTTGTTCACCCCTGTCGGCCCTCTTCTCGCTCTGTACTCCCCACCCAGGGACTCCACCTCTTTCTTTTCCCATCCCTTTCATTCATTAAAGGCAAACCCTTCTTTCCAAAGCATCGCGCACCAAAAAACTTGATAGGTAAACTTAAGTTACACATCCGGTGACTTAAAAGCACTAATGGTGTTACCATCCTGGCCATGCCTCTATTAAGTCATCCCATTGTGACTTTTTGCACAGACTCCAAATGCCCAACAGAGGAATGACCCATCAAATGTTAGAATGCACTGGAAAAGGGGACCCCTGGGTGGCTCAGTGGTTTAGCACCTGCCTTTGGCCCAGGGCATGATCCTGGAGTCCTGGGATTGAATCCCACATCGGGCTCCCTGCATGGAGCCTGCTTCTCTCTCTCTCTCTCTCTCTCTCTCCCTCTCTCTCTCTCTCTGTGTGTGTGTGTGTGTGGTGTGTCTCATGAATAAACAAAATCTTAAAAAAAAAAAAAAAAGCTGTTCAACCTCCAAGAACTTATTTAAAAAAAATGTTAGAATGCAGTGGAACAGAATGGCTAAGTGACATGCCCTGTTTCATGTTCTCCTCTTTTCTGTGATCGCAGAGGTGAATACGCGCTGGCTGAATACACAGAAGTGAAAACTGTCACCATCAAACTCGACGACAAGAGCCCCTGAAGAAACAACAGGCTCCTTCCTCAAACATTTGACAGCTGAATGTGGCAGATGGAACTTGCCGAAGAAAACCTGCATTTCCTGCCTTCCCCGGTTACTTTGTCCTGGAGACTTTAAATCTACTGGATTTGAATGATTTTTATTTTCCTCTCACACTTCCTGTTTTATTCTGGTGTGTGTGTGAAAAATTGCCGTCCTGCCTGAGGGATGGAGCTATTGGCCATTTCTGTTTTTCCCTTTCAACCAGGTCCCCGGGGACAGTGAAGAGGCTCAGGGTGTGGCCAACAGGAAGTGGTATTTGAAGTATCCAGCGGTCACTTAAAAATGTTTTGCCAACTCTGACTCCAGTAAGAACTTGGAAAAACTACAGGTTTGTTCTGCAATCAGGGCCCTCCCTGCACCTGTGGCTTCCTCTGGGGGGTTACCTGCTTGCAGAAGAAGCCCCTCCTACCACTTAGTGGGAAAGAAACAGGACTAAGTTAAAAACAAAATAAAAACAGGATTTTGAGGATCCAATGTAGGGAGCTCGGGGGAAGCAAGTACCATGGATGGATACTGAAGGTCTTGGTTGTGAATGGGCATAGGTCTTCAAGGACTACATCTAGACATTGACCATGGGACTCAGCTTAAAACCAAAACTCCTTTTGGAACATGACTGAATCAACCCCCAAAATACTTATCTAAAACTATGTCACGGTCTACCTTAACCAAGGCACTTTCTTAGGCAGAGAACATTGCTAGTGTCACCATCGCTGCTAAGGACACAGTACTGTGACACTACCACAGCATAGCAACCGCGTCTTGCACATCAGAGCCATGATTCACTTTTACAAATTAGGAATTTCTACCACTTGCATTAATAGTTTGTGATCAGCTTATGTAGATTTCTTCGTCTCTGGTTTGGGTCTCTGGTTTGGTTATCTATTTTAGATTAGCAAAACATACGCAACTGGAAAGGATGTTGTTTTAATACAGTCTGGTTTTTTAAAGTCCTCTTTTGATATTAATTAATGATTAACAAATATAACATCCAGACTCCATGGAAGAACCAGGTCTCCAACTGAAGTGGCCTGAGTACTGCACTAATGTGTCGTGAATTTTTCTTTTCTTCTTTATATGTGCAAATGCGGTGCAACCCCAAGTTCTAAAGTGTTCAGTATGGCATTTAAAAAACAAAACCAAACATACTTGCGTTATTTGGATACTTTCACTGTTACTAACTAGTTACTTTTCAAATGGTGCTTATGTTTGGGAATTAAATTATGTTTGAGAGTTAAATTGGGGGGAGAGCACTAGTAAAATAAACATTGAAACCAGTGTATGAATGAAGGAAAGTCATATATGGAGTGGGGTTGTCATTCTTGTTAGAAATAGGCAATATGCAATTCACCTCCTCTACATCAGTTAATACTTATCACTTAAACTGTCAGCAACTTGCTAAGTCAGGAGTTGACTCCATACACTGAATTTTCAGGATTTTATCTCAAGTAACTATAGATACTAACCTTGATAGTAATTCATTAGAGGGTTCTTAATCTCTCATTGTACAATAATGCCTTTAATATGAAATGCTACATTATTTATAATTGGTATAGTTAATGTATCTTTTTATAGTTGTAAGTAAACAGAGGTGGTATATTTAACCTTCTGTAATATACTGTATTTAGAAATGGAAATCTATATAGTATTAGATTTCACTTCTTTTAAGGTTTACTCCTGTGGTATGGTTTTAAAAAAAAAATCCTATTGGCCTGGGAATTCTGACCCCAACTGCAGATTGTGTCCGACAATGCAACAATGATAAAATAAAATCAGATATATGACAATCCTTATGTTTTTTTCATTTAAGGACAAAACTTGTTTCATTCTGTGGCTGACCTTTCTCTTTCTCGGAGCTTCTGTACAAAATGGCTTGTAATAAAGAAGTATTGAGAGTTTAAGATTCAAATTCCATTTGCTCAATCAATCAGCCCTAGTATTTAGTCTGAGCGTGAAGCCCACTTGCACGGTGTTGCAGGTTGAGCAGGCAGGGAGCTCAGCCTCAGAGGCTCTGCATTTTAGTTGGTAAAGTGTAAGCTGTCACCTAAGCTGCTCGAGTCTCCTTTTCCAGAGTGGGTGACTCTGGTAAATGGTGGAGAGGACTGTACAGGGGTTTAGGGAACATACTGCATCCTGCTACTGTGTGCATTTTTCACAAGGATCTAGGTGCTTGGGTTTAACCTACCTGAAGTTTCTAAGAAGCCTCAATCACCAAGTTGTGAGCTGACACTGAGGTTGGATCAAGAATTGGGAACCTGGGCACCTAGGTGGCTGAGTGTTTGGGCATCTGCCCTTGGCTCAGGGCGTGATGCTGGGGTCCTGGGATCAAGTCCCACATCAGGCTCCCAACAGGAAATCTGCTTCTCCCTCTATGTCTTTGCCTCTCTCTTTGTGTCTCTCATGAATAAACAAAATCTTAAAAAAAAAAAAAAAAGCCCTTGTATTTGGTTAGGTCCATCCAGTTATACCTGTGTATTTGATGTTGAGAGTCCAGATCACTTTGGCCATGGGTAACAAGGTGCCACCTTTTAAGAGAAAACTTAAGGGAAGCTTGGATCAGATCTCTCTTAATGTATGCACTTACATATGTATTAATTTATTTAGAAACCTTTTCTTTCTCAATCTAAATGTGAGTAGAAAATTCTAGGAAAATGGCCTTTTCCTTCATTTGGTTTACTCTCTGAAGGGAACCATTCTGGGGACACCAACTGGCTGTCATTTGTGTGCATGTGCCTGCATGTACCTGTGTGCTTGTAGTGGGGGGGGGGGGGGGGTCATAGGAGATGGGCACGTTCTCTAAAAGTGGACCTTTTAGAATACAATAACTTCTCCTGACAGTGGACAAATAATTTATGTCCTCTCCCCTAGCATGTATCTGACTTGAGCTTAAAGGTGGATGATAAGGGATTTGAAAAAAAAAAAAAATGTCCAGGAAAGAGTATCTGAGGAAACTTTCCCAGATGAAGAATGACTAGAAGACAGTGTGGGTGTGAGGTGGAGATGTTAGGTTGAGGAGGTAGCCTCCCGCTGACTCCACCTTAGGAGGGGTCATTCCCACAGGAGGTGCTGAGAATCTGGCTACCCACAGCAAAAGCTAGAGGACCATGGGTCAGTGGTGGTCAACAAGAAGCAGGAAGAGATCTTAACGGGTCTGTAATAACTTTCCCAGGCAAACTTGTGACTAACTCATGCCTAATGAATAGAGTTAAATGCTGGGATATAATTGACTCAAAACAGTCCACTCGCTGTTCTCTACATTGGAAATGTTCCCTAGCCTATTCCCAAATTAATTTAAAAGAGAAGCTGAGTACTGGGTGTTACACTATATGCCGGCAAACTGAATTTAAATAAAAAATCTAAAAGATAAAATAATAAAATAAAATAAAATAAATAAAATTCAAAAATAAAATAAATAAAATAAAATAAATAAAATAAAATAAGTAAAATAAAATAAAATAAAAAAATAAGAAATAATAAAATAAAATATAAAATAAAATAAATAAAATAATAAAATTAAAATAAAATAAATAAAATAAAATAATAAAATAAAAAAATAAATAAAATAAAATAATAAAATAAAATAATAAAATAAAATAAATAAAATAAAATAAATAAAAAATAAAATAAAATAAAAATAAAATAAATATAAAATAAATAAAATAAAATAAAATAAATAAAATAAAAATAAAAAATAAAATAAAATAAAATAAAATAAATAAAAAATAAAATAAATAAAATAAAATAAAATAATAAAGTAAATAAAATAAAATAAAATAAAATAAAATAAAATAAAATAAAATAAAATAAGAAGCTGAGTTGCCCAGGCCGCGTTGGCCACATGAGCTCCAGGGTCCTCCCGCCGCCCCTCCCCGCGTGCTGTTCCTCGTGCTGCCACTAGATGGCGGGCCGCGCGCCCCGGAGGCGCCGCACCGCGAATGCCCGGCTCACTCAGCACCGCGACGCCACGCCCTGCAAATTATTAGGGACTTTTCGGTAGCAATCACATTGCTGCTTTTTGAATACTGGAATTAGGACCAAAATATTGAGGACAGGATTGCAAAACCGCACCCACCCTTTTGCAAAGGGCGTTCCGTGGCCGGCGAGCTAAAGGCGCAGCCTCTTGGGAGCAAAGCGAAGCTGCCCCGTGGTGCCCTTGCCAAGGGGCCACTGCTCAGAGTGTCCTTGAGGTCGTGCGGGGGCCCTGCGTCTGCCTGGCGTTTGTGAAATGGCAGTGAGGGTGGTGGCGAGTCTCTGACTTGCGCTAAAGTCCCAGGAGCCTTCCAGTCGCAGCGCAGGAGAGGTCTAGCCTAGGCTGCGGGTCCTGCCGGGCTGTGGAACCATCTGCTTCTTACTGGGCCGGCTTGTCTTCCTGTGGTTGGCACGCGGAGCCAGGTCTGATGCCTGCTGCACGTCCCTGCGTCTCTGTGATGCCGTCGGATAATGGTCTCCGTCGGGTGATGAACATACATATCGGGTCGAGACATAATAAATGGCCAACATTCCAGCATGTTTTATCTACTCCCCGCAGAATTTAAAATGATTCACCCAACAGTGACATCTTTCTATATTCAGCCCCAATTAAATTCTTGTGACGGAAGGGGCACCGTTTGCCAAACTCTAAAGCTAGAAAATACCTATTTCTATCCTGCCCTGCACAGAGGTGTAGGTCAGAGTACAGTCACTGCGAGGCCCTGCCTAACCCATACAAGTCCGAGGTTAGCCCTTGGGTTTTGCTCCGGAGCCCGGGGACGGTGGACGACGCTGCGTTGAGCAGAGAACCGACCAATCTTGCGGCTGCGCCCGCCCCGACAGGAGAAGGCAGGGCCCCCAGACCCGGCGGGGTCCGCGCGCTGCGAGGGCTCACGGGCCTCCGGGGCGCGGCGTCGGGGCACCTCCGCGTTCCGGCTGGGGAAACTGAGGCGCCCGCGTGCAGCTCGCCGGCAGCGCCGCGCCAGCCCCCCCTCGCCCGCGCTCGCTCCCCGCCAGCCCGCGGGCCGCAGGATTGAGGAAGTGCGTCTGGGCCCGGCCCGGCCCCCGCGCGCGCGGCCGGAGGCGCAGGGGGCGGAGGGCAGGGGACGGCCAGGCCTCGGTCCGCGCGCCCAGCCCCGCGTCCCCGGCGCCCCGGCCCCGGCCCCGGCCCCGGCCCACGCCCCGGCCGCCCCCCGCCGCCCCCGCCGCCGCCGCCGCCGCAGGTAAGCGCCCGTCCGCCCGCGCCGCGCCCCGCCCCGCCCGGGACCCCCGCAGCCCCCTCGGCGCCCGGACGGCCGCGTGCTCCGCCCAGGTGGCCCGGGGAGGGGGGCACCGAGGGCGCGGGGGACTCCAGGCCCCGGCCCCGGCCCCGGCCCCGGCCCCGCGGAGTGGGGGAGGCGGCGGGCCCCGGAGGGCCACCCCGAAACCCCGCGCGGGCCGCGGCCGGGAGAAGGCGCGAGAAGCACCAGTGAGGCCGAGCCGCGGCCGGGCGACCACGGTCTCCTCCGCCCCTGGAGAAGGCTCCTTGCTTCGGGCCGGCGCGGGCCGGGTGTGAGCCGGGTGTGAGCCGGGTGTGAGCGCGAGCGCGCAGCGTGCGGGCGAGTGTGCGTGCGTGTGTGCCGGGGAGCAGCGCCCGCACCTCCCGCCGGGCTGGGGCTGGGGCTGGGGCTGGGGCTGGGGCTGGGGCTGGCCGGGCTCCTGCGCTCCCGCCGCTGCGGGGGAATCCGCCGTCTCCGCCACCCTCCTCCGCAGACACGCGACAGGTCCCCGAAGGGGCCAAGAGGGGAGCCCGGTTAGGTGGGGGGCCGGGGGAGGTGGCGAGGGAGAGCGTGGGGACCTCTGGCCCGCTCAACCTGCCCCTGCCCGTTTGGAGGCCTGGAAGCTTTCTCCCGGAACACATCAGCAGGGGTCGGAGAGGCAGAGAAAACAGCAGCCTGTGGCGAAGGCTTCAGCAAGGCTCTCAGTGAATACACTCTTTCTAGAGGGTGCCGGCCCCTCAACTTGGTAACAAAGTACCCAGACATTAAAGGGACAACTAGAAGAGGTGCCATTTGGGACGACATTAACATGAAATGCTTTTTGTGATTTGACTCTAATTATCTTTGCTTCCGTCCCTGAAGAATTAAAAAAAAAAATTAAAAACAAAAATCTCACATCTGATTTGTCCCTAAAGGAGGTTTTGGGGTCAGGGAATGAGCCCATAGTCAGCTCACTTGTTCGCCTTTCCTCTATCCCATACCCTCATCCCTTGAATTCTGTGAACCGTCAGCAAGTTCTGTTGGGCTTACCTATGTGTCTGGCTGAGTCCAACCTTTCTTTCTCATTGTCTCCACCTTAGTCCAAGGTACCAGCATTTGTTTCCTGCGTGATTACAATCCTCCCCTCTCCAATTCTTTATGTGACAGCCAGAGAGTCTGTGCGTGTGTTTTTTTTAATAGGTAAATCAGAATGTGTCAATCCTCTGCTTAGAACCCTGCCATAATTTCTCCTTGTGATTGGCATGAAACCCAGGACACCTCCTTCCCCTCAGTTGATATGGAGTCTGGCATCATCAACCACCTGGCCATTGCTCATGCCACCCTCTACCCCACCCCACCCCACCAGCCACCATGGTCCAGCTGGCTCTTCAGCATATGGCCTCTACATGCTGACCCCTGACTCCTCATACTGCCAGCCACCCCCTGTAAGCCCAGCCTCTTTCTCACATCCGCCCCCCCCCCCACCCTTGCTGTCTTTTGCAGTCTCCACTGGTATTATGGTCCCTCTTCATCTATTTGCTCTCTTCTTTAATTGCCTGGCACTCTCCTGGAGCTCCAGGGGTCAGAGACCATTCCTAGGCACCAGCATGGCTCACTGCTGCGTCTTCACGCCCAGAACTGTCTGAGAGGTGCCCAGTACACCCTGGCATACAGATGGAATGGCGAATGGACAGTCTTAACTTGTTTGTGGTTTCAGACTCATGAAGGGCTTCTGTTCCCAGACCTTTGGGTGTTCATCTAGGACTGAGATCTACACATTTCTCTGGTCCGCAGCCCCTTGATATTTTGAAGTCCATGAATCCATTACACACATTCTGTAGGCAAGCCGGTATGTGGTCAGAGGAGGCTAGTAGTGCCAAAGGATTGTCAAGGACTATGGGCCAACCATCTCTACCATGCTTTCACTAAAAAGAATTACTGGATTATCTGAGCTGACGTGCTCATTTGCAAGTGTCTTCTAGCTCTTTGGTACTGACAATCCTTTCCAAGCCTCCTGAAAAGACAAGTAAGCAGGTCCAGGGTCTCCTCTATTTCTCCTCAGTCAGAAATTTTGTGGCAAGCACTTACTTAACTGTGCCTTCCCACCAGCTTTAAGTTTCATGAACACATGGAGTTCACTCCTCATAGAAAGGGCCCAATAAAAACATTTGCGGGATGAATGTCAGCTTCCCCTTTTCTCTTTTTGATTAAGCATTCAGTTTTATTCATTACTGCACGTATAAGGAGCAATGAAAAATTGGTGAGGTTTTAAAAAGTATTAAAATTATTACAGAAAACCTCTTGAAGTCCTCTTAAGGCTGTATGCACCACAATGAAAGGAAGACATGTAACTTACAACCATGATTTGTTGCATTGGTCTGAGCCCAAAAGAAGCAGGAAGAAGCAAAGATCCGTTTGAGGGCAAAGATTGAGCAAAAGTTGAGTTACCTCATTTTAAACCTTCTACCTTAGAGTCTAAGCCAACATACAAATTACAGTTGAAAAACTGTGCCAGTGGTAAAATCCTCCATCGGTAAAGAGATTTTCAAAAGGAAACTGAAAATGAAAAGGGGAACAAAATGTGCTGGCCGAGGGTTGGCCTAAAATATTTTAAAGATTTAAAAAAAAAAAAAAAAACTTAAAAGCACTCTATGGTAAGACACTTCTGTTTTCAGAAGGCAAGTCTACTAGCATTTGGATTTTTTGAGGTGGTACTGGGTAGATGTGGTAGCTGATTTTAAGACGTTTGAAAGCAGATGGCCACTGTGCTCCTTGGTGTCTGAATGTTACTGCAGGATTTAGAGCCTTTATTTTAAAACAAATTGTTTTGCTGTTCCTCTGACTTCTTGTCTCAAGTTGATTTTCCTGATCATATTTTACAATTTAGAAAGCTTTCGATGGTCTCCTAAATGTTGTCCAGGTTGATCATTCCTCCTTGGGTTTTTCAGGCTCCCAGACTCCAAACACAGGTTTTCCTAAGGATGGTTTCCTTAAACCTCTCACTCCTTGGTTCAGAAAGGTGAGGGCTCATAATGGACAAGGCCTCTGGGGCAGGGTTTTTCTAGCTCCACCTCTCCCTGCCTGTAGGAGTACAGCCCGCCTGGGCCTGATTTCCAGGATCTAAGCTGAGAAAGCTCCAGTGCTCACCCCGCCTCATTCCGTAGCTTGCTCAGTGCCCACACTGTTCAGGGCACCTTCTAGAGCTTGCTCACTGGAGAGATGGTGTATCTCCCTCCAGCGGTGATACTCTGAGCTTGTTCATCAGAAGGCCCGTGGGAGAGACCCTGCTGGTCAACCAGGCCTCCCGCTGATACTACAGGTGAGAACCACCTCCCATCTCTGGCCGTTATAGAAAGTGATTGCAGAAAATTTACCTTAGTTGAAATCACACAGCAGCCCTGCGAGGTCACCTGGGTGAGAGGGTGCATGTCTCTTTTTAACAGATGGGAAAACTGAGACACACAGGTTTCCGCTTGAAGTCACCCTGCTGACACGTGACACAGACAGTCCAAGCCTTTCACATCCAGATTATGCTTTTTTCCTTTCGATGTTGTCTTAAGCATGATTTACATGACCTCAACTTTTTTTTTTAACTCTGCACTTCAGAGTTATCTGTCTCAGAGGGTAGTCGCTAATGACCTTGTACTTATGCCTAGTGTAGTCTCTATACGAAGACCCATAGAACACATGCATTTCACATACTAATTCCCTTCCCATTGTGCGATTTATCCTGTGCCAGGCCTCACCTGGACCAGGGTCTTGCCCTCGAGGCAGTTCTAGAAATATAATCATCATGGCAGGATGGGCACCTGTGTTGGGGGGCACCTGTGTTGGGGGACCCCTCCCCCAGGCTCAGTGGGAACCCAGCATGAGCGAGCAGCACACTAGCTTAGCGGTTATGGTAGCCAAGTTAGTTTTAGGAGGTAAATCTTTTTTTTTATTATTAATTATTATTTTTTTATTGGAGGTCAATTTGCCAACATATAGCATATCACCCAGTGCTCATCCCAAGTGCCCCCCTCAGTGCCCGTCACCCAGTCACCCCAACCCCCTGCCCACCTCCCTTTCCACTACCCCTTATTCATTTCCCAGAGTTATTTGTCTCCCTCACTGATATTTTCACTCATTTTCTCTAGGAGGTAATCTTAATCCAACTCAAAGTTTTTCCATAATTGAAACTCTTCGGGCCAGATCATTTTCTTTTGTGGGTGGCTGCTCTGTGCATTGTGGGATGTTCAGTAATGGCCCTGACCTCTGCCCACTGGATGCCTGTAGTACCCTAGACCCCAAGCCGTGACAGTTAAAAATGCCTCCAGCCATGGCCAAATGTCCCCAGGCAGGCAGAATGTGTATGGCTCCTGTCCGTTATTCCCCAGGGCTCAGACTGCTTTGTCTTCATAACCAGTACCAACGCCTTCCAGACACCTTCTCTTTGGGATCATTGTCTGCTTGCCTCTGGGCTTCCAGAAGAGTTTGTTCTGGGCAAAGGGAAAGCCTTGTATTGTGATCTGTTGTGTGTCTGCCCCACCCCAGCTTGAAGTGTGAGCCCCTGAAAGCCAAAGCTTCATTTAGTTGTACTGATGACACTGTGCAATGGACAACGTTCATGTGTTGACTGAACAGTCACTGAACCCTTTACCAGTGGGTGTCAGCAATTGCTGGGGTTTCTTCGAGACTATTTTATTTTAGAGAGAGTGAGTGAGAGAGTGGGGGTGGGGAGGGGCAGAAGGAGAAGAAGAGAGAATCAGTGTAAAGCCCAATATGGGGTTTGATCTCATGACTCTGAGATCATGACCTGAGCTAAAATCAAGAGTCAGACACTTAACAGACTGAGCCACCCAGATGCCCCCCCCTTTTTTTTTAAGATTTTGTTTATTTATTTACTTGAGAGAGAGAGCATGCACAAGCAAGGGGGAGAGGTAGAGGGAGAAGCAGATTGATGCAGGGCTCGATCCCAGGACCCTGAGATCATGACCTGAGCTGAAGGCAGATGCTTAACCAATTGAACAACCCAGATGCCCGCACCCAGTGCTCCTTGGGACTGTTTTTAGGTTAGACATGTTCCATGAGGTGGGGGGATCTCTGTCCTTCCACTGCCTTCACCTGATGGGCGTTTCTAGACAGATGGAATGTGAGGAAGAATGTCGCAAAGAAGAAAAAGAGTACCAAGGTGCAATATATAAATGGTAAATGTATGCAGGACTATGAGAAGGGACTTACCAATTAAGAAAAAACTTTCTGATTTTATGATATTTTTCACCACCAGAATGAGAGAGCTTTCTGCTCAGCCATGACTGTGTGTCACTGGCTTCATCCATCCTCCCGGCAGCGGTGGCGGCGGTGACCCTGGCCAGGATTGACTTGGAGGGCAGCCACCCAAGAGTTGATGGCTGGCATGTCTCGACGACCGCCCAGCATGTACTGGTGTGTGGGGCCAGAGGGGTCAGCTGTGTGTCCGAAACGTGCCATGGAGACTCGCAATGGTAAGAGCAGAGTCAGCCTGGCATGCCAGGCTCCACCTGCCGTTTGCATCCTGTGGGGAGTCTAGAACAAAGGGTTTTCAACCCAAGGTTAAAAAAATGCCAATTGCTTGGTGAACATTTCATTATAAAATATATCTTGGGATTCTCACTTAAATTGTAAACTTTGAGGAGCTGTGGGGCAAAATTTATGATGGAGTCAAGAATCTTAAGAATTGGGGTGTTACTTCACATTGGTTTAAAAGCTTTTTTAATGGAGATTTGGGTTTGTTTTCTCAATATAAAAATAATATATGTTTATTAAAGAAAAACTGAGAAAAAGAAAAAAAATAAAAGAGAAGTAGGGGAAAAAATCACCAGGGGTCTCACTGCCCTAAACACAAGCATGCTAAAAGCTTGGTATGTTCTCTTCCAATCCGCTTCTCTGGGTTTCAGGGATTTTGTTTTAATTTTATATTGTTTTTTTTTAATTTTATATTGTATATAGTTTAGTATCCTATACTTTTTTCTCCTAACTTCGCTAGTCACCTTGATTGGATGATCTAGTAAAACATCATCTTATGTGAGAATACTGTATAAAATGATGGACCTAGTCCTTATTGCCCTGTTGGATGTATGGGAGTAGTCTGGTTGTTTCTAATTGCTGACTCTTACACAAAGCATCGCATTCCCATCTTTTTAGACATGCTTTTTCCATAAATCTTAAAATAGATTTATGGAGGTGGGATTACTAGGCTTGAACACTTTTAAGCCTTTTTATATGTATTGCTGGGTTTCTGCTAGAGTTGAACCACTTTTAACACTATCAACACGAGTAAAGAGGATGGCATTGTCACTGTTGTTGATGATGACACACCCAATGTCAATGTGTAAGCCCTGAGTGCATACCAGGCACTGGATTCAGTGCTTTAGGAAATAATCTCCTTTAATCCTCACAATGACCTATAAAATGGTCATTTATCCCCATCTAATAGTTGAAGAACTTGAGAGTGAGAGACGCCTAGACACTGGTGTCAACAATTTATAAATGGTGGAACTGCAATTGGAACCTTCATCTTCATGTTAGAATTCTAGCCCTTAAAGTCTAGGCTACTGTGTGGGGTTGGAGAGGGCCAGTATGTTGGATCGGAAAGGGCCAAGTGATTGTACCCTCGATGAAGTTGGGGATTCAACATTGTACCTGGCTCAGCAGACACTCTGTTCAGTTACTGTAGAACAAGATATCTGATTTTTGAGTAGTGGCTCTGTTTTCCCATACTTTCCAGCTCTATCATTGTACCTGTCTCTCCTCTTAGCAATCCTGATGAATGAGGGTGGGGCTGGGACTTTGGGACTTACTGGGTAGGTGACTGTGGCAACTGAAAAAGCCTCAGAGGGCATCTGCCCCATCCCCTTCCTGGTCAAGAGTTGGTGATCTAAATGAGTAGGTCTCCACCCTTGCCCCCAGAAATCTGGGGGTGTCTAAACTATCAATGCCCAGGCACCCCCCAGACTCACTAGAGCAGCATTTTGGAGGGAGGGGAGGCATGGGCATTTTTTTAAAGTTTTGCACCTCCTTCCCATGATTCTAATGTGTAATTGGGACCCCGGTTGACCCCAACTGCTCTAAATTGTTTGGGTCCTCTAGAACAGAATTTCTCAAATTGCAATATATACTTGGGTCCCCTGGTCATCTGGTGAAATACAGATTCTCACTGTGTAGGTCTGGGAGCACTGAGAGTCTGTTTCTAATGGGCATGCCCTGTTTCCCGGGGCATGCCGAGGTTCTGGTCTACCTACCTGCCTCTGGGCCTGAGATCACACAGATAACCAGGAAATGTTCATGTGCACTAGGAGGCCATGCATTGATACTCCCCAGCTCCCAGTTTTTTTCCCTTCGAGATCTGTCTAGACTTTACCCTGTTCCTACAGTAGATTCCCCACTAGGTTGGAAGAAGCTGGCTCAGAAAAATCTTTTTGCTGTAGGGACTTCTTTCCCCAATGGAATCTCAGGACTCCCCCCTACTCTGTTCTGAATGAGCAACAGGATGCACACAAGGGTACAGGAGCCTATGGGAATCATGCAGCCCCCACTGGGTCCTGTTCCAGATGCTGGGGGTTGGAGGGAGGGGGTCCCACAGGGAGGGAATGTCTTATGAATCCCTAATGTGAGAGAGGTGTTTGTGTGGAGACAAAACACATAAACCACAGGGTTGAAGAAGATAAGAGGAAAGTAGCCTGAAATGCACTGGAAACTTCTATCCTGTGGCTCAGCATTACTGGAATTAGAGTCGCTATTAAGGAATTATAATAGTAACTGAATTCTCATGAGGATTCCATGAAGAAGTGCAAATTTATGCCCAAACTCTGAGAGTGGAAAGGTACCATAGGTGGTAGCAGAGGAGCTGAGGGTGGGAGCTCCACCTTGGGATCCTCAGATCCTCAGAAACCTTTCAACACTCCCTTCCTGCTGGCCTTGGGCTGCTGTGGTGGCCAGACATCAGGCCCCTCCTGGCCTTCTGCAACTACCTCCCCCCACCGACGCAGACGCAGTGGAAGAATGCGAGCAGAGGAGGACCCGACCTTCCTGCCTGTCTCCTCCACAGGGGAACAGCAGCACTGTGGGGGCCTCCACCGGACCTCCCAGACTCTGAGAATATTAAGTCTGTTACCTCTGGCTCCAGGTTAAGGAGCCACTACTAAAGCATGTTAGCTAGAGTGATGAGCGCTTCTGTCACTGCCCTGTTTAGAACCCACAGGTAGTTGATGATTGTGTTTCTTTTCCCTGAGCAGGAAGGGGTGGGAGGACATTTCTGGGATTCACACAGTGTAGTGGGGGCTCAAGAGCCTGCCTGTGGGGTTAATCAGGACTGTATTCAGTTGTTAGTACTGGGTGACCTCCACTGTGTGGCTCAGTTTCTCTGAACCCTGATTTCAGACAGACACGGGATCTCAGTGGGATGTACCAGTGACTATTTGTTTCTGGCCTTCACAGCAGGAGGTGGCTGGGGGGCTCTGCTGCATGCTGAGGTCTGAAGCTCTGCTCCACATGATTCCCATCCTCCTGAGACCAGCAGATGGGCAGGGGACCTTGTCCCCCTGCCAGTGGCAGAGATGCAAGTGGAGAAAGTAGAAACATACCTTACTGCGGAGCCCCAGAATGGCGGGCTATTACCCATGGCCAAAGCACATCATGTAGAGGAGCCCAAATGAAGAGCTCCATCCACAAGGAGGCCCTGGCCAGGCTGTGGATATGGACAGAGGTGAAGGATCAGTACCTGTCACTCAGTCTGCTGTGATGAGAGTTGGTGGGCATCAATCCCTTGAAAAAATATGTTTATTTATTTATTTATTTATTTACTTACTTACTTACTTACTTACTTACTTACTTACTTATTTAAGCAGCCAGCATGAAGTCCTCCCGAGAGCCTATGTAACACTTCACAGTGGAGTTGCTTTGATGGGCAGTGGTGAGTGGTGGGGCTGGTGAACCCCACTCACCGGCCCTCACCTTGACCCCAAAGCTCTGCAGGCCCAATTTTAAGACATTGCACGTCTGGGCTTTATTTTCACAAAATGTAAATATATTTTATATTTTGGCAGGCAGGTGACATTCTGAGGGTAGCACAGTCACGTGGAGATTACAGCCATTGCTCTTTGCTCATCTGTAGGGTTTATGTTTTCTACACTGAGCATGTGCTCCTTTTTTTGTTTTGTTTTATTTTGTTTTGCATTACATTTACAGCCAGAAGACTAACGCTGCAATTTATTTTTAAAAGTGTTGCCTCTTTAATACTGATGTTTTGTGATTACAATCTAACTGACACACTTCCATGCTCACTTTTAAAGCCAACATTGCTTCAACTGGCCTCTTTCCTCCTAATTTCTTTCTAGAACAAATAGGGGAGTATTTGGCTCCATGAGGCATAAAGCTGCATCTACCTTCTGGGCTGTGTCCCCCCAAATGAGCCAAATTTGTTCTGCTCACCTTCTCCCCAGACCTCCTGGGAACACAGGGAGCTCTGCTTCCCCTCCCATCACCCCAATGCACCCACCTCACAGCAGGGAAGCTTATCACACACCCAACTTCCAGCACCACCTAAGGAAAATTGACTGCCATAAAGCAAACCAATAAGACTCAAATTATAGTCAATGGAGGAGCAGCTCTCTCTCCCTTTTAGAAGCTCTCTCTTTTAAAAATGCTTGGAAGACAACATGCTTTGGAAACGACAAAGTTATTATTAGGCTTCCAAACATAGTTTAGAAAAAGCTCCAAACGTTAATGAAAATCAGGAGAGAACTCATGTTTTATTTTTGGGTTTGGGTAATAGCATTTTGTTTGCATATGGATATGAACTAGGTGTGTTTCTCGCGCCCATACCTGTTTTGATTGTGTAGTTCACCTTATGCTTGTTTAGCATGTCTAGCCCTTCCAAAGCCCGTGAAGGTGGGAGCATCTCACCAGTTGCACAGTGGGGCCAAGGTGGAGGGGGGGCGGGGGGTGCTGTGTGTGTGCTGTGTGTGTGCTGTGTGATGCCTATCCTGTGTTTGTGTGGCACAGTCGTGTCTCAGGAAGACATGTTGCAACCTTATTAGCACTGTCAGCAGTCAGCTTGCCTGTGGTACAAGAGAGATATTTAGAAAGTGTGGAAGAGCTGAGAGTGTGAGTTGATAGAACAAGGGTCAGTGAGATATTAGGCTGGGGCTCAGGGGCAATCTGTGTGAACAAACACATCATTGCACATTCTTCTGAGTCAGAGTGGAAAAACCTGTCCTGCCAGCTGAGGTGAGGCTCCCTGGAAAGTGGAGAGGTGAACAAACTTCTAGATAATTCAGGCCAAGAACTCTTGGCGAGACTCTTCTGAGCCACGGAGGGTGAGGGGTGCTCAGGCAAACATCAGCGGGCTGCTTCCAGTACCCCACCGCTCTATGAGCCGCCCCGACTTCAGCTGCCTGCCTCTCAGAGCACTGTCCTCCACTGGACCAGCATGGACCAAAGGAGGATGAGGAACCTTCCAGAAGGTCTTCAAATCCCAGGTTTTTAATTTTTACATAGCTACTTTCAGCATTTTTCTCTTTTTCTTTTGACTTTTTCAAATCTGTATTAAAAATAACTTCCTAGGAACCAAGCAGTTTCCTCAAGTAGGGGCTCTTCTTGCCTTCCAGAAATAGAAATAGGAAATAGGCTGCAATAGGAAGTGCCCATCTGGTGGTAGTTTGCTTTCTCAGAGGACCACTGTCGAAAACCCTACAGGGGACAGGTCCATGTTGAGGTGTGCCTTTCAGAGCCAAACTGCCAGCCCACATCTTGAACCTGTTTTTGGATTGGATGTCCTGCTCCTGCAAACTGGGCCATGTTCATACCATGGGAGCAAGGAGGGTGGACAGGGCTTTGTTTGGATGGAGACTTTGGTCCATGGGCGCCCCCTGCCTCAGCCTGGCCTTAAAAGCAGCACTGGGCCCTCCAGGAACCGCAGCCAGTATCCAGTGAGGAATCCTTTACTGAGGGAGGTAAAGGGAAGGGAGGCCAAGCAGTGACCTCAGGGGCTGGAGAAATGGTTGTGGGCATCCATCCATGAGGGTGGCAGTTAACACGGCTGTGCTGCATGCTGCCCACAAAGCCCTGCCCAACTACAGAAGCTCTGGGTTCGATGGGGATTTTAACATTAGCCTTAATCTGAGGCTTGGGTCTGATTCTTTATCCAGAATGTACTTGCTTACTTCTAGCAACGGGAAACTGACTACCTCTCAAAGAACGCCAGCCTGCCTATGGGCAACTCTGTTAGGAGGTTTCTGCCACAAGACCAGTCCTGCCTTCATTGCATCTAGCTCCACCTACCCTGGCTGATAAGAATCCCTTCACCCCTTTCTTGAAGTAACTAAAAGCAGAGCCTTGCCCTCCCTCCCTGTGGATTGCTTTTCAGGCTGAGTAAACCACCCACTCTTCAAGAGCAAGCAACCTTCTGCTTGGTTATCACTGAGTTTTTTTGGTCTTTGGTCTGTGGAGCCATTAGGCCCTGGCCACCTAGGGCCAGGGAAAGAGCTGCCTCCCACCCCTTCCTGCCACCTTGCTGCAGGCTTTGTATAGGCTCTTGGGAGCATCCATTCAAAGTGGCAAGAGCCTGAAGCTCACCCAGGACCTCAGCCCTGACCCACTGCCCACCTCCCCCTACCCAACATTGGCCCTACCTCGGCTCCCTTTCTGAGGGATGGGCAAGGCCGTCCCACCTGATAGCCCTCAGTGCTTGCTGGAGAGCAGCCCAGACCCACCTGGCATGCCTTCAGTGGCCAAGAGATGGAATGCTCTTTATCCAGCCCTGCACCCAGGCCCCCATGGAGACATCAGTGACCTGTGACCAGGAAGGTGCCTGTGTAGACATCCCCAGGTCCCAGGGCAGAAGAACAAGGATTTTCTTCCACCTGTTTGGTTTCCTGGTCCACATGAGTCAGACCTTGAAGCAGCCATAATTAGGGATTTTTATGAAATTCTATAGTTCTCTGGGAATGGACCCCTCCTCTGCAATAACATATAAATCCAAACTTTCGTCTATGAATTTCACACACATTTTCAGGAACCGTGATGAATGAAAGTAGGAGGATTCCAATATTCCTTAGAATCATTCACCACCCTGACCTCCCCTGTGTTCAGTTTGTCCAGATTCCACTTAGACATCTTGTTATTTATTGACATTTGTCATAAAGAAGAGGAGAGAGATATCTGGGTGGCTTAGTTGGTTAAGCATCTGCCTCGGCTCAGGTCATGATCTCAGGGTCCTGGGGTGGAGCCCCAAGTCCGGCTCCCTTCTCAGTAGAGAGTCTGCTTCCACCTCTCCTCTGCCCCTCCCCCCTGCTTGTGCTTGCTCTCTCTCTCTCAAATAAATAAAAATATTTTAAAAAACAAAAGCAACAAGCAAGCAAAGAACCCTTGACCAACAGTGGGCAGGAAGCTCCCCAAGGTGAAGAAAAAGGTTTTTATGTATAATTTATACCCATTCTCATAGAGCATTCACATGATACAGATAAAGCCACTGTACTCTTTGGCTCCTTCCCATCCTTCCAAGTGATCACAGGTAGCTGAGTATGTTTCCTTCCCAACCTCTCCCTAAACTTGGGCTCATGCATGGACACACACACACACACACACACACAATTCTTCTGTGTGTGTTTCTGGTTTTACATGCATAATCTTCAATTGTACATATGTTGTGCAACTTATTTTCCTTGAGTTGTGTTGGAGGCTTTTTCACTTGCACCAAATTTGGTAGTGTGAATAGAATGATGTTTATCCAATCAACCTTACATTAAAGCCCCTTTAGATGGTTTCTACACTTTGCTTATTGTCATAAGAGTTGATTGTCACTGCCTGTGAGCTAGCAGAATTGCAGAACCAAAGAAGCACATTAAACCTTATCGAAGTAATACACACCCCAGGTTAAAGATGCAAGTGATACAGAACAGACTACAGTAAAGCACCAGTGTCAACTCCCAAAAGAGTTTCTATTTCCTGTGTCTGATTCTAGTTCTTCAGGTCATTATCATTTCTCTACATAGAGAATATATGCCTGAACATCTGCTCCATCACCCGAGCCAGTCTCTGTGGCCTGCCTGCCGTGATAAATGATTTCCTTCACTTCCACGCCGTGTCTCCCAGCTGCTCCATCCATGCTGAATTCTATCAGTGTTGACTCATCTTTGGATTGCATCTGTGTTGTTCAGTGATATGTTTCCATCACGGTGACTTGGCCTGGGGACTCCGTGTCATCCTTGTCCTGTGGGGCCCAGGGAGTGAGTACCTCTTCCCTTCTTTTTATCTCCATTTCCCATTTCTGACTCATACTCAGAAGTCTTTGGCCCCTTATTTATTTGAAGCACATCATCAAGAAAGCTCCTAGCACAGGGCTCATGCAGGCACACAGAAGAGACTGGGCATTCCTGGGAGCATGTTCACCTTGCCCTCCCCAGGGTTCAAATTAGAAATCATCTACTTTCAGAACTTGAAAGAGTCTGCCCTGCTGTCCTCTGATGTCCTTTGATTCCCACTGCTTTGTGGATGACCTTTGTTTTTGGTTCTTTTCTCCCCTCTCTGGAAGCTTTTAGAATCTTACCTGTATGCTTGGTCTTCTGAAATCTTGGTCTTCATAACACAGGACCTGGGTGAGGGTCTTTTTCATTCCTGCTGCTTGGTGCTGAGTAAGCCAACTGGAAAATTCTTTGTATTCTCTTTGATAATCTCTTCCTCCTCTGCTCTTTCTCCTTTGGGTTTGGTTTTGTTTGTTTTTATGGAACTCCTTGTAGTTATGATACACGTTGCTCATCTTTTCTTCCACATTTTCTGATTCTTCTTCTTCTTCTGAAAATTTGAGAGATATTCTTGACTCATCTTCTCTGCCCTCTACTGAACGGTTTCATTTCAGCATTCATGATTTCCAGAAAGCTCTTTCCTTTTCTTGGTAGCTTGTTTCATAGCATTCTGTTCCTGTATTATGTTATGAAGTGTCTTCTTGAATTCTTCTGAGGATCCTAATGGGCATTTATTTTATTTTATTTTATTTTATTTCATTTTATTTTAATGTCAATCTTATTACCTTCTCAATTATTTTTTAAATTGATTTCTTATGTCAAATTTATTAAGATCAATATTCTTACAGTGAATTCCAAATAAACCAATAATTATATGGTTCAGAGCATTATCAAACAAATTTGCAGTCAGTTGACTTGATAGGCAGAGCGTGTGTATAAATTACCAAGGAAGAAATTTCCCATGATGCTAAGAGAAACCAGTAAGAATGCTGCCAGAAAACTATTTTTTCATTATGTCACTTATTATGGAGGTTCTTTTTAATGCCCCGTGTTATCTGCATTTCTTCTACTGCCTCACTGTTTGTTTTATTAATTCAGTGTTATTTTGTCAACAGTTATCAAACATCCCTTTGTGGTAGACACTGTTCTAGGTTCTTAGGACATAACAGGAGCGTGGGCTCTGCTCTCATAGCACTTGTAATTCTAGCAGGAAAAATAGACAGCAAGGAACAGGAAAAATCAGAGTGATACTTGATGCAAGAGAGCATTACAGCAAGAAGAGGTGCTCAGGGGATACCATGTGGCTTTTTTAATTTATCTTTTTGAAGATTTTATTTGTTTATTCATGAGAGACATAGGCAGAGGGAGAAGCAGGCTCCCTGCGGGAAGCCCAATGCAGGACTCGATTCCAGGACCCCGGGATCATGGCCCCAGCCAAACGCAGACGCTCAACCATTGAGCCATCCAATTGCCCAGATTGGGGGACTTCAGAAGCAGAAGCTCCTGGTGCCTCCTTGAAGCTTAGGGCAGGCACTATCTTTTTGTCACTTTGCTGGAGGGAAAGCAAAAAGTTGTGGCCATCTTTAGTATACCACAGAACTTGGTCATGGATTATAGGTGACGAGTAGAAGAAAGAGGATTCAGACATAAAGCATGACACGTGTAGTTAGAGTGCCCTTTGGACCACTCCCTGATTACTGCCCTCCACCAGCCCCCAAAGGTAACCAGTATTTTGAAGGTAATTCAAACCCTTTGCCCAATTTTATGCCATTGCTAAATATATGTGAGTTCATAAACATATAGTGTTATTTCTGGCCTGCCAGGAGGGTCCCCTCTGGACTGCCACCTGGATCAGCCTAAATTCCACAACATTGCCTGCCTGGGTTCCTGAAACTTCACTAAGGAAAAGGAAATCACAAAGCCTGGGTCTGCAAGATGGATTGCATGTGGTCCCCAGCCTCTCATCCTCTCTTAGGGAGGCATGCCAGAGCTTTGACGACATGGGTCCCAGTCCCACGAAGGGTCTCACAGGGAGCTCCCCTCTCAGAAGACTAGCCTGGTGTGTAGGTGTGCATGCTGGCTGTGAATAGAGGACATCTTTGACCTACGAGGTGCCATAATCCCTCAGCCACCAGCCGAGGGGAAACTGAGCATGGGTGCCAACCCTTCAGCTGAGAGAAGGTGGGGTACCTCTTAGCTGGCTCACTATCCCTGTGAGCAAAGTAGTGGCAGGGGAGGGGGTAGCAACCGGACTCACACTTTGACAATCGTACTCTTTTCCAAACAGTTTAAATATTTAAAATTTTTAAATCAGTATTTTCAGACTGTGCCAAAATTTTCATAACTTGCTTTTTCAACCAACAGTAAGTTTGTACAGTATAAGAGCTATATTTTCCAAGAAGCTGGATAAAACCTTTTGCCTATAAAACTATCGAGACCTGGTACCTTTTTATGGGTAGATGTTTTACCATTGATTCCACTTCTTTAAAGATTGTAGGTTTTTATTTAAACTTTCCATTTCCTCTTGAGTTAATTTTGGCAGTACGTTTTTCTAGATAATCATCCATTTAATCTAGATTTTTTTAAGCGTATTAGCATAAAGTTCATAGCAGCTTTGGGATTTAAAATACATTTTTTAATTATTTTATTCATTTGTCACAGAAAAATCATATACTTAATATAAAATTCAGAAGTACAAAAGGGAATATAATGACAAGTAATCCCTCCCACCCTGACCCCCAGTCTTTCAGTTCCTTTCCCAAAAAGTCAGAGGAAAAAGCACCCCTTCTTGGTTTTTTTCCCTCAGAAACCACAGTTTTTTGGCCTCAATTTACAACAGCTGTTTTTCTTTTCATAAATGTTTAGCTTAGGCAGAATTTTGAAACGTTATGTTTTTATCTTAGTTATTTTCCACTTTCTATATTACGAAAACTTGTGAACATAGTACAAAAGTATAAATAATGCTGTCCTGGACCCCTGTGTGTCCATCATTCTGATGCCCATAATTGTCACCACAGCCAAATCTTGATCTGTCCATATCCCCGTCCCTCTCCCTCGAGATTATTTTAGAATCCAATTCCATGTTAAGAAGACTTAAAAAAAATCACAGCATATTTCAGATACATTTTTAATTTTATTTTATTTTTTAAAGATTCTATTTATTTATTAATGAGAGAGAGAGAGAGAGAGAGAGAGAGGCAGAGACACAAGCAGAAGGAGAAGCAGGCTCCATGCAGGGAGCCCGATGCAGGACTCGATCACAGGACCCCAGGATCACACCCTGAGCCGAAGGCAGACACTCAACGACTGAGCCACCCAGGCACCCCTCACATACGTTTTTTTAAAATAAAAACATATGGGGATCCCTGGGTGGCTCAGTGGTTTAGCACCTGCCTTCAGCCCAGGGCGTGATCCTGGAGTCCCAGGATCAAGTCCCGCGTCAGGCTTCCTACATGGAGCCTGCTTCTCCCTCTGCCTATGTCTGTCTCTGCCTCTGTGTATGTGTGTGTGTGTCTTATGAATAAATAAATAAAATCTTTTTTAAAATAATAAAAATAAAAATATATTTCATTAATAACATTGACATCCATGTTCAAATGCCTTTGTTTGGGCCCATGAATCAAGATCCCTGCATTCTGTTGGATGATATGGTTCTTAATTTCTTCCTTTCTCCCTCATTTCCTTTTTCCTTGTGATTTAATTGTTGATAAAACCACATCTGCCATTTCCCAGTCTGGATTTTGGTGATTGCATTTGGTATGTATTGCTTAACACATTTCTCTCCGTGTTTCCATAGATCCAGAGGCTTGCTGAGATTCAGTAAGATCTTTCGGCAAGAATGCTAGGTAGTTGGTGTTTTGTACTTACTGTTTCATCAGTGGTAGGACTCACATGATGTCTAATAGTCTCTCCTTGGTGGTTAGATTTTTCAGTGATTTTGGGCGTTGCTGAGCAGAAGGCAGATGCTCAACCACTGAGCCACCAGGCACCCCTAAAATTATTCATCTTTGGCCAGTAGAAGCTCCTTTGGGTTGGTTCCCCTGTCTTTGGACATGACCCCAGGAGTCTTTGATACCCTCCTTGCTTTCTGATGTGACAAGAAAGTCCAGGTTTGGAATTTGTTGTCTAATTCCCACCATCACCATTTCTCTAAGGAGCCCTCTTTCTCCTGGTGGTCTCATGATTTCATTCTCTACTGTATAGTCTTGTCTCCTTTCTCACTGAAGACACTGTTGTTTTCTCTCCCTTTCTCCTCCCTCCCTTCCCCACCTCACCCTTTTTCTTATTGTTCATTGATCAATCTTCCAGTGAGGCGGTTTTGAGTCTTTTGAAAAGAATCAGCCCTATGGTTGTTATTTTTTATTTCTGTTTCTATCTCTTATTTTCTAAACTCAATTTCCCTTTCCAACTTCTTAAGTAGTATCCTCTCCCTTCGGAGAACTCATCTTTTTTCACCTTGAGAATTTTTCTCATTTATTGGAGGATACAGTTCCGAGAATCATACTAGACACATTTTGGAAAGCTTCAAGCACCATCTTTCATGTCTCTTAATTTTTTGTCTGTTCTCTTTGTGTCTGGATGCTACACCTTCTTCTTGCTCTTGCAGAAGACCAGGCTATCCTCCAGTCCTGTCCATTCCACTCTGTCATCCATGTAGTGTGTTTTACAGTGCAACTCTTCTAGCTTTCCTTTCTGAGCTTTTTCATCGACTCTTGTTTATGGTTGCTGTGTCCTCCTTTACCTCTCCAAGACAGCATTTATATTCATTCTGAGATCTTGTTTTTGCTTTACAAACACTAATTCTGGGTGGAGACAGATCCCTGATGCTGGAAAGCCAGAGCCCAAGATTCCACTTAGAGCAGTTCAGGCACTGACTGACTCACCTTTTCCTCCTGAGTGAGGGTGGTGGTTGTTCTATCAGGACTGGGGGAGTCCAGAATTTGCCCACATCCCTTATCTCAGTGACTGAGTTATTTGGATAGCCCCCCCATCCAACCCTGAGCAGTAATGTAAGGGTGCAGCAAGCAATGCAGGGTCTCAGATCTGGCAAGATCCTGCCTATACAGCCATTGTCAGTGTCAGCTGCTCAATTCCCCTTGGGGACACTCAGCCCAAGGAGGGCTGAGATGAGATATGCCCCACTTTCTCCTGCCTCAGTGGCCAGTGTACTTCTAGTGGTACTGGGTTTTCAATTATAAGCAGGGAACTTAATTTAGCTTTACTTTCTGTGTGTGGGAGTGGGAGGTAGGGAGGTCTCTTCCTGCTAATCTGTAGTCTGCTGTGGGCTTGGTAGGTGAAACTGCATGCTTCTCCTTATGGTGTTCATCTTCCTCAAGAATTTGTGGGTGCACAGCTGGATGTTGACCTCTATGGCTGGGATTCCCCGCAGCTTCTGTGAATGCGGTATCAGTCATTGCAGCCTCCAGAGAGAAGGGCGGAGAGACTGTAGTGGCTGCCCTGGGACTGTACCTGGAGCATGTCTTCTCAGTGGAGGGTGCCTCCTGGGTGCCACCAGCCACCTGAAGTGCCACATTTGCCATTTGCATAGAAGAGGCAGAGCCCTGGGCCCTCCCACTGCCTGGCACAGGCTGGACTGGGGCTCATTGTGGTTTCCACCTCCCTGCAGTCCCTCTGCTGGTGAACTCCTGCTTCCTCTATGCTGCAGGCAACCTCAGGGCACTCCTCCAACCTTCTTCACCTTGTGCATCCTGATTTTCTATCCTCTTAGGTTTCCTTTGTGTTTCCTGTGCTAATATAGTTTGGTGGTAATGTTTTGTTTTTTTAAGATTTATTTAATTATTTGAGAGAGAGAGAGAGAGAGAGAGTACAGGAGGGGGAAGAGGGAGAGGGAGAGAGATTGAGAGAGAGGGAAAGAATCCCAAGCAGAATCCCCGCAGAGTGCAGAACCTGGTGCAGAGCTCCATCTCATGACCCTGTGATCATGACCTAAGCTGAAACCAAGAGTCGGACACTCAACCGAATCAGCCACCCAGGAAACATTTTTTTTTTCATAAAATTTCCAAGGACTAGAGGCAGAAGGTGATGACTACATCAGGGTTCTGTCTGCTGTCTTAATTCCATCTTCCAGCATCTTCTTGATATCTCTGAGGTATGTTTGTAGGGAAAGGTGGGTGACAGCATCAAGAATGTGGGCTTTGTTTTGGAAAGAGCTGGGTTCGAATCCTTTCCCTGGGTGCCTGAGTGGCAACTCAGTCATTTAAGCTCAGGCTTTGGCTCAGGTCATGATCTCAGGGTCCTGGGATAGAGCCACATGTTATGCTCCCTGCTCAGTGGGGAGCCTGCTTCTTCCTCTGCCCCTCCCCCCACTCATTCTCTCTCTTTCTCTCAAATAAATAAATAAACAAATAAATAAATAAAATATTTAAAAACAAAAAAATCCTGGTCCCTCCCTATCTGTAACACAGGCACTGTTAGAATGTGTTCACGGAATGCTTAGCACCATACCAGGTATGATCTGCTGCTTCTGTGACCCAGAGCCCCACAGTTTATGTTCGTTTCTCTCTCTTTCCCTGTTGGGCAAGTTATCTAGCCTAACCTGTACTGGCTTTTTGCCAGTGAAAATGATAATAATATTGATGATAAAAATGGGAGTTCTTAATAACGGCGGTGTCTTTGATTTTATTTGAAGGCATGGGATTGAAAACATGGCCAGTCCCCCTTTTCAAAAGTGTGTAGAACTAAAAAGCAATGAGCCCCAATCAAACCATCAGAATAGAATTGTTTTCATTAAAACTTAATTTAATTAAAAGTTGTTTAATTTAAGTTTTAAATCCAAAACCTTTTCATTTAAGTCAAAATCTTCCCTTTCCTCATGTTCAGAGTGCTTCCCCCCCCGCAAATTAGCAAAATGCATATGTCTTATGGAAGAACACTCTTCGTAAAGCTCAGAGTTCTAACATTCTTGAGTATCTTCAGTGTTTGGCCTCAAGCTGTCCACAGGGAGTGCCTTGAACATGGGTCACAGAGGAATTGTGCAAGGAGGCGGGAGGCGGGTGTCAGTGGGCCAGGGGCCATGGTAGCGGAGCCCAGGCATTCTTGGGATATTTGTGGTTACAGAGAATCATGGAGCTCCTTACTTTAATAATCAGGATATCACTCATAAAAACAAAGAGCCCTATTGTCATCCAGCCAGGGTTAATACCACACTGAAGAAAGCTTGTACTACGCGCGTGAGCATTTCCATACAGGAAAAGAGGCTGTGTAGGTGCCAACCAACAGAGCAGTGGGGTGTAACTCAGCCACAAGCTAAAACCCCAGCCAGAGAGGAGCACAGCTCCCAGGTATGTCAGCTCTTGCTCAGATGAAGATCTCCTGAGCGTTTTTGTCTTAGGACAAAGGGGAGAGGCTGCAGGCATTCACTTCTGTTAAGCATTATCTTGTATACGATGTGATGTGTTCGTGGCATTGGCTCTTAACTGTTAAGAGGACACATCATAGTCATCCTAATAATGCATTGGGTTCCCCTCAAATCCACACATTAACTAAATCAACTTACAACTCTGAGAGTCACAGAGGATCCCCAATCCTGGCTTTTCGCTTCTTTTGTGTTTGCCTGCTTTTGGATTTAGAAGGCAGATGGCGGTCCCAGTATTGAGGCAAATCAGCTGGAGTCAATTTTTGTTGTTTGAACTTGAGGGTGTGTGTCTCTGCCTGAAGACATGCAGAGGAAAAGGAAGAGCAAATGACCTCATATTTTTTTCCTTTGCCAAGATTTAAAAACTTTAGTTGAATACAGATCACACAGTTCGAAAGCCCTAAGTATCAAGCTACAATTCTTAGATTCTTACATCATTCCAGAATTGCATTATATGTATACAAGCCAAACAAATTCTTACGTCTCCCTCCTTTACACAAAATCTAATTGATTACACCCACTGTTCTGTACATTGCCTGCTTCTTTCACACATTTTCATACATAAAAGCTAGCATCACAACACAAATCTAGTTAACATAGTAGAGATTAATAAATGTGATTTCACAACAGTTGGAACTCTTCTGCAGAAAACCCTCCTCAGATGACAAACAACAAACAGGTAAAAACTGTTTTCCACACATACCACAAAGAGTACTTGCTGATCAATGGGAAAAAAGAACATTCCAGTTTCCAAATGAACCAAGAAATAGAAGTAGAGAGTTTTGTTCATTGAAAAAGATATAAATAGTGGTGCGATGTATGAAAATATGCTGAATGTCATTCATATGGGAAGAAATGCAAACCAGAGCCAACCATGAGATGTTATTTTGCTCTTTGAATTGGGAAAAATCAGAAAGTTTGTTATTATTTAGTATAACAAGGATATAATTTCTGCTCCATTTTTCATATTTTTAACTAATTTTGAATGAATAACTAAGTAAGGATATAATTGGTACAACCTTTGGAAAAGTGAATTGTCAATCTTTATGATAATTAAGGGTCAGCAAATACTCTGCTTCTTCCACTACCCTGAATTAACCTGAAAATAGAGCTCACAGGTGAGCAGGAATGCACACGCGGGATGTTCAGCACAGCATGGGAGGGAATTACAAAAAACTAGAAATGCCCTAAAAGTCCATCAGTGAGGACAAAGAACTACCATGAAATAAGATGCCTGGATCTCTATGTGCAGATACAGAAGAACTTTTAAGTGGGAAAAGCAAGTAGCAGAACATAATCATAGTATAATCTATTTATTAAAAAAAGAAGTGGAAGGGGTGCCTGGGTGGCTCAGTCGGTTAAGCATCTGACTCTTGATTTCGGTTCGGGTCATAAGATTAAGACCCGAGTCAACCTCCATGCTGGAAGCAGAATCTGCTTGAGAGCCCCTCTCTCCTTCTTCCTCTGCCCCTCCCCCTGCATACTCTCTTTCTCTTTAAAATAAATAAATAAAATCTTAAAAAAAAAAAGAAGTGGAAGATAAATGTATATTTATGTGAGATCCAGGGAAATTTGAACAACTTTATGGCCTCTGTCATCACTATACAATGATGTATTCCAAGGAAACTCCAGCCTGAAATCTTAAAATCAAAAAGCAGCTTAAATCTTTACTAAAGTTTGTTGACAGGGCATCCATGGGGAATTCCATTTAAAGCATATGGCCAAGCCTTGGAATTCCTCTGCCCAGATCTTCCTTCGAAGTTCAACACATATAGTCCCTGTCCTCAGTCTCTAATCTCATTCTCTCAAGAGATCCGCAGCTGTTTCCCCCAAAGCCAGCTTGTCTTGGTATGTGTATGGGTCTGGAAGGAAGGTGTACTCTCTGCCTGGGAGGTGGAGGGGAGTGGGAATAGGGAAGTGCCTCCTTACAGGTTCTGCCTCCGCCATCAATACTTATGGATGCATGAAGATTAAGGAAGGGCTTCAAGAGAATCCTTAGCAGAATGACCCATGGGCCCAGTGACAAGGAGGAAGACAGCAAGCCTCTCCTTCCAGGAACAAGTGTCAGCTTATGGTCAGAGCAAACCAAGCATGAGTGCTGCCTTTCTTTCACTGCATTGTGCCACAGCTGCCACTTGGAGGCAAAGTTCAGGCTCTTCGTTGACCCTCTGCTGAGTTTCTGTCTTCCAGCTCTAGGATGGGTTGAGCAGACCCAGAACACAGGGTCCTAGAGCATGGAATGTTGTTTGCCCATCCCTGGAAGGAGGTAATGGGAGCTGCCCTGAGACTCAGAGAAAAATATGTGACTCCAGAGTGTACAGAACTTCTCTTTCCTTCTTACCATTGAATAGGACTCTATTCTGTGCATGTCCCAGAGTTTATTTAGCCCCTTCTCTACAGATAACATCGTATTGCTTCCTCTGCAGTAATGCTGCAATGAATAGTCTTGTGTAGATAATCATTTTGCATTTTTGACATCGTATCTTTGGTGTAAATTTCTAAAAGCCAGAGTGTTGGCTAAGAGGGGAAATGCAGATTTAATTTGCTAGGTATTGGTAAATTCCCTTCCATAGGGGCTGCACTATTTTTCATTCCCTCCAGCAATGTAAGAAGATGTTTCATCATATTAATCCTTTGTCTATAATATAAGTTGCAATTTTTTAAAATTTGTCATGTGTCTTGCTATCCTATTTGTGTGTTGTGGAGCACACATATTTGGGGGGGTTCTTTACATGTTTAAATTTTAAACAAACCTCGACAAATTTAAAGAATTGAAATCATACAACATAAGCTCTGATTACAATGGAATGAAATTAGAAATCAATAACAGAAGGAAATTTGGGAAATTCACAAATATGTAAAAATGAAATGGTGTGCTCCTAAGTAACCAGATTAAAGAAGAAATCACGAGAGAAATTAGAGCATACTTTGAGGTGAATAAAAATAAAAACACGACATACTAAAACTTTGGGGATGCAGCTAAAGCAGTGCTTAGAAGGAAATTTCTGGCTATGATCATCTATATTTAAAAAGAAAGATCTCAAATCAATAACTTAACCTTCCACCTTAAGAAACTAGAAAAAAGAACAGACTAAACCCAAAGCAAACAGAAGAAATAACAAAGATTAGAGCAGAAATAAATGAAATATAGACTACAAAAACAATAGTGAAAATCAGTGAACTCAAAGATGGTTTCTAAAAAAATCAACAATGTTGTCAAACTTTCACTTAGAATGACCAAAAAAAATAAGAGACAAGGCTGAAATTACTAAGATCAGGACAGAAAAGGGGACATCACTACCAACTGAACAAAAATAAAAAGAATTATAGTAGAATACTATGCACAATTGTACACCAAAAATTCAATAACCTAAGTGAAGTGGATAAATTCCTAGAAAGGCACAACTATCTAAACTGGCTCAAGAAGGAATAGAAAATCCAAACAGAATTATACTAAGTAGCTACATTGAATTAGTAATCCAGAAACTCCCCAAAAGAAAAGCCAGGCTCAGACAGCTTCACTAGTGAATTTTACCAAACATCTGAAGAATTAACATTAACCTCACAAACTCCTCCAAAATATAAGAGAGGAGGGAACACTCCCCAGTTCAACCTGTGAGCCCAGGATTACCCTAAAACTAAAACCAAAGATACCACAAGCAAACTACAGACCAGTATCTCTTATGAATACAGATGCAAATACCCAACACAATATTAGCAAATCAAATCCAGTAATATATAAAAAGGATTATATAACATGACCAGCTGGAATTATCCAAGGATTGCAAGCTTGATTTAACATCAATCAGTAAAATATGTCATAGTAACAGAAAAAAGGAGGAAAAATACCACATGATCATCTCAACACAGAAAAAACATTGACAATATCCAACACCCTTTGATGATGAAAAATTCAGTGAAACAGTAATAGAAGGGAACTTCCTCAACCTGATAAGGGAAATCTATTAAAAATCCACAACTAACATCATATTTAGTTATAAAACACTGAATTGCTTTTTTCTGTCACATCAGGAGCAAAACTACGATGTCCACTGTCACAGATTCAATTAACATTATACTGAAGTGTCTAGCCAGCATAATGAAACAAGAAAAAGAAATAGAAGGCATCCAGATTGTAAAGGAAAAAGTAGAACTATCTCTACTAGTAGATGATATAATATTTTCTGTAGAACATCCTAGAGAATCTACAAAAACTTAGAACTAATAAATCAGTCCAACAAATTTTTAAGATGCAGGATCAAAATGTAAAAATCAATTATAGTTGCATATATTTTCAATGAATAGTTTGAAAATGAAATTAAGAAAACTATTTACAATAGCACCAAAAAGAATAGAACAATTGAGAATAAATGTAACAAAATAAGTACAAGATTTTATACACTGAAAACTATAATACTTGATGGAAAGAAGTTAAAGAAAACCTAAATAAATGGAAAAAACATCCTGTGTTCGTGGTTTGGAAGACTTAGCAATGTTAACATGGCAATACTCCCAAAATTGGTCTGCATATGCAGTCCCTATAAGAATCCCATCTGAAATAGTCACAGAAATTGACAAGCTGATCCCAAGATTCATGTAGAAACACAAGAGATTCAGAATAGTCAAAATGATCTTGAAAAAGAAGAACAAAGTTGGAGGAGTCACACTACCTGATTTCAAAATACACTACAAAGTTATAGTAACCAAGACAGTGTAGTATTGGCATAAGGATAGACACATATAGATCAGTGGAATAGTCCAGAAATAAACCCATGGCATTCATGGTCAGATGAACTTGGTTAGGGCACTAATACAATCCAGAGGGGAAATAATCATTTTTTCAACAAATGGTGCTGGGACAACGGAGTATACAGATGGAAAAACAAAACCAAGTTGGATCCCTACCAACACAATATACAAAAAATAATTCAAAATAGATCACAGACCTAAATTAAGAGCTAGAATTATAAAACCCTTAGAAGAAAACATGAGATTAAATCTCATGATTTTGGATTAAGCTATGGTTTCTGTGATATGACACCAAAAACAAGTGACAAAAGGAAAAATAAATTGGATTTCATCAAAATTAAAAATCTTTGTACTTGACAGACATCATCAAGAAAGTGAAAAGACAACTCCCTGAATGGGTGGAAATATTTTCAGATCATGTATCTCATAAAGGGATTGTATCCAGATTATATAAAGACCACTTATGAGTCAACAAGAAAAAGACAAAATAAATAAGCAAAGGATCTGAATAGACATCTATCAAAAAAGATATAAAAATGTCCAATAAGCACCTGAAAAAAATGCTCAACATCATCAGTCATCAGGGAAATAAAGATCCAAACCACAATGAGATACCACTTCACACCCACTAGAATAGATAAATTTTTTTTAAAAATTGGACAATCTTTACCAAATGATGGTGAGGTTGAAGAATTAGAACCCTCGTACATTGTAGGAGGGAATTTAAAATGGTACAGTCACCTTGGAGCATGGTTTGGCAGTTTCTCAAATTTTTGAACATGGAGTTACCATTTGGCCCAGCAATTCCACTCCTACATGAAGAGCCAAGAGAATTGAAAACATGTTCACAGAAGAACTTATGCATAAATGATCATAGCAGCATTATTCACAACACGCAAACAGTAGAAACATCCAAATGTCCATCAACCGATGGAGGAACTAATCAACTGTAGTATATCCACTCAATGGAATAGTAGTACTTGGCAGTAACCAAGGAAGAAGTACGGACACATGCTTCAGCAGGGATGAGCCTTGAAAACACGCAACGTGGAAGAAGCCACATCTCGCATGATTCCATGTATATGAAATGTCCAGAATAGGCAAAGCTACAGAGACAGAAATTAGTGATTGCCTGCAGCTGAAGGAGGGACAAGGAGGGAGGGACTACTCATTGGTACAGGGTCCCTTTTGGGGTGATCAGAGTGTTTTTATTAAGTCTAGAGGACTGATGGTCGTTGCACATTTCCGGAAATAAGCTAAAAATCATTGAGTTGTGGGGGCACCTGGGTGGCTCAGTCAGTTAAGCGTTTGCCTTCGGCTCGGGTCATGACATCAGGGTTTTGGGATGGAGCCCTGCATGGGGCTCCCTGCTCAGCAGGGAGTCTGCTTTTCCCTCTGCCTCTGCCCTTCCCCCTGCTCTCTCTCTCTTTCAAATAAATAAATAAAATCTTGAAAAGAACCATTGAATTGTGCACCCTAAAATGGTGAATTTTATGATGTGTGAATTATACTTGATAACACTGTTATTTTCAAAATGTGGTCAGATTTATCAGTCATATTGCTACTAGGTTTTGAGTCACAGTTAAGAGGATTACACCCTCCTAGGTTAAAAGGGAATTCACTTGTTTTCTTCTATTGCTTATGTGGTTTCATTTTTTACATTCGTGTGTCTGATGCATGTGGAAGTGTCCTGGTTTCTCAGTGAGGAATGAATCTGACCATCTCTCTCCCATGTGGCCCCCAGTTGTCCATACTGTTTATTAGCATAATAAACAGTTCTGGGGGTGTCCAGTCTCCTGTCCTGGGCCACTCTCTCCTCTGAGAGGGAACAGTTAGCATTGGATCCTAGCACCTTTCCCTGGAGAAAGTATCAAATTGTTAGTCAGGATTTTGATTACAACCAGTTTTTGTTTTAAAGATTTTATTTATTTATTCATGAGATACACAGAGAGAGGCAGAGACATAGGCAGAAGGAGAAGCAGATGCCCCACAAGGAGCCTGATGTGGGACCCGAACCTAGGACCCTAAAGGCAGATGCTCAACCGCTGACCCACCCAGGTGGCCCCTTGTTTTTGTTTTTTATCACAATAATTTCCCATCAAGGAGTTTACAGTGATTAACTGAGCAGTTAACTCTGAGCGCTGCCTCCAGGATTAAAAACTGTATTAATATAAGGTTACCTCTTACATGGGAATATTATTGGGCATTTCCCATGCTTTTAAGTAAGGTCATTGCCATGGCCTGCACATTGGTGTCCCAACAAAATGTGTATGTTGAAACCTTCACACCCAAGATGATGGTATTAGGAGGTGGGTCCTCTGGGCCTTGAGTGAGTCACAAGGATGATAGGATTAGTGTTCTCACAGAAGAGACCCCACAGAGCTCCCTAGCCCCTTCAGCCGTGTGAGGATGTAATGAGAGCCACCCAGGAGAGGGTTCTCACCAACCATGCTGGCACCCTGATCTCAGACTTCCAGCCTCCAAAATGATGAGAAGCAAGCTTCTGTTGTTTACAAGTCATCCAATGTGTGGTATTTTGTTAAAGCAGCCCTAATGGACTATGACAAGTTTGAAAGAAGAGCTATTAACCAAATGAACTCTAAAACCACTGGTCTGAACTTGGCTGATCTCATTCAGCAGCATTTTTAGATAGGGTCACTGTCAGAGTAAACAATGGTCTCCTTATTTTGGCCAGTAGCATTCATAACTCATATCTATTAAGCTCCAGCTGTGTGCTAGACAGCATGCAGGGGCCTGGCTGTGTCCACTGGCATATACCACCATGGAGTTATTGGGGTGCGTTTGGGTGTATCCATACCTCTACTCCCCCACAGACTCAGCAAGGGTGCTAGAGGAAAGCCCTTTTCTTCCTCTGTTTGGCCCCCACTTACACCTGACCCAGAGCTCAGTAGATAAGATACAGGAAACCACCAACTTGTCCATTTGAATTCACATCAGTTATCTCAGATGCCTGAGGAATAAGATTGGACCTCAGACTTTACAAGTTTTAGACACCGACCTCATTTAACCTAATTTCAAATAATGGTAATAAGAACTAACATTTGTCCAGAGCCCACTAGTTAGGTAGTGGTCTAGCACTTTCCATACTTGCATCCTTCCATCCATTTGACCTTCCAATCACCCTTCTAAGGTAGGTGCTGCCATTACCTCCAGAAGGCACAAGAGGGCGATGTAGACACACCCAGCTGGGTGCAAAAGGAGGATGACTTGGTCATTCCATTCTTCATTCTGTGGCTCTCTGTGCTCTGGGGCCTCCTTCACCCAGTGTGTATGATTAAGTCCTGGGATACTTGCATGAACTGGAAAGCCCCAGGGTATTATCTTGAAACAGTATAAATTTTGACCTGACATGAACCCTACCACTGCTTTGCTGAACGGCCCACACTGGAGCAGGTGGGGTGGAGGCGAGGTTCCGGGGCGGGAAGGAAATCGGTCATGAAAAGTAAACCCAGAAGGACCTGAAGACATCCTTCTCTTTTACCAGGAGAAATCTGTGCCCCTACGCCCATTCTGAATGATACCGCAGATGAGCAAGATTCTAGGCAAATCACTTACTGACCTGCAGAGAGCTCTGGAGGTTCAACAAACTGAATTCGAGAAGCTCTTAATGAGCACCTACTGTGTACATGGCACAGTGCTAGGCACACATGACTCTGAGGAAGAGGACCCAGGCTGCAGCTCTCCTGGACAGAAAGGAGGTGGACAGACACCTCACAAGAGGATGGTCCTGGTCAGGCAGAAGAAGAAGGGAGCCCATAGAGAGCCCCCCCTCCCCCAGGTCTTCCATGGGGAGTAGCACCTATGCTGAGCCTGGAAGCAGGAGGAGAACCTTGATAAATGGTGAAGGAGTGGGCCTCTTTCCAGGTAGGAGAGACACCAGAGTGAGGGCTGAGGGAGCCGGGGGTCCATGGTGGGAATGAGGCTTCAGTGTAGGGAAGGGAGGGAGTAGGGAGAGGCTAGGCTTCCTGCAGATAACCCCCATTTTTGTGCCAGTCCCCTTTTTTAGGTCATGAATTTTGCAGTGGTGTTTTAATGTGTCTTTTTGTTGTCATTTTTACAAGAGGTGACAAGATTCAGACATAAATCCTTGCTAAGACCATGCAGCCATTAAGCAGCCAAGGTAGGACTTGAACCCAAGCCTTGTCATCCGAGGTTTTTTTTTTTAGAGATTTTATTTATTTATTTATTTATTTATTTATTTATTTATTCATTCATTCATTCATTCATTCATTCATGAGAGAGAGAGAGAGAGAGAGAGAGAGGCAGAGACACAGGCAGAGGGAGAAACAGGCTCCCTGCAGGGAGCCTGACGTGGGACTCGATCCTGGGACTCCAGGATCACGCCCCAGGCTGAAGGCATCACTAAACCGCTGAGCCACCAGGGCCACCCTGTCATCTGAGTTGAATGGCATTTCCACCACCATGTCTTAGCACCATTGGTTCTTGGGATGCCGCTGGAAAAATCCGGGTGCCTCATGTTTAATTTCCCTCTAGGTCTATTTTCTTCCTTTGTGCCCATCTTTGCTAAGAGGAAGTTGGATTCAGCCAGAAGTTCTACTTTACTAACCTGAAAAGTATATTTTTAAAAACTACTTTTCCATGACAGCAGTAACAGAAGTAACTGGAAAGTAGGGCAAAAAATTGAGAATCTCCTCAAATTCCACCACTTAACAAAAACCAATGTTACCATCTTGGAGTGTTTCCTTCCTGTCAGTTTGCCTATGTTGCAATATCCCTCCCTGTGCTCAATGCCATAAGCATTTATAACGCATTAGATCCTTGGCATAACCACCATTCTTTGCTCTACTAAACCATACTGCAATCAGCACCTTCATTCATACTGCCTTTTTTCTTTTTGCATAATTTTTAAATGGGTAGAATTATTCCCTTGGAAATCAGTTCCTTAGAAGTAGGTTTGGTGTGAGAAAGAGTGGCTTAATCCCCAGTGTTTATAAACACGATCACCTCCCCATGGCATGACTGATTTCTTTTTCTGTCTTCAGGTTGTGCCATTTTATATTATGGAAGTATTAAATAAAGGAACTCTCTTACTTCTGTGCTTTTTATTTCCCCTCAGAAGGATGGTTCCTCTTTCTTTACCAGAGTGGTGTTTGTCCCGAGTCTCTTGAGCATGGTTTCTGTGGTAGATGTTTAAAATCTGGGAAGAAGATAGCCTCACACGCTAGCTCTTCCTTCTGTTTCATCAAACTGTGTCCCCAGGGCTTAGCTCAGCATATACTGGGTATATGGTATTTCTAGAATGAATGAGAAATAAAGAAATGAATTCTTGGAAGAAGAAGGAAGTGTAGGAAAGGATTCGTTGTGGTAGTTCTGTATTTCTGTGTTTCTTTGCTGCTATGCCAGAAAATTCACGGAGGAGTGGGCTTCCATCATTTTCTCTCTGGTTTTTGGATCTAATGAGACAGAATCAACTCACCTTTTAGTTCCCATGTGTTTGCCAAGCACATTGTGTTCCAGATATGCATGCCATGTTTGGTTGGAAGCACACAGCCTGGGGGGTGGGGGTAAGACTTTGGTGGCAGGTGTGGGGGTTCCAGGTCCCAGCTCCACTGTTGGGAACTGAGTAGAGAGAGCTTCTCTGATGCTTCAGAACACTGGTCACCTCGTGGAGGGGGTTGATGAGAAACCCTGGATTGCATGGGTTTGGCAGGAAGGCAGAAGTAGGCAGGACATTTCTTACATCATTAGCTAGAACTCAATAAATGGCACCGATTACTGGCATACTAATTATTATTATTATTATTACTAGACCATTTTATTTTATCTTTTAAAATCTATGTTGTGCTTGTAGATTATTATCCCAAGAGATTTTCTTGTTCTCTGGCTCTTCCCAGAACTGAAACAACTTGTTTTTACAACAATTGATTCCTTCAGTTTAGATAAGGCCGTCAAAGAACTAGTTTGTTGAGCCAGGGTGAAAGTGGTCAAACTTAGGCTAGATATATTTCATCTTTTAATTTATTTTTTTGTTCCAAAGTCAACAAGAGCTTGGTGAAGAAAAAAAAATACTGGAAAACACAAGAAAACCCAAATTAAAAAAAAAAATCTCCATTCATTGCACCTGCTGAAGGCAATTGCTACTGTCATTTTGTGTGTTCTTCAGACTTTCTGTCCAGAGGAACAGACTAAATTTTTACAAACAAAAATAGCAGATTATACACATTAGAAACCTTTCTTCAAAGCACTTTAATCTCAGATAATCTACCAACCCGGAGTAAATTCTGTTATTTTGCATATTTTCAAAGGGTGTCAACTAATTTACTGTGTTAGGTATTTCCCCATGATGTTTCAATCCATGCCCTATATCCTACTCTTTTTGGTTAATATTATATAAGTATTTTTCATTATTAGTCTTCATTATCTGTTTTAATGGCTGCATGGTAGTCGCTTATTTTGAATGATCTTGAAGCACTATTTTAAAAGTCAGCTCTAGCTGCTGTAACAAATTGCCACAGTCTGGATGGCTTAAACATTCATTTCACACAGTTCTAGAGGCTAGAAGTCCAAAGTCAAGGTGCCAGCAGACTGTTCATGATGAGGGCCCACTTTCTGATTTGCAGACAGCCATCCTCTCATTGGATCCTCACTAGGCGGGGAGCAGCGAAGTAAGCTCTCTTGTGTCTCTTCTGTGTGGTCACTAATCCCATTGTGGGGGGCTCCATCTTCATGACCCAGTCACCTCCCAAAGGCCCTGCCTCCTAATACCATCATACTGGGAATCAGGGTTAAAACATGAATTTTGGGGGCACCTGGATGGCTCAGTGGTTGAGCATCTGCCTTTGGCTCAGGACATGATCCCGGGGTCCTGGGATCAAGTCTCACATGAGATTCCCCGCAGGGAGCCTGCTTCTCTGCCTGTGTCTCTGCCTCTCTTTCTGTATCTCTCATGAAGAAACAAATAAAATCTTTTTTTAAAAACACGGTAATTTTGAGGGTACCCAAATATGCAATTCATAACAAGTATTAAATTGGAAAGCAGAGTAGTGGAAATTCTTAGCTCTGGGGTCAAAAAGACCTGCTTCCACTTTTGCCCAGCTACCAGCCAGCTCTATCACTGTGAATGGTGTCTGCATCCTGGCCTCCCCCATATGTAAAATGACACCAATGACACCTACTCATAGCATTGCTGTGAACATTAGATTAAATGACAAAAATCAGTACTTGGCACCTAGACATTGTCTTTGCTAAAAGCCATTCCCTGATTCCCTGATTCCCTGATATTGGCCATTTACCTTGTTAGCAGGTTCTTCCCTCCGATGTCGTAGGTTACTCTGCAGAGCAGTGACTTAACTTAGGAGTGGATCTTTCTCTCCATTATTTATTCAGATAAACTCTAGGAGAATAAGATCTTGTTATATAACATTGTTCTATTGCTTTCTGAAACAGCCATGCAATTTGCCAGTCCTCCCCCAACAATGACAAATGTCACCACGCTCTGGCCAGGTGGGCATAACATGGCATTTTATGATTAATTGTATTTGTTATTTCTAAAGAAAATAGCACTTTTACTTGTGATTTTTCCCTTGTGTGAGCTGTCTGTATATATAACTGCACATCCCCCTTTTATTAACAAAAAGCCATTTGGTGAGAACATCCACAGAGAAGTTGTGCATCTGTGCTGTGAGGCTCCGAGGTAAGAGAAACACTCAGCCTCCATTGCCAGAGTGCTGTTCTGCATGAGCCATGAGTCAGGATGCCACCGTTCCCTGCGCTTTCTTTTCCGATGCTGGTTGATCCAAGTGGCCCACTGTGATGGGGCTGAGCACCAGCCATCTGGAGCTGGAGAGGAATTATCACCCGGGGTCACCCCGGAGGGACATGTTGCCCTCCACACCCCCCAAGCTCTGCATCTTCCCCGAACAAATAAAGGGTTGGATTTCACCGTAATTCGACCCAGAGATGAAAACTGCTTGCTGAGGCTAAAATCCCAGAGTGATAGCTGCAAAGAAAGAAGCATCCTTCCAGCTGATGGCTGGAAAATCTGGGGCTATAGCAGGTGAGCCCCTGCAGGGCCAGGAGGGTGTCACCTCTGGGGAGGGAAAGCCCCTGCTCCTATGCTCTGGCCGCTCGGGGACTTGGTGGAGAATGCACAGCAAGGTCCTTAAGCAATTATGACCAGGTCAGTAGCATCCTAAAGTTTACCTTTGTTTGCTTGGTTGTGGGTTAGTAGATATGTTTTTACTTTCTGCTACTCTATTGATAGAGATGAATGTAATAAAAAACGTTCATGAATGTGCAAGTAAAATGTTAGTGTCTCTTCTAGGATATACAGAGGATGCAACAGATTTTGAATTGACAGCATTCTCTTTCTATCATACATGTTTCTTTGGTGGAGAAGAGAGAATTAAATATATATATTACATATAGATCTATAATATGTAACATATAATTATAACATAATGACATATAACATATAATATTGACATAACTCTATTTTAGTTATATACACATGCACACACACACACACACACACACACACACACATATATATGAGGCTAACAGAATTAAAGTCACTCTCATATTACCTCTCCATTATCCTAGATTTGCAAGGAAAAAAAAACAGTAAAAAGAGAATTATATTCTGATTTTTGGGTCAGGAGGATAACTTAACAAATATCATTCTGCAAGAAATGGTAAGACTCTCCTTAGGATATAAGGAAAGAACAACAGCAACACAAAGGATGTAAGGACAGAACAGACTCCAAACAGACAAAGGACTCTCTTTAAGTGGGTACGTCCACAGGAACTGTTCCTGTAAGGGACATGGCTTTTACAGTAGACATCACTATAATATTCATGGAATTCTATTTTACTGTTCCCCCCAAATAAAAAAAATAATTTCCATTAGTTTTCCTGTAATCAGAATACTCTGTATTTCTAGAACCCAAATTACAGAAATATTTAGATACCAAGTTATTGGCAACTAACATTTTCTTCCATTTCTGGAAGAAATGGCTAAATATGTAGAGCACACAGGGTCACTGAAAGTATTTCTTTATAAATAGAATATTAAATTGAAAGTGATTTTCAAGAACTAAATAGTGTTCTCATTCCACAGGCTTTTAAATATTGTTTTAACCAAATACTTCCTCACGTAATGAACTTTAATTAGTGTCCACGTCCAGCATATATAAATACCAGGCTATGTAGATAATGAAATTTGTCACCACCAGAAATATGCTGTCCACTTGTCACTTCCCAGCTTACAATAGATGCTTCTTGTATTCCTAAGAATTCTACATGGACTCAATCCATAACCCTCGCCATCCACTGTATTTGCAGTCTCCTCTCACTAGCTCCTAATTAACTGACTCCTAAAATCAAACAAGTATCACCACCAAAAAAGAAAAAAATCACTCTCTTGTTTTTTGCTTCTCCTCCTTTACTTGGTAACTTACTTCATTAAGCATATTAATTTTGCATTAAAAGTAAGTGAGATGCCTATTGGTAGTGTGTGTATATATGTCCATATAAATATATGGACTTTTCATTGCTATATAAGAAAGTAATGACATTGTCATAGAGAACTAACTAAGCTAACTAAGCTAAGTAGCTAACTAAAAGGAAATTTTTTTTAATTTGAAGCTGAGTCATCCTAATGTTCTATGATTGTTTTCCTACTGGTTCTCATTGCTTATTTGATACATTAATATTTTATTGAAATAGAATACATTTTGAGTACTTATATTTTAAAAAGAGTTTTATAGCCGTATGAGGAAAATATTTAGAACTGTCATATTTTATTGCACACAAAAATGTAATATGGACAGTGGTTTATTAATGGGCACAATAACTGAATAATCTCAAATGGAGTCAGTACATTCCTCTGCTTTAAGTTTAAATCAGAGGTTAACAATTGTCAATTACAAAACTGGTATTTGGGGCAAAGTACTATAAAAGTAAATATTTACCTCTAAGAAATGTGTCTGATGGTGGGAGGAGAGACTTCTGCTTTTTCACATGATATATTTCTGTAATCTTTTTTTTTCAATGAGAATTACATATGTAATTCTTTTATTATATGTGTAATCTCTTTAAAATGTAAAATAAAACAGTCATTTAATTCCATTATGGGGAACTTGGGAAATAAAGAAGAATCTTTTTCTAATTCCATCATTAATTCTACCCTAGCCCATCCTCAATACTATTATTGAGCATTAATACTCAATATAATATATTATTAATATATATTACATATAGTATTATAATAATATAATACTATTATTAGCATTGTGGTCTTTTTTCTTTCAATGTAAATATGTGTTAACCCTTCTCTTTATAATTTCAGGAAATTAAAAGAAAGTGGCAGATTAAATTAAATGCATGAGGCTTCGCGGATGTTTTCCCAATAATGTCCTCCCAATAATTCAATTGCACCAGAACCCCCAGCTCTCAGCATCAGTGACAGTGGACATGCGTTGTCCATGCAACCTAAAGGAATCAGATAGAAAACTGAAAACACCACAATATTGAAAAATACATAAATAGAATAGAGTCTGGGCTCAGATTACATAATTAGCTGCACATATGCTTCATTATTTAAAAATCAAGTGAAAGTAAAATCCACCTTGTAATTTGACATACACCTTATACCCTAGCTTCTGCCTTCTTGGTGTCGCTTAACTGATTGGAAGATGGACTATTTTTATCTACATTCCTACAGTGAACAGAAGAGGTTACTTCCTACTTGCGTGTACACAGAGGCACTCACATGCACACGTGCACATACACACACACACACGCCTGTATTTTACGGAGATAAGGGAAATATTTGTTTAATTTTGAAAGATGAGCAACAACATAATTAAGTGCCCCTTCTGATGGATGATGCTGCCATCAATTCTACCTCTTTCTCACAACCTGCCAATGCCTCTCTCCTTCCAGCCAGCTCTCCTCTGCTGTCCCAGGGTCTCTGATGGTAAATAATTAATAAGACTGTTAGTGTGTGATGGGAGTGAAGCTGCCTTGCTAACAAATGCAATGACTCACACACTAAGCCATTTTCTGATTCCTCTTTGCAAAAATACACAGCCAAAAAATACCCCAATAATCTCCACTCAGACACAACAATCTTTTTTTTTTTCAGACTCAGCTTACTTTTTTGTTTATTGGAATAAACCAAAACACAAAAGTAGTGTTTATGACCTGGTATTGTTCATTTTTCTTTTTTTTATAAATTTATTTTTTATTGGTGTTCAATTTGCCAACATATAGAATAACACCCAGTGCTCATCCCGTCAAGTGCCCACCTCAGTGCCCATCACCCAGTCACCCCCGCCCCCCGCCCTCCTCCCCTTCCTCCCCTTCCATGAGAGTTAGGAATCTCTCATGTTCTGTCTCCCTTTCTGATATTTCCCACTTATTTTTTCTCCTTTCCCCTTTATTCCCTTTCACTAATTTTTATACTCCCCAAATGAATGAGACCATATAATGTTTGTCCTTCTCCGATTGACTTATTTCACTCAGCATAATACCCTCCAGTTCCATCCACATCGAAGCAAATGGTGGGTATTTGTCGTTTCTAATGGCTGAGTAATATTCCATTGTATACATAAACTGCATCTTCTTTATCCATTCATCTTTCGATGGACACCGAGGCTCCTTCCACAGTTTGGCTATTGTGGACATTGCTGCTATAAACATCAGGGTGCAGGTGTCCCAGCATTTCATTGCATCTGTATCTTTGGGGTAAATCCCCAGCAGTGCAATTGCTGGGTCGTAGGGCAGATCTATTTTTAACTCTTTGAGGAACCTCCACACAGTTTTCCAGAGTGGCTGCACCAGTTCACATTCCCACCAACAGTGCAAGAGGGTTCCCCTTTCTCCACATCCTCTCCAACATTTGTGGTTTCCTGCCTTGTTAATTTTCCCCATTCTCACTGGTGTGAGGTGGTATCTCACTGTGGTTTTGATTTGTATTTCCCTGATGGCAAGTGATGCGGAGCATTTTCTCATGTGCTTGTGGGCCATGTCTATGTCTTCCTCTCTGAAATTTCTGTTCATGTCTTTTGCCCATTTCATGATTGGATTGTTTGTTTCTTTGCTGTTTAGTTCAATAAGTTCTTTATAGATCTTGGAAACTAGCCCTTTATCTGATATGTCATTTGCAAATATCTTCTCCCATTCTGTAGATTGTCTTTGAGTTTTGTTGACTGTATCCTTTGCTGTGCAAAAGCTTCTTATCTTGATGAAGTCCCAATAGTTCATTTTTGCTTTTGTTTCTTTTGCCTTCGTGGATGTATCTTGCAAGAAGTTACTCTGGCCAAGTTCAAAAAGGGTGTTGCCTGTGTTCTCCTCTAGGATTTTGATGGACTCTTGTCTCACATTTAGATCTTTCATCCATTTTGAGTTTATCTTTGTGTATGGTGCAAGAGAGTGGTTTAGTTTCATTCTTCTGCATGTGGATGCCCAATCTTCCCAGCACCATTTATTGAAGAGACTGTCTTTCTTCCAGTGGATAGTCTTTCCTCCTTTGTCAAATATTAGTTCACCATAAAGTTCAGGGTCCACTTCTGGATTCTCTATTCTGTTCCATTGATCTATGCAGACACAGCAATCTTGCATTGGTGTTTTGAAAAAGATGTGGATTGTGTGTGATGCTTTATCCACTTACACGGATTTTCAGAATGGTTGCCTTTGAAACAGTGAAAGTTATGGCTTAGAATGAACGGTAAAGGGCCTGAACGGTTTCAAGGGCCATTGCTATAAGCAGATTGTCCTTGCCTTTCTACAGAGCAGGATTTTTCTGCCCTGATGGTGGAGCTCATTCAGTATGCCATATGGTGGGCCCTGAATTGAGGGCATGATATTTTCATTCACTTCTGTCTACATTTTGTTATGAAAAATTTTAAACATGAAGTTGAAAGAATTGAACCATGTACATCCATTATCCACTACCTGAAGTCTACAATTAACATTTTCTATAATTGCTCTCTCACATTCTACCGATGTGTCCATCCCTCTATTCATCCATCAATCCAATATTTTTAGTGTATCCCAAAGAAAGTTGCATGTATCTGTACACTTCACCCTCAAAATCTATAGCATTTGTATTATTGACTAGAGTTCAATATTGTTTATAGCACTTGGGGGTAGAATCCATTTAGAGCAAAATGCACAAATCTTCACCAGACTGACAAGTTTTGACAAATAACACCAATGTGATGAAAAAAAATCAGTTTCCCCGTGCCTTCCCTGGCAAACTTCATACCTGTCCCTGCCTCCAGGAAGCACTACTCTGATTTTTTTCCTTCCATCGATTAGAACAGCATATAAATGGAATCATTGTGTGCAATCATTCTTTCACTTAGCATTATGTTTTGAGCTTTCCTGTCACTCATTTCATGGATCAGTAGTTCATTCTTTTTTTTTATTGCTGAGTAGTTATTAAACCACAGTAGTTGTTTATCTGTTCTTCTGTTGATGGACACTCGTGCTATGTACAGTTTGGAAATACTATGACTGAAACTATGAACATTCTTAGACAAGTTTTTTTAGACCTATTTCTTTTGGGTAAATATCTGAGAATAGACTTGCTGGATCATAGGATAGCTGTATGTTCAGTTTTGTAAGAAACCACCAGACCTGTTTCCAAGTGGTTATACCATTTTATACTCCAGCCGATAAGGTAAGAGTGTTCTGGTTGCTCCATAACCTCACCAAGTCCTGTAAGTCTTTTTAAATTTTAGTAATTCTGGTGAGAGTGTAGTGGTGTCTCCTTCTGATTTTAATTTGCATCTCCCTGATGACTAATGATATTAAGCATTTTTAATATCTTCTGCTGTTCCAATCGTTGCCCATTTTTAATTGGGTTGTCCTATATCACTGAGTTATAGGAGGCTTTTTGTATTTTGGATACCATTCTCTCTCTTTTGTTTTTAGATTTATGTTTTGTAAGTATTTTCTTCCAGTATTGTTTATTCATTTTTGGAAGGTAGATCAGGGCAGCCCAGGTGGCTCAGCGGTTTAGCACCGCCTTCAGCCCAGGGCATGATCCTGGAGACCCGGGATCGAGTCCCACGTCGGGCTCCCTGCATGAAGCCTGCTTTCCCTCTGCCTGTGTCTCTGCCTCTCTCTCTCTCTCTCTCTCTCTCTCATGAATAAATAAATAAGATCTTTAAAAAAAATGGTAGGGACGCCTGGGTGGCTCAGCAGTTAAGCGCCTGCCTTCAGCCCAGGGCGTGATCCTGGAGACCTGGGATTGAGTCCCGCATCAGGCTTCCTGCCTGGAGCCTGCTTCTCTCTGTGCCTCTCTCTCTCTGTGCCCTTCATGAATAAATAAATAAAATCTTTTTAAAAATGGTAGATCAATCCTTTGATGAACAGAAATTTTAAATTTTGCTGAAGTCTAATATAGCAATTTTTCCTTTCATGGTTATTGCTGTGTCCCATCTAAGAAACTTTTGCTTAACTCTCAAGGTATAAAGATTTTCTCTTGTTTTTTTTTTCTATAAGTTCCATAATTTCAATCTTTATTTTAGGTTATGATCCATCTCAGTTTAATGCTTGTGTGTGGCAAGATGTAGGAGTCTGTGTTTCCTTTTATTCATTGTAGATGTCAAGTCATTCCAGCACTATTCATTGAAAAGACTGCTTTCCTCATTGTATTGCCTCGGCACTCTTGTCAGAAACCAGTTGGATGTACAAGTGTGAGTGTATTTCTCAACTCTATATGCTGTTCCATGGACATATTTGTCTATACTAGTACCCCAATGTCTCAATTACTGTAGCTTTTTTTTTTTTAAGAGAGAGCATGCAAGCAGGGGGTGGAGGGGTAGAGGGAGAGAATCCCAAGCAGACTCCATGCCCAGCATAGAACCTGACATGAGTCTCTATCCTACTACCCTGAGATCATGACCTTAGCTGAAATCAAGAGTTGGACACTTAACTGACTGAGCCACTCAGGTGCCCCTGATTACTTTAGCTTCATAGTAAGTCTTGACATCAGGTGGTGTACATCTTCCAGTTCTCTTCTTTTTCAAGATTACTTTGGATGTTTAAAATCCTTTGAATTTTGGGATCCCTGGGTGGCGCAGCGGTTTGGCGCCTGCCTTTGGCCCAGGGCGCGGTCCTGGATATCCGGGATCGAATCCCACGTCAGGCTCCCGGTGCATGGAGCCTGCTTCTCCCTCTGCCTGTGTCTCTGCCTCTCTCTCTCTCACTGTGTGCCTATCATAAATAAATAAAAGTTTTTAAAAAATAAATAAAATCCTTTGAATTTCCATATAGATTTAAAGATCAGATTGTTAATTTCTATCCCCCCAAAGCCTAAGAGAATTATGGCTGGGATTTTATTGAATCTATAGTTAAAATAGGGAAGAATTGACATGTTAATAATATTGATTCTTCTAATCCATGAACATGGGATGTCTTTCTATTTATATGAGACTTCCTATCTTTTGTTAAATTTGTTTCTAAGCATGTCATTTTATGCTATTGGAAATAATTTTTTCCCCAAATGATAGCTACTATAGGGTGATTCACTTCTGTGATGAGAATATTTGGAAGCCAGCCATGCTTGGCATTATTTCCACATGAGAAGCTTCTTTTTTATTCATTCCTTCAAAGAGGCAATGGAGAGATGGAGGGGGTTCACCCTAGCCTGAGAACAGGGGGGCCAAACTTCAGTTCAGGTTTGCCTTTTACTGACTCCGTGGACTTGGCCAAGAATGGTAGGAATCTCTCCCTATTTCACTCAAAAATGATCAGGACATAACTCTTCATTTATTGCAGTCTTTTAAGTAATATTTATAGTGATAAAACTTTTAGCTAGGTTCATTTACACACTTGGAAATCTGATAGAAGCCTTGTATTTTCTCCTCAGAAAATGTGTGTGTGTACATGCTCACATTGTTTTATGTTCAATCTAGGATGTTCAGGCAACCTCTGAAGCCTGTCCATCAGCTGTTGGAGTCCACAAAACACCTGTTCTAAGGGGAGAGCTCAATGAGGGTGGAAGCTGACTCCCTTTACTTCTACATCTTCAGCACCCTGTCTGGTGCTTGACCTATCACAACTGCTCAGTGGATGCCCCAGCACTGCAGCATCGTGGCCTCCTGCAAAGCTAAGCACTCCTCCTAAGCAGCACTTGGAACTGTGCTCGGTTGTCCTGGAACAGCCTGGACCATCTTCCACCCAGTAAAGCCAGTGTCCAGGAGGTATCCCCTAAGAGGATACCCTGAGCCAGTCACTCCAGTGGTCCAGGGGCATCCCAAGGCCCAGAGTTCCAAGAGATTGCCAAGATCATAATGTGGCATATTTGTGTGAGGGCAAGTATGGATGAGGGCTGCTGATTCTAAATCCTATGCTCTTAGTGGAGTTTTCAAGGCAAAGAATGTATAGATTTCCAAATCTATCTAGTATTAGACCTTTCTTTCTTCCACCTCTAGATACTATATCCCCATGAAGAAAACAGCAGGGAGACACTTTGGCTGGACTACCAGCTCTCCCACCAAGCCCTTGCTTTTCTGTTGCTGTCGGTGAGATCAGCCTGTCTGTTACCAGCAAGGAAGCTGCCCTAGGTGTCTTGGATGTACTCCACAGCAGCACAGTCTGGCTTAGCACCAGCCCCACACAGGAAGTCCCTCCCTCAGGGCTGCAGGTCCCAGGGTCTGATGTCCTTGATGACACTGGCATTATTTCAGGGCAACCCCTTTCTCTTCCTAAAGCCTCATAGAAGCGCATCCTGCCCTCCTCTCCAGTGATTCCCGTGAGCAGCACTGGCAAGTAATAGTGACATTGTGTGTGCTCTTCTGTATTCTCAGGTGCCGAGGACATGGGCAGCAAACCGTCCACACCAGGCAGTGACCCCACAACACAATGCCCTGGGACAGAAGGCATTCATGCTGCATACAAGCAAGGAGACCCCAGCAGGGCCCGGCACCTGCTCAGAGAGGCTTGTGATGAGAGCACGTCCCAGCTGGAGAAGGTAGGGTCAATGCTGGCTCCTCCAGCCAGAGTGGGGACCTGGCTTGGATGAAGGCTATCACTCAGATTATTTCCTTCTTATCATCATAATCAAAAATGGGGATTTTTCCCCCCTTTTTCACACGTAAACTGATGGGTGCCAATCCTTTCAAGCCAACTTCTTAAACTGCCACCATCTCTATGCAAACCCTTTCACCTTCCCAGAAGACAGGGGAAGAGTAATTGAAATGTGAACAACAAAAGGCCGATCTGAAGGTTGAACTTACCATATTCTTTTACATTTCTCTTCCATGATAAAAATAGCACATGCTCAAAAAAGAAAATTTAGAAATATGTAAAAGTAGAGAGGAAAAGAACAAGAAAATAACCATATTTCTAATGCATCCAAACAGTCCCACTTGACAATTTCATTATATTTTCTCTCTGCTGATCTGTGCATATGTCGTTGTTTCTAATATAGATATAGTCACATTGTATATATAGTTTTGCATGCTGTTTTCTTACATAAGATTATATTAAGCACTTTCCATATGATTATAAATTCTGTATGTGCTGCAAAGGAAGAAATATTTTTACACTTCATTTTAATTGATAAAGCATTGAACCCAGTAGACGTCGTTAAGCTATGTATGTAATACCTAGAGCAACCACTTTAAAAACAATGCAAAGGGATACACTCAAAAACACTATTGACCAATCAAAATGGAATTTCTGTTCTGTTTTTAGGATTTTATTTATTAGGGACACCTAGATGGCTCAGCAGTTGACACCTTTGGCTCTGGGGGTGATCCCGCAGTTCTGGGATCAAGTTCCGCATCCGGCTCCCTGCAGGAGGCCTGCATCCCTCACTGCCTGTGTCTCTGCTCCTCTCTCTGTGTGTCTCTCATGAATAAATAAATAAAATCTTTTTTTAAAAAAGGAGGGTCCCCGCTGAGCAGGGAGCCTGATGTGTACTCAATCCCAGTACCCTGGGATCATGACCTGAGTGGAAGGCAGATGCTTAACTGACTGAATCACCCAGGCGTCCCTCAAAATGGAATTTTTTAAATGTCTCAGAAACCACAGGAGAGCAGGGAAAAAATATCAAAGAAATGAAAAAGCAAACAGAAAACAAAACAAAAAAATTAGCAGGCTTTAGCCTTAGTATATAAATAACTATATCAGCATAAATGGCTCAAATACATGATGAGATTGCAGAGTAGATTTTAAAAACATGAGATTCTATATGCTGCTTATGAAACTCACTTCAGTAGGGTATATGTAGATTGAAAGTAAACGGACAGAAAAAGATATACCATGCAAACATTAATCAAAAGAAAGAAGGAGTGGCTAAATATCAGATGAAATGAAACTTCAGAGTAAAGGGAATTACCATGGACAGGGAGGATATTTCACAATGATGAAGGGATCAGTCCACCAAGAAGACATAGCAATCCTAAATGTGCATGCACCAAACAACAGAGCTACAAAATATGTTTTACAAAACTGATATAACAGAAAAGAGAACTAGATAAATCCACAATCATAGGTAGAGAGTTTGATACCCTCTCTCAACAAGTGATAGAGTAACTGGGCAGAAAAGCAGCAAGGATATAGAACTTAACAACACCATCCATCAACAGAGTCAAACTGACATTTATAAAACATTCCACACAGCAACAGCAGAATGCACATTCTTTTCGAGTGTCCACAAAACATATCTCAAAAAAGACTGCATACCCTAGGCCATAAGATAAACCTCAGCACATTTAAAAGAATTAAAATCAGACAGAATATATTCTCCAACTTCAGTAGGATCAAATTGGAAATTTATAACAAAAAGATAATAGGAAAATCTCCAAGCACCTGGAAACTAACCACAAACTTTTAAATAATCCAAGAATCAAAGAGAAAGTCTCAAGAGAAATTTTTAAAATGCAGTTAACTGAATGAAAATGAAAATATAACATTTCAAAATTTCTGGGATGCAGCTAAACCAGTGCTGAGAGGAAAATTTATAGCACTAAATACTTACATTTAAAAAGAAGAAAATCTCAAATCCAAGCATCCACCTAAAGGAACTACCAGAAGTACAAAATAAATCCAAAGCAAGTGGGAAAAAGGAAATGCTAACGAGTAGAAAATCCATGCAATTTAAACAGAGAAACAATAGAGAAAATCAGTGAACTAAAAGGCATTTTTTTTTTGGAAAAGATTAACAAAATTGACAAACCTCTAGCAAAACTAACAGATAAAAGAGAAAAATCACTAATATCAGGAAAGAAACAGGGAATATCAGCCCATACCCTCCAAATAGATTGTAAGGGAACAATATGAACAACTTTACACACATAAATTTGACAACTTAGATAAAATGGACCAATCCTGGAAAAACAGGAACTACAACTCATTCAATATAAAATACCCAATTTTAAGAACCCTTTAACTAATAAGGAAATTTAAAACCTCCTAAAAAGAAATCTACAGACTCATCTGGTTTCATGGGAGAATTCTGCCAAATGTTTAATGAATTAATACCAACTCTACAGATACTTTCCAACATTTTGTAAGTCCAATCAATATACCTGATACCCAAACCAGACAAAAACAGTACAAAAAAGGAAAGTATAGACCAATGTCTATCATGAATATAGATTCAAAAAGCTTAACATATTACAAATGTATTTCAGCAATATATGGAAAGAGTTATATACCATGACTGAGTGAAATTTATTCTAGAGATACAAGACTGGTTCAGTACTCAATAATCAATCATACAATCCTCCATATTAATAGAATGCTATGGACTGACTATTGGTGTTCCCCCAAAAGGTGTGTGTTGAATAATGTGATTGTGTTTGGAGCTGGGGCTTTTTATTCTGTCCATTTATTTCCAATCTACATATACCCTTCTGAAGTGAGTTTCTCATAAGCAGCATATAGAATCTCATGTTTTTAAAATCTACTCTGCAATCTCATTATGTATTTGAGCCATTTATGCTGATATAGTTATTTATATACTAAAGCTAAAGTCTGCTATCTAATTTTTTTGTTTTGTTTTCTGATTGCTTTTTCATTTTTCTGATTTTTTCCCCTGCCCTCCTGTGGTTTCTGAGACATTTAAAAAATTCCATTTTGAGGGACACCTGGGTGATTCAGTCGGTTAAGCATCTACCTTCCACTCAGGTCATGGTCTCAGGGTCATGGGATCGAGTCTCATGTCGGGCACCACGCTCAATGCAGAGTCTGCTTGAGATTCTCTCTCTCTCTCTGCTTCTCTCTCGCTCGTGCTCCCATTCTCTCTAATAAAAAAAGAAAAAGAAAATGCATAAAAGAAATTATCCATAAAAGAAAAATAATTGATAAATTGGACCTCCTCAAAATTAAAAACTTTTGGGGGCATCTGGGTGGTCAGTCAGTTAAGCATCTGCCTTTGGCTCAGGTCATGTTCCTGGGGTCCTGGGATCAAGCCCCACATTGGGTTCCCGACTCAGCGGGAAGCCTGCTTCTCCCTTTTCCCCCTGCTTGTGCTTACACTTTATCTCCCAAGTAGCATAAAATCTTTTTTAAAAATTAAAAACTTTTGCTTTGAAAATATGTATAAGAGAGTGAAGAGACAAGCTACAGATTTGGAGAAAATATTTGTAAATCATCTATCTGACAAAGAGCTCATATCTCGTTCGTACATAAAAATCTCCCAACACTCAACATTAAGAAGCAAACAGTCCAATTAAATAATGTGCGAAACAGATGAGGAAACATTTTGTTGAGGAGTACAAATGGCCAGTAAGTGCATGAAAAGATTTACTGATTGTTCAACATCTTTAGCCAGTAGGAAAATGCAAATTAAGACCATGATGATGGATGCCAGGGTGGCTCAGCAGTTTAGCGCCTGCCTTCAGCCCAGGGCATGATCCTAGAGTCCCGAAATCGAGTCCCACATTGGGCTCCCTGCATGGAGCCTGCATGGAATCTGTGTCTCTGCCTCTCTCTTTCTCTCTCTGTGTCTCTCATGAATAAATAAATAAAATAGTTTTTAAAAAAGACCATGATGAAATATCACTGCACATCTATAAGGATGGCTAAATGTTTTTTTAAATGTGACATCAAATTCTGATGAGGGTGTAGAGAAACTATCTCTCAGACATCATTATGAGAATATAGGATGGAACAACCATTCTGGAAAATAGTTTGGCAGTTTCTTAAAAAACAAACAAACAAACAAACAAACAAACAAAAACACTTACATTATGACCTAGCATGTGCACTCCTGAACCTAGTTTAGCCTAGAGAAATGAAAACTTACATGCACACAGGAGTCTGTGCATGATTGTTCATAGCAGCTTTACTTGTAATAGGAACTGGACATAGCACAAAACTCTTAACACATGAATGGTTGAACATACAATGGAATATAATGTAGATAGAAACTGTAAATATATAAAATATGTAACATGTACCATACATATAAATATAATTCAAAGCATTATAAAGAAACTGAGAAAGAGGAACCCTCTTACACTGTTAGTGGGAATGAAAGCTGATGCAGCCACTCTGTAAAGCAGTATGGAAGTTCCTCAAAAAGTTAAAAATAGAGCTTCTCTACCACCTAGCCACTGCACTACTAGGTATTTACCCCAAGGATACAAATGTACTGATCCAAAGGGGCACCTACACCCCAACGTTCATAGCAGCAATGTCCACAATAGCCAAACTATGGAAAGAGACCAGATGCCCATCAATAAATTAATGTATGGGCAGCCCAGGTGGCTCAGCAGTTTAGCACTGCCTTCAGCCCAGGGCATGATCCTGGAGACCCAGGATCGAGTCCCATGTCAGGCTCCCTGCATGGAGCCTGCTTCTCCCTCTGCCTGTGTCTCTGCCTCTCTCTCTCCCTCTCGGTGTCTCTCATGAATAAATAAATAAAATGTTTTTAAAAAATAGATGAATGTATAAAGAAGATGTGATGTGTATAGATACAGATATGTATAGATAGTGGACTATTACTCAGCCATCAAAAAAATGAAATCTTGCCATTTGCAAGACATGGATGGAACTAGAGAGTATTATGCTAAGTCAATCAGAGAACAACAATTATCATGTGATCTCAGTTATACGTAGAATTTAAGAAACAAAACAAAGGATCATAGGGGAAGGGAGGGAAAAATAAGACAATATGAAAACAGAGAGGGAGACAAATAATAAAAGACTCTTAATCATAGGAAACAAACTGAGGGTTGCTGGAGGGAGGAGATGGGGGGATGGGGTAACTGGGTGAGAGACACTAAGGAGGTCACGTGATGTAATGAGCACTAGGTGTTATATAAGACTGGTGAATCTTTGAATGCTACCTCTGAAACTAATAAAACACTATATATTAATTAATTGAATTTAAATAAAATAAAGAAATTCTTTGAAATATGCAACCACTCAGATTACTCTCAGAGGTTGAGCAGGAAATTAAAAAAAAACTCAAAAGATCACATTCTGTATGATTCCATTTGTATAACAACATTCTCAAAATGGTGAAATTATAGAGATGGAAGAGAGATCCGAAATTTGGGGATGGAGGGCAGTAGAGTGAGAGTGACTATAAAAGGAAGGGCTTAAAAGAGACTGATCTCAAAATGGATTAGTTCTGCATCTTGATCGTGGTAGTGATCACACAAATGTATACCTGTGACCAATGGCAGAATGATATACCCACATTGTACTAATGTCAAATTATTGTTTTTGATCTTGAACTACAGTTGTGTAAGTTGTCACCATTGGGGGAAATGGAGTTACAGAAACATAGATGCCCCTCAAGACTATCTTTGCAAGTTCCTATGAATCTCTATTTCAGGGCAAAAAGTAAAAAATAAAATAAAATTAAGTTAAAAAATAAGTGAAGTATAGTTCCACTTTAATAATATATAAAAACTGGCAAAAACATATCTCTGGTGTTAGAAGTCAGGATAGAGGTTATTCCAGTAGGACAGTGACAAGAAGGGGGCAGAAAGGAGACTTCTGGGCACAGATAATAATCTTGCATTTTGTGGTCTGAGTGTCCATTACATGAATGTGTCACTTTGTAACAACTCATGAAACTGAACACATAATTTGTGCTCTTTTCTGTAGAGTTCTTATATGCCAATGAAAGTTGTAATGAATGAAGTGACAAAGCATTTGGTTTCACATGGGATTACCCATGTGCTGATATGGATGAACATGTTCTGGAAGGCTGCATAGGAACAGTTTCCTTTGCAAAAAGGTGTTAGGAAGGGAGGCCTCCTTTTTGTTTTATACTTTTCTATGCTGTCTCAATTAAAATAAATACATGCTATTGAGCCTCTGGGCTGTCTTTAGCTAGAGTGCCACCCCTCTGGTTCCTCCTGGCCTCCGGGCTGGCTCCTGTGACATCACCACTTTGTGAGGATGGGGCTTTTAAGCCTCTTACCCACTAGAGTCTAGACAGATGTTGGTTGTGTGCAGTGAATCATTTAATCAATCCCTGTGGCTTTTCTCCCTAATGCAAGTGCTTTCCTGGAATGGCAGGCCTAGTGGGTTTTTCTCTTCTGGTCATACTGAATGCATACCTCACATCACCAGCTCATTCACTCCACTTACACAACCCGGCCTCCCTCCAAGCCCCACATCTCATGGGAAGTCTTGGACAGAATAGAGAAAACATAGGCTTTGGAGCTAGACCCCAGTTCAAATCCTGGGTGGTTGTGCAGACTGTATAAACTCCCTCCCTGTGGGTAAGCCTTCATTTCCTCACGCACGAGATGGAAATACAGTGTGAAAATGAAGGAAACCTCATTTAAAATGGGGTCTGGATGACCTGAAGGAGGAGTTGTCATGTACTACCAGTCACCTTAAGAAGAAAACCTTGCATTCCCCAGAGAGAGGAAGCTTACTTTCCATTCCCCAGCAGGAAGAAGGAAGAATTTCTCCTTGCCCCGTAACAGCCCACCTAATGGGAACTCAGTAAAATACCCTCCTAGGTTCCTCCTTTCCCTTATGAAAACAAGCCCCTCTATTCTATTCTCCAGCCTCGCCTATGGTTCACCATAGTTTCCTTATTCTGATTACAATTCCTCTGCTATTCCCAAATAAACTCATTTTGCTGGTAAAATAACTGGCTCTTTTCTTTGTTTTTTTTTTTTTAATCAATAACATATACAGACTTAAGACTTAAAACTGCTATGAGGTTTAAGTGTGACCATATAAATAAATTGTTCCATGCAGCATCTGGCACATGATAAGAGCTTAATATATCAGTTCTCATCCCTGGGATCCTGCTGACCCATCCCTACCCGTCTCACCCTAAAATGACTCCTAATACACTTGTTTTCTAACCTATTCAGCAAGCAAACTAAGCTTACTTATGGCTATTTTATGCAGATTCCGGACTCAAACTTAACGGTTTCATCCCTGCAGTCAAATTCTGTACATGTCAATCCAGCACTTCTTTTGTGGACTTAGGAACTCCATGAAAAGCCAGGGCCATTTGTACAGTCCTTGAGAGCTATTTCCTATCTGTGTAATCTTGGGCAAGTCACAACACCCCTCTGAACCTCCATGTCCTTGTCCACATATTAATATATTGCTTCAGATGGGGATATTCCCATTATTCCCATCCTCATGAAGCTAATGGTGAAGAGCTGTGCTGTCCCAAAGAAATAGAATGGGAGCCACATTTATATCAAATGGTCTGGCAGTCACATTCAAGAAGCAAATAGAAACAGATAAGATATTAATATATTTTATTTGATGAATATATTAAAGATCATTTCAACATGTAATCCATATAAAAATGATTGACAAGATAGATACATTTTTACACTAAATCTTTAAAATTGCATGTTATTTGACACTTTGAGCCCTTCTTGCTTTGAATGAGCCTAATTTCAAGTCCTCGACAGCCACACATGACCCGTGGTGCCATCCCAGACAGCACACCTCCAGCCTTGTCCGTGGACTGAGTGAAGCATTTAGAGTTTCCTCTCCTGGCAGTTCCTAAGGGCACTCATCTCACTGAAGTCCTGTCCCCACTCTGTGTTGACCAGGGCCGGCTTCTGAGCATCTCAGCGGCCTACGGCGATCTGGAGACCGTCCGATACCTTCTCACCGAGAGACGGGTGGAACTGCCCACGGAGCCCACCGATGACAATCCAGCCGTGGTGGCAGCACATTTTGGGCATACTGACGTAGTACAGGAATTGCTGGAGTCTTTGCCAGGTAAATCCCAGGGCATGAGCTTCTTGCCTACCTCTCAGAAATCACCTCTTCTTGGGAAAAAGATAGGCATGGGTGTGGGGGGGAGTTTCCCTCAAAATGCTTGTTTCTTCACACTTTCACCAAGCAGGAGAACCAAAGATCTGGGGCATCAGACTGACAATCCAGAGTAAAGACTACCTGCTAACGGCTGTGCCACATCCCACACTCATTCCCCTTAGCTCAGGAGGTAAATTCTCTCACACTGTATTTGATAAAGATTTTGGATCTCTGCCCCCTTTTTATTTTTTTTAAAGATTTTATTTATTTATCTGACAGAGAGCACAAACAAGAGCAGCAGGCAGAGGGAGAGGAAGAAGCAGGCTCCCCACTGAGCAGGGAGCCCGATGTGGGGATTGACCCCAGGACCCTGGGATCACCACCTGAGCTGAAGGCAGACACTTAAACAACTGAGCCACCCAGGCACCCCCTCTGTCCCTTTTTTTAAAAATTTAATAGATTTTATCCTTTGGCAGTTTTAGATTTTCAGAAATGTTGATGTGAAAGTACAGAACATCCCCATATACCTCCCCGCCAAAAGTTCTTCCATTGTTGACATTCTGTGTCAGTGTCATCAGTTTGTCACAATTGAGGAACTCTTACTGACATATCCTTAGTAACCAGAGTGCAGTTTCCATTAGGGGTCACTCTTTGTGTTTGTATATTCTATGGGTTTTGACAAATGTATAATATGTATCCACTATTAGGGTACAATAATGAACAGTTTCACTGACCTCAGAGTCCTCTGGGCTCCACCCAGTCATCCCTCCCTCCCCCAACCCCCCTGGCAACCACTGATCTTTTTACTGTCTCTGTGTTTTGACTTTTATAGAACGTCATATAGTTGAGCTCGCACATTTTGTAGCCTTTTTAGATTAACTTCCTTTGCCTGATGGTATGCTTTTAAATTTCCTCCATGCCTTTCCATGGCTTGGTAGTCCATTTCTTCATATCCCTGAATAATATCCCACTGTCTGGATGTAGCATGCTATGTGGTGTTTCTAGTAACATGTAATTTTTTTTTTTCTTGGCTGATAGACTCAAGGTGTCCTGTTGTCTTTTAATTTCCTCTGGTGGCCTTGAATGTCCAGGAAGGCATGCCTACAGCTATAGGCCAAGACATTACCTTAGCGATGGCCTTTGGGAGTTAGGTTTCGGTTTGGGAGTGAGGCCAGCTTCATGGGCATGCAACGGTGTGGGCCCTGCACTCAGAAGGCCCGTGCTTGGTTTAACACTCTGCAGTCATCATCTTGAAATCTTTGATAATTTTTAAACAAGGGGCTCAGCTTTGTGTTTTGCATTGGTCTCCACAGATTATGGAACCGTCCTGTCAGGAAAGTTGTCCAAGAGTGTGCTTTGAGTAGATTTGTGCTCAGACTTGTACCCCCTTCATATGTCTGGAGGGAGAATGAGGTTAAGGGTAAGAATCAGGATCATGTTGTGGTCCACAGGTGGAGATTGGGTCCAGCGAGACGTAGGAAGACAAAGAGGAGCCTGGGCACCCCAGAGGGCAGACTCCCTCTCTTCAGGGATCCCCGTGATTAGCTCTGTCATCACCCCAAAGCATCTACACCAGCTGGCTCACAACCTAATGGTGCGGTTTGCATTTCCTGAGCATTCACCATATGAGTCTCTCACTACTGCATTGCCAGGCATTCTGCAGAACTTGAGAGACCTGGAGACTTTTTTAAAAGGTGATCCCAGATCTTTCATAGCTCCTGGGTAAGCAGAAGAAATCGAAACAGAAAGGAGTAATTCCATGCAGTGTCCCCATGCTGAGGTTGAAGTAATTACATAGCGGTCTGGGAGCACACATAGAGAATGGTCTTGTCTGGGTGCAGGACAGGGTCTTCATAAGGAGCTGACATCTGAGCCGGGTTTTGCAGGGTGAGTAGGAGTTTACTTGGCAGACAAGAGAGGGAAGCACTGAGATGGTCCACTTTTGCAGAGCAGGGAGCTTGGCTGGATCTGAGGATGGTTTTCAGCTGCCTTGGAGCATCCTATCTTCAACCCAACTAGGGACAGAGTTTCTGAGACCAAAGGAGTCTAGAGCATTGTTCTGGACGCTGCAGGAAGTACAGAGATGGGCAAAACAGTGGGTGTCCCTGTGAATTTCCAAGCTGGAGGGGAAGGCAGCCACTATCAGGAGTCTGTCGGTAAGACCAGAAGACACACAAAGATACAGCCAGAGAACAAGGGAGGGTTTGAGAAGAGGAGAGATGAGAGGCTCATGGGGGTAGGTACATCATTGTATAGCTATAGACATCATTTGAAATATATGATTACATCATGCCTCATCTCTGTAGCTGAGCAGAGGTGGAGCAGAGGAGGAAGAGGAAGGCTGGAGGCTCTAATAGGGCTCTTTTGGAGTATCCTTGGATTTGGGCCTCAGAAAATACATGTAGGGGGCTGCCTGGGTGTCTCAGTCAGTTAGGTGTCTGCCTTCTGCTCAGATCATGATCTTAGGGTCCTGGGATCCAGTCCTGCATCAGGCTCCCTGCTCAGCGGGAGTGTGCTTGCTCCTCTTTCTCTACCCCTCCTCCTTGTTCATTCTCTTTCTCTCTCTCTCTCAAATAAAATAAAATCTTTAAAAAGAAAAGAAAATACGAGTGAGGCTTTCATACGGTTAAAAGAGCACCCTTTGGTTTCAAGTGTTTAAATCCTTTAGCTTTGCAGGGTTTAAGTTTTGACTTTGCCATTTACCAACTGTGGGACTTTTGGGAAGTCCCCAAACCTCTCTGAGTTTTGATGTCCTCATACTAAAATCATGGCTATGAAATATAGCCTATTACAGCCTCCTCAAATGGGTGTACAGCCATCCTCAACAGAAGGCAGCAGCATGAGGACTGGATCTCTCTTCTCTAGATATCGTTGCAGTAAGCGCGTTGGGGATCCCTGGTTAATAATCAGGGATCCTGATTGCCTACCACCTCCTTGAAGTTGTTAATCCTAGTTATCAGAGGGAGAAGAAGGGACATTTATTTAGCATCTGCTACAGCCCAGGCAGTGCGCCAAGTGCCCTCTCTGCTGGATTTTCATTTCCTCCATCCCGACTTCACCCCTGTTTCCTGGTCAATTTCCTATCATGAAGAGGAGGGCCACTCTCTCCATGCTTGGAAGCACTTTGTTCCTAAGGACTCTGGAAATGAGACAATGTGATGATGCAATTGGGAAGTGTCAGTGTGGAGGATGAGATCATTTTTCCATGGCCTCTACATCCAAAAGAGATTGCATTTCTTTGAACTTGCAGATACTGTAATATTTCAGCCCACACTGTCCCTGCTCATTCAGTGTGCTCACTGTTATTTCCTCCTTGAATTAAGTTGGTGGTTGTTGTAGGGAGTAACTCTCAAAGTTTTAGGCTGGACAGTTAGATCTGTTTCTTTCATCAAAGCCTTTTTTCTTTCATTTTTGAAAGTAATATATGTATTTACAGATCATTTAGAAATGCAGAAAAGTGTTAGTATGCTAAAAACATAATGACAAATAATGAGTTAGAACGTATAAAGCCAGGTACTTGACATACATAATGTCACGCAATCCTCACATTACGCCTGGGAGGATTTGTGTTTTCATTTCCATTTTACCAATAGGTAAACTGAGTCATGGAGAAGTTAAGAAATTTGTTTAAGATGACACCGCTAAGGGGTGCCTTGGTGGCTTAGTCGGTTAAGTGTCTGCCTTCCACTCAGGTCATGATCCCAGGGTCCTGGGATCGAGCCCTGCATCGGACTCCCTGCTCAGTGGGGACCCTGCTTCTCCCTCTCTGTCTGTGGCTCCCCCTGTTTGTGCTCGCTCTTAAAATCTTAATAAAATAAAATAAAATAAAAGATTACACAGCTAAACTATTTTAACCCTAAGCTACTTGTCTTCAAAGCCCATGTCTCTGTATGTATTGATACTCTGGGGAGGAGGTCAAGGCTAGGGATAGGGAGAGAGGTGAGGTACATGGTCACAATCCCACTACCCAGAGATAATACTGCAACACTGGGGTGGTACATTTGGTCTTCTTTCCACACATACATTTTTTAATTCAGTTACAATCATACCATATATAGTGTTTTGAATGCTTTTTCCTCACTTGGCATTATGTGATGAGCAAGTGGGTTTATAATGATGTGGGAATATGCAATCCATGAGAACTATTCCAGAAAATACTACCAACTTGACAGAAGGGACTTTCAGCTGGAAACAGGACAGCTCGATTTATCAATGGTCCAAGGGGAGATCAGAGTGGTTACAACCAAAACCCTTCAATGGTACTTTCCCGTTGCCCTGTCATCTCCTGCTAGGTCCCTGCAGCCCCCAGCGCCTGCTGAACTGGATGCTGGCTTTGGCTTGCCAACAGGGGCACCTGGGGCTGGTGAAGCTCCTCGTCCTGACACATGGGGCTGACCCGGAAAGCTATGCAGTCAGGAAGAACGAGTTTCCTGTCATCGTGCGCTTACCCCTCTATGCGGCCATCAAGTCAGGTGAGTCCCCCAGTCAATCCTATCCATGGGAACCCTTGCAGGTTTGAGATGTGGGATGATGTCTTCCCCCTCACCTCTAGCTCTTGAAGTGCCTCTGTGGAAACATTTGCAAAGTCCATTACTTGCCTCTTTTTCAAAATGTCTGCACCTTCCCTCATTTACCCCATTCACCTCTTGCAAGGGGATCTCAATGACAGGGACAAACTGTGGCAGATGGAACCATAGTAGGGGGCACTCCACAGGACAGAGGCCCACAGAAAGTCACTCACTAACAGGAACTTGACATCTCAAGAGAAGTAATAGAGAAGTTCTACCACACAACTACCCTTTTCATTCCCATCTCACATACTAGCATCTGCCATTCTGGACAGCTCTGACACACTCTACATCTGGATGCCATTTCCTGTCCTTTAGGAAACGAAGACATCGCCATATTCCTGCTGAGACATGGGGCTTTCTTCTGTTCCTACATCTTACTGGACAGCCCTGACCCCAGCAAACATCTCCTCAGGAAGTATTTCATCGAAGCTAGTGCCTTGGCCAGCAGTTGTCCAGGAAAAATGGTGAGTAGTCACTGCCTGTGGATGAATGCATAAAGAACAGGTGGTACACGTATACGATGGAATATTTTTCCATCACAAGCAAGGAAAACATCCTGCCATTTTCAACAACATAGACAGATTTTAAGGGCACTGTGCTGAACAAAATGAATCAGACACAGAAAGACAAATACTTATATGATCTCACTTCTATGTGGAATCAGAAAAAAACAAACTCAGAAACAGAGTAGATGATTTGCCAGGGGCTGGAAGGTACAGAAAATGGGGAGATGTTGGTCATAGGGTACAGGCTTCAGTTACAAGATGAATAAGTTCTGGAGATCTAAAATACAGCTCTGTGATTATAATTAATAATACTGTACTATATACTTGAAAGCTGTGAAAAGAGTACGTCTTAAGTGTTCTCACCACAGGAAAAAAAAAAGTGGTAACTGGATAACATCATACAGGTGTTAGCTAACACCATTTGCATTTCCCCTAATGTGTGTTGCCTGTTACTGTTTGTTGATTATTTTCCTGAAGGGTTGGTCATCTCTTATCATTTTGGACAGTCTTTTTGTATATCACATATTAAACCTCCTTTTATCATACATGGTACCAGTATCTCCCCCAATCCCTTATTTTTCTTCTGTCTGTTATCTTTGTGATAATGAAGATATGAGAATATGTAATCAAATATATTTTTCATTAATGGCATCTGGGCTATATGAGAAGGTCATTTCCCCCTCAATTTTATATAAATATTCTCCTCCTGAGGTATCTCATAATATTTTTTATTATTTTGGTTTTTACATTTGAAGCCTCAGTTTTTCTGAAAAACATATTTATTTGTATGTGAGGTATGAGGGAGAGAATATAGCTTTCATCTTTTCTAATTGGGTGATCAATTATTATGGCACAATTTTTTAATTAGAGCTTCCTTTTCCTTCTGAATTGAAATGTCATCATTGTTATTTTCCCCGGTATCTATCTGTATGCATTTTGGGATTCTCTGTACTGTTCCTATTAATGTGTTTCTATGTTTGCCATACTGTCTTGGGAACACACATTTCATTTAAGTCTTACAGCCTGTTAATGCATGTTTTCTACTTATTGTTTGTTTTTTTTTCTTTGAAAAATATTTTGTTCTTCCATTTTGTGAATATCCTACAGTGACTTTATTTGTGCAGAGTTCATGTTCTTTAATGAGACTTTGTATTTTATTTATTTTGTATTATTTTTCATATTTTAATGAGATTTTATAGTTTTCTTCATAGAGAACCTGGATCTATAATGTTTATTTGTGGCTTCTTTCTTGTTTTTGCCACTATTTGAATGGAATATAATTCTTTTCCATTTCTATTTCTAACCCGATGTTACTGGTATGGAGAAAAGCTCTTCTGTTTATTTATGTTTTATCTAGTACCTTTACCAATTTCTTTTATTAATTCTAATAGTTTCTAGAAGAATTCCTTGAGACTGTTGGTATGTGATAAAAGCACGTGTAAATTCCAAATAGGTTTGTCCCTCTTTTTCTATTATTTATATAACTTATTTTATTTCATGTCTCATGGTACCACTAGAATTTTCAAGAGTTGAATCATGGTGATAGCAGATTCATCTCTCTTGTTCCTGATTTTAAAGGTCTTGACCTCAGCAATTTATAGGCATTTGCTGTAGATTTTTGGTAAATAGACTGTTGTTAGATTTAGGTAGTTTCCATGTATTCTTTTTTTGCTTCAGAGTTTTTACTAAGAAAGATTGCTGGATTTTGTTAAATCCATTTTTGGCAGCTTCTGATATATTCATGGAGCTTTTCTGTTTTGATTTGTTGATGTAACGAATGATGATAATATATTTCCCTTTTCATTTTTGATGTTGGACAGTTTTACTTTTTCTCTTTTATAAACTTAATCAGACCAAACAGGCATTTACATGTTCAAGTGGTCTTGTCAGAGGACTTGTTAGATTTTATTCATTTCTTTTTGGGGAAGCAATTTGTTCTGTTTGTTATTTCATTAACTTTAGCTTCTATCCCTACTAAAACCTTCATATTTTCTTGAGTATTTTATTTGTCTCTGAGTATGTTGGGTGTTGTGGTTAAGGCAAGGCCATGGCATGAGACTTATGGCCTAATCTGGGCTCCAGACCTTCATCTGGTAACTTTTCCTCTCTGTGTTTCCTCATCTGAGAGGTAAGAAAAATAAAGAGAGAGAAAGTATCTGTCTCAGAAGGATGCTTGACAATGAAACGTGGTAATATTGGTAACATTCTAAAACCAATGCCTGGCACATAGTAAGTACCTAATAGATGATAACTATTATTATTGGAGTTACTTTTTGGATTTATTGAGTTAAATATTTCAGTCTTTTTTCCTCTAATTTTAGCTTGTCAGTTGCATCATACAAGTCTTTCAGGTGCTGCCAATTTGTGCTGGATTTCTTTATCAGAATCTAAAATACACACATATGTACACATATACATATTTATAAATATACATGTATATATGTTTATACATACATATATATATTTCCTACTTCTGATTTTTTTCTAGTTCTTCACATTGTTCTATCAAGTTGTTGCTTCATATGCCTGGTTTATGGCTTTATGACCTGTTTTGACGTATTTTGATGTATTTCATTATGTCAAATACCTGCTTTAATCCTGTTCATGCTTTTATCCTTAAAATTGGGATTGTCTGCTCTCCACATGGCCACACTGCATTCTTTTTCTTTGCATCAACATTGTACAAGTTTTCCCAGACATTCATCTTCAGTTTTTTCATTGTCTTAGGTGTATTTCTTATAAACAGCATTTAGTTTTTCATCCCTCCTCAGAGTATCTTTGAGGAATTCACTCAATTCACTTTTCTGTGGGACCTGTCATACTGATTTATTACTTCCATCTTTTTGTATCATATTTTTTGCTATTCCCTTTTAACTGTTCCCTTATTTTTGCTGGTTTCCTAGTTTTTAAAGAATACCAATATTCTTATTGATAGTAAATGTACAATAAATATTAAATATTAGCCTCACATTGTAAAAGGAAATACTTACCATGCAGCCCTTATCTTTATATTGTGCTTGGTGTTTTTTCCAACACTTTCTTATCTTACTTGATCAACTCAATAAGAACTGCAGGGAATAGAATCTGTTTTCCAGATGAAAATATTATGGTTTAGAGACATTCTGTTACTTGTTCAAGGACAGCAAATACTAAACAGTATCAGCCCAGAACCTGAGTCTTTCGAACTCAAGGCTTTTCTCATTTCATGATTCACGAACTATACCTCAGTACATCATGATTGTCATACTTTTCTGTACAATAACTCCCTGGGAACTTTTAAAAACCCCAGTGCTCATGACAGACCTGATACTAATTGAATCTGAATCTCAGATGGACCTGCATCAGTTTGGCTTTTAAAATTCCCCGGGTGATTCCAGTGTGCACCCAAGCTTGAGAGCTGGTAACTTTGATCTTCTTGGCTAAACATTAAAAGCAGAAATGGTTGGCATCTTTATCTGCCATCTTTTCTACAGGGCAACTCCAGCTCTGCTTGCCAAGATAGGCATAGCGCATAGAAGTGATTATTGCATTTTAAGAAAGACAATGTTACTTTTCTTCTCCTTGGCCTAGAAGAGAAAATGAAATTACAGTGCAGGCTGAATCATAAGGATTTTTTGGGCTTCCTCAAAGCAGGTGCTATTTTCACTATTCACATGAATTTCAAAGGCAAGTGCCTTGCAGTGGGTGTGTCTGGCTGCCTGTGATCTAGAACCTGTAATAGCACATTCCTTCAGTGCTGCTGGCAGAAGACAGGGAGGCAGGCAGCCCAGAGGGATCCAGCAGTCAGGAAGGATGACTCAGGAACCAGAGGTAAGTGCTGGTACCTTCCCAGGTGTACCTGGGAGTACCTGTAAGTGTGGGTTTCCCAGGTGTGCAGTGGGTTTGAACTGGCGTTTTTGGTCCTGAATAGTAGGTAGGGGCAGTCATTAAAAGGGTGCTTTGCTGCCCTGTATACATGGTCTAAAAACTCCTTGGTTTTGCTGGCATTCATGGCAGTGACCTTGCTGAATTAGTCATCTTGTCTTTGGTGTGTTTATGCTTTGCCTCCTCCACCAGCTAGTGGGTGTTTTTTGTTTGTTTGTCCTTTAATGTAATTACTGCTTCTGTGGAAGCCACTGCCAGGTTCAGAACCTTCCTGTGTGTCTCTGGGTCAGGCATCCCCTCATTCCCAGCCTGCCAGAACCTGCGTCTGCCCACAAACAAGGAACTGCAGAGAAGCCCATATTGGTTGTGTTGGTATTTGGTAAGGAAATTTCCAAAAGCCCACACTACGTGGTCTGGACATACTTTTAGAACAGCAAACACAAAGCCAAGTCGGACCTGACCAGAGATGCTTCTTGGCTCCAGTTTGTTGGCACCCCTCTTGAAAACTGCCAAACTCCTGCCTGAACATATAATGAGACAGTCCACGTTCATGGCAAGGGTCCTGTCAATGTTTGCCTTTGCTTTGTTGCCATGAGAAATAGCAACATTTTGATGCTGGCATGCCCAGAAAGGAGCAGGAAAACTCAAAAATGCCAGGAAAGGCCGCCTAAGCAGGTCCTGGAATATGATCGATGATGTTTGTCTCCAGTCAGGAGGTAGAGGGCCAGGCTATAGGGCTTTCTGGGGCTATTCTGAGTGTTGCAAGTAGACAAGAGCTGGAATTAATTTTGAAACAACCCAGTGGAGAAATTATTAATTTCCTCTTAAAAGTCTCTAATGGTTTTAAATCTGGCAGCTCACCTAGAGAGGAACATTTATCATTATTACCGTCATCATCATCATTCTTTGGATCAGTTCTGGCTTATGTACCTTAAAAATTCCTGGTGGCCCACCATTCAGATGCCTGTGTCTGTGCTCAGAGAGAAACATCCTGGCTGCACATTTTCAGATCCGAAGCAGGCTTTTTCCATCCATGGGACCTGCTGCGTCTGAGGACTTGTGTTTGCAGGATGCTCAGAAAGGATAAGAGGCAGCAAATATGGCCTCCTGGATGTTTCTGAAGCCTTCGTGAGAGGTTGATAGAGTTGGCTGAGTGGGGGGTGTGTGCTCCCGAGAGACCCTGAGGCACTGTGGGCAAGCAGCCTTTCCTGAGGGACCCTGAGTCCTCTGGGAAACACCCTTGTCTTGGGTAAGGCCTCACACTTGGTGCAAAGAGTTTTTATTCCAGAGTTCTATGCTTTCCAGAGCATTTCAACATACACAGATTCCCACCTTCCTGGTCCCTCACACCTTGCTCACAGCTGGCAGCATAGCAGGTGTAGGAACCAGTGTCTCCAGAATTCAGGCTCTGGACCAGCAGTGACCCAGTAGATAAAGAGGCAGAGCTAGGTACAGATTCACTGCCCAGGTCCTGGCCTCTTCACCACTCACTTGGGTGAGAGGAAGAGAGAGTCTTTCATCAGCCCCTCAAAAGTTGTGAAGGCACACTCAGAACTGCTCAGGCCTCTGTCCATCCATTCAGCTTTTCCTGTGCCCTAGTGAGGAATTTAGCTAATCATTCCACTTGTGTCCATTTTCTCTAGTTTCCAACTACTGAATCTTTACCTGCCCTTAGGCCTTCCTTATTTGGATGCTTTCCCTGTGGCTACTACCCATGCTATTAGTTCTCCTTAAAACCTGAAATCAGGTAGCAAGATGAGCCAGTAGATCCAGTGAGCCAGTTACTCTATAACCTTTCAAGGAGGTGTTCATGACAAACTTCCTACTAGACTTAAAACACAAGACAAAGCAGCAGTGTTAGAAACCACTTCTACGGGGCACCTGGGTGGCTCAGTGGTTGAGTGTCTGCCTTTAGCTTGGGTCGTGATCCTGGGGTCCTGGGATCGAGTCCTGCAACAGGCTTCTCACAGGGAGCCTGCTTCTCCCACTGTCTATGTCTCTGCCTCTCTCTGTGTCTCTCATAAGTAAGTAAATAAAATCTTTTTAAAAAATTTAAAAAAGGAACCACTTGTACTTGGTTCAAATGGAGGAAATTATTAATAAAACAGAGATGCAGAAATAGTAAAACTATTATTTAGCTTACATGATCAACTGGAGAATATAGTCAGGGAACAATGAGAAGAAAATGTTCGATGTCATTGCAACCATGGGTATCAGCATAGACAACTGTGTATCAATTGTATATCATCAGTCAGTATAGACATTTGTAATGATACAAATAAATTTCAAACAGGTAAGAGTTAAAATTGGAAACTCATCAGAATATATTTTTAAAAGGGCATTTATCCCACTTGTAAAAAGGGAGATGATTCCATGATCATTTTTACAAATATACAAATGATATAAAGGTACATTGTCAGAAATAAGATGAGTGATTTATATATTAAAGCAAAATACTTGTAGGAAAATATAATTTTAAAAAGAAATATATTGGGATCCCTGGGTGACTCAGCGGTTTGGCGCCTGCCTTCCGCCCAGGGCGTGATCCTGGAGACCCGGGATCGAATCCCACGTCGGGCTCCCTGCTTGGAGCCTGCTTCTCCCTCTGCCTGTGTCTCTGCCCCTCTCTCTATCTCTCTCTGTCTCTCATGAGTAGATAAATAAAATCTTTAAAATATATATATATATATATATATATATATATATATATATATACACAGAAAAGAGAGCAATGAAGTTTTCTGAAAAAAAAAGAACTCACCAAAACACCAGTAGGTCACTGATACAGTGTACATGTCAGCTGATCATTAAACTTAATTCAGCCAATGTTTATAGATCACCCACCAGATGCTCAGGACTCAGCAGTGACCAAGCCAGGACCATGACCCTTGCCACCGCATTGCTTACAGATGCCACTGGGCAAGAAGAGAAATGAAGAGTTTTACATAGAAGAAACACAGCCAGTACATCATGGCATGAACACAGATATAACTCCATTGACAATTACAGAAATTCAAATTAAAACAACTTGAAAGGACTGACACAAACCTATTAAACCAGCAAAAATAAACATGAATACTGAGTAAGACACTTGGCAGGGTCGTAGAGAAATGGGCACACCAATCAATGCCTTACTGCTGGCACTGTAAATCCGTTCCATATGTGTGGAAAGTCATTGGCATCATGTGACAAAAGCCATAAAACTCTTCTCCCAGCAAACTGTTCTGAATTTGGTATTTCCTTTCTGAAAGATACCTCTAGGACATAATTCAAAAGGAAAAAAAAGCAATTCCCACACACATGGTCAAAGCACTGCTATTTGTAATGAGAAGTTAGGGGAAGGAAAGAGAAATGTCCAGCTGCAGGAGGAAACTATACCATCCATGCTATACCTTCAGGGTGGACAGCAGAGAGCCAGGAAGAAGCGCGCCTGTCTCCTCAGCACTCAGCACGCCAGGCTCCTTGACCCAGGATACCCTTCAAATCTTAACCCTATACAACATCCTCAGGAAGGTTCCTTTGACCCCTAGTCCTGATCCGATTCCCCCTTATATCTCCCCAAGCTTCCTGCCCATGACATTCTCATCTAATGTCAACTCCCTTATTTGAAAGAACAATTCTCAAAAGCAGAGAATTTAGCCAAGTTGGCTTACCCTGTGTTTGACCCCCCAGTGTAGGGCTGGAACAGAATAAACAGATGGTTGCATGGATGGATGAATTTATGGATGGATGGTTGGATGGACGGATGGTTGGATGGTTGGATGGTTGAAACTTTATATATGCAGTAAATCTCCCATTTACGTAAGACTTCATAGCTGACAAAGAACTTTGCCAAACATTCTACTTTAATCACCTATAAGGTAGAAATTTTTGTCTTTATTTAAAAGTTGAGAAAGCCGAAGGTTCTCTCAACAGCAAGTTAACAGTAAGTTAACTGCAGACATTTCGGGCTTCCCCCTCCCCCCCTTCTCAAATAGATGTTGGCAAAATTAACTTGGAACTAGTGACGGAATATTTCTTGTAAGCTTCCTATTTTTAAAAGGAATGACTGAAATACTACAGGAGAAAAAAGCATAGTGATTTTTTAAAAGAAAAAAACCTCTATTTAAAAAGGTTTTAGTGAAGAAAAAGTGATACATTTTATTAAACACCTTTTGGCATTCAGATATTCTTTTTTAAAAGATTTTGTTTATTCATGAGAGACGCAGAGAGAGAGAGGCAGAGACGCAGGCAGAGGGAGAAGCAGGCTCCCTGTGGGGAGCCCAATGCAGAATCAATCCCTGGACCTGAGATCACAACCTGAGTTGAAGGCAGACGCTCAACCACTGAGTCACCCAAGTGCCCCCAGATATTCTTAACTACAGAGACCAAACTGGTGGTTACCAGAGGGCAGGAGGGGGGTGAGGGGTGGGGAATGGAGGAAACAGATGATGGGGATTAAGGAGGGCACTTGTGATGAGCACCAGGTGATGTATGAAAGTGTCACATCACTATATTAAACACCTGAAACTAATATAACACTGTACGTTAGCTCCACCAGAATTTTTAAAAATTAATAAAAAATTAAAAATGAAGAAAAACTTTGAAATAAAATACTAAAAAAGAATTATATTGGATTAGGAAGCATTGTGGAGTGACTCTCCAGTTATTTTCCTTATTTATCTTAATACATTATTTTGTTTTTCTCTTTTTATGTCACTCTGAGAATTTTTTGTTTTGTAAGTATATCTTGCATTTCAACCTTGTCATTTGGTTCTTTAGCTGTGGCCAAAGACAGCATTTCCCATAACTTAAGCATTGTTTTTACACTGGTCACCAGGTTGTCATTTTCATTCTCAGACTATTAAAGGTACGTTTAAAGCTTTTTAATTTAGTAAGTTGATTATTGACTTTATTATTTTTTTCAAAGACCCTTGACTTGGCTTTATTTATTGACTTCCTTGTCTTGACTTCATTCCAGCATTTCTCTATGCTTAGTCTAATTATCTTAATTTTCCTGTTTTCTTTTAGCTTTCTACTCTGACTAGGGTGGGGTTGCTTTACTATGTTTCACTTTTTTTTTTTTTTGCAACTGTAATCAGAGTTGTGCGCTGTCTTTTCCATTACTTGTAATACTTTTTTTGTTCTAAAAATATATTCTTCTTTTTTTCTAAAAATATATTCTGTTGTGACTTGGTTTTCCTCTCCTACACAAACATGACTTACAAGGGCATGTTTTCATGTTCAAAGAATTGGCAACCCTCATTCTGCTTCTCTCGGTTCTGCCTCAATTTTGCTTTTGTCGTCAGATAAGATAGATCAGGTGTTTGCCTCTCCCTGCACCTTCTTCCTATTCCTTTTTCCTTTTTGCTTTTCCTTCATACTCAGAATTTAATCAAGTAATGGGTAGGCTCATACCTGTTTGAACACAGAATTCATTCTCCTGCCCCCTACCATTGGGGATCCCGCATTTTTATGGCAGTGTGTCGCTCTACAATTCCTCTATTCATTTTTTGCATATTTGGCCTATCATCATCTGCTGGCATTTTTCTTGAATTTGCATTAGTCTTTCTTTTACCTATTTTGCCTGGGGTTGGAACATAAAGATTCAGCATGGTCGTATTTTGGGAGTATGGCTGTTTGAGCATCTTTATTACTATCAAGGTGCTTTGGTTATTTCTCTGAATGCCTTTGAAACCATGCCAGCTTTTCCACGGCCATGAGAACATAGTGGTCCGGTAGGAAGAGACCAGACAGAGCATTCGGCACCTGAATTGCCATCCTGGCTCTGTTACCTTTGAGCAAGTTGTCTCTCTGAGGTTCTTTATATGCCAGACTTTACAGGGTTAGTGTGAGGGCCAGCTGAAAACGTGAACACAACAGTCTGTGAATGCATTGCAAAGAAAGCATCACCGAGATGGTGTCAGCATGTGATCACAGCCCAATTTCCAGTTTCCCTGCTGGACCTTGACCTTGGAGGCAACACGTGAGTCTGTGTTAACTGTTTAAAATGCCATCATATGTTTACTTGTAAGTTATTTTTGTGCTTATATTTCCCATTGATCTCTTTTTTTTTTTTTTTAAGACTGAGAGAGACAGAGACAGCAGAGTGAGAGAGAGCATGAGCTAGGGAGGGGCCGAGGGAGAGGAAGAAGCAGGCTCCCCACTGAACAGAGAGCCCAATGTGGGGCTCTATTCCAGCACCCCAGGATCATGACCTGAGCTGAAGGCTCAACCAGTTGAGCCGCCCAGGTGCCCACCCCCGCACCATTGATCTAGTTTCTATAGCAATATTTCCTTTGTTGGTTCCCCTTAAATCATATTGGCAGCTAACCACTAATTCTGGTAGTTACAGTATTTTGAGCAGACATGCTTTTTTTCAATGTTGATAGTGTGTTTTGTTTTGTTTTCTCCTTCAATCATTTCATTAACTAAGTCATTGAATTAATCTTCTTCCTGAGTCAGAGAGGAAGGCTGAACTCCCCTTCCTCTTTATCTCTCTCTTCCTTTACTCCCTGTATTTATTCTCAGGTCACTTTTGAAACTCTCCTTCACATGATGGAGCCCTCCGAGGCTTTTTGCTAATTTAATGACCAATCTTACCGTCCTTGTCCTTCCCTATTCATATTTCTAATCTACTTGTCTCCATGGGCATCCTTTTTGCCTTCTAGAATCTCTATTTCTTTCTTTTCCATTTTAAATGTGTGGGCCTCTGTCCATGGAATGTTCTAGGTTCTAGGGTCTTGATTTCTCTCACCTGCATTTGGCTTGTTACCATCTGTATCAGCACTACTGTACCAAAAATTGGTTGGCTTGGATAACAGAGATGTACTGTCTCAAGTCCTGGAGGCTAGAAGTCTGACATCAAGGTGCTAGCAGTAGTGCTTTGTTCTCTCTCAGATCTTGAGGGAACCCTTCCTTGCCTCTCCCTAGCTTCTGGTGGTAGTTGGCAGTCCTTGGCATTCCTTGGCATGTAGACCAATCATTACAGCCACATGCCATTTTGTCCCTGTGTGTCTCCACATCGTCCTGTCTCTTCAGGGACCTATCGTTGTGACTAAATTTCCCCTCTTCATAAGAAAACCAGTCATATTAGATGAGGACCTATCTTAATGACCTCATTTGACTTAATTATCTCTGGAAAGACCCTCTCTCAAATGATGGTCACATTCTGAGTTAGCGAGGGTAAGGGCCTCAACATATCTTTCTTTTTTTTTAAGGTTGATTTATTTATTTATTCATAAGAGACACAGAGAGAAAAGACGAGACATAGGCAGAGGGAGAAGCAGACTCCCTACAGGGAGCCCGATGCAGGACTCAATCCCCAGACACCAGGATCATGACCTGAACCGAAGGTAGACGCTCAACCACTGAGCCACCCAAGCATCCCTCCAACATATTTTTTATGGGGAACACAGTTCAGCCCATAACACCATCCTTGTGGCCACCACCAGCCACTCCATTGCTCTTGGTCTGGGTCCACCAGTCATGGCCACTTCACAGGCATGGGCAGTTGTCCAATCTCCTGCTCGTCCTTACATGTTGAATGTCCCATCTCTTCCTGAGAACCTTTCCCAGCCAGAGTGCAGGGACTTGAGCAGCAGGTGTTTGGAGGGTTTCTCCCGGGGGCAAAGAGGCAGGCGTAGTAGCAAGCACAGTGGCAGGCACAGTCAGTCAGGTCTTGTATGGCATAGCCCTCACATGCACGGGGAGGCTGGGACAGAGCCACTGTCTCCAATGTGCTGATCCTTTATCCAGCCAAATCCTTGTCATCCATGGCCTCCCCTGACAGTCTGGGTTCATGGAGGACATTTGCAGGCATCTTCATTTGTAGGGTTTCTTTTGATTTATTCTTCAGGCTTTTCGCTGAGTCAGTTCTATTTGGATTAGACCCATTCGTTTGGCAGTTTCTCCAGCTGTCTGGTTGCTCCTTCACATATCAGAAGGTGGCTGTTATCTTTCTGGCTGGGACAATAAGGAGAAGGCACTCTGCCATCACACCCAGAAATTTTTGCTTAACCACCCAAAAAAAGGCTTGGGTTTTATGTTGGATTAGCAAATACATTTTAGAAGATTCTGTGGCTTCCTGTCCCCTTTTAACATGTAAGGATGGATCTTTGAACCTGCACTCTGGCGAAGCTGTTCTCTACCTAACCAATGGCAGAGGCGCACAGCCCCCTGCCAACCCACAACTCTCAAGGTGAAAAGCCAGGTTGAAAGCATCTGTAAGCCACAGCCTTTCACTTAACAATTAATCTGTCTCCAGCCAATAAGGGTTGCACTGATCCAAAAGCAAGCACAAGTGATGCAGTTGTGGCCTGCTGGCTCTTTCGGTGGTATTTTATGTCTGGTAGCTTCAAGAAGGTTTGTCAAGGCAGATAACTGCCCTCCTGGACCGCAGTCCCCATCGCGGGACAAGGAGGTCTTTCGTATACAGAAGCACCCCAAACATCACTCTCTGCCTTGAGCTGTGCCCTTAAATACCTTTAGTCCTTGATTCATTCCTAATCACTACCTTGGGAAACAAGTTTCAAAGTCATTACGCTATGCCTTCTGGAAAAGCAGTACTTCCTTCTCTTTTGCCCAAAATTTATGAGGCTCATCCTTGAAGACAAACATGAGCACGTTTCTGTTTGTTCCAGAGCAGGGGTGACTTAAGCACGGCACTGGTGAATTGGTGGGGGTCTCCGCATCCACCTGCTTTTGATTTTTCAATTCAGCGTGCATGGATTTCATTATGTAATTGCTGGCTTTGCTCCCTCGGAACTTTGTTTATTGTGATCCTTCCCAGGGCTAAACACAAATAAGTAATAAGGACTTTGGGGCTTACCCGGCTAGCTTCCCATGTCAAGTGCATGGCCATCTGCTTACCTCTGCGTGTGTTAACTTCCCTTCTATCACTTTGTAAACACTCGGGCACCCTGTGATGTGTGGGCACCAAAATGAAAATCACTTTTGTTAATGACAGTTTTCAAACCAACCCAAGACCAGGTAGAAATCTCACCTGTTTTGGGTTTGTGGTTTGTTGTTTGTTTGTTTGTTTTTCCAGCCGCCAAGCCCAGAAATCTTTTCACAAGGATGTCTATACTCTGAGTGTATTGTCCTGTTTTCAGACTTCTACTTTTCACTAGTTATCCTGGGGAGTGAGTTTAACAAGATTTCCACCCTGCAGAAACTCTGGCAGGGGAAAGACCTCGAAAGAGCTCTCAGTTTCAGGAACTGGCAGCATCTGCTTCCTCATGTCCGGCAAAATCAGTGGCACACACAGCCACTCCCTTCTTATTGGTGATTTTCTTCTAGCACATGCATTTCCCTACAGGTGTTCTTTCTTGGCTTTGTGGTCGACGTCACCTGCTCACAGTCCATGAAGATCAAGAAACCCATGAGTTAGGGTGATCAGATGCACGTTCAACGCACGCATGTACAGACACACACACCGGAGCCTTTGAACCGGGAACTCCCTGAGCCTTGGTTCTGTCTGCCACGTCCGCGTCTTTAATCCGCCTCAGTGCTGACAGGATGGCTTGCAAGTAGCAGTACTCTGGCCAACGTGGCTGAATGTACATGTACAAGAGAAGCAAGATGGTGTCCTCATAACAGAGCTGCAGGTGGTAACACAGACCCCTGCTGGGAACGAGGAGGGCAGTCCTTGCACCGAAGCTTGCAGGATGAATAGAACTTAGGGGGTAGGAGGGCCATGAATCCCAAGGGACAGAAACCAGAGCAGGGTGCAGAGCAATTGGGGTAGCAGAGTGGAGTGTGAAGACCAGCCAGGACTGCAGAATCTTGGATCCTTGAGTGATCTCATGACGCCTACTGTCAAAAGAAGGCCAGTTTTCAGGAATAAGCTTTTACAAAAGCTCTCTCAGCTCCAGGCCCACCAACCTTGTGTTTCCCACAGTAGCCAAGCATGACCAGACCACGCACATTCCAGGCGGAGTGTGCAGCCCCAGAGCACCCCAACAGCCCTTTGGCAGATGGCACAGTCAGCTACTGACGGCGAGGCCACACTCCCATGGTCCCCACAGCTTACCTAAGAATTTCAGTGCTGCGTCCACTTTCTGAGCTTTGTGGTTCATTCACAAACAGGCAGTTTCTGTGTTTAATTGGCATTTTTTCCCCTTGGCCTGGAATCCTCTGCTCTCAGGGGCATGCCTATCCCCCAATTTCTTCTACCTACAACAAATTATGAACTCCATAAGCCCTCTGCCAACAGGAATGCAGAGGGCAAGCAGAGGGCAGGGAGGAGACAGGCATAAAGCTGGAAAGTGGTTGGGGAGGCTGGCAGTGTGGGGCTCCCCGGGGAAGGAGGTCAGATGTTCAGCTGCAGACAGGCTGGGGGGTCAGGGAAGGCTGACATTTTAGGATGATCGATCCAATTAGAGGTGTGAATGGATGGATTGCATTCTCAGTGGTTTGATTCCTGTGAGTGCACAAACATTCATTTAGTGTCTGCTGCATGCTAGCCATGCTGCTAACCATCCAAGGCTGTGAGTCTAGGCTCTGTCTGTACTGGAGGTGCACACAGGCCAGGTTCTGGGCAGCTCACTCAGACCATGGGTGCAGGAGATGATCCTTGGTCTGAGCTAGTGCAGAATGAAATTAGCAGGCAGGTTCATATAAGGGGAGCCTAGCCAGACAGGGCCTGAGAAGGTATCCATGTCCACCACATCATGCCCAAGGCACAACCTAGAGTTAGGCAGACACAGGACTCAGGTCTCCTGAGGTCAAGCCCCTGCTCCTTATTCAATTATAGGCTGCAGTCGATCCTCCAAGAATGTCTCGTGTATGCGTACCATAATCGGTTCATGTCAGAGCAACAATCTGATCAATCTGATTCATTTCTGGCTCTCTCTCTTTTAAGATTTCATTTATTTATTTATGAGAAACACGCAGAGACATAGGCAGAGAGAGAAGCAGGCTCCCTGTGGGAGCCTGATGTGGGACTCGATCCCCAGGACCCCAGGATCATGACTTGAGCCGAAGGCAGATGCTCAACCACTGAGCCACCCAGGTGCCCCATTTCTGGCTTTTTATTTATTTTTGATGGTCCTGTCATTTATTTATAAGACTTTCAAAAGACACCTAAGATTTGTTGTTGAAAGTCAAAACCAAAACCAGCCTCCTTTTCAGCTTCCATCTGGCTGCTGTATTAGTTCAAGCCAAATCCACTTGATGTTGAATGACATACAGTGTGAGTGGAAAGTCAGACTGTCATCCCAGCCTTTTGGCTTTGTGTCCAGCTGTCTGGGCCTAGGCCCGGGTCCAATGTATTTCTCCAAGAACCCAGGAAGAGGAGGCCACCAGGCCCTTGGAGGGCCTTCTGTTACTTGGCATTGCAAAGCCTGGAACAGTGACCTTCCTGTCCACCTGTTCCTGGGTTGGCTATCATGCTTATCCCAAGGCTCCCTACAGGAGGACACTGTCCTTCTTAGCACACAAACCAGAGAGATCCTGAGTCTAGAAGTGACCTAGACATCGTCTGGTCCCTAAGCACTTATTTAACAGATGAAAACCAACAATAACCTGATGAAGGGTGATACAGTTATGAATTATGGAAAGATTAGGAATCCTGATACAGGACAGAAAATAGTCATAAAGACATTTCTGTGCTAACTGGGACTATTTGAACGTGGACTGTGAATTTGATCGTATTGATCAAATGGTAAGTATATGGTGGTCACGTAGCAAACCATTCTTGTTCTGTAGAGATACATGCTGAAGTATTTAGGGGTGAAGTGCCACCATGGTTATAATTTACGTAGAAATTATTCAGCAAAACATAAAAAGTATGGGTAGGCACCTGGGCAGCACAGCTGACTAGGCATCCGACCCTTGGTTTCAGCTCAGGTCATGATCTCACAGATCATGAGATCGAGCCCCAAGTCAGGCTCCATGCTCAGCAGACAGTCTGCTTCAGACTCTCTCCCACTCTCTGTCTGCCCCTCCCCCCCAAATAAATAAGTAAATCTTTTTTTTTTTTTTTTAATGAAAAATGTGTGGAGGGAAAGGAGAGAAAGCAAATGTGGTGTTGGATTAACAATGGAATCTAGGTGGAGGGCATTTCATGCGTATTTGCTGTCCAAGTCAGCTCTTCTGCAGTTCTGAAATTTTTCAAAATAAAATATTGTGGGGGAAACAGTAATGACAAGAGAAACAGCAATAGAGTGACTTGTCTTTTAAAAAAAAAATCAGCTGAAGTTAAAACGCTGTTCTCTTAACCCCACATCCAGCAGACCATCACCTGTGCTTCTTCATCCAGGTGAATGGAGAGCCAAGACCAGAGCTTTGAGAGGGTGTCAGAGACCCTCCCTTCCAATCCTGGCCGGGTCCCCAAGGAGATAAAGACCAGACTCACATCGCCATCTAGTGGTCACATAAGGAAGTCTGTCTGCTGCTGCCAGTTTTGAAAGCAAACTTAACCCCTGTTACTGGCCTTTCCCGCAGTTGGCTTGGTTGTTCCATCTCCCTCTTGGCCAAACACTGATTTTTGTTTCTCTAATTTTCTCATATAGATTTCCAGTTGCTTTGGAGACACAAGACAAAAAGCTGATTTCCAATCCCCCAAAACTGAGTCAAGCCCCAAATTCTTTGATCCAGGAAAAAAAGAAAAGCCCTGCTTGTGTATAATGAACCAGATCTTTTTTACCACCACACACCAGCAAGCGGCTGGCCTTTCTGATGCCCTCTTGTGGAAATAAAGGCCAACCAAATGAGAAAAGCAAAGGCTATTTATTCCCAGCTCGCTGTAGCCAGGGAGTCAGCTACCTTCACTTGCATTTTGGCAGAGGACTGGGCAAGCTTTATAGTGGGAGAGGGGGAAAGCCTCAGGTGTGCCCTCAGCCCCCTGGAGGCTGTTGATGGGGAAGCCGGAGGCAGCTCACTGGGAGTGTCCTGTGTGATTGGCTGGGGGAGCACTTTGGCTTTCTCTGGTTGATTGAAGTTGGATGTGGGGAAGCTGTCCATCATTAATCACATCCTGGCCATTTGGGCTGATTGTTACAGAAGTTACTGTTTAGCACCCTGGATTGTGATGCTAGCTAGCCATGGCAGTGTGGTCGCCTACAAATCTGCCTTAGAGCAGGCTGGCTTCCTGGGCTGGTTATTACAGAGAACGGGGTGAGGGGGTTAGTTTCCCAGGCAGGTTGCCATAGGCTGCATGTCAAAGTTTTGCTTTTTATATATCCTGGCCACTGTCTGTATATTTGGACTTTCTCAGTTGGGAAGCAGCCCATCCACAAAGCACCCAATGCGGGGCCTGGTGTGTTGCAGGCAGCAGCAGCTCTAATCACGGGGGTGAGACCCCTGGAGGGAGGTCGGAAGACCCAGGTGTGATCTTCAGCCTTCTTCTCCAGCCTGGGGAGAACTCTCCAAGTGTGGGTGGCCTCCTCTGTACAGAGCAGGTGCTGTCCAGCTGATTCCTGCCCTGTAAGATGCGCCCCCTAGGGGCTGGAGCGTGGGGTGGTCTCGCAGAGACCATCTGTGAGATAAAGATGCGGGTGGGAATAGGTACCTCCTCAATGCCAGCCCACCACTTGGCCGAGGTCCTGACACCCTGGGACTCCAGCTGAGATAAACAGACAGACTCACGTGGAAATAAATCATTGCTTTATTCCAAGCCGACACTGGCCCTGGGCTCACCACCTGACGGTGCTTTCTTTTTACTTTCTCCAAACCCAGGCTCTTCGTGTGAAATGGTCCCACCTCAAGCTACCCTGGGTGGATCTAGACTGGCTAATAGACATCTCCTGCCAGATCACCGAGCTGGACCTTTCTGCCAACTGCCTGGCTTCCCTTCCCTCGGTCATCCCCTGGGGTCTCATCAACCTCCGGAAGCTGAACCTCTCCAAAAACCACCTGGGGGAACTGCCTGCTGTGCAGTCATCGGACGAGATCATCTGCTCCAGGTGGGCGCTCGCCCCACGCAGGCCCCTTGGAGGGGGCGTGGGGACCCCTGTACCCAGCCACCACCACCGTCCTCCTAAAGGTACTCCTTAAATGGAGTTTGTGGTCTTGAAAACAAATTCTCAGTGGCAGGGGAGAAATTCTGCCTTCCTTTACACCAGCTCTGAAGAATAAGATCCCACTTCCTTTCGAGGTGAACGCAGAGAAGTCTGGAAGGGCTGTTTGTCTGGCACGCCTTTCCACTGCGTACCAGTGGCCACGCGGCCCTGCTTGCCTGAGGTGTCCAGGTCTCCGTCCTGCAGCCGCAAGTCAGGAAAGTCAGAGTGCTTCCTGGCGGGTGGAAACGATGAGGCCCAGGGGTGCCAGATTTTATCTGCCCTCCCAGGGAGAGTGGGAAGGGCCTCACAGAAAGACCTCACCCTGAGTTCTCTGGCAGCAGATGCACAGTATCGGCAGCTCCTGGTCTCCTTTTTCAGGAGGCCTTGGGAAGAGGCCTGAGCCTTCCCCCTGAAGCTACGTGGGAAGGGGAAGCGCCTTCCCTTCACTGATGTGCAGTAATCCTCATTTTATCTATAGAGGATTTGAGCCGATTTCAAAAGCTGTGGCTCTGAGTGAAATAAGAGAGAATGTTGCAAAGAGCACAGGGTCAGAAGTCACCCACAGGGAAGAAGGTCACACACAAATGTTTTAAAAACAAGGGCCTTCTGAGTGGGGGTCCTTAACCAGGGCCAGACTCGCGAGTCCAAATGGCCAGAAGCACAGCCCAGTGGCCTTCCAGCAGCTTTCAGGGCACCAGCTTACTTTGCTCTCATATATTGAGAAAGGTTTGCATCCCTGTGGGCCGGTGAGACCAGGGCCTACCAAAGAGACATGGGGCTTTCTTTGTCTACACGGGACATAGTCACAGTTAATGCGTTGAGTGAGCGTAAGTCATATCACTACGTGTTCAATGCACACTATGCAGCTTTATGCGAATGGGAAAGAGAAATATGTCTACAGAGAAACATGTAGCAGTGATGCTTTTCCTCTTTCTTCTGATGCCTTGACTGTCTCCCTCCCCAACCACAGACTCCTTGAAATCGATGTCTCCAGCAATAAACTGCCCCACCTCCCACCCGGATTCCTGCACCTCTCAAAACTTCAGAAACTGACAGCTTCCAAAAATTACTTAGAAAAACTGTTTGAAGAAGAAAGTGGTATGTTGTATGGTCAGCAACCTCCGCTACTTTGTCATTTTGTCCTTGATAGGAATATTTCACCAACTTCTTTCCTGTCGCCCTAGCCACTAACTGGATCGGTTTGCGGAAGCTGCAGGAACTTGATATTTCTGACAATAAATTGACGGAGCTCCCCGCGCTCTTCCTTCATTCCTTCAAGTCTCTCAGTTTTCTGAATGTCTCCAGAAATAACCTGAAGGTGTTTCCAGATGCCTGGGCCTGCCCTTTGGTGAGTCTCATGCTGGAAATCGTGAAAGGCCAGTCAAGCCTGCATCTCACGGGAACCAGAGCTCTGTCGGTGCTCTGTCTCCCTTTTCCCCCTTGGTGGCCACGCTGGGGGGCAGCATTGCTGTTCCCCTGTTACCACCACCCAGCAGTGTCACTCAGCATCCAGCCCCTGAGCATCTCAGACAGGTGACTCACCTGAAAGCCAGCCACACCCTCCACATCACCCTGCCCACCCCCCGCCCTGGCTCCAGGCTTGAGATTTGTGCAGTAACACCCATAGAACTTTCCACAGTTCCAGCTTACACGTCTGGCATAGGAGGAGTTTTGCCCCCAGAAGGGGGCCACGGTTCCTTTCAAATAGCTATGAAATCAGAACAAAGAAGAGAAGAAAACATAATCTGCATCCACAGCACTGCCAACTAAAATGGTGTTTTTGTTTCTTGGGAAGTTTGCTTGTTAAAACAGATGAAATTGGGGCACCTGGTTGAGCATCTGCCTTTGGCTCAGGTAGTGATCTCAGGTCCTGGGATCGGGTCCCGCATTGGCCTCCCTGCAGGAGGCCTGCTTCTCCCTCTGCCTGTGTCTCTGCCTCTCTCTGTGTCTCTCATGAATAAATAAAATCTTAAAAAGAAAAATAAATAAATAAAATAAATAAATAAATAAAAATAAATAAAATCTTAAAAAGAAAAGAAAAGAAAAGGAAAGGAAAGAAAAGAAAGCGGAATAGCATAAAGAATATTTGTGTTTTATTGCCATCAGTTTCAAACCAAGAAATTCTCCATCACTAGCATTAACATTCTGGTTTAAACATATGTGTGTGGGAAACCGGCTCCTCTCTAGAGCTGGGTCCTGAATGATGCCATTATTTCCAAGGACAATAGGCCAGATGTTCTGGAATGAAGGGAAGGGAGCATGAGCCACCTTCGTCTCCCTGAGGAAACCATTCCGGTCCCTTCCTTAGAGCAAGGACAGGAAAGCGAGACAAGGACAGTGTGTAGCCATTTATGATGGAGCCTTATTGGCATGTTCTGATTTTTCACATCAAATTTGGACATGGTCTTTTCTCCTAAGCACCGCTGCACTTACAAAGCTAATTAATATCTCACTCTCTTTCTCGTCCTACTCCTAGAAATGCTGTAAAGCATCCAAAAATGCCCTGGAATCTCTACCAGACAAAATGGCTGTCTTTTGGAAAAACCACCTGCGGGATGTGGATTTCTCAGAAAATGCCCTCAAAGAAGTTCCCCTGGGGCTTTTACAGCTTGATGTAAGTTCGATAGGGCTCTCTTTCTCATTTTTTGGCTTTTGTGAGGAAACCAGTCCACATTGCAGGGAAAGCTAGAGGCTTCTTCTGAGCTTCTGAGACCAGGAAAAAAAAAAGTTCAACTGTCAAAAACATGCGTGTTTATGAGCAAAGATTGGGAGGAAATGAGCAAAATGAAAACAGATATGTAAGGGGAGGGGAGAGCGTGGGTTTTTATCCTCCAGGACTCTTTGATGTTGAAAAGTGTAAGCGCAGCCCAGCAGCCCCCTTTCTGGCCTTCTCTGGCTCTGACCTCCTAGGACAGGGGTGACACCCCCACCCACCCCGCCCCCCAGGCCTACTGGGAGCAAAGCCCAGAGAGCACTGTGGGGTGGTGCGTTCTTGCCCCTGTCTCCCTCCCCAGAGGCAGCAAAACTGGAATTCCTGAGGGTCAAAAGCTTTGGATGTGAATGTGGGAAAGTGCCTTTTGCCGGAGCCCTGTGTGCACCCCAACCCTCACTCCCCTCCATGGGGCTGCTTTCTTGTCTTAGGTTGTTTGCAGATCTGCTCCTGTCTTCCCCACTCAAATACAAGCCCCTTAACGCAGAGCATAGACCACGTTCACCTCTTGATTCCTAGAGCCAGCCTCAGATCAAGGCCTGGCAGGTGTTGGCAGGAGGAACCAGGGCACCCCCGGGCAGAGTGCACAGGCCTAAGCCCCAGTCCGGCCATGCAGGCCATCCAGGCCCCCACAGGTTCTCCTGCAGTGGAAGTATCTTCCCCTCATGTGCAGGGACACCTCCCACCCTAAAGGACCAAGAAGGTACTTTCCATCTGTGTGGTCTCGGGGAGGAGGGCCATGAAGTCTCAGGCCCCGGGGTGTGCACATTTCAAGGGAGGCCCTGGCAAGTGAGGACATAGATCCCTGCTCCCCTCAGGGGCACCCCTGGCCATAAGCTGAGTCCCCTGCTCTGAGTAGATTTCTGCATTTCACACCAGCCACATGCCAACTGGGTTTGCTGGTTCCCACTGTGGCCAGAAGCAGCAGATCAGGAGGGAAGGAACTTAGTCCAGGACCTTACCCCTCAGCCCTGTGGGGATTCATGTTTGTTCACCATCTCCCCCTCTGGATGGGGGTCCTGGGAGGCCCTGCACAACCCCAGCCAGGGTCCTGGCACCTGGCGCAGGCGTGGCCTAATGAGAAATTCGGTGACAAGCTGGTTGTGATGGTGGGGGCAGCGTGCCCCCCCTTGGACAAGGGAGGCCCCCAGTGATGGCATCAAGAAAGGTTACAAGGAAAACATGTGAAAAGTCCAAGGGTGGAGCTTATACCACCCCACACACAGTTTATGGTGGGTGGACAGAAGGTCAATGGCTCAGGAGTCCACAGGGGGCACCTGAGGCACACGGGGGCGGTTCCCAGGGAACTGGCCAGCAGAGAGGGGCCTGGCTGGGGCAGGTGACCATCTGTGTCCCTACACTGCTGCCCCTGCACAGGGCATCACCTGAGGGGGTCACAGGAGGCAGCGGCACCCTGCAGTGGGCTACAGTCCCTGCCCAGCAGTGTGACACCCGGGCCTCCAGGCCCCACAGCACCAGCCGCTGCTCCCAGGACAGGCCCATGAATATCAGTCACTCTCTCAATGCTGAAAAGTACTTGAACTCCTTTCATTCTGGAGTAACTGCCTGCCACTGACCTGGAAGGAAGGATCGTGTACAAACCACCCTGGGTGCTGTGCTGGGTATAATTTTGTGAGTTCTAAGAGACTGTGGAATCTTCTAGAAGGTGAACAGGCTATCATCGTTTGGCTGCATTTTGTTGGGGAGCTGTCCCTCTCCTCAGTCTCTGCTCCCTTCAGGCTCTGACGGTGCCTCTACCTGTCTTTCTTTCTCTCCCAGACCCTTATGTCCCTGAGGCTCCAGGGAAACCAGCTGATGGCCTTGCCACCTCAGGAGAAGTGGACCTGCAGACAACTCAAAACCCTGGATCTGTCCAAAAACCAATTTGGCAAGTAAGCATGGGGGCTCTTTACTTGGGTAAGTTCCCAGATATGTGTGGGGAACCGCAGTCAAGCACCCCCTTGGGTTGGTGTCTCTGTTGGTTTGTTGGGGCTCTGCAGGGTCTGTGGGGAGGGAAAGGAGGGGACAGGGAGGAGGAGCTTAAACAAGAGACAAGAAACACGCATTCCGCGCCCCCCCCCACCTCCCCACCCCACCCCATGCTTCTGGAGGCAGGAAGTCTGAGGTCAAAGTGCCAGTGTGGCTGCTTTCTTCTGAGGCCTCTCCCCTTGGCTTGCCTAGAACAACCTTTCTCCTGTGTATCCCATGGTCCCTCTGTATACCTGTGTCCCAATCTCCTCTTAGAAGGACACCAGTCAGATTGGATCAGAGTCCATTCATATGACCTCATTTTAACTTATTTGCCTCTTCAAAGATCCTACCTCCAAATACAGTCACCTCTGGAGGGCTTCGGGTTTAGGACGTCAAAATATAAATTGGGAAGTGGGAGGTGGGAGTGTAGTGGGCACAATTCACCCATGACACTGTCCTCCTCTTTTAAATTTTTAAAGGTTCCTGGAGGGGTTCCCTGGGTGACTCAGTGGTTGAGCATCTGCCTTTGGCCCAGGGCATGATCCCGGGGTCCTGGGATCAAGTCCCACATCGGGCTCCCTGCATGGAGCCTGCCTCTCCCTCTGCCTGTGTCTCTCATGAATACATAAATAAAATCTTTAAAAACTAAAGATAAAAAATATATAAATAAAGGCTCGTGGAGGATCTTATCACATCAGCCTAACCTGTCATTCTGTTTCAAGGTTTTGGGTAATAACTAATCAAAATGTACATCTACTGAATAAAAACGACTCCCAAAGCCTTCTAATAAAAGGTGAAAATGTGGGGATGGGCACAGCTGGCCCTGGGGGCCCTGGAGATCGGCCCTCCTGTGTCACTTGCTGAAGCCCACTGCTTAGCAGAACTTGACCCCAGCCCACTCCAGGTGAGATATAGAACAGCCCCTGGAATGGGCCTACCTACCAGGCACAGAACAGCTCACAGCTACCTGAAATGGAAAAGCTCAAGAGTGGTTATGCCAGCGTTAGATACCTCTGGACATTTTTCCCACCCCAAAGACTTGGGAGCATAAGCAGTGCAATTAGCAGGCCGGGGCTGTGAGCACTTATCTAGCAGCTGCGGGGTTCCCAAACGCCCTGCAGATGGAATGTTCTCCTGTATATCCTCATGGCTCAGCATTAAACAGTAGCAGCAGAAGTTGTCATGCTGTCCTCAAAATCTGATTTTTTTTTTTTTGCCCCTGCAGAACTGAAGACGGAATGAAAACAAAGCGTATTTCCTTTTTCACCACCAGAGGGCGGCAGCGTTCCGGGACCGAGACAGGTGTGTGTGTGTGTGTGTGTGTGTGTGTGTGTCCGTCCGTCCGTCCGTGGGGTCAGATGAGACACCGGACGGGCAGTTCCCTGCTCCGCCACCGGGGGTCGCCCTTGCATGGGGTTTTCCCTGAAAAACCTGAGCGCGTGCTGTGCCCGTTGTTCATCGAAGTTTGGCTTGCAAATGTACGGAAACCCTCCTTACCGTTTGCAGTCCGATGAGACTGGTGGTAGCTATTGTGCGGATGGCTCTGCCGTGAGTGAGCACTGCCCTAGAGATGGTCCGTGTGCCGGCACCTTCTGTAAGGGTCACAGCAGGGAGTATGGCTTGGGGCTCCCCATTTTGCAGATGAGGAAGCTGAGGCTCCCACCGGGTTGCAGTCGTCTCAAGCTCCCATAACAAAGCACCACAGACTGGTCAGCTGAGATAATAGAAATTTATGCTCTCTCAGTTCTGGAGGCTGGAAGTCTGAGATCAGGCTCCTTATGAGGGTCTTCTGGTTGTATTCTCAGAGACAGAGCAAACTCTCTGGTGTCTCTTCTTATAAGGGGCACTAATGCCATCATAGGGACCCTACGTTCATGACTTCATCTAAACCTAATTACCTCCCAAAGGCTCCAGCTCCAAATATCATCACGTGGGGCGTTAGGGCTTAGATGTATGAAGAGGATGGGAAGGACACGATCGGTCTGTAGCACAGGGGCTGTGGCTGGTCAGTGACAGAACTGGGTTTCAGCCCGGCATCTCGGGACTCCAGCCCTGAAGTCGGGAAGGGTAGCACCATAAAGTCCTCACTGCCACACTTAGAGTCTGGTGAAGCCCACATGGGAACACAGCCCCCCTGTCCTGGCCAGCCTGAGTTTCTGGAGGGGCTTGGGGGCTTCCCTCAAACTCACCAGAAATGGCACGGTTCCTAGTGTGTTTCTCCTGGTCTTACAACCAGGCCAGGTCAGTAGATACTATTCCAGGAAAACAGACTTCTCTCATTCTCACAGATCTTCTGTGAGATATGGGGCAGCTGAGGACCTGTCCCTCCAGCTGCTCAGCCAGCCCTCTTTTTTAACCTGAAAGCTAAGACTTCTAAAGCTAGCAATGCACACAGAAATATCCCTCAGGACACTGTCCTGTAGAATGGGAACCAACATGTAGGTCATTCTAAATGTAACATAACTTTCTTCTTTGGCTCAGTTCATGTTGGCAAGTCCTTTTTTTTTTTAAGATTTTATTTATTTATTCATGAGAGACACAGGCTCCACGCAGGGAACCCGACGTGGGGCCCATCGCAGGTCTCCAGGATCAGGCCCTGAGCTGAAGGCGGCGCTAAACCGCTGAGCCACCAGGGCTACCCCGGCAAGTGCCTTTTAGTACAGATGGTATAAGATGGAGTCGAGGTGTGCCGGAGCCCAAGACACATGTGCCGGCAGTGACCTAAATAATATCCACCTGTTACACTTTCTAATGAACCAGTGTATATATACATACGATACACATATGTATCAGTCATGTAGGAATGTGTGTGTTTACATATGAATGAAAAAGTAATATGTCATCAGTGGAACAGACCTAAGTCAAGATAGGAATTTAGTATATGACAAAGGTGGCATTTCAATTTTGTGGGGGGAGAATGTTTTATCATTTTAATACGTACTGTGGTATAACTGCCTGTCCAGTTGGAAGGGATAAATCATAACACTGGATTCCCTACTTTATGTCAACTGCAAAAATTCCCATGTGGATTTCAGACTTAAACAAAAAAGAAAACAGGAAACATTTAGGAGAATATAGGTAAAATTTGGGATGGAAAAGACCTTTAAAAACTAGGTGGGAAATCCAGAAGCCATTAGAAAAAGACCAAAACTTCCAGCTTTGGTAAAAATCGAAAAGCTTTGTTCAGTAAAAGGCACCATAAACCAAGTCATAGGGTGGACAGAGAAGAAATATTTTCAACAAAAATCATTGCCACATAAATTGGCTGAAGTCCCTAATACACGAAGCCTGCTTACAAATTGATTTGGGAAAAAAAAATAGAGGAGGGCAGTGGATATAAACAGTTTGCAGAAAAGGAAGTGCAAATGGCCCAGAAACAAATGAGGAGGCCCTATAACACACTAATGGGGACGCACAATTAGGAATTTCATAACTGATCCTTTTTAAAATGAAGGGCCTTAGGACTTGGAACATGGAGTCCAGACACAGGGATTTCACTGGGAAGGAAGGATAAACCAACACTTTCTTCTCATTGACACCCAAGGGGGATGACACGCGTGACAAGTGTAGCTGGGATGGATCTCGTTCAGGCTGCCATCGCTGTGGGGTTGAGCCTCGTTCATTGGAGTGGTTTAGAAAGGCGTCTCCAGGTTAGAAACGCAGAAGTGCAAAGGAGGTAGGGCCCACCACTCATTGAGACTAGCCACTCCCTTGTGAAGCCACCAGAGTACAAGGCCAAAGGCACGCCATGAAAAGCACAACAGGAACGTGTACCAATGTTCTGGAAAATGAGTTTGCCAGTGGCCCACCGGAGCCCCTCTGGGGAGCTAGGTGAAGAGGCCACACCCCTTGGAAGTATCCCTGGCAGAGGTAGATCGTGGCGTTGGCATCTGACAAAGGCTTCTTGAGTGTTTCAATTTCGTCTCGAAAGCTGAGGCCCACCCCTGGATGAAAAGGAGACCCATTGCAAATTCTTCCCCTGTGGAGGGTTATTCTCTTGGGGGCTGTTGATCCTTGGGTAGGGAATTATCTATATAAAAGCTAACTTGTTTGCAGACGGATAGTAAAATTCCAAGGAGATTTATGTACATTCAAGTAGTCCTATTTGTGCGGCAGCCTTGTCCAAAAATAATTTGGACAGCCGTTTTTACGGTAAAATTCAGACCAGCAGAGTCATAAATAACTTAGGAATAATTACAGTTCATAAATACCTCGAGCTGTGCTCCTCCAGGCCCGTTTCTGCTCTGGGCCAGAGACTCTATGACAGGTGTTGCCTCTGTTTGCAGTCATAATTTCTCATTCGATCCACCCGTCGCTTAGAGAGGCTTCAAAAACGACTTGAAAATCAGAAAGTACCAAGGTCAGGTGTGCAGAATGTGTTCTCTGGGAGGAAAGTGAGCCTTTCCTACTGTTCTTTCAATGTGTATTGGGGCTGGCTAACAATCATTCTTTTTCATTGAGGGGAGGAAAAAAAAAGTCCTTTCAAACATTTTTCTTTTTTTTTTTAAGATCCTATTTATTTATTCATGTGTTATTATTTATCTCATGTGTTATTAAGCACAGAGAGGGGAGAGAGAGAGGCAGAGACACAGGCAGAGGGAGAAGCAGGCTCCATGCAGGGAGCCCGACGTGGGACTCGATCCCGGGTCTCCAGGATCACGCCCTGGGGTGAAGGCGGCGCTAAACCGCTGAGCCACTGGGGCTGCCCTCAAACATTTTTCTTACATTCAAAGCCATCTTTAAAAATCTGTTGCACCTTTATTACACTCAAGGAGCCACGGCACCAAGTCCCCTTCCCACAGGGGGCCAGCTAGGCTGGTTCTTTTGGGCACCAATCGCAGTATCCGTTATCGCCTCTCCCGGAACATTCTCTGATGCCAGGTTACCCCATTACCATCGATACCGGACGACATGTGTGGAGAAGAGCCAGAGCGGAGGGAGGAAGTTGTGATCAAGGGCGGCGGAAAGTTTTTCCAGCCCAACAAAAGAATCCAGGCTTCTCTATCTCACTTGGCGGGCAAGAGGGCCAGAGGAGAGGGCTCGGGCCGTCTTTTATCTTGAGTTCTGGGAGCATGGAGTCCTGCCCACCAGGGAGGACAAGGCGCTTTGGAGATTTTACTGAAACCTAAGCCTCTGATCTCCATCAGCGTGTGAGTCCAAGCTCCCTGCCACATTCTCTCTCAGCTCCCACACTCCAGTGGCCCATAGAAGGAGCTCATGTGACATGATCTTAATAGGAATCTCATAATTAGCCTAATTAATGAAGTCTCTTAAATAATAGAGAGCTGGCTGGTTTTTTCAGAGAGTGGCATCATAGGAAGCATTGAAACCAAGCCCATCTTGTTATTTTTTTACTCCATTGGCTTTTTTTAATTGAAGAAGACGTGTCCGGGGTAAACAGAATTTTTGAACAGTATCAAATGTGTGGGATGAATATCCAGTCTCCTCGTAATTCTCTTCCCCAGAGACAGCTGTGGGATTTAATGTGTCTCTAGTAATGATTATGTTTGTGTCTAACATACACGTATGCGCATGTGTGCCTGGTGTATCCACATGCCTGTAATACACATGTGTGGTGTGCCTATAACATGCCTGTAACATACAGCACGTCAATATACCTGTGTGCATGTGTGGCACACACATAAACATCATATAGCACGAATATGCATTATAGCACACATACATATGACATACACACATAAATGCACGGGGGGTGTGTATTTGCTCGCAAGCCTGCACACACACGTTTTATAATACACAATTTAAGCCTTCTAGATGTCAGATTCCACTCTTTCCTTTTCCAGTTCACCAGTAGTCCCTGATGTCACTCCATACCCATGGACCTGCCTGCCCCATGCTCTATAAGTTGCATCTTACCCGTTACTCATCCGCCACCTCCCTGGGTGGGGGACACGCAGCCTGTCCCCTGTCTTTGCTATTACAAACAGTGTGCCCACGGAGTGTCCTGCCCTCACATCTTTGCCACATGCTTGCAAGAATGTCTGTAGGACCATCCCCTAGAACGGGAATCCTTACTTAGGTCAGTAAGATGAGCACGTTACTCAGACCGATTTACTGCAATGCCCTGCGGAGGTTTCACCAGCTGGTACACCTGCCTGGCCTGCACGCCGTGATCCAGAATCATCCGCAAACATCCAGTCCGTTTTGCCGTTTCTTTGCAGTGGGTGTGCTGGAATTTCCGGCCTTCCTAAGTGAGTCTTTGGAAGTCCTTTGTCTGAACGACAATCACCTGGACTCGGTCCCTCCCTCGGTTTGCCTCCTGAAGAGCTTATCGGAACTCTACCTGGGAAAGTGAGTACCCAGCCAGCGCAGGCGCACTGGCCCTTCAGGGTGTCCTCCCGTGACCCATCTGAGGACACAGGCAGCAGGGAGAAAGAAGCCCTCTATGGACCAGGAAGCAGCAGGGAGACTTTCAGGACTGGGCTTTAGTCAAAGAGGTAGGGGAAGGGAAGACAGGGGCCGTGATGCCATGATGCACTCCTTGCTACTTGGCTCCTGTCCTGACGAGAACTGCTCAGTTATTCATCCTTCCATTTACTGAGTACCTATCGCCAGGCGCTGCTGAGGGGGCACGGGAGTGTGCGGTGTGCAAAACAAGGAAAATATAAGATAATTCAGTTACATTGCCTTTTTGAGAAGTGACTAATAATCTTTATGGCACCATAATAAATAGAAAATATGACGACACTGGGTGGGGAGGAAACTTAGTTCTAAGCCACAGGGATTTGCAGAAGACAGAGCTGCCATTTGCAATGCTGGCTTTCCAGCGAGAAAGCCTTTGGAATTGCTATCTAATGGAACATTTGAAAGCAGGGGTGCAGGAAAAGTGGACCCTAGAGACTGACGGGCTGCTGCATGTATGTGTGTGTCTGTGTGTGCTCGCACATGTGTGTGTGTCCTCCCATGATGTGTGTGTGTGCCCTCAGCAATCCTGGCCTCCGTGAGCTCCCTCCTGAGCTGGGGCAGCTGAGCAACCTCTGGCAGTTGGACATTGAAGACCTGAACATCAGCAACGTGCCCACAGAGATCAAAAAAGAAGGTAGGGCTTCCTAGGCACTGCCCCCGGAGAAAGACTGCTTAAGTCCAGAGGGTAAGGACCTGGGCTAGAAGCAGCTGGGCGACCTGTGCAGGTTACCCAGAAAGTGATTGGTGCTGAGCACCAGTGTATTGCAATTAACCATAGGATAAAACTATCCGTGATTCTGTGGGCAGGAAGGATATTGTCTATCCGAACACCATTCGGATTCCACTTTTGGGGTAATTATGACTGCACCTTCTTCGCATCAAATCCAATCGCCCTCTCCACTCCCTACCACCCATTAGAACATATGGAAGGTATTCCTTCAAGACAGGATTTTGTTTCCCAAGAGCTGTGAGCATGTTCTTGTCCATGTGTCAGCAGCATTTTCCCCCACTCTGTGATTTTCTGTAGGCCCCAAAGCGATGTTATCTTACCTGCGTGCTCAACTGCGGAAAGCAGAGAAGTGCAAGCTGATGAAAATGATCATCGTGGGTCCTCCTCGCCAGGGCAAGTCCACCCTCCTGGAGATCTTACAGACGGGGAGGGCCCCCCAGGTGGTGCACAGCGAGGCCACCATCAGGACCACCAAGTGGGAGCTCCAGAGGCCAGCTGGCTCGAGAGCCAAGGTCAAGGATGGTCGGCGTGCAGAGTCCCCATGGGTGGGAGGGAGCTTCCTGCGCCCCTTCTGTCTCCTCTCCAGAGAGCCTGGGATTTTCACAGCCTGGTGTCTGATACCCAGGATATTTGCAGGGGCTGTTGTGTGCTGTTTCAAACCAGCTACTGCCAAGGGCCGTGAATAATTTCATAATAATCTCCTAACATGCCCTCATGGTTGTTCTGTTCTTTTAAGATTTTATTTTTTTTGAGAGAGAGAGAGAAGCACAAGCTGAGAGGAGGGGTAGAGGGAGAGGGAGAAGCAGACCCTCTGCTGAGCAGGGAGCCCCATGCAGGGCTCAACCCCAGGATACTAGGATCACGGGATCATGACCTGAGCCGAAGGCAGATGCTTAACCGACTGAGCCACCCAAGTGCCCCGGTTGTTCTGTTCTAAGTTGAGGCTTCAGGCCAATAGTTCTTAATCTTGGCTGTCCATTAGATTTCTTTGATGAGCTTCTAAAGACAGCAGGGGCCAGGCCTTGCCACTCCTGGCCCTATGGATTGCAATTCAAACAGAATGGATGCACTGTCCTTCCTGACACCTGCTTTCACCCCAAGTTCTGAGAAGTCTTGATCTTCAGCCCTACTTAAAATGAATCCTTTGGTAAACCTATTAATCATCTACTTTGCCACTCAGTATGAGACAAAGGAAAATGAAAATTGTCTTGTATTAGAATCAGAGAAAAGAGCCTGCAGAAGGGCTAGGACATAGCACACGCCCTTAGCTGTTTCTCCCAGCTCAGGGATGGAACGCACACCTATAATGCCTCCCTTACCTGTTGCTGTATTTGTGGTCACACAGAACCACACGGGGTGCGAGGAGCCTTGGGGCCAGAGGCTGCATGATTTACCCCCACAGCCCCCAGGACAGGGCCAGCTAGAGATAGGTTTCCTTGCAAAAGTCTTTTACACAAAATCACTTTCCAAATCAGGCATTCCAGTTCAGGTCATTAGGCATTTAAACTGTCCTCTAGAGAGCAGGGTCCTGCCCTGTAATGCCTTGTAATGCCTTGTAACGCCAGAACGATTGGTTACTTAATACCAGCAGTACCATCACCACCACCCCTGAACACCCCAGGAGTGAATCTCACTAACTCCTGTCCAGAGCGTCTCTAAAGTCACCCATAATCTCTGGATTCTCTCCTATTTTTTTGGTTTTGGGTTTTTGGGTTTTTTTGAGTAGTGACTTAGTATCACTTTCTTTCAACTGGTCTGTTTCAAATGCTTTCCGAGGTCAGAGAGGTGAATTGCTGTTTCCATTTTTCCTGTCCTTTGGCATCCACTTCCATTTGGCCAGCATTATAATTTCCCCTCCTAACCTTTCGAATGCTGAGCTGTGTCACTGCCCGTGTGTCTGGGCCCTCAGCCAGTTCAGAACAGCTGTCCATTTTCATGCCTTTGCAAAAGCCGGTCAGCACGCCTTGTCTTGGCCTCCTCTTGGAGGCCAAAATGCAATGTCGTGCAAACGATTCTTTGCTGCAGGAAACTGCAGTCCTAGTTGCTGGGGCCAGACTCTGACCTCATAGGACAATAGAGAAACCACCGTTTACACAGCCTTTCCTGGCAGCACAACAGCACATCTGTTGTTTGATTCCCACGTCAGGGCAGCTGCCCATCATCCTTGGTGGGCGCCGCCTCCCAGCCTACGCAAGTTCAGAGGCCCATCTCCTCGGCCTCACCCTCGCAGGCACCGATGGAGTTTAAGCCTTGGGTGAGTGCTGACGTCAGCACCTGGGTGTCCCCTCCAGTAGGGAACCATCTGCAGCAGAGACAGAGGCAGAACAGTGTCCCCAGCGTTCTGCAGACACAGTTGGACACAAACACCCCAGCCCACAGGAGCCAGCCATCCAGGGCCGGGCCCCCTGCTCTGTTGGCGGTAGATAGGAGCTTCCAGAAGTCCTTCTCTTGGGTTACTTGATTCCTGAGACAAATGGCAGGATGAGGAAAGCCCTTCCCGTGCTGTGCCTGAGCCATCTCAACGTGTTTGGCTATAGCCTTGGTCCCTAACTGCCTCCTGTCACTGTTCTTGTTGCACAAGCAGGTGGATTCTGTGGAATTCACCGTCTGGGACATCGGAGGCCCCGCCAGCATGGCCACTGTCAACCAGTGCTTCTTCACGGACAAGGCCCTGTACGTGGTGGTCTGGAACCTGGCACTGGGAGAGGAGGCCGTGGCCAGCCTCCAGTTTTGGCTGCTCAACATTGAGGTGAGGAGGCACCAGCCCTGCAGCTCTCGGGCCTCGGAACATCACGGGGAGCAGGGTGAGGGGGTCTGCCGCTGCTCTGAAGCATCCCCTTGACTGCGGAAATAAAAGGAATGGTCAGGGAGAAACGCTTGGCATCTTGGCAGGCTTTCAGAGGACCCAGAATCAGGTCGCAGTGAAGCGCTTCAAACCCTCCTTGACCAGGTGATTATCAGCACTCTTAAATTTAAGAGCCCCCACCCCCGACTCTTGGACGCAAAAGGAAGACAGAGCTCCCGTCTCACAAGTCAAGGTGGCAAGAGCCTGGATGCAGGCCACAGCCACAGGAAGCTGACATAGAGGCTGAGGGGATCAGAAATCCAGCTCTTCTGGGGTGCCTCATGCAACCCCTCGGTGCATAACATGCCCTCGAGGCTTACAGAGCGGAGTGTGGGGCACAGTCCTGGGTGGTGCCGAGGGTCGGCTCGCCTCTGTGCCCGGGAGCTATGTCCCAGTCTCTTCTTGGAGCAAAGGAAGCCGATGCTCAGCTGTGGGGTTCTCTCTGGCAGGCCAAGGCCCCAAATGCTGTGGTGCTGGTGGTCGGAACACACCTGGACTTAATCGAAACCAAATTCCGAGTGGAGAGAATTGCAACGCTGCGCGCCTATGTGCTGGCGCTCTGCCGCTCACCATCCGGGTCCCGGGCCACAGGCTTCCCAGACATCACCTTCAAACACTTGCAGTGAGTGTCCTGCTCTCTCTTGCCTGGTGCCTGGCTGTGGCTGAGGCTGCTGCTCCTTCACCTGTCCATCTGCCGGGGGCCACCGGGATCTGCCTACAGAGGGCTCCTGAGCCAGAGCAGACCAGACCACCCCGGGGAGGGCAAGCTGCCTCTAGTGGGCAGGCAGGGCAGAGCCTGGGCACACCCTCTCCATGCTTCCCTCGGGGTCCCCTCCCCGCTGGAGCCAATGCTGAGCATGCATGGCCCTGATGGGACCAGGAGATAGAAATGCGTGTGCCTGCCACTCGTCACGTTTGCTGATCTCTGACCAATCGCAGACCCAGGTGTGGTCCTGGTCCTCACACTGGGTCTGAGCGGTCCCGGCCACTGCCAGTGGGACCAGAGCCCTGGGCTTGTTGCTTCTCTCTTGACTCACGACAGCCCTGTGGGGTTATGGGAGTCCTTGTGCCCACTTCACAGGCGATGGAACAGGCCCAGCAAGTTAAGGAAGCATTCTCTCGTAGGAATGAAGTGTGAGTTGCTGTGCTGGTGGCTCTCAGGTTCCTTCACCCCACTCCCCCTGGGTGGAGTGCTGCAGACCTTGGTGCAGGGTCAACCTGGGGACACCTCCACCTGCCCCAGAATGCAGGATCTGGCTGGTCCTGATGCAGAATTTCAGGAATTCTTCGTGTGCCCTTGAGGACACCCTGAGGCCGGCGATAAAATAGGGGCACTGGCCCTGGGCCAGAACCAGGTCCACCCCAAGTGTGCTCCCTTCCAGCTTGTGTCCTTGGGGGGGTGGGGGGTGTCACCTGGCACCTTTGGTCCTCACTTTCCTCCTCCTCAGGACACATACTACATCGCTCCCAGCACAGAGCTTTGCACTGAGAGCTTAATACATTTCTCTGTGTTCACCCTTCATGGGTTCTTTTAACTTGCCAGCCTTAGGGATGAAATTTTGGGACACAGATGCTGCAGAACTTGTCAGTGAGAAGAGGTGTGATGAGTGATCACGTTCTGTTTTGCACTCACAGTGAGCTCTCCTGTAAGAGTCTGGAAGGCCAGGAGGGGCTACGGCAGCTGATTTTCCATGTCACGTGCAACATGAAGGATGTGGGCAGCACCATCGGCTGCCAGAGACTTGCGGGGAGGCTGGTGGGTACCGTAGGCAGGATCCCACTGAAGCCAGAGGGGCTGTTCCCTATTCGCCAGGAATCTAAACTTCCCAGCCCCCCCATTGTCAAACACGTGTGCTGCGGGCTTAGGCTCAACAGTCCCCCATGCGAGCAGTTTTCTGGGGCAGGGGTGGGGAAGGCTGGGGATGGGGCAGCGAGAAGGGAAGTTCACACACTCAAGCCTCCGAGGGCAGCAAGCAGGGTTGGGTGGGCCGGGCACACCTCAGGACCTGAGGGGCCCAGCCTGCCCCCTCTGCACCCCAGATCCCCAGGAGCTACCTGAGCCTCCAGGAGGCTGTGCTGGCAGAGCAGCAGCGCCGTAGCCTGAGCGACGACGTGCAGTATCTCACAGACAGGCAGCTGGAGCAGCTGGTGGAGCAGATGCCTGACAATGACATCAAAGACTACGAGGACCTGCAATCGGGTGAGCGGGCAGGCCAGGAGGGCAGGTGGACGGGACACAAGCATGGGGCCTCCAGAAAGGGAGACTCACCTTTTTCACTGCTCTGCACCTGTCTGCGAATGACTGTCAGAGCACTTCAGGTGGTTGTGACACGGGAGTCACAGATACATTGTCACAAGGAGCCAGATCTGTAGAGATAGATGGAGAATCTGGATGATGGAGGTCCGCAGACCAGAGTCCTCCTGCTGGCCATCAGATCGGCACGCTGGAGAGTGTTATGAGGTGCCACCAGGAAACCAGTGACAGGGCAGCAGGCCCTGCTAAAGGGCAGTGTATGCCTGGGACCATTGATTGCTTCCTAAGGAAAATTTGTGACCTGGGTCCCCTAGGTCACCCCAGAGTCCCTATCACTCTATGTCTGATGCTGCTTCATCCTCCCCTTCCCTGGGCAGCCATCAGCTTTCTCATCGAGACTGGCACCCTGCTCCATTTCCCCGACACCAGCCACGGCCTGCGCAACCTCTACTTCCTTGACCCCATCTGGTTATCCGAATGTCTGCAGCGGATCTTCAACATCAAGGGCTCCCGGTCGGTGGCCAAGAATGGGGTGATCCGAGCAGAGGACCTCAGGATGCTGCTGGTGGGGACCGGCTTCACGCAGCAGACAGAGGAGCAGTACTTCCAGTTCCTGGCCAAGTTTGAGATCGCCCTTCCTGTGGCCAATGACAGGTAAAGCCACTGCCAGGCTGTTCCCACTGCTCACTGGAGGATAGAGTAGAGACTGGGGTTGCTGGAGGCTTGAAGAAGAGCTCTAGGCATGGGCCATGGGGAGGGCCTGCCTGCCCAGGCCGGCTGCTCCTTCCTGGGCCACGCGTATCTCTTTCTGGTGGGGAGTGGGGAGGAAGTGTTCAAAGAAATGCATTTACTGAAAAAAATGCAGGAGAACACACAAGAATGGCATTAGAAATATCTTGCTGGCAGAGTTGGGGGGGGTGTTTCTTGTTTTAGAGGGTTAATTGCTTGGTTATTTAGTGAATGCAAATGGGATAAGTGACAAGGATGTGCATGCTAATTACACAGCTGGGCTTCAAAATGCAGGGAGGGCAGGGGCCGGGGTGGGATTGGGCTCACGTGGTCTGATCTATGAGAGATGCTACATCTGAACGAGCCAGGCACACATGGCCTCTGTGCTAGAATTTCAGTTTTAGCCACTTTCTGGGTCTGATCCTGATGTTGTCCACAAAGCAGTAGCCAGGACCCCAAATCTGCAGACCTTTACCATGCACCTACCAGAGTCCCTATCACCACCTGCCCACACCCCAATCCCAGAGCTCTGGGGACATGCATACCAGAGGCTCCTGGTAAGCTGGTCTGGACCCTGTGTGGCCAGCCCAGAGACTCTACCTGCATAGACTGGGCCTTCTGGGAGCCAGACCTGGGCCACTGAGCCCGAGGCACCGCCCAGATTTCTGCTCGACCTTATAACTATGGGAGAGGGTCTCTTATCGCTCCAGGCCCCTGGGAGGCAAGAGTGAGTCCTATAAGGAGAAATCCCAAAGAGGAATTGTAAGTCCATGTGATCCCCCATACCATGACCTATGTGTGTCCTTGACTTTGATCCATGCAAAGTGAGGCAGCCTCTGAGTTTACAGCATTGCCAAAGTCTGACAGTTTTCCAGTTATTTTTATCTATAGGTTAGAGGAAAGAGGGGTTGCCAGCACTCAGTAAAAGCAAGTCAGTTATACACACATGTATGTCTGGTTGAACCATGAAATCCGCCAGGTCATGGCCAAGTCTTCAAGGAGGCTTATAGGACAGCAGGTGAGACCACAGAGCCAGAATGCCTGAGTATGAATCCCGACTGCCTTTCTTATCTCATCTGTACAATGGGAATAATACTATTATCAACTAGTATTGCAATTATTATGAGGATTAAATGGGATAATACATGTAAAGTACGAAAAGTGTCTCTTGCATGGAAGAGCTCCAAAGATGGGGCACCTGGGTGGCTCAATTGGGTTAAGTGCCACCTCTTGATTTCAGGTTGGGTCACCATCTCAGGGTCTTGAGGTCAAGCACCACATGGGGCTCCTCATTCAGCAAGGAGTCTGCTTGAGATTCTCTCTCCTTCTGCCCCTCCTCCTGCTTGCTCTCTTTCTTTCTCTCTCTCTCTCTCATCTGTCTCTCTAAAATAAATAAATCTTAAAAAGAAAAGCCTCGAAGACATTAGGTATCATCAGCATTATTATTGTTACTCTTTATATTAAATACTCATAGCCAGTGGCATCTGGTTCCACATAAAGTTGCGAATGTCCAAGCATTTTCCATTTTAGCACAGGTATGATGGTTCCCTTGGGGTCTCCCCCACTGCACAGCCCAAATCCACAGCCCCCGTCCATCCTGCACCAACCCTGTGGGACAGGTGTCCTTTCTCTTCCCACGCCAGGAAAGCAGAATCCACAAAAGTTTACACCATGTGCTGAAGACACAATGCCAGGATAGACACTTCTACAAAATTTTCAGGGGTCTCTTCCAGAACGTTCTAAAGATGTTTTATTGGAGCTAAACCGGTGTATTTTAAAAGCCTCTGGGTAGCTGAAGGCAAGACCTTTGTTAAGAAGGCACATCTGAGGGCCACCCTGTGCCTACCTCCGCAGCCCCACACGCACAGAAGATGCTGGTTTTCAGGCGTGCTCTTGAAAGAGGCCTCCCCAGCTTCAGCTGTTGTCAACTGACTCGGTGACTCAGCAGGTTTATGATGAGCAAGAGCACTCTCATAAAACATCCCTCGGTACACAAACAGCCACATTCTAACTTTTTAAAGGCGACAGTGTTGTCTCAACCAGCCAAGAACAATAAATAGCTTCAAGGGCCAGAAACAGGACTCTGACCCCAATGTCTGCATGGTCTTTGGAACTGTGTGGCCATACCCATGTCTCCTTCACGGTTCCGAGTTAATTTTAAGCGATTCCCCAATCACAGCCCTGTTTACAGAGAGCGAACCAAGATTTGCCATGTCTGATGTGTTACTGATGCAGACCTTTTCATGTCTTCCCTTAGCATGTTCTAGTGGCTGTCCTACAGACCTGCCTTGAGAGGTTTCTCTGCTGTGCCCATCTTCATTTCCTCTTGGAGCCTTCATTGTCAAGTACAGAAACTACTCGGTCTTTCTAGGAGTAGAATTCCAGAGGCCCTGGAGGGGAGGGCACCAGGGCCGCATGCCCAGGCCAGGCTGTGTGCGTGCCAGGGTCAGGGCACCCACGGCAGACGCTGGCCGCGCCGTTCACTTGTCCCTTCCGATGTGTTCCAGCTACCTTCTGCCACACCTCCTTCCGTCCAAGCCTGGCCTGGACACCCACGGCATGCAGCACCCCAAGGCCAACACCATTCAGAGAGTGTTTAAGATGAGTTTTGTTCCTGTCGGCTTTTGGCAAAGGTTTATAGCACGGATGCTGATCAGCCTGGCGGAGATGGACCTGCAGGTAGCCGCAGCCTCTGCGTGGGGGAGGGCGTACAGGGAGCTGTGCCCTTTCGGGAAGCAGAGGCCTTTTGCTGGAAGGGCTTCAGCAAAGCTTCAGCAAAGCTGAGGACCAGGAGGCCAGCCTGGCATAGCTGCCTTCTCTTCTGTCGGCTGGCAGACCCATTCGAGCCATTCTGTGAATCCCAAACCAGCACCTAGCTGGCTCAGAAAACTCATTTTAGGAACCATGGTTGAAAACCAATGCACATCAAAAATCCCCTCAAAGGCTTGTTAGAACATAAATGGCCGGGCCCCCTCAAAGGGTTTGATTCAGGGGGTGGGGACTGGGACCCAGCATTTTGTGTATCAAACCACCGTCCCCAGTGATGCTTTGGGTTTGGGGACCACACTTGGAGGACCATGGCTTTCGAACCATGGTTTTGCCACTCAGGCTGTGCACTACACTTACCTGGGGAGCTTCCAACAGACATGGGCAGAGCACAGGCTGCCCCAGTTAGAATCTCTGGATACACCACCAGGCACTGCGAGTTTTTAAGGCTTGCCAGGTGATTTCACTATCTAGTCAAGCTTAAGAACCACTGGTGTAGATCTTTAACTTGGTCTGGAAGCAATGAAGACCTAATCCAGGGAGTTATTTTCTGTGGATTCACCTGAGGTGGTTGTAAGGCATCCTGGCTGTCCGCCAATGTTTATTTCATGGAAAACAGTAACATGAAAGTAGCATTTGTCTAGAGTGGTGTTTCTCAAAGTGGGATTCCTGGACCAGCAGAAGCAGCCTCACCTGGGAACTTGTTAGATGCAAATCTTTGGGCCCACCCCACATCCACTATTTCAGAAACTCCAGGATGGAGCCCAACCCTCTTTTTTTCACAAGGCTTCCAGGGAATTCTGACCCACTCTACAATAATAGCACCCCTGGCATAAACCTGGACTATTGAATAGTTGATGTTAAATTCAGTATGAGTTTCTTTTTGCCACATTCAAATTAAAAGGCCCTTATGGAATTAATGACTCCTTGGCTAAATAAAGATATTCTTTGATCTTCCCATATTGCTGAAATTTTAAAAAGTAAAGAGAGCCTGAAAACCCTAACTGCTGTGGCTCATGTGGGCGAAGGAACTTGTTTGCAAGGCCTAGGGGCTCCGTGATGATGGGAAGAGTGGGTGCAGGAGCTGGTTCTTCCACAGGTCTGATTCCATCGCTCTGCCCTCCCTTTGAACTTGTCCTCCTGCCATGTTCTAAGTGGGAGGTCATAGAACACAGTGCTGTCATCGTGTGAGGCCTGAGCTCCCAAGTGGGCTCTGTGTTGGGGATGGGGGCCCAGCTGGGTGTGGAGGCAGGCGCCCTTCCAGGCAGCATCCTTCACTCAAAATGAGATGAAAAGTCCCATTGAAATTCAGATGAGGAGAAGGAGTTCAGTCTCAGGAGTAATCAAAAGCATACAAATTCAAGCAAGGATGAGATGCTGGCCACCTTGCACCTTTCAAAAATCAGCAGAGTAAAGCCACCGTAGCCAGCCCAGAAGCATGACACAGGTTCATACACTGTGGTCAGTGTATACATAGTCTGATTGTTTCAAAAGTGGTTCCTCAATACGTATCCAGAGCCTAAAAACGTTCAGACCCTTTGACGGATTAATCCTACGGCTAAAAATGTGAACTAAGGAAATCATTTGAAATCAGAGGACGCTTTATGACTTTTCATGCATCATTGGCCCATTTGAGGGAGCAAAACATTGAAACAACCTATATATTCAGAGAAATGAATGATCTGGAAAGTTACTATAAAATATTGAACTTTGGAAAAATGGCTTTTGTATGAGTCTGGATGGCATAGGAAACGTGAAGTTCTTAAAAGTATATGAAATTAGAAATTTAGAAAATTAGAAATACAAAATCAGAAAATACAGCTTCAGCTGGTTTTCCAAACATATACATAGAAAAAGAAAAAAAAATCTTAGGATAAAATATATCAAAATCCCTGCTTTGTGGTAAGTTGTTTTGGTTTCTTTTGTACATTTTTCTGTATTTTCTACATTTTTCTAACAAAGTTTTGCTTGTCAAATCAGGAAAGGTTTGAAATAGGAGAGCCTTTTATCAATCCTTTGGGAAAAATGTGCTCCCAGAGTGTTGTGGGGTCCTCTCCAGATAATACAGTGTTTAATTTGGCAACAGGATGCGTGGTGACGGAGGAGGAGGAGGAGGAGGCGGGGGAAGACGGGGGCGGTGGCGGGGGAGGGGGGGAGGGGATGGTTATTTATCACGATGGGGCCAGGCCAGCCTCTTCCGAGCTCTGCCCAAGGCCAGCGAGGAGGCTGGAATACTTAAGCAGGATCTTTTCTCTGTCTTTCAGCTTTTTGAAAACAAGAAGAATACTAAAAGCAGGCACAGGAAAGTCACCATTTATAGTTTTACAGGAAGCCAGAGAAATCGCTGTAGCACATTCAGAGTGAAAAGAAATCAGACCATCTATTGGCAGGAAGGGCTCCTGGTCACTTTTGATGGGGGCTACCTCAGGTAGGAATACTCGGGAACCCACCTGACAGGGGCAGCCTGAGGCCATGGGAACAGCCTCCTTGGCCGCCTTCTCTGGGAGACAGTCCCCTCAGGGTCCAGAGTTCTCCCCAGAGCAACACATCATGGCAGCTTGTTGGAAACAGGAGATCCTCCCCAAAAAATGTCTAGAGCACCCCCATCTCCTCACCCCTCCTCCTTTCTCCTCGCAGGACAGGAAAGGTGAGGGAGGGTCTGGTGACCACAGCCCACGGCCACTGAGTTCTGGGATGAGAGCCTGCAGTAGTCACTTAGGTGGTCACTTAGGTGATGCCTGCAGGACCCTTGCTGCCATCTGGCCCTGTCTTCTCGTCCTATGTGATGATGGCCTAGGTGACACCAGGGATCCTACAGGCAGCATAACAAGATACACAACTTAGCTCCCCTTTTCTGTTTTCTTTACCTTTTTGAGAGAAACACATCAAGTCAGCTCGAGAGGTTTAATAAATGACTTTTAATCAGCTTCGATAAACACGCAAAGTTATTTCAACTTTACACTGAATTTTTCAAAATATTCTTCAGCTCCATGAAGGAGAAGGGTGAAGTATCCTCTTTGGAGGGCCTGACTTGAGTTTTTCTTGGTGCCTAGTGCTCTCATATAGATGTTCCCACTTAAAGCTCACAGCTGCCAGCTGGCAAACGAGAATCTCATAGTTCAGAGAAGGCGAGAACCTGCCCCAACGTCCCACTTGGGGGACTGACCCCTGCCTGAGCATCCGTTACCACCAAGTCCCCGCTCTGGCCACATCACCATGTTGGGAAGTGGTGGAGGGGACAAGGCATGGTCACATACACAGGGACGCAAACACGGAGGCCCCCTTGACAGTCCTGCAGAGGCACAGAGTCCTGGGGTGGGGGTGGGTGGGGGGTCCCTGGGGTCTGGAGGCACAGAGATCATCCCAGGGCCCCCAACGCCGGATCACAGAGGGCTCTTTGTTTCTGGGTTGCAGTGTGGAATCCTCAGACGTGAACTGGAAAAAGAAAAAAAGCGGAGGGATAAAAATCATTTGCCAGTCGGAAATGAGGGACTTCTCCGCGATGGCTTTTATCACAGACCATGTCAATTCCCTGATCGATCAGTGGTTTCCCGGTAAGAAAACGTTCTGGAACCGAGTCTTTGCTCATGTATTTCTTTATGAATCAGGGTGGGGCTTGTTATCTGGGGAGCAGAAGTCTCACTGGGATTCAGCCCGAGGAAACCAGAGAGGTCCTAAGCGCCCTTTGGCAGAATCCTGGTCCCTGGGGAAGTCTGGCAGTGACACGGGGTCAGGAGCTATGGGGAAAATATGGGCCTGGATCCCCATGGTGTGAGGGGAGACAGATAACCCTGGGTGCCCCGCGTGGCCCAAGAGAACCCTCCATGTGAGGGTCACCCGGTCTTGTTTACACAGTGAGGACAGTGCTGAATTCTGAGGGGATTTGACCCTCTGACAGAGATGGGGGACTAGGGAAGCCACACCTATTGAGGACCCCCATTTTCCTCCTGCTCCCTCCCCCAATTCCCAGAGGTGATCAACCACCCACATGGCCCTTTGATCAGCTTCTTCATTGACAGTCCACCCAAAGAAAATACTTTTTGAAGTGAAGCTTTTGAGGCCTTCTGTTTGTTTTGCTACCAGAGTGGAGATGAACCCGCGGGGCATCCTGCAAGGAGGAAGCTGTGCAGGGAAAACCAGGCAGCCTCCTCCTTGTGAGCCCTCAGCCTCTGAAGGCTGGTGGCCGAGAGAGTGAAGGATGGCTCTGGACTCCAAGACCTGCTTGGCCAGTGCTCTAACCTCCCCGGGCTGCCTTCTCGCCTGTGGCTGTCCCCATGTCCTAGGACAGCATCAGGGGAGATGCTTAGAGAGCTCTCTGCTGGGGGGCATGCTCTGGACACCAGGGTCTGGGGGCCATCCAGGGCTGATGGGAAAGCTGACCTAGAAGGAAAAAAGGGACCCAAGAGTGGTGCCTGGGTGGCTCAGTCAGTTAAACATCTGACTTTTGGTTTTGGCTCAAGTCATGATCTCAGGTTCTTGGGATCGAGTCCTGTGTGGGGATCCACACTCAGCATGGAGTCTGCTTGGGATTCTTTCCCTCTGCCCTTCCCCACCTCTCTCTCTCTCTCTGCCTCTCAAAATAATCAATCAACCAATCAATCTTGGAAGGAAGGAAAGTAAGGAGGGAAGGAACAAATGAAAGAAACAAAAGAAAGAGAGAGAGAGAAAAGAAAAGAAAAAGAATGAAAGAAAGAGGAAAACAGAAAAGAAAGGCAGGCCCAAGAGAAGGCAGTTTGGTGTATGAGTTGTGGCAGTCTGGGAGTGCTTGGTCATCCAAGGAAGCCTCTAGACCCATGTGAGCCTCCCTGGGCTTTTGTGACTCCCTGCCAACCAGTGAGCCCCACAGCAGGTGCTGGGGAGGATGTGATACGGGCATTAGACAATCGTCTGAGACAGGGCAGCTCAGGAGACAGCACCACCAGCTAGCCAGCAGGATGTGTTTACCTGGGCCTCCAGATAGTGGATGCACCCATAGGGTTCTAGGAGTCCCCTCCTACCCTGCACAAGGCAGGCCATCAGCTCACCCTGAGGTGCCTTGGAGACTACTTCTTTGCACCTCCTCTCAGAAGCGTGCAAAAAAGCTGTGTGCCTCCTGCCAGGGGGAACACAGGTAAAATGACTAGGTTCTGTCTATTATAATTTGTACTCATTTCTCCCCCTGCATTGCTCTTCTACGAAGGATCATGGTAATTGCAAGCCTTATGTTTCTAATTTTAAGAACAACTCCTTATTGGTTGTGGTTCGCTTGCTGGAGTGTGGCACAGCTCAGACGCAGCCCACAGCATCCTGTCGGGGCAGCTGTGCAGGAGGGATCCCCAGCCTCTCAGCCGCTCCCCAGCCGGCCCGCTCAGTTTAGGCCACCCACTGTCTGTCCAGTGCATCCCTCACCTTTCCCAGTGCTCGTCTTTCAGGATCTCTCTCTCCAAAAAAGAACCTGAGTCATAGTTCAGCCACTCCCTGGGGTCCAGGCAGGGGCACCCAGACCCCCTCCTACCAAATAGCCTGGGTGCCGTTCAGGGACCCACCTTCAGCCGCCTTCACATAGACTGTCTCCTGCTCTGTCCCCACTTAGCCCTGACAGCCACCGAAAGTGATGGGACCCCACTAATGGAGCAGTACGTGCCCTGCCCTGTGTGCGAGACCTCCTGGGCCCAGCACACTGACCCAAGTGAGAAATCAGAGGGGGTGCAGTACTTCGACATGGAAGACTGTGTGCTCACGGCCATCGAACAGGACTTCATCTCCTGCCCCAGACACCCCGACCTCCCTGTGCCTCTCCAGGAGTTGGTTCCTGAGCTGTTCATGACTGACTTTCCAGCCAGGTAGGCCACAGCACCACCCTGCCTGGCGGCCCCTTCCTCAGGTGGTGGCTAGCTGGTGTAGCCACTGCTTCCCACCCAGTCTCCTGGGACTTATAGGTTTCCAGCCTAGGCTGCCCGAAGGGAGCCAGGGTTGCCATTTCAGAGGCCACAGCAGGCCCAGCTGGGCAGAGCACTTGGAGGGGAGCCATTCTGGGTCCCCACCCCATCTTGCCCTTGTATCAGCTGAGCTCCTTTCTGCTAAGCCAGCCATTGCCTCTGATTCCTACTTTCCTGCCAGCTCAAGGTATAGAAGGCAAATTCTCCTCGGTGTTCAAAAAGGCAGTGCTCCCAGGCCTACAGCCTCATTTTTCTGTCTTGGCAAATGCTGACCCTACCTGCTGCCCTGAGGCTGGGCATTTAGATCCCCCTACATCTGTCCTTGAAGTTGAGTCTGCCTGTAACCTAAGATAATGACTGGGGAGAGAATGCCGAGGAAGAGGAAATGTTTTGTGATCCCATCCAACAGTAAAGAGTCACAAAATCCAAGGGCTGGGTAAAAAGATGGAATCTTCTGTAGTCATGGAAACCAGAAGCTATGACTTGGTCTCCTTGGAGACAGTTTGACCTTGGTGGTTACCAACTCTTTTGGAGTTAGGAAGTCCTGTTGTCATCTTAGTCAAAGGATTGCAAAGGATGTTGTATCTGGCTTCTTGAAATAAATGTAAACTTTTTGGGGTGTGGGGGGATGGTAAGAATATTTGTATTCTCATTTTTCCAAATTGTCCCCCATCCCCAAAGAATCGATGTTGAATACTCTGAGATATTGCAGATTTGGAGTTCCAAAGCACACTTCTGGGTCTATCAAATTAATAAATTGCTTCCTACATTGGATGATAGACTCCCCTGCCCAAAGCCCTTTCCAATATCCCCAGTTATCTCACTGGTAGGAATGATGATGAAATGCTGCTCTTCTGCAAAATGAGCTCCCTTTATTCCTAGAACTCTAATGTGAGGGTTGTTGCTTCTTAGAGACCACATGCAGAGTTTTATATATGCATGAATCAAATTTCTGTAGAGGAGACCCAATTAGGGAGCCCCAAATGTTAAGATTTTCATTTATTTGCTGTTACATTTTACACCCTAGCTGAATCTGGGCTGTGGCATCTACAGTATGAAATCTGGAAAGGCAGACTGGTTGTCCCCATGGGTTTGGATCAAATTGCAGGCTGTATCATGGTTCTTAACCGAAGGTACTTGGCTAGTAATTGAAAAGCCCAACAGTGTGGACAGGATTCCCAATCCAGCAGAGGCTCTTTGGACACTTGAGCTGTGCCCCAGCGGGGGCCCTGAAGCACTGCCCTCCTCGCACTAGGAGTTTGGGTGGTTCGGGGTTGGGGGAGTGGTTACTTGGCATCCAGGGAACCCTGTCCTAGGCCCCATGTTTACAGGATGCCCTAAGGGATCGCCAGCATTCCTACTGCTGGTCCCGGTGGCCATCCTGGGAAGCTCCCAAGTGCCCATGCTGCCCAAGCAGGTGGTTTTGGCAGTGGGTGCTTGGAGAAGAGCTCAGCTCAGCTGCTATACCACCACGGGCTTCAGTGGAGGCAGTGGCACCTGCCTGTAGTGTAAAGCATGCAGTTGAGCTGTGCAAAGTCTGAGCAGCTGCAGAATCCATTCATGGAAGGCATGAAAAACAGCTGCCTAGTGGAGTCGGCCTGTGGGGCCAGGAGGACTCCAGTGGAGGCACCTGGCATAGCCAGCTGGTGAGCAGCCCAGAGAGGCTTCAGCAGAACAGGGGGAGGCCCTGCAGTGGGAGGGCATCTAGACTGCCTTCCCCCTCCCTCCTGTCTCCCATCATCCCTTTCTCTCCCTCTCCCCCCAGCCCTGCCACCTCCCATCATCTCTCTCTCCCTTCCTCCCTTCCAGGAGTGACTTACAGTTTTTCCAAAAGCCCAAAAGAAATCTCCCCTTCACCTAAGATTAGAACACATAGACCAGTGAAGTCTAAAACACCCTGCCCTTGGGTGAAATCCTAGCCATCGGTTGTGCAGACACTGCTTGTGCCAATCAGAAGCCCTCCATGGCCACTCACCTAACCTCTCACTTAGTAAAAAGAAATAAGGAAACAACCAACCTAGCAGTAAATAAATGCAGTGTGTCTGCTGGATATACTAGCTCTCAAAGCACAGAATCTTTTGGAGAGAAACTTCCTAGAGAATTTGTTTTTTCCTATGTGGGCCACGTTGCAAGGCTCTCCCCAGTGCGAGCCATCATCCACACCTACAAGGCAGTTACTGTTACGATCCCACTTTATGGAGGAGACCCAGGCTTGTTGAGGCTACACAACCTGTCCAAGGCCATGGTGTATCCTGGATCTGTCTGACTCCACAGGTGGCTTTGAACTGTGACTTCCTGCAATGGAAGAAACGACCAAGGGTGTCCTCACATCCATCCATCCAAGGACCACCCCCACCCCACAGGCCTCTCTGGGCAGGGGGGTCAGGGACCAGTTAGGAGGCTTGGTCTGACCTCTATGTGGTATTTCTGGCAGGCTCTTCCTGGAGAACAGCAAGCTGGAGCACAACGAGGACGAGAGCAGTGTCCTGGGCCAGGGCGGGAGCGGCACCATCATCTATCGGGCCCGGTACCAAGGCCAGCCTGTGGCAGTGAAACGATTCCAGATCAAGAAATTCAAGAACTTAGCCAACACCCCGGCAGGTAAACAGGGCCCCATGTCCCTTCTTTTCAGGCATGTTCTTCCAAGGTCGTCACACTTCCTGCCACCTTGGGGAGACTGGATGAGGACGGTGGATGAGGCGAACAGAGCCCTCTGAGCAGTCGACCTGCTTTGTTCCTGGCAGGATGTGGAATGGGTCTAAAGGTCATGCTGAGCAAAGCTTAGAAATTATCTTGGGAGACTATTTTCTTGTCTAGATGTTAGCCCCCAAGAGTATGGGCCATCCTTACAATTTCTATCTGCTCCCTGGCTGGCATGGGCCTGGTACATGGTGAGTGCACACTCAGACCTCATGTGGACCCCTTACCTTGCAGGACCCCTCTCAGCCATCTCCACTAAAGAAAGGAAGGTGGCACCCCAGGTAAATGCATGGGAAAGCCAGCCTGGGTGTCTTCTCCCCCACCCACACAAGGGACGGAACACCTTCTTGCCTTGGCACATCCAGGTCCACACACCACGTGCAGCTCAGAGATGTTCTCTACCTAGAGCAGCCCATCAGCACTTAACACCCAGCTAGTGTGGGTACTGGGCGGCCCCCTCACTTCCAGGCGGCTGAATATCACATTTCTCACAGCCCCTGGCTTAGCATGTTCCTCTTTAGGATCATTAAGGTAATTTACATTCCTGGTGGAAAAATCAGAATCCTAGAGCAATGGAAAGAAAACAGATCAGAAAGGAAGAGACAAATTGTTACTATATGAATGACTTCCTGCACAGAAAAATCCGAGAGATTCTACTGACAAACGTGAGAGCCAGTAAGTGTCACAGCATTGCCAGACGTGAGCTCAACCTCAGAACTCAGAGCGTTCCCATTTACAGCAATGACCCATCACTAGAAAATGTCTGCGTGCCGCAATTATACCATAAAGTGCTGAGGGATAATTAATGTATACAGTTCAGTTTCATTCCCATTGAAGTCCTAGCAAGGGGGGTGTGTGTGTATGTGAGAGAGAGAGATCGCACCCACTGATTCTAAGTGCACATGAAATGACAAAATCCCAAGAACAGCTGAGAGTCCTATAGAGGGAGACAAAGAAAAGAGGCCTGCCCAGCAGATGTCATGACTTATAACTCTGCAGATGTGAACCCTGCAGAGTGTTCTCTGGGGCTCGGCCGGGCCCGCCAAGGGAGCAGACACAGCCGCGTGTGTGGAAAGCTGGCACACAGCAGACGTAACATCATGAGTCAGAGGGGAAAGGCTGGCGGGGGCAGCCCGGGTGGCCCAGTAGTTTAGCGCCGCCTTCGGCCCAGGTTGTGATCCTGGAGTCCCGGGATCGAGTCCCTGTATGGAGCCTGCTGCTCCCTCTGCCTGTGTCTCTGCCTCTCTCTCTCCGTCTCTCTCTCTCTCTCTCATGAATAAATAAATAAAATCTTAAAAAAAAAAGAAAAGAAAAGAAAAGAAAGGCTGACAGGTCACTAATCAAGGCCGAGACTTGGGTCAGACTTCACACCATAGTCAAAAATTCATAATGGGTTAAAGACCCAATGTGAAAAACAAAAGCTTTGTACTAAAAAAAAAAAAAAAAAAAATTGGCCGGCCTCCACGCAGATCTGACACAACTGATGCATTTTAACGCCAAGGGTTTTTGCATGCCGTTTAAACCTCCATGTCCAAAAATCCCTGACTTTAAAATCCAAATGCAGGGGAAGAGACACAAGAGGACCCTGTTTGGTGACCTCAGGGCCAGCCACAAACCGGTGGGTAGCATCTTGCCCCTCCACTTGGCAGGAGAGGCCCCTCTGGGGGACTTGGGCAGCCACCTTCTAGGGTTTACAGCGCAGACTGGAAATTGCCACCCCTGCCCATAGACCTTGCTCCTCTGGCCTGAGATGACCTGTCACAGGCCCATGGAAGCCCTAGTTTTCTCTGTGTCTGAAGAGAGGGTGCTGATTCTTTCTGCCTTTGGGGGTCCTGGCTGCTGGCAGGGAGTCAGGTAAGCAGTAGCAGCCAAGCCCCCAACATCCCTGCGGGTGAGCAGGACTCTGGGTGACACTCAGGGATGCAGAACTGGAATAAGCCACAGCCGTGACCCTCAAGTGGCCAGCAGCGGGGTGGGGTGGGATGAGAGCTCCAAGGGGAACAGGAGAGCGGGGACATGCGCAGCTCTCCATTGAGGGAGCAGGAACTGCCCAATGTGTTGGGACCAATTTAGCACTCAAGGCGGAGGGACTTGGTATCAGCCCAGAATGCCTCAAGAATGCCACCACTGGGGGGCCAAATTCTGGGTGACGGTATTGCAGCCCCTTTTGTATTAAGTGCCTTAAAATATAAATGCTGCACCTGCCAGCCCCTCAAGTCCCTGTCGGGGGGCTCTGAGTGTGGCAGGAGTTGCCCTAGAGGAGCTCCTGGAGCAGGTGGCGCAGGGCTCTGCATCCCTTACCTCCCTGGGCAGCCCTAATGGCTGTGCTCCCCTTGCAGACACCATGCTGAGGCACCTGCGTGCCACAGATGCCATGAAGAACTTCTCGGAGTTCCGGCAAGAGGCCAGCATGTTGCACGCCCTGCAGCACCCCTGCATCGTGTCACTCATCGGCATCAGCATCCACCCACTCTGCTTCGCCCTGGAGCTCGCCCCCCTGGGCAGCCTCAACACCGTGCTGTCTGAGAATGCCAAAGGTACCAGCCAGGCTGAGAACTTTCCAAAGGGGTGGCTGGGGGCCCGCCCACCCAGATACAACCCCTGGGAGGCAAGTGAGCCCATGGCAGGCAGCTCAGATGCCAGGGAAGCTGTATCCCTGGGAGGTTCCCTCCTTTTGCCTGGCCTGGCTGTCTGGGCCAGAGCACACCTGCCCCACAGTGCACACAGCCAGCTCCTTGTGGGTGAAGAGAGTCACTTCACCAGGTCTACACTCTGGATGGTGCTGTTGCCAAGGCTAGGGAAGCTGATGGTTTAGAGTCAGATGGAACCAGGTTCCAAGTCCTGGTTCTCTGCCATCATCCAGTAAATTAGGCCTGTAGAAGGAGTATGATAATAGTCCCACCAAAGAGGCATTTGAGAGTCTTAAACAAGGCAACCAGGGGGACCTGAATAGCAGCCTGGGGCCTACAAGCCCACTGGCCACATAAATCTCTCCATTCCCCAAATGCACACCTGTGTCCATCATCATTCAAAACTCTGAAACCCTGAGGTTGGCTTTATCATATTTTTTAGTGAAATTTTAAAATAATTTTCCTTGGGAAATAAATAGGGAACTGAATCCCTGACAGGAAAAGAGCTGACAATGCGAGGCTGACAGGAGAGAGGTAGCTGTCTCTTGACTCAGGAAGAAGAAACATCATTAAACTCAAATTATTTCTCCCTCAGTGGAAGAGAACTTTTTTTTTTAAGTGAAGATCTTATATCCCCAAACTCCTCCCCTTGACAGTATAACAACCTTGGCCTGTGATGAACTCTAAGAATTTTGAATCCTTGCCCTTTTAGTAAGAACACCCACAATTCCAGGCATAAAATACCACAAATGAAGCTAGAACGATCAGTGTTTCTATCCTAAATATTGTTTTACATCAGAAGGTCATTCTCTGTCTCCTGTGGCATCCAGCAGGGAGAATAATGAGAAATATCTGTAGAATATAAAGCATCCGAGGAGAGAGAAAGTCAGAAAAGACAATTGTTGTAATGATAGTTTGTATTTTTTCTTTGCAAAGATTCTTCCTTTATGCCCCTGGGACACATGCTCACCCAAAAGATAGCATACCAGATTGCCTCTGGCCTGGCCTACCTGCACAAGAAAAACATCATCTTCTGTGACCTGAAGTCGGACAACATTCTGGTCTGGTCTCTAGATGTCAAGGAGCACATCAACATCAAACTGTCGGACTATGGGATCTCAAGGCAGTCATTTCATGAGGGGGCCCTCGGCGTGGAGGGCACCCCTGGCTATCAGGCCCCGGAGATCAGGCCTCGCATCGTGTATGACGAGAAGGTACCCACACCCCAGCCCACTGCCAGCCCCAGGTCCCTGGGAGGCCAGCCAGGCAGGCCTGTGGCACCTGCAGCTTCTCAGCTCCGTTCTCCCAGGCACGCTTCCCTCCCTCTCCTGTGCTTGACCGGGGGGGCTCTGACTTGACCCAGAATTGCACAGGCATCTGTGCCCACATCGCAATGTCAGGATTAACTTCTCCTTGGCTTCAGGAACAGTGAATTCGGCAACCTCTGAATTCTCTAACCTTGATTCAAAGACATAGTCAAGGTGGTACACAGTGAACGATGAGTCCAGGCCAGAAATGAGTCTGGATTTGGGTCCCAACTCTGCCATTTAGATGTATAAAGTGGGGACAGTGGGCCAGCCTCACGGGGGCTCAGGAGGAGCAGTCAGAATAAGGATGGCGGAGGCTCCTGGCCCATAGGTGCTGTTTGCAAGGCATTGCTCGAAGTGAACAGCAGACGTGTTGAGGCAGCACCACCAATGCCAGGAGAAGAGAGGGGATGCTAACATGACAGCGTGGGCTCCCCGAGCAGCTACATGGCCAGCCTCAGCCAAGATGATGGCTAAATGTTTACCTTTCCCTGAAAGCTGGTTAGTAGACTCAGGCACACAGACAACTTAAAGCCATCTTCCAGCTAATGCCAGCTCCAGGTCATTCTTTGCTAGCATTGAAACTCCCCTGGTCTATAATTTTTCATTATTTGGTAATTTGCAGATGAGTCATTGCCTCATTGCTTCAAAAATGACCTAAACAGCCTGCAGTCCCCATGCTGTGCATCACATCCCTGTGTTATTTTATAACTGGAAGTTTGTACCCTTGATCACCTTCAAAAAAGGAAAAGGAATGGCCTTAGTAGGGGCACCTGGGTGGCTCAGTTGGTTAAGCGTCCAACTCTTGATTTTGGCTCAGGTCATGATGTCGGTCATAAGCTCGAGCCCTGAGTCAGGCTCTGTGCTGGGCATGAAGCCTCCTTGGGCTTCTCTTTCTCCCTCTCCCTTTGCCCCTCCTCAACCCTTCTAAAAAAAAAAAAATGACCTTAGCCTGAGTGGGTGAACTTGCCACCTGCGTCTATTAACTAAAATAGAAAAGGCAAATCAGAGTGATAAAAATAAGAGCTTCTTAAGTAGCAGGTGACCCAGACAAGGCACCTAAAAACTAAAATTATAACAGGAACCTTCACATTGAAAATTCTCAGGTCTACCTCAGCCACTATCCTGCTAAAATGTTATCTCTTGGCCCTCCTGGAGGCCTACACTAACTTCTCCTTGTTGAGCTTTTTGATGACATTAAAAGTAGAGGAGTCAACATATTGTGATTTGAGAGACATTCCCCCTTTGTGATTTGCATACACTGTTCTTCTGGTGCCAGGCACATTAAGCCGAGGCTCTGTGTTCTCCTGCCTTTTCTTGATTCTCAATGATAAGGAGCATGGCATTCTTGGAACCTGTAACCAGTACCTGATGGTTAGAGTGTGTTGATTGGATGGATGGATGGATGGATGGATGGATGGATGGATGGACGGACAGATAGGTATATGGACAGAAGAACAGATCGTCAGATGAATGAATGGGTAGACAGGAGTATAGATAGATAAATATGCAGAAGGACAAGCAGGTGGGTGTATGGATGGATAGATGGATGATGAATGGAAAAAAAAAGAAAAGGGAGGGAGTATGGAAGGATCAGAAATGGATGGCTAAAGGGACAGAATGATGGATGGTCAGATGGTTGGATGTTTGGACAGGTCAAGGGAGGGTGGATGCATTGGTGGATGTATTGATGATTGTCTCCCTTTGGCAGGATCCCTGGTCTGATTGTGTCTTCTGCTCCCTCTGTCTCAGGGCCAGCTTATGAGAGCTGCTGGGCCCAGACAGGGGACCTGACTTGGCATGCCTCTTTGCCCAGGTAGACATGTTCTCCTATGGAATGGTGCTGTATGAGTTGCTGTCGGGACAGCGGCCAGCGCTGGGCCACCACCAGCTTCAGATTGCCAAGAAGCTGTCCAAGGGTATCCGCCCAATTCTGGGGCAGCCAGAGGAAGTGCAATTCCATCGGCTCCAGGCACTCATGATGGAGTGCTGGGACACAAAGCCTGAGAAGGTACCTGAGGACCCCGGGCCTGGGGACCTGGCACCTCCTGCCCCTGTGGTGGAGGGTCTGGATTAGTCTACTTGCCCATCCTTTGCTAAGTCTAGAACAAATGGGGCACTCTTCTCTGCTTACCTCTTCTATAAAGAGATAGTTATGGCTCCTAATATATCCAGTTTATTTTCTCTGTATGTGTGCCACTCAGGAAAAGTGAGCTTTCTTTTCCTCTCCAGCTTTTGTGTCACACCATCATGCAGGCAGAGCATACCAAACCCTTTATAGCACTATGGTCCCCACGCTAGAGCAGAGAGAATGTACATATTTCTTTTTAGAGTAATGGGGAGCAGGTCTGCTCATGAGGGCAGGAGTCATAAAATCATTTTAAAGCGTAGCTATACTATATTGTTCTGTGTGTTGATTTTATGTTCTGCACAAATAAAACTTTATTGAAAGAAAGAAAGAGAAAGAAAGAAAGAAAGAAAGAAAGAAGAAAGAAAGAAGAAAAAGAAAGAAAGAAAAAAAAGAAAGAAAGAAAAGAAAAGAAAAAAGAAAGAAAGAAAGAAAGAAAGAAAGAAAGAAAGAAAGAAAGAAAGAAAGAAAGAGAAAGAAAGAAAGAAAAAGAAGAAAAAGAAAGCTAGCTAGCTAGCTTAGCTGTTTGGGAAAGAGGCCAGTGATGTCAAAGTTAGAATGCACTTATCAAAGTAGACAGTATTTAATGTATTGGGAGTAAAATAAGATCAGAGAAAAATCCTTCACAAGATTGTTTGTCCCTGGGCCTGGGGCTTGGAATATCAGGGTTTAATCTAACTGGACCATATAAGTCCATGTTCTCCTATGGTTCAAGTCGCTATGGAGAGCAATGACCCAGACAGACACTCTGGCATATGAAGTTGTCATGGCCTCTTGCTTTGAGCCACTTCTAATCCTTCCCCCCTTGTTCAAGACCATTGGTTTCATGGGCAGGCCAGGCATCAAGTTGCTGTAAGTGACGCACGCTCATGGTTCTGGTGGCCTCTCTCCCTCAGCGACCGCTGGCCCTGTCGGTGGTGAGCCAGATGAAGGACCCAACCTTTGCAACATTCATGTACCAGCTCCCCTGCGGGAAGCAGACTGCCTTCTTCTCGTCCCAGGGCCAGGAGTACATGGTGGTGTTCTGGGACGGGAAAGAGGAATCCAGGTAACTTCCATAGTAACTTAACATGCCCTGCTAGTACCAGGGGGGCGGGGGGGCTTCTGTGGAATTGGGGAGCCGTCAGGGATGGCCATGGCCAGAGATGTCTCATGGATAGTGGGTTGAAAGCCTGATGGAGTTCCCTCCTGAGAGAAAACTGAGTCCATGCAGATAGAAAGGCATGTATGTGTTTGTAGTTAAAAGAAGCAAAGAGAAGATGGTGTCTGGCAGGGGTGTAGGGTCAACAGAGGGCTTTGTTTTTTATACTTGTTTTTCCCCTTTTTCATCATCATCCCCTATTTCCCCCATCCCTGCACCCCCTTCCCTTTGGCAACCACCAGTTTGTGCTCTGCTTATGAGTCTGTTTCTGTTTTATTTTTTCTTTTGTTTTTTAGATTCCACGTTTAATTGAAATCATATGGTGTTTGTCTTTCCCTGACTTATTTCACTTAGCATAATAATACCTTGAGGTCCATCCATGATGTGGCAAATGTTAAGATGTCATTCTTTTTTCTGGCTGAGTAATACTCTCTCTATATGTGTGGGTACACATACATATCCATGTATCTGTCTCTATAGCTATACCCCATCTTTATCCATTCATCTCTGGATGGATGCTTCAGTTGCTTCCATATTTGGCTACTGTAAATAGTGTTGCAGTAAATATAGGGAGACATGTATCTTTTCAAATTCAGTGTTTTCATTTTCTTTGGGTAAATACCCAGAAGTGGAATTACTGGATCATATGCTATTTCTATTTTCACTTTTTTTAGGAGCCTCCATTCTGTTTTCCCGAGTGGCTACAGTTTTACGTTCCCACGAACAGTGCACAAGGGTCCCCTTTTCTCGACAGCCTCTACCACACTTATTGTTTCTTGTCTTTTTGATACTAGCCCTTCTGACAGGTGTGAGGTGATACCTTTGAGTTGGACTCCCCTGATGATGAGTGATGTTGAGCATCTTTTCACAGATCTGTATATCTTCTTTGAAAAAAAAAATGTCTGTTTAGGTCATCTGCCCATTTTTAAACCAGATTGTTTGTTTTCTTGGTGCTGAGTTGTAGAAGTTCTTTATATATTTTGGTTATTAACCACTTATCAGATCTATCGTTTGCAAATATCGTCTCCCATTCAGTAGGTTGCCTTTTCGATGGTTTCCTTCTCTGCACGAAAGCTGTTTAGTTTGATAGATTGTTAATTTTTGCTTTGTTTTCCTTGCCTCAAGAGATAGATCCAAACAATATTGCTAAGCCTGATGTCCAAGAGTTTAACTGCCTCTGTTTTCTTTTAGAAGTTTTACGGTTTCAGGTCTTACATTTAGGTCTTTAATCCATTTTGAGTTTATTTTGGGATGGGGTAAGAAAATGGACCAATCTCATTCTTGTGCATGTGGCTGCCCTGTTCTCCCAGCACCATTTGTTGAAGAACCTATCTTTTCCCCCATTGTATATTCTTGCCTCCCTTGTCATAGATGAATTGACCACATAAGTATGGGTTTATTTCTGGGCTTTCTATTCTGTTCTCTTGATCTGTGTGTCTATTTTTGTGCCAGAACCATACTGTTTTGATCACAACAGCTTTTTTAAAAGATTTTATTTATTTATTCATGAGCGAGAGAGAGAGAGAGAGGCAGAGACACAGGCAGAGGGAGAAGCAGGCTTCATGCAGGGAGCTCAATTTGAGACTTGAACCTGGGACTCCAGGATCACACCCTGGGCCAAAGAGAGGCGCTCAACCACTGAGCCACCCAGGCATCCCCACAACTTGATAGTATAGTTCAAAATCAGAGATTGTGATACCTCCAGCTTAATTCTTCTGTCTCAAGATTTCTTTGGCTATTTGGGACCTTCTGTGTCTCCATATGAATTTTAAGATTATTTGTTGTAATTCTATGAAAAATACTGATGCTATTTTGATAGAGATTGCTTTGAATCTGTAAATTGCTTTGGGTAGTATGGACACTGGAACAGTATTGATTCTACCAGTCCATAGACATGTGTCCATTTATTTAGTGTCATCTTCAATTTGTTTTATCCATGTCTTCAGAGTACAGGTCTTTCACCTCCTTGATTAACCATATTCCTGGATATTTTATTCCTTTTGGTGCAACTGTGAATGGAATCATTTTCTTAATTCTTAATATTTCTTTTTGCTGCTTTATTATTAGTGTGTAGAAACACAACAGATTCCTGTATATTAATTTTGTACCCTGAAACTTTACTGAAGTCATTGATTAGTTGTAATAATTTTCCCATCCTGGGAGGACTTTGTCTTAAGATGGGAGCTATTTGCAGCTTGATGGCAGAAGAAGTAAATGATCCGAGGGGTCGGAGAGAGGGGCAGGTACTGAGGTGGACTTGCCAGATAGTGAGAGGGGCAGGGGACCCAGAGACAAGCATTTAAGGTGCCCTTAAATAAGAATTTGTGGGCCTTCCATTCTAGTCACATCTTTCTCTCAGTGAAGTGGCAGGAAGGATGAAAGCACAGAGAGAGGTTTTGAATATTCGAGGAGAAAAAGATGACATGTGACTTGAGCACCAATTCATGAGATCAGGGTGGTTGCAGGACAGCACTGAAGCCCACTGGAAGTTGGTGGCCACTGTTGGAAATGAGGCTTGTCCACAAGGTTATGTGCCCCAACATGTACTGCTGGCCCCAGGTTGCAAGATAGGAAACAGTTGATTTTAAGCAGAGCTGGGGTTTTGCCAGGAGGAAGAGAAGGGCATGAAAGGTGGGGGTATTTTCAAGAGGGTCATGATAAAGATGGATTATGGAAACTGCGTGGGGCCATAAAATGGATGAGGAACAATTGAAAGTACCAGAAATCCTAGGTCTTGGCAGAATGTAAACAAAACCAAAAACCCTGTGATGAGTTATGGTAATAGGTGGAATGGTCTGAAAAAGTAGGAGGTAGTGGTCAGAAAATAGTTACTTGACCCTGAGTGGATGGGAGGGGCACAAATATTAGTAAAGATGAGATCTGATGTGCAACTTTGGGAGAGGGTGCCTGGAATAAAATGGGGATAAGCGAACTGGGAAGCGAACAGGAAGTCACAGGACCAAGATGCCAAGGTATTGAAAAGTTAGACTGTGCAAGCTCCAAAAAGCCACCATCTGGTGTAGGATCCTTCCATCCTGGCCAAGGTGTAAGGTCTTTCCCATCCCCCTAGGGGGACATCTTCAGAGTCAACGAGAGCATTTCATGACCTAAGTAGTCTTCCAGTAAGCCTTGTGGCAAACATTTGCAGGTGCAAAAATCTAATAAGGCTTAGATAAAGTGAAGCTTGAGACACAATGAGATAAGTGGAAGGAACTTTACCATTTTCTCTAGGTCATCCAGGTGACCTTGGCACCACATTTTATGGCAGTGGGACTGAGTGCTCTGACATAAGACATGGTCTAAGAAACCATGCCCTAAAAAACCACGTATAGTTGTATGTGTATATTTAGTTATTTTTATTTATATTTATATAAGTAAATGTATACGTTTTCAGTAATTACATCACTGGCGGCACTGTTGTTATTTTAAAGCATTGCTTTAATTGCAGGGTAAAGTGAATGAGCAAGCATAACGGTATCAAGCATTGCACATTGTGATATTCGGCATGCAAAGTATGAAAGATAGGTTAAATTTAAAAACCTGTCATTCTGAGTATAAATTTTGAGACTCATGATAGATTTTATCTTTAAGAAAAATAAACTCATGTTTCCTAGCCCTGCCCATTGAAAAGGCCTAACAATAATGACCAACCACCAATGATGACCTCTGGGACCCAAATGGTGATCTCTAAGTGCCATAGGGAATCAGGGCTTATTTAAGAAGTGACTGACTCCAGGTCTGGGACAGGAAGATGGCCGGGAGCATCTGACACATCAGATCAGGGATGCCATCAGACCCTCATGAGAGTAAATTAAAGAGATTGAGGAGTCAATCCAAAGAGGTTTGTACTGGCCAAAGATAGGACAGTTGGCCATTAGTAAGAAGAATTGCAGTGGATTGAGACATGCCAAATTGTTTAAATTCATGAATTTCTAATGCTACTTAATAAAAACAAACTGAGGCACCTGGGTGGCTCAGTCGATTAAGTGTCCGAGTCTTAATTTTGGGTCGGGTCATGATCCAGGGGTCATGAGATGGAGCCTTGCATTGGGCTCCGTGTTCAGCAGGGGGTCTGCCTGAGTCTCTCTCTCCTTCTCCCTCTGCCCCTCCCCCTGCTCATGCTCTCTAAATAAATACATAAAACCTTAAAAACAAACAAAAACCCTTCATTGATCACCCCTGGAGGCTCCTAGAGAACCAACACGTTATTTTAGAAATTAGTATACACAGAAAGAATCAAGATTTTATTCTACCTTTCCTATGTGAACTGTACCCCAGGGTAGCAAAAGAGATAAAAGGAGGAAGTTTCTCTTTCTAGAATAAATGAAGCTAATACTTGAAGAAGGAGTGCCAGAAATAGAATGTTGGCCCTTTGCAATCTCTACTGAAATAATAGATAAAAGGCAGTGATTGTCAATGATCACAAAAGGAGTGAGAACTGGACATTCCCAATAGAAATGCAAGTGCACAGTGAGGAAATGTCCTTGCCTTAAAAAAAAAAAAATCGAACAAAATGTAATCAAGACTTGGGACGCCTGGGTGTCTCAGTGGTTGAGCATCTGCCTTCAGCCCAGGACGTGATCCCAGGATCCTGGGATGGAGTCCCACATCGGGCTCCCTGCAGGGAGCCTGCTTCTCCCTCTGTGTCTCTGCTCTCTCTGTGTCTCTCATGAATAAATAAATAAAACCTTTTTTAAAAATGTGATCAAAAATAGGGATCCCTGGGTGGCGCAGCGGTTTGGCGCCTGCCTTTGGCCCAGGGCGCGATCCTGGAGACCCGGGATCGAATCCCACATCGGGCTCCCGGTGCATGGAGCCTGCTTCTCCCTCTGCCTGTGTCTCTGCGCCTCTCTCTCTCTCTCTGTGACTATCATAAATAAAAAAAAAAAAAAAAAAAATTTAAAAAAAAAAATGTGATCAAAAATAAATAAAAAATTAAAAAATGTGATCAAGACTTGAGACAGGGGGCAGGGGGATAAGGCAGGTGACACCCCAGGGCTGTGGAGACACTTCCCAGAATCCTTAGCACATAAACTGCCAGAGAAAAAAGAGAGGTGGGAGGGGAGAGCCAGTCATCAGACTGAGAGACATAAAGACCAGTGGAAGTGTGGGCAAAAGATGTGTGTGACCCAGGTACATAACCTCCGTCTCTGCCTCAGACGGTGAGCACACTAGATGCCCATGGAGTACGGTGAGGAGACAGAAATATTAGGGGACGGCCAGGCCCTGTGAGTGAACAGTGGTGCCCATAAATAACAGCTTATTAGTTTTCAGAGCACTCATGTTGGGGGGCATGTTCTGAGGACTCCAGCCTACTCTGAAATTTACCCACCTATCTTTTTTTTAAGATTTTATTTGTTTATTCATGAGAGACAGAGAGAGAGAGACAGACACAGGCAGAGGAAGAAGCAGGCTCCCTGCAGGGAGCCCGATGTGGAACTCGACCCCAGGACCCTGGGATCACACCCTGGGCCAAAGGCAGATGCTCATCCGCTGAGCCCCCCAGGTGTCCCTCACCCACCTATATTTAGTCTGGACTTGTCTACTCTGAGACTGAGGGGCTCCCTTGTTCCTGGGGTGAGACAGACATGGCCAGTGGGAAGGGCGAGTGGCTCTGGTAGAGGTGTGGCCCCCGGTGCCCCTTCTTCACACTGGAGAGGCCATCTCTTGAACCCTGTAACGTCACAGGCAGAAGAGAGTCTTTCCTCCCACTGGGAATGGCCCTGCGTCCCCCAGAGGTTCAATCACTACCAGGGAGGCAGAATGCACCTGCACCCAAGCGTCATGCATGGCTCTGGATGCTTGCAGATCGTGGAAGGATTTGACCTTGGGTTCAAGGGGGTGGTTGAGGCCCGCAGCTCGCATCCCCCTCCCCCTCCAAGGCTACTCGGGCCACGCCGAGATAAGGGAGGTAGCCCCTGGCCACCGTGCACTGACTGTACCATTGTCGCCGGCTCTAGGAACTACACCGTGGTGAACACAGAGAAAGGCCTTATGGAGGTGCAGAGGATGAGCTGTGCAGGGATGAAGCTAAGCTGCCAGCTCAAGGTCCAGAACTCTCTGTGGACGGCCACCGAGGTAACCGCCTCCATGCAGGGCTCCCAGCGAGGTGGGCAACGCAGCCCACACAGGGGCCCAGATCTAGCAAATAAGAATATAGGATGCCCAGGCACACTGGAAAGTCAGATAGCCCCAGCCTACATGTGCGAGACCCCCAAAGCAGTGCCAGCAGCCCTGCGAAGCAGCAGCGTGTCACAAAGGGCAACCACCTGCCTTATCCCTGGTGGGTGACTGGGACCCAGCTGAGAGAAATATCAGGTGCAGGATCCCAGCAGAAGGAGAACCCCAGTACACTGGGTTTCTTATAACACTGCCAGGTCTCCCCAGGGAATGCACTCAGCTCTGAAGGCATTTTGCCTTCAGGTCAAGGAAATCAGCAGAAGCCCCAAGGAGCTGTCTTCTGAGAAATCCAGAGAGGAATGCCCCAATCAGTAATGCTCTGAAGCTACAGGTGCCATGGGGTGGGGCGGGGCGGGGTGGGGGAGATTGGTGCAGCCAGCCAAGACCCACAGAGTAGGTCTGTAAGACTGCTCATCCCTGTGTAATTCCCAGTAGCGAAAACTTGGAACCGGACTGAGCATCTGACGGCAGATTAGCCAGGTTGTGGCACCCCCGAGCGATGGGCAGCACAGAGGTGCTCAAATACAGTTCCCTTGCAGGCCAGGCAGGACAGGGCTTCCCCTCTACCCACCATGCAGTGTCACGAGAAAAGTGAGGAAACAGCACAGTCGTTGGTCCCACTTTTGCCAGGAATGAGGACACACCCACAAATACCAAGGGGAAAGGAGTCTGGGCCCCAAGTCCCCATGGAGGTTTTCTCCAAGAAATGGGATATGAATGATTTTATGTTTCTTCTTTCAACTCTTCTGTAGTTTTCAACATTTCTACAAAGAATAGGAATATGCAACCAACCAACTTGAAAACCCCCAACACATGTTGCTTTCTAAGGCACAAAGGGATTCCTGAGGTAGAAGGGACCCTAAGACAAAACTGGCAGATATATTCCAACCTGGGTCTCATGTTGGTTTGTCTGCCTCTACAGGACCAGAAGATCTACATCTACAGCCTCAAGGGCATGTGCCCCTTAAACACACCCCAACGGGCTTTGGACACCCCGGCTGTTGTCACCTGCTTGTTGGCCGTGCCTATTATTAAAAAGGTGAGGTAAGGGAAAAGGTGGATGCCCAGGTCTGTGACTCCCTTCCTTTTCTGTTGGAGTGGCCCCCCCACCTCAGCTTAAGGGGAGGGGGTATGAAGAGTGGGAGCAAAGCCATGGCCTCTTGGACCACCAAGCCCAGATCAGGTCACACTCAGCCTTGGAGAGACAGGCCATCATTTGTGCCTTTTCAAGAACCTGTGTCACTAGCAAAGCAAAACTATGAGCCGAGTGGAAAGCTTGTATTGCACCTGCAAATGCCACGGCCCCGATTCGAGTGAGGCCCCTTTTTGGTACAAATGATATAAAGAGCCATTGTACATGTGCCCTTCCCCTTTGGGTAGCAGTGGTTCTCCAGAGTGCGGGCAGCCCTGCCCACCCCCCTCTGGAGCGCCCACTGTCAGCCTGAGACCTGGGTCGCCTCTTGGTCCATTTCCTCTACCTTCCATCCCCCACCTCTCTGAAATGGAACCCCAAGTGATAAATCTCCACAGCCCAGGGCTCAGGCAGCTCCACCACTCCTCTGATGGGACTGGGTACCTCTGCAGGCCCGGCAAGCTCCCCCAGCTGGCTCCTCGCTCCCCGTCCCATCCAGCACCGCACTCTGAGGGGACCCTTCCAGCTAGGAATGGCCCCACCCCACACACCCCTGCCAGACTACGTTTCACTCCGTTCTCAGGGTCAAGGACCATCAAGCCTGCTCTGAGAAGCTGCCCCAGCCTGGCCCCAGCCCTTCAGTGGTGCTCTCAGGCTTCTCTGGCCTCCGAGTCCAGGCACTGCTCTTCTGTCTTTGTCTCAGCCCTCCTGCTTTGCTTATCCTCATCCCCCATCCCCACCCCTCTGCTCCTAGTAAATGCTCAAGGTGATGTTTGGTTAAAACATGTTAGCTGTCATCATCCAATTTCAGTTTTCTCATCTGTAAAATGAGGATAAGAAGAGGTAGAAGAAGGTTCTTTCCTTCTGGGCATGACACACCCAGAGCCCTGGACCCACACACTTGGGTAAATGTGACCATTATTATTACTTCCTGACAGTCATGAAATATATATGCTCTTCACCCTACTCCAGTTTATTTCTTTAAAACAAAAAGAAAAAAAAAAAAGAAGGTCTGAAATCAACCCTAGGGTCATTTATGAGTGTGCCCCATGGGCGAGGCTAGGCAGCTCAGGACCCGGTCTGCCCCAGAGCCTGGGAGAACATGACACAAAGCGTTATTTAAGGCCACTGCTGGCCAGAGCCCCCGAGCCAGGGCACCACCAGCCTCATGACCAGAGGGAATAAAGCCGGCTCTGTGCGGAGCCTCCCAGTCAGGGCGCCTGCCCCTCGGAGGCCGTGCTGCCCCGTGGCCGCGACAGCAGGCCCCTACATTCTTGCACGCGCACGTTCACACCCAGCTGGGCCGTGGGGCTCACCGCCCTGACTGGGGCCCGGAGCCGGGATTCAGATAGAGACTCTGCTCCTGTTTGCTTTGGCTGCTTTCTTGCCTACAATTCTGAAAATGGATTTTGATAAATGTTCTTTGGGCTTATTGGCCTTGCTGCTGAGCTAGAAGCTGGTTTGCTTGTTTCCTTGGCCGCCTGAGTTCCCAAGTAGCTCCAGGTTCCAGAAAGGGGGCTTTCTGCTGCTCACTCGCTCTGGCACAAAGCCTGGGTCCCCGCTCTGTCTCTGTCGTGGCTTCAGCTTTGTTCTGAACTCTGCCCATCCCACCTCAGCCCTAGGCAGGCATCTAGGGTGTGACACTGCCCTCTGTTCCCAGCTCTGCAGAGATGCTCCAGGGAGACCCTGGGGCGGGGCGTGGGGGCATCAATCAGCCCTGTCCCTGCAACTTTGGCCTCTGCCTGCTGACCTTGGTGGCTACAAAAGATCACATTAAAAAAAAAAAATGCTTGGGATCCCTGGGTGGCGCAGCGGTTTGGCGCCTGCCTTTGGCCCAGGGCGCGATCCTGGAGACCCGGGATCGAATCCCACATCGGGCTCCCAGTGCATGGAGCCTGCTTCTCCCTCTGCCTGTGTCTCTGCCTCTCTCTCTCTCTGTGACTATCATAAATAAATAAAAATTTAAAAAAAAAAAATGCTTCACTGCAGGGGTGGAGAGCAACCCCAGGACTTTAGCACCGCCAGTGAGGCATTTCAGAATAGGTGTGGTAAGTGGGGAGTGTAGGCACAATGTCCAAGAAGCGCCTCCATGAGAAGGTTCGGTTGGAAGCTATTTCTTCAAGAATAGGTTCAGCAGGCACCTATCATCTGCTAGTGCAGAAAACCAGGTGGAGTCACAGAGATGGATGAGACTCGGCCCTTCCTATGGCAGGCCAGTGCCCAGGCGGCAGTGGCAAGCACGCAGAGCCGCTGTCACTTCGTTAACAAGCAGAACCACATCCCGTCTCTGAAGGAGGCCCTTGTGACCCGAAGGAGAAGGCAGGCCCCTCCTGCTCACGCTGCAGGAACCCAGCCTGAGCGAAGGCAGGTCGTGTAGTGCAGGCCACACGTGCTCCCTGCCAGGGGCTGTGAGCCACGCTCTTCCCAGGCTTGCTCTTCTCCTGCTTGCAGCAGGAAGGGTGGGCATGGCTCTTCCGGGCTTGAGTTACACCTCCTTTGGGAGCATGCCCAGGAGGTCCTGCTGGAGCCCCTGCCTTTTGGGGAACATTGCTTCTCTGGGCATGCTTGGGTGGGTGCAGAGATGAGCCTTGGGCCCACTCTGCTTCTCTCCTGGCCTGCGTGGAACCAACAGGCAGTCCCGTCTTCTGCTTGCAGAATTCCTACCTGGTGCTGGCAGGCCTAGATGACGGGCTTGTGGCAGTGTTTGCCGTGGTGCGCGGTGTCCCAGACAACAGCTGCTCCTACCTGTGTTCACACACGGCCAACAGGTCCAAGTTCAGCATCCCAGATGAAGACATGCGACAGAACCCCTACCCCGTGAAGGCCATGGAGGTGGTCAACAGCGGGTCTGAGGTCTGGTACAGCAATGGGCCTGGCCTGCTGGTCATCGACTGTGCAGCCCTGGAGATCAGCAGGAGGCTGGAGCCCTACCTGGCCCCTTCGGTGGTCACCTCGCTCGTGTGCAGCTCTGAGTGCAGGGGGGAGGAGGTCGTCTGGTGCCTGGACAACAGGGCCAACTTGTTGGTGATGTACCACGCAGCCACCTACCAGCTATGCGCCCGGTATTTCTGTGGGGACCCCAGCCCGCTCAGAGACATGTTTCCCGTGCGCCCCTTGGGTCCGGAGTCCCCGGGCCGCCACATGGCCAGCCCCAAAGAACCTGAGGGGGACTCCATCGCAGACGTGAGCATCATGTATAGCGAGGAGCTGGGCACGCAGATCCTGACCCATCAGGACTCACTGACCGACTACTGCTCCATGTCTTCCTACTCCTCCTCCTCCCCGCACCGGGCCCCCGCGTCCTCCTCTAGCCTGCCCTGCTCCCCGGCAAGCTCTTCCAGCGTGCCTTTCTCCACCGACTGCGAGGACTCTGACAGGCTGCACGAGCCCACGGCGGGCTCCGACAGGTCCGAGCACGACCTGACGCCCGTGGACGGGGAGGCTTTCAGCCAGCACCTGCAGGCGGTGAGGATCCTGGCCGTGAAGGACGTCATCTGGGTCCCCAGGTAGGGTTCCCGGGAGGGGGTGCGCTCCTGGCTGGGCCACGGGAGCTGGCAGGTGCTGTCACGATCCACCCCCCCACCCCCAGGGATCTCTTTAGCAAACCTGAGAACGGTGGCACTTGGCTCATCTGCCCCCCTGGGAGCTGACCAGGCCCTCGAGGCAGAGTCGTGGTCCGCGGAGATTCGGTTTCCCGCTGGGAAAGGCCTCCTGGGCCCGGCTGCGGCGCCCTCCCAGTAACTCAATCCAGTCGCAGAGACGGCGAGTTGGTTGCCCTGCCTCTGTGCCCGCCAGCTCCCTTTCCCCCTGGAGAGCACAGCCCGGGACAAAACACTTCCCCTTCTCGGTTTTGGTTTCGCAGGCGCGGTGGCGATGTTATTGTCATCGGCCTGGAGAAGGACGCCAGCGGCCAGCGGGGCCGAGTCATTGCTGTCTTAAAAGCCCGTGAGCTCACTCCACGTGGGTAAGTCTCAGGACACCTCCTGTAGGCCCGGGGCTATGGTGTGGGGCATTGAGGCCCCTCTGCCACACCCCCACACAGTGGCCTCTCGCCCTTCTGTCCTCCACATCCACTGATGTGGCCATAAGGCAGAGCAGGAACAAGATGGGGTCCTCCAGGCAGCTCCTCGGGGGCCCAGCAGGTACCAGCTGAACCGAGCATTAGCCACTGGCCAGGGCTGGCTATTTCTGGGGTACCCAGTGCACCTATGAACCAAGTGTCCTGCCTGGGATATATGTCTCCAGGGCTAGAGTTCAACTGCAATGGAAACAGGGAGCCAGGTGATTCACTGGACTTCCCAGCAAGCAGGAAGGCCCTTCCTGGGGTGCTCCACCTGCCCATATAGCACCTAGAGGAGCCACAGACCTCGCATACACCACCCCTCACTATACCCAAGCCCAGTCTCAGCCATGGCTCCATACCCATCTTCTAGGGGGTCCTGCCAGGAGGCAGGCCAGACTCCACTGTGAGGGTCATTCTGGAGCAAGACAGCCTATCTGGATGCAGTGTGCATGGCCACGAACATGGGAGGCAGCACCGCCTGGTTCCCAGAGTCCCTTGGCAGCCAGCAGTATCCACAGCAGTATCCATTGACCTCACTTTGTCTGCTGAGCCTCATACTACAAATCTCCTTTATGGAAAAATCCCATTCGGCCTATTTGCCCCAGACCAGGACGACAATGAGAGAAGAAACGTCTATGGCGGGTCCCCTCTCTTGCCCAAAAGCATTGAGCATTCTCAAGGAGTCACCAGATCCATTGACCCTGCTCTGCCAGTAATTCCAGAAACAGGAGCTGGATTTTGTTTTGTTTTGTTTTTTCTACTGAGCCCCAGTTGACTTTGTGGGCTGAGGTAGTTAATCAGATCACAGGTGGGGCTTCTTGGGGAGCAGGCGACTCTGTAGAGCCCCAGGCCTGTTGACCTCAGATCACCCATCGTTAGTGTCCCTAAAATTTTCACTAACGATGTTTTTCCTATTCAGCAGCCCCAAGGCAGGTTTACCAGGAACCAGACACACTCCCTGTAGGAAGAAATCAGCCCAGGCGGCCAGCTGATAGGAGGGCCATAGCCCGATCCCTCCAGCTTTTTGCAATGTATCTGAGACACTGATTCCCTCAGTGCAAAGCTAATGAGTGCCCGCAGTGTGCAAAGCCCCGAGGAGGCTAGAGGCCCTGCTCATACTGGTTTGCGTGCTGGCCACAGCGCACGGCAGTGAGGGTTGGGACGTGGGCTTCCCTGTCCAGCTGAGGCCCAGCAGGAAACCTGCGGTGTGTGCACAGATCAGCAAAACCATCCACAGCCTCAAAAAACACATGCCTATAGTTAGGACATGCTGGCACAGGTTTTTTCTCTGATATACCATGATGCATTTCCTGCACTGGGAATTTAGCGTGAGAAGAACCAGGCCTGAGCTGATGTCAAGGGAACAAAGTCAGTGCTTCAAATCCATTATGGGCCATTGACAAGCAGCATCGATGGTGCTTTCTGGACACATGGAGGTCTGGGTCCAGTGACAGAGGCCACCTGTTCTCGTTGCATCTGTGGCCTTTCATGGGGTGAGTCCCTTACAGGCAATCCCCAAGAACACCAAGTGATGCCCTAGGCTCTTCTGTTAGGAAGCCTCTGCCTGCGGGCTGGACCACCGGGGAAGCAGGCATCCAAGCACATCACTGCTGCCAGGCTGGGATGTACAGATACCCCCAGACTGGCTCTGACCAAGTGGGGACCCCTGGAGGTTTTCTCAGACCTCCCCTCTCTCTGTAGGGTGCTTATGGATGCGGCAGTGGTTGCAAAGGACACAGTTGTGTGCGGCTTTGAGAACGAAAACATGGAGTGGTGCCTGGCTGTCTGGAGGGGCTGGGGCACCAGGGAGTTTGATGTTTTCTACCAGTCGTATGAGGAGCTGGGCCGGCTGGAGGCTTGCATGCGGAAGAGAAGGTAATTCCTATGGAATGACGGTCTTCCAGACCTGGCTGCCCCGGGGCCAGCGGCTTGACCCCTCTGCTGCAGCCCACCACCCACTGAAGGACTCAGAAGACAGACTGGGTTCTCCTGTGAGCCACTTGCTGCTAGAAGTGCTGAAAAGTTACCACCCTGGTGGTGGTTTGGGGGTTCCCCGGTTCCCCAGGGCAGAGTTAGCTGCCTACCTCCATTCTCCCATTGCTGGTTTTACAACCCAAGAGAAGATGGTAGGGCCTGGCTGGGGGAAACTCCCCCTGCCTCCTCTATCCACTTCCAGGAGCAGGGGAGGGGGATCCCGCTCCTGACTGGGTCACACAAGGTGGGGCTGGGCCCTCATGGCATAGTGGGCCTGCCCATTTTCCTACCCAGCTCTGGGATGGAATTACACTAGAGGCTCTCAGCTGGGGAGCAGTTCAGGGCAGGGTGGGAGGGGGCTGCGACCTCTGCCCCTTCCCCCAGTGGCCTCCAGGCTTTCAGCACATTTCACAAGCCCCTGGGTCCCCGGGGCCCAGGGCCCCCGCTTGGGCAAGCCAAGATCAGATGTCTCCCGCTCAGGAAAGTCTCTGTGTGAGAAGCCCTCAGAAGGACCCTCGGGGAGGAGCACTGCCCAATCCGGGGAATGAATGAGTTCCTTTAAGTGACACAGCTGGAAAGCCAAGAGCTAGCACAGTGCCCAGAGCACCCACTCAGCCTCTACATTCTTCTCCTGCCGACAAAAGGCAGGGGGAACTCAATCAGCAAGACTTAAGAAAGGGCCATGTGTTTATAGCTTTATGAAATAAACTTGGATGCAGCTGGAGCACAAGCCCTGTTTGTTTTGCACATAATAATCTTGTTTATCACTTTAGCAAATTAAGTAATAGCTCAGTGGTTAGGCCCCGGTTGTGAAGTCACATCATATGGGGCTTATACCAAATTATGTATTTGCTAAACATTGACTACACACATGAACAGCAAAGCATAGAATTCAAACTTGTTAACGGGGGATTTGTGGGTACGACAGCAACAGTTTTTATAAATTATGCACACACATACACACATGCACATGTACCATGTCGCTACCAAGAATAATCATTTGAGGCTGCTGAACCCAGAATGGTGGTGTGAACATGAGGTCATACTTAAGTGGTTTTGACCTTTTTGTAAAATTAAGTTATAAGAATCAGACTTAACATTCGCTGGGATATGCGGGCAAATGTGGTTCCTTTTATCTGAAAATAAACTGATTCTCTTGAGGATGATGTCACAGCCTCTGTCTGTAGAGTGTGGAGTAACAGCACGGGCTCTGTCCTGGCCAGGCCCACTCACTGTCGGGGTGCAAGGGGAGCCCCGCCAACCTTGCCTACAGCTGCCTCTGTGCAGGCAGCCCCACAGCAGCTTCCACGGGCAGAGGCAGCCACTCTGTCAGCTTCCACCTCCCCACTGCCTTTTGCTGGTCTGGGCACCAAGTCCAGCAGGGGCTGCAGGGCTGCACCCCTGTCCATGTCACTTTCACATCCCACCCTCATCCCTTAGCTGGACCTCAGTGGTCACTCCTCTCCTGCCCTTCCCATCCCAGCACCCCACAGCTGCCCCATTACTCCCACCCACCCCAACTGCAAACTGGGGCCTGTCCTTCTCCTGCCCCGATCCTGCACTCTACAACCTGCAGCCCAACTGCTAGGCTGACACTCAGGGCCCCCATGATCCAGTCCTGACCCATCTCTCTGACCTGGCCTCCCCCCAGACTGAGGCATAAGCTTCTGTGACAAGAGGCTGGCCATTCAGCCCACAGCCTCATGGAGCCAGCTTGGGGCACCTCTTCACAAAAGTTGGAAACCATGCAGGAAATGGTTTCACTACATAAAAATTAGAAACTTAAATGGAAAAGCTACCACAAAGTCAAAAGACAGTCAACTGCGAAAAAAATATTGGTGACAAATGAGAGGCAAACAGCTCATTTATATCTTACATACAAAGAGTTCATACCTTTCGATAAGAGGAAACACAAAAGGAAGAAGGCAGAGGACATAAAAAGCACTCAACCTCACCCAACAGTGAGGAAATAGATATGAGGACAGCAGCAAAATGTCATTTACTACCCTCACGTGGGCATTCCTGTGGAGATCCGCAGGTACCACATTGGAAGATCCACATGTGCAAAGGCCCTGTGGTGGGGCTGAGCTGCTGTGTGGGAACGACAGATGAAGAGCTAGTGTGGCTGGAACATTTGGAAGAAGGGGGAGCTCAGAGGCCCACTAGGCATGGCTCTATAGGCATGGATCTCCATCAAAGCTACTGGTTTTAAGTTTTAGGCAGGGACGTTTGATGACCTGTCTTTTAAAATCACTTTGCTAAATGGAAAGTGGGCTAAACGGGAGCTAATTGACCGTGGGGCCACCCCTTAGAGGGCTTTTTGGCCATCCAAATTTGGTGGATAGATCCAAATCCATCAAAATTTCAAATGCACAGACCATTTAGCCTAGCAGTCCCACTTAAGTATTTGATGCTGAATTTCCTGTGAAAATACCCAAAGGTAAAGAACAAGAGTGTCGCTGTAACATCACCTATAATGGTCCCAAACAGGAGACAACCCAAACCTCTATCAGGAGGGAAGTCAAAAAGTGCCTGAACTTCCAGCCATGCTGCCGTACTCCGCAGCTGCTCAGAGAAGGGCCGGGGCTAACGGCACTGGTCCGACATGTTCTCCAGGGTATAATAAATGCATTGTTTTTCTCAAAGGCAACTCACAGGGTGGTGTGTATAGAGTTACTATTTGAGTAAAAAAGAAATTCACAGGGAAAATATCCCGAAGGATGCCTGAGAGTTGGGTAGGCATCGGTTGCCTCTGGGGAGCAGAGTTGAGGCCTGGCATAGAGCAGTAGATCATTAGCTTCTGCCTTACACTTTCCTCACTGCACTGTTTGAATTGTATATAAGCCTTGCCTTGATGGTAAGTCAGGTCAGGAGGGACTTCTCCCCCGGGCCCCAGAAATGACATACCTCTGCCTTGCTGTCCAGAGGCCTGGGAAATCCCCAGGGAGGGTATCAGGTTCCAGGGGCAGGGCCAGCCATCTGACCTCATGGCTCAAGCAGAACCCACCCTGGCTGTCTTTGGGATGCAGGCAGAGGTGGATGTTCACAGTAGGAGGACAGCTGGGGGGGCCTGGGGAACAGTTGGCAAAGGTCAGTGGGCTGTGACCCTGGTCTGCCCTTGCCCATAATATTATGAACACGTGCAGCCCAACTACAGGATCACAGCCCCTTCCTCAGCAGATAAGCACCCAGCTTCCTCCCACCTCCTGCCCACCACCCTGCACCAGGGAAAACAGCACTTTCTGACAACTGGCCACCGATTGGTCACCATCTTCCAGGGCCACTGATTATTTGCAATCTCTGCAATGACCCTACCTGGGGGTGCACTAGACCCCACCTACCTGCCCAGCCCCTTGGACCAGGGGAATGGGTCCTGCTTTCTCTGCTTCTCCTCTTGCAGAAAGCATCTGCTGGAGCCTGAAGGAGGCATGGTGACACAGAACCCCCTCCCACCAAGGCCACAGAAAAACAGCACCGTGAAACCCCTCTAGATGCCAGCAGGCTGCTACCCTGGAAGAAGCCACGTCTTCTGGCGTGTCAGGGCCTGGGGCCTCAAACCCTCTGCTCCCTAAGTGCCTAATGATATGTCTCATCCTGGGCAGAATGGAGCAGTCTTGAAGGAAATAGGGCCAAGGGAGGTGGGGGCAGTCAGTTAAAACAGCACTTAGAGAAGCCCTGGCAGAGACTGTTCGGTAACAGACCATGGTTTGTGGTGCATCATTTCACAGCCTCCCTTACAGGGAAGGGATAGTGTGCCAATGGGTCCAGCTTCAGGGAAGCATCACCAAAGGGCTGACTCGGTGGGAACCCCTTGAGCCCTGCCCCTGCCTCCCTGGTTCTCAACAGAACATAAGCCCAGGGCCCTCCAGGGATTCTGGGAAGATCTTGGGACAGTGATAGGGAGGCAGCCCTCCATGCCAGCCCTGGATGCTCACCCCCAGTCTCCTCATTACCTCATGGACCAAGAAATCACTTCCTTGTTTAAGCCAATATTTTCCAACTCTCCACTACTAGCAGCCCAGTGCAATTCCTAAATGTTCGTGTACGTTTTCCACCAGCACAACTTGAGCCCTGAAGGCAAACAAGTGATGCTCTCAGGCTGGCCCTAACAAGTTTCTGTTCAAGTTCAGGCAGAGAGACCTGAGCAATGATGAATTGGAACATTCTGTGGCCAGACCTGCCCCTGAGAGCTTACTGCTGCATCATAAGAGGCTGGACATGGGCTATAGTTCTTCTCCCTAGAACAGCCACAATTAAAATGAGGTCCAGGGTTGCATCCAGGTTACCCAAAAGCCCACTTTGATCTCCCGCAAGTTTTAAACCCTGAATGCTGGGCAAGAACCTCCACCCCCACTTCTGTGACCCTGGTTTCTTCTTTGTGAGATGTCATGGAAGTTCTCACCCTGTCAGGATCAGGAGGGACAGTGTATGTAATGGACCCAGCCCAGCCCCCGATCCAGGGCCAGGACACCCTCCCCACCTCCTAGTCATGACCACTCCCTCCCTTGTCATTACAACCTAGGAAGGCTCAGAAACACTTGGAAGAACTATGGCTATGAGTAAGATAGGGGCTCATGTGAAACAAGTAGAGTTTGGGTCTGCTTTACAGTGAGTACTTGGTTTCATAACAGATGTAGCATTTTATGTATGTTTTATCTTCTTAGGGTATTTAAAGCACTGAAGGTAGTCTAATATTTTGATTTTTAGTTAAATGTGATGAGACTCGATAGAATTTTAAATCAATATTTAACGGGGGAAATTGGTCAAGACTCAGGTGTTACATATTAGGTATATAAGGAGTATAACATTTAAAGAGAGGTTGATTGTTTTGTGTTTAGCAGATCCACAAGCTTGACTAACCAGACATCAACAGTGTACAGGCAGTAACACAGGAGCCCAGCAGGATGCCCATAGCCTGACTCCCAGCCTTGCACCCAGGCTCACAAATCTGAGTTAACTGAAAGCAGAGGGAGAAAAAAATGAAGGTACTTCAGGTTTATAGGCTTAAAGTTCTGGATACCACCGCCCCCCAATCCCTGCCATCTCTCTGATCTACAGGTCAGAAAGATCCAGAAAAGGATGACATCCTATTCCCACCTCTCCCCAGTCACATTTCTCCCACTCCAGGGCAGACCCCTGCCCCACCTTCCCTCTACCTACAGAGGACACAGGGGAGGTCTGAGTGATGAAAAGAAAGATCAACACAGGGGCTCTGCTGTGCACATCTGTATGATTCTGCAGAAGTAAACCTTCAAGGAGTGGGACTTAGCTACATTTGGGGAGGCCATGATGGTTGATGGCCTTGCACAGGCCCTGCATGCCACTGTAGAACCTCTCTCTTCCATCCTGACTACTGCAGAATAGAGACCCTACCAGAAGACTGTCTTCATCATGCCTCACAGCAGGTAGAGTTTTTGTATGTGATAAAAGTTAAGTTTTTATCAGGGTGAAACAGGTTCTTATCAGGCTTATGTTTTATGTAAGCCTCATGGTAACCAGGAGGCAAAAACATAGAGTAGATACACAAAGAATAAAGACAAAGGAACCAACGTACACCACAATAGAAAATCATCAAATAACAACAGGAGTCAGCAAGACAGAAAAAAGGAATAAAGCAACTATAAAATAGGCAGAAAACAATTAATGAAATGTCAATAGTAAGTCCTTATCGATAATTACTTTAAATATAGATAGATTAAATTCTCCAGTCAAAAGACAATGAGTGACTGGATGGATAAAGAACGAGACCCAAAGCTGTCTATAAGAGACTTTACTTCAACTTTAAGGACACACATAGGCTGAGAGTGTAGAGTTGGAAAATGATATTCTATGCAAATGGAAACCCAAAGACAGTAGAGATAACTAAATTTACACAAAATAAACTTTAAGTCAAAACCAGTAACAAGAAACAAGAAACTAATTATATAATGATAAAGGGGTCAAATCATTAAAAGGATATAACAATCGTAAAAATATATGCACCCAATACCAGAGCATCAAAATAAATAAATATTAAAATTTGCAAAAGGAGAAATAAATAACTATACAATAATAGTAGGGGATTTCAATACCCCATTTTCAACAATGGCTAGATCACCCAGACAGAAAGTCATCAAGGAAACACTGGATTTGAACTACACTTTAGACTACATGGACCTAAAAAACATATACAGAACTTTTCATCCAACAGCAGCAGAATACACATTCATCTCAAGTGCATAGGAACATTCCCCAGGATAGATCATATGTTAGGTCACAAAATAGGTCACAACAAATTTAAGAAGATTGAAGTCATCAGTATCTTTTTCTGACTACAATGCTAAGAAACTAACATTAATATCAGGAAGAAAACTGGAAAAATCACAAATATATGGAAATTAAGCAACACACACCTGAACAACCATTGGATCAAAAAAGAAATTGAAAGGGAAACCAAAGAATATCTTGAAACAAACAAAAATGGCAACACTGTATAGCGAAACTTATGGGGTACAGCAAAAAGCAATTCCAAGGGATACGTTTACAGAGATAATGCCTACAATAAGAAGAGGGAAAACAGATTTTAAATATACAATGTAACTTTACACCTCAAGGAACTAGAAAAATAATAAACTAAAAAAAAAATAAAGTTAGCATAAAGAAGGAAGTAACAAAGATCAGAGCAGAAATAAATGAAACAGAGACTAGAAAAACAGTAAGAAACATCAGTGAATGTCAACTTGCTTTTTGAAAAAATAAAACTGGCAAGCAAAAGCTAGACTAAAAAAAATATATCCAAATACATAAAATTAGAAATAAAAGGGGTGGAAGTGAAACCAACGCCTGGCTCGGAGCAGTAGCCTTGACAGGGCCGCCGAGGGTTTCTCTGGCCAGAGCTGCTCGCACCAGTCTACAGCATGGGAAATACCTTCGCGAACCTGTTCAGGGGCCTTTTTGGCAAAAAAGAAACGCGCCTTCTCATGGTGGGCCCGGATGCTGCAGGGAAGACCACCATCCTGTACCAGCTAAAGCCGGGGGAGATCGTGACCCCCATTCCCACCATAGGCTTCGATGTGGGGACCCTGGAGCACAAGAACATCAGCTTCCCCGTGGGGGCCATGGGCGGCCTCTGTGGTGCCACTGCTTCCAGAACACGCAAGGTCTCATCTTTGGGGGTGACAGCAACAAGCGAGAGGCGTGAACGAGGCCGTGGGGAGCCCGCGAGGATGCTGGCGGAGGATGAGCGCGGGGATGCCGGGGATGCCGGGGATGCCGCCCTCCTGGCGTGGCCAACCAGCAGGGCCTCCCGAGCGCCCGGAATGCGGCTGCGATCACGGCCCAGATCACGGCCCAGATCACCGCCCAGATCACCGCCCAGATCACGGCCCAGATCACCGCCCAGATCACGGCCCAGATCACCACCCAGCCGGGGTGCACTGCCTGCCCACAGGAGCCGGTACACCCAGGCCGCCTGCGCACCAGCGGGCACGGGCTCTGTGAGGGACTGGCCTGGCTGTGCAAACATCTCGGGAACCAGAAGGGAGGCGCCCCGGCCCCTCGCCCCCTCCCTGCACCCTCTTCCCTCCTGTGGGGTGAGGCCGGAGCTGTCCCCATGGTCGGGCGCAGGTGCTTCACCAGCTGTCAACGGCAGCCGCAGCCTGCAGCCGGGTTTTTATTTAATGTAATAGTTTGTGTTCCCAACGAGGCAGTTTCTGGGGCTCCTATGCAATATTACTCAGCTTTTTTTATTGTACGAAGAGAATCAACCCAGAGTTCAATACTGAGAAGGGATTTAGGCACGCGGGCCTCCGGGGTCGCTGTGTGGACCAGCCTGGCGCCTCCTCTGGGCTTAGGTCTATGTTGAGATCCATTCTCGTGGTTGGTTTTAAACCCAACTCAGTGCATTTTTAAAATCGTTACAAATACAAGAAAAGGAGAACACTTGAACACACAGAAGGGAGAAACGTGCCTAGTTTAGGTTCTGCAGTGGAGGCCAGAGCCAGTCCACGGTGGGCTGTGTCCCGTTGGGAACGGAAGATGGGCCAGAATGAGTCACCATAGGGTCCCTGTGATCGCTCTGTCTCGGGTCATGCCGCATCCCCTAGCGTTTGTGCTTGTGCCTGTGCCTACACGGCCGCCCAGGAGATGGGCTGGGGGCTGCGCCACCGCCCACGGACCCTGCGGAGGGACCCCGGCCTCCCTGGGGGTGGCGTGGGCATCTGGCTGGCTCCGGGCCACCTGGGGTCTCAGCCGCAGGAGTGCGGGCGGGCGGGCAGGCCAGTCATCCCAGCACCTCAGCCCCCTACATGTGCTTTCACTCCCTCAGCCTGCAAGGGTCAGATTTGGCATCGAAACGACAACCTCTACTGTTTTCTTTTGTATTTTGATAAACACTGAAGAAGCTGGAGCTGTTCAACTTTATCTTGGGGAAGTCCCCAGAATTGATTTATTTGGTGTCGTGGAACCTCTTACTGCTTTCAATACACGGTTGGTAATCAACTGTTTTGTATACTTGTTTTCAGTTTTCATTTCAACAAACAAGCACTGTAATTATAGCTACTAGAATAAAATCTCTTTTTAAAATAAATAAATAAATAGGATACAGATTACAACTGATACCACAGAAATACAAAGGATCATGAGTGCCTACAATGAACAATTATACCCCAACAAATAGGATAACCTTGAAGAAATGGATAAATTTCTAGAAACACAAACTACCAAGATTGAATTATGAAGAAATAGAAAAATATGAACAGATCAATAATGGGTAGAGATTAATCAGTAACCAAAAGTCTCCCAACAAACAAGTCATCCAGTAGTGAATTCTACCAAACATTTAAAGAAGAATTAATACCAGTTCTTCCCAATTATTTCAAAACATTCAAGAGAAGAGAGCACTTCTAAACTCATTTTATGAAGCCAACATGACCCTTATACATAAGCCAGACAAGTATACTGCAAGAAGATAACATTAGAGATCAATGTCTCTGGTGAACATAGCTGCAGAAATCCCCAACAAAATAAAATAACGTGAATTTTAAAAACACATTAAAGGAACCATACACCATAATCAAGTCGAATTTATCCCTGGGATGCAAGGATATTTCAACATATACAATGTCAATAGGTCACATTTAACAGAATAAAGGACAACTATCATATGATCATCTTAATAGAAGCATTTGACAATCATTCTTGTCATTCTAGCATTCTTTCATGCTAAAAGGTATTCTCAATGAGTTAGATATATAAATAATATACCTCAACATCATAAAGATCACAGATGATAAGCCAATAGCTAACATCATACTTAGTAGTGAAAAGCTAAAAACTTTTTCTCAAAGACCACAAAGAAAACAAGGATCCCACACTCACCACTTCTGGAAAGTACTGGAAATCCTAACCAAAACGATTAGGCAAGAAAAAGAAATAAAGAGATCCAAATAGAAAAGGAAGAAGTAAAATTGCCTTGGCAGATAACATGATGTTATATATTGATAACCCTAAAGACTCCCCATACAAACAAAAATAGTCAAGCTGTGGAAGGAGCCACGATGCTGTTCGACAGATGAATGGATAAAGAAGATGTGGTCTATGTATACAATGGAATATTAGTCATTAGAAATGACAAATACCCACCATTTGCTTCAACATGGATGGAACTGGAGGGTATTTTGCTGAGTGAAATAAGCCAATTGGAGGATAAACATCATATGGCTTCACTCATACATGAAATATAAGGAATACTAAAGGGATTACAAAGGAAAGGAAGGGAACTGAGTGGGAAAAATTAGAGAGGGAGACAAACCATGAGAGACTCCTAGCTCCGGGAAACAAAAGGTTGTGGAAGGGGAGGTGGGTGGTGGGATGGCAGTCACTGGGTGACAGGCAATGAGAAGGGCACTTGATGGAATGAGCACTGGGTGTTATACTATACGTTGGCAAATTGAATTTAAATTTTTTAAAAATGTAAAAAAAATAATATATCTTGCAATTTGTTCAGACATTGTTTGCATCTCTAAATAAAATTTCACAGATTATCATTAAAAAAACAAAATAAAAACTATTTAAACTAACAAATTTAGTAAGATTTTAGGATACAGAATCAACATGGAAATATCAGTTGTGTTTCTATACACTGAAAATGAACTCACCCAAGAAGGAATTAAGAAAACAATCTTATTTATAATAGCACTAAAAAAAAATGCTTGAGGAATAAATTTAAGCAAAGAGGTGAAATATCCATACACTGAAAACTACAAACATAGGTGAAAGAAATTGAAGACAAAAATAAATGGAAAGATTTCCCATGTTCATAGATTGGAAGAATTAATATTGCAAATACTATACAAAGTGATCTATATAATCAATGCAAACCTTGTCAAGATTCAAATAGCATTTTTCACAAAAATAGAAAAAATAATCCTAAATTTCCTTGGAACCACAAAAGATCCCAAACAGCCAAAGCATTCTTGAGCAAGAAGAACAAAGCTGGAGTCACCTTCCTGATATTAAACTTCTTGATGTTACCAAGCTATAATAAATGAAACAGTATGGTACTGGCATAAAAACAGACAGATGGACCAATGGGATACAATCAAAAGCCTAGAAATAAGCCCACCCATACATGGTCAACTAGTCTTTTAAAAAGGCACCAAGAATACACAACGGGGAAAATATCATCCCTTCAATAAATTGTGTTGGGAAAATTGAATATCCACACGCAAAGAATGAAATTGGACCTTTGTCTCACACAATACCCCAAAAAATCAATTCAAAATGGATTTAGAATTAAATGTTAGATCTGAAACAATGAAACTTCTAGAAGAAACATAAGGGAAGACATTGGTCTTGGCAATGGTTTCTTGGATTTTACTTCAAAGGCAACAAAAGCAAACACAAACAAATGGGACTACATCAAAGTAAAAAGTTTCTTTACAGGAAAAGAAACAATAAGAAAGTGAAAAAGCAATCTATGGAATGGAAGAAAATATTTGCAGAACATATATCCAATAAGAGGTTAATGTCCAAAATACATACAACGAATTCATACAACTCAATAGCAAACAAAACAAAACAAAACAAAACAAACATTTTTTAAAAACCTCCAAACAACCTGATTTAAAAATGGGCAAAAAACCTGAATAGACATTTTTTGTAAAAAAAAAACAAAAAACAAAAAAACATACAAATGGCCCACAGATATATGAAAAGTTGCTCAATGTCATTAATCATTAGGAAGTACAAATCAAAACAATAATGGAATATCACCTCGCACCTGTTAGTATGGCCATTATAAAACACTCAAAAGATAACAAATATTGGTGAGAATGTGGAGAAGAGGGAAGCCTTATACACTTCTGGTAGAAATTTCAATTGGTATAGCCATTGTAGAAAATAGTATAGAGGTTCCTCAAAATATTAAAAATAGAATTACCATCTTCTCCAGCAATCCCACCTCCAGGTATGTAGCCAAAGGAAATAAAATCACTGTCTCAAAGAGGTATCTGTACTCCCAGGTTCATTGCAGCTTCTTAGTCACTTATATGGAAACAACCTAAATATCTGTCAACAGATGAAAGGATAAAGAAAATGTGGTGTGGATTCATATACACAATGGAAAATTAGTCAGCCTTCAAAAAGAAACAATTCCTGAAATTTGCCACACTATGGATGAACCTGGAGACATCAGACAAAGTGAAATAAGCCAGGCACAGAAAGATAAATACTGCACGGTATCACATGTGCAATCTGCAAAAGTCAAAGTCAGTAATAGAGAGTAGAATGGTAGTTACCAGGGGTTGGGGTGTTGGTGCAAAGGGGAGATGTTGGTCAAATGGTACAAACTTTCTTCCTTTTTCTTTCTTTCTTTTTTTTTTTTTTTTTTTAGATTTTATTTTTAAGTAATCTCTACACCCAGCTTGGGGCCCGAATTCACAACCCCAAGATGGAGAGTTGCACGCTCCTTTGACTAAGTCAGCTAGATGTTCGCCCCTGGTACAAACCTTCCATAATAAGTTTTGAAGACCTAATGTACAGCATTGTAACTGTAGGTAGTAATATTCTGCATGCTTGAAATTTGCTAAAAGAACAAATCTTAAGAGTTTTCACCACACAAAAAAATGCGGTAACTTGGAGGTGATGGGTGTCAATTAGCCTGATTATGGTATTCATTTCACAATGGACACATGTATCAAAACGTCACGTTGTTCACCACAAATATACACAATTTTTATTGCCAATAATACTTCAGTAAATTTGGGGGAAAAAAATAACATCAAAAGGGAAGGCACAGGGCACGTTCTGAAGCTCCAGGAGATGCTTCTCCGCGTCTCCACGGGCCCTGGAGAGCCGCATCCTGCTCTCCCCTCCAAGTACACACTAGCCCAGGAGGATTCTAGACAGCTCTGCCTGGTGGTCCAGCTTCCACTGCACCTGGCCAGGACAGGGAGCCAGCTTCTTCACTTCCTCCACAGGTGGCCTCCCAGCTGTGCTGTCGCATTGTGCAGGGCAAGGTGACATCTTTCCCACCGGCCTGGTCTGGAATGGATCCTCTGCCTTCAAGGCCAGCCAAGTTCCACCCTGTGTCAACTCTGCTCTCAGAGCAGAGTAACTCCTCCCCAGGTGCAGTGCAGATGAGGGGATGAAGAAGTGGAGGGAAGGAGGGAGGGAGCGGGGAGAGGAGGGGTGGTGGGGTGGTGGGGTGGAAGCTCTGCAGAGGATACAGTCTGCACCTGGGAGCTAGAAGTTACCTCCACCTCTGCAAGAGCTGGATAGGTCTGTGCGGCCTCCAACCAGCCGCATTCAAGAAGTGGAAGTGAATTAACATTTTATCTGGATTTTATTTACTAAAATGGCTTAAATTGTATCTAAAGCATGCTAGGTGTTCATTGCCTCCGGTGGAGCAGAGTGTGGGCTAGAGCTCAGCCTGCTGGTCAGTGGGGGAGACATCCCCTCCATGGAGGGAGTCCCAGGCCCTCTGGTGATCTCCCGGCCCCTTCCAGCCACTGGGCCACCCATCCCCCAAACCCTGGCCTTGAAGTTGCCCTGCTAGCGGTTTCCCTTGCATCCATCCACTGCTATGTTCCGAGGTCTCAGAGGTCTGCATGCAGAGAGCAGAGTCACACTGAATTCGGCTGCGTGGTGAGCAGCAGCTGGGGCCAGAGTCGGAAAACTAGGCCTTCCCTCCTACCACCTGGCGGCACCACGGCAGCCCCTCGCTCCTGGGACCTCCAGCTCTGTCCCACCTGCCTCCTGGGCAGTGGCAGAGAACCCACAGTGAGGGCTCAGCACACCACTCAGTCCCAGGGTGACGAAGTCAGACGGGTGGGGAGGAGGAGGCCTCAGAACAGAGAAACCCAAGAACTTGAGCTCAGGGAAGGGATGGCTAAAGGTCTCTGCCTGGTCCTGTAGTTAGCCTCTCTAAACTCCAAAAGCCAAATGAATGCCCAGAGTTTTCACCCCAAACTTCCCTGTCAGGGTTGCTGAAGACCAAGGGAGTGGCTATTCCCCAAGGTGGTGGCAAGTGAGGGTTTTGGAGACACAGAGAGATCCAGGTTCAAGTCCTGTCCCTGACAATTGCCCTGAAAGGCCCAGGAGAGTTTCTCAGCTCAGTGGCTCTTGCACATTCCCTTCAGGACCAGGAGGAATGGATTGCCCAGAGGTCAGGGGCCAGGACCTATGTGTTCAAGGGAAACGGGCAGGTGGACTCTGAGCCAGGGCAGGAGAGAGGTTGGGGTGCAGAGGCTTCCCCCGTACCCCATAAGCGTGCACTTCCTGATGTGGGCCCTCTCAGAAAGTCAGTCGGCCCCGCGTGGTGAGGAGCCTCCAGATGGTGCCAGTAACACCTCGGGTAAGCCAGGGGCTGGGTCTGCCTCTTCCACAGCCAAGAAAGAACTCGGCTGACCATGGTGGCCAGCTGCTGAGTGCTTGGCCAAAGGATATGCTGTTTCCCAAATCTTAAGAGCTCTTCTCCCTCCCTGGAGCCCAGGGGAGGAAGAGGTTGACCCCGCCTCTCCCCCCACCCCCTTTCCTTACGGCCACCAGCTCCCACTGCAAGTTCCAGACTGTGGTTTCCCCACCCGCGGCCAGAGGGCGCCCTGCTCCAGGAGGCCTGGCCCCTGCCCTCCCCGCCTCAGCGAGGTCTGATGAGAAATGGATGCCTCTGGGCTCCTGGCCCTCTGAGGAGAGTTTGTGGGCTTGATGAGTTTACTTTACCAAGTATTCCCAAGTATGATTCCATCTGGGGAAGAAGGAACCCTGTGGCTGTGTGTGGACGTATGTAAATACAGACACTCAAGCTGCTGGGGTGGGCGCAGGCCCAGAGGAGCCCTGGCATGCCAGGGGAGAGCCAGCTGTGGGAGAGGCGGGGCCGTTCTCTCTTCTGGACTTCTTGGAACATCGTAATCAACATTCTACTTTCTCTGTGCAATAGAAATTTTTAGGAATGTGACTTGGCTTTTCTGTAGGTGCCATGGGCTTGTGAAGAGTCTTTTCTCTGAGTATGTGAGGTGTGTGTGCATGTGTAGAAGTGTGGAGTGTGTGGGTGTATATGTGGTATGTCGTGTGAGTCCCCATGTGTGGGAATGTATGGTGTACATGTGTGTGCTGTGTGTGTGTGTGGTATAGTGTGTGTGCATGTGTGAGTGTGAAGGGTGAGGGTGTACATGTGATGTATAGTGTGATGTGTGGTGTGTGTCCTTATGTATGTATAGTGTACATGTGTGGTGTTGTGTGCATGAGTGGTATGTGTAGTGGTGTGTGCACGTGTGGCATATGTGTGTGCATGTATGTGTGGTGTGCCTGGCATATGTGGTGTCTGTGTACAGTATGGGTATGGTATGTGGATGTATGGGTATGATTGTCTGGGGTGTGTGTGGTATGGGTACATTTGTGATAATAGGGATGTGTGTGTGTGATGTGAGTGTGGAGGTGTGGGTGTGTATGTGGCATGTGGTGTGTGGCATGAATACGTGTGATATTTGGGTGTGTATGTGTGTGGTGTATGGTGTGTGAGTGGTGTGTGGTATAGGTGCCTGTAGAATGTGGTATGTGTACATAAGTGTATGTGGTATATGTGTGCTATGGACGCATGTAGTGTGTGGCATGAGAGAGGCGTGCGTGTGCACATAATGTGTGGGTCTGTCTGCGTGCGTGCGTGTGCACAGACAGACACACACGTTTCCATCGCTGGCGTGTCGCCCAAGGCCAGGTGCAGGCCTGAGTCGGGCCCTGTGTCCACTCCGGGGATTGCTCAGGTCTGAGGGTCAGCCACACGTGGGGAACAGACAAAAAGAGTGCAGGGGGTTGGTTTGAAAAATCCAGAGAAAACTATTCCTGCGAGAGTCTCTGGAAAAAGTAGCTTCTGAAACTCCAAAGATCCCACAATTCTCACAGCTGTGACCTACTCTCCTTTCACTGTCCACGACTTCTGAGCCCCCAGAGGCAGCAGGAAGCACCTCTGCCATTCACTCCACCTCAGTCCCACAGACACTGCACACCACAAAAAATAAGCTTTACACAAATAGGAAGGGGCAGGTCAAGGGCTCTGTCCCAAGACTCCTGAACCACAGCCACGGAGGGGCAGCCATCCACAGAGGAACCTCTGGGCCACTGGGGGGCTCGTCGGCCCCAGGCCGCTTGGCTCCAGGGTGAGGCTTTGCTGGCTCCCCTCATTCCAGAGCTGCAGGTTAGAGCCAAGAAAAACAAGCCCCAAAGCCACACGAACGGCCGCAGATACTGAGGGAGGTGAGTGAGCCCAGGCTCTCAGGGTTCCCCCACTAAATCAAATGGCCCTCTGAGCTCCAGTGAACCCTGAACATGCCTCCTTAGCCCAGCCACGGTGAGAAAGGCAGAGGTGCAGGGAGCTGCCCCGTACCGTGTGGTTGGCTCACTAACAGGCCAGTGGAGGAGCTGGCCCACCGCTGGTCGGGGGGGAAGAAACATGGCAGAGGCCCGGTCAAGGCCATCGGTGCAGATACCGTGGCTGGGGCCGAGTGAGAGGAAAACCAATGAGCAGTGTATCCCACTATGACCCAAGATGGTCACAATAGCATCTCCTATCCCGTGTGCTTTAGTACAACTGAGCTTGACATGCCTCCCTCAAGTCAAGGAGGAGAAGGGTGTCTGTTCCCCCTACCTCGAATCTGGGGGTGCTTGTGATGTGCTTATAACCAAAGGAATACAGAGACACCTGGGTGGCTCAGTGGTTGAGCATCTGCCTTTGGCTCAGGTCATGATCCTGGGGTCCTGGAATTGAGTCCCCCATCAGGAGCCTGCTTCTCCCTCTGCCTATGTCTCTGCCTCTCTCTGTGTCTCTCCTGAATAAATAAAGAAAATCTTTAAAAATAAATAAATATTAAATAAACAACCAAAGGAATACAGTGGCAGTGATGCCACGTTACTTCCAAAGCTCAATCAGAAAACGCAATGAAGCCAGACACTCACCTCTGGAGCCATAAGGCGCCAGGTAAGAAGTTGGGACTGTGATGAGGCCACCATGCTAAGAGGAAGCTCAAGCCACGTGAAGATGCCACACGAAGGTGCCCTGACCCTCGGCCCAGCAGCCAGCATCGTGTGGGGAAAACATGAGAGAAGATGTCTTCAGATGATTGCCAGCTCTTAGGTTGCCCTTAGCAGTCACCTGGGGCCTCGGACATCACAGACTAGAGGCAAAGCAGCCTCCCAGGCCCTGTTCAAATTCTAGACCCACAGAACTGTGAGCATAGGAAGATCGTTGTATGCTATGAAGTCTGGGGGTCACTGGTTATTTTCTGACAGGAACTGGAACAAGTGACCAAGGAAGGCATCTTGAAAGCTGTGCCAATCCACCTTCCTGTCTTCTGTCCCTTTTGCCAGTACTGCTGGGACCTAGCAGGCCACTGTCCCTCCCTATCTCTTGCAGGTAATGACCCGGGCTCTGGTCATGGGAGCTGCCTCCCGTGACACAGCTTATCCATAAGCCCCCGTGACCCCAGGCCCAAGAAACCAGGTCCACAGGTCTTGTCAGGCAGAACTGGTCTGTGTCCTTCCAGGCCTCAGGAAGACATTGGTGGCCAAGAACGGGCTGTTCACCCTGGCTGAGCTCCAGGGATGGATTTGCCCAGATTTCCGAGCCTGATGGATGTATAGAGGCCCAAGTCCTGGGGTGCTGCAGCCACCAAGTCCTCATGAGTGGTGAGCAAACCCCCATCACCATGAACTGGTGAACTCGGAGAGGGAACAGGCCTTCCCTTTGCCCCTCGTTATCGGCCTGGGCTCCACCCTCCTCTCCATCAACTGCTCTCTCTGCTTCAGAGTGGACAGATGAGTGGAGATTTCCAGGAGAGGGAAAAAGGATGTCAGGTCCCCGTGGCTGCAGAAGCAGGGCTGGGGCTCCTGGCCCAGTGCTCCCAGTCCCAGGCACCCGAGTGATCCACAGGAGTCAGGGCCCCCTCATAGCCACCTTCATTGGCCATCAATTGATCTGCTCCCTGGCCAGCGGCCTCTGCAAACCAGCACCACGGATGCCTTTATCCTGCCTGCTGCGATGCCCACCAGGGAGCCAAGGGGCAAGAGAGAGGCCCCTAGGGATGGGTTTGACTTCCCAGAGCATGCAGCCGGAAACAACCTTGACCTTCTCCTACCACCCCCTTCTCCCCCCCGCCATTGTGCACACGGGAAAACAAAGTTCCAGAGGAGCAGCCAACCTAAAATGTGTCATCACTAGGGGCAACCCAGCTGAGGGGCTTGCTTGCTCCCCGGCCTGGGAAAAAGTTGTTGTCCATCCCAGTGGGGGCAGGTCTTTGTTTTGTTTTGATTTTTTTAAAAAGCCTGAACTAAATCAGCTTTTTAAAATTCTGCTCCAGGACACATCACCGCTTGCAGACGGTCCAAAGGGGCAGATCCCGGCAGAGAGAGGACACATTCCAACAGAAACCCTTGCAGATTCCCAGACACCCGTGCGCAGCTCCTGCCCAAGACCAGAGCCTCCTGCGGGAATCTGTCCCTTTCACTCAATCAGCAGCTTTTATGCTCGGATGAAGTTAAGAGATTGAGTTCTTTGCTCGTGATCTGACGCACTTGCCATATTTTCTCTCCTCTGAACAGTTGGACATCTCAAAGTGGAGGGGTCATTTGTCATTATTTCATGTTGTCACACACATTCAATTAATTGTCCCATCAGACCAAAGAGCAGTGCTAATCCAGCTGCGTGGGACATGACTCCAGACTTCTTTGTGAGTAATGGAGATAATTATGGCAGAAATCCAGCTTCCCTTGTTTCAAAAGAAATCAAGTCAGCAGCCTGGCTGGAGGTTCCTTCCACTCATTACATCCTGAGCATTTTGCTGGGAAAAACCGGGAAGCCAGCCAAACTGCCCAGGGCCGACCACCTTCTCTTAACTCCCAGCCATCGCCCCAGGCCCCCATTCCCCACTGGGGGCTGCCTTGCCCTCCTAATTCCCCTGCTCCAAATGCCACTGTGCTTTGCCCCTCCTCTGAGGCATCTAAAGTCTGAAGCAGGATTGCAGGGCAGCTCCTGAGCACCCATCTGCAGGGCTGGGGAGACAGGGCACCAAGCAGAAGGGAGGGAGCTAGTACAACATGACCACACTGCTTTCTGCCCTTGCTAAGGGTGGACCATAGGGATCCAAAGGACATCTAATGATGAGACCTTGGAAATCGAGTCATTACCCACCACTCTTTCCCCAGTTGATTGTCAAGTTTTTAAAAGATTCATAATACCAAATGTTAGTGAGGATGTGAAGAAATTTTACCCTTTGTATATTCCCACTGGAAAGGTAAGTAAGAAGAGCTGCCTTGCAGAGCAATTGACAGTAGCGATTAAACATTCAAACCCATGTACCCTTGGACCCAACTCTTCCATTTCTTCATAGGGTTTTTCTTTTTTTTTAAGATATTTTATTTTATTTTACTTTATTTTATTTTATTTTTAGAGATATCACACGAGCAGGGAGGGGCAGAAGGAGAGAGAGAATCCCAAGCAGGCTCAACATCCATCAGGGAGCCTGACGCCAGAGTCAATCCCAGGACCCTGAGACCATGACCTTGAGCTGAAATCAAGAGTTGGACACCAAACTGACTGAGTTTGAGTCAGCAAACCGACTGAGGCGCCCCTTCGTATGTATTTTTTTTTCTAAAGAACGTATTAAGGCACTGCATGCATAATAAAAAAATAATAATGGGTAAGGTAAAATAGAACAAACAGAATTTTTTTGACTGGATATGAGGGTTACAAAAAGTTAAGAGGCACAAGCCACAAAAACAAACAACCTGAAAATAACAAGTTTGGGCAAGGATGTGGAGAGAAGGGAACCCTCATGCACCGTGAGTGGGAATGTAAAATGACGCAGCTGCTGTGGAAAACAGTATAGTAGTTCCTCAAAAAATTAAACGTAGAATTACGTTTCCACTCCAGCAGTTCCACTCCTAGGTATATGCCCAAAGATCTGAAAACAGGGACTCGAACAGGTATTTGTAGAACCCTCTTCAGAGCAGCATTATTCACAATAGTTAAAAGTTGGGAACAGCCCAAGTGTCCATCGACAGATGAATAGACACACAAAATATGATAAAAACATACAGTGTAATATTATTCAACCTTAAAAAGGAAAAATTCTGACACAGGCTGCCACATGGATGAACCTGTGGGACCTTATGCTAGATGAAATAAGCCAGTCACGAAAGGACAGATACTGTATGATTCTACCTCCATGAGGCACCTCGAGTGGACAGAGTCATAGAGGAAGAACATGGACTAGAGATTACCAGGGCTGAGGGGAGGGGTAAATGTGAGGTAATGTTTAATAGGTACTGAGTTTCAGTTTGGAGTTCTGGGGACAGATGGTGGGGATGGTTTGCAACATCGGGAATGCACTCATAATTTGAATTATTGCTGAGGGATTATACACTTTTCAAGTTAAGTGGTTAAAAAGGGAAAATTTGTGTTATGTATATTCCACCATAATAAAAAAAAATAAGTTATGAGGCAATCTCACCATTGTAAATAAACTTTCTGGGAACCCAAGAGGAAGTCAAAACAAAATCGTTTTTGCAATGCAGTATCAATAGGGTCAAGAGGCTAAGAGGTGGCAGATCAAGGCCCAGCCTCACCTCACAACTGCCTGGGTGGCCTAAGGTTGAGGCCGACAGAGTCAGGGTGGAGGAGTCTCCGGGCACTCCCTGGGATGGCCCTGATCCCATCCCTACCACCTGTGGGAGGTGTGGGCCTTCTGCTGGCACCTCCTTCAGACTCGGGTCTGGAGTTCATTATTTCCCTACTAGACCATGATTCTACTTTGTAACGACCATGGTCTACCAGATGTCCATCTGTTGGCAGCCTGGAGGAAGCAAAGACAAGGTCTGAGGGGTCAGACTCCATACAAATCCTGCCCCTCCTTCTCGTGTATTGACTAATCTTGACCAAGCTTGAGCTTTCTCAATTTCTTCACCCACAAAACAGGAAACAGTACCTCACAGGACTATTGTGAAGGTCACATAAAGAAAATATATAAATCACTGGGCATAGTAGGTGTTCAGTAAAATGATACTTATTTTCTCTTGTTGATTGGTAAGTTCATGAAAATTTCATTTTATGTGCAAAAGCCCGAAGTTAGCTCCCTCCCAGTTAACACGCATCCTTGCAACAACTAATCAAGAACCTTCTGTGTGGTAGTCACAGCGCTGAGTGCCAGGTATGGAAGACACAATCCTCAGCAGGGGCTAAGGATCTTGCACCAGAAGAAAAAGAGTAAGTCACTCATGGGGCCAGCCAGTGGCCAATGGCAGTCTCCCCAGATGAGGCAGCCACGACACTCTTGACAAGTGCCAGAGGTAATAGCACCCCTGTTACGGTGCCTGGTGTCGAGAAACTGCTTACCATACATGTACTTCCTTTTGCCTATTGTGCAAACAAGAAAACCAAGGCTCACAGAGGTTGGGTGGCTTGCTTGTGATCACACAATGAGTGGCAGCCTCCAAGTCCAGGCCCCTCTCCCAATTCCACTGGAAGCAAATCCACATGAGAATGGGAATCGGACATTCAGAGCTGGATGCATAGGGTCTTTTTTGGGGGATTCACTGAAGTGTTTCAACAGCCCAATTTGGCTGGAACTTCTGAAAAGAAAACTGGGCTCTTTCTCCCTGTCATGCTGGCCCCTGGCTGTGCTAAGAGCCTTTCTAAGTGGAGGGCATCAGGAACAGCAGACTGTCCCACAGCTGGGCCTTGGCATGACTTCCCCTGCAGAGCAGAGAGGACTGATGAGCAGCTGGAAGTCTTCGTAGCCACTGTTGGGGATCAGGACGCCACTGTCCCCTCAAACTAAATCATCATACTTTTTAGGAGGACAGTCAAGGTCCACTCAACTCACATTGAGTCTGCCACAGACTCTGAGGGGCATTGGTGGCTGTCATAGCCTTTCCCCATAAGGGGAGGTGATCTGGCATGGGCATGTTGGCCCCTCTGTTGGCCAGGTCCCACCACAAACACTGCACCAGAAGAAAAAGAGTAAGTCACTCATGGGGTCAGCCATGAGCCTCTGGAGCTCCCCACCACCCTGATGGCCCATGGCCTTGGCACCATGGGATATGGGACAGATGCATAAACTCTGGTCCTCAAAGTGCAGCCAGAATCAGCAGCCACCTCAGGATGAGGATGTATGAGATGAGAACTCATTCATTCCAGGGCAAGGTACCTCTGAGGGTCAAGGGCAGACAACGGGGACAGTGGGTCTATCCAAATATTACAAAAATTTCCTCTGAAACACCAGGACAATTGATATCACATTCCAGGGGAAACCATGAAATCACCTCAACTCCTCATCCACATTGAGAGTTAAAGGCACCAGGGATAGCAAGGGATGAGGAGTGGAGTTTTGGAAAGAGCCACTGATGTCCTGTGAGTCCCCTCTCTACCCCGCAAAGGAGAAGAAGAGTCAAGGGTGTTTCCCCCTTCCCCTCAAATCTCATAAGAAGGGCCCCGAGAGGAACTCTCAGAATCTTCATATCGTCTCCTGCAGCATAGGGCACACAGTGGATCAACACCCTCCTGGACAATCTGAGACACGCCATGGGCCCAGCATACAGCTCTGATGGCAGAGTGAGGGGGAGGTCATCCCAAAGTCAGTCCAAAGGGTGAGTCCCATGTAATGGAGAGCTGCTGAGAGGCCTAGCTAGAGAGACGCTGGGCATGCCAATCCTCACGGAAATGTGTTCACTGAGGCCAAGGGCGCTCAGCAGAGCCTACCTGAGGGAGTGTGAGGGTCAGGTTCTCTGGAGAACTCAGTGCCCAGGAAAGAGAGTTCTTTCTAAAAAGCTGGCTGGTCTAGGGGGAGCCCATGTGAAATCACCATGACAGCACCAGCCAAGTAACAGCTTCCTAACTGCCCTCTCGTCTTCTCTCCTCTGCCTTCCGAACAGGAAGGCATCAGAACCTGAGCAAGATGAGGAGTGGAAGGAGAAGAAGACACAGACATCACCCCCATCCCAACTCTGGGCTTCCTATGAACACTACCAGAAACGAGCACCTCGCTGAAGCAGAGAGACTGGACGGACACCCAGAGTGACCAAGAGCTATCTGGGAAGAGGGTGTCAAAAAGGGCAGAGGGCTTGCCTTGTGTGGTGACTTTGGGGCTGGTCCAAGGAAGTAAGACTTTGCTCTAGATTGGGTGTTGTCAGGAAGCAGGTATAGTGCGGTAATTGGGTGTCCCAGTAAATCCATATTGTCTGCCAGGAAAGCAGCCTGGAGCAAGGTGAGGGAGCAGGAGTCACTCATTTTAACTGAGAAGACATTTGCTGTTTTGTGGTTGGCACGGAGACCTTGTTGGTGTCTGTGCTCAGACACGGTTGTGAAGTGGCCTTGGTCGTTGCACTCCATCATAGCCTCGGGATGGTCTTGCCTCACACTGGTGTTGAATGAGGTTGTTTGTGTCCATGGGACACCAGGGCTGGGCGGGGAGTGCCAGGCCAGGCCTCACCAAAGCCAAGGCCCAGCTCTAGGAGCCAGGCCCAGCCCCAAACCAGGAGCTGCTTTTCTCTTTCTCCATGAAGACAACAGTTCTCAATGTGGCCTGCAAGTTCATGTGGTCTGGTCCCCCCAGCTTTCCAGAGTCATAGCCCATCTGCTATAGCTACACTGGCCTTTCTACACCCTGGAAATGCCTTCTTCCTCCAGTTACTACCTACCTATCTTCCAGAACTCAATTGTCACTTCTCAGTATCCCCAGGATAAGATGTTCTAGTGCCACCTCTCTCCCTCTACCATGGGTGTAATTGTGCATGTTTTCCTGGGGGTCCCTCAGCACCTCAGTCCCTTCTTAGACCTTAAACCCCACTAGAGCCAGGACTTTATCTCTTCTGCTTCACTGCAAGTGCTGCCTGAAATGCCTCGTCAGGAAGGGTATGTGAGCCAGACAGAGGTGCTGTGATCATTTGGTGATGTCTGCCATGGGCGTGGAGCTGGGAGGAGGTGGCACAGGTGTCTACACCTGGAGTCCTCCTGGAGCCATCATCTTCAAACCATAAAGCCCAGAACATTCTCCCCACTGGGACACAGAAGAGCTGAACTCCAGAGCAATAATCCCCATCCCCACAAACTGCATTCAAACATTTTAAAAGGTGCCCTGATAAATTTAAAGCATGCATTGCTCTTACGCTCCCAAAGAGGTTTGAAATAGGAAACCCATTATGCTGGGACAGGAGGCTTTTCTTGGAAATGGTTGTCTGCCCCGAATGCTAATTAGAACCTTAATTTCTTGCCAGCATTAGGGGATTTATTAAGTGCCCTTCAAAGCCCCATATGCTAATAGGAACTGAGGAGGCATGCTCAATCAATTCCAAATGAAAGGCAACTTCACTTTCAGACCTACTTTGGAGTTGCCAACCAATCTCAAAGCCAAATGCACAAGCTGCAAGCAGGGCACCTCTTGGATTTGGTAAATCCAATATTTGGTAAATATGGATTTACTGGGACACCCAATTACCAACTTTCATGGGTCTAAGCACACTCACAAGGGTGGCTCCCTTTCCAGGTGTTAGACAACAAACGTTGTTGTTGCCAGAAAGGTAGAAGAGAACGTGCAGACCAGACCAGACCAGACCATATGAACATGCCCATCCATAGTCTGACTTCATTTATTATAGAGTCTGTGCCTGCATGGGAGCCTTGTGGACAAAAGACAGTTTTGACGTCTTTTGGGCGTCACTGCTTTGACGCCCGGAATGATGCACCCGCAGATGGAGTTGAATGCAGCTCCCTAACAGAGACAGTTTGGGATGAGACTAGCAGGCATCCAAACTTCAACCAAAAATCTTCCTCTAAGGGAACTCAGAAACTCAGACACAGAAACTCTTCCAAGGCTCCAGATACACTAGAAAGCCTCCCTCGAGACCCATGCCATAGATTAAACAGATAAGCAGTGGCAGCCAGGTGTCCCTGAAGAAGAGCTGTGACATTCAGGCTAGTAGGATCATGGGGGACAGCTTCCCATGGGCAGTCTCCCAAGAGTATCCCATGCCACACAAAGCCATGCCTGGTGGTGGTTTGCCTGAAGCTGAGTGTCTTCTGCCAAAATGTCCCCCTCTTGACCTTTATGTTGTTTATCATCTGATTCCACTGTGACAGAAGTTGATAAGGGGCGACAACGACCAGGGTTTTCACCAGGAAACCCCAGGGTGGCATTCCACATGCCAATATCCCATGGTTCTTGGCTGGCCCAGGGTCTTGTCTGTGTGTCACCACTGGATGACTCGGGGAAGCCAACTTATTTGATCAAACGGAACTGCCAAATAATCATTCACACCAATGGGGTGCTCTTTTCAAGGGGTTGAAATTAATTGGTGTCCCAGAAGGATTTCTGGCTGGAATTTCCAGAAAGCCAAGTCATAAGAATGGCAGTGCTGGTGAGCATGTGCTCAGTGTACACGGGGGTGAGGAGTTGTGGGGGACCCTGCCTTCAGATCAAGGCAGGCCGTGTGATGGTTGGGGCCCAACCAAGCATCAACCCTCCAGAATTGATGGATAAACCCAAACGAGCCCTCATTCCTATGGCTTCCTCTTCCCAAGGTGTATTTAGGAGTGACTACCACCTCTTTAAATAAAATACGGTACACAGTGGGGCACCTGGGTGGCTCAGTTGGTTGAGCGTCTGACTCTTGGTTTCGACTTAGGTCATGATCTCAGGGTTATAGGATAGAGCCCCATATTGGGCTCACATTCAGTGGGGAGTCTGCTTGAGATCCTTTCTCTCTCTCCTTCTGTCCCTCCCCCTGCTTGTGTAAAAGTGCTCACTCTCTCAAATAAATAACAAAATCTTTAAAAAAATAAAACCATTTTAAAAATGCGATACATAGTAACATACATGCAATAGACAAAAGCAATGGTTTATAAGTATAAAGGTATTTTACATATTCAAATGTATAACCATGATGGAACAGGATAAAAATTATTAACTCAGGAGGTTGCAAGGACTTTGTGCTCTGCCACTCTCAGACAAGGGACAAGAGCCCAGAAGGTAGATTTTCAAAAAAAGAAGAAAAAGAAGTCAGTGAGGATAGGGGAGAAGAGGCTGCATAGAGTATGCCACACATCAGGGGACCTTAGAGTGGCTGGAGCTCACAGTGAGCAGCGAAGTAGGAAAGGAACCCAGATGGGGCATGATGAGCTAGCAAAGCAGAAGTTTCCTTAGCATTTCAAGAATGTTAAAAAATGCACATGGAGGTGTGTCTGGGTGGCTCAGTCTGTTGAGCGTGAGACTCTTGATTTGGGCTCAGGTCATTGAGCCCCACATCAGGCTCTGCACTCAGCCGGGAGTCTGCGTGACCCTCTCTCTCTCTCTCTCCCTCTCTCTCTCTCTGCCCCTCCACTCACTCGCATGTGAACCTTCTTAATCAATCAAATAAATAAACAAATACATAAATACATACATAAATAAAATCTTTAAAAAAAAAACCGGAATGCACATGGAGGTTTTAGTAAAACTTTTTATGGATATGGACCAAATTCTTAAGTGTTTTGGAAGATGTAAATAAAGTTGGAAATTACTATCTGGGTTGCGTTTCTTTAAGTATGAACAAGACACAGCTTCAGGTCTGGATACAATTAAAAATTGAAAGTTATGATTGATGGTTCCCTATCAGCCTTATTTTCCAATTTTTTTTTCCTGGCTATAGAGTTTTAAGGAAATTCTGATTCACAGAGACAATTAGTTGCAAATGATAACCATTGTTAACAAGTTTGTCAAAGAGATGACAAAAGCTTTATTTTAAGGTTTGCACCAAATGAAGTGAACCCATAAGTACCAGTCAATGTGTTGGTGGGCACTGGTGTGTAACTAGTTGGTCACACTAGTGTGTGTGTGTGTGTGTGTGTGAGAGAGAGAGAGAGAAAGTGAAGAAGAGGAAGAGAAGGAGGGAGGGAGGGAGGGAAACATCTTTAAGACAATTTACAAATACAGGGGTTGACCCTTGAACAACATGGGTTAGGGACACCATTCTCTTGCCCCACAGTCAGAAATCCACATACAACTATTGACTCCCCTAAAACACAATTACTATTAACCTACTGTTGACCAGAAGTCTTACCAATAATATAAACGATAGATTAACACATATTCTGGGGACACCTGGGTGGCTCAGTTGGTTACACATCTGACTTCGGCTCAGGTCATGCATGATCTTGGGGTCCTGGGATCAAGCCACACATGGGGCTCCCTGCTGATTGGGGAATCTATTTCTCCCTCTTCCCCTCCCCTTGTTCTCTCTTCCTCTCTCTCTCTCTCTCTCTCTCTCTCTCTCTCTCTCTCTCAATAAATAAAAATTCTTTTAAAAAAAATCACCACATATTCTGTATGTCACAGGGTCCTGCTTACCTCCAGAGGCTCTAGGGATGATCTGGTGACTCAGTCACCCTAGTCTCAGCCTCCATGACCACACGAGCTTCTCCTCTGTGTGCCTGCATCTCCTCCTCTGTCTCTTCTGAGGACACTTGTCTCTGGGTGAGGGCCCACTCATCTTAAGCTCTGTAACTGAATTACATTTGCAAACACCCTTTTTCTAAATAAGGTAACCTTCACAGGTTTCTAGGAATCTGGACATGGACACATGCTTTGGGGAGTCACTATTCAACCACCAATGGGGAGTCACTATTCACCCTTTCTCCCCTTTGTCACCGTATGTCTGAGAAGCAATCCTCACATTTCCTGGCACCCAGTGAGTGCTTGCTCAAAGGTGGCTGATCTTACACCCCCATCCCTTCAACTCTTACCCGTTCATCACTTCAACATGGACCAAAACCTCTCGTTCTCTGTTTGGCTGACTACATTCTCACAAGTGGCTGTTTTTCAAAATCAGTCTCATTGTTTCATGTCAATTGCCAACTGGCTAATTTGCTTACTACCAATATTAGCCAAGTGGTATTGTCATTATCATTTGCAGACACTCGGTCTAACATCTCGACATCAGAACTCCCTTCCCCTCGACACACCTCACACTCGTGCCAGGACCATAACCTGGAGCCACGAGTTTGTCGAACCATCTTTCCTGACCCTGTCCCCCTCTGGAAATGCTGCATCCCTGCCAAGGCGAGCACACAATCCCTCCCTGGCCTTCTCAAGGCATATCCCTGATTCCTGATGCCAAAAAGAAAAAAGCAGTACATCCATGTTCACAGCAGTGTTATTCACAATATTAGCCAAGAAGTGGCAAAAACTCAAGTGTTCACTGATGGATGAAAGCATCAACAAAATGTGGCCTCTCCATCCAATGGAACATTACTCAGTCTTAAAAAGGGAGGACATTCTGGCACCTGCTATAACACGGATGAACCCCATGCCCCTCCCTCCTCCTTCAGACAGGGTCACCCCCATCCTGGAGGCCCTGACCACCTTAGTCATCATGGGAAGCTCAGAACACAGAGGAAGCCCCTCAGATCTAACCATAGAGGACAAGGGAGCAGAGATCCTGGGATTCTGGGGGCCCTGGGTACTTCCAGGATGGAGGAAGATCTGTCCTAGGCTCCCGTCCTCCCTTGATTCCTCCTGCCAGCCCACCCCGATGCCCTGGCCCCAGCACTGTCCTTCTTCCCACCTTTGTAGGTGGAGGGTCTGTATGCCTGCACCCGGGCACGATTTTCCCCTACTAGGACCTGAAAGAAACTTCTTTATTTCCCCCAGAGCAGGAGATCGGTGAGGAGGCACCAGCTACACCTAGAGGAACGTGGATGTCCCGTCTCTATGGGTTCCAGGGAACCAAGCCAATTCACATGAGCCGATTCACATGAATTCACAATTCACGTTTGGGTTGTTTATTTATCGAGCCGGCAATCCGCGAACAACAGCAACAGGAATAAAACATTGCTGCATCGCATCCAGCCCAGGGAAGTCAGGAGTCGAGGTACTATTTGCTGTAGTCCAAGAAAACAGTATTGGTGGTAACAGGGGACGTGGGTGCAGCTTACCCCACAGGATGCTGAAGGAGATGACTCCTTCACAAAAAACAACTTTTTCTAACATTTGAGTGGCACCCAGGTCATTCGCTGGGTCTTAACCATGGGAAGGGGTGGGGAGCGTAGATGCTCCTGTTCTCTTTAACCCACAAACCAAAATCCCAGCTCCCTAATGTATCCCACCTCCTCTGGGGGTTCTCCCAGGATGCACCACTGGACGTCTGAACCCTGATGAGTATATCTCTTCTCATTCATTCACGTGTTCCACTCGCTCCGGTTGTGTACCTTTCAGAGGCCGAGCACTAGACCCAAGGACACTGTGATGGATGAGACAGCCAAGGTCCCTTCTGCCGAGGGGAATCTATTCCAATAACAGACTGACATTAATCAGCGCACAAGTAAACAAGAAAGTCCCTGCAGATCATGCTTTGTGGTGGGAAGAGCACCGGGCCGACCGGAACGCAGGTTCCTGGAGTGAGTATTCACTGTCGGGCTGGATGGTCAGGAGGCCAGAGGAGGTGGAATAAACTCAGGGTGTTTACCAAGAAGGTTGAGATTTCTCTCTCAGAGCAATCACCCTCAACCCAAGGGGGAACACCCAAGCAGGCCAAGACTAAGGTGGGCTAGACCCAATGTCCTTAAGGGTGTGCGAGTCAGGGACCTGAGCCCAGCAGAAGGTCCTGGCATCTCTAAGAACCCCTGACACCCAGGCCACACCCCAGCCAGTAGATTAGAATCTCTGGGGCTGGAGTCCAGACATGGTCCTTGTTGTGAGCTCCTCAGGGGATAGCTCAGGAGAGCTTTAGGGGAGGCAGCACCTGATGATAGCAAAGCCCTGCAGGGGTGGCATGGGTGAGACCTTTGAGGGTCAAGTAGGCCTGAGTTTCAGTCCTAGCTCACTTAGCACAAGTTACTTAACCACTCAGACCCTCAGTTTCTGATCTATAAAATGGGTCAATACCCACAGTTCAGGTGTGGTGTGAGTATTGATGAGGAAACACGGAGCATAGAGCCTCCACCCTAGAGCACCCCAAGGTTGGAGCAAGCAGACCCCAATCCTAAGCCCTTCTGACTTTGTGAACCTTGGTTTCCCTGGCTATAAAATGGGGAGAATCACAATCTGTCCTCTATGGGCACACCTCCCAGGGCGAGCCTGCCCAAGCATCCTGCCTCCCACAGTGAGTGTGTCTGGGGTGGCCAGGGTCCCACGGTTGCCCGCATCCCCTGCTGGTGGCCTCTCCATTGATGAGGAGGCCTTTACTGTGAAACCCTGCTTCTTTGCATGCCGGTGTAAGCCGAGAGGCCACCCCTGAGGTGTGGTTTTAGCAGAGTGCCTCTAGCCTGCCCAGAAGTTCCCCAGGGCCCTGATGGCTCAACTGCTAGAGCCAGTGTTTATCAGAGAACTCAACGGCTGGCAGTGGCAGGGGAGTGGGGCCGCCCAGGGAGGCAGATTGGGAGCCACAGGTGGCATTTCTGCAAAGCCCCCAGCCTTGGGAGGGGCCTCTGTATCAGCCTCCATCTGGATGTGGCTTCTGCTCTGAAATACCCTGAGGTCTGGCATCCTGGAGCCAGGTGGGGGGTAGGGGGAGGACCTCTGAGAGATCCTCCATCTCCTGCTAAGTTCTATAAAGTGCACACAGGGAGTTCAGCATCTCCCTGAGGGGCGAGAGGGAGGTTTCATTTTTCCTAAAGCCACTCCCACTCCCACCCTCAGTTCCCTGCTGTGTCCCAGCAAGGCCCTGGAGCTGCAGAAACACACTGGTGACCTCCCAAGGGAAGCTCTGGCTCCTCGGAGAGGGAAGACTCCAGCATTGATGGAACTGTCACTCCAGCAGCCCCCACCCCAGGATGGAGAAGAGCCCCGTGGCCAGTATGGACATACCACTTCCCCTACCCCACCCCCAAACTCCTAGGCTATTGTCGTTGGAGTAAAAGCTATGAGCCCCAGGTCTGCTGGCTGGGTTAGGAGGGGATGGCAGGGAGATGAGATTCCACAAGGGGGGCAGGCACCAGAAAGTGGGTCAGAGGGGGGTGATCTAGGCCACGGCTACTGCCTTGAAGACTCCCAATCCCGCATGGGTTCTGGGCTGGCTTTGTGGCCAAGGAAACCGGCATCCTCCCCAAGGGCTCCTGGGGGCCCACTGTGTCCTAAGCCCCCCATGATGCTGGCAATCAAGGGCCCTGTGGGTTAGCCTCCCCCTTGGAACCACCGTGGTGAGGGGAGGCCCAGCTTAGCTGAGGTTCTGGAGATGCTTCTGCTCAGTTTCCTCGAGGATGCTGGGGACAAGCCCCCTGCTGCAGGATGCCCTGCGTAGAAAGTGTCCCCTTTGGGTGAGAGCCAGCATCTCAGCCCAGTACCCACAGCACTGAGCCCCTACTCCAACTCTCAGATGAGGGGCACACCTTGGTAACGAGCCTGTGCTGGATAAGGTGCAGGTACCACAGGCAGGCTCTCCAGTCTTCAGAAAGGCTGGCTCTGACCAAGCAGTGGGTGCTCAGGTGGGCGTAGTCTGAAGCCTCTGCACCTCTGAGCCTGCAGTCCCCACGGCTCTGTGCTCCACTCCCATCAGGGTGCATGACTCCACTTTCCAGAGGGACACATGAGGCCCAGAAAGACCAACCACCCCGTTCGAGGCTGCACAGGATCCCCAGGCCCTGAGCCTCCTACCCCCAACATCTCTGGGAGCCCAGCATCTCCCAGGCCTTCAAGGTCACCCGGGTCAGCCCTTGGCAAACTGTCTTTGCAAAAGCTTCTTCCTTAAAGCTGGACCTGGACGTTCATTCATTCAGTCAAAACATCAGAAGGGTGGTAGGGGCCATGGGTGCCCCGAGCCCTGCCCACCCTGTCATGAGACCCTCACGAGAGCCCTGGAGAGCCAAGGAGCTGAATGCAAGCCTCTGATTTTCTTCTGGCCCAGGGTACAAGGCCCCCACGATATGGGTGGGGAAAGCAAGGAATGGGAGGCACATGTGGGCTGCCCCCCACCGCCTGCCTGGGGCTCACACTGGAAGGCCATTCACACTGGCTTCTGTGGCCGGCAGACCACACTCGCCCTGGCTGCTGCCAGAACCCTGATGCGTCCCATATTTCTGGTCGGACAGCCAGTAAAACTCAGTCTCCTCCTTGTAATCCCCGATCCGTTTCCCATTGGAGAAGCTGACTTTGAGCGGACAGAGAACAAAGACCCTTTTGTGAGCAGCTCCGGGGAAGGGAGCCGGGGGGAGCGGGCCATAAGGAATATGTGGAGCAGCAACCCCAATTCTATTTTGTAACCTCCCTGGTGCACATGAAATCTAAACCGTGTCTTCGGAGAGTCACCACGGAGCCAAGTTCCCCTGGCCTGGGACGGTCGCCGTGCCAGCAGGGGCAGCAGGTCCAGGCTGCTCCAGCCCTGCCCCGCCAGCAGCGCGTCCTCCAACACGGCATTAATACCTTTTCTCCAGCTGCAGGAAGTCCAATTTGTGCAGGAGGAAAGTCATTTCATTACCAGTAGGAGCTGGAAAGATGTGATACTGTATGTTGGCAAATTGAATTTAAATAAAATTTTTAAAAAAAGGAGCGGGAAAGAAAGCGGCTCCATCCCTCCCCTTCTCTGCTGTTCTCAACCATGCGTGTCTTCCCAGCTTCCCCCGGCCTCTTCCTGCCAACACTGCAGGCGGGGACAGAGCCGGAGCGCTGGCCCGGGGGCCCCTGCAGGAGCCGGGCGGAGGCTGCAGCTGTGTCCCCCACCCCTCCTTTCCCGGCTCTGGGACCGCTGGCTGCCAGCTCCTGGCCTGTGGTTTCTGCACACACTCTGGACTCTGTCAGCTGCTTGGTCTGTGCCCACATGTCCTCTTCTCTCTCTAGCAAAACCCTATTTTTCCCTCAAGTTTGAGGCCCGTGTCACCTCCTCCGGGAAGCCCTCTTGGATTCAGTTCCTCCACACAGCGCCACTTCCCTCCTCTCATACTCAGCACAGGACAGCGTGGATTTGTCTCACATTTGCCCCCTCAGCCGACCAAGGTGCTAGCGGCGGAGGTAACCTGTCCTTGTGACCCTGGTACTTATCTCAGGTCCTGGGGTGAGGGTAGCCTGTGAGTGGGTGGATGAGCCGGTCCACATACTTCTTACTCCACAATGGTACTTGTGGTGGTCAAGATGCTTTTGGCTCAAAACCACCTTCTATAAGAAAAGACTGGGGGGGACGGGGTGCTGGTGGGAAGGGAGGTTCACATAACAGATATCTGAGCAACGACTTCAGGCATGGCTTGACCCAGGATCTCCCTCTTTATCTCTCCATCTCGGCCTTATCACAAGCAGGCCTCTCCACTATGAAGGGAGCTAGAAATGTACATCCTGCCAGCTTAGCACCCCCATAGAACGACAGCCTCTCTGTCCCCCTGGTTGGGCAAAGTCAATGCTCTGTCCCCATCCAGTCCAGGGGCTTTGAAAGCAGGCTCTTTCCTGGGAAAGTAAGAGCTATGGCAAGTCTGGTAAAGCAGAGATCTAAAGGATCAGGTTCAGGAGGTGTGGAAGACTATATAGCTCACTGTGCTCCCCGGGATGTTTCTGGGCACGAAAACTCCTACTATAATATTTTGCGTCTCCTTTAGTGATAATTTATGCACCATCTCCTTCCAAAAGAGATCCAAGGCCAGCGTGTAGCTTTGGCTCGCTTGTAATCCTTGCAAAGGGCTTCCCCTGGGTGCCCACAGTGAGGAATCGAAGCCAAGAAAAGTAGAACGACTGGCCAAGGGCCACCAGGTAGCAAGGCCTCCTCCCTGACACACACCATGACCTGACCAAGTTCAACTAAAGTTCAGTTGCTTTTCTTCCCATGCTCCCAGATGAAACCAGGAACAAACACCATCAGTTTGTGACTGTGTTGCTGTGTTGCTGCTGAGGCTCTCTGCCCTACCATTTTGCTCCAGCTCCTTCCTCCCAGGGTTGCGCAGCTTCAGGTCTTCCAGTGAAGCAAATCCTGGTGCCCCAGGCATCTGGAGAGAAGCTCGGGGTTATTTTTGTTGCTTTTAGCTTGCTTATAAAATAATATCTGTATCTGTACACATATGCACAGACACAAATATATTACAGGTGTATGTAGGTGAGCTGGAGTCCAATGCACAAGATCCACATTACCCCGTGGCATTCACACACGGACCCATTTCACAGATTAGGACACTGCTGCCCAGAAAGATCAATTGACAAACCCAAGGGCAATCAGCTAGGAAGTGGAGAGGCTTTAAACAGAAGGCCCAAGAGACGAAAGGTCTCACACTTCTTGTCAGCCTCATTCAGTCTGACTGGGGGCTGAGGAGAGTAACAAAGAGCCGAAATAGAACAAGCTCCATCCTTCGGTGTGGGGTTCAGCTCTGCCAGTCAGCCTCTCCTGACCTTCCAGTCATTCTCAGGTCGGGGACGGGAATCCCTACCTGTCTGGCAACCCTCTCCTGGGGTCTGGCTCTACACTGCCCTAACCCTTCATCCTCACAGACACAGAGACACGCTGATCAGGGGCAATGAGGGCCCAGCAGGACCTCCAGGACTGGTAGTGGCCAGTGGCCCAATTGTCCCATTCCTGGGAGCCCAAGCCAGGCAGCAGCCCCAAGGCAACCTGCAGAGGAGTGCTCTAGAATTGCTCTTCCCTGCGACAAAGGACAGGAAGCTCATTCTGATTCCACCCATTCACATGTACCTGCAGGTTGGAAGCCTCAAGATTTTCCTGCCACCTTCACTCTAGCTGAAAGATGTCCCCGTCTCTCCTCTGCAGGACTTCCCCAGCCCACACTGGCACCGAGGTCCCTTGTTCCAATCCTACTCCACTTCCCTGGCCAGTGTTACATGTCTTTGGGGCTTTGCTCAGTGACCAGGACGCAGACCTCAACTTCACCTCACAGTGTTCCATCCCGCTGACCAGGTCAGAGTGGGTCAGTAAGCTCCTGTCATTAACATGCAGAGGACCAAACGACACCACCATGTGCAGCACCATGTGCACCAATGGGCTTCATAGCTTAAGCACAGGCATTGGGGGGAGATGCTGCAGGCCTGGTGGGCTTCAAAGCAAGTGGGAACTGTCTTCTGCAAAATGGTGTCTGCCCTACCTCATGAGGATGATGGATAGCATTCACTGGAATCTCTTTCTCCTTCTCGTTTTGTTTGTAATTTTTGTTTTTGGTGGGTTTTTTTTTTTATACAATCTATCTATCTATCTATCTATCTATCTATCTATCTATCTATCTATCTGAGAGAGAGGCAGAGACACAGGCAGAGGGAGAAGCAGGCTCCCTGTGAGGATTCCAATGCAGGACTCAATCCCAGGACCCCGGGATCATGACCTGAGCTGAAGGCAGATCCTCAACCACTGAGCAGCCCATGTGCCCCTGTTTGTAGTTTTTGAATGGTCTTGGGGGCATGAATCATAACAGCTGCAAACATAAGAGAGTTATGCCTGGTTTTGTTTTTTTTAGGTATTTAAGGAGCATTATAATGAAAATAATTTAGATCAATACTAGGAACCAAGATAATTTTTTCCTCTAAAAAGTCGGGGGAGGTGCAGGTCCTACGTTATTTGGGTTTAAGAAACGCTGTGATAGAATAATCAATCCCGTCTGAGGTGTCAGTAGCCCATAAAGGACAAGGGACAATAAGCCAATGGGAAGGTGGCCCAGAGAAGGGTCAAAACCTCAGAGACAACTTTGGGTTTGAACCCACATTCCTTTATGACCTCTGACCTGGGAAAAGGGACTTGGTGCCTCTGAGACAGTTGTCACAGCTGAAAACCAGAACACTGGTAAAGATTAGGTGGGCCCTGACCTCTGGGTGTCACCCTTCCCAGGGCAGACCAGCTGCACCCAGACTCCCTTGAAGAAACACGTTGAGCCAAGAAAAGCCCTGTCCCAGTGGGGATGCCAGGGCCCTGACAAGCAGGATAGGAGAAGCCTTGGCTGGGGACTCTAAGGCAGTGTTCCCCAAGACCTACCAGGGTCAGCTGCCCTTTCTGCTGTGGGGCAAGGAACCCACCACCCAACACTCTCAAATCCAAACCAGAGAGTAAACTCAGCCTCACCCACACCTTCCAGTGCTTTAGCACAAGAAAAGCTATTGCCCCTGACCTCCAAAGCCAGCTTAGGTTGGAACAAGCAGAAGAGCTCCAGCAGGGTAACCCTGAGAGCCCGTGCTGTCAGGGCACAGAGATGAACATCCAGAACCTTCAAGCCAACAGACTCTTCTGTGTCCCTCAAAGCAGGTAGGACCTTCTGACCCGAGCTGAGGTCAGAGAGGTCAGCGAGTACCCTCAGGAGACCCAAGCCCCCAGTCCTGGTCTACAGCCCCCGGCCTCTGAAGGGCCCAGCATGAGGCAGGTGGAGCTGGGCGCAGGCCAGGAGGCTGGGGAAAGAAGGGCCGCGGTCTTCCCGGTGAGGGGCCGTGGGCACCACCAGCCTGGCTCCCTGAGGGGCCCTCAAATCACGAGCCTTGATGTTGATGGTTGCCCTGGACATCTGGGGCCTGGGCTAGTAGGACTTCCTGACGAGGCAAAGATCTCATTTATTTTTACTTCATGATTGCCCCCATCAAAGCGAAGGCTGTATTTAACCAGTGGCCACTAAAAATAAATATTTAAACACCACATCTGTGTGGCTGGGCCAGGCCACCCGCACCTCAGAGGCATGGCCGTCACCCTCAGCCGGCTGGGACGATGACACCCTCGTGGCTCCAGCTCCGGAGGGGCAGGGCCAGCCTAGAAAGAGGACAACCCCTGTGATATCCATGCATTCACATTTCCCAGCATCTGGGGAAAACAGTGACTAGTTAGGAAAGAAGGTCAAGAAGAAGACCAAAAGAGGAAACGCCTTGTCCCCACACTGGAGTGTGGGTGGCCCTGCAAGAAACCCCCTCACCATCCACCACATCCCTGGTTCGCTGCAGCCGAGCAGGCCCCCCGACACACCAGACACCGAGGCCCTGTTCCCAGCCCTGGCCAGAAACCACACACGGCAGGGGTTCCCAGGGGCAGGGCGGCTGGGCCCTCCAGCTGGGAGGAAGCCAACCCAGAGACAAGGAAGTCTCGACCCTGCCAGCAACCTTCTGCTGTTTTCCAGAGCTGGGATGTCCAAATGCAGCTTTGTTGTCAGGAGGCCTGGTGGTGGGGGTGGGAAGGCCCCGCGTCAGCAGCTGAAATGAGAGAAACAGAGACAAGAGAAAAGAAAGACACACAAGGAAGAGAGAGACAGAGATAGAAAGATGAGAGACAGAGACAGGGAGACCTCCTAACTCTCAGTCAGGAGAACTTCTGGGCTGGCTCCCCCACCTGTGTGTGAGCAGAGCTCCCCACTCCAGAGGCCCGACTCCCCTCGGCTTACCACGCTCTGGAGGGCCTCCAGGGCGACCTTTCCTCCAAATGAAGTTGGATCTAGAGTCACACAGGGGATGGAAGGAGGCTGCTGCCCACCAGGTATCTATGACCTTGGGCTGTGCTATGAAATTAGGTTTTCAGTAAGTCTATGACTGTGCTGTGAGTAGCACAAAAGATTTCCACTGTATTTGTGTGAATTAAAACAACTATCAGTTTGTTTACACACTGAGAGTATGAACAAGCTTGCAATCTTATTTTGTCTGAATCCTATTGCTTCTTTCTCCCTCCCTCTCTCCATCCCTCCCTTCGTCCCTCCCTCTCCCTCTTTCCTTCTTTTCTTTTCTTTTTTTTTTTCTTTTCTCTTTTTTTAATATATTGAAAGCCTCCAAAAGCAAGAGTGGCCAGGATTTGCCTCCACCTTAGGTCACCTGGAAGGCTCATGCGGCTCTGTAAGTGCCCCAGCTGGGAGCATGGCAGGCTTCCTGTGGACCCCATCACAGGCCCCAGGATCTAGGGCAGCCCTGGGGAAAGCCCTATACCCCTCAATGCTAAGGCCTTTGAACCCTCTTGCCCCTTAGAAGTCACTGGAATCAGGGACTCTGAAAGGCAGGGGAGCCCGGGGAGCCGGCTGGCTATATGGCACATGAGAGGTCCACCCCAGCTGGGGAGAAAGAGGAGCCAAAGAAGGTGCTCAGCCCACCTGAATGGGCTGGCTCAGGTTCCCAACGTAGAACCTGGTTTGTGTAGCAGGAATTGGACGCTAAGGGGAACATGGCATTCCTGGTGCTTGCCCCTGGCCCTGATCTAGCTGGATGTTATTACTGAAGGCATTTCTCTTCTGTCTTCTCTCACTCTCTGAAAAGATCTTGAGAGAATCAGTGATAGGAAATAGTATACCTCTTTCATCCCATAATAGAACGTGCCTACATATATTATTCCATTTGATGTTCACAACAGCCCCACCTCTCTTCTGTCACACTGGTCTCTGTGCTGTTCTTTAAATACACCAAATGCTTTCCTGCCCCAGGACCTTTGCACATATATGATTTTCCTCTTGTTTTAAATACTCTTCCTCATGCCATATTCCCTTCATTTGGGCCTCTATCAAATGTTCCCTCCCATGAAAAGCTTACTCAGCAACCATGTGTAATCCATATGTAATCCAGGATTTCCTTGTTCTTAGAAGATACACACTGGTGTGGTTAGAGATTGCTGTGAATTAAAAATGGCCATGGATTCTTCGAAGGCTCTTTGCAGCTTCTATCAAAATGCACAGTCTATTTCCACACCATTCTGATAGATGCCAACTAGTAAACTTGCTTTGAGCAGTAGAGTGTGGCACAAGTGATGCCATGTGACTCCAAGCAAGAACTCAAGGGACCTTGCAGCTTCCACTGTCATTCGTTTGGAACCCCCTGTGAGGAAGGCTCAGCCAGACCACTGCAGACAGCATGTGGAGGAGAACCAAGGCACCAAGCCAACAGCCCAACCAACTACCAGGGTTGTGAGTGGGGCCAACTGTTGACCCATTTGGGAAGAATTTCTAACTGAAACAAGAGGGAAGAGTCAAGGTCTGCAACTTACATTTTTCAAAATAAAAAGAGAGAGACCAAGAGAAATAAGGCATCAAATAGCTACATCTATGGTCAGTGGATTTTTCACTAAGGATGCCCAGACAAATTGATAGGGGAAGGAAAAGTCTTTTCAAAAAACAATTTTGGGACAACTGTATATGCACCAGCTAAAGAAATGAAATTAGACCCCTCCAACTCCCACCACATAAAAAAAAATAGCTCAAAATGAATCAAAAACCCAAATGTGAGAGTTAAAACTGAAATACTCTTGGAAGCAAACAGAAACATAAATCTTAATCCTGTATTAGGCAAGAGTTTCTTAGCAATGATACCATAAGCAATAAAAGAAAAAGATAAATCAACTGGACATCATCAGAATTAAACACTTATATTTTAAATCACACCATCAAGAAAGTGAAAAGACAACCCAAAGAATGGGAAAAAAATATTTCCAAATTATATGTCTGATAAGGGGCTTGTTTCTGGAATATGTAATTCTAAAAACTCAGTAATAAGACAAATAATTTGATTTCAAAATGGCAAAGAATTTGAGTAGCCATTTCTCCAAAGAAGATATGCAACTGGCTAATGAGTATTTGTACAAAAACATGCACAAAAAGATACTCAACATAATTAGTTATTAGAGACATACAAATTAAAACCACAATGAGATTCCACTCCAAACACATTAGAACTACTATAATTTTAAAAAGGCAGGGGTGCCTGGCTGGCTCAGTCAGTGGAGCATGCAACTCTCAATCTTGGGATCATAGGTTCAAGCCCTATGTTGGGTATAGAGATTATTTAAAAATAAAATATTCTGGGATCCCTGGGTGGCGCAGCGGTTTAGCGCCTGCCTTTGGCCCAGGGCGCGATCCTGGAGACTGGGGATCAAGTCCCACGTTGGGCTCCCTGTGTGGGGCCTGCTTCTCCCTCTGCCTGTGTCTCTGCCTCTCTCTTTCTGTGTCTATCATGAATAAATAAATAAAATATTAAAAAAAAGAAATCCTATAAAAGTAAAAAATTTTTTAAAAGATTTTATTTATTTATTCATAGAGACACAGCTAGAGAGAGAGAGGCAGAGACACAGGCAGAGGGAGAAGCAGGCACCGTGCAGGGAGCCCGACGCAGGACTCGATCCCGAGTCTCCAGGATGGCTCCCTGGGCCAAAGGCAGGTGCTAAACTGCTGCGCCACTGGGGCTGCCCAAAGTAAAATATTTTTTAAATAAATAAATAAATTTTAAGAGGCAGATAATAAGTGGTTCCAAGGATATAGAGAAAGTGGAACACTTACATTTCTAATGGGAATGGGAAATGTTGCAGCCACTTTGGGAAACAATTTAGTGGTTCCTCAAAAAGTTAAATATACAGTTATCATATAATCTAGCAATTCTACTCCTGGGTGTATGCCCAAAAGAAATGAAAACATGTCCCCACAAAACCTTGTACATGGATCCTCATAGCAGCTTTACTCATCACAGCCAAAAAATAGGAACAATTCAAATGTCCATCAACTAATGAATGGATAAACAAAATATGGTATATCCATAAATGGAAAACTATTTTACCATAAAAAGGAAGGAAGTATTATTACATGCTACAACATAGATAAATCTTGAAAATATGATGCAAAGTGAAAGAAGTCAGATGCAAAAAGTCACATATTATATTATTCCATTTATAATAAATGCTCAGAATACACAAATCCTTAGAGACAAAGATTAGTAGTTGTCAGGGATTTGGGAGGAGAGGAATGAGGAGTGACTGCTAATAGGGTTTACTTTTCAGGTAATAAAAATGCTCTAGGGGCACCTGTATGGCTCAATCAGTTAAGTGTCCAACTCTTGATTTCGGCTCAAGTCATGATCTCAGGGTCCTGAGATTAAGCCCCACTTTGGGCTTTACTCTCAGCATGGAGTCTGCTTGAGATTCTCTTCCTCTGTCCCTCCCCCTGCTTATGCACTCTGTCTCTCAAAATAAATAAATTAAACCTTTTAAAAATATTCTAGAACTAGATAATGGTAATGATTACACAACCTCGTGAATAATACTAAAAACCACTGAATTGTACACTTCAATATGGTGAGATTTATGGTATGTAAATTATACTTCAGCAGAAAAAAAATAAAACATCTGAACAAAATAAAACTTAGGCAAGTACTACATTTTCTGTGATATTTAATTTTCTTGATTTGTTCTTTAGTTTTACTTCTTCCTTCCCAATCTATACACCCTTTATTTCTTTTTCCTGTCTCATTGCATTAGCTATTACTTCCAATATGATACTGAAAAGGAGTAGTGAGAAGGGACATTTTTGTCTTTTTCCTGATCTTAGTGGGACAGCTTCTAGTTTCCCACCATTAAGTATGATGTTAGCTGTAGGTTTTTTGTAAGTATTTTTATCAAGTTGAAGAAGTTCCTTTCTCTTATAGTTTAAGTTTTATCATGAATAGATGTTGGATTTTGTCAAATGCTTTTTCTTCATATGATCAAGTGATTTTCCTTTTTTAGCCTGTTGGTGTGATGGATTACATTAATTAATTTTCAAGTGTTGAACCAAACTTGCTTACCTGGGATAAATCCCACCTCTTTATATATTGTTGGATTTAATTTGCTAATAGTTTATTAAGGACTTTGCATCTGTGTTCATGAGACATGAGTTTGCAGTTATCTTTCTGTTATTGATTTCTAATTTAATTCAATGGTGGTTTCTAATCTTTTAAATTTGTTAAGATGTGTTTTATTTCCCAGAATGAGGTACATCTTTTTAAATATTCCATATGAGTTTGAGAAGAAGGTGTACTCTGTTATTGTCAGATGAAATAGCCTATGGATGTCAATTATATCCGGTTGATTAATGGTATTGCTGAATTCCACTATGTCCTTCCTGATTTTTTGTCTGGTGGATCTGTCCGTATCTCATAGCAGGATGTTAAAATCTGCGATGATGATAGTGGATTCATCTACTTTCCTTGCATTTCTATTGTCTTTGCTTCACATGACTTGATGCATTGTTGTTAGGAGCATACACATTAAGGATTGTGATGTCTTTTTGAAGTATTGATCCCCTTTATCATTACGTAATGCCCTTCTCTACCCTTGATAACTGTTCTTGCTTTGAAATCTGCTCTGTATGCAATTAATATAGTTACTTCTATCTTTTGATTTAGTGTTAGTGTGGTACGTGTTTCTTGATTCATTTACTCTTATTTATTATTTTCAAGATTTATTTATTTATTTTAGAGAGAGAGGGAGAGTATGAGTGGGAAAAGGGGCAAAGGGAGAGGGAGAGAGAGAGAGAAGGAGACTCCCCGCTGAGCATGGAACCTGATGTGGGGCTCGATCTCATGACCCTGAAATCATGACCTGAGGCAAAATCAAGAGTCAGATGCCCAACCAACCAAGCCACCTACGCGCCCCTCATTTACTTTTAATCTAAAGGTGTTTTTATATTTAAAATGTGTTTTTATATTTATATTAAATGTGTTTTTTATATTTAAATTGAGATGCAATTTATGACATCATCTAAATTATATGTAAATTGTAGGTGACAGAGGAGCCTGGATGGCTCAGTCAAGTAAGCATCTGCCTTAGGCTCAGGTCATGATCTCAGGTCTTGGGATCAAGCCCTGAGTCAGGCTCTCTGCTCAGCAGGAAGCCTGCTTCTCCCTCTCCCTCTGCCTGCTGCTCCACCTACCTATGTTCTCAATCTCTCTCTCTCTCTTTCTGTCAAATAAATAAATAAATAAAATCTTTAAAAAGAAATCAATTGTAGATGACATATAGTTGGGTCTTGTTTTTTGATCCACTCTGACAATCTACTTTGACTGTCTACTTTGTCTGTTAGAGCTCCTAGCATATTAATCATAGGTGTTTTAAATTTCCAGACGGATGATTCTAACATCCTTGTGATGTCTGGCTCTACTGTTTGCTAGGTCTCGTCAAATTGTATTTTTTGCCTTTTAGCATGCCTTGTAATTTTCCTTAGTAGTTGGATATGATGCACCAGGTAAAAGAACCTGCCATAAATAAACCTTAGTAATATGGTGAGATGTGTGAGGAGGGGAAGTATTCTGCAGTCCTAGGATTGGGTCTCAATCTTTTAGTGAGCCAGTTTCTCTAGACTGTGAACTTCACAGAGTGTCTCAGGTTTTTTTCTCCCCCTTAGGTTGAGACATGATGGCTATAGTTTCCTGGAGTTGATTATTTCCATTCCCCCCAGATCAGTTAGGCTCTGATAATGCCCCAACAGCACAGGCTCTGCTAACTAGTTTTTCCAGAAGCAGGCCTTGCTAAGAATAGAGTGCTCTGGCATAGTTCAAAATGATTCCTTTTTCCCCTCCACCTGCCAGTGTTACAAGGAGATTTTTACTCTGATACTTATTGTGGGAACCTGGTCAAGCTCCTGGAGGTCAATCTCAGGTCAAAACTGTGGGGGTCCCTCTCTGACTGGATCCCTTGGAGCTTTTAATTCTCAGACTTGTCCACACTGGGCCTCCAGCAGTTCATCAATTATGGTTCACATTTTCCTGCCCCAGCCCAGGTTCCAACTGTGTTCCCAGTAACAAGCCTCTGCCCCAGGAAGCTGTCACTCCATGTACTCACCTCTGTCTCTCCAATTTTGGGGGGCAGCAATTGGCCTTATGCCCTCCCCTCTCCTGGGGATCCAAGAAAAGTTGTTGATTTTTCTCTTTGTTCAACTTTTTACTTGTGAGGACAGAGTGGCAATTTACAAACTCCTTACATTTGGAACCCTGCTCGTTGGTTTTAAATCAGTAATTTTAAAAGATATTTTAATTTTAAAGATATTATTCCAATGTAGCAAAAACAGTTCATATATGAACCAAAACTTGCACTCATCTTGCAGTTTGCAAGATGTTATACTGTTATACTATTTTGAATTTTAAATATAAATAAAAACTTTAGTGGTCACACGGAATGGCAGAATGAAAGTAACTCAAATTCTGTATCTTCATCTTTCCAATCACCGTACTATCATGATTTTGTCAAATCTGCTATTAATGAAGGAATTCATGCTATCCCAGGGTTAGAGACATGCACACAATGGCCTTTTCCCTCTCACAGCTTACTTTATAAAGCACATTTCTGGGCCAACTGTATATGTAAGAATTTTCCAAATGAAATTTATATATTTTTTAAAGATGTTATTTATTTATTCATGAGACCCACAGAGAAAGAGGCAGAGACATAGGCAGAGAGAGAAGCAGGCTCCACGCAGGGAGCCCTATGTGGGACACAATCCTGGAACTCCAGGATCATGCCCTGGGCTGAAGGGAGGCGCTCAACCACTGAGCCACCCAGGGATCCCAAGAACTTTATATTTTTTAAAGATTTATTTATTTGACAGAAAGAATGAGAGCACAAGCAGGGGGAGCGGTAGGCAGAGAGAGAGGGTGAAGCAGACTTCCTGCTGAGCAACTAGCCTGATGCAGGGCTCAATCCCAGGACCCTGAGATCATGACCTGAGTTGAAGGCAGATCTTTAGCCAACTGAGCCTCCCAGGTGCCCCTTCCAAATGAACTTTCATGTAGAACACAAAATTCATGAAAAGATAAGAAATAAAATCATGCTAACATGTAGCATATATATACTCACGGGAACCAGCAATTATTTAGAATTCAATCAATAAAATATTTTCCCTGGGAGGAGTATTTTATCATACTGGGTTACTAAAAAAAAAAAAAACAGTCCGACTTGGTGGATTTCATTATTGTCCAGTTTTCTACAGATGACCTCCCCCGCTTTATTGACTAAATACAACCACACTCGAGCAGTTCCCATCACTCTGCCCTTGGCTTATCACCTATATTCTCTGTTCCCCAATGCCTTATAGTTTTCATTTTAGCCAACCCTCAGGAGAAATTTATGAGTTAGATATTACAATCCCCATTTTACAGGCCCAAAGAGGTGAGTGGTTGTGCAGGGGCCAGGATCAGAGCCTAAAGCCAGGTCTGCTGGACCCTAGCTCTCAGCCACTTTTGTCTGGGGCCTAGCCCCCTACCTGTGGCACCCCCACCCAGACTGGCCTCTCTCGTTGCTACCACAGTTCTGCCAGTCACACTCTTCCAGGCTGGGCCATGTTCCCAGGAAATGGCTCAGCTCAGTGTCTGCTATCGGTCTGGATGGAACCCGGAAATTCCTTCACTGTAGGGTGCCCAGAGCTGATCACAGGCCCCATTCTCAGGAACTACTTGCCTTTAAGAAAGGGAGTACTTCCTAAGTAGCCAAAAGAATGCCTCCCGTGGGCTGCCAGAACCATCTATATAGGCATCTCTCTTCCCCACCTTAGTATCAGGAGTGGTTTTGCTTCCCAAACATGAATTCTGCCTAAGGATAAATCGAAAGAGGGACCCCAAAATCAACTCAGACTCAAAGTGCACTTAGAGTAACGATTATGTGACACATTCTCATGTGTCTGGCTGTGTGGAGCCAGGAAAATCTAGCCTCTCCCCAAACAGCTTAGTGTCTGCCTCCCGAGCACAGACAGCCTCAGCAGGTCCTGGAGACTCACTCTGGAAGTGGGTCCTGTCCTTCTCAGCACCCTCAGAGGCTTCCCTGCAGCATTGCCAGATTTGCCAAACTTAGTAAAGTGCCATTTTCTTTATTATCGTCCTCTAAGACCTCACAGCTCATTCAAATCCTTCCACCCAGACAGATTAGGGAACAGGTTTGAGAGAAATGTATATCTGTTTAAAAAAAAAAAAAAAAAAAGGTTTCAGATTCCACTTTATATCATCCAGGGTTTACTTACAGGAAATAGAAACCACTCCAACAATTTTGAGCAAAAAGGGGTTTAGACAGGAAATTATGGGCTTACGATTTTATTGAAAGGGCTGGAGGAGCGGGTGTGGGCCAGGCCTATTGGAGAGATGCCTGGAACAATGCCTGGGGACCAGCTGGCCCCAGTGCTGCTGCCCCTACACCTGCCTCTTGACCCCACGAAAGGACTAAAGGGGCACCGGAATGCCGCTGCAGCAGAAACAACCACCACAACTCTGCTTGCCAGCAGGAGCAGCCAAAAGCAGCAGGGGGATGCTCTTGGCCTTGAACTGTAGTAGCTTGAAGCTAAGTGGCAGAACTGGGCATGTGCTGGAGCCAGCTCACCCCAGCAAGAGTCAGTGGTACACAGCAATCCCACTTCACATTCAGCAGCACTGCATGAATAGCTGAATCGAAATTGGCCATGGAGTGTTTACACCACGAAAATCAGCAAGCACTGCAACAAGCCAGAGTGTAATTTTTATCTTTTTTATTTTTTGAGAGCCGATTGTTAAGTATTTATCAGCACATCACTCTAGCTGCAAGGGAAGCAGGAAATGCAGCTGTTCACTTTCTTAGGCTTTGAAAAAACACTGAAGGGAAGGGGGAAAGGATGCTCACTGCCCAGCCACCCCCCATCACCCACGCTTCCAGGAATGCATCCTTTTAATAAACTTGCCCACATGCAGAATGACATAGGACTCCTGATATTTGCTTCAATTGTGTTGAAGCAAAACTTCTTAGCACAAACGGCTCTTGAGCACAGGTCAAAGCATATTAGCCTCCCACCCCCCCCCACCCCCCACCCCCCACCCCCAGCAAGGGAACTGGCAAGGAGAGAAAATAGTGTGTTGGTTCAGGTAGGGTTTGGAAATCGTTGGCCTGTATCTACAGCAGGGAAAGAAGGCTTGCATAAGCAGCTTATAAGGAAAAGCAGCAGCTAATGAGGGCAAGATTATGGTTTCACTTACCACGACTGTTCATTCGGTACTTCTGTATCAGCTGCAACCAATGAGATTCCAGGCACAATCATCTCAGAGGCCATTTCTGGAGAGACCAGCTGTTTGTCAGAAACAAGACACAAATCCAAGACACCAGACATCTGTGGCTGTTAATTAGACACACAAAGTTACACAGTTGCATGGCCCAGGGGAGCTGGATGAGGGCCAGTCAGCCCGGAGGAGGCAGCAAGCACGTCAAGCAGAGGTCAGACCGGACAACCAAGTAATCAGGTCCTGCTTTGTCTCCTTGGCCAGCACAACCTTCCAGTTCCAAGACATTGAACGTGCAGGTTGCCTAATCCTTGGCTTTGTTTTTTATTTGCTCGTAGCTAAGTACAGAAACAAGCTATATGTACCAAATTGCATTCCTCCTCCAAACTCATAAAGTCTTAATCCCCAATATGACTATATTTGGAGATGAGACCTTTAAAGAGGCAATTGAGGGACACCTGGGTGGCTCAGTGGTTGAGCATCTACCTTTGGCTCAGGTTGTGATCCCAGGGTCCTGGGATCGAGTCCCACATCATGCTCCCCACAGGAAGCCTGCTTCTCCCTCTGCCTATGTCTCTGCCTCTCTGTGTCTCTCATGAATAAATAAATAAAATCTTAAAAAATAGGGAATTGGTCAAATATATCATAGTGGATCTATCCAGGGCCACATTGAATACCATGGGAAAAGAACCTCCCTGGAGTTGTGCAAACAGCAATACTGACTCCTACATTGAAATACTATGCAACCATTAAAATGAAAGAGGCAGTTCTATAAGCATAAAGAAGAATCTCCATAGTATGTTAAATGGAAAAATGGAAGGTATAAATCTTTACGCATATAGCACGCTGCCACTTAGGTTAAATAAAAGTGGTCAAAGGAATCTATAAATGTATTTACTTAACTAAGTAAAATTATCTCTAGAAAGATACCCAAGAAAATGAGTCCAAGACAAGGATTGCCTCCGGGGGAGAGGAGCTGGAAGGAGGGATGGGAAAGGAGATTTTTTACCATATGCCATCTGATGCATTTTGAATTTCCTACCAGTGAACAACTATTGCCAATTCAGAAATATTGTTTTTTTATTTTAAAAAATGGTTGTAGAAATATAATGCACTGGCCATGAGAATGTGGTGTTTGGCCAGGGGAGAGCAGAGGTTGGGCTGAAAGAATCAGAGCACTCCCCTACATGCCTGCTTTTCTATGGGAATTAACGCTGGACTTGGTGGCACTCGGGGGCCTGTGGCCTGCTCTGACCTTGAGAGAGTCACTCCTCCCCGTGGCATCATGTCTCCATGTGTGACCGCCCAGCCTGGGGGACACACATAACCTATGCATGTCTGCACAAACACAGGTGTGACATGGGCTCTCTTCCTAAGCGAGGCAGGGGTTCAGATGCTCATTGCAGGGGAGCCCAGATTGGACCCCAAACCAGACTCCTTTATAAAATGCCCTCCGCAGGCATCTTGCAGGAAGACCGCTTCTGACCTCCACATGGGGGAGGACACTCAGGCCAGTGGGCCTCCTGGTCAGTAAGAGTGTGGAGCAAATGTGGGCTATGGAGCCCCTGCAAGGCTTGCGTCTCGGCCCATCCCTCACTACCTGTGCCTGACCCAACCTTGGCCCGAGGAACAAGCCTGGTCCCTACCAAACAGTGCTATGGGGACTGGAGGGACACAGCCCATGGAAGGGATGGATCGGGGCTGCACAGAGCAGCTCATTAATACTGACCACTGCTATTCCTCACCTTCCACCGCAGCTGCTTGGCGGCGCGCCTGTGACTGAAACATCATAAAAACGTAAAGGCTTGTTCAGCCTCGAGAGTGCGCAGGTCTCTCTGAAGCCTGTAGGGAGATGCCCTTGGCTGGCCTTGCTGGGCCAGGTTAGGGAGGCCGACCTGGCTGCAGCCGCGGCCACGGCCTCCCTTCCCCTCCTCCCGTCCTTCCCCACATGGAGCCTGTCCTCCTTCCCTTGGGGTCCTCACTCCACGCCCAGCCAGGAGCTCCCCCTGCTCTGGAGCTCCTGTAGCTGCCTGGAGGGTGAAGGGAAGTGAGTCCTGGGAGCAGGCAGGCAGGGGACAGATGCAGGTCCTCGCCAGGCCCGTTCCAGGAGGCTTGTGGGCTCTGATCCTTTCCCCCTCATCGAGCCACGTCATTCCACGACAGCTCCTCTCCGAGGGTGGGTGTTAAGACCGTGCCTTGTCCATCAGGGAAACGCCTGTGAGACTCAGCCAAGGCCACGCATAAGGGGGATGGAGCCCAGGCCTCCCACAGCCTCTCACCTAAGCACGCCGGCTGAGATAGGAGCAAAGTTAGTCACAGCTTCCAGGTCTCGGCTGATCTCAGACCCCCACCCTCACTGTCCCTCACCTCCCACCGCCTTGCCTGGCTCAGTCCTCACGGCAGCCCTGAGGTCAAGGATAGGAACCCTAAAGATAAGGGCCATCGGTCCAAGTGACTTGGGGGGAGGCCACAGACCCCACACCTAGGTGCCTCTCTACACCCCAACTTGGTCACTATGTCCTAGAAGAAGGCTCTGGCCAGCCCCAGCAGAAAGCAGCCAGGCTGGCCAGCCCGGCCCAACCCCACCCAGCACCACAAAGGCCTGGCTCGACCAGCAGCAGCTCTTCCTTGATTTATGAAATATTCTCCATTTGCTCTTTCACAAGTCCCTGTGCTCACTGACCTTACCCCTCTGACCCCTCCCACCCCACCTCGTGCTGCTGCTTGACAGGCCCCCAGGTCCCAGGGTCTGGGTCCTGCCAGGCCGCAGCTGCTGGGTGCCTCTGACACCTCCCCCTTCTCGCGGGGCCTCTCAGACACATGTTTCTAATTTCCAAGCCCGGGCCATGAGGTGGGAGGGGGCAGCTCATGCCTGGCACCTGCGGGCTCCCAAGCCACCTGGGGGGGAAAAGGGGGTAGGAACGGGGAGGGGAGGCCCCCTCAGGCCTGGCCTGCCCCCAGGGAGCCCCTGCCAGGGTGCCCAGAGCTACCAGGGGAACAAGGAGTCAGAGCAAGGAGTGGCCCCGGCAGGGCGGGGGCCGAAATGGGCCTTTCCCAGGCCAGATGTTTCTAGAATCTAGCCTTGAACGGTCCCAACAGAATCCCTCCCCAGAGGTGGGCCTGCCCAGTGTTCCTTTAAGAGAAGCAAGACGACCAGGCCATTTCCTCAGAGCCTGGGAGGTAGAGCCGGGGCGTCTTTGTGAATGTGATGCTTCTTCTCAGCTCTCCCTGTGGCCTCCTCAATCCTGGACATCTGCAGGGGACGTGGTTACTCACTGACCACATGGTGAGATGCAGCCCTTCAGGTTGAACTTTTCTTTTTACGATTTTATTTATTTGAGAGAGAGTGTGTGTGCACATGTGTACGTAAGCAGGGCTGGGGGCTGAGGGAGAGGGAAAGAGAGAACCCCAGGCAGACTCCCCGCTGAGCCCAGAGCCCAACAACCCTGAGATCATGACCTGAGCTTTTCAGGAGTCGACACTCAACCAACTGAGCCACCCAGGTGGCCCCCAGATTGAACTATTTTTAAATCAAATTTCTTGAGGTGTACTTTATACACAGTAGAATTCAGCATTTTTAGGTATACAACTTGATGCTTTTTTTTAAAAAAAAAGATTTTATTTATTCATGAGAAACACAGAGAGAGAGGCAGAGACACAGGCAGAGGAAGAAGCAGGCTCCCTGCGGGGAACTTGATGCAGGACTCGATCCCAGGACCCCGGGATCACAACCTGAGCCAAGGGCAGAGGCTCAACCACTGAGCCACCCAGGTGCCCCCATTTGATTCTTTTTGACAAGTGCACAGTCCTGTAAGCACCACCACAGTCTAAGAAGGAATATCTCCATCTGCTCAAAAGGTTTCCTGTGTCCCTTTGCGGTCAATATCCTTCCCCCACCCGCAAACCTGGCAACTGCTGATCTCTTTCCATCCCTAGCATCCATCCCTATGACGCTTTCTGGAGCGTCATATCACTAGAATCATAAAACATCGTCATGGAATTGGAATCCTAAATCATAAAACATCTAGTTTCTTTCACTTAATGTTTTTGAGTTTTATCCATATCCCTGCATGCTTTGGAACTCCCTTCTCTTAATGCTGGGTAGTTCGCCCGTGTGGACACACTATGTTTTGTTCATCCATCCACCAGCTGAGGACATTTGTGTTTTGCTGCTTCTTGGCCGTGGCGAATAATGCTGCTGTGAACAATCACGTATACGGTTTGTGTGAGGACGTGTGTTTTCAACTCCTGGGTGACTACCTGGGAGGAGGATTCCTGGTCATATGGTCAAAGGTATATGTTTACCTTTGTAGGAAACAGCAGGACCGTTTTCTAGAGTGGTTTTACTGCTTTACGTTCCCACCAGCACTGAGGGGTGTGTTTTCATTTTAGCTGTTCCAACAGGTGTATGGTGACATTTCATCATGGGTTTATTTTGCGTTTCCCTGACAATGACATTCCACCTTTCCATGTGCTGATTGACTCTCTATATATCTTCCTTGATGAAGTATCTGTTCAAATCTTTCCCCCCACCCCTGTACCCCACTCTTTAAAAGGCTTATAAAACTGTCAAAAGAGCTCCCTAGCATTTGGGGAAAGTGTCACATTCTCTCCTGACCCCCAGACTCACCTCACAGGCCGCAATAAAGTGAGAGCCTGCTACAGGTCGTGCCCTGGCCCTGGCCCTACCCTTCTGGTGGGCAATGCCCACAGGGGCCCAAAGGGGGAGAAATGCAGAATTTCCCGAAAAAGTAAAATAATAGTATCATAAAGATGAGTTAGAACAGGGGGCACCCAGGTGGCTCAGTCGGTTAGGCGTCTGACTCTTGGTTTTGGCTCAGGTCGAGATCTTGGGGATCAGGACCCACAACAGGCTCTGTGCTCAGCAGAGAATCTGCTTGAGCCTCTCTCTCCCTCTCCCTCTGCCTCTCCCTCTGCTCACTCTCTCTGTCTCTCTCTCAAATAATCTTAAAAAAAAAAAATGTATTAGGGCATACACATAAAGCATTTAGTCAGCACCGAGCAAACTGCAAGTGCTCATTAAGTGTCAACTTTTATCACTATTATTATTATCTAGTGATTCAGGATTGAACCTGAAGTCCAGGTGCCCAGGTTAGAGACCAAGGCTGGGAGGGGGTCCTCCAGGTGTCATAGGCCCCCCCTAGACCTGCCTGTCTCTGCAAAGCTGGGCTCAGCTAACCACGTCCTACCTGCTGGATGTGACCCCACCCCTGCAGCAGGACTCTGAGGGTTTCTTTTGGGGTTACTTGCTGCCATTAATCCTCTTCTGGCCTCAGGAAGTCCTCCTTTCGCACACACACAGACTGGCCTCACACGTCTGTCCCTCCAGGAGGAACCCCTCATCCCAGATGCACCAGATGCATCTTCCAGGAAGAGGATATTGTCGTTCCTCTGAACTCCTAGGCCCAGTATCTCCCAAGCAGTGGTGTCTGTGGATAGTGAATGCAGGGCAGAGACCTGGGCACTCAGGAAGTAGGGGGCAGCCGACTTAGCTGGCACCAGGCAGTGTGGATAGCAACACGCTCGGGAGAGAGGGTACTCAGGGCACGGCTGTACCTCTAAGCAGAGGACTGGGGTCTCACTCTGGGCCAGAACAAGAGGTGATGTGAGCAGAGAGCTGGGCAGCAGTGCAGGAGTGGGGTGGAGGGGTGCTGTGGGGCCTGGGGTGGGGGGTGGAAAGAAAATGGGTTCAGGAGAAGCTGCTCCCAGCGGTGGGACTTGAACAAATTCCGCAGGCTCTCTAAGCCATGCTTTTCTCCTCTGTGAAGTGGGACTCACGAGTCAGCCTGCCTCTGGGGAGAGCTGGGAGTGAAGTGGCCCACAGCTACTTGCTGTGTGAGCCGGGAGGGAGTAGGACGCAGAAAGTCCCCCCGGCTTCACTAGGGAATGTGGTAGCACCAAGGTGGCTGCAGGGCTCCCTGAGTAGGGATGTGATGGGGACTCACGTGAACAGAGACACCGAACCCCCTGGCACATGCAGTACTTCCTTCATAGGATTCCCTACTCCACATACATTCCAGATTGCCAGACCTCCCGTTTTATGTTTCTGATTCCACAAGTAACATATAAGGACGAATCCAGGCACTTGCACGTGCACGTGTGCATGTACACACACACACACACACACCCCAAACCCTTGCTTCCTTGCCCCCATCAGTAGCAGAGTGGGCTGGGGCCTGTTCTTCTGTACTCAGTACCCATATGCTTAGGACCCCCAAGTAAGGAGTGTGTGTGTGTGAGATTGGTTCTTAGCATGTGTGTTGCTCCAAATCGCTTTTGTCACTTAACATCACGACTTGGGACCTTGCTCTGACAGGCCATCAGAACATCCTCTGTAGGAAGGTGCCAGTTTTCACAGAGCCGTGCAGCCACTGAGCAGTGTTTGGGTTACCTCAGACCTCACTCAGGACAAAGAAAGACCAAGAAACAATGACGGATTTCTGTAGTATCTTTACTTCATAAACTGCCCAGAGCTGGCAGGAATGTTTTTCCAGGTTAGGAGAACAAGAGGTCCGAGGCCACACCAAGGCTACCCCCTCAGAGGCAGAGGCAGACTCCCAGGGTCCTGCCCACCACCCTCAAAGGAAGCATCTCTGCTCAGAGGAAGGCCTCTCTCAGAAATGCAGTCCCCGACACTGGATTGGCCCCCAAGGCCCCTGGGTCACACACACGACCAGGCTCACTGCCCTCCATTCCCGAGGACCAACAGAGGGGTCTGGGAAGCTGGGCCAGGGACCCTCACCCAGGGAAGCTCTTTGTCAGCTTAAAGAGGCCTCAATCCCTTTCCCAAAGGGCTTTCGTACTTTCATGATTGCCAGGGTATCGGCAGGTGACTAGCCCAGTCCCCAGTAATCTCTCACTAAATGGTTTCGGCCTCTACTGATGGTCCTGGCCCGAATCAGTTGCTCACTGAGGGTTGCAGGTCAGTGACTTTCTGATTCTCTCCTTCCTTCTGCATTATCCAACATTCTTCTGTGAAGAAGAGCATCCCTAACCCCTGGGGATGAACAGGTGATTCTCCGAAAATGGTATCATGCTCCCCTCCAACAGTGAGAAGTAGGCCTCCCTTCCTTGCTTCCCTCACCCCTTCCCTTTTCTCCTGCCTTCCTTGTCTTTTTCTTTTTTCTCTTTGATGATCACAATGGGCCTATGATTTATATGTATCGTTCTTTGTGCTCAATTATGGCCATTATGCTTTTCGATGTCCCAATTACCCTAGAAATCTTTGAGCACTTGCTTGCTTGCTTTCTGGCACGAGATGTCCCAGGCCTGCCTTATGCTGCTCCTGCCCTAGTAGGGCTGGGGACCACCAATTCCCCCAGCAGCTGGGGCAGAGTGAGGACTAAGCTGCCAGCCTCCCGACCCTCCACAGATGCTCTAGGGTGGGGAGAGGTTGCTGGGTCGATCACTTCCAGGCACACAGTTCCCTGCAGCTCCTAGTCCTCCCAAGGGAGGCCTCGGGAGGGTCCTTCTCATAAACTCAGTCTCAGCCCTTTAGTCAGGGCTTTAAACCCAGACGATGAGTAATTTCAAGGGCACCAGAAAAGGCCAGACACCAGATAGAGCTGCCCGCCCATGAGCTGATGCCTGAAATTCCCCCCCATTCACTCCTAACTGTGGAGCAGATCCCTGTTAAAGTACCACCTCCCTGTGGTGTTCCCAAGAGCAGACGTTACCGATGAGGCAGACAATCCTGGGGTGCCTGAGCCCCAAGGTTGGAAAGAGGGGCCAGTCTGCCTTGGGGAGGAGCCTGGAGAGACAGACTTTGGGGATTGTCTGGGTCTGGGCACCACTTCATAGACATGTGTCACAACCTGGCAGCCCCAGCCCCTGCCCACCCACCTGCTCTAGGAAAAAACTACCTCACCCTCGACAACCTGTAAGACCCCCACAGGGCTCGTGGGGCTAGATGCAGAACCCCGGCTTCTGCTGGGGCACAGACGCCCTTTATGGCTGCAGGACATTGAGCTCATGATGGTCAATGAAGAAATCCATGTGTTTCCTTTTCCCTGTTAACCCCTTAGTCTCCGGGGCCTACCAAAGTACCACAACCTGGAAATATAAATCTTTGACAGAGTTGAGAGGCAGGGAGTGAAAACACCAAGCCAGCCAAGAGTGGTGTAGGTGGAGTGTGAATGCGTGTGTGTGTGTGTATGCATGCGTGCAAACGTGCACATACGTGTATGTCCATGTGCATGTGTGTAGGGGGAGTGTTGGGGGGGGCCTGACTCAGGCTGCATCTGCTTTGAGGAGTAGGCCCCAGAGGTCTTAAAGGGTCTATGATCTTTAAGATGGGCTCACCCCACCTGTCCACGCTGCCCTTCCCACCTGTTCCCTGTGGGGTCCAAATACATTTCAGGCCATGAAGGTTCTTCCTCATTAACAGAATGAAAAACAGTTGTTTTCAATGCACACAGAGCTGTTTCTGTTTGTGACAGGATACTAGTTTGACATATTAATCAAAGGGCTTTATTTTCTGTTTGGGTTTTTGTTTTGTTTTGCTTTGTTTTTTGTTTGTTTTTGGGTTTTTTGGTACATCATCCTACCCAATCATTTAGCCCATTCAGGCAGCAGGTTATTTTCAACTGGAGTTCCTCAGGGTGGGGGCCACACAGCAGGGCATGCACAAGCAGGCTTTTTGTTGATTTTTTTTGTTTTTTAAAGATTTCATGTATTTATTCATGAGAGACACAGAGAGAGGGAGAAGCAGGCTCCCTACAGGGACCCCAATGTGGGACTCAATCCTGAAACCGTAGGATCACATCCTGAGCCGAAGGCAGATGCTCAACCGCTGAGCCACCCAGGAGTCCCAACGGGTAGGTCTCAACGTCCACTGTAAGCTGCTGAGACTCCAGGAAGAGGAACAGTAGGAGAGAGAGCTTCATGGTGGAAGAGCCCAGCTCTTTTGAGAGAGAAAGTTTTGGTTTTGTGTTTTGGCTTTGGTCCTAAAAGGCCCAGAGGACAAGGGTTAGACCAGACAAAAGGAAGAATGCATGCAAGACCAGTGCTGCCCCTAGAAGAAGCCTGTCCAGGAGGGCAGGAGGAGGGGAGAGATAAGCAGAAGGGGTAGCCACTCTGACCCCACAGCCCAGGTCCAGATGGTGCATGTGATGGAGACAAATGGCTGGAGCTTCATGGAGTCCAGAGAGGATGGAAGAAAGTGAAGCCTGGTGAGCCTCCTCCCACCAGGATTTCCCACCATAGCAGGTGAACTAGTTAGTATGCTTAAACATAGGGCCCAGGCCACCTCTGCTTTCTCCTCCATCATCCCTGGGGGAAAGGGAGGACCCTGGTCCTCATCACAAGAGATGGAGGTCCAGCCATCACATCCATGCTCCAAATAGCAGATGAAGAAAAGGGGAAGGTGAGCCAAGGCCATCCCACAGACAGGTCTTTGAGAGATTCCTCGACCACTGCCTGACATCACTCAGGTGTCCCAAGTGTCAGGGAGGCTGAACAAAACATGTGGTCTTATTTCACGAGGCCAGGAACCAGTAGAAGATGCTCTGAGCTGGTCCTGCAAGGTCCCAGCCACTGCAACAGAGTGAAGGGCATGTGAGCCCCCAAGGCTGTGCCTGCCAACCTCTCTGCTGTAGTGACATCTTTCCCCCTGCTCCATCCTGAATTCTCAGGCTTAGGAGTCAGGGGCCCCTCCATCCTGGGACTCTTCCTTGAATGAGGCCTTTTACAAATAAGAGCTGACCCTGAGCACCAGAGCTGTGCTTCCTCAAATGGTTAGCCTCTACTCATCTGTAGCTGTTGAAATTGAAATTTAAATTAATTGAAATCAAATAAATTTTGGTGCTCAAAATCACTAGTCATCAGGAAGATGCAAACCCAAACCACAAGGAGATGTCAGCTCTCATATGTGAGAAATGACTATCATGAAAATAACAGGAGATAACCAGTGTTGATGAGGCGGTGAAGGAAAAGAAATCCTTGTGCACTCTTGGTGGGAATGCAAATTGGCGCCACCACTATGGAAGGCAATGCAGAGGCTCCTTGAACAATTAAAGAGAGAATTACCACATGATCCAGCAATTCCACTTCTGGATATTTACCTGAAGGAAGAGAAAACATTAACTCAAAAAAATATCTGCAGCCCCATGTTTATTGCAACATTATTTACAAAAGCCAAGACATGGAAGTGACCTAAGTGTCCATCAAGAGATGAATGGATAAATAAAATGTGGCACATACACACACACACACACACACACACACACACACACACACCTTGGAATATTATTCAGCCATAAAAAGAAGGAAATCTTGCCATTTTTGACAATGTGGGTAGACCTTGAGGGCATTCTGCTAAGTGAGAGGAGTCCACTAGAGAAAGACAAATACCATACGCTCTCATTTATATGTGAAATCTAAAAAAAGAACAATCAAACCAAATCCATAGATATGGAGAATAAATAGGTGGTTGCTGGGGTGGGGGATGGGAGTGAAATGGGGGAATGTGGTCAGAAGAGGCAAATTTACAGTTATAAACGAAGTCCTGGGGATGTCATGCACAGCATGGTGGCTATAATTAATAATGCTGCATTGCATATTGAAAGTTGCTATGACAGCCAATCTTAGAACTTTTCATCATGAGAAAACAATATTTGTAAGTACACATGGTGATGGATATTAATTAGATGCACTGTGGTGATCATTTCACAATTTATACCAATATTGAATCATTATGTTATACACTTGAAACTAATATCATGTTATGTAATTATAACTCAGAAAAACTTAAAAAGTCAGCAACTCTATCACACTAATATTTCAACATTTTAAGTGTTCAGTAGCCTCACGGGGCTGGTAGCTACCATACCAAAAGCACAGACATAGAAGAGTCCATCACTAAAGAAAGTTCTATCTGCAGCACTGCCCCAAAGGGATGATGGTCCAGACTCCTCAAGTTTCCGCTTGGGGAACTACAGCAGTGGGCCCCTTCAGGGCTCATGTTCTTCCCTCACCACAATCCCTGCTTCTGGTGACCAGAGCCACACCCTGGCCCCATCACACCAACCAATGAGATGGATAGTCTGTCTGATGCTGGGGTGCAAAGAGGGAGAGACCAACAGGGACAAAAGGAAGACAGTTGAGGAGGATCAAGGCACTGCTGGCCTCTGTGATGGCTGACTGGGCAAATGGAAGTAAATCCCCTCTCTGCTCTCAACTTCCTCACCCACCCACCCACATAACCATCTACTAACCCATCCACTCACCCACTCATCTGCCCATCCACTCATCCACCCACCCCCCACTCATCCACCCACCTACCCTTCCACTCTATCCACCCTTCCAACCACGGATCTATCCAACCATCCATTCATCTACTCACCCATACACTTATCCATCCACCTGCCACCCATCCACCCATGCACCCATCTATTAACCCATTCACCCACCCACTCACCCACCCACTCATTCACCTATCCATCCACCTACCCATCCACCTGTCCATTCATCCATCCATGTATCCATCTATCCATCTGTTCCATATTCCCACCTTCTAAGCATTGTGGGTACAAAAACAAATGAGCCAGACTTCCACCTCAATACAAAGACAACTAGCAAAATGGTTGTTATTATTTTATGTTATTATTTTATTATTTTATGACAACTGGCATAGCAGTTGTCATAGTGGTGGAATAAGTGCTCTGATAAGTATGGAATGAATGCCACAGGGAGACAGGGTAAATACTGATGAGTGCCAAGGAGCCCGCCCAGGCCCCTCCTCCCTTAGGAGACTGTACTCCCCAAGGTGGGCTGAGGCAGTCGATCCATATGCTGGGACTGGCCTCCATGCCCTAAGGGAGGGTTGTGGGAGGCTGAGTGACCTCCCAGGACCCGTTCTGGCCAGGCCACTCAGCCAAAGTAGGGGCTCAGGCTAGCCCCCCACCCACCTGCCCTGTGGCTCCCACTCCCAGGCTGCCAAGCCTCCACCCCCACAAGAGGAACAAACCCAGGAACCCCCAAGGGGTGACCTCACCTGCAGACGAGCCTGGCAAGGCTGCCTTTTGGCTTCAGCTTCCCTTGAGAGGATTTGGAAAAGGTGGGCCTGGCCACAGTCCCAGCTCTTCCACTCTTGAGCCAGAGGGCTGCTCAGAGCTTCAGAGGCTCCAGCTATAAGAAGCGAATCCACGTGCCTTGCAGACCGTGTCAAGGTGGCACATGATGTGGACAAAGGCCTATTTGGGGACCAGCATCAGCTGGTATCTAACAAATGCTACACGAGGTTACCACTCGACAAGCGGGCCCTTTCCACTCTCACATATTCCAATGCTATAAACTAGAGATTTGAGGCCCAAGGGATCACTCCTATAACTTCACAAGCCTGAACAAAACCGTCCTGTACGTGGTCTCCAGCCCGTACTCAACAGGAAAGGGCAACACGTCATAAATCAAAACACCTTTGACTTGCCTGGGAGATCTGCTCTCCCACACACTTCACCTGAGTCTTTGGAGAATTTTCATCACATATGTCAACGTGCCAGGCAACCAGGAGGTCTGAGGCCTCCAGGGAGCCACCGCCTTTTACAAGCGTGTGAACAGCCACGGAGCCTCGATTCACGGTGGGCGCCAGACAGGGCCTGTGCACACCTGACGGTGAGCTGATTGGCTGCACTTCGCTGCTGCTTTTTAAAAGGTTCAAGATCGGATGCGTTCATTGTAAATGCAGTTTGAGAGCTGAGTGGGCCACAGGGTTTGCCAAACCTCTTCTCTCCCACAAGAGCATATCCTATAGGCAACATTTGCCCAACTGTTCAGGCCGGATGAGTCGATAAAGATTTCTGGAGCACTGGGTGCCGGGCTACGTTTGACGGACAGACAGATAATATCCAAACAATATTAATTTACGGAGTGCCTACTCTTCCAGGGACTCTGCCGGTCAGTGAATAAGACAGGGATGATCTCACCCTCGTGGTATTCAATTTGGTATTCAATTTGAGGATCAGATAAGGAGACAATCAAATAAATAAGATGCTTATGAACCAGTACGTGTTCGAGTATTGCAAAGAAAATAAACAGACTGAGATGATAATAACAGGTGATCGCTGTCCTCTTTGACAGCATGCCATTTAACTTGAGATAGGAAGGGCACCTGGGTGGCTCAGCGGTTAAGCATCTGCCTTCAGTTCAGGTCATGACCCCAGGGTCCTGGGATCAAATCCTGTATTGGGCTCCCTGCAGGAAGCCTGCTTCTCCCTCTGTGTCTCTGCCTCTCTCTGTGTGTCTCTCATGAATAAATAAAATCTTTTAAATATTTTTTTAAATTAAAATAAACTGAGAAAGGAAGGATGCAGAGTGAACCAGTCAGTCATGGGAAGAATGCAGGGGAAAACATGACAGACAGCAACTAGCATGGGCAAAGGCCCTGAGTCAGGAAGAGGTTGCCATGCTCAAACCCCTGAAAGACTGAGGCAGCCGGAGAAGGAAAAGAGAAGCAGGAACAGGCAGCTGAGGCCACATAAGCCATAAGGAGTGTAGATTTTATTCTTGGTTACAGGAAGCTGTTGGAAGGTTTGAGGCAGAGGACCCATGTGCTCCCACGCGGCTTGAGGAATGCCACTCCTCTGCTGCTGTGTGAAGAATGGACTGGAAGAAACACAAGTGGAGCAGAGAGACCCATTTGGAGGACTTTGGAGCCTTCCAGGTGAAAACTGAGGCTTACCTGGATGACGGCGATGGTAGCAGGACAGAGGGAAGTGGGGAGAAGCAGGATAGTTTTGAACACAGAGCCCCAGGCTCTATCTGCTGAGGTAGATCTGAGGTTGGAAGGAAAGGAGAATCAAGGACCTCATGACCTGCCGGCTTTAACACGGTGGCACCGGTGGCTGAGACAGGGTAGGTCCATCCACCGAGGGTGGAGAGACAGGTTATAAAGGGGAATCGGGAGCTCTGTGGTGCACACAGGAAGTTTAGAGATGCCTGCAGAACCAGCAAACACAAGGGATGTAAGGGCTTTAGGAACTCAGGGGAGGGTCTGGCCTAGAGATAGGGATGCGGGGCTATCCACCCACCGGTGGAGCGGGACCCCTCAGATATAATTGTGAGGAGGAAGAAGAGGCAAAACAGTGGCCAGAGGAGAAAGAGGAAACCAGGAGCTGGGTGCTGTGGAAGGCACCTGAGATAAGCATTCCTGGGGGGGGGGGGGGGGCGTTGTTAGCATGTCACCTTGGGCTGAGAAGTTAGAGGAGCTCAGAGACGCGTCTGGGCATGTCACAGGGCGCCGCCGGTGACTGGCCACAGCAGCTCCATGGTGGCTGTGGGACAGGAGGCAGATGGGGGTGGAGAGAAGAGTGGTGGAGAGGTGAGGACGTGAGCATGGCGCCTGGGGTGACACCTGCCCCGCACTTTGAGAACACTCAGGCTCTGCTTGGAGGACTTTCTCACCTTGAAGGTCCTGTGTCCCTGAGGTAGAGTGGAGAAAATTCTCTTCCCGGTCTCCTGTGCACCCAGGGCGCAATAACAGGACCTGGCTCCACCGGCCAGACTCAACTTCGTGAGTCTGTCAAGCTCTCTTCCCAACCTCCTCTGCAGCCGGGGCACAGGCATGTGACCCAGCTCCACCAATCGGATTCACGTTTATTGACATCAGTTCAGGAGGAAGGTCCAGAGGACAGCAGGGGTTGAGCTCCAAGCATCAAAGAGATGCTAGTGGTGGCAGCAGGGCCAGTTGTGGTAAGGTCGCGCTCCAGGCAGTGGACCCACTGTGGCATCTGGCGCTGCATGGAGCAGTGGGAGTAGTTTCCTCTCTAGCTCTGCTGGTGTTCAAGTGTAGGGAGTTGATCCTTGGGGCTTAGTTTCCAGCCTGCTACTCCAGCCTTCTTCAAAATTTCTCTTAATAAACTATTTTGGGGTGTCTGAGTGGCTCAGTCGGTTAAGCATCCAACTCTTGATTTCAACTCAGGTCATGCTCTCGGGGTTGTGAGATGGAGCCCTGAATCAGGCTCTGCACTGAGAACGGAGTCTGCTGGTCCCTCTTCCTCTGTTCCTGCCCCAGCTCACGATCTCTCTCTCTCTCTCTCTAAAATAAATAAAATCTTTTTAAAAATAAAAATAAACCCCTGTTTGGTTGAATCATCTTAACTCAGCTTCTGTTGCACAAACTAAGAATCATGCCTGATTGAGAAGACTAGAAGGAGCAGAACAGAAAGCAAGGAGGAGCCTGAGCACCCCACCTCCACCCCTGCTCCATGCCAGGCCAGCCCAGGGCTGCCCCAGACTTCCTGTTGTGTGAGGCCAAGAAATCCTTCCCTGCTGTTCAGGTTTTCTTAAAGGCAAATGCACTCCTAAGTCAAGTCTGGTAGCCGGCAGAGGAGTGGGAATGGGCTGAGAGAGCGGGAAGGGGTGGACATGCAGAACCCCAACATGCAGGATGGAATCTTGGGGACATCTGCTTTGCAGCAGCATGACATTTGGCCACAGCGTCACCTGCTCCATGGTGAGACAGAGACCAAATGCCAACCGAGGCTATAGAATTGGGGAAACGTAAGGAAACATCCAGAATTGGGGAAACATAAGGAAACATCCAGAATGCTGTTATTCACTACGTCGGGTAATGTTCTACAACAGAGAGGAGGGACTGAGATCAGTGACAGAGGTGGAACAGTAGCAGTAACAGTGACAGTAACAGTGACAGAAGGGAAAGTGGCAGCTCTGAGAGAGGTACCTGTACCAGCGGCCTGCCATCAGAATGGATGGAAAGTCCCAGAGTCTTGCAGGATCACACACACACACACACACACACACACACACACACACACACGCAGAGTTTCTTTACCACAGAGTAAATCAAGTTCTTGCCTGCAAATAACAGCCATAGCAGGAGATAAAATTAAGACACAAGGTCTTTTTCCAGAACTTTCTTTTAAGAATTCCATCTAACAGAGGGGCCCCTGGAAAAAAGCATGTGAGTCCTTGGGGATGTCTCCCACCAAGGTCACGGTTTTGAGTCATGTAATTACAGTGACCATTCCACTAGGTTGAGGACACAGCAGAGCCCAGTGGGTAAATAACTGGAGTTGTCATGTGTAAGGCTTAGGCTAGAGCAGCTCTCCGGCTGTGGTCACTCTCCAGTGGGACTGACCTCCTTCCAAAAGACCAGAAGCCAACCAAGTTTTTGAGTAAAATGAATTACCTAAAATAATCAACCCAAGGCTGATGGTAACAGCCAATCCCTGAAGCAATGCCAGGACCCCAAACTCATACCACCCGGAAGCCGTGTGGCCCCCAGAGATGGCATGTCCCGTAAGTCCTGTCTCTCCTGTGGCCATGGAGAATAATGGGCAAGAAGGACCCCTCTGGAGGGCAGAGCCAAGTCCACAGGGGACCATGGCGATGGCAGAGCCACCCAGGGGCAGAGCAGGTGCCGTGTGGCCACCCAAGGAGCAGCGTGGCCGTGGGGAACAGGACTTCACCTGCTTCCCGTTCTCCCTTTTTCTGAATGGAAGCTGTTTCCGCCGCCTTCCCAAGCGTAGCCAACGGCTAATGCCGAGGTGGTTGGAGCAGACTACTTGTCTTGTGGTTTAAGTCACAGGCCCACGGCTGGCTTTGTGGAGGAGCCTGCCCGGTGAAGCAGGACGACACCCTGTCCGGCTGCCCCAGGACGCGGTGTGTTTGCCGCGTCGGAGGAAGGAGTACGACAGGTGTTGGCTGCAGAGGGGCCGCTGGGTGGCGGTTCCTGCTGGCTGTCCAGCCAGTGCCCATCCCCACTTTCTTCCTGCCACCAGTGCTGGCTCAGAAGGAAGCACGAATGTGCTCGTGTGAGCTACTCATCTTCTCAGTGAGAGGTGGCCCCTGCTGCAGGTCGGTCATCGAAAGTCAAAGCTTGCTGGAAGGACTACCTCTGTTCCTTCGCCTCGCCCTCCTCCCTCCTCTTCCCACATAGAAAGGAGATGTGACGCCGGTGATGCAGCAGCCACCTTGTGATGACGTGGCGTGAAGGGAGGTCGTCGACCAGTGTGAGGGAGCCAGAGAGATGTGGGAGGTTAGGGGAGAGCGGAGCGACATGGTGGCGAGTGGGAGAGCACGCGGCCAAGAGGCCCAGATACGACCCCACCCTCGAGGAACCAAGGCAGGAAGTGCTAGGAGAGCAGCATGCGGCGCTGTGGGAACAGGACAAGGCCAAGGAGGCAAGGGACAGTGCAGCCCAGGGGAGTAAATGGCCTTGCCAAGCATTTTCTAACACGAGCCATTACCTGAAACAGGAGCACTGCCGTCCGCCACTGCATTCACAGTGCGCTAAGCTACACCCTTGCAATCCTCCCCATCTGTTTAAGTGGAACTGGAAAATCAAACTGAAATCTAAATCAGCATTAAATTTTTATGGCATTCATAAATATTTCACTCTTGCTTTGGCCAGGCAGGCTGACTTTCCTGTGGAACAGGGAGGTCAGCAAAACGTGTAAATTCCCCAGTGGCCCTTTTGGGAATTCAGAGGTGAATCTGGAAGGAGAAACTGGTTACCGCATGGGGCCATGTGCCCCACGCTTACAAGCTGGCTAGTCCCCAGGGGCCATCTGGTGAAAGGATGACAGAGAGCAGGACATCAGGCAGCTAGACGGTAGGTCCCTCTGGCCAGCAGAGAAGGGCCAGAAAAGCTTTATCCTTCCCCCTCGCCAGCTCCTTAGAGAACCCCAGAAGGCACCAGCCTTGCACAGTGGAGTCTTTTGGTGCTGAGTGCATTTGCCTCTTCCAACAGCCTCGTGTGGCAGCAGACATAGAATTGTCACCATTGTGTGGATGCTGCCCCCGCACCCAGGACAGTAGGGGACCCTCCAAGGACATACGAGAAGGAAGAGGACTGGGGCCGGGAACCCATGCTTTCTAGATGTCTGCCACAGCCAGGGGGGCTACAGTGCTGCTCACGTTCACAGTAGTGATCTCATTCAATCCTTCCAGCCCCCGTGATGTGGAGGTTATACCCATTTTGCAGATAAAGTAGCTGGCTAAGAGAAAGAGAGTCATTAGGCGACGTTGCCTGGCTGGTGTGCAGCGGGGCTGGGATGCGGTCCCAGCTCAGGGCGGGGAGCCACACCGTGCCCCTGCATCCAGCTGCGGGCACCTGTGAGTTGCTTGTCATCTTACAATACCAAAGGTGAGTAAACTCACAGACCCTGGAGACAGCCTCAGTGCGGTTCCCAGTTCTGATACTCACCGGCTGAGTGACCCAGGGCAAGTTTCTTAACCTCTCTGTGTTTCAATACCCCCAACTGTAGGATGGGGGTAATGAGAGTAGCATCTCACACACACCTAGACCACGTAAAGCGCTCAGAGCTGTGGCTGGCAGGTGGGGCAAGTATCTGCTTTTACTGTTTTATTATTTGTATTGTTGCTGATAATGCCAAAGAGGGTGGAGAAGCTCAGAAAACCGTGTGGCTGGGGTGGTAACAGGGGAAGGCGTCCTGAAATTGGCCAACCCTAGAAGCCCCAGAAGCCCCCTTAGGCAGTGGCAAGTGCAGAGTGTGGTGAGCTGGGCCCTGACACTCCAGGCGCTACACAGCCTCTCACCCTCACCCAGGAAGTGGTTTGGTTTTGCATGACGTTTGTTCTGAGGGTTCAGACCTCTCGGGTTCCCATTCTCGCAGAGCCTCCCACCCTGCTCCCCAGGGGGAAGTGAATTGTGGCCTTAGTTATGTCCTGGGCAGGCCCCCACAGATGCTCTGGCCTCCCTCTGGGGTGGCCAGAAGAGTGGACTTGGGTTCACACCAGGCAGCTGCAAAAAGATCAGCGGCTTCTGATGGAGGATGCATGGGGGTCTGTGACGCAGCCAGTGTGGGGACACCTGCCCTTCATCCTCAAGCCATGGGTCCCTGTCTGTCCTGGGAAGGCTCAGTCACCAAAGGCAAAGGTTCTGGACCTTTGCCACCCCTGAACCACCCCTGCACCACTTGTCTGCCTTCTGGGCTTTAGTGCTTGGAGTGTTTGTTTGGAGTGTTTAGTCCTGGACCTTGCTGTTTTCCCTGAGGGCCCTGCTTCTCCTGAGCTGGACCCACCACGTCTCTAACCCCCCACAGCTGGGCCACGGGGAGAGAGCTGAGACCCTCTCAGGGTCCCCTTGGCCCTGGCCATCACCACCCAGGCCTCCTGAAAGGCCCACACGAGAGCACCGAGTAAGCAAAGCTCCCTGACCCAGGGGCACTGGGTGGCTCAGTGATTGAGTGTCTGCCTACGGCTCAGGTTGTGATCCCGGGTCCTGGGATCAAGTCTCACATGGGATTCCCAGCAGGGAGTCTGCTCCTCCCTCTGCCTGTGTCTCTGCCTCTCTCTCTCTCTGTGTCTTTCATGAATAAATAAATACAATTTAAAAAACAAAACAAAAAGGCTCCCTGATCCTGGCTGGCAACCCTCCTGGTGGCTTCACCTCTCATTTAAAATGCAGGCTCTGGGAAGACAGAGCCCCTTACCAGGTCCCCAGACTGGAGGCCTGCACAGCAGGCATTTACACTGGCCAGAAACAGTCCTTAAATAATCTTATCAGTCCAGATAGCCACAAAGCCTTCCTGTCTGCTGCAGCCTGGCTACACAAAAATAGTGCCACTGATTAGGACCTTCCACAAGCAGTAAGGCCAGAGCCCTCCGGGGTGCCAGAGAGACATCCAAGTGAGCTTTTCCTGCCTTACTCTATCTTTAAAAAAGTATAAGAAACTTATTTGGGGTTTTGCAAATTAGCACAGCATCTTTGAGAAGAAATTTGCTACTATCTTTAAAAGGCCATAAAAAAAAATCCATCCCCTTTTACCCAGAAATCTCATTTTCTGAGAATGTAGCTTAAGGGAATAATTAAGAGGAAGAAAAAAGTAATAGACAAAGCCACCCGCTGCAGGTGGCTTTGACTAACACATCTAAGGTGACCTTGGAGATGGCCCTGTCCAACACCATGAGGATGGCTGTATTAGTGTGTGTCTCTCAACTCAATGGCATTCTGTATAGCTATTAAAAATTACATCCATTTCAGGACGCCTGGATGGCTCAGCGATTGAGCATCTGCCTTCGGCTCAGGTCCTGATCCCAGGATCTGGGATCAAATCCCACGTTGGGCTCCCTGCATGGCGCCTGCTTCTCTCTCTGCCTGTGTCTCTGCCTCTCTCTCCCTCTCTCTGTGACTACCATAAACAAATAAAAATTAAAAAAAAAATTACGTCCCTTTCACAAGGACAAACAGGAACACAAAATTGCACAGGGCGTAACAGACATGATGTGTGCCCGCCACACGTAGCCTAGAAGGAGGTTTGTGTTGGGATGTTGGGATTGCAGGAGATCCTTCCTTCCTTTTTTTTCTTCCACTCCCTCATTCTGCCTTTAAAGGAGGCCATTGGGTTTTCCACCTGTCCTCAAGAGGCAGAGACCAGAGCTCGCAGGATGGGTACCTCCCAGCCGGTAAAGAGAGGGGGAAATTCTTGCTGTGCCTCTCAGCGCGTGTGCAGTCCAAACAACAAAATAGCATCCTCATCACTGCTGCTGTTGTCATCAAAGCCAGAACCACGCTAAACCACATTTGTCCTAATAAATCCATATTTTCAGAGACTCCAGCCCCAGGGAGATGACTCCTGGAACACACCACATGGAAGTCACATAGATGGGTCCTGGATTGTATCCCAAGAAATACAGGCCAGTCCCACTATGGCAAAGCCTGTGAGAAAAATAAAATTCCAAGCCCAAAGGAGGAGCTGATGAAGGTGTGTGAGGATGAGAGACCCGCCTGGGGTGGTCTACAGAGTGGGCCACAGGGTTCCAGTGCACCATCAGAGCCCAACATGTCCCTGGCGGGTTTGGGAAGGGGCAGGGACGTCCCAGGCACTCTGGCCTTGGGTGGCCAGGCTTGGGTTGGCAACTCCTCAGGAGGAGCAAGTAGGTCAGAACCTGGGCACCAATTCCTGGCCTGCAACCCAACACCCAAACATCTGAGCCGCTGTCAGCTCCCACGCAATGTGAGGATTGAGACTGCAGCCTGGGAAGGCTTCTCAAGCAGGAAACAAAGGAACACCAACCACAAAGGAAAGATTTATTTGAGCACATGGCAATGAAACATCTGTTATCAAAAGACATAATGGAGAGGGTAAACGCAAGTCACAAACTGACGGTGTCTGCAGCGATTGTAACCAACGGAGAGGTCCTATGCAAAGTGTAGAAAGAACTCCTTTGATCCAACATGGAAAAGATATTAGTCCAATGGAAAAATGAGCAAAAGCCACAAAGAGGCATTTGCCAAAGCAGGCACTCAAATCACAAAGAAAGGAAAAGTGGTTTAACCTCAAATGGAAAAGAAAGCCAAGGTAAGAAGGTAGGGTGACGGGAATCTGTTACATGGGAGTGTGATTCAGCACAAGGGTTCTGGAGGACAGTCTGGCAGCATCTGATGAGGGAATACAAACCTGCCCTGTGAGGGTGCAAGCGGTACAGAAAGCACACGCACAGCACACTAGAGACCAGGGAATGTTCACGCCCCATCGTCCAAAGCTCAGAACACTGACAACGATGCAGATCAAACCCAAATGCAGACTGAATTATTTTTTAAATGTAGCACATTCACTCAATGGCCTCCAACACTCATTACATGGCTAAATCTCAAAAACATTTTGGGTAGAAATGGGGAGAAAGTCACAGTATTTAAAAATAACATATTTAATTGGATCTTATTTCTATAAAGCACAAAACCAAAGAAAACTATCCAATGCATTAATTTGAGATGCACATAGACCAGGGCACTAACAGCCTCGGTGTTTATTTTACTATAGTACCTAAAATGAGGTTTACACAGTATGACTCACTGCGCTATTGTTTGTAATAGCACAAGACTGAAACAGCTCGTGTCCACTGGCCGGGACTGGTTCAATAGATCGATTCCCATGTGTCACTGGGCTTTCTAGCAATCCCCCAAAGCAGGATCTCTGCGTGAAAGATCTCTGGGATATATTGCAAAATAAGATAAATAAAACTAAGGCGTAGAAAAGGCCATGTGCCATGACTTCCTCTTTTTCATAGAAAATATGGAAAAGAAGAAAACATATTTTCATTTGCTTGTCTTTGCCTGCTCTTGCTCTGAAAAAAATCAAACAACTTTTTGTCCCCATTCTAGTTTGTCCCTGCTGCCCTGGCACAGCTTGATCACACATACTTGTAGCCAAATCCTCTGACCAGCCGTCGGTGGGCTAATTTCAAAAGATGGTTAAAATGGGGAATCATAAAACCACTCTTTACAACATAAAGCTTCTAACTTAAAACACATTTAGTAGCTGCACTTTGATATAGGTACTAGTCCTTCCTTTTGACAACAAGCCACTCAGAATTCCATGTCAGCTTTTAGTTCTTTGCATAAATCATAACTTGGTACTACAATTTTCAACTTGGTTTCTCTTAAAGTAGAGCCATTATTTCATCAACAGTTGATACTCAGAGGATCCCGATTTTTTTGTGAATGGGTTTTCCTGATCTTTCATAGCTGTCTTGCCCACATCTAGTTGGACGAGAATTTTTTGGAAGGTGACTCACCTTTATCCAATGTTTCAACCTACATATCATAAAAACAACGATCCATTCTTACTGCCTTATATCTCATTAGTTTGCACCGTGTGTAATTAGATTACTTCCTTGTTATAACACGTGCAAATGGCATGAACAACATTGGAAAGAAACCCACAGACTCTCAAGGTGGCTCAGTGTGCTTTCCAGAGGGACGCGTGAGCCCCTGGCTCATAGGGTGAGCAGGAGGGGGTCCATTGTAGCCTGGCTACATCTGCGTAGATCACAAAAAAAATCGGGATCCTCTGAGTATCAACTGTTGATGAAATAATACACACAAAGTGCTTAAACCAGTCCCTGACTCACACAAAGCCTGCCATAAATGTTATTAGCTATTACTATTATTACTAATCTCACTCCTTTTGAGCACTTCTACCCAGGCTGGACTCCCTCAATGCCAGGGGCAATTCAGAGCAGCAGAAGCAGGACTCAAAAAGCATGACTGGGGAAATGGGATGGGAACATCCCCAAATGAATGGCCCAAGTATGTAGCAAGTGGTTACAACAGCACTAGCGAAAAGAGTGAACGATGCCATGTGATCCACTGACATACTAACGTATGGCCCCTAAGGAACTCTTCCATGATACCTGGGTGCAAGAAACATTTCTTTGGTTTTCAAACGAAAAGTTGTACCCTTAAGAAAAAAAATTGTCTTTGAGCAAGTTATATGGTAGAGCCATTCACATGGTAGAAGCCCCAAACTATGAAAGTGTGAGGGGTAGGTCTCCCTGCACCCTCACCCCCCAGAGGAAAGTCAGGGTGCTGGACTCACCACTGAGCAAGACTCCAACATCTATCTCCTTCCTCTCTCTCAGGGTGGCCAGGACATTCCCCAAAACCTCTGACCCAAGACACCACCCTCCATCCTGTTCCAGGGATGCTGCAACCGCCCTCCAAGACACTGAACCATAGAGACCAGTGGTTCCCCATGGGAACCGCCCAGCCCTTTCTGACACCCGGGGGTGGCTTCCCCTTCCTGGGCTGGGGGTGGGAAACCCTCTAGGGAGAGCACAGCTGCGAGAAGAAAAAGCCACATACTTGAAACCCACAACAAGGAGACACCAGCTCATGTTTTCCACAATTACTCACCTTTTCACACCCTCTTTCCATAAGTCCCCGCAGAGGACATGTTCCTTGCCTGTGGCTGGACCTTGGCCCAAGACTGCCCCAAGGTGTGGGTGGGGAATGTGGAGATGCTGGATGTCTCCCTCCCAAGTTCACACCAGCCACCACAAGGATCATTTTTTATCGTAAAGACTCACCCTATTACACAAAGTACAGACGGCAAGTATACAATACAGAAGATCTCTAAGGGACAGGGCAGGCAGAGAATTGAAAATCGGAACACCTGCAAAGCCATCTCCTTACCCCTTGACTGCTGGAGATCCCTAGGGGAGCAGCCCTTCACCTAGACATAAAAGAGAAGAGTGTGGATCTAAGCTGGGTGGGGATGTGGGAAGGTGGCCACATTATGGAACAGATGGAAGATCTGGGGAGGGGGCTCCGCATTCTTCAGAACTTTTTATTGCTAGTGACAAAAATTGCATTCAGACCAGCTTAGGCAAAAAGGGAATCCATTGGCTTATGTATTTAAAATATCAGTGAATGCTAGTTTCAGGTATGGCTGGATCCAGGGACTCAAATAATATCACTCTCCCTCTTACTCACATTCTCTTTGTTTTCCTTGTTTTGACTCATCCTACATTGTGTGTTGACCTTTACTTTCTTCCTGCAGAGAAGCCACAAGGGTACCCAGGCTTATATCATCCTGGTGTGGCAAGCCAAGCAGAAGAAGACAGTTCTCTAATAGCTCCGTAGAAGCCTGACTGGCTTGGATTGAATGTCCACCCCTTGGGCCAGCCCCCTTAAACTAAGGTGTTGGGAGCCCTAGGATCAGCCAAACCTGGGTCATGTGCCATTGATGTGGCCAGGGGGCAAAAGGACAGTACGACCCATGATCTCATGAGAACTATCTCAATAGGAGATGGAAAAGAGTGGTTCTTGTGTAGACGAAAAAGGTCTGTCTGCTACAGAGGTCCACGTCGTTGGAATGGTATAAATGAGGGCCAGCAGGAAATGAGATGGAAGGCGGGGCAGGCCCCCACTGCAGAGGGCTCTGAATGCCCTACAAAGAGCTCATTTGCTCACCAGTGGTCTCTCACTTCACTCTCCATCAAAATTATCTATAGATATAACTTGGGGTGTCTGGGTGGCTCAGTCAGTTGAGTGTCCAACTCTTGATTTTGGCTCAGGTCATATCTCAAGGTCATGAGATCAAACCCCGCGTTGGGTTCCACACACTCAGTGTGAAGCCTGTTTGGGATTTTCTTTCTCTCTCTCTCTCCCCCCTGCCCCCACCTCTGCCCCTGCTCATGCACTCTCTCTATATTTTATATATATAAATAAATATATATGTGTATATCAAATATCAGCTATAGGTATAGCTCAATAACAACAAAATCCAGTTTTTAAAAATGGGCAAGAAACTTGCATAGACATTTCTCCAAAGAAAATACACAAATGAATAGTAAGCCCATGAAAAGGTTCTCAGCATCACCCATCAGCAGGGAAATGTAAACCAAAACTACGACGAGATACCACCTTATATCCATTAGGATGGCTACTACCAACCCCCCCAAAATTAGTCAACTAACCAAACAAACAAATGAATCAGGAAATAACAATATCAGTGAGGATGTGGGGACATTGGAACCCTCATGCACGGTGGGTAGGAATGCAAAGTGGCACAGCCACTGTGGTATGGCAGCTCATTGGCAATACTAAGAATTACCATAAGAGTCAGCAATTCCACCTCCGGATATATACCCAAAAGAACTGAAGGCAGGGTCTGGAGGAACTGTTTGTATCCTCGTGTTTACAGCAGCATTATTCACAGTAGCCAAAATGTGTCAGCAACCCAAGTGTCATCGTCTGATGACTGGATAAACAAAATGTAGTCTCTACAAACAAGGGAATGATCTTCAGCTTTAAAAAGAAAGATAATTCAGATGCAGGCTACCACATGGATGAACCAGGAGAACATTATGATCAGTGAAATCAGCCAGTCACAGAGGACAAATATTAGATGGTTCTACTTATATGAGGTCCCTCAAGTTGTCAAATTCCTAGAGACAAAGTGGAAGGGGCAGAAGGAGGAACAGGGGAGTTAGTGTTTACTTGGCAGAGTTTCAGATGGGGAAGATGGAAAATTCAGGGGATGGCTCGTCATGATGGCTGCGCAACAGTGTGAATGTACTTGCCCCAGGCCGCTCAGGCTGCCATTCCAGACTGGGTGATGTAAACGTCACACACCTGGTTTCTCAGCTCAGGAGGATGGAAGTCCGAGAGCAGGTGCCAGTGCGGTCAGGATCTTGTGAGAGTTGTCTTTGAATGCTGTGCATTCACAAGGCCTTTCTTTGGTGGGTGCTCACAGAGAAAGAGAGATCCTCTCTTCTTTTCTTAGAAGGACACTAATCTCATCATGAGATCCCTACCCTCCTGACCTCATCTAAACCTAAGAACCTCCCAAGGATCCCACCTCCAAATATCATCGCTACAGCAGATGGGTCTTCAACATATCGATTTGAGGAGGACACACACATTCAATCCATAATAGTACTTAAATCCACTGAACTCTGCACTTAGAAATGACTAACATAAAAAAAAAAAAGAAATGGCTAACATGGTAAATTTTATGTGTATTTTACCACAATATTTAAAAAATATACATATACAAGTTTGTTTATTTTTAAATAAGTTATTTATTTATTCATGAGAGACACAGAGAGAGGCAGAGACATAGGCAGAGGGAGAAGCAGGCTCCCTGCAGGGAGCCTGATGCGTGACTCGATCCCAGGACCCCAGGATCACCACCTAAGCCGAAGGCAGATGCTCAACCGCTGAGCCACCCAGGAGCCCCACATATACAAGTTTTTAAATAAATAAAAAAGTTGACTAAGAAGTGAATTAAAGTCCCTGGGCTCCCGCACTGGAGATATCTGATTGCTGGGTCTGGGATGGGAGCTGGGAGGGCCTGGTCTTTCATGAGGTACAAATGAGCCTGAAGCACACAGTTTGGGAAATACCACTTTAGGCACTAGGGAGCCATAAAAGGTTTTGGAGCCAGGTTGTGCAGGAGGCAAATGGAGGGCTGTGTGGCAGTGTGCAGAAAGAGGCCGTGGAGCCTTCCTATCCATATGGCCAAGAGCAGGAAGGGGAGGAAGAGAGAACAGCAAGCATGGAGGGGCCAGGGTGAACAACCTCCACAACAGGGTAGATGATCCCCACTAACTCCAAGGCCATCTCCACCACAGCCGGCAGCACCCCCTCAAAGGCAAGGGGAACGTCTGCTTGTCTTAGCTTGTTCTTCCAGAACCACCCTGACCGAGCTACTCGCAACAGGACCATCTGCAGACACAAAAAGAACAGCTTCTTCCGCTGGAGAAAAGCAGCCGGCGTCTCTGGGGCCTGGCCAGGGATGGAATCCAAGCTTCAGAGGCACCAGCAGGGACAAAGGCATCTATGCAAGTCCCAGCCAACACCCGCTGGAAGGGACACACGGAACTCTCGCTGGGAGCCCCCAGGCTCTGCTCCGACCCTCCGATGACCGCTTATCCTTCCGGGGGAGCATCCGCAGGGGGCAGGGAGCCCTGGCCCTCCTGACGCTGGCCTCTTGGGGGCTGTTCCCGCAGCCACTGGAGCCAGAGACCATTTGTGTCCAGAGATCCCGTGGCAGTCTCGTGTGGAAGGCCGACAGGTGTCCCCACCCTGAAGCCGGGGCTTTGCCAGATCAGATCAAGGCAGGGGCTTCTTGCAGGGCCTCCGCCTGTCCTCCCAAAGCTTTCCTAGGCTCAAAGCCAGAGCCAGGATAATAAAGGGCCCCAGGGACTGGTCCCCCTCTCCCCCTCAAGGTGGGTCAAAGCCAGATGGCAGCTGGATTCTACCAGAGAAGGTAAAAAGAGATGGGACAGGCAGGGCAGGGGGTGCTCCCCCACAAAATAAAACCCCTCACAGTGCAGAAGGCAGATGGGTTTCTACGTGCATTCTTGGGTTCTGCTGCCAACAAAGTGATCACCTGCAGGAATATTCTCAGAAGGTTGACTTCTGTGCTCTTGCTGGGGACCTTTGGCCTTGTGTGTTTCTCCAGCTCCCAACCTCCACAAAACCCTTCCCAGCACAACCCATTGTCAAAGTCTCCATGATTTATCTGCAGAGAATCTAGGGTTTCCTTTTTCCCTTCATTATACATGCTTTTGTAAGAAGTTTGAACGTATTGTTATGGGCCGAACTGCGTCCCCCTCCCAGATTCATATGCCCAAATCCCCAGTCTGTCAAAATGCAACCCGATTTGGAAACAGGATCATTGTAGGTGCCATCAGCTAAGATGAAGTCCCACTCGAGTGGGTGGCACCTGATCCAATATGACCAATGTCCTTATAAACCAGAAAGTTTGGACACAGAGACACACACAGTGGGGAGACCAGGTGAAGACACAGGCCTATCTATCATCCGATGAGAGAGGCCTGGAGCAGATTCTCCCTACAGCCCTCAGAAAGGATCAATACTGCCAAGACGCCTTGATCTTGGATGTCCAGTCTTCACCCGTGAGGCTGTTGGGTAAGCCCCCCAGGCTATAGTGGTCTCTTACAGTAGCCCTAGCCTTACATCCACAAGGGTACAACGTACGAAGGGAAAGCTGGCCCTCTAGGCCACCTCCTTTCCAATTCCCCTCATGCGGAACCCCCAGGGATGCTGTGCAGGGGCCATGATGCTCTAACCTCCATGCACCAGACTCCTACACCTGGGTTCCGTGTATGTGTTAGGTTCATGGGTGAGAGACACTCATGCGCTCTACAAGGTGGCACTGCGGTGGGGGCCAGCTTGTGGCTGCTCCTGCGGCTGGCAGCCACAAGGCTGTAGCTGTCTGTGGCCTACTGCAACCTTACTACAGCATCTTGAGATGGTCCATGGGTGTGAGACTTGCGTGTGGCCCCAGTGGCCTGGGCAGTAATGATTTTTGAATCAAAGCCACAGTGCTGGGATACCTGGGTGGCTCAGCGGTTGAGCCTCTGCCTTCAGCTCAGGTTGTGATCCCGGAGTCTTGGGATCAAGTCCCACATTGGACTCCCTGCAGGGAGCCTGCTTCTCCCTCTGCCTATGTCTCTGCCTCTCTCTGTGTCTCTCATGAATAAATAAATAATTTTTTAAACCTAGAAATTAACACCTGTTCAGTGTGAAAATTTGGGTAGCATTTAAGAGTATACAAAGGAAAAGAATCCCTGTTAACATTTTTTGAGGTTGGGATCCCTGGGTGGCGCAGCAGTTTGGCGCCTGCCTTTGGCCCAGGGCGCGATCCTGGAGACCCGGGATCGAATCCCACGTTGGGCTCCCGGTACATGGAGCCTGCTTCTCCCTCTGCCTATGTCTCTGCCTCTCTCTCTCTCTCTCTGTGACTATCATAAATAAATAAAAATTTAAAAAAAAAAACACATTTTTTGAGGTTTTCTCATTAGATCTTTTCTCTGCAAATGTATACGTTCCCCTCTAAGCTGCATTCATGTTGTGCATATGGTTTTTTAACTTGCTTTCTATTCTTATGAATCATGAACAATGTCTTATATTGTAGAAGTGTCTTCAGGAAGATGAGTTTTAGTGAATACAGCATATATAGTTAATTTCCTCTTTTAATTTATTTCTTTTGTGAAATGGCTAATAAATAAAAAAGAGGACATTCGCATATGGGCAGTTTAAATAGTAACTATAATATTATAAATAAAATTAAAATAAAAATAATTATAATTAAATAATAATTATGATATTAAAATATCTTTACTTGGGTAAAGAAACAGAATTTTTACTGTACCTCAAAAGCTCTTTTCTTTTTTTTTTTTTTTAAAGATTTTATTTATTTATTTGAGAGAGAAGGAGAGGGTATAAGCAAGGGAAATGGCAGAGGGAGAGAGCAGCAGACTCCCCACTGAGCAGGGAGCTGGATGTGAGGCTCGATCCCAGGACCCTAAGATCATGACCTGGGCCAAAGACAGATGCTTAACCGACTAAACCACCCAAGCGCCCCCAGAAACCCTTTTCTTGACAGATTCTACAACCAGCCTATCTCTGATAATTCTTACCCTTCTGTTCTTAGTAGTTTTACCATTTTTGGATTCATCTCTAGGAAACATTGTTTAATTTGGCTGTTTTAAAATTTTTATGTGAATGGAAACATACAGTAATGTCCTTCTGCTGACTTTTTTCATTCATTTGTGGATTCATCTAGTGTGCATGTAGCAATAGTTTATTAGTTTTCACTGCTATATTGTATTCCTTATCTCAATATATACTTACTCTCTTCATCCACTTTTATTGTTTGGAAACCTTTGAGTTGTTTCCAATACTTGACTACCACGAGCAATGAATGTCATTATGAACATTCTTGTACATGAATCCTAGTGCACATGCATTTCTGCTGGGTACGAGCTACAAGGAGAATTGCTCCTCAGACAATTATGTGTATCATCAATTTGACTAGATAACACCAAATGTGTTTCTAATGTGTCTATCCCAACATACCTTCATCTCTCTTGGATGAGCTCTCTGTGTTCACCAACACCAGGATCACTCATTAGACTTGAAAATGTTTTATTCTTCTAATGGTGTAGGAGAGTATCTCATTCTGGCTTTAGTTTGCATGCTCCTGATTGCTAATACTGAATACTATTCATGTTTATTGGCCCTTTGAATTTCCTTCATCATGGAATTCTTGTTGAGATCTTTTGCCTGTTCTCTCTGGGTTGTCTGTCTTGCTCTTATTGGCTTATAGGAGTGCTTTATGTTTTCCAAATATAAATATTTTGTCATTTATATGTGCTGCAAATATCCTTTCCTGATCCATGGCTTACCCTTTTGTTCCTTTTATGATGCCTTTTGGTGTGAATGAATGTATTAATCTTTGCCTTTATGGTCAGCACATTTTTGGGATCTTGTTTAAGAAACCCTTCCAAACCCCAAGATCAAGAAGATCTTCTCCTGTATTATTTTCTAAAAGTTTCATGGTCTTGCTTTTCACATTCAGGATTTTAATCCATCCTGCCTATAGCATAAGGTTGGGGTCTCATTCTACTCAAATGTCCCAGCACTATTTGTTGAGAAGTCAGTCTTCTGCAGATCTGCAGGTCACCCTATAACATTTCATGTCTATGTGTGTGCAGACCTGCTTCTGAGCATTCTGGTCTGTCCCATCAATCTATCTGTCTACCCAGGATTTATTTAAACAGTCCCTATTACAGAAAAATGTGGCTGAATCATGTTCTGAAGACAAGTGTTTCCTCCACACTGCTATTTCCTGTTACCCCACGTCATTCCCTCATTCAAACATGCAGGCCTATGAGACATCCGCTTCCTCAACGGATGGTTGTTGCAGTAGAACATAGATGATAAATTGTCAAGGTTCTTGACTTCTGAATTTCAAAAGGATACGGATAAGTCAGAGCCAGTGTCTCATGCTTATGAGATGATATAAAGATCCCTTAGATGAGGAGAAGGAGAGGCAAGGGGCAGAGCAGAGCTTGGGGTGGGCTCCCTGTCTCTGGTCCATCTCTCTTGAACTCTAGTTTCTTGGGAATCTAACAGCAGAGGGAACTGGTGCCCCCATCCTGAGTAGGACTGGGGATATTAGCAAGACCCCCACATTTATCCTGGTGTCTGGCAATGTTGGGACAGTGAAGCAGAAGAGACCCAAAAAGTGACAAATGTTTCCTGAATATGGCAAGTGGAATTACTGAAATGGAGAAAAGATGTCCAATGGGGGAGCCTGGGTGGCTCAGTTGGTTAAGCATCTGCCTTCAGCTCAAGGCATGATCTCAGGATCCTGGGATAGAGCACTGCATCGAAGCCTCTGCTCAGCAAGGAGTCTGATTCTCCCTCTTACTCTTCCTTTCTACTCTTCTCTCTCAAATAAATAAATAAATAAATAAATAAATAAATAAATAAATAAATAAAATCTTTTTAAAAAGAAGAAGAAAGTGTGTCCCATGAAGAAAGACCTCACTGTAAAGGACATGATAGTGGGGCCCAGTGGCCAGGACACCTCGGCAGATACTCCACTCTACAAAGCCTCCAGTATCTTTGTCAGATTTTGGTATTGAGGCTACACCAGCCTTAAAAATGAAACTGGGACACGTTCTTTCCTCTTCTACCTTCTACCAATTTTTGTAAGATTGGTTATCATTTCTTTATAAAATATTGATATAATTCACCAGTGATGCCATCTGGCCTGGAGTTTTTTCTCTTGCCAGGTGCTGTTGTTTTTTAAAGATTTTATTTATTTACTCATGAGAGACACAGAGAGAGAGGCAGAGACACAGGCAGGGGGGAGAAGCAGGCTCCCTGCAGGGAGCCCAATGTGGGACTCGATCCCAGGACCCCGGGATCATGCCCTGAGCCAAAGGCAGATGCTCAACTGCTGAGCCACTCAGGCGTCCCTTTTGCCAGGTTTTTAATTACAAATTAAATTTCTTCTCATATGAAAGACTATTCAGATTATCTACTTCATCTCATGTCAACTTGGGCAACTTGTGTTTTTAAAGATGTGTCCATTTCATCTTTGTTATTGGATGTAATATTCTCATTACTCTTTTAATAGCTGCAGCATCTGTAGTAATATCCTCTGTTCCATTTCTGATATTGGTAAATTGCATTTTGTTCTCATTTTCTTGATCAGTTTTGCAGTGGTTTGCTAATTTCTTTAATCTTAAAAAAACTTTCTGTAATTTTTTATATGCTGTTAAATCTATCTAGGGAACTTTTCATTCATTCATTCAGATATTGTAGTTTTCAGAATATCCATGAAATCCCTTTTTCTATTCTTTTCTCAATTAAGATTCCCCATATAGTCACCCCTTGAATATTTTATACTTGCTGTAGTAAAGATTTATCTGATAATATGAAAACCTGGCTCATCTCAGGTCTGTTTCTATGGCCTGAATTTTCTCTTGACCATAGGTCACATTCCTCTGTTTTTTCACACATGTCTACTAATCAGAAGTTACCAGACTGGTGTGGCAGCCAGACACTCAGCAGATCTTGACAAGAAACCCCCAGGAATGTATAAGAACCTACCAGGGTGTGGTACAAAGGGGGTCCATGATGGCAATGAGGAGCCATGACTAACACTCTGCCCAAGGCAGAGAAAGATTTGACTGAGAGGAAAATTCTAGACCTCATAAATGAAGTTGTACAAACTCTGGATCCTGTTACCTTTCTCTGAAGAGTGTTGATTTTTGTGAATACCTGACCGTTAAATTCCTGACAGATTATCTCAGTTTTGTGGAGACTTGTTTTTCACACAAGTCTTTATTGGGAGAAGTTTGTTTTGATTTTGCCATTGGTCTTAGGACAAATCTGAGACATAGTCTTTGTTCCTAACACGCAGCCCCTTTGGGGTTTCAATGGAAATCCCCCGGTGTTTGTGAAGGTCCTCCAACTACGTGGGATTCTAACTCCAAAGACTGACTCCACTGTAATGGGAAGCAGATGAAATTTTCAATTAGCTTTTCCTGCTTTACAGCTATTGCTTACTGCTGTGATTCTTGGAGTCTCCCCTTTGCAAGCACAGTGTAGGATTAACTGGCTCTGAGAACAGTCAATATGCAGATTTGGGGCTTCCCTCCTCCATGTCCCTGCTTCCTGGGATGTCCTTCCTCCACTGCCAGCTGCGCTGTCAACTCTACACTCCATCCTCTGACACCTCGAGCCGATAATAGTGGAACTTTCGAGCCCCTATCCTCCTGTGCTCTGTGGCCAGGAGGGTGCCCTCCAGGGATGAGCAGGATAAATAACACGTGTGATTATAACAATACACAGTTGCGGGGATCCCTGGGTGGGCAGCGGTTTGGCGCCTGCCTTTGGCCCAGGGCGCGATTCTGGAGACCCGGGATCGAGTCCTGTGTCGGGCTCCTGACATGGAGCCTGCTTCTCCCTTTGCCTGTGTCTCTGCCTCTCTCTCTCTCTGTGTGACTATCATAAATAAATTAAAAAAAAAAAAAAAAAAACCAACACAATACACAGTTGCCATCATTCAAGGATCAGATCTCTCTGGTATCTGCCTGAATTTTGTCACTCTCTAGTGCTTTCAAATCTTTAAATATTTTTTTCTGTGTGTGTGTGTTACTTTGTCCGTAGTTTATCATGACTATCAATGGGAGAGTGAGTCTGATACAAGGCATTCCAACATCCGAACTTTAACTCTTCTAAATACTGTATATTTTGGAGAAAAAAAATGTTTTTACTGTATCTATATTGAATTGTAGGTTTGGGGGATCTTAAAAAAATTAAGCATTCAGAAAGGTAGAGAAAAAGTAAAAGATAAAGTGTGTATGCATTCTGCCCTTTTCTTAAAAGGCTGTTTCTGAAAACACTCCATTCAGTGGGTTCCCACATCCTGGTACTCTGTGAGTGCTCTAAATTGAGGACCGTAAATTCCCTGACAAGTAGATACACCACTTCCTCCCTTCCCTACCCCATCCCAGCACTCCCTCCTCCACCCACCACCCCCCCACCGCCCCCACCACCACCACCTCCCCCCACAGCCTGAGACATGGATTTTGAAAAAAAAGATCTGGTGTGAATTTTGGATCTGCCATTTATGAGCTCTGTGACCCCGGGCATGTCACCTAAACTCTCTGAGCTTCCATTCCTCTCTTATAAACCGAGGTCAGAATACTGATCTCACAGGGATTAGGAAACAGCAAATGAAGTAACATATAAAGTGCCTGGCACTTAGTAACTGTTCCCAAAATGTTAGCTTCATGATTCAAGAGGGAAAGCATTCCACGTCTCTGAAGTAAGGTTCTTGTTCTTACAGCTCTTACTGAAAGCGGGTTGATTGTTTTCACCTAAAAACTGAATGTCCCAGGCTGTCTGTATAGAAATATTTCATCTTGGTTGCTATTTCCCCTTGGCAAATAACGCAGCCAAGAGCCTAGAATAGAAGTAAAGGGAAACGAATGCTGCCTGCACAACCTGCCAGGCCCCTGGTGAGTCACAAAGGTGAGTGAGCCTCAGTCTCGGCCAGTCTGGTGTGGCAGCCAGACAAGCAGCAGCTGGAGACAAGAAGCCCCCAGCTAGGAGCTAGGGCCTCCGAAGGTGAGCGGCAAGGGGGCCCAGGATGGGTGAGGCTGCATGATGAAGCTCCATCTGAGGTGCCCAGGCTGATCTGGGCGAGAGGGTCACATTGCGATGGATTCTGCAAATTTGCCCAGGAGAGAGGAGGCGGGCATTCCAAGCAGAGAATGCCATCTGGGCCAGAGCTTGCAGTTTTAAGAGGGATTTCCTGTCTCCTTCTGGGTAGGGAGGTGTGGTGTTGGGAGCAGAGGTTCTGGGCTCAGATGAGGCTGGAAAGTCAGAGCGGAGGTGAGCCGAGTGGGGTGGCCGCGGGGCAGTCAGGCCTCGATGCCTGGACTGGAACCCAGGTCACGTCTAATCAGGAGAGGACAGATAAGGTTTATCTTTTTTAGGAAGAGTCTGATGGCCAAGAAGCAGCTGGACCCGAGGAGCAGGAAATGGGCAGGACCTGCCCGATACAGGCAGCTTTGTGGGGAGACGCCGGGGTGGGAGGAGGGGCCACCCTGGTGACTTTATGTCCCGGAGGGATTGTGGGATTGGATGAGTCACCGGATATGGGTCTGGAAGGAGTTTTGAGCAACTGCAATTTCGAGGTGGGGACACGGTGTGAGGGTGACACAGTCACTGAAACAGAGTGACAGGAGCTGAACCAGGATCTGTGAATTCTCAGCAGGCTCACGAGGTGATCATAACCACCCATTCTAGAGGATGAAGCTGAGCTCTGGCACAGGTAGGTGACCTGTCGCAGGTCACCCAGTGCCCGGCAGACTCACACAGGGCCTGGCCCGTTGTCTGCAGGCTGGATCCCAACCAGTGCAAGCCAGTTTTTGGGCTGGGAAGGCCAACTCCAAACACCAGGAAGGAAAAGAAGTCCTGGCTTGAAGCATTCACCACCTCCAGTGGCATAAATACTTCCACCTCGGCCAGGTGAGGGCCACCGGCTCGGCCTGAGGCCACCCAACATGGGGTTGGGGCGACCCGCACACGATTCCCCATTGTTAACCAGTAACCAGCCCGCTCCAGCCCATCACTGATGCAAACCCAGGTCTGCCTGGTTCCTGGGCCGCTGCTCTCACCCCTTGATGAACTAAACACCCCACAATGAACCTAATTCTATGTGTGTTTATTCCCTGCCCTTCATCCCAAACTCTCCAGGGTTTGAATAACCACAGGCTGGTGCATCAAACTGGGTTGTAAGGAACAGGATTACTGTTCCCCACCTGTCCCCACCACAGGCCCTGCTAGTTCAGGATGCCCAGGTCCGAGGGTTCTTCTGGAACTGTATCCAAGCAGCAAGTCTAGCTCCCACAGAGAGACATTTCTGCTGAGAGGGCACAGGCTGTACTGAAGCACACCACTCGAATCTGCTTCTCACATTGCCCAAGGAGCCGCACTTGGCAGCACCCCTACATCAGCAGGATGGGGAGCTACTCGCCCTTCAGAACCCCGACACAGCGATTTCTCTCCACAGTAGGAGTCGTGATGCTGGCGTCCTGGCCTGAAGATGGGTTCAGTTTGCACAGCATCTGTCTTCCAAATTGGCAACTCCACATCTTCTCAGACAATCCATTTTAAGATATGGATCTGCGGCATGGTGAGTGCCAAGCCTATGAAAGTCCATACGTGCCACATTTTCTTCCCAGTCTTGCAGTGTGTGGACATTTGCCTCCTCATTTGGGACTTTGTGGAGGCAGAAAAAGGCAATCACGGAGAGGGGGCAGGGAGGCCAGAAACAGCGCAAGCCGAACCCTCCAACCCCCACCCTCCCTACCATATGCTTCTATGGGTGGAAGTAGATAGGCTTTGGGGTGAAATAGAGTGATTCTGTGATACACTCACCTCCCAAAGCAAAACAGGGGCAGCTATTTGCTGCAGAGTGGCTGTGGAGGAAAGGGCAGCGTCAGGCCCTTAGCCGGGTGAGGGAGGCCCTTGTAGGGCATGAGCTAACTGGAGGACCCCCAGTGGGGTGGGTAATGGAAGCCAAGCATCCTCTTAGCTCGGGGAAGACCTGGCAGCCATGATCCAGCTCCTGGGCAGGCACAGCGACCAACACTGCCCAGCAACTCCCCATAGGCCCACGGGCTACCATCTGGAGCCAGACAGGGGTTCTCTACCCCTCCAACCTGGCGGGACGTTAAATGTCACATCCTCTCGGGGATGTGGCCCAGCCAAGGACTGCCCTGACAGTCCGCCTCAGAGAGGCAGGGCCTGACAAGTTTTTGCTGGAAGGTACATCCTTTTGGGAGAAGGAAAGGCCCATCCCCAAATCTAATTCTAAACAAGGCCTGTTACTAATGACTGTGTGGTAAGCCAGCTCAGCCGTCCACCTGCTCCAGCCCCTGGAAAAGCTGTGAAGGTACGTGGAATCATTACTAGCCTTCCCTGAGCCCAAGACCATCTCTCAGAGGTCTCCAGGTCACTGGGGCCGAACGGGGATCCCCAGCCGTCCTCTGCTACCATGAGACGCCCCACATGTCCTTTCAATGCCTGCCCCTACAATGACCATTCATTCAGTCTCCAAGGCCCAGGCCCTACACCAGCCCACAGCCAATACCACCTGTGAATCTCGCCATGCGCTTTGGCTTTCAAGCAGGACAGATGCCAAATGACGATACATTCTAATTCTGAATCCTCAAAACTTGCTGAGAACATAGGGAAGTGATCGATAGTTTCACCTTTGAGTATTGAAATTTATTCCCATCGGTGTTCAAATGTATACGCTGCCCACCCCAAAAATGCAGACGCCCTTCTGGCCACACAGAGGGAGGCCTGGCGCCTCTGGTCACGTCCACACCTCGCCTAGCACCCCCATTGCATTGTGAAGTCTGGAAAGAGTCATTCTTATCTCAAGCCAGCCACACCAACCCCTGCCCTGGCGCCTCCTGGGACAAATGCCTGTGGCCCAGGAGTGGAGAACTGTACCTTGTTTCCAAACAGGCCATCTGTCTGGAACTGGCCTCTCTTCACTCCCTGACTCATCAATAAATCTGTCTGCCTTTTTTCTCACTTTGTAAGTGACTCAGTGGTGCAGTAACAGAGTTGGGTCTGTGGAGTTGCTGTTCTCACGGGATGGTGTAACCAAAGTACCATGTGCAAAATTTCCATAATTTTTCTCAAAGGTCATTTAGCTGAGTTCAAGTTTATTTTTCAAAGGTTTTACTAGAATTGCTAGTAGGTACAAAATGTCAACGTTGACCACGTGAAATACCAAATGACTTAGTGTGAAGTCAGAAATAGCCAAACACCAAGTCCCTCAGCCCTAGATGTAGATGGGCCCCTCGCTTCGGGAAATCTGATGGTCCAAGTACAAACCGTGTTGTGTGCGGAACAGCGCTCACTGCAGGGTCATTCCGGATACAAGATACAATACGGGGCGCTCGAGGTGGCCAACACTGGGCATGTTCTCAACTCTACCGGAAAAGGCAGCCTTGAATGAGAATTCCAAAGGACAAAAAGGGGTTTTAAGTGTGTGTGTGGTGGAGGCGCAAGGAGCTGACTGCTGCACTGTACACACACCATTTGCATCAAACTATATGTTTCAAAAACCCCGTGGGAATTTGCCAAAGTGGGAACAGGCTTTTCCTACTTCCTAGTACACATATTTTCCATATCGTGATGAATTACATTGTTATGCACAAGGGGAAACAGACTTAAAAATCCAAAATGCTTCCTTCACAGCTCCTTGAATGTGCATTTTAGGAAAATTTTAGGAAATTTCTAGCTTTCCAGCAGTGGGGTGAGGGGTGGCATTTCGAGCCTATGACGGAGATTTTTCCCTTTTAGTTTTGTAACAGGAAGTGAGCCTTTGCCTAAAGAAAGACCTGAACTTTACTCAGGATTGATCAATTTGAAGGTCACCTTGAGATTTGGCTGAAAGTGTTTTCCTTTGTCCATTGGGAACATGTAGGTAGCATTGAGCAAGGCATGTGGTAGGATGCGGCCCAACCCAGGTGTTGAGTTGCGGCAAGGTTGAGTTTCCGCAGGAGAAAAAAGTGGCAACCCACACGCACTGCATTGCTGGCTTAATTTTGACGAGCTGCTGGATGGAGAGAAATTCATTACAGTGCATCAGCTCCATGTAAGCAGATTCCAGAGCTGGCCTAATTTGCATCATTAAATGACTTGACCAATTTGTTATATTTTTCATTAGAAATCAGTCGGGCATAACAATGCTTATTATTTTAAAAAAGATGCAGCTAAAATGTTCTTTAAAGGACAAAATGTTGGTTCTGTCTATAGTGAGACAAAAAAACCCTGATACCTGGAATATAATAAATGACGAATAAATGCACTGAGAAAGTATCTGACAACAGGCACCTAAGTGGTTTTAACTGCCCTGATGACAAACCAGCTCCTAATCTGATTGGACCTATGGTTTCTGGTTGAAGATTTTTCTATCCCCACCTCCCCCTCCTTCTACCATTCCCCTACATCCCTGCAAAAAGCCAAAAATTGTGAAGCATAGCAAAAACTAACACGAGGTTTTTGGTGGTTTTGTTTTTTTTTTTTTTTTACTGAAAGTCATACAAAATGAGTTGCTGTAACCTGATCTGATGCATTGCAACATTTATAACAAGTTTGACTAAGCAGATTTGGTATGAGCAGCCTTTTCCTTCAAGTGGAACAGAAACCCATACTTCGAGGGCTTGAAAGAGCACAGTGGGACCCACTGAGGTAGGTACAGCCCTGTGCAGCCACTTCAGCAGACAGATCCCCTCCTGGCTGGCCCCCAGTCACTGTGGCACGTAAGCTCCTTTGCAGCAGAGATTACAGCAATTTATACTCAGTAACACAGCCTAATCCCCCAGGGCAGGCGCCAGCGCAGGTACAGGAGGGCTGGCACTTATTTCCCTCCATGACAAGAAAGGACAAGTAAATAGCCTGAAATCTGGGGCCAGGGGAGAGCCCCTGAGCAGCTGAGAGAGTCCCAGCAGGCAGGCAGTCCCGCAGGTGTTCACCTTCTTGCAGGACAGATCTTTTATTAAAAGGCAAGAGACCTGGCATCAGAATGCCTCTGAAAACCCACCATTCCCCTTAACTGTTGTCCTCCTCTAGGTGATCCTCCAAGGGCACAGGATTGAGGCAGACTGTCATTCTGCTAAATCACACAGGACAAACGATAAGCGTCCCTAGCCTGCTAGGAGTGAAGATGCGTGTTAGCTCCCCTTCTCAGAGGCGAGATGCAATCGTCTGCCCCACGAGACAAGGCTCCCCTACACCTACTTGGGCAGGGCTCCCACACGTGCACCTACAACCCTGGGGAAGCCCATTGGCCCCGCCCTGCCCTCCAGAAATAGGTCCGCTAAGTCATCAGAGCACCAGGCCCACCTATGTCCTTTGGCAACCGGAGGAGGGTCACACAGGCCTGCGCACCCAAGCAAACATGTGGTTCTCATTTGTGTAAATGAATTGTTTAAAACACTACCAAGCTAGTTCATACATGGTTCACACCCGCCCCTTCCCCACTAGGCCACACAGACCTGGCGGTTCTTTGTGGGAGGGCCCCCAGGGCTGGATGGCCAGAGTGGAGAGGAAGGCTCCATTTCCAGCCTCTGTGCAGCACTGTGACTTCCCCCTTCCAACCAGCTTCACTACGAGGCTTCCATTTCTAAGTACTGCAGGCAGTTTGTGGGGCTATGGGTCATTTCAGTACTTTTCTGTATTTTTAAATACAGTGATACACAGGAAGTGTAAAGTAACAAGTAAAACAGTATAACCAGAAAGCCTTCAGAGTTTTAAGAGAAGCAGCAATTATTTCCAGGTCATGAGTGTGGGTGGGCCACGGAACCATAGCAAAGGCAGTGGCGGGAATGCACAAGATGGGGAACTGTGCGCTAATGGCAAGGCTGGGGACAGTGCAGGACACTGTCATTCTAGACAAGAGGGCTCAATGTGCCTAGGTACCACTGGCAGGGTCCCATGAGGACGTTATCACAGGAACACAAAATTAAATTCAGCAGTGTCACATCTACACTGGAAGGGCCCAGGAGGATACCCATGTGGACAATGGGAGTTTCAGTTGGCTCGGGGCGGGGCGGGGGGGGAGGATCGGTCTGGTTGGCCAGCAGAGTGGTGTGCGGAGAAAGTTCCAGACAGAGGTCCGAGCAGAAAAGAGGCTTTTGTCCCCAGAAACTTGGACCCCAGTTTGGTCTGAGAAGGCTCCTGAGGAGGGGGCCTATAGAGCGCACTCTTGACGCAGGAGGGTACCTGAGCTATTGATCTGGAAGAGTGCTTTAGTGAGAGGAACCCTGGCCTAGCCAGATGAGGAGAGGCCAGAAGGAGAGTGAAGCAGGAGGTCAGTGGGCACAGAGCCCAGGTCTAGCCCGACCAGGACAGGGGACCTGCCCTTGCTAAAGGCAGCATCTTCAGGAAGGGAGGCCAGCCCCTCCACATACATCCACACAGGCATCAGGAAGAGGAACAGATCCCAGCAAGAGCGGGAGCAGGAAGGAAATGTGAACTTTGACAAAACGTCACCACGATGCTGGACAGATATTCAAGCTCTGGAAGGACACTGCTCATACCTGGTCCTAAATCCCCATCGTTCACTATTATGCTAGAGAATTTCCTTTGTCAGCGAGGTGGATACTGTACTCTTCCTTACTGAGAAATAAAAATGTCTGGGCTTTTTTTTCCAAAGGAAAACTAAACATCCCCACAAAGTAAATGACAATTAGGCTGAATGACAGCAATTCCTCCTGAAAGCACAATGTTATTATGCTGGGTCTTAACTGTCATTACACGGTAAATACCTGTCCTGGGAGCAGGACTGGCTTCCACAAAGCTTACTACCTTGGTATCAAAGGTCTTACTTTTTTTGATTCTTGGATTATATAGCAACTGTACACAATTTATCCTGTAGGTAGATCTGTCCTAAAACCCCAAGGGTGTTCGTGCATGCAGCATCATGTGGGCACTTGTTACAACAGGTTCTAATGGGCCCAGCTGAACCCACTGTGGGCCAGGAAGGTGCATTTGTGCCAAGAAGCCAGAGAGGGTTTGAAATGGGTTTGAAGACCGTTGTTCTAGGGAACACAGACTTGACCAGCCAACCAGGAACAAAGGGCAAGTTCATTCTGGGAGAAAGCAGAAGAGGAGGCACTTGAAAGTTTCATTTTGCTCCCAAGCGGCAGTCTACACAAATATTCCCCTCGAATAACTTTAAAAACTTTTAGAAAACAGTGTTTCAGTTTTTTACTCTCCAAACATAATATAATTTTTTAGCTAAAATGGGAGTAATGAGACAAAATGGTCCTGAAAAGTACAATAGAAAAATACTGTTCACTGGTTTATTTTCCCAAATGAGCAACAGACTATTTACAAACAAGCAGATCTCCAACGATGCGTATTAAAATGGCAAATCTGTTACTGACTGAGATCTAAATGAAAAAAAAAATTTATTAAGGCACATTTGATCTGTGAGTTGAAAACAAACTTTCCGGTGGAACGACACACTTCATTTCACTTTTGTCCCCCAAACACATGAGCACCAAAATTGTCAAAGAACACTTAATATTTAGTAAAACAGTAAGGAATGTAGAAATTGAGGAGGGAAAAGCGTTTTCAAAAGGAAATCTTTGGAGATCAGTTTACTGCAAATCAAAGGACACCAAACACACTCTTGATACACATATAAATACTAACGACTAGTGGGTACTTGAGAAATGGCAGAGCTCTAAACATGGATATTAAATAAATTAAAGGTATTTCAGATACAAAAACAAAACAGTCATTAAAGAATGAAAACAATCGCTTCCACCGATAACGTAACACACAGACAGGATGAAGTGAACAAAACCGAAATACGTTTCCCCCCATGCTGTCATTAGGGTGGGCTTTTGTTTTGCCTTGTGTACATTAGATTTATTACAGTAATTCTTCTTTGCCATTCTAAATATTAATAATAGTTTACCCTCTAAAGAGAAGGGTCAAGAAGAGAGAAGAAAAAAGTACCAAATCCATCTTGGAATTTAACGCCAGGTCCATTAAGCCACATGAGTCACAACAAGAACAGCCGTGCATCTCACTCTGCCTCTCCTTCTCCCCTTGCTTCTGAAACAACTATGTGACCGCAAGCAGCATTTTGGGGGGAAAGGATCAACTCTGGAAAGCTCTCTCGACGAGGATGATACAGCTACAGTCACATGTCCTTATTTTACAACTGGAACATGAAATGGCTTAAAAAGAAATAAAATCGTCGTAAAAAAAAAAAGACAAAAGGTAGAATCTGTGCAATGTTAACAGTTACAAAACATTTACCAGAGTTACAGTGTTTTCTTACAATAATACTTTGCAGGAACGTTTGTGTTTTCTGCCAAAGGACTGTAGCAAGGGGGGTGGGGTCTGAAAAGGAAATGTGTAAAAAAAAAAACAAAACCAAACAACAGAGTTTTGTTCATCGGTACATTTCAAGTCATCATTAAGCAGGTCTGCTACACAACGTTCAGCAAGAAAGTGTGTTCAAAGGCAAACATGATCACATTTTTGTTCAAAAAGCTCAATCACCAAGGAGTCCTTTGTAAGAAAATCATGTGTAAAATATATCCTTGTATGGACTTCAAAAACCGATCATACAAAAATTTTTGAAAAATAAATTAGATAATTAAAAATGTCTCTTCCAGCAGAGCTGGACGTTAGGCTGTCCTCACTGAGCCATTATTGCTGCTTTTACTGTAGCTTGGGTCGTGTTTTTCCAGCCACATTTCAGCCAGCTGCTGTGTGGACCCGTATGTGGATGCTTTGGATCCCAAGCACATTTTGTATTGTTTGGGATCGAGATTGGGATCGCAGAAGACAGGATGGTGGACGTGCACCACCCCCACTTCTTGGCTCCTGAATGTCTTCAAACCTGCCTGGACAACCTTGTTGAAAAGGTCCACATCCTCGAGCCCCCAGCCCTGGATGGAAACATCAAAGCCACCTACCCGCACAAGATCTCCCTTGTAGATGCAGGTAATGCCAAACCCATAGTTTCTCCAGAAGCCAGTTTTCTGAGTGAAGGCAAAATGGTTATCGCTGGGAACTTTCCCACTATAAACAATCTTTGGATCGTACTGGCTAAAGATGATTGGAAAGTAGATCTGTTGGCCCAGAACTGTATTTGCTCGACATCGCTGAAGGAAGTCTGTCGTAAACACCAGGTCAACATCACAGAAAAAGAGCAAAGATTCATTGTTGAACTGGGAAGATCCTACCTCGAGGGCCAGGGCTCTTGAGAACTCTCCAGACACAGGCAGAATCTGCATGTCAGCCTTGGGGTACTTAATGCGATAATCTCTCATGAGCTCCACTTGTTTGGCCTTGTCGGGGTTGGAGTCAGAATTGAAAAGCAGAACCACAAGCTTTACATTCTGACTGGGAATGAGACACGTCTTCTCGAAGTTTCCCATAAACCTCACAAACATGTCGAAACGCCCAGACAATGGAATCAATATATTTATCTTTTTCTCTTTGGGTTCTTTGTGCTCGTTCTTTGACCCAGGGAGCTGAAAGGGAACGAGCTTCTTCAGGGAATTTGAGAGGAAGGATAGGGATCCGGATTCCTGATTGATCTTGTTGGCCAACTCCTTGGCGTCCAGTTCCTCATGCTCCACAAACTGGATCTTGCTGAAGGTCTGCTGTAAGTACGCATGTCTCCGCACAGGGACAGTCATTTTCTTCCCTTTGTGCTTTTTGTACAGGAGCAGCAGGTCCAGGATGTACTCGGCGCCATACATGGGGTTCACCCGGCGGTAACCGTACTGTATCTCCTTGAAGTCAATGATGCGCCCTCGGGTCTTGGCGTTGGCATTGATCATCTCCATAACCTGCATGACAATGTCATCCAGGGCCTCCCGCTGGGCCGAGTCCATCCCTCTCCGAGGGGGCTGGCCCTCAGCCGCTGAATACAAGTACTTCCCGGTCAAGAACTCCCACTCCAGAATCTCCTCTCGCTGGCGGGGCTGAAACCGCATGAAGGAAGGAGGGATTCCCAGCTGGAGGTCTTCAGGGTGAATCTCTGTGTTGCTGTACTTGCCCATCAGGACTATCTCCCGGTGCAGCTGGATGGTGCGGTGGCGAAGCTCGGCTATTCTACGGCTGAGCATGTAACTATGCAGCCGGTACTGGTAGGGCGGGTTTTTGTTGGGGTGCAGGGTGATGGCTCGATGAATTTTACTGTTATGGAGATCTCTAATGTACCCCTTCTTGTTCTGTTCATAATTCTCATAAAAAAGTTGCTGCATCTGTTAAGAAAAAAAAAGATGGCTATTTTAGCATTACGTGACTCTATCCCTCTCTTCTTGCCTTTCCTTACATACTTGCATAGTCTTTAAAAAAAAAAAAAAAACCCTTAAATATTAGAAATCCTTCCAAATGGGCCACAGGATACTAGAGGCCTTAGGTAAAGCCCAATCTCCAGCAGTCCAATGAGATTAGAAGAAGAAATATAAACTGCTTCAAGAAAGAAGACTCCTTGATAATCAGGGTTGGCCAGTATAATTCTGCAAAGAGAATTATGAGAAAGTTTTCATACAGAAAAAGTGTAATCTTGAGATCATGGTGCACCAAGTCAGCATACCTGGAAGAGAATGCCACCCTGGGTCCCCACCAAGCCCACTAAGGAACCCAAGAGCCAACCAAGGTCCCCCCCCCATTGAAGACTGGCACCCAGTGGAAGCTGCTGCCTTTCTGAAATAGCAGACTGTGCAGCTACCTAGGAATAAACTGCATCGATGGAGTCAAAGGAGAATGCCAGGAGTATGACCCAATGGCTGCTTCCAGAGAGCAAAAGAGAAGGAAAGAGGAAGAGGCCGGCCATCTGGAAGGGCAAGCTATAGATGAGACCGATATTCTGCAAGGTTGCCAGGAGTGAGCATACTGAAAATCCTTTAAATGTCTGCTTGTTCCTTGTGTCAAGTGTGCCTCCCCACGCTTCCGTGCGAGGAGAGGGTCAGCTTGCTCAGCACCAGATCTCTAGCACATGGCAGGCTCAGACTGTTAAGCTTAGAGGCAGGTAATGCCAAGGGGATCTTTTTTCCACCAACTCACCCCCTGTCCTATCATACAGGCTTGGGGTAGGGAGGACAGAGGCTGGAGGTCCACCAGCCCAGATGGGCCAGGGGCCCTCAAGTTAGAGAGAGAATGGACTTAATTCCCCCGTATGTCCAAGTGACGAGATGATGAGCGTCTACAAGGCCTCCTGGAACCAAGAATAAAAACCCATAAAAAACATTTAGTAACACTAGAAGTTGGTATGTGATCAGGGAGTCCTGTTTCATTTGTGGTTCATTTTTGGGTTTTGTTCATATTGCTAAATATTATCTCTTGATAGGGCGCTATGTATTTGAACTAAGCAGTTTTATTTGCCTTTGGAAAGTCAGAATTTCTACTTCTTTCCCAGCACAAAGTAATCACCATAACAGAGACACAGATTGGCACTTTTACATCCCAGTTTCTTCTTCTGTACAATACTACAAGCTACCAATAAATCCAGTAAGAGTAAAAAGAAGGGAAATACTTCCAAATAATGGTGAGGGAGGGAAGGGGGGGTGAAGAATGCAGGCCCCCACCCACATTCACTTGCTCACTTAATTCCCAGGGAGCCCCAGTCTGGCAAATGCTGACCTCCCTAAACTCAGCCCTCTCTTCTCCTGGACACCTGTGAGGTCTGTTCACAGAGCAGGACTTAGCAGAGAATGACAAACTCTTGGAAGGACCTCATATCATAGTTTCCAACTTTGCTTCCCATGTGGTCTGTGATCAATACAGGACGTGGGGACACAGAATTAGCTACTGAAATAATTTCCCAGTTTTGCGATTAATTAGAAAGGCAAAGTTTAAAAGCAAGAACAGAAGCAGAGCACATCTAGCCCTGGAAAGCACCCCCACCATTCTCCTGCACCAGGAGGCACGGGGTGCATGTGGGGTGTTCTGCAGCCCATGTGCAGGGGCTGCTCATGGTGTTGCTCCCAGCACAGGCCATGGTTGCTCAGTGCACCTTTATGCACCCCTCCTGGGATCTACTGTAAACGGCAAGGAGGCTGGGAGCAGAGGAGCAGTCTGGGGTTTGCCTGTCAGGGAAAGCGAGAAGCGAGGGATGCCCAATCTCCTCCAAGGCCTGGATGCAGGGCCACAGGGTGAGACCAGACGAAAACTCCCATCAACTGGAACGCCACGTGGCAGACACTGGACAAGGACCCTGGTCATTTGCCTTTCTTTTCATATAGGCTGACTTCCTGCCCAGCACGTTCTCGGCCATCCTCTAGCTGGGCTGCGTCCTGGGTGCCAAGTGCACAGCCACAAGGTGACAAGCGGGTATCGTCCTGGGAGGACACAAAGCCAGGACAAATGAAACCTGTGTGCAGGTGCTAAGGACGTGAAACAAGTACAGCTGGTCCCACCATCTCCCCCAACAGGGGCCCAGAGGCCCCTCTTCCAGCTTTTGCAAGGTCAGCCTTCATGCCATGCGTCCCACGGCTGCTGTGCCATCTGATCCCCAACTCCGCCTGAGGATGCCACCTGGGTGTAGGGGGAGGATGCAGGGATGCATAGGCCACAGCAGTGCCCCTTCTACCACAGCAGCAGCCCAGGGCTCTGTGACTGGGACGAGTAAAACTACTATGTGCAAGACGACAGCAGGCTACATGGTCATTTTATATATATTTGTTATAATGACATATTCTTCTCATTCTGTCCACTTATCATTTCCAAATTTCTAACAGTGAAGAGCCAGGACTCGTTTCAAAGGTCCCTCTGTTTCCAAGAACGCGACCACGCCAAGCCTAATAGGCTGCTTTTCAGAACTAGGTCAGTGTGGCGTGAAGCAGGAGGGGCTCCCGGGGGTCTCGGGGCTTGCTCTTCTCAGCAGGGCTCCCCGCCCAGGCTCCCTGCACAAGTCTGTTCTTCTCCCCTTGGGGGCCCTTCCACACAGAAATGAAAAGGAGTTTCTTAAAATACAAATCAGAGACGTATGGTGAGAAATGAAGTGGTAGAGGCCACGTGATGCTCTCTTCCCCAATAGTCCTTCATAGAGAAGAAAGAAGAAAAGAAAAACTCACAAGGACCAAGAAGAGAAGGGGAGAGGAGGCACAGCAGGTGAGACACCCCCAAACTGGGAGGAAATGAACCTGCACGAAGGAAGAGGACGTCTAACGGCCTGCTCTGAACAGTAGGCCAAATCGCCCTTCAGCATCCCAGGAAAGGAAGGGTGCCGCGAAAGACAGGGGTGAGGCCCAGGGCTGTACCAAGTGAGACGTGACGAACGTAGTACAGTGACACCCCCTCGTCCGCTCCCAACAGGGCCAGGGGACAGTGCCCTCCCCCAAACACGGGAGTGGGGGAAGGTGGGTGGTGGCAGATGTCCAGCACCTTCAAAGACATGCTCTGAGTTACTCTGACATTCAGATGATGAGGTGTTGCCAAAATTCACAGAGAACTGCCTCCCAATTGTTTTAACAAAAACAGGACAGGCAGGTAGCAAAAACTAGTTTCTTAACAGGGTCCATCATTTACAATAGCTATTCCTGAATACAAGTCTACAGGTTCTTTCCCTTCACTCTCTATGGTTAGAGTTCACCGACAAGCACATAAACCTGAGGTTCAATTTCTCCAGGAATGAAATCTGAACAGCTAGGTAAGGACGAGATCAAGGCCGACAACTAGAAGGAAATCAAAGTCTAAAGAGGAGGGCTCCCAGCCCTTTCTCCAACCAGGTCCCAGAATACTTCTGGGAGAGAAGGAGACGGGATCAACTGAACAGTCCCCATAGGTCCCTACAGTCCCCCTACAGAAAGCATCATCCAAACAGCTGGATCACCATAGCCAAGACACTAGTTTAAAAAATCTTGCCTATGGAGCCACTAGTCAGGTTTTTCAATGCCCCAGTCCTCCTGTCAACAGCCAGGAACCTTCAGGCAGTTCAAAGATGGTTCCAGTGGGAGAGATGGAGACAAAACAAAGAAACCAAAGCTTGCTGGGAAGAAAAACAATGTCCTGAACAGAAGGAAAGCTCAACAAGAGGGAAAAAAAGGCAAACCTGTAAGGCATCCACACAGAAGATAATATACCCCTGCGACAAAAACTAAATACTACAAAAAAAAAGACAATCAGAAAACCAAAAAAGCTCTTGAAAATAAACCTCAAAGAGCAACACAAAAAAGGAGAGTAGACTTTGAGGATCAAAATTGAAGAACATCCCAGAAAACAGAAATGAAAACAAAATCAGAAAACAGAACAGGAAAATATTCATTCCAGAAAGAGAACACATACCAGAAAATAACAATACAGAAAATGGGTTCAGAATGAAAGGACTGGCTGCTTGAATTAAACCCCAGCCACCTGGTACAAAGAGTACAAATTTGGAATACCACAGAGAAAGCAATCTGAAAATTTCCAAAGATAAGGGGGAAAAAAAAGGACCATCTGGAAATAACCAGAAACTGGAGTGCATTGAACATGGACAAGCCAACTGGAGGTGAAAGAGCAATGCCTTCAAAAGAGGGGGGAGTGAAAATTATTCTCAACACACAGTTCTCCTTGCAACCAAATGACCCATCACGTAGGAGGGCAGAAGAGAGATTTTCAGACAGTTGAGGACTGCCTTACCTCATACCCATTCTCTTCCAGCTATGAAAAGATGTGCCCTTCTAGAACAAGGGAATACATCTGGAAAGATGATCACACAGCATCTTGGAAACAGGTACAGAGAAGAGAAGAGAGCCCCAGAGCAACACTGCAAGGAAGCCCCACAAGAAGCATGCAGTGCATTGATGTCTGTGTCCCTCAAACTGACATGCAGAAGCCCCCTCAATGTGATGGTGGCTGGAGGTAGGGCCTTTGGGAGGTGGCTGAGTTGAGATCAAGTCGTGAGGTGGGGCTCTCCTGGTGGGATGAGGCCTCTATAAGGGCTTCAACGAAAGGACCAAGCCCTCTCTCCCCACTACGACAGGACACAGCAAGAAAGCAGGTCTAAATACCAGGCAGAGGTATTAGAACCTGACCGAGATGAGGACACCTTCATCTCGGACTTCCAACCCCCAGAACTGAGAAATGCATTTCTGCTGCTTAAACCACACAGTCTACAGTATTTTTGTTCTGGCAGCCCACACAGAATGAGACAAAGAACTCTGGAGCAGGGTGAGAGGGAACCAATGTGCAGACGTTCACTACCTCTATCTTCAGAGTCTAGCTCATGCCTGCCACGAGACACTCAGCAATTACTTGGTGAATTTATGATAAAGTCTTTATGCACAACAGATATCAAGAAACTGCTGCACGATTGTATTTATTTGAGAGAAAGAGAGAGAAAAAGTGAAAGCACAAGCAATGGAGAGGGGACGGGGGAGAGGGAGAAGCAGACTCCCTGCTGAGCAGAGAGCCTGATGCAGGACTCAATCCCAGGACCCTGAGATCATGACCTGAGCTAAAGGCAGATGCTTAACTGACTGAACCACCCAGGTGCCCCTGCTGCATGACTTTTATGTAGAACACAGCCGATGAGGGCTGACAGATATGATATAGGTGGGACTAACTAACATACAAGGACAGGGCTGGGATCCTCTGGCTAGAACAGACTCTAAAATGTAAAAATCAGCAGTGTATTTTGAGGAAAAATAAATATCTTCCAGACAAAGGATGTAGTTATTTGGTCCTTTACTCCCTAGAAAAGCTAATACATAACTGTACATTTTACTGTTGGCTATCAACACCCCACACATGGAAAGTAAGCTCCAAAGGGAGTCTTTTGAGGAGTGCACGGTCTTTATGCATGACTGGTGCTTCTTACATGCTCACCAGGACACCACATTCCCAATCATTTTCTCAGGACTGCATTTCTCAGCATCCTGTAGAGGCTCTCTGTGACCATGACTTTCATAGTGACAAACGTCTGGGCAAGTTTTACCTGAAACACAGTGGGTGTGTGCTAAAGGTGTTAACATGAAGAAAAGAAAATTGTGGACACTGACTAATGGGCTTTTATGGAAGCCTTGAAATCCTCTGGAACCATTACACACCAAGAATTTAAACTATGGTAAAGTTGTTGTAGGCACCTTCTGGCTAACCTCTAAAAGGCTGAATGAAAGCAATATTGTGTTATCTCTTTTCTTTTTTAATGAAGAAATCTTTTGCAAGCTGTGAGGAGGGCAGTGAGTATGCAGGCACGTGTGTGTTTGGCGGACAGCACTTATTTTGTTAAAAATAAGGCCCAGTCTATGTCCAGACTAGCAGGTGCCCTCCCCTCCTGCATCACTCCAAAGGAATTACTTAGTATACTAATATTACTACAAAATAAACATTTTAGACAAAGAAGCCACACACCTGACAGACTAGATGGACTATACACCTGCTACAATCCCAAGAAAAATCTAAATAAATGCCAGTGAGTAGCTCCTTTCCGAAAAGGGCAAATGTGGACATAAGTACTTTACAGGCAAGTAGCCAGAATGTCTACAGGTGAGGCTGTGCATCTTCACATAAAGGTATTAATGGTGATATTAAGACCCTGCCTAAATCGGCTTCTACTGGCATCTTTAGGTCACTCAGCACACTTACCGATCAATCCCTATCAACTTCTAGACAATGCCTCATTAAAATGGCTTTGGTGGAGGGGTCAGGAAACTTTCTCTTTTTGCCCTCAATGCAGTGGGAGAGGAGAGGAAGGAGGAAAAGCAGATTTCAGAGAAACTTTGACATGAATATGGGTTACAAAGCACCTTCAGAATTAAGAAGACGGAATATAAAGTATAATTCAAAGCAAAAATTTCAATGAGACAGACATTAAGGCCAAGTTAGGGACGGACAGATGAACCAGAAATCATCTTTGATTCCTGAAACGGAGGTGAGGAGGGGATGCTGGAAGGAAAGGCTGGGTGCTGGTCCCAGTGATCAGATTGCCCTCTTCTCACCCCACCCAGTAGGCCTGGCCCCCGAGGCATAAGCTCGTAACACCTTCCCCAAACTCCATCTACCCCCCTCTACTTTTACCCCAAATCACTTTCCACCTGTTCACATCAAGTGATCTTAGTACTTCTGGATCTCATTTCAGCCTTCGTAGCATATTAGGCATTTGCTTTTGTTTTTGGAATCCCAAGGAAAGTTCTTCTCAAATTATCTTTTTTATCTTGACTAGTTCCTACTTTCCATGCTGTTATTTGGATTTTGCCTCCTTTTTTTTTTTTTTTTTTTTTAAGGTGAGATGAAATTGGACCTTTCCAATCTTGGGGTACTTGAATGAGAAATAGTTGGGTCATTATGCTGAACATCTATTTCTTCTATTATTGCTCTCTTCCCCATATTATGGCCAATTTTCTGTTCACTACACTGTTCCCCATTAAGCAGGTAACATGCAGGTAAGATTTAATTTCTGGAGTCCAGGCAAATTTCCTGGATTGATTAGGAATGAAGTCCCCTACCCTTAAGAGGTATAATTACATGACTAAAGTGTTAGCAAGTTAAAGGTAGTAGAAATAAAACAGTTATTTCTCTGAAAGTACAGAATGTAACAGTGTAAAATAAACATTAAGAAATAAGATTATACAATCAGAGAAAGAGATTATCATATGGTTTCACTCATATGTGGAACAGAATAGTAAAAGGGGCCAGAAAGGAAGGAGGGAAAACTGAGTGGGTAAAAATCAGAGAGGAAGACAAACCCTGAGAGACTCCTGACTCTGGGAAACAAACAGGGTTACGAAAGGGGAGGTGGGTGAAGGGATGGGACAACTGGGTGACGGGCACTAAGGAGGGCACTTGATGGGATGAGCACTGGGTGTCACACTGTATTTTGGTAAATTGAATTTAAATTTAAAATTTTAATTTAATTAAAAGAAATAAGACTATATAGACATTTATTACCTTTATGCTACTAGTAAGTTTTAAGAGCTTGGAGGAGTCACTTGAATTTGCTGGGTTTTAAGTTTTCTTGTTTATCAAATGACTATATTGTATGAGAGGTTCCTTCAACATAAAGATTTCTAAGATCTTATGTGACCTTACATGCTAGTTTTATAACCAGTCACATATAATTCTGAAATCATGCCCTGATGCTCTTCTACCCATCCACCCTGATATGGTTGAAGGTATAGTATTCATGTTACAGGCTTCTACCTTGAGTCAAACTGCATTGGAGCATTAAAAGAGAACACATCATACCCAGTTAACTGTTTCCATCTTATAAAAACAAACCTTCAATTCTGCTATAAATAAAAGTAAGATAGGACATTCACAATAGTTCATTTTAAGTAATTTCATGGAGTGGCAAATAAGCAGGTTTTCTCTTACTATCAAATTTAAATATTAAGAGGACTTTAAAAATAATAAAGTCCTCTAAATAATAAAGTATTTCAATAGTCTCTAATTTGGCACATTCTTTCAAATAAAGTTATAAAATGGAAAGTTAAAAAGTACTGCAGAAAAAAACACGAACTGGTGCATACTTCATAATCACAAGGTCACTCCTTGCCTAAAAAACACCCAGGAAGCCTTTTTAAGATGCATTATAGTACCCCTGGTGGTTTTGTTTAATTTCCAGTGTCCATAAAACAGCCTCTAATCTTTTGTTCTAAAAAGTACCCCCATAATCTTGGACTCCAAAAAAGCCATCTCCTGTACTGTGACAGGCTTTCAGGACTGTGACTCATTCTATGGTAAATCTGAGAGGGGCTAATAAATATCAAGGTCACACTATTCCCAGGAACTTCCAGCCCAGCTGGGAATAACCATCAACTACCCACATCTAATCTTCATTAATGAATACGGTCTCCAGTCATGAGCAAATGTCCTTGGCGTCCTCTGCAATGAAGGCCAACATTCTTCTTAAGTCAGGGTTCTTCCCAGTAACCATTTACATTAATGTCCATCATTAAATATGCATTTCAGACACACTGACAGTCACTGCTCCAGATCAGTAACTATTTCTTAATTTTGATTTGTACAGTGTTTCAATTCCTTGCAGAGGATTTTTTCCTATTCTTTTGTGCCGAAAAATGGTTCAAAGAAAATATGGGTTGCCTAAATTTCAAGAAACCATAACTGGCAATAGTTTTAAAATGATGTTATTCACAAGTTTTAAGTATGTAAATTAACAGTCTCATATACCTAGAGGTAGGGTTTCCAGAGAACTCATGGTCTGAAGCAGGACCTTTTGAGAAGAAAGGGGAAACCTGTTAATAATTAGGCCAAGATCACCAGCATAAATTAGCCTGGCCCTGGCTCTCAGGACATACGGGCACTCTACTTTCCTCTACTCGTTTTGTATAGGCTTTGCCAATTTTCATTCAATTAAATTTGAGGATTAGGTGCTGTGTATTTTAAAGAGTCCATTCAAAACAGATTTTTCACAGAAATTACACTGGGCCTCCAGTAGTAAAAAAATGAGAGCTATATGTTTGTGTCTGGAACCATTGAGTGTCAAATTCTGAAATCTAAATATCTTTTTTGAGAAGTCGGACTCATTTCAAAAGAACTGAGAATTAAGCTTTGCAAAGCATGGCAAAAACTGTTGGTAGTAATTTAACACTTGTACGTAAGACAATAAGCAAAGTGATTAAGCTGAAATCAAGAGTCTGCAGGTAGACACTTGGTGGTTTGAATGGGCAACAGTGACCGTGGAAAGAGAACACCCTTATCTGAAGTCAGAAAACTATCTGCACTCCCATCTCTGCCCTCTAATAACAGTTGACCTTGGGGGAGTCAATTAAGCTTTCCAGGAATCCGTTCTGCCCCTGCAGATAAAGAAGCAAATGTGGCATTAGGAAGAATGAATATATGCACAGCTAGCTTTAAATGAACAAAGTCTTATGCAAATGTGGCACCAAACACGCACATTAAAGGCACTCTACCAGGCAGAGAAAATCTAAAAGGTCAAGTACAAAGAAAAGATAAGCTTGCACACAAAGAGAAAGCACGGAGTGGGCAGCATTACAACCACAGCCCTGGGCCTGCTTGCAAGGGAAGGGTAGGAAGGGCTCTCTCTGAAGGTGTCCCCCTGAAACCTGATAGCAGCAAGTGCCCGGGTGTGGTCGCTGCTGGCCACCACGTACAAGGCCCCTCACGGTGCTCCTTCCTAATGCTAGTCAACATCACCATATACCGCTCTCACCCTGGAGCAAAAACCCACAGGAGAACCGAGGTAAGCTGCAGTCTCATGGATTGTGAAAAAAACCAAAACTAAAACTAAAAACAAATTTATGGGGGGTAATGTAGGGGGAAGTGTGCCAGGCTGGGGAGGGATACATAGGAATACTGGCTCAGAGGCTGAGCGACTGCCTTCGTCTCAAGGCGTGATCCTGGGGTCCTAGGATCCAGTCCTACATGGGGCTCCCAGCGGGAAGTCTGCTTTTCCCTCTGCCTATGTCTCTGCCTCTCTCTGTGTGTCTCTCATGAATAAATAAAACCCATATATATATATATAAAGGAGTAACAGACCAGTGGGGTCAGGTCTGATTTTTTAAAGAAAAGTGAGAAATACAGCTATTTTTGTGTAGAGTCTCCTGATTTTTAACTGTTAGTGACTAATCCAAATTGTAGAATGAGAGACAGAAATGTAAGCCAAAATAAATCTGTGGGCCAAATATGGCCTATAAGTTCATTTCCTTCTAGGTTTCTTTAGTCAAGATTCCTGAATTGTTATGGAATCTCTTTCTAAACAAAGACACTGTAAACCATTAACTCACCATATTTATCAAGTAGTATATTTTACACTCACATACCACCTAAAGATTCAGGCTTTAAATGACAAAGGTCTACGAGTTAGGGCTACCAGTGAAGTTGCTGTCACCAGTGGGCAGCAAGGTCAGTGGGTAGGGGGGACAATCCCTGTCCACTCAAGCCTCTGAAAGTACAGAGCCCAATGGCAGGTATCACAGCTTTGTGTCACTCATTCGAGTCAGTGTTTCTGTCTTTGCATGGCGGTGAGGGAGTCTGTGTGGCGATGGAGGATAAAGAGCATGTTCTGGGGGCAGCCTTGGTGGCTCAGCGGTTTAGTGTCACTTTCAGCCCAGGGCCTGATCCTGGAGACCTGGGATCAAATCCCGCATCAGGTTTCCTGCATGGAGCCTGCTTCTCCCTCTGCCTATGTCTCTGCCCCTCTCTCTCTCTCTCTCTCTCTCTCTCTCCCCCCCCCTCTCTGTGTCTCTCATGAATCAATCAATCAATCAATCAATCATTCAATCAATCTTTAAAAAAAAAAAAAAAGAGCATGTTCTGGACGCTCTGGTTTAATAATCCTCAGTCAGCCCCATGTAAGTGAGAAGTGACTTTCACTCCACAGTCATCATAGAGGCTTGAGTGCTTATAGTTTCCTTTAAGAAAAGCGGGAAGGGGGGATCCCTGGGTGGCGCAGCGGTTTGGCGCCTGCCTTTGGCCCAGGGCGCGATCCTGGAGACCTGGGATCGAATCCCACGTCGGGCTCCCGGTGCATGGAGCCTGCTTCTCCCTCTGCCTGTGTCTCTGCCTCTCTCCCTCTCTCTTGGTAACTGTCATAAATAAAAATTAAAAAAAAAAAAAAAAGAAAAAGAAAAGCGGGAAGGAAAGGGAGTGTTTTTGAGGGAGGGGTAGGCTTTTCAGGCTTTAAACGCTCTAGTATCAGATTTCTAGAGAAGTGATACAAATAAACATTTTCTAAACACAGACCACCAACAGAGGAGCAAAGGCAAGACAATGAAGCAAAGAGCCTTTTCAGCAAATGCTGCTGAACAACTGAACCTTCAAGTGCAAAGACAAACAGAAATCAACCCGGACCTTGACTTTAAACCCTTCACACAAATTAACTCAAGATGGATTACAGACCTAAATGTAAAAAACAAAACTAGAAAAGTCCTTGGAAGATAACAGGAGACACCTAGATGACCGTGGGTAGAAAGAGGACTTTTGAGATACAACATCAAAGAAACGATCCATGAAAGAAATCACTGAAGCCAACTTTGTTAAAATAAAAAACTTCTGCTCTGCAGGGCACTGTCAGGAGAATGAGAAGAAAACCCACAGACTGGGAGAACGTGTTTGCAGAAGACATAGCTGATAAAGGACTGTTGTCCAAAATACACAAAGAACTCACTCAGCAATAAGAAAATAAGCAACTTGATTTAAAACATGGGCAAAAGACCTGAGAGACTAACAGACAGATCACAAGATACACAGATGGCCAATAAGCACATGCAAGGATGTTCAACATCACTGGACATTAGGGAAATGCAAATTAAATGAGATACCACTATATACCTGTAAAAAATAGTCAAAATCTAAAATACTGACAACACCAACTGCTGGCAAGGATATGGACCTCTCATTCATGGATGGTGGGAATGTAAAATGACACAGCCTCTAAAGACAGTTTAGCCGTTTCTTACTTTTTACAGAACTAAATATACTTTTACTGTAAGATTTAGCAGTTGTAGTCCTTGGTATTTACCCAACTGAACTGAAAACCTCTGTCTACACAAAAACCTGCATACAGATAGTTTATAGGAGCTTTATTCATAAATTCTGAAACTTGGAACCAACCAGTATATCCTTTTGGTAGGTGAATGGATAAACTGTGGTATATACAGACAACAGAAAATTATTCAGCAATAAAATGAAATGAGCTATCAAGCCATGCAAAGACACAGAGGAACCTTACATGTCTATTACTAAGTGAAAAAAGCCAATCTTTCTGAAAAGGCTACATATACTGTATGACTCCCAACTACATGATACTCTGAAAAACGCAAAACTATGGAGCCAGTAAAAAGATCAGTGGTTGTCAAGGGTTTGGGGAGAGACGGGGATAAACAAGTGGAGCCCAGAGGATGTTTAGAGCAGTGAAACAACTCAATATACTATAATGGTGGATACATGACATTATAAATTTGTAAACTAGGGACTCTGGGTGACACTAATGTGTCAGTGTGGGGCCATCAACTGTAACAAATGCACCACTCTGTTGGGACGAAGATGGGGTGATCGTGGAAGGGAGGGAGTGTATATGAAAACATGGTACATTCTGTTCAGTCTTGCTTCAAACCTAAACTGCTCTCAAAAAAACAATTAATTTTTAAAAACCCATAGGCAATCTATTAGGAAAAAATAATCTAATTATTTATGTTAAAGTCAATTCTAGGGGAAAACCATTAATCCTTTCTCTCTGACTTGTTATTTACAATCAATTCTTTTGTTCTTCCCTTCAATCATCTATCCACTCCCCGCAGTAAGCAAAACAAAACCTTTAGAGGAATATATAAAACACTGTAAACTTCAGATCCTTTGTGGAAAGAGATGGGTAGGAACAAAGTGCAAGTGATTAACAATTCACAATGAGTAAGATTTTTTTTTTTTTTGAGTAAGATTTTTTAGTCTTTAAGACAATAAAAAGCCACATATAAAAAGGAGAAGGCTTTTTTTTTTTTTTTAGTATTTGAGCATATACTGTGAGACCATCCTCATCCATTTCCCTCCCTCCCTCCCTCTCCCTTCTGTACCCCAATACACACATTCATTCAATCCTCACAATTTTAAATCCCTTAGGATAAAACCTACTTTTGTTCTAGGTGCCCAACGTCAATAATTGCCCAATAAGTACTTGCTGAATAAATGAATGAATATTATTTCTCCCATTCTACGAGTGAGGACAAAAAGATTAATCACTTAACACTGTAAGTGGCTCCAGACAATATTTAAACATTACAATGAAAGAGAAGCACCATACTCCCCAGAAGAGCTAACACTTTAGAAAAGAGAGCACACTGTACTACGACTGCCTGCCAAACAAAGCTAACCTTCGTCCCCACCCAACCCTGCCCCTCAGACTCCAAGGCAAACTATCAGGGGTCTGGCAGGCAGACCAGCCAAAGAAAGACACACCCCCTGTCAACCTCCACCCTCATTTCCCCAACTTCCAACAGATCTCAGAAAACAGGCCATTAAAATATAGATTCTATCCTCAGAGACAGGAAACAGGAAAAGCATCCTTCAAAGAGAATCATCTAGAATTCTCAAAAATTTCACTTACTATCCCTAGTTACTCCACTAGACCAAGGGTCCTTAAAGAAGACCTCACCTATATTTCTGCAGCTCCAGCATGCTGCACAGCCTGGCACGCAACAGAATCCCTCAATAAACATTTACTCAAAGGATAAAATGTTAATAACAGAGAATTTTAGTGTACTGGACAGATAATCATCCTATACTTCCAAAATAACCTACCCGACTTACACAACTGTCAGCATAACCTTGCTGTTAGTTAAATGTTAGGCAACATGTTTGTACTGAAAACTCATCCTTTAACCCTTCAGAGGTACTTAATGTTTTTAAATCCTCATTATCCCCAATCCCTAAGAGAAGCTAAACAGTTTATGATTTATAGCATTGACAAGCAACATCTTTTGGAAGTTCTCCAGCACTTAACACGCATTCACTCACTAAAGCCTACGTAGTGGTGCTATTACTGTCCCAACATTCAAGCCAGGAGACTCAACTTGCCCGGTGCCCCACTGTCACTAGCTCCTGGAGGGCTAGTTCTTGGCAAGCACAGCTGCCCTCCTGCAGGCCCCACTCTGGGCACAGGGCACCCACAGAGGTTGGGGGGCAGTGGGTCCCCTTCTCCTGCAGCTCACTGCCAGGGATAGGACAGGCAGGTAACTTGTGACGCTGAGACCAGAGCCCTGATGAAACCTATAGGGCAGAGAGAGGGGGAGGCAGGGGAAGGGGCGGGGATGATTTCCTAGGCTTGGGTAGGAGAGGCCCTATCTGGCAGGGGGAAATCAGAGCAGAGGGGGAGGGAAGCACTTCTGAGGGCACGGTGCATCCAAAACTAGGGAATACAGGACACTCCCTCTAGAACATTCATTTCTTTTTTTTTTTTTTTTTTTTTTTTTACCATCTTAACCATTTTTAGGTGTACAGTATATTAAATACATTCATAATGTACAATAGAACATTCATTTCTTCAGCAAATATGACTCACCTACCTACTCTGTGCAAGGGCCACATCCGGGAGCAAACAGCAGGAACCATGGCTGAGCCGCACGACCTATCGAACGTCCACCCTAGAACGTTCCGGCCATAATGGCAGGTCCTCTCCCAAACTATGCATTCTATGCCAGCTTTTACATACCAGCCCATGGCAAGGCTCATTCATGTGTGCGGTGGGCTCATTATAAGCCTGGGGTTAAGTTAGAGAGTGTGTGTTGGAGAGAAGGGGAGGCATTTTAACAGTGTCATCAGTAAGGCTGAAAAGGTACCCCAAACTTTCTGAACAAGTATGTAAACTCCATGGAACCAGATTTTGGTCAGCTGAAGCAGTAAACAAGAGTGGAAAATCCCCTACTTAATGTGCGTACAACACAAACATTCCTGATGCTAAGGAAGATCTGGTGACAGTGCCAATCTCCTACAACAAGATGAAGTGAGCCTTCACTTTCTAAGAAACCTACTCTTGGCAAAGGAAAGTAGAGAGGAACATTTTCACTCTGTGAGTGGATGGAGATACTGAGTCTCAACAATTGGGGAGGGGGTGCCAGGGGAGGAAGAACCATTCCAGGGACAGTGTCACTCGCATTCAGCAGAGATTTCCATATTTCTCTCTCCACCCACTTCCTCCCTTACTTACTGGGCAGCCACTTGCAGCCCTGCCCTGGCCACGCACCAGAACAAAGTGATCCAAATGCCAGCCCAGCTTGTCTTTTAAAGTGGAAGTGCCTCAAACGGACTAAGCAGCTCCTCACCACTCATCAACCCTCCACCCCTCTGGACGTAGCTACTGAGTCTCCAGCAGTAAGCCATTACTAGTAACAGTCGTTAACTGATCCTTAACTTAGAAAAATGAAAATAAAACCATTCCTAAAAATAAGAATGGCTAACTGATTTTACTATTGACATTTATTTACCCATGGGCCTCCAGCACTCTAAGCTGAAAGGGAACATGATGAAAAAGTTCATGCAAGGTAACCCTACCTCAACTAATTCAAATGCTTTACTCCTCTGCTTCTTTCTTGCCCCATTCATATGAATGGACACATTTTACTGGGGTACCTTAACACCAGTCAAGCAGGGCAGGTAACACTTCAAAGTATTTTAAAACAATATATTCTCAGTACTGCATTTTATTTATTTTTTTATTTACTTATTTGAGAGAAAGAACGAGCAGGGATGAGGGGCAGAGGGAGCAGCAGACTGCCAGCTAAGCAGGGAGCCCGATGTGGGGTTCAATCCCAGGACTCCGGGATCATGACTTGAGCCAAAGGCAGCCACTTAACGGACTGAGCCACCCAGATGCCCCTCACTACTGCATTTTAAATTATAATATCTAAGTTAACTTTGCTTTGAATTCTGTGGCCAACACATCTAGCCGTCATTCTTGTCCTCTGAGTCCTCGCTTCCTATTTAATATCCTGCACCACTAAATAATTAATAATCCAATTCTAGAAAGAGGAGAGATTCAATTCTATACACCAAAGGCAACAGTATTTAATCAGTCACACCCAGAACTTTCTACTCCTGCTAGAGCCACAGCACATGCCCAGTCTCCAAGTCCTTGCACTCCTCACTTTCAAATCTTGCCTCTATTTCTAAATAGAATTGCAACCCCTGCCCCTGTGTGTACCTGTGTTTGGTTGGGAAAAGGAGAAGCAGTGAGAGCTGTGATGGGTGGAGGTAAAGGGATAACCACTGGGGGGCTCTGAAAGTCAAAATTCTATTTTCAAAAGTACACTTTTGAAAAGGATGCCAAAAAGATATCATCTACCTCTTTGTCCAAAGTTTCTATCAGATTCCACAATATATACCTTATAATAAAGATCAAGTACAAGGACATAAAGGGGGATTTCACAGATGAAGTGTAGTCTTACATACAGGATTTCTTGTTGGCACCATAAGCCCTGTGATTCTTAAAATGCCATTTTGTAGAAATACTTAAATCACCCATGATTTCGATTTTTACATCTTTTTTAAGTATTATAAAGCAGTATGCATTCATTATAAAATACTGAAAAGAGGGAGAATCACTTATAAACCTACTCTGGGGACATGTGAAAAATATTTGTTCCAATGCACATTTATAGAAGGTAACAAAACCAAATGTACTCTTTAAGCTATGTAGTATGTATATAATTATATCTCATCTGACTAATAATTCTACTTCTATCTTATTTTTCTGAAATAGTTAACAACATTAACTGCTAACTAAAATCAAGCTTCACTGGGGCGCTTGCATTGCTCAGTGGGTTGAGTGTCAGACTCTTATTTCAGCTCAGGTCATGATCTCAAGGTCATGAGATGGAGCCTTGTGTCAAGGCTCTGTGCTCAGTGGGGAGTCTGCTGGAGATTCTCTCCCTCTCCCTCCCACTACGCTCACTTTCTCTCTCTCTGAAATAAATAAAATATTTAAAAAATAAAATAAAATAAAGCTATCCTACTATTTGTCAATCAGAACTTTTTAACCGAAGAAAAAAGGACACTAAAATTATAAGCTACAAGAAAAGCAAACATTTCACAAAAGTGAGAAAACTTAAAGGAATAAATTATATGTTGACCAAAGGGTAGAAGTATAATTTTTTTTAAAAGGCAGAGTGGGTAACAAGACAATTGCACATAGAATCAAATTCAAGTTGCATATTATCTTGACCCAAGTTAGTCAACAAATTATCTATAAATATACAAAGTAGATGTGTATGTGACATAAGCATACTCTAGTTAAACAATGTATCCCTCCTCAAACCCCATAAATATGTAACTGCACTGCAAGAAATAAAAACCTCTTTCTTCCCCAGCCTCTCGGTCAGGTATTTCTGGAGTCCCCATATTGACGTTAAGTGCAGGTGTCAAACAGTATACAGTATACTGTGCCATTGCAAAAAAAAAAAAGGAGAGGGGTGAGGTTTATTACACAGTCCATGTTCACTGGTCAAAACCAGGAAAACTCTGCAAGGTAAAATGAAACAAGAATTCTATTCTTAATACCCAGCTATAACCACTGTTACTATCTTAGGGTCCAACTGATGTCAAAAATAATTTAAATGTGAATGCTCTGGTTTCTTTTCAAATGCATTAGTCTAACATGCTAAAATGTTGCACTGGGTGTAAGCCTAGCAATTCACAATGAACAACAGGCCTATTTCTAGAATACAAAGGAGCAGTGCATGTTTAGTTTTAATCATTTTACTCTCTGTTTTACCTTACTCACAAGTTTGTAACTAAGCAAATAACTGAAGAATCACAAACTTTGCTCTATTTCTTCCCACAAAGGGTTGTGTTAATCCAATTAAAGATTTTCCTTATTTATTGATAAATTTGACTGCAAGCCCATTAATTATATTCCTTCTTTAAATATCAGGTTCAACTTTGATAGCTACCAGTAAGGCATTTATTTCCAATTCTCCAAATGCAAATTTAATCGCAAACACTTTCCCAGTCTCCATGCTATGGTAGGGGCAAAGCTAAAAGCGACATAACAGAAATTTAAAAGGAGACACCCTAAAGGAAACCTTCCCATTCAGATGGATTTGCTAGTTTCATACTGTATTTTGAGAATATTCCCCCAGGTCCTTACACCCTTAACCATTAGAGCCAGAATACTTTTCCAGGAGAGCAAAACTTAGGTAAAATATCTACAGACAGCCCAAATGATGGCATTTATACAAAGTTAAATTATAAGAGCATCACACAGCACAACAAACATAAAACCAGAACTACAAATGAAATACACCTGATGGCCGGTTCCTGACAGGCAGTGATTCTTGCCAATGGAAATGCTGGAGAGAAAGCCTATTTTGTATTTGGATCTCATACTAGGAGCTTTTTAACATAAAAGGTAAAAAATTAAACTGCACTGCACAATTTTATCTCTTCAATGTCTGACCTCGGTCTGCTTGCCATGATTTCCACCAGTGATACTGTAACACTTTGCACTTACAAGCTGAGTGAAAGAAACTCAATCCACTACTCCACAAGAGGGAGGAAAGGCAACTCTGGATGCACAGGTTCATGACAGGATGTAAAGGCTGCTTTCAATCTTGTGGCAACCAACTGTGACCTGCCTGCCAGGATATAGGCTCCCTTCCACCTGGTGACAGGCTGTATGGCCTGGCTCCAGCCGCTGGCCCCACATAGTTAGGTATGACCCAGGTTCTCTTCCACAATGTGAATGGAAGCGATGTGCTCCCCCTTTCAGCCAGTGCCCTCCTCCAAGGCCTGGCTCTATCTCCCCAGGCTCTTGTCCCCTCCTCCTGTGGCTGTCCGCTGTTGGAAACCAGCCGTTGGAAACCAGAAACCGGAGGAAATCGGAGCCCTCTAACTAGGCAGTTGAGGATGATGCCACAGGCGACCAGAGAAGCAGGAAATGTCGGTGCCTAACTGTAAGGAACAGAGTCCCTATGATCCTGGAATACCTACGCCCCACTGTTACCCAAAAAAGAAGTTCATGTCTCTCTCAGCTGCATTCCCCAGGTGTCTGATATAATGGTTAGCCCTTTAGTGAGTCACACAAGATGTAAATGTGCCTCTGTATTCAATGCATGAGCCAATGAACAAACTATGATTTAGATGCAACTTTACAGGATGACATCTCACAAAAAACACAAGGCAACTACTACTACTACCCTCTGAGTAGTATTTTACATATTATTTCAAGTAACTCATGCTGGCCCTAGGTACAAGTGACCCACGAACACAGCTTCGAACTGTGAGGGGCCACTTACACACAGATTTTTTTCAATAAATACTGAATAGTCCAGTAAATGCATTTTCTCTTCCTGAGAATTTTAATGTTTTCTGCCCTCTAGCTTCCTTTATTGTAAAAATACAGTAAATAACACACAGAACACACAAAATAAGTGTTAATCAACTATTTGTTATTGGTAAGGTTTATGACCAAGAGTAGGGTGTTGACAGGTAAGTTCTGGGGGAATTAAAAGTTATTCGTGGGTTTTCGACTACATGCAATGGACTGTCAGGGCGCCCCCAACCCCTACAATGTTCAAGGGTCAAATGTATTATCCCCATTTTACAGACATGAAAAAGAGCTTTGAGGAACTAGCTAAACTGACACGGAAACAGAGAGTAATAGCAGAGTCAGGAACCCAAACACCCACGTCTGCATCTAGAGCGGAGGTTGGGTCCCCAGGCCAAAATCTGAACTTGGCCTGCTATTTGTTAAAAGTTCTATCAGGACACAGCTGTGCGCCTTTGCTTGCTGTTGTCTCTGGCTGCTTTCCTTAAGTCAGGGACCCTATGTCCTACCAAAGCCTAAAATATTTCCTGTCTGGCCCTTGACAGAAAGAGCTCACTGACCCCTGAACTGGGGACATTCACCATCACAGGTGCCTCCACCAATGGATGAAGGCCATGCACGTGCAGACTCTTGTCTACACAAAACGCATTTCTCAATGTGGTGTTCTCCCCACGAAGTTCACCTTCCCATGTACAGCTGATGATATGTCCTTGCTTTCTGCTCCCTGACTCCATCCAGACCTACCACCAGTCTTGACCTGTGTCAGGTTGTGTCTCCCTGATGCACCACATCATGTCTATGGAAGTCAACACTTCCAGTTTCCTACCTTTTCAGTGCTAACAAAACTCCTTCCCCCAAAAAAGGAATTTCAAAGTTAAAATTTTATGCAAGTTGTTCAAAAACCAACATATTTGATTCAAGCTAAATTAAAAACCTGAAACTATGAACACCAGAAGCAGAATACACAATGAATCGAATTCCACATGACTTATACTTTGTGGTATACAATCGTTCTACTTCGGTTTTGGGCATAAGAGGCAGTTTCAAGAAACTAAAAACAGACGCAGCACTCCTCAAAATAGAACCCTCCAAGACCACGGACCAGCAGGGTACATTCATTTTATCCCTGTTTCTAACCAGCTTTCTAGCTGCATCAGCAACTAGATATGAATGAATCACAGAAGCTCTCAGAAGCACCACTGTGAATAAGGGACGAGAAAAAGTGACTTCATACACACAATTCACTTCACTACACACCAGGCACAGCTGTCCAGTTCTCCATAGCATGAAATAAATACTTCTATTTTTTTTTTTTAAGATTTATTTGAGAGAGAGAGTGAGCAAGCACAAGCAGGGGGAGGGGCAGAGGGAGAAGGAAAAGCAGACTCCCCAATGAGCAGGGAGCCCAACATGGGGCTGGATCCCAGGACCCTGAGATCATGACCTGAGCCAAAGGCAGACGCTTAATCCACTGAGCCACCCAGGTGCCCCTGAAGTAAATATTTTTAATTCCAAATATTCATTATAACTCAGGTGACAACCTAGATTGAGTAAGACACAGTATTTTCACCACTTGGAGTCATTTCGAGCCAGCATACTTCGAGTTCTTTTTTGATTTTTATGAGTTTCAACGTAAAACAAAATAAGACATTTGAACAAAAAAGGAAGACTGGCTATAAATAAGATTATTAGGGTCTGCTGTGCTATAATATGGAATGCACCTGGTAAGTATGATGTGGAAGGCACTGGGAAACCAGAGCCTGCTCTCACTCTGTCACAGGCTGTCTGACCTTAGGCAAGTCTCAATTTAACTGTCAGATAAAGGAGCTAAACACGAAAGTCCCTTTCAGGGTTCCAAACTAGGGTACACTAACAATATGGATAAAACTTGAAGGATCATTTGAAGAGGATTCTGCAGTACAAAAAATAGGCATGGATAAGGACAACTGGCTGCTCTCTGCCTCCCACCGGCACCCTAGTCAGTGACCAGACTCTGGGCAAGGCAGCCCTGCGTCTTTCCGAAGCAACCACCCTCCCACAGCTACCAGGCAGGCTCTTAGTTCGTTCAGGTCCTCCTCCTTCCTCACCTGGCTGCAGCACAAACCTGCTTGTCTTCCCCACCTCCAGCCTTACCTTCCTCCAAGCCTGCTGGGGTGCTCTCAAATACAGAACCCCGGTCATGTTGCTGGCTTGCTGGGAATACTTCAATCCACTGAAAGAACTGCTCTGTGTGGTCCCTAGGTTCCCTTCACATTCCAGCCACCACCACCAGGCCCAATTCCATGGCAGCTCTATGGCTGAGCCAGCGGGTTCTCACTCTCCATACATGTCGATGTGCAGGCATGGTCAGCCTCCTGGACTCAGTCCCCAAAGGGACTGTGTACTTTGTCACATAATACCCCAGGTGTGCCCATGAGGGTGTATGTGTGTGTGTGTGTCTTGGGAGAGACTATGAGGAGAGACAGAAGATCAATCTCCTTTATTCTTCTTACAGAGCACCAATTCTCCACCATCTGGGATTCTGATGCACATCCCTGGCAAAAGCCACCATATAAAGAATATAACGAGGCTGGTGTTTGGACAAATGGACCTCAGGCAGAGTTGCCTACTCCTCCCCTCACCTCTTCCATGAACATCAACATGGAGGCACTCTGGCGGGAAGGACCACCTCTCAGATCCTATGTAACAAAGTAGGGGACAAATGGATAGACTGGAAAGCACTACATAAGAAAGATGCTTAAGAATGGGTACAAGGTTGGCTAGCAATCCCAGCCTCAATTCTTAATGTCCTTCTGGGGCCAGCCTGCTCCATTTAATTAATGAGTGGAGAAGTGGGGCTCCTTTCCAGCAGATGACAGGGCAAGTGGGGAGGGCAGGCAGGAAGGCACTGAGTCAAAGGAAGCAAATCTCAGCTGAAGGTTACAGCTGTGAGTCACGAGATGGAGTGATTACAAGAGGTTAAGAGTACCAACAGCAAGGAAGAAATGCAGACAGGCGTTCCCTGGCAGCGCTGGTGGCCCTGAGCTGGTAGGGACTGCCCTTTTCATTTGAGGGAGATATTCTCGGAGAACAGGCTAACGAGATGGAAAGGAAGGAAAGGAAGATTGTCACCTTCCACCTTTCCTGAGCTGAGCCCAAGAGAGAACAGGAGGCTGTCTTTATGCCTGCCTGGCAGTGTACAGGAGGGCTTAGACATGATCTCAAGTTAGCAGCAAGCCAACCAGGGCCATCACCACAGGGGAGGACAATGCTCAGCCCCCTGCTTACACTGGAGCTTTCAATCTGAGCTAATACAATGGGTCGGGCTGCATTCCATGAGCTTTAGCAACTTCAGACACTGCTTCTGAAAAGTTCTCCTCCTACCCAGCCTGCCAGGGAGGAAGAAGGCAGAGATCTAAAAGGGGGCAGTGAGGCCTGAGGCTTAGGGGTTCAATCTGCAGTGAAGGACCAGGGCATCAGTGACCACTGGCAGCACTCCTTGGTATAGATGGAACAAGGTGACACCAATCTAGGGTGTTGGCTTTTTTTTTTTTTTTTTTTTTTTTTACTTTAAAAAGGCTGATTCATAAATAGTATTTTGCATGTTTAGGAATTTTGGAGAGGTTTAAGGCTTAAGGATAAAAATTATAAGAGGAGGACCAAAACTTAAAAGGAAGCTATTTAGTAGAAATCAAATAAGGAAAAAAAAAATACACAGTATTGATGAGACAACAGGTTGTTTTTGCATCTTAGATGGTTTTTTCCCCTACCAGCACAAAGGAGCTATAATTCGTTGGGAAGTGCCATGGTCTGGGTTTATCTTCTACATAGACCTAGATTCCTTTCTCTTTTTTTTCCTCCAACTCTATTTTTGCACTACATAGAAAGGCAACTTGTTTCCAGAAGAAAACCATTAATAGTATCACCTACCGTATGAAAATAAAAAATGTGATAATAGGATTCAGTAACAGCTATTTTCAGATCAAGGAAACAAGGAAACAACTACAGATCAACTCTACTGAGGACTGTACACCTAAAACCAAGCTTGACAATGGAATGTGCTGGGTTCCACAGAGCCATAAGCCCCCGAAAGAGAGAAGTGGCAGGGTGAAGAATACAGAAGGGCAGGCACCCAGGGGGCACTTGGTAGATCCTGTGCACAGTCCCCCCAAGCCACACACCACCTCCACCCATTCCACAGGTGGAGGATATACACCCAAGAGAATAGGACAACAGAGCACAAGGGAGACACCACTTAATCTCAATACAAAGGCTTCCCAAATTTCTAGTCACTCAAATGACTGCTGAGAAAGTAAACAATTCCCCAAACCCCCACTATAGAGAGGCTGGGCATAAAAACTACCACCTGGTGGAGTAAAGAATATCATCACTAGAAAAAGAGAGTAATCAATTCAGGTAATGCACGCTAAAATTAGTGGATGGCAGCTAGAGGAGAAATAGGATAGGTCTCAAAAGATCTCCCTATAAAATACGAATTAAAAGGGGAAAACAGTAGTCTTACAACAGAGACTTAGCAAGAGATCAGTTAATTTTGCCAGCTGGAGTCACAATGACATGGTGTGCCTCCTGACATGACGCACCAAGGGGGACACATGTCACTTAGCCAGGGACCCAGCAAATAAACCCAAACTGAGGGACGCTGCAGGATAATTGACCAGTACTTTTTGACAATGTCAAGGTCATGAATGGCAAAGACAAGGTCAAAATTAAAAGACATTTAAGAGTAAGTGCTGCATGTGACCCTGAACTGCACTTTGGATGGTATTTTTTTGTTTGGTTTTAGTTTGTTTGTTTTTGCTATCAAAGATGTTATTAGGACACTGGTGATATAACAATATTATGTTGATGTTAATTTCCCAGTTTTGATGATTACACCGTGTTTACATAATTAAATGTTCTTCTTAAGAAATACACAATGAAGTATTTAGGGGCAAAAAAGAGTATTATGTCTACAAATTACTTTCAAATGGTTCAAGAAAGAATAATATATACAAATAGAGAAAAATGAAAAATGGTAAGGCTGATGTAGAAAATGTTAACCATCAGAGAATCTGGGTGAAGGGCATATGGGAGTTCTTTGTACTATTCTTTATTTATTTTTTTTTTTTTTTAAGAATGCTTTCTTGTAGCTCCAGTTTGCTAATTTTTTTTAAACATTTTTTTTTAAGATTTTATTTATTCACTCATGAGAGACACAGAGAGAGAGAGGCAGAGACACAGGCAGAGGGAGAAGCAGGCTCCATGCAGGGAGCCCGATGTGGGACTCCATCCGGAAACTCCAGGATCACGCCCTGGGCCGAAGGCAGGCGCCAAACCGCTCAGCCACCCAGGGATCCCCCTCTTTGTACTATTCTTGTAATTGATCTAAGTCTAAAATTATTTCAAAATCTAAAATAATTAGCAAAAAGAGAGGTCAAAAATGATAGTGATGGTTTTTTGCAATACTACATAATCCATCCGCCTACAAATAAATCATCCACTATGGTTAAGAGATATCTTAAACATTCTTTAGCAGTTCAAAGAAATTTTCAGCAGTGTAAAGCAAGAAGCTTTTGATCTATAATCTGTTTTATTAAACCTAAGGTTTCAATATTTAATCTTTTGGATTTTTTTTCCCTTTGTCTTTTCTTTCTTTCTTTTTTTTTTTTTTTTTTTTTAAATAATCAACATGGCAATACTTCATTATATTCTTTGAGATTTCCTGGACAAAAACCTGTTACTATCTCTGTCTCTGTCTCTAATTCATCCTTTTTTGCCTGCTGTGTAGTGAGCATGACATCAATTTATTATAACTAATAATTTACAGTGCCTCCTAGTCACCAAATTACCACCATACATACTGATGATTCGGAGGGGAAAAAACTCAGTATGTACTATTAGAACCAGCATACTCAGCAGCTGTTCAAGAAAAAGACTGGTTCTTATATTTCCCCTTAATATAAAGTAGCCATCAATCTACATGGATTCTACAGAGCTTCCTGATAACTAAAAAATATATTTATATATAGCTCTACCAAATACTATTTTAGCTACGCACTGAAAGATAAATATTCAAACTTAAAGGGAACTGTGATAACAAAATGCTAAGTATCTGGCATTTCTACTGAAGACTATTAGTTATCCGCCACTCTGATACTCAGATACACAAATCCACATACACTTACTCTGCTCAAAGCGGCGAAGTTTAATTTTGAAGATAGTTCCATGATAATTTGCACTATCTCCCATGCCCCTGGTACAGTTCTGTTTTCTATTTCAAGTGCCAACAGCTAATATGTTCCACTCTTAAAATAACAGTATTCAAGGGCACTGATTCTTAATGGATGTTACGTAGTGTTTGCATGACTAAACAAGAAGTTTAATTTCAAACTCAAATCCAACGTGCCCTCCTTTCTCGTCTACAGGCAGTCTCTGAGCAAAGAAAGAGGTACAATCCAGTAAACAGACTAGGGCCACATAGGCATGGTCAGGCTGACGTACCGGGCATGAGATTAGCGAGACCATGGAACACTTGACAGATCTCAAAGCAGCAGAGCACCAATTCCTGGGTGTTTGTTTTTAAAAAGTCTTAAGGTCCATGAAAGGAAGCCACTAAGCCTTGGAGACAGAGTGGCGGATGGGAGTGGGGTGGAGGGCACCTCACAACATCCTGGACAGTGAGTAAGCAGCTCTTCATCAGCTGGTTTATTAATTCACTGGGCCCTGATGATGGAGGGATATTAAGTGCTGTGGTCACAATTGTGATGTGTCCTATGAAAATGGTTTCGAACAGAAGCATTTATGTGCGCTAACTACATACAAGTAACACTTCAGAAAATAAACCAATAGCGATCACATTGTTCACTGAAAGAATATGGTGCCCTATATAAGTTAGTGTACTATGGGAGCTAGGAAAGAGAGTGATGTTAGACCACATCAATAAACTGGCTACAGAAAAGCATCAAGGATTAAAATATACTATACAACCTATGAGAAAAGAAACAGTTTTTTCATTTTTCTTTGCACACAGAAGGATCCTAAAAGCAAGGAAGAATGAATGAATATTCCCACAGTTCGGGAGCATAGCCTAAAGCAGTCCTCCAATAAATAATACATTTCTCATTTTTACTCTTAAAAATTCATACAAGGGCAGCCCCGGTGGCTCAGCAGTTTAGCGTCACCTTCAGCCCGGGGCCTGATCCTGGAGACTCCAGATCGAGTCCCACATCGGGCTCCCTGCATGGAGCCTGCTTCTCCCTCTGCCTCTCTTTTTCTTTAATAAATAAATAAAATCTTTAAAACAAAAATTCATACAAGTTTGCATTATACTCTATGATATCCATGTCTGTGTCACTATAACATCTCTCCATCTCCCAAACTTGATGTACCATTAGTGTTCTGGGGACTTAAGCCACATTTATCCTCTGGCTACTCACTACCACTGTAGCGTATCAGCATACACCTAGATCCCCTTTTGGAGAAACCTGGCTTGAAAATTAAAATCTTATGCACAAAGCAACAAGATCAGACATAACAAAACCAAAAGCAAAGAGACAAAATTCGGGGGGGGGGGGGGGGGTGAAATCTTAATTGACTTAATTGACTATTTGAAACAAATCTTATCTAGTCCATTTCTTGGAAACAGCCCACTCCTGACAAATGTTTTTTATATTAACATAGCATTTACAGTCAAAAAGAAAAAGAAACCACTCACTACCTAAAATGGGAATAAAAGGTTTTTCTTCTATACCTCATTTTTTGGAAACAAAAAATCGTTGGCTAAAAGAGGAGGAAAGAGTTACACCCACATAAAACTTCAGAATGGGAAGAATTAGTACCAAGTGCTTCTCAATTTTGCCAACTAACAACAGTATTTTAAAAATTATTCATTCCAATTTTGAGAGTACAACTCATGATGCTGGCTGGCTGTCAACAGCTATACCCATTAGTACTTTATACAATATTTCATTTCGAATGTTAACAAAATACTTTTCTTAAACCTTAAAGTACTTCTATCATCTTCCCTGTCTATGCTCATTTGTCAATTAACTGCGTCATATAGAAGCCTCTAAGAGGAAGGCAGAAATGGTTAAGGCAAGACCCAATCAACTAGGAAAAAAACCAAGTCAAACATGTGGTGCAAAGAAACACTCAAAGAAAATCGATCTTCAGAGAACATATATCAAAACAAGAATACCGTTTTGCTGAATTTACCAATTGATTGTAGAAATCCTCTTACAGAGGGGACTATGTTGCTAGGTGACATGGCCAGATACCTAGAATTATAGGTACAGTTATACAAGCCTATTTCAAAATGGAATTAGGCATCCTGCCCTCCTTCCACTTTTTCCTTGAAGTAAAGGTAAAAAGATCCAGTAAGACAGGGCCCAAAAGGCGGGGGGGGGGGGGGGGGCTTGCCAGGAGCAGTCACCCAACACAGGGTGTTGGAGCCTGAAGGTAAGGCACCTGTCTGTACGCTGGTGTCACAGAAACAGCAGACTGATTACATACAATGGAAATTTATCCAATGAGTAAATATATCTGAGAATAATGAGAGTTAGATGCCTCAAATGTCAAAGAAGAGATGAAAATATGAAAAGGGAGGTAACAAGAATAATTTTTTTTAGTGTTGAAATGAGATTTGGGGTATCAGTGTGAACTCATTGATATAGATAGACACACACACAGGCACTCTAGTTCACTGAACAGGGCTGGGAACAGTGATACTCCAACGGCAGTGAACACACCTAGAGCCTAGATCTTGGCTTCTAGATATTTTTCCTTAAGAGGAACCAGGGTGCCTTAGAGAAATGGCAGACTGCAGATCTATGGCAGAGAAAAATATAAGAGTCTGAAATATTCTGTTGTGCCAGAGAGCAAGAAATCGTCCCAAGAATGACAGAGACAGGTCAGAAAGCCACAGAAACCAGCATGAAAAAGTCTGCCATTCATGAATTTGGGATGATTTAAACATAGAAAAATAAGAGTAAAAGATTACAACCCAATAGCCAAGATATGGAAGCAACCCAAGTGTCCACTGATTTGATGAATGGATAAAGATGTGGTTTACATGTCCAATGGAATATTACTCAGCCATAAAAAAAGAATGAGAACTTGCCATTTGCAACATGGATGAAGCTAGAGTTATACTGAAAGAAATAAGTTAGCCAGAGAAAGACAAATACCATATGATTTCACTCATGTGACATCTGAAAAAGAAAACAAAGAAAAAAAGGGGGTAAATAAAACATCAGATTCTTAAATAGATCAAATTGGTGGTTACCAGAGGGGAGGTGAGTGAAAAGGGAGGTAAAATAGGAAAAAAAAAAAAAAAAAGGATTATAACCCATCGAGTAAAATAGGAACACAAGAATATACACTCACACAAATAGATATATGGGAAAAATAAGCTTTTCCTTACTTTCAACTAATAAAAGAAAGAATGGAATTAGAACAGCGCCATTTGGCAATCATTACAGTAATACTGCATTCAGCCAAGAGACACTGATGGTTGCTAAAACTAGCAGCAGTGAGTTTGATGAGGAACAGGATCTTTACACAGCCTTAAAGCATCTCTCCACAATGACGCTTCTTAATTAGAAAAAGAAAGTTACTTTACAGTGAAGAAAGCCAGCAGATACCACCTCAATCGAGAGGTCAGTGTTAAAACAGCACCAATGACAGAACAAATCAAAATCACAAATTGCTAGAATAAAAGAAGAACACAGCATCACTTTGGTAGTATTCCTGCCCCAAATGCACAACTTGGATCTAATCATGGGGAAACAATAAGCAAATCCAAATGGCTAAACCCTCCACAGGCCTGTAATCCCCCCAAAGTGTCAAGGTCTAAAAATCAAGGAAAGAAAGACTGGGGAACTATTTCAGATTGCAGGTGATCAAAGAGAACACCCAGAGCATTGAAAATGCCATCCATTTTCACAGAATTTCAATTCATACGATTTTAGAAAAATGACAAAGGGATATGTACCTGGAATGCCATGTAGCTTTTTCTGTTTATAAGGAAAAAGGGTTAAGTTAAGAATCTTCATCACGGATGTTTCAAGACTGGAAATTGTTATACAAATTCAATGTTCCATAGGAAAAAAACCTGCTAAACAAAAATCATAAACACAAAGTCAGTTGCTATGCAACAATAATGAAATATGTTTGCATGAAGTCAACAAAGAAGGAGAAAAGGAGTGAAAAAGAAATCTTTTCTAGGCTAAATTTCCAGGATCAGCTATATACAAATAAGAAAAGGCTCCAATATGCAGACAGATTTGTTTAGAACGTACACAGTGGCACACTTCAGCTTACTGGAAGGTGTGGGCAGATATAGGGTTATGTTACACATGAATCTAATGGTATGTGATTAATTTGCATTGAAAGACAATTTAGATGGCAAGACCAAGATAGAAAATATAAAAGGTGCCTTCAGCTTTGTAATTTCAACTCTTTAAGATTCCTAACAGGTTAGTGCTGTTAAAAATACTGATCAAGCTTCTCCAAGTACTTGCCTTTAACTTCTAGTCTAATATTTCTCTTCCCCCATCTACCCACTAGCCCTGGTAAAACTTTCTGAAGGCTTCTAGTAAGAAGCATGGAAAGGAAAAAAAGGAGAGGGAAAAAAAAAGCTCAAATACAAGCTCTGTTTTTAAAGTTGGTATAAGATTTGACTATAATTACTCATTAAACAGTTTGTGATTAGACAGTACCTTTTATGGGTCAGGTCTTTTGAACATGTGGCTACAGGCATACTATAGCGGTAATTTTGCACAGCACGCACAGCAGAACCACTCAGAAGGAAAAAAGGCCGAAGGCTCTAGCACATCTCAACATCAGCCTCTTTATATCAGCCCATACTCTTGTCACTACAACAACAGTGCATTTGACAGAAAAATACACCCTGATGTAAGTAACAATCCGGCAGTTGATACCAAGATACCTACATGGGTGTCGGAAAAGCACTGCTTAGAATCTCAGGTCCTGTTATCTTTAAAATCAAAAATAGTTTCTGTCAGTCAAGAGAAACTGGGGTCAAAGTTGTAATAATATAATAATTAAGAAGACTGCAGGGGAGGGGCAAGCGAATACTGCATCTTAAGCGCAGAGGTGTAGTGGAGAGTGGCGACTTCAGGTCACTGAGCACCTCCTATTTCTCCCATCCCCACATGCATCCAACACAAATTTACCAGGGCCTGTGCACATCATATAAGCACTATAGTTTTTACCTTCCCTTTTCCAGGAGACACAGACCGTGCCCAGGTCTGCATCAGCCTCACCCCACAAACTGTGTCTCCCTCCAACATCTTTAAAAAAAAAAATGATTTGCAATCGGGTACATCCTCTGTAATTTTAATAAATTTTTATACACTTTGGTACATTAGATGATGTACAAAGAGCTGAAAATCCTAGGAGAAGACTATAACTCATGGAGCCAGTAATTTAAGGTTTTCTGGAGTATACTATCAATATAAGCCTACAATGTCAGGGCAAACTTCAGTTTGAAAGGCCATTAAAAAATGGAGGGGAAAGTATGCAATGTTTAGAAGCTACTGAGTAAACTCTTCAAGGAGCTGCAAGGGCATGGACGCTCACATAATTTTAAAATATAGAGATAAGTAAATTCTTCCAAAACAATTGTTTAAATCAAAATAATCTCCAACTGTAAACAGATTTAGAGTATTCTCATGCCAGCATTCTTACTACATGCTTCTAAATCACTGCTCTATGACCTTGGACCTCAGTTTTCTTATCTGTAAAATGGGGATAACAGCACCTACCTCCTTGAATTATTATGAGGACAAAACGAATTTGTATGTGTAAAGTTATAGGGGTCAAGCACTCATTTAAGTATTAAATAAATCCTTGTGATTATTAATACCATAACATAAGTAACACTAGTCTCTGTCAAATTTGCCACTTTATTAATTTTTCTAAGAATTCAAACTGTCTGGAACCCTTCCCTCACATATCTTCCCTAGCTAACAACCACCTTCAACCCTTACCTCACCTTTGTATATCTATCTGTCCATCCATCTATCCTTCCCTCCATTTGTATTTACTCAGTTATTGGACGCCTGCTACATGCCAGGGACTGTACTAAGAACTGAGAGCATGGGAACAAAACTTGGTATTCAGAGACTATTCTCATTCTACAGTCAAGCACTCTCACAATGCAACAGGTTGGTAAGCAGTAGGAAATCCACAACTTCCCCCACCTCAAGTTTCTCATATTTCGGCACCTCTTAAGCTGGGGTGTGACTTAGTAAGAAAGCACTCTGGCACAGTTATTAGGTGGCAGTGTCTTCCTTCCAATGGTCCACAGAACAGTGGTGTGTCCTACGATGGAAGGCATCAATGAAATATGGCGAAGTTCCACTCTCAGGTGCCAAAGGCTTGATTTATTTGCTCCGACCAAATCTGAATTCTTGTCCTTTGCTAAACAAATCATAAGTCTGCTTCCTTTCCATGGCTTTTTCAAATTTTGAGTTCAGGTGAAACAATAATTCTGTGACCATGCATTTCAGGGAGATAAGACGTAGATTTTAGGGTCCTCTTTCAGCAGAAGTAGCAACTTCCATAAGAGCATGACTGACATAGCTTTTCAACTCCACTAAAATATACTTTATTCTGCATCCACTTTTTTCCACCTAGTTTTGTAACTTGAGATCTTGAAGAAAATATACAGTCCCTATTTCTTCTATCACACCAAGGAATGATATTTATTACAAGTTCACTTGGATGGATCAGGCAATGTAAGCTGGGTATATATACCTCCCTTGTACAAATAAACAGTGGGAATCTTTAATGTCTTCATTGTAATGATCTTATTGCAGGTTACAGAAGGCTCAGTTCTTCCACAGTTTTTCCATACAAAGGCCTGTTGGTTTATGTGTTAGAGGAATTAGGTGAAAAAAATTTTGTTAAAACATCAAGGAAGTCCACATACAGCAGGCTGCATGGTGGATGCCCTCAGCTCCTAAAGTAAAAACTACCCACTTTTGTCCATCCATCTTTGCAGTCTAATTTCTCACTGCTCCAGTTATACTAAAGCCACATGTAGTTTCCACGGCAGGTTGGACTGTACCATATCCCTGTGACTTCATACTTACTGTTCCCTTTGACAGGATGCCCATCCTTGTAAGAATGGGAACATCTTCTTGGGTCAGTCAACAAGGCTCTGGGAAGAGTCCTGTCCATGTGGACTTCTCCCTGCCACCCACTCCTCTACCCCAAGCAGTCTGTTTCTGGTTTCCTAGAACATCCTATTCCTAGCTCTGTTATTAGTACCATTTCTCTCTGAGATGTGTGATTACACATGATCTCTGTACGTGTATAGCCTGTAGGACTACAAGCTCCTTGAAAGTAAGGTTCTTGTCTTATCCATCTTTGATCTTCTGCCTGGCTGAAAGAAGAAGAATGCTTTTTACTCTTACATTAGTCTGTACTACTTCTGTTAGATGGTAAAAAGGTCCTATAAAAAAAAATTCCAGTCTTTGCAAGAAGTATTTTGAATTCTACCACTGGCACTTTATCTACCTATAAAGGGGAAGGGGTTATGGCTTGCACTATAACAGCCTTTGCTGTGGGAAATCATCAGAACGAAAGCAAGTTGACTTTAAATATTTAAAGTTGACTTTAAAATATTCCCAGGTGTTGCTATCTGACTACCCTCAACTTGGCTCCATCTACTCCTTACCCTTCTCATCTCACCCCTTCCCACCTGAACCTACTGAATTCGTAACTCATCCTTTACACACTCCCTCACAGAGGCTGTCCTGCTCACCAGCTGAGGTCAGGCATTCCTGCTCCACATGCCAACAGCTCTCTGTACTTTGTCTTCGAAAGATGGAGAACCCATGCTGTAAAGAATGATATAGTGCCTTTGCATAGATGTATGCTCCAGAGCTCAGGGCTTCCCCATTGCTCACCCCTGACTCCTCAGTGCCAGGCACATAGCAAGCACATAGCAAGCACACAACTTTTTGCTGAGTGTTGATTTTGCTGAGTATTGAATAAATCACAGAAGTTTATATGTCATGTCTCTCCCTTTAGAAAAGTTCCACAATGGCAAGGATGGGTACAAGTTTACTCAGCTTCATACCCCTGCCATACAACATCACCATCTCATGGAAGGAATTTATTTTATTAACTACCGGTGAATGAACAATTCACGTACCTGTCTTCAAAATCACTCTCAGCTTTTGTTAATATTTACCTCAGTATGAAACACTGAATGTAATCATCTTCTGTATGTTGTTCAGACTTGTTCAGAAAACTTCTGCCATTACCGTTAAAGTGCTCTGCATTAATATTCTAGATGCCTAAGGCACATGAACAACCAAAAAAAAAAGAAGAGGGAGGGGGAAAAAAAAATCAAACCTAACCTCAGAGATCAATTCAACAATTTTCCACATCCTCATTATAGTCAAGCACAAACCTGTCCAAGCTTAATATTAAAATACAAAAATTGAAAGAGCCACTTGCCCAAATTATAAACAGTTAAAACAGCACCAAATAAAAGCACATCAGCCTGGACTAAAACATAAATAGGATATGAAAAACCTCCTCCTTCAAACAACAAAGAAATACACTACACACCTATTAAAACAGCCGAATGTGGACAACACCAAGTGCTCAAGAGCATAAGAGCAATAGAAACTCTCATTCACTGCTGGTGGGAAGACAACATGCTACCACCACCCTGGAATACAGCTTGGCGGTTTCTTATAAAGCTAAACACACTATTCCCATACATCCAGCAATCACCCTTCTAGATATTTACCCAACTGACTTAACAACGTATGTCTACACAAAATCATGAATGCCAATGTTTTTATAGCAGCTTTATTCATAATCACAAAAAAACTAGAAGCAATCAAAACATCCTGCAACAGAAGAATGGACCATAGACATCCAGACAATGGAGTATTATTTGGGAATGAAAAGAAATGAGTTATCAAACCACAAATGAGGATAAACCCTAAATGCCTGTTCCTTACTAAAGAAGCCAGTCTGAAAAAACTATATACTGTTTGATTTCAATTTTATGACATTCTAGAAAAGGCAAAACTCTAGAAACAATAAAAAGATCAGCAGCTGCCAAGGACTTAAAGGGTGCGAGGTGTACAGGAGGAGCACTGAATAGGTGGAACACAGGGATTTTTTTAGGGCAGTGAAACTATTCTGTATGATACTGAAATGATGGATACATGACATTGTATGGATACAGTGATAGATACATTATACTACATACAGTATGCATTAAAATGATGTTGTGTGATACTGTAATGATAGATATTTATCAAAACCCATGGAATTTTATAGCACAAAGAGTGAACCTTAACGTATACAATTTTTTTTTAAGTCACCTAAGAGTTCAGGGGACTCCAGGATGGAATGTAGCCAATAACAAAACAAACAGTTTTACAAATATATGAAACAATCACACCAAGGAGAATGCGGGAGAAGGTTGCTGACCCAAGTATGGAAATGAAGAAAAATTAAGATTAAACCCAAATGAAACTGTACAAGAGCACTGTACTCACATGCTCAAGATTCAGAAACCGCTACACACAGACACTGGAACTGAACAATTAACTAAAGGGATGATGGATGGCAACAGGTTTCTCACTGCTCAAGTGGGAGGTACAATCCAACAAAAGGAAGAGGCTCGAATGACCCATGTGCTGATGATCTGACCTGGAGACATCATTACCAATGCATGTCTAGTCTCCTATAGATATAGGTGGTTATACGCAAATAGTTAAGAGATCTTGTATACACGTGAGCTAGCATACACACATAGATTTCCTTGCTCTATGTCATCTGAGTGGACCTAGAAGCAATGGACACCCCAATAGCAACCAGCACACCTAGCACCCAGATCTTGGTCTCCAAATGCCCTTTTCCAATAGGAGTGTGGGCTCCTTGAAAATACAGCTGATTATAGGACTTTGGCAGAAAATTCACAAGATAAGCCTGCAGTATCTTCTGATGCCAAAAAGTAAGGGAAGTGCTCAAGAGAAAGGAAGGGGAGGGGGAAGAGAAGGGGAAGGAGGGGGGGAATCCAACTGAATGAATTCCCAATGGTCAGAGCTGGAACAATTGTAGCAACCAAATAAAGTAGCATACAAACTGAAATATAAAATAAATACCTACGAGTCCATACTGATATAAATTAACAATTGAGTAAATGAATGGGAGAGAACAGACAAATCTCCTCTTTGGAATTCTATATAATATACATAGACAGTCTGACGTCAGGCTGTGGGAGCATAACTCCTCACTCCTTAAGTGTGGACTGTGCCTACCTTCCAAAAAGCATATTCTGGAAAGGAGAGGAAAGAGTTTTCACAGAGGAGACACCTAACACTCCCTCAACTAGGTGTCCCAACATCAATGGTGCTAAATCATGTTGACAGTATTATGACATGAAGAACAGCACTTCACTTCTGTGGTCTTCCTCTCAAATCCCATAACCCCAGTCTAAGCATGAGAAAAACATCAGAAAAATCCTGAAGAGGGACATTTTACAAAATACCTAACCAGGATTTCTCAAAACGATCAAGGCCATCAAAAACAAGGAAAGCTAAAGAAACTGTCACAGACCAGAGGGGCCTACAGAGACATGATGATAAAAAAAAAAAGACAGTAGGTAAAAACTAAGAACATCTGAGTAGAATATGGCCTTTATCTTCGTAATTTTTCTGTAAACCCAAAACTCTTGTAAAGCCAAAAGTTTATTTAAAAAAAAAAAAACAAGCAAATCAAAATCTGTTTCTACTCACTGTTCTGTAAACCACCAAACCTTAGACCAGTGATCCTTAAAGTGTGGTCCCCAGACCAGCAGCATCAGAAGCACCTGGCAACTTGTTATAAATGTCAATTTTCAGGTCCAGGGATGGGGTTCAGCAGTCTGTTTTAAAAAGCCCCTCAGGAGGGTCAAGCGGCTGTTCACAGAGCAAGTGAAGATGAATGCCAGAGGACTTGGATCTCAGCTGAAGGACAGTATTCCAGTTACTGAACTTTCAATAAGTGGACCTTTTGAACAGCATGATCTTCTTCGAAAAGGTCTGCCTTGTGTGAAAAACGAACTTTTGCCCAGTCATCCTCCTGAATTATCAGAAAAAAATTTCCAGTTCAACCAAGATAAAATGAATTTTTCTACACTAAGAAACATCCAGAGTCTGTTTGCTCCACTAAAATTACAAATGGAATTCAAGGCAGTGCAGCAGGTTCAGCGTCTTCCATTTCTTCCAAGCTCAAACCTTTCATTGGATATTTTAAGGGGTAATGATGAGACTATTGGATTTGAAGATATTCTTAATGACCCGTCACAAAGTGAACTAATGAGAGAACCACACTTGATGGTGGAATATAAACTCGGTTTACTGTAATCTGTTGTGCTGTTCATGAAAATAGAGGGGCTGCATGTTGTTTATAGTCATCTTTTTACTATAATTTGATGTATACAACATTAAAAGCACTGACACATGAGAAAAAATAAAAAGCCCCTCAGATGACTCTGACACATGGTAACGTTTACACGCACAGAGGACCTGATTCCTCATATGGGACATGGGTGGGACTGTGGAACCAGGTGATGCTCAAGCTGCTGGTCTGTGCACCACTTTTTGAGAATCACTGCTTCAGACCAAGCAAGCATTAACAATAGCCATTAGCTAATGCTTACCATCTGTGAGGTACTTACCACAACGTGACCATAAGAAACACTCCCACGTTAGAGAAAAGAGAGTGGTTTTTCTCAGGCCGCAGCCACATGATGGGACTGTGGAGCCTGTGTCCTGTTCTCTTGAGGGGCTGCATTTCTGGGTAACAGACCCTATTCATCTCCTGAGGCAGGTGTAACAAACTACCACGAACTGGGTGGCTTAGAACAACAGGGATTTACTCTCTCAGAAGTCTGAAATCCAACAGGCCAGTGGCCCACCAGAGAAGATTCTGCTCTCCCATCTTCTGGCTTCTGATGGCTGACTGCTGGCATTCTGGGCTTGCGGCCACATCGCTCTAGTCTCTGCCTGTCTTCTCCTTGGTGTCAGTATTATTTCTCTTTGCTTCTCTCTCATAAGGACTCTTGCCATGGCATTCAGGACCCAAATGGATAATGCAGGGTCATCTCATCTTAAAATTCTTAAATACATCACAAAGACCTCTTTTCCAAATAAGATGATGTTTACCAATTTAAGGGATTAGGACTTGATATCTTTGGGTGGTCATTACAACAACTTATTACACATACTATAAGTCAAGATGACATCAATGGAGTTCTCCTATAAAATTATAGCAGAGAATGAAGACTTCTGAACAAGGATCTGGCAAGTTTTTTTCTTCCTACAGGGTTGACCATAGACTACCACAGAAAATCAACTCTGAGTGTAGAATATTATCATCTTCTAAACTACCTAAAATTCAATCATACAGTAAATAAATACCTTCATCAAGATTCAAGAATTCAGAGGACTCTTTTTTTAGAAGATGGTGACTAACTAGCATCTTTCAATTGACTTTTGAGAAATTTTAAGACTAGCTTAAAGATTTCTTGAGAAACTGATCCGGGAATATTTGTTCTGCTGCTCTCTTTTGCATTAAAAACTTAGGGATTTGATCACACACTTCTTGTTGGTTCTTGGGTTGAGGTCCACCACTTTAAACCCATTTTAAGCCACTTTTTCAGCTAGACATTTACACTAGCTTGATGAGCGTCTAACAAAACTTACAGAGTACTATGAGATCCAACTGCTACCAGCTGAATATCACCTTAAACACATAAGTATACTGAAAATATCCCACTAAAGAAATGTATGAAGCATGAAAATTTTCCCTTTGTCTAAAATTGTCAACAACTGAACTTTACTGGTTCTTTTCAAATGACTACTGGCAACAGTTAAAATAAAAAGGTAGAGTGCAGCACAGTATGATACAGAAAATGCCACTTCATTAAGGTTAGACTGTAGGCTCTGCAGCTAGAATGCCTGGATTCAAATTCTGAATTGGGCACTTTACCATCTGTACATCCAGGATGTGTTCAAAAACCCCATTTCAGAGAATAGGGTAGCAAGGCTTGGGAGAGCATAGTTTAAACACATTTTCTCACCATAGCAAAAGTGTAGGATGTCTTTAAAACTCATCCTCTCAAAAACAAATTATTTACTATAAAGGCTTAACTGAATCAATACTCAATTATAACTTTCTCCAGGAATTAATAGTGATTTCTGCCTTCCATGGCAAGTGCCCACTTGGAAACCTTATTGATCTACTTACTGCAACCATTACAAAGTGAAGTAGATCACTTGGTGATCAGCAAGCTCTTTGTCCATTAGGAGTTTTATAGGCCCAAAGATGATAACAGGCTACGCCCTTGGTACATTTCTGTATCAATTAATTAAAGATGTGAAGCAACTTGATAATGGTGCATGCAACTCTATGGAGTGGCCAATCTTTTTTAAAATAAGCAAAAACAAATGTACCTGAATATCAAATTCCATGATAAATAAGATCTCTGTATCACAGGGACACAAGCCCCATCGCTTCTTACACCAAGCAAACAATATTCTAGCTTCTGCCCAGAAGGTGATGGTGGTTGACTATCAGCCATCTTGGTCCACCAGTCGTCAGCTGCCTCCTGAGGTTTATCAGTTTTAAGAAGTAATCCTGTGCATCAGTCATCAGTAGATTTAAAAGTCCAAACAGTGAGTGTTCAGATCCTTCAAGTTCACACTGAGCAAATGCAAATCAAAGATGAGGTCTTCCCAGCTCAGTCTCCTTTGCTGGATCCTTCTCATCTCTGATTTCTAGCCCCTGGAAGCCCCTGAGCTCAGCCATAGACTTTATCTCTACTAACTCCTTCATAGATGTCACTGGTTCTCTGACTTTAAACACTGGAAATGTTGATGACTCACACTCGTGTATCTATAGCCTGAACTTCCTCGTCTTCCTCTTCTTCCAACTGCTCAGGCAACTTTTCTCTCTCCCACATCTCATACCTCAGCAAGTCCTATCAGTTCTACCTTCAAAATTCATCAACAAGCTACCCACTTCTCACCACTCCCACTGCTGCCACCTGCACTAAGCTACGTTTCCCTCTGAGTTACCAGAAGTGCTTGCTCTCCAATCTCCCTGTTCCCCTTCTTGCTTCCCAGCAGTTTCTTCTCCACAGACCAACCAGAGTTGCTTTGAAACAGCTCCCTATACTCCTCTGTCCCAAGCCCCCAGTGGCCTGCCCAGCTCACTTAGCATAGAGTCCACAGTCTTTATCAGGGACAGGCTTTATAGGATCTGGCCCCTTCTACTCATGTGCCCCAGCCACCCACATTCCTTGCTGTCCTAATCATGTATACACTTCCTGCCTCCAGGCCTTTGCATGCCCCATTCCCTCTCCTAGAGATGGTCCTCTCTGGATATAAACAAGGTTCACTTTCTCAGGTGGGCTGGCACTCCCTGACCCCTCTATCACTCTATCTCCTCACCATGCTGTATTTCCTCAGAGAGTTTAGCACCATCTGCCAGTATATGTTTGTCTCCTCTGATGTCTCCATAAAGAAGTAAATGCATCATGAGAGCAAGCATTGCTCTGCTCACTGCTGCAGCCACAGTGTCTAGAACAGGGCCTGTCAGAGAGCAGGCATACAGGATAACTTATTTAAGGAGCTAACCATTTAAAAAATATAAGTGTATTTATATCATCTGGGATATTTCAATTTCCATACCCATCTTCTCCTAATGAAACAACTAGAATTCCAAATTATTGCAGAATCAACTCATAACAATATAAAAAGCCAACAGGCATTCCTCAGGTGGTTTAAAAAAAAAAAAAAAAAGAATGAACTCCTCTTTCTGCCTTAAGTAAACCACATAATTATAAATAAAAACAAGTCTTCTTTCTTAAAATTGAATATTCCTGTTGAAGGGGAATGCACAGGTATTAACGTATACAAAAGGAAAAGTAGTACCTACAGTATTTTTCAATAGAAAAATCCTTGAAAATTAGTGCCAGACAGGAAAGAAAATAACTTTGGACCAATTTCTTTATCCTCACAAGGGCTTACTGAGAGAAAACCCAGGAACAAAACATTATAGGGTTAACCATGATGATGTTAGAGCACTAGCGTTAAATTGCTAAGTGAATGCTGAAAGATTCTTTTTAGCCAGGGAAAAGTTTTGCTGTAATGGTACCATTACAAATTTCTTACAGTAATAACACGGTGCATTATAAGCCTGCTCAAATGATAAGCTCTTTATGAGGGCTAGAAATCTGCAGCCCTCTCAAACAAAGACCTTTCTGTGTTCAATTTCCTAGAAGTCAATAAGCTAAAAATCACATCCTGCACAATATCCACTTAAACTCACAGAAGATCCAGTCTTCTGTGGCTTCACCCCAGTTCCCCAGGGCACTGAGCGGTCAGCACCATACACTCCACTTCTGTGTGTCCAATTTGATCATCTCTGGGGTTTAACTACTTTTTATTTTGAAATAATTTCAGGTTTATAGCAGAGCTGTAAAGACAATAGAAAGAGATCCCATCTCCTGACCCCGCTTCCTCTAATGTCGACAACTTATGTAATTCCACTCTACACTACACATAATAAAACTAAAAACTTGACATTCACATAACACTATTAATGAAACCATAGGCTTTATTCAAATTTCATTGGTTTTTCCACTAATATCTCTTCTCTTCCAATCCAGGACCCTAATGCATTTGCCTGTCATGTCTCCTCAGTCTCTGCCAATCTGTGAAAGTCCCTTAGGCTTTCCTCACTTTTTATGATTTTGCAACTTAGAAGGACAATAGTCAGATATTTTGTATGTCCTTCAACTTGGATATGTTTTCTCAGGACCAGACTGGAGTTACAGCTTTGGGAGGACTAAGGCACAGGTGAAAAGCCATCTAATCCCATCACATCTGAGTACATGATATAAATATCGGCTTAATACTTCTAATGTTAAGGGGGTGTCTGCCAAGTTTTCCACTGTGAAATAACTATTTTTCCTATTCCCTACCCCATTCAAAAAATGATGGTAGCCCACAGTTAAGGGGAGGGAAATTAAGCTCCATCACCAGGAGAGAAAATTATTCAAAAAAATCTGTGAATTACCATAGTAATTAATAAAGACTTTATAACTCCCTCTTTCCTTTTTTTTTTTTTTTTGAACTGAAATTTGTTTGATTAAACAAATCTCAAGTTATGATTCATGGCAACAAAAGCTGAGGCAAGGAAAAGAAAAAAAGGCAAGCTAAGGCTCAGATTTATAACCAGAACACAAAAACAGACATTTGTAAAATCATCAATTGCAGAGACAAATAGATCTTTAAAAATATCATTTGGTTTTAGCTTTAAACTGTTTGTCAGTTTAATCTCTGGCCAAAAGTTCTTTCTTTTCATCATCACATCAAATAGGACTTCTTTCCTTGTCATTACTCAAGATTTATTGCTGACCAGCACTCATCCTCACTGACTTTCATCCGGCTACACAACTCACTGCAATTAACATGGCTTAGGGGAGAGAAGAAAGGAAAAAAGATTATAAAGCATTAGTCTGTCAAACATATATGATGAGCGGACACTGTATGCCAAGTTCGCTTCCCTGACAACTGAACTGTTAAGTCTCTTACTGGAAAGACCAAAGTTCAAACTCCCTTTTGTCTTCTCTACTACCAGGACAATGCTTTGCATAGAACAGGAATCAAATGAAATGCCAATTAACCAAAACATAACTTTGGTCTCTATATAGTTCCAAAATATCACTGGATCATAAGAAATGTGGCCAAGTATTCATGGCATCGATGGTTCTTACCACATAAGCAAGAAGAACTATCAGAGAAGCCTAGAAACTGCAGATCACTGGACTCCACCTGCCAAGAGTCTGGTTCTGGGTTTGGGCTTGGAAATTTGCTCTAAAACAAACACCTCAAGTGATTCTCTCATAAACAGGTTCTCTTTGAGAAAGCAATCTAGTGTAAGACCTATGGACAGGGGATCCCTGGGTGGCGCAGCGGTTTAGCGCCTGCCTTTGGCCCAGGGTGCGATCCTGGAGACCCGGGATCGAATCCCACGTCGGGCTCCGGTTGCATGGAGCCTGCTTCTCCCTCTGCCTATGTCTCTGCCTCTCTCTCTCTCTCTCTCTGTGTGTGTGTGTGACTATCATAAATAAATAAAAATTTACAAAAAAATTTTAAAAAAAGACCTATGGACAATGCTAATACATGATGTGTACACACACACACACACACACACACACACAAATATTCCCACTGAAAAAGGTCCCCATGTCACGGAGTTTGGAAAACTGATGTACAACATGTCTTCTTCTGCCTTACAGAGCTTTACCTCTCTCTGACTGTCTCTTCTGACCCAAACATTACGTTACCATCAGGTCCATTCTTGCCTCTGTTCCTTCACAGTCTTAACAGTTCAGTTCAACAAAGACCATTAAATATTGGAATTACAAACTTTACAAAGCTTTGCTGTTGCCATCCCTAGACCTCTTACAAATGTGAAAGGATACCATCCTTATTGTGCAGAACAGTCCGAAAATCTAGTCACTTTTAGAGAAGGGGTGACCCAGATAATTCAAGCCTCTTCCGCACTGTCCTCTCAATCTATCCCACTCCATTGTAGTGGTTCCACAGCCCTACACACTTTCCTGTGTTGCTCACACTATTTTGCCCTGGTTTATTGCTGGTTTACTATTATTAGGTAGTGAGGTATTCTTCATATACATCTGCCCATTTTCACATATTAATAGTAAGTCCTTAGAGCCCATTTTACTCTTATTACCTCAAAATGGCTCATACAGCACTTTGAATACTAATGTAATCTAAAAGGTAGACTGTCAGTTTATTACAGGAAATGAGTTGATGACATGTGTGATCTCAATCTTTTCAACTACAAAGAAAATACTATTCAGCTAATAGCTTAAGATAAAGAAAATGATATACTGATTCCACCTCCTGATTATGTGGCTAAGGAGCCCTTTCCTGTAAACTCAACCAAAGTTAAGTATGACTAGTAGTGACCTTATAATAAGAAAAGTGATTAATAAGAAGGCCTAGAACTATCTTTAACACATTCAAACCACACTTGAACATGGTGAAGACAAAAGCCCTTTGCTTTTAGATCCATACTGCCTCCCTCACAAGCACAAGATTCCAATATACCAAAGTGGTGAAATCATTTCAGAGATGTTTATGTACTTATAGAAGGTTCTGTTGTGCCAGTAAAATAATTACAGGTCCAAAGCAACTAACTTCTCTCCATTTTAGGTCAACTTTGATTTGTTCTGTCAGAATAGTTTTCTCTAATATTTAAAAGCAAAAACGAAGGAGTCCAACACCAGTGTTCCTACAAGTCATATTCAAGTACTTGTTTATACAGGTCAAAACCCATGCAAAGTCCTTAGGGAATGAGTTCTGCATGGCTTAGCTTTTCATTCAGATACTTGAAATATTTCATAAGCCCTAGCTCTGTGCCAAGCACTAGCTAGGTATAATATGCAGCATCTCAATTTATCCTTGAAACAATCCTACAAGGTAGCCAATTTCTTATGCCATTTTTTAAGGACATAAAGGTCCAGAGAAGTTAGGCAACTTGCTGCCCAGGAGGATCACACAGCTGGTAAAGAGTGGAGAATGAACTATAGAGATTCAAGCCCAGGCGTAGTGTGTCCTAGAGCATGTCCTCAATACTCATTCCCCTGCTTCCCTTGACATTTGTGCCATTTGGCCTCATCTTATGCCTCCCTTTTTCTCACCCCATTCCAACATTTGTCCCCTTGCCACATCTTACACATCTCATGTGTTACTCTTTACTATCCATCTCTCTGCACCCCAGCCCAGCCCCAATAGAATAGGAGAGAGCAGGGCCTCTACTTTCTACACTGCTGTGTCCCCAACTAGAACAGTGTCCTGATCATAGCAGATGTCCAGAAGTTATTTGAAAAATAACTTTTTTTTATGAATACTGTTGACCGATTGGTTGAAAGTTTTTCTAATTTTTAGAGCACAACTCCCTGACTCCTTAAGCAGAGGATAAGAGGATATTCAGAGTGATCTATATCACTAGAAAAGGCAAAATTTTAAGCTGTGAAGCTAAGGTTCCATTACTGAGAGTCTTAGCTGACATCAAGGAAAATGATAAAGATGTCCAAAAATTCTCTCCTTCATAAAAGCAAAGAGAACATGAACAAAACAGCTTCCGGCAACCCTTTCAGGACTCTGGATATTAGCCAAAGGCCTAGAATAGCCCAGGAAATATTTATATAAGAAAAACAGTGAAATTTTAGTAGCAATAGTGAATTTTGTGTCATTTTAACTTGCCGATTCCTACTCCCTTTCCCCAGCAATGTGGTAACCTTGAAAACCAACAGTCCACAATCATGGTGAAAACCAGCAGCCTGGCAGCCACTGGAAGGGGACGGAGCAGGACTGGAGCTCCTTCAAAGCCCCATTCCCAGAGAACTGTCATTATATGACCTGCCTAGTGGTTTCCTAGAAGACCCTACTTGTAAGGCTGTATTTATTTGACCTGACTCAGAGCCCTCCTATTACAAAAAGCCTCTTGGCAGGGAAGGGAGAAAATATTTGTCAACAACAATCACAGGCAATTGTTGAATATCATGTTGCCTGAGGAGGTGGCTAACAGCATGGGCAAACACACAGGCTAACCAAAAAGCTTAAAAAGAAAAGTTGAGGTATGATTTGTCCATAAGGGGCTTTGAAAAATTTTAATGTATTTGTGGGAACCTATAAGGCCATGAACATGCATGGAAGTGTGCTCATGTCCAGGGAAGACCAGAGAAGGCCCTAAGCTTTCATCTCTGGTTGACCTTGAGGCTCTGTACAAGCAGGAAGTGAGGCTAAGGAAGAGCTGAAAACTACATGGTAAGTGTTGAAGGCAAACGTTGAGTACACAGAGCCCCTAAGCCAAGACTGGGAGACTTCACAGTTCCAAGCATCAAAGGAAATATTTTCCAATCATTAGCTGACCCCTAAGCAAACCAAGCAGATTTTAGTAGCTATACACACAAAAAAAATACAGACTTTACAAAAAGTCACTAAACAAACAGCAGCAACATCATCAAACCCTGGGGAGGGGACAGAATCTGACTACCAGAGTTGATATATTATTTTAAGTATCCCATTTCCAAGAAGAAACTATCAGACAATGCGGGGGGGGGGGGGGGCGGGGGGGGCGGGGGGGGGGGGCGGGCGGGTAGTAGCAGCCAATAAGGAGATAGAAATTATTTAAAAAAAAAAAAAAAAGAGCTATGTGAAAATTCTGGAGTTGAAAGTCATGATAACTGGAACAACAACAACAACAAAAAATCACAACAAATTTGAACAGATAGAAAAAAAGATCAGTAAACCTGAAGACAGGTCAACTGAGATTACCCAGTCTGAGGAATAGAAAGGAAAAAGAATAAAGAAAAATAGAAAAAACCTAAGCATATGCACAAGGCAAAAAAGGAGAACAAGAAAAAGAACAAAAATATTTGAAGAAATAACAGCTGAAAACTTACCAGGTTTGATGAAAAACAATCCACACACCCAAGAAGCTCAACGAACTCCAAGTACAATAAACTCAGAGAACCACACCTAGACATGTCATCATCCAACTACTGAAAGCCAGAGCCTCAAAAGCAGCAAGAAAATAGACTCATTGCCTATAAGGGATCCATGGAAAGATTAACAACGGGTTTCTCACCAGAAACCATGGATGCCAGAAAGCCTCCAATCAAAGTGCTCAAAGAAAAAGACTGTCAACCAAGAATTCTCTACCAACAAAACCATCTTTCAAGAGTGAAGGAGAAATTCAGGCATTCACAGATACACAAAAGCTGAGAGAATCTGTTGCTAGCAAATATATCCTATGAGAAATAGAAAAGGAGGCCTTTCAGCCTGAAGGGAAAGGACACTAGACATTAACTCAAATATACATGAATAAAGGGAATATGGGTAACTGCATAGGTAAATATAAAAGGAGGGCAGCCCTGATGGCCCAGCAGTTTGGCACCGCCTTCAGCCCAGGGTATGATCCTGGAGACCCGGCATCGAGTCCCACGGCATCGAGTCCCACGTCAGGCTCCCTGCACGGAGCCTGCTTCTCCTTCTGCCTGTGTCTCTGCCTCTCTCTCTCCCTGTCACGAATAAATGAATAAAATCTTAAAAAAAGGGAGGGGGGCAATATAAATATACTGTTTGTAACACTTTTTCTCTAATCTGATTTAAAAGACTATGCAAAACAATAATTATAAATCTGTGTTGATGGGCCTATCCTGTATAAAGATATAATTTGTGTGACAATAATAGGAAGGAATAAGAAAAAAATAGAGCTTTTATCAAAGCAAAGATTTTTGTATGCTCTAATTATTAAGTTGGTATTAATGCAACCTATGTTGTTATCAGTTAAGGTGTTAACTGTAACACTCAGGGTAGCTTCTTCAAAAATAACTCAAAAAAAAAAAAATAAAAGTGACAAGAGAGTAAAAATGTATAAAAAAAAACTATGTAACACAAAAGAAGGTAGCACTGCAAGAACAAAGAAACAAAACAGACATGATCTAGGAAACAAACAGCAAAATGACAGACACAGTATCAGTAATGACGTTAAATGTAAATGGATTAAACATCCCAATTAAAAACTGATCCAACTACATGCTATCTATAAGAGACATTTTAGATTCAAAGACACAAACAGGGGTGTCTGGGTGGCTCAGTAGGTTAAGCATCTGACTCTTGATTTCAGCTCAGGTCATGATCTCAGGGTTGTGAGGTAGAGCCCCATGTTGGGCTCCTCGCTCAGTGTGGATTCTGCCTGGGATTTTCTTTCTCCCTCTCCCTCTCCCTCCACCCCTCCCTCAGTGCACACACCCCTCTCTCAGTGAAATAAATTCTTAAAAAAAAAAAAAAAAACAGGCTGAAAGCAAATGTATGAAAAAGATATACCATGCGACAGTAACCACAAGAGTCCTGGAATGGTTATACTATCAGACAAAATAGATTTCAAGACAAAAATGGTCACTAAAAACAAAGAAGGAAATTTATGATAAAAGGGTTCATCCATCCATGAGTGCAGATATAACAGTTATAAGCATAAATGCATCTAACAGAGCCCAAAAATACATGAAGCAATAACCAACACAAATAAAGGGAGAAACTGACAACCCAACAATATCAGAGACTTCAATATCCCACTTTCAATAATGGGTAGAACAACTAGACAGACAAACACGGAAAAAGACCATGGTCAACATACAAATCAACTAGACCTAAGGGATCCACAGAACACTCCACAGCAGAACACAAGTTCCTCTCAAGTGCATAAACAACACTCTCCAGCGTAACCATATGTTAGGTCATAAAAAAAAAGTCTCAACAAATTTAAAAGAACTGAAATAAAACAAAATATGTTCTCCAACCATATGGAATGAAATTAAAAATCAATAACACAGTGGTGGGTCTTAGACTTCTGTCTGTTCACAGTCTCATTTTATCTTATTTTTCACTTCTTTGTGTCCTTCCCACTCACTGTTGATACAGTCTTTATATAGTAGTGCCCTTTTGTGGATGATCATTGCCCTTATGATCTGTTAGGAGCTTGGAGACTGAGCCATCAAAGCAGAACAAAAAGCTCCATAGAAAACCACGCAGGGCTCTACCTTGGAGAAACAGCGTTAGTGATCAGTGTTTGGAGCACCTTATTCTGGCCAACTAGGGGCCTGCCTGGTTCTCGGCCAGGTAAGGTTAACAGCTCAAAGGCATGAGGAAGAAACCCCTAGACACAAGTCAGCTCTATGACAACCAGCATTAAGAAACATTATGTCTTCCATTATTAAAGAAAAAAATTCCCAGGCTTCTCACAGAAAAATGTTCCACATTCCTTTATAAGCCAGTCAGACGAACAAGGAAAAATCTTCTCTTTTTTCATATTTTGCTCTAACTTCCCAAATTCCCTTGATGATATACCTTCCTCACAAAGAACATCACTGATCTTACCCCTTCCCTGTACGGTTTTATCTTTAAGATTACTATCACGAGGGCAGCCCCAGTAGTGCAGCAGTTTAGCGCCGCCTGCAGTCCGGGGTGTCATCCTGGAGACCCAGGATCGAGTGCCATGTCAGGCTCCCTGCATGGAGCCCACTTCTCCCTCTGCCTGTGTCTCTGCCTCTCTCTCTCTCTCTCTCTTTCTGTGTCTCTATGAATAAACAAATAAAATCTTAAAAAAAAAAAAAAAAGAAACCTTTCCCGCTTTCATTGGTAATGATCATTTTCTACTCGAAATGCCTTCATTACTAGTCAAATGTTCAGTTAAAATAAGAAAAGCAAGATCTGGTTGCTGGTCACCCAGCTGTGTTCTGTTTGTGAAAATCCACCGAGCTCTACACTGACTGACTAATCTGTGCACTTTTCCATAGGTATAATATACTTCAGTAAAAAGTCAAAAATAAAATGAAAAGATTAGGTCAACTGTCTTTATGTTCCCTTATTAAAAGAGTGGTATAGTATTTCATTTGTTTGCCTAAATAAATTGTTTCAAACTTTTCAATAATGTTTCTCAAAAAAATCTTGTGTGCCTTTGACTTATAACGCCAAACTCATGTGAAAAGGGGGAGCCGGGTTTGCATGCTCCACCTTTCCAACAGTATTAACAGCCTCAAGGCCCATATTCTTGCTCTGGGCTGGGAGGTCTCAGTAAGCATTGAGGAGCATTACTAAAATCATCTTATAGTTTAGTCTTCTATATTGCAACCACAACTTCTTAGTATGAAAATGAAGTATTTAAAGTATTTAAAGCCAAAATGCCAAGGTCACAAAAGACAAAGAGGCTTGCGCAAACAGTCCAGCCTGCAGGTGGCTTTGGAGGCATGACAACCAAATGCAATCTCTAGGCTGGGTCCTGTGATGGAGAAGGGAGAAGGGAACACTGTTACATGGGACTGGACTGCGTCAACAGGGAAAATCAGAATATAAATGGTAGGTTAAAGTTTCCATGTTGAATTTAAACTCTACTGTGTTTATATAAGAGAATTTCCCTATTCTTAGTCAAAACACATTGATGTTAAAGTAAAGGGCTACAATGGTAAGATGGTCTTAAATGAGGGGCAGGTCTATGTCCCTGTACGCAGGGATGGGGGAAGACACTCAGGAAGAGTGGAAAAAGATAATGGTATAAAATGTTAACAGGTTAATTTGAGTATAGGGTATATGGATCCTTTGTGCAATTTTTTTTTCTGTGAAATTAAAATTATTTCCAAATAAAGTTTTTTTAAAAGCCACATATTGGGATGCCTGGGTGGCTCAGCAGTTGAGCGCCAGCCTTCAGGCCCAGGGCGTGATCCCGGGGTCCGGGATCGAGTCCCACATCGGGCTCCCTGCATGGAGTCTGCTTCTCCCTCTGCCTGTCTCTGCCTCTCTCCCTGTATGTCTCTCATGAATAAATAAATAAAATCTTTTTTAAAAGCCATATATTAGTAAATAGCCACCAATAATAAGTCAAGCTTAAAAATGAATCTGGATTTTGATTATGACAGTTGTTTCTTTTGAGCCATTTTAATTATGTAAGTGTAATCTCAAGGCATTATTTTAACTTGAAAAAAAAAATTTACACCTTCCAGCTAGATTTATAAGAGCTAAATAAGCACCTTCTGAGACCCAAAGCTTATTAACATAAGTGTCTTTAACATAAGACTCCACCTCAATCATTTCTCATAATGTGAGCTTTAATGGGGAAACTAGATTTACAGGAAGTTCTCATCCACTGGAGGGATTCATCTTGCCTGAGTGGTGAACACAATGATAAATCCTAATAACAACTTAGGTTAAGAGCACTGAAAGCCCTACCAAAAGAAGCAAAAGAAATCAAAGGTCTAATAAAATGGCACATGTCCCCATAGAGGTAATTCTTAAAAATGAGAAAGATGAAGAACTGTGTATGAAAGACAAAATTTTAAATATGCAGAAAAATATCTGGAAGATCATTCCTGTCACCCAAGAGAGGGGAGAATTTCTTATCCAAGACACACAAAGCACAAACCAGAGAGGAAAAGAAAGAAATTTAAGACTACACTTTAAATTCACAAGCACAAACCAGAGAGGAAAAGAAAGAAATTTAAAACTACACTTAAAATTCACAATTTGCATGTGAATACCACATTTAAAATGAAAAGACAAGCCACTTTGGGGAGAAAATAATCTCTCACAAAAGGAGCTCCCAAAAGGGCAGTACCTAGGAAAAGCTGTCACCGTGAGGCATTTACACACATGAAAAGCAGTGGGGACACCACCCAAAGCTGACCACCCCCACACTGCCCACACTTCTTGGGAGAGCCTAGGCAGGGACAGGGAACCACCCAGGGAGCTTCCTCATCCACCAGATCCCTTTACTTATTTAATAAGGTCATTTACAAGGTGCCTCTAGTCAAAGAAATGGCTCCTGGTGTCCAGAAAGGATGATTTCCAGCATCCCAACTTCAAGCCTTAGAGAATTTCGGCTATTACAAAATAACAGGGGGAAAACAGCCCTAAAACTATCTCCCAACCCCTGCAGCCCCAGGACAATACTTTCTAACAACATCTTGGCACTACTGCTAGGTCAGAGTTCTTGATAAACAAGAAATTGGCTCTATTGCTATCTACCTAGCAGTATTTAAGATACAACACCGAGGCACGTATTTTTAAAAATTCTCTCAGGGATCCCTGGGTGGCGCAGGGGTTTAGCGCCTGCCTTTGTCCCAGGGTGCGATCCTGGAGACCAGGGATCGAATCCCACGTCGGGCTCCCGGTGCATGGAGCCTGCTTCTCCCTCTGCCTATGTCTCTGCCTCTCTCTCTCTCTCTCTCTCTGTATGACTATCATAAATAAATAAAATTTTTAAAAAAATTATCTCAGAAGGTTGGCCTATCTGTTACAATTCCAGCAGGAGGGCTAGCTTCAGAGATCAAAGGTAGCATAAAACATTCCAAAATACACAAGGCACTACATGTTTTAACCATAATGAAACATACTAAGGTTGTAACTGCTAAATTAAAAATGGGGAAAATGCAGAAACACTGCCTTTTGTATTCTGCTTGAAACCTAATGACATCCCCAAAGAGCTTTCCTCCCTGCAAAAATCCATGACGACAGAGATCCTCCCGATGCCCCCTCCCCCAATCCAGTGACCAATCTTCCCTGCAGGGGCAGGGGTGGGGATGTGGAGGGGGAAGAGACCCACAGAGATCAGAGGTTTCACTCAAATTACATTTGGGATTTAAAAATGTTTCTTTTATAATTAGAAAGGAACATGAAAACTACTTCCTGTATTCTTGAAAATGTTCAGTTCCCTAAGAGTTCCAACGAAAAAACAGTTATTAGGAAACCTTTAAAAGCAAGTTGGGGGGGGGGGGGCGGTGAGGGCAAGTACTGGCAAGAATACTCTTTCTTCACTCAGGCCCTTTAGAAAATTAAATCCCAACAAAAGCTAACAGTTTACATCAGAAAGTATGTTTCTTTTTCTCGGGCAAAGGTCTAGAAATTCCCTCTGTTCCTTATAACTATCAGTAGTTTATCGATCTAAACACAACACAACCTAAATAATGTTTTCTACTCTGACTAGTATCAGATCCTGTAACTGCAGGCACATCTGCCAATAAAAACAGAGAAAAGTCAAAAGCTAACTCATGTTCTGGAGAACATTTAAAGAGAAAGCATCTACAAGTCAACTTCCTACAAAAAACTGCACTCATCTGTCAAGGTAACTCAGATTGCCTACCAACTATTCAATAAAGAACAACCATATTGCAACTTACCAATTACAAATTAACTGTCTAAAAAGTCAAGGTTTAAAATATATGCAAAGTCAAATGCTTTTTTAAAAATATCATTACTCATTTTATGAATTCTAAACATGTCAAGTTTTAAAACTGTGTGGGTCAACATGACCAGATAAGAAAAGTCAGGCCTTTGGGAGAAGAGGGACAGGGAATGTTGACACACTTGAAATCACATCTGCAGAATCAGCAAAAGTCAGATTAGATGAATTTTCTGGATAATCATGAAAATATCACCGTTACCTACAGTGAACTATAGCGTTTCTTTGGGCTCCAAATGCCATTACTAACTAAGCTTTCAGGACAAAAGTACAGAAGGTATGTCCTAAAAATGAAGGATAAAAGGTGCTAAAGGAATTCAAATTATAAAAACTAAGGTAAAAATGTGCAATAACTTCATTACCAACTTCAAGCCTTAAAGAAGGCTTATATTATCAGTGGTTTCCTATGATTGGTTAGCAACTAATGATGAAATTAACAAAATTTTTTTTTTCTGTTCTTACCTCATAAGACCAGACACACTGCACCCCCGCAAACCTCCGGACACATCTTCCCACCTCCACGTCCTCATGAGTAGTGTACATTTCTCGGAGACACTTTCCAATGTGTGGTACCATTCTCCGGAGAACCTCCCGGCTCATGATCACACCGGGTCCCCCCATGCAGAAGTTCTCACCGGGTTCCAGGGCCAGTTTCCCCATTTCTTCCGTAGTGCCCAGTCCTGTCTGCCCAAGAAAGAGGGGCTCACTGCTATTCAAACTCCTCAGAAAATTCTCCAGACGGTCTCCTTTGATATACACGTCATCGTCTGCTCTCATAAACCATTCATACTTGTCCAAGTAGTGGTCATGCATGTACTTGAGCATCATGAAAGACTTCTTCTGGGGTGGGTAGGAGTCGTCCACGCCCCGTAGTGGCACTATTGGAATTGGTATCGATGTGTCTGAACCCTCACTAGAGAAGAATTCGACTTTCCCAGGAATTGTCTTGGACCATGTTCTGGAATTAAAATAAGTACCAGTGAGAGAACAGTTTATTTCAAGCTTCTCATTTCCAGAAATTCATGTATCTACTCATGTTAAATCACTGTGTGTTCAACAGGAATGATAAAAAAGCTACTTGACCTGCTTCCTTTCCTTTAACGGCAGCCCAGGCTACGAGGTATTGCAAAGCCCAAATTCACTTTCAAAAGAACCCCAACAAAAAAGAATGATGAAGTGTTAAAATTTTTCCAGGATAACTAAGTTTCAGCTGTGGCTGAAAACCAAATTGGCAGGGTACCAAGGTCTGGATCTCCAGGTCAATTTTCTGATACTATCAAGTCCCTACCCACAAACTCCTCCACTCAATAAGACAATTAAAAAATCAAATTCTTTTATTTTGGCCTCCCTTCCCCTATGATCCTGCTTTGTTTCTTAAATTCCACATATGAGTAAAATCATATAATTGTCTTTCTGATTGACTGATTTCACTCAGCATAATAAAACAAGACAAAATTAGAGAGAGACACAAACCATAAGAGACTCTTAACTCTAGGAAACAAACTGAGGGTTGCTGGAGGGCAGGTAACTGGGATGGGCATTAAGGAGGATACTTGATGTCATGAGCATTGAGTGTGATACACAACTGATGAATCACTGCACTCTACCTCGAAAACTAGTAATACACTATATGTTAACTAACTGAATTCAAATAAAAAATAAAATTATTTTAAAAAAATCAAATTCTTCAATGAAGTTTCTCTGACTTCACATCAAGTGCCAAGTATGTGCAAGGCCAGGGGGATGCATGCAAAACACAGACACCGATTCATGGAGCTGTCATTGGGAGAGACAGAGGTTTATCAAAGCAGTCACATGTCACACGCAAGTGTACATAATGGTAGAACTAAAACATGCACTCTGAAAGAAAGGCACCCAGACTGACTTAAAGAGCAAACAGAAAGAACGCAAACTAGACACATAGCACAGAGAATGCTTCGCCGAGACAGAGGTGACTGTCAGGCTGCATGAGGGGAGCAGACACCCTTCGCGCTATACAAGCTATGGAAGGAATGGGGTAGAAGTAGATGAGAGGGGTGCTTTCTGCAGTCCTCCGGGGTGCCGTGGAGGAGAGGCCTGAGGCCACAGGTGAGAACTGCTTTGACAGCCCAGGTGACAAGTGTCTTCAGGGGGTGCTGCTCCTCCCACTGCTGGAGGAGAAACTGGTGATGAATGAGAAAGAAACAGTAAGCAATCCTGCTGCCAAACACCTGATTGAAGGCCATCGGGTTATCTTTTCTTATGCTTTCTTCATACTCATAGTAGTTCATCTAAAAAACGCATTTACACAGGTGACTTCTAGGATAAATTGATCACAGAATATAAAATGAAGCAGTTAATTCAGCCCTAATATTATAAAAAAGAACCCTTCCCAGGTGCTATTCTCCCCCAATATATTTTTGTTTTACTTATCTATCACAATTATACATATTGTGGTGAAAAGTGACCTTGAAGTGTGAATGAAAACCACACACATCTTAAATGTAAAGTCTTAGGAAGAGAAAAAGATACAACCAAACCTCTGGTGAAGGGGTACAGAAGTAGGGAAATGAGAATGGCAGGGGAGGGGATAAAGAGAACTTGATCTCTTTATTCTAAGTGTCTCTAAATTGAGAAAATTTTTATAAACACAATATATTACTTTTTTGGAAAAGAAAATTTAACGTGAAACTTATCATTTTAACCATTTTTTTTAATTTTTATTTATTTATGATAGTCACAGAGAGAGAGAGAGGCAGAGACATAGGCAGAGGGAGAAGCAGGCTCCACGCACGGGGAGCCCGACGTGGGATTTGATCCCCGGTCTCCAGGATCTCGCCCTGGGCCAAAGGCAGGCGCTAAACCGCTGCGCCACCCAGGGATCCGATCCTTAACCATGTTTTTAAGCATAATGTTCAGTGCAATTAGGCACATTCACATTGTTCTTCAACATCAACACCTTCCTCCATCTCCAGAACCTTTACATCTGCAAAACTAAATTTCTACTGCAAGGCATTATTTTTTAATTCCATAAACAATCTACAATGAAGCACTTAAAAAGCAATTATTGGCTTTTAATTCTCTTCCTAGCCCAAATATTAGGAATACAAAATGACTTCAAACTTCTCTCATTCAATGGGGCGCCTGGGTGGCTCTGTTGGTTAAGCATGTGCCTGTCTGCCTTGGGCACAGGTCATGATCTCAGGGTCCTGGGATCCATCCCCTGCCTACTCAGCCAGGGAGTCTGCTTCTCCCTCTTTCTCTCTGCCCCTCCATTCCATGTTCTCTCTCTCTCTCTCTCTAATAAATACATAAAAATCTTAAAAAAAAAAAAAAAAAAACTCTAATTAAGCAGAGGAAGAATTCAGTGAACTTTTTGTCAAACATGCTTCTTCTTGAAAAACCAAGGACTAAATATACATCATTTTTCATCAAAACTAGAATGTTAACTGTAAGATACACCATTGTTTTTTGTACCAATAAGATAGAAAAAAAAAAGTGCCAATCATAACCACAAGATGCCAGCAACTGTAAAATGTATCCTGATTTGAGATGTTAAAATGTGGGGGCGGAAATGTGCATCTTCAAATGATGGAAGACAGCAGCAGTAATGTTTTCCCCTTAATACCTATGGATTTAAAATGGGCCTATGGAGTCTTATGCCATGTACAAAACTTTTTAACCAAGAATTCGGTATATATGGAACCTGATGGGACTCCAGATGCTGTACCAGGTACTATATACTTCATTTTCAGAAAGCATAAGCTCCTGAAGAAAAAGGTTGAAAAGTAAATGTGGCAGGAACAGGGCAATTAAAGAGAAACCACCCTTTCCATTAAGAGACAAGTCTTTTTAAAGATGAGAATGAACCACAACCTACACAGAATATATAATATAACCTAAAGACCCCCTTCTAGCATGCTAATCTAGAGGGGAGACAACCTCCCACCCCCAGGAACTTGGTGACAACAAAGGTGTTGAAGACATACTAAGAGGACCCCCATTCAGGTCAAGGAGCCCGATTCCTTCCTTCAGTAGAAATTTTTGTTTGGCGGTCACAACAATTATTTGAAAAAGTAAATAATTTCAGTAGTTGGCACGTAAGTGAAGTCAAGACATCCTGCTCACTTAAATGAAAAAAGTGACTTAAAGTGTTGTGTGTGTGTGCACGGAAACCTGCAGAAATCATTTCTGAGACATTTCCAAGTGAGTTTATCACTTTCCATAAGACACACTACCATTTCCTACCATTCCTACATGCAGAAAGAACCTGATTTAATCAAACCACAACCAGAAAACAATTACTAAGAGGTAAAATTCACAGGCCTGATGGAGTTAAAATATACTACCATTCACAGTACTTCTGAAATGTAATTTAAAGCTAAATAGTCTGTGTTATCTCATAACTGATTACACATGGATAGTGAATAAAATCAACTAAACTTTAGCTTCTACCCAATTGCTTCTGAACTAAAATGTGATTAATACAAAAGACTAAGTTCAAAACAGTAACTATGGAAGTAGCCAAACCCCAGAAGCTGTTAAGATCCTAAAACACCATGACATTCCCTGAGATGTGAGGTGGGTAAGCCAATGTCTGCCTTCAAAGGAACCACCTATTCAAGAGACGGCACAGTACGATGGTTAAGAGCATGGGTTCTGGAATCAGGCTTTTGGGGTAAGAGTCCTGGCTTCATTCGGGGTAAGCCTCTGTGTGCCTCCCCCTCCTTGTCTGTCAGCTGGGGACAATCATGCTACCTGCCTTACAAGGTTGCTGGGCGGGTCAGATGGATTCAAAATCTACTGTGCTCAGACATCAGCCCAGCACGCAGTAAGCATTATGTCAGTGTAACTTATTAGGGAAGACAGGAATGTGCAAATAAGACAGTGAAAGAGAAAGTGTGGGCTGAACCTGAAGCAATCGGTCACAGGATCACACACCACTGTGGAGGCATTACAGAAAACGTCACTTCTCACATTTCTGGCTAAAAACCTGACACTCAAGCTATCTGCAAGAATTCCGATTTACTGTCAATCTTAGACAACGTTAGGGTGGAAGTCTAGTAAGACCTTAACTTTTAAAACCGTTTTCACTTCTAAACACTGGAATCCTTCATCTCAGCCTGAGCATCAAAATGCATTTTCGTCTGGATTCCGACATGCCCCAGCAGACACTCAAAGGAAGTGCTAACAGAACAACCATCACTGAAGCGATTAATGCCTTAACTGTGACTTGAAATCATGTAATTTGTCTAAGAAGAGAAACCAATTAATTTTAAAAACAGACAATCTAACCTCAAATCATCCTTAAAAGCCTCTCTGCAGTTTTATGGTAACTCCACCCAATTATTATCTTTTCCTTTTTAGGTAACCCAGGGAAAAACCTCAAGCTGGCCTCTTCTGTTCTAAATGACTGGTAGTTTGAGGGAAATCTCTCAAAATGAAGTTTCTGCAAATCCTCCAATCTTAAGAAATTATGATCTTTTCATTTACGGTACCTTTGGCTTCAGGAGCTCTGGAAAGTTAGAGTATTCTGGAACAGAAATCATGATTCACCATCCTGGGGGACTTGGGGGCGTGCCTTAATAATGGGAAAGAAGTAAAGGAGACACTGCAGAAGAAGCAAGACCGGCCTTCTTTCCGTGACAGAAACAGGTCAAGCTCCTTATTTTCATAAGCAAATGTCAACTTTGCCGTCGACACATTTGTTACCGGGAGCAAAGAGTTCTCCCTTAATTGAAACCACAGAACATTTGCAGAGGCCCTTGCCAGCAAGCTCAATTTTCAATGCACTGATAACCAACTCTTGCTAAAGCACAGATAAGACAATTGAAATTGGAGAGAGCCAAGCAAGCTATCATCTTTTCCTCCTGGCCTCTAAATGCTATCCCTACACCAAGTTAAATCACAGTTAAGTGATGCAGCTGGACAATATTAGCTTTGCTAAGGAATGCCTTTGCTGACTCAGGACTTCTCATAGTCTCCCTTTCTGTCTGGTTATTGTTTTCAGAAAAACTATGTAAAATACACTTCTGTACAAAAGTGCATCTATAGCATGACTCCTGTCTGAAGGACACATTCATAATACATGGACAAATTTAATAAGCAGGCAAGAGTACATCCTTGTGACGTGTACTATTAAAGGAACAAAAGTACACATACAAAAATATTGTACAACTTTAACCCAAAAGTGTTTACTATGATTATTTTTGGATGGAGGACCAGAAAACATTTAATTTTCTTCATATTTTCTACATTTTCTGAATTTTCTGCAACAGATAGGTATATTTAGAATTGAAAAAAAAAATTTTTTCTTAATCTAGTAAAAACTTTAAGCTAAAAAGGATCCAAAGAAATGAAAAGATTTGACATCAGAAAATTCTACTTCTGTAATAATTTTTATTCTATCCAATGGACAAAAACTAAAGAAAAATAGAGTAAGATTGAGTACTTTCTTTCACATTTTCTGATTTTTAATACAGTGATTTTTATAAGTAAGAGAGAGAGATCTTCTGTGATTTTCCCCCAAAATCACAGTTAAATATATTGTCAGACAGTTATAGTGAGAAGTCTGAAAGGACTCATAGGATCCAATATCCTCAGAATTTGGAGTCATGGAAGGAAGGGAGACTATCATTTTTTCCCCTTGTAGAACTGACAGGTAATAAGAATGTGTGTGTGTGTGTGTATACATATATATATACATATACACACACGCACATATATTTGTATTCTTCCCTATAATAGAAAATATTTAAGATAATGTAACCAAAAGGCATATAGAATGAAAATGTGAGCAAGAAAATTAGGCCAAAGTAAAACAAAAGTAAGGAAGTCAGAGCAAGGCAGGACAGTGGTACCTGTACCAGGGCAGGTGAAATCCTGGTAGGAGCTGCCTGCTCAGCTCTGTGCTCACAGGAAACATGGAACCAACCAGAGATCTCTGCAAAGACGCCACCCTGACCAAGGGAGCCACATGGTGAGACCAACCGCCATCACGTGGTCTGTCTGTCTGCTAGCGGTGAGACCCGATCAGCAGGCAACCACAAGATGCTGCAGGACTGTGTTTCCCACTGCTCGGGGTGAAGTGAAAGGAGGATTCTAGATACTAAGACCTGACAGAAATTTCTGCCCCTGGGGCCCATGGGACGGAAAGCAGGGCAAATACAGTGAGTTTCCTTATAGGAATCTGATGGAGCAGCAATCTTAGCTCATGCTCCCAAAAAAGTACAGAGGACAGTTCTTTGCTCCCAATCAGAGCAGCCATGCACTGGAACTTCATCAGGCCTTGGGAAAACTCCAAGGTCTTCCAAGGCTCTCAAGTGATGATGACTCAAGGCCTCTCCTGGAGCTGAAGGAATGCCCTTTGTCAGGATGCTATAAGCATTATTCAATCCATTATCTCTGTCCTGTGTGGGTATGAGGAACAAGTGTACTTAGCTGGTTACCCTTCCCCTTACGTGGTTTCCGGATACCAGTTTCCTCTTCTAAAGTCTAACTGTCTTACTGGGTAACCTTATGACGTGAGCAATCTCAATTCTTTCTGGAAGTAGGTGGGGGGAATAGAACAGAAATCACAAATCATGGGGGAAAAATTTTTCAAGAGAAATCAAATTATATTCCTTACCATTAATCCTAAAAAGTAGACTTAAGGTGAAAGCAAGCATTAAGACTTTTTTTCTCCTGAATAAAGCTGTTGGTGGATGGATTACAGCTTCCCACCTCAACAATGGCCTGGGCACTAGCCCAGGAGGCAGTTCCAAGGTATTAAGGGCTAATAGCAACTTGCCCTTTGAGCCCAGGTTCACAGCAAACAATGGAAATACTCATCAGTACAGACCACAAAAACGCCCTTTTTGAAACCTAAGAATTAAAATTTGGACTGTTAAAAACAGAAGGCAATTTCTGGTCTCGTGATACATTTCCGAAGCTTCAGATCTTGGAGAGCTACCTCATATGGTTTCTATTTTGCTGCTGTACACCTAAAAGTGTAAACATTCAACTAATTCTTAATTGTGCATAAACAAAATTTGTTTTCAAATTTAATTTTAAGCAAAACAAAACACATGTGCGCACACACACACACACAGCAACAAAAAAGTGTTGTTTAATGCAAACAATAAAACCACCCTGAGCCTATGCTGGCCGACCCCTTTTGCAAAGTCAGTCTTCCTGTGTCAAGGTACTTCCTGGTACAGACCCGCTTAGCAGCTCTCCACAGCCACCCTTCAATAAAGCAGTTACCCGGTATGGAGTACTAGGCTGAGGGCATTAGAAACTCAGCCTGTGACAGTCCTATGCAGTGCGTGAAGTATAGTTACCCACATTATAGTTACCCACATTTTACAGATGAGGAGACTGAGGCACGGGCCAGATAAATAATTTCCCAAGGTCATAAAGCTAATAAACATAGAAGTCAGAATGCAAACGAGGTCTGACTTCTAAAGCTTCTGCTGGCCAGCTAACTGGCTTCTCCATCCCGCACACTTATTTCTAGGTTATCACCCACATTTCCTTTGCAGTCCTTCCTCCACTAAAAAAGCTGAGAAAATAGATCCCAGAAAAGGAGAGTAGCCTTACACCCAACCCACTTCAGCCACTTCCACTGTCTCGCCTGGCAGAAACCTGCCTGTTGAGGACACCTCTTTAGAGTCAAAGCCGGATTTAATTGAAGGTCAGAAGACTATTTAAAAGGTAGCTTCTGAAACGCTCATTCCCTTTGGGTCCTTTGGTTTCTATAAATCCTGCCTGATTATTTTCCAGCAATAGGCTAGGAAATACACAGAAGAAAATCCCAACAAAAAAGCAGCCTTCACACCTGGGCTCAACTTACAAAGCAATTGTTTTAATGGCACTAATTAACTATATTTTCAATAATCCTCAGGTTTTGCAAGCCCAGGGTGGCTATCAAATCAGAGCAGAATACACCTTTTGTTTCAAGATTTTATTTACCTGAGAGAGAGAGAGAGAGAGAGAAAGGAGAGAGAGAGAGAGAAAGAGAGAGAGATCATGAGCAGGGGAAAGGGCAAAGAGAGAAAGAGAAGCAGGCTTCACAGGGAGGTGGAGGGGTAGGTCTCAGGAGCTGGGATCAATGACTTGAGCCGAAGGCAGATGCTTAACTGACTGAGCCACCCAGGCACCCGAACACTTTCTTCTTTGTAATCATCCACAAACCAAGGTCATCAGTTATAGAGCCAAAACCATAGCTATACATGTTTCAGAAAGGACACTGAAGTAAGGTGAGCAGATGAACAGCTTTGCAACTTTTTTTTTTTTTTTAAGATTTTATTTATTTATTCATAGAGACAGAGAGAGGCAGAGACACAGGCCGAGGGAGAAGCAGGCATCATACAGAGAGCCTGACGTGGTACTCGATCCAGGGTCTCCAGGATCACGCCCTGGGCTGCAGGCGGCGCTAAACCGCTGCGCCACCGGCGCTAAACCGCTGCCCCTTTGCTACTTTTAGGGGCTGCCCCTTTGCTACTTTTAAATCGTAACCAAGTTTCTTGTTCCCCTAATTCCATCCACAGGCGCAACAGATGGAGACACTGAATATTTACATTAGCATGTGGAAGCTAGGGCCTTCACATTAAAAATGCTGTCACCTAATTCTCCCAAGTACTACCTGGAATTGTGAAGTTAAGGTAACTAAGGAAAATACATTTACAGTAACCAAATACTTTATCAGGACAGGATTAACTGTTACTTACTGAAACAAGAATGACCTGGGACCCAAGCCCCAGGGTGCCATCCGTGCCCAGCAGTGTTGCAAGACCCTAAGTGCTCAAAACTGCACTCCCATTTCCTTCCAAGCGCTGTCCTCTCCTCCTTTTTTTTTAAACTGTAGCTCTGTAGCTTTATTACAAAACAATTGTTCGCTACAAAATAATTCAAAAGTATAGAAAAGGGCCAAGAATATGAAAAATCATTCAGCATCGTGTGTATATTCTTTCACACTTTCTTTTCTCTGCTACACAAACACATGAGATTATTTTGTTCACTTTAAACAAAAGTGACCTCATACCGGGCATACAATTTTACTTAATTTAAATATATTGTGAATCTCTCTTCATTTCAGTAAACATATTTCAGTTGCATCATTTTTTCGTGTCTAGAGAAGCAGACTGCAGTATGGACGAATCAGTGAAATCAATTATGGTCCACAGTTCCTAAAGCAGGACATGAAAGATAACCTACTTGGAATTTCCACTTTGTACCTACATCTTTGAGCACATCTTTAAATCCCTTTGAAAAATTCCAGAGGAAATGCTAGATTTCAGATCTCAGACTCAAAATGCACAATCCCATTGTTCCTTCACTACTTCCCATGTTTCTACGAATGTGTTGTCTCTGCCTCAAAATTCCTATTCATTCTTTGAGACTAAGTGAGGGAAAGGGGGCAGGGGTGTGGGTGAGGCCTTTCCCGATCCTCTTCATAAATGAGTACAGGCCTCCTTTTCCTGTGTCCCAGAGCAGTTAGTCTAGGCACCCTGTGAGCCCTCATCACCAGTATTACCATTTCTTTTCCTCCCTAGATGACAAATCCTGCAAGGATAGATTAATCCGTTTTCAATAGAGAGCAGCCTAATGAATAGACCAGGGAAGTGAAACTAGCCATGTGATGAAAAACAAAACTGTGTATAAACTTCTGCTGACAACCACAGCTATCCTTGGAATATTCTAACTATTTGAGGGCATCAATATCCGGAACCATGACACAGAAAACTAAACTCATATTGAGGACTGCATACTCCACCAGTCATCTTATACAGGGAATTCAGAACATGAAACGGGTTGTGCTCCAAAAAGTTAATTTACAGGTCAATTATCCAGATTATAGAAGGCAGTCAGTAAGTTTTTGCCAAACTGAATTCTATTGAGAAAGAAAGTACTGCTCTAAACAGTTTCAAGATAAGTATGGTTTACTGAGTTCAAGAATAAGGAAAGGAACCCTGAGATTTGCTCATTAAGGCTGGTAAAAGAGCAGTGTGCCTTCACTGAAAGCTTTCGGAAGAGGCCATTAGCTGCTACAACAACATCTTGCAACAAGATTCCTCTATCTACAGCTAGTGTTTCTGAAACTTTCTTCCCACAGTTCCCTACAGACTGATGCTAATCTTTAATGGTGCCCTTTATCACTCCTGGGGCAAAGAAGGGAAACCATCCAGCTCTTTCTTCTGAGAAAGTAAAGAAAGAACAAAAACGGTTCCCCATCTTCAACCCAGGGGAGGTAAGAAACAAGACAAAAAGAAAGTGTTGGATTAGCTGAGCATCCTGGGCATAAGAAAGGATTAAAAAGCCAAGTATGTATGGTTTTTTGTTTTGTTTTGTTTTTTGTTTTTGTCAAACTATTTATTAAAAAGAAAATCCAAACGGTATCAAAATGCTCCCAGCATGAACAGGTAAGTGTAGCCAAGAAATGTTTGAAACAGAAGAGGAACACAGAGGAATTTGTCTACCGGATATTAAAAAATTATTCAACTTCCAATAATTTCAATGGGTGGTACTGGCACAAGAACAGAGAAAAAGATCAGTGGAACAGAATAAGAAGTCCAAAAACATACCCAGGAATTTTGAGTATAATGAAGATGGCATTTCACATTGGTAGGGAAATGGGAGCTTATTCAACAGATGGTGCTAAGACAATATACTATTTGGGGGCGGGGGGGGATGAGATTGAGATGATTTCTACCCCTTCTAGAATTAGATTAAAAATTTTTTAAAAGTTGCTTTTCAAAATCTCTCCAGGGCAGTAACTTTCTGAGCTTGGGATAAGGAGGCAGGGGCAACCCTAAAATCAGAAAAGCCTGAACTACAGGAACTTCTATATATCAAACTAAAAACAAAGAAAAAAAATAAGGAAATAATACAAATTGTAGCTAGTAACAAAAGACACAAGGAACACAGGGGTTCTGATGACCTGTTACTAACTGGCATAATAAATCCCTTTGGAGGAATCAAGGGACCATTTTGAAGTGAAATTACCAAGAGTACAAATACTCTAGAGGAGTCAAAACAAATTTCTTTATATATTTGTAGAACCCCAGGTACCCAGAACCCTCAGGCAATTTAGTTTAAGACAGCATCAGAGCTCCAGCACTGTAACCACCTCAGATGTAAATCTTTTCTCAATTTCTTTGTATGTTCATTACATTTATGAAGCTAAATGATACAGCCACCTGTGTGTCTAAACACCACCTTCAAACTTTCCCTGTACAAAACCAGACCTGTTGACTCACATCCTTCCCCATATCTCAATAAAGAATACAACCACTCACACTTGTCTTTCCAGGCAAGATCCTAGAAGGCACTATTGACTTTCCTTTGCCTTACCACTCACCTGCATACCTCAGCTGCAGCACCTACCCCAGAACTCTCCACTTCTCTCCATGACCACTGCTACCGCACCAGTCCCCGCTGCCCAGACCACCTCCTAAAATCTTGCTTCCCTACCATCCATTCTCCACACGATGGGCAGAATCAACTTTTAGGACATAATGCCATCACCTCCCTTTCCTGTCTAAACCCTCCAAAGGCTTTCTAATTCACCTAGAATAAAATTCCACAAGACCAGACGTTATCGGGCCTCGTCCAGTTTCTTTTACTGGCCTTCTTTTATTCCCTTCCAAGTTGGTTTCTGCTTGTAACTTACCAGCTCTTCCCTCTGCTCCCTTGCTCATCAATGATATTCACCCAACCAATTCCTCACCAACCCATTGCAGCCTAAATACCAAGTTCTCTAGAATACCACCCCACCCTTTCCTCACCCTATTTTCTCCATAGTACCCATCATTAACTCTTTTCAGTGCCTTGCCTCTCACTAGAAGAGAAGAGCCATGAGAACAAGCATCTTCACTCTGAGTCCTCCACACTCAGAGTCTGGACCCACAGGAGCCATGTATGTACTGGCTGAAAAAAGGGATGAATCTTAACTGAGTATTTTTATGAACCAAGATCACTCCTATGAACCTAACAGCTATGGTGTCGCTTGGGGCCCATGGAAGAAGTTAGCCCTGGTCGGTCTCTTATCAGCTACACTTGGAGATTTATTTTGCCTGCTTCTTAAAATCTGTTTCCTGCATGCTATTAGCTGTTGCTGCACTGCTAACATTCCTTGGTGGCCCCTCTCCCCCCCACTTCATGCATTTGGCAGGCTGGAAAGTAAAAATCTGTAATGGGGCTGTTCCATCATTAAAGTGCACTAACTTTAGTGCAGACAGGCATATCTCACTGCATTTCCCAAAGGCTTAGCTCCTTTCTAGACCTCAGACAATTCCTGGTCCCCAGACCTAAATTCTGACATTTCAGTATCTTAGCATAAAAGTACACCGTATTAAGAAAAAAAAAAAAAAAAAAAAAAGTACACCGTACTGCCATCTTATTAAAAATGCTGGCATCTCCAAACTGTGGAAGGAGCCTCGGTGTCCATTGACAGATGAATGGATAAAGAAGATGTGGTATTTGTATACAATGGAATATTACTCAGCCATTAGACACAACGAATACCCACCATTTGCTTCGACGTGGATGGAACTGGAGGATATTATGCCGAGTAAAGTAGTCAGTCAGAGGACAATCATCATACAGTTTCACTCATACGAGGAATTTAAGTAGTAGTGAAAGTGATTATAAGGGAAAGGAGAGAAAATGAGTAGGAAATATCAGTGAGGGTGACAGAACATGAGAGACACTTAACTCTGGGAAATGAACAAGGCGTAGTGGAAGGGAAGGTGGGTGGGGAGTGGGGGTGACTGGGTGACAGGCACTGAGGGGGGGCAACTGACGGGATGAGCACTGGGTGTAATGCTATATGTTGGCAAATTGAACTCCAATTTAAAAAAAAAGGGGGGGGGGAATGCTAGCATCTCCTTAAGCCCATAAGCCAAATAGTAATTTCATTTAAACAACAACTAAAAAAAAAAACAAAAAACAAAAAAGTTTTTCTTAAGGTAAAGAATTATTTGTCTTTTAGAGGAGAAGTAAAACTGAGCACACCCAGTGCCCAACTAGATAGAGTTCTACCTAGCACTGTAAGATTCAAGTCGACTCGTAGGCCAAACGGCATGCAATTTCCATTTTAAGAGCTGAGTGTGGAGTTTCAGCTGGGACTGCAAAGCACAGCAGGGCCATAATCATAAGTTACACACTGTAACCTCCATCCCAGTTCAGGCCTTCCCCTAAAGTTCCTCAAGACTAAAACCGTCCTGTATCATCTCCTGCAACTGGTCTAAACAGAGGCTCATGGAACAAGCTAAGTCCACTTAATGGAAAACGGAAGTTCATCCCCAACTTCAAGCAATGGGACTTCTTAAGATCAAGGAGATAAAAGGCTCAGTCGGTTAGGCATCTACCTTCTGCTCGGACCATGATCCCAGGGTCCTGGGATCAAGTCCATATCGGGCTGCCTGCTCAGCGGGGAGTCTGCTTCTTCCTCTGCCCTACCACCCCCCCACCCGCCATGCTCGCTGATGTGTGTTCTCTCTCTCTCTAGCACAAAATAAGTATTTTTTTTTAAAGGTCAAAGAAATAAAAGGAAAAGAGCTCCAGGAAAGCTGACAGAATCCCTGAATGGAATACACAGTTTCCACGTAAGGGTTTTCCCTTTATCAGAAAGGCAGAGTTGTCACAGAGAAGAACTGAGGCCAGAGGGCAAACTGCGTTTCTACCTTCCATGAAGTGTCTAAAAGAAAATAAACAATGAGATAAAAACCCTACATCCAAGACAGATGAGGCAGGAGATTTGGAAAAAGAGACCAAAAGTAAGAGTGTCAAGGATGGGCTTAGGAAAAAGATCATCTCCAAGCGTAAAAGAGTAGGTCCAGTTTGCATTACATTTTCTGATTGCAGCTGGTGTCCCAGGACCCCTACTGGTTAGCATAGACTGATACTGAATCCACGAAAATACATCTGTTTGGTGGGCAATCTAGTATTTGAACAAAATACTTTGGTAATTGTCTCCAAAGTTGTGATTTCACGGGTCTTGTCACCCAGTGGCAGTCATGTGGACTTAGTTTCAAAACCATTCTGAAAACAATTTACACAGCTCATCCTCAATTTCATATGTGGCCATTTCTCTTGGAAAAAGCACAATCTGCATAAAATTCCAGGTAATTCATGAGAGATCTGGGAGAAAATCTTCAGCTGGGGATTCCTGAATCACTACTACAGCCTAAAAGTATACTAAGTGGCTACATTCTAAGCTTTTCAGGCACTCAGGATCCTTCCTGGCAGAACCTGGGCTGTGGACTTAATAAAAAAGATCCTCATGGGGATCCCTGGGTGGCGCAGCGGTTTGGTGCCTGCCTTTGGCCCAGGGCATGATCCTGGAGACCCGGGATCGAATCCCACGTCGGGCTCCCAGTGCATGGAGCCTGCTTCTCCCTCAGCCTCTCTCTCTCTCTCTCTCTGTGACTATCATAAATAAAAATTAAAAAAAAAAAAAAAGATCCTCATGGAAACGTGTGAATGCAGGATCAATGAACTGAAAGCGCTCACATTCTCTGTGGCTCTTTCATCTTGTTTCTCAATCCTGTACTTCTTCCCTTAGAGGAACAAGGATTCATACGTGTTTTTCCCTCCTATCTAATGCCTGAACATTCAGACCAAGACTAAACATAAAAGCCGAAGTTTCAAAGGTATTGGTTATAAATTAAGAATCAACAGCAACCAGCTTGGCCTTGCTCATCACGGACTGCTCTTAAAAGTTCCTTATCGGAGGACCTCCCTGCATTGGTTTGCTCTGTTGCTGGATGAATCTCAAATCTTATCCACACGGTAGGCGTTTCTGGACTCCATGTGTATATGGCTCCATTAAATCCCTTTATCGAATCCACACTTCTACCTCAAATTCACTCCAATACAAATCTGCCATTCCAAAATCATCGCCCTTCTAAAGATTACTTTAATCCCTTAGTTAATCCTGAACATGATTCAAACCACTTTTATGACTCATATGGCCAACTAGGACCCAGATACTGGATAACACACTCACATCCCTAAACTGCTGAGCTGGTTAACCCTGAATGTACCATGGGCTGCACTGGAAATACTTGCCCCGAGGTTCTCTTTCCATGAACTCCCCAGACCGGTGGGGTCGAGTGAACAGCGGGCAGCCTCTTTCATGCACAAGAGGGCTTCTTCCACCAGTGAACTCTACAAGTACGCTACGGAAGGGCTCTGACCAGATCAACTAAACTCGGCTCTGCAACAGCAAAGGGGCGTATTTCAGAGGATCAAACGATAACCATCACTGCCACTACTGTCACAGGTATCTTAGCTAAGAATTTCCCCCATCCACCTTACGAGGGACATAGATGTTCGGTCAGACCCATTTAACAAAGAAGAGGGCTTGGACGTGGAAAGCTCAAGTGCCCTACGCAAAGTCAGGCTGAGGACCACACCCACGGAGGCCAAGCTGATCCACCTGACCCCAAAGCCCACGGTCTTGGGCACTGCATTCACCATCTGTCTCTGACCTTTGCTTCCAGGGTCCGACATCCGTAGCCCAAGGGCACCCCGATCCCCCAGGAGCCCCGGGAGCTTCAGGTCTGGAAAACGGGCAACGGCTCAAGCCACGGGAGTCCCGGTAGGGCCGCCCGCTGGGATGCCGGACACGGGAGTCGGCGCCCCAGCAGCAGGGGCTCACCTGTAGGCGGCCACGGCGCGGGTCTGCAGGTATTTCTGGGCGGTCATGACTCCCACGAAGAGAAAGTTCTTGTCGCGCGGGCCCCCATCCGAGGCCGGGCCGTGCGGCCAGAGCTGCGCCCCGCGCGCATCGCCGCGCGCCCCGCCGGCCTGCGAAGCCGCCGCAGCCTGCCCCGGCCGGCAGCCCTCGGGGCTGGCGCGGCGCCGCGGGCCCGCTCGCTTCAGCTCGGAGGCGCGGGGCAGGACGAGCCGCGAGGCCAGCACGAAGCCCAGCACGAGCCCGAGCAGCACGCTGAGCCAGGCGCGCCGGCCGCGCGCGGCCATGCCCGTGCCGCTCCGCCCGCCGGGCCGCCGCCGCCGCCGCCGCCGCCGCCGCCGCCGCCGCCGCCGCAGGCTCCGCGCGCCCTCAGCCAGCCGCCCCCGCCCGCGGAGGCCAGCCCGCCCTAGCGCCGCGAGGCTCGGCCCGGGCAGCGCCGCGGCCGCCGCGGGCCCGCCGCGCCCATCGCGGCCCCCGAGCCGCCCGTAGGCCCCGCGCCGCCGCTTTGTTCCGCACGCCCGCCCCCACCGCCGCGGCCTGCGCCTTTAAGACGGGACCATGCCCGGCGCGCGCCGGCAGCGGCTCGAGCGCGACGCGGCGGCGGCGGCGGCGGCAGCGGCGGCGGCGGCTCTTCCCGCTCGCGCGCGGGGGCGCGGGGCCAGCGCGACGGCGACAGCGACGGCTGAGGCCACGGAGCCCGCACCCGCGTCCCGCCCCGCCCGCGGCTCTCGGCTGGCTCGGCTCGGCTCGCGCTGCGCCCGCCCCCGTCCTCTTCGTGGCCGGCGCCGCAGCCGCAGCAGCTGCACATCCTCCGGCTCAGCTCGCCATTGCAACAGGAGCCCCTCACGTCACGCACGGCGCGTTATGAAGGGGCCCGGCGGCAGCGGAGCCTGGCCCCTCTCGGGATCCGTCCGCGCCGCCCGATTGGCGCAAAAGTGAATGGGGGGCGGTTCACGTGGCCAAAGTTTGGCAGAAAAAAAAAAAAAAAAAAAAAAGCCCTCCCGGCGCTCGCGGCGCCCGCCCCGCCCCGCCCCGCCCCGCCCCGCCCCGCCCGCGCGGTCTGCGGCTGGGCCGCCGGGGCGGAGGGGGCGTGGGCCCGGGCTCGGCGCCGGCGGGGGCCCGGACCGCGGCGCCCCGCCGCCCGTTATCCGCCCGGCGGCCACGCCCCTGGCCGGCCGCGCCCCGACGGCGTCCCCTCCCGGACCGTGCGCGCCGGCGGCCGCGTCCTGCACGGCGCACCGCGGGCCTGCGTCGGAAGAGGGGGCTTCGGGGTCCCCGAGCCGTGCGCGAAGCGCTCGTTGCCTCCGCGGAGTCTGTCCTGGGATAACCCGGAGCGCACGCCCTGCCTCCAGCCGGCCGCCCGCAGCGGCCTCCCCGCGCCCCGCGCCGCACACTGTACCTTTGTTCCCGCCGCTCTGCGGGCAGGAGCGGGCGCGTGGGGAGCCGACGGCTCGGGAGCCGTTTGAGACGTGCCTGCGGGCAGGGTGAGCCGTGAATTCGCGGACCTGGTTCCCAGTCCCTGGTCTCTGCGCTAAAAAAAAAAAAAAAAAAAAAAAAAATCCATATTTAACGTCCACGCTCCTAACAGCGCTAGCATTTCATGGATGTTGGAGAAATGGTACGTGATGTTAATACTCTGCATGGTAAACACTACTTTTATTTACATTTTTTTGTGGGCAGATAGTCGGCTGGGAGCCCAGCCTACCTGAATCCTTGTCGATATTTCCACATAGCTCATCCATAAAAGTGCCGTGGAGTTCTAAAGACAGGTTTTGAATAACGGATTCTCCGGGATGGATTTTAAATGCTATACATTTCCTCTTCAAAAAAAGAAGGAGACTTCAAAAAAGAAAAAAAAAAAAAAAAGGAAAGGAAGAAAGGGAGAAAAAACAGAAGGAAAGAAAAAAAGAAGAAACAAAGGAAAGAAAGGAACGGGGGAAAAAAACGAAAGAAAGACTCAGCTAAGGTGACAAAAGCCAACAAAAAGTGTCCATACAACAAATGTTTGTATAGAGTGAATATTAGTCTTGTTACTTAGTCGCCAATATGTTGGGATTTTTCTAATGAAACTCCTGGAGGGCAAAGTGTTTTCCTGGGCCTAACAGGTTTGCTTCATTTCATCAAATGAACCTAAGAATTAGAGAGTAAGCATGTTTGAGATAATCCTTTGGATCTTTCTTCGTTGTTCACACCAAATGTTTGAAATATTACACGATGGAAAGCGACAAGTTGTGGGAGATACAGACACATTCTCTGCAATTGAGTGGCGGTCACTGTTGTTTTATTCTTTGGGTATTAACCACTTTCTTTGGCACTTATTATTTATGTCGAAAATAGTCCATTACCCGCCTTCCCCACAGACTCCCTCCCTAAGAGGTGATCCACATCTAAAAATAAAATACTCATTATACAGTGAACACAGGACTCCAGCAGTAGTCTTGGGAAAAATACAGAACATATAACCATGAATTACAGGCTCGAAAACCATCCAAAGGGGTTTCCAGTAAGACCATAAGCCACAAATGCCAAGTAGTCACCAGATGCCCCAAATTCAGCAACAGTCCCATAATTCACAATGAGTTCCATAAAGCATGAATCTGGCAAGACACAGATGTTCAATTTGGTGACATACTTAATGAGTTCAGTATTTTCTAACCTTTAAACGTCTCTATATTTCCTCTACTAGACTGAAATCCGATGAAAAGTAGACAGACGTGATGGGACTTAATGTCATGAGGATATTAAATGTTTTGTCCTTAATTGCTTGGTTCCTGATGTCCCTAGACTGATATCCTCACCTACCTCATCTGGAGACTCAGTGGAACGGTCTCCTTCATGATGCAGAGGATTCCCTATTGTCCATAAAACCTGAACCTGAAGGTTTAGAGTGGCAGGACCAGGAGAATATGACATAGGTGAAGTCCTCACAGGAAACACAGGAGAATGCCTGTCCAGGGGCTGGTGAAACAGGAGGGGAGCCAAGGTCCTGTAGAAGTCAGCCAGGGGATCCAGGACCCTCCATACTGGGGAAGGGGCCACTTCCCAAGTGCAGCCTGGAGATAGGGAGGGGACACTCCAGCACAGCTGCAAGCAGCAGCTGGATGGTCAAGCTGAGACCATTCTCCTGGGGAGGGATCCAAAGGTGTCCGACCCACCGACGGTCCCTGCAGAGGCCTCAATCAGGAGGCAGAGCTGTCCCGGTTGGGGATTTCATAGCTGGAGGGTAAGGCCTACAACCAAGGACCTCAGTGACAGCCCAAGGCCCAAAGGGCCAAATAGAGTTGGTAAGCCCAGAATGGAGGCCTGCCTGTCTATAGACACTAGCCCCATCGGCCCCTGAACAGCCATTACCAGCAAAGATCTAGGGAGGATGGCATGTATCTGAGACGCCTGCCTCCCCATGCACACATATGCACCCTTCTCAAAACAACCTCTGGGCCAGGCAGCAACTCGAGCCCTATGTCTCCCTCTCCTAATTTTGTCTTTAAAGGTGAGAAGTCAGATTCATCAGATTTAAAAGGCATTTCACCTTAGTACACTGAGGAAAGAACTATTTCTCAAGTTTGTGGCACTAGGAACCCTCTCAAGTTGAGAGACCACTCATTGACCATTTTTTCTTAAATAACTTTTTAAAAGACATGTTGGGGCACCTGGGGGCTCAGTTGGTTAAGTGTCTGCCTTGGACTCAGGTCATGATCCCAGGGTTCTGGGATCAAGTCCCAAGTCATCAGGCTCCCTTACACAACGAGGAGTCTGCTTCTCCCTCTGCCCCTCCCCTCACTGGTGCTCTCTCAAATAATTTTTTAAAAGTGTGCTGTTAACCACAATCAGAAAAACTTGTAAGGGAAACCCTAAACTAGAGAGTTATCCAAGGATGAAGGCTCCTGGGGCACCTGAGTGGCTCAATGGTTGAGCATCTGTGTTTGGCTCAGGTTGTGATCCTGGGGTCCTCAGATCAAGTCCCACATCAGGCTCCCTGCTCTGTGAGGAGCCTGCTTCTCCCTCTACCTGTGTCCCTGCCTCTCTGTCTCTCATGAATAAATAAAATCTTTAAAGGAAAAAAAAAAAAAAAAGGATAAAGGCACCTAAGGGCACACGCCCCACGTGAGTGGGGGTCCAGGCTGGATCAGGTACCAAATACAGAGTGGGGGTTCAGGTCTTCCTTCTACATGATGAAATCCCACCACGACAAGCTGTGTCCCTCTCCACAAGGTTTCAGTTTTCTGGGGTTCAAACGGGTCTTTTCACAGATCGTGTTAAAAGTTCCTTCTCAGTGAGTCTAGACTGGCATTTAGAAATGTGTTCAAAAAATACCACATTATCTAACTTTCTGTTTTATGCAGTGTGATTCTCTATGACATGTAATTAAAATTCATCTCCACCAACGTTACTGAACACCTTCTCACAAATTCCAACACTGTTCCCACATGCATTACATTTTTTTCTCTTGCTAATACATTGAATGCCTGTAACAGGTATAACATTTCATATAATTTGCAGCAATTTCTTGGAAACCTTTGGTAAATACCTCAATTGTTGGTTGGCAGCAAGCCTTGAGCAACTGACAGAGTTCCCTGTAAGGGCTTCTTTAAAGAGGCAGCTCCTGGACTCCTGCCGCAGACAAGGAGCACTGCAAAAAAGTGGTAATCATTTAAGACCTTTAGAAATACCTCTTTTGAGAAACAGCAAATGCAGAGGAGAGAGTTGTAATAATCCGTCTTTTCAGAAGGTTCTGTTCATTGCCTGCAAAGAAGAAAATCTATAATGACCATTTTGCTAAGATTGCCACTTAACCTCTATTAACCCAATAAAACTTTGCTTTATTATTAATGCTGCCATTAAACTGGCCTTTAAGGTCCTCATTAGCTAATTACTTTTGCTCTATATTTCCTTCTGTTTGCAGCATTTCCAGGCAGATGCAGGAAAGGACAAGCCACTAGAGCTTATGTTCTGGCTTCCAGACATGAGTGGATCTGACACTGGTTGTGCTAGAATGTTCTTCATACTTCCTTGGTCTGCTTATCAGCTTTGTCCATTCTTTCCGTCAGATACTGAGTCATTATGCATGTGTTTGAGAGACAGAAGAAATTCAGCACTGCTCTGGGTGCTGGCAGGATGGGACGTAATCTTACTAACTAGAAAACATTGGCTGACGCCGGCATAGGCGGTATTGAGAAAGAGCCTGAATGTTCTCTGGGAGATAACCTCACTGCAGAGGCTGGGGACAGTTTGCTTGTAGGCTAAGACTTAATCCTTGAATAGCAGAGAAGTTTGCCTTTCCCATCCATTGCCAAGAAATGCCATTAATCTTTAGAGCAGTGCCAGAGTTTCCCCCAGCTGAAAAGTTTGCACAAAGACAAAGCTTCCATTCCACAGGAGGGAGAGAGTGCCCCTTCCCACCACCACCACCATCAGAACCCAAGCACTGATTAGCTGGTCAGCAGCATTGCCACCTGAGCTACATCCCGTGGGCAGACCTGGGTACCTTGTGGAAATCTCCAGATCAATGTGCAACTAAGACTGTTTTACTCATGGCCTAATGAAGCATGAAATTGCTTGGGGAAATTCAAGTTGTAGGGGAAGGTTTGAGCTATGAATTGAGGCAGCAGAAATTCAGATGCATGAACAGAAATCGTAAAGCCAGAATAGGGAACATCCATGACATAAAACCTGCTCAAATGACCCCATGTTATTGATATTTCACATGCCCTGTTGTGCTGGGATGCCCATGCCATGGTCATAAACACTCATGTCACCCATCTGGTGAGTTACAAGGATATTTATCCAGACCTGGTATTAAAGCCTCCAAGAGAGTTCAAAATGAAAAATGGCACAATGATGCACTCTGTTGGCAAGTCTGGAGAAAGAGGCTTTCCAGCAGTCTGGGGGCAGTCATACAACCCACTTAGAGGGCGATATGGTCAAAATTGCAAGTGATGAGTGCATTGACTTTTGACCCAACAAAGCCACTTTGAAGACTTTGTCTTCCAGCTACACCCCTTGTACCTGGTTATTCTCTGCCGCATTGTCACCTGAGATTATACCCAAGTGCCCACTTCATTTCGTGCCCACTTTATTTCAATGGAGAAATAAAGAACAGTGCATCCATCAGAGAATGAACTAGCAAGGCAGGGCTCCCTCGCCACTGAGATGGAAAGGGGACAACATGGTACAGAACAAAGAGCAGACAATAAGGATTTTGGTAGTGTTTTTTTTTTTTTTTTTTTTTTGGTAGTGTTTTTATAACAAGACACCAGAAGGATGCACAAGGAATAAGACAATAAAACCTCCAGGTTTGGGGGACACCTGGGTGACTCCGTTGTTTGAGAGTCCAACTCTTGGTTTCAGCTCAAGTCATCATCTCTGGGTTGTGAGATCCAGCCCCGCATGCTTGGCAGAGAGTCAGCTTTAGAATCTCTCCCATTCCCCACTCATGTGCTTACTGTCTTGCCCTCTAAAATAAATAAATCTTAAAAAAAAAAAAAATCAACCTCCGGGTGTGGGGCTTGGTAGTTGAAAGGAAAACTGTGAGTGAGATTTCCCAATGGAGGCTCCAGTCTTCAACTGATTTTTTTGTTACATGGTTGTATTAGCTACTGAACCCTCCCGCAAAAAAAGGGTACCAATTTCCCACAAGTTGAAGCCCTAGGATGGTATTAGCAGAGCATTGATCACTAAGACCATGGGTTCTCTCTGACACCTTATTTGGTGCAGCTGCTTTTGTTTAACAGAAGTGGCAATGGGGGCCCAGAGACATGAAACCAGTTAGCCAAGTGGGTGCTGCCACCAACCAATTATCCAATACCCCAAAGCCCAGGATGCCTCAGGTTCTAAGCAAGAATCCCCCAATTTTTGCCTCTCACACCTGAGTGACCAGTTAAAATGAAAGTTTTAGAGATCTTATCAAGCTTTTACTATCTACTTTCCCTAACACATCATTATAAGTGCTGTACCAGTATGGAAATGCCATTTAGAGCCTTCTCACACCATCAAACTGCCTATACTTTTTCCAGAATCTATTTCTCCACTTTTTTTCTTTATCCTGCTTCCTCCTTGTACTTTACTCCTGGTTCTTCCATAATCTTAGGGCCTCGTGCCATGTTTTTTTGTGTGTATGTACCTTTAAGCATACAAAAGAAAGAATCAATCTTTCAAATTGTTCTTAAACCAGCCAGCATAGTATTAAACCCCACATAGCGGGCTGGAGCTGGACCAGAACATCGTGACAAGACTGCCCTCTTGTGGTGTGTAGCTACTCCTGTTAAGTGCAGATCTATAATCTTGGACTCCAAGAGAATAAACGGTCAGATTTCTTTATTTTATGGTTAATAAACTGTTTCTTTTTAAAACTTTATTTATTTATGAGGGACACATGCAAAGGGAGAAGCAGGCTCCCCATGGGGAGCCCGATGTAGGACTCGATCCCAGGACCCCAGGATCACGTGGAAGGCAGGCGCTAAACCGCTGAGCCACCTAGGAGCCCCTAATAACGTGCTTCTAGTTACCATCTCTATCAGAATTTTCCAAGGTGATACTCTGGTCTTGGATTTGCGGCGAACTAGCGGATGAAACTGTAAAATGAGAGGAGTTGAGCTAAACAGCCAGTTAGGATCGACGCCTAGGTCTTGAAGCTGAATGAGAAACACGGTAAGTGTGACTCTTGTTTTAACAAGCGCCCTGCGAGATTCTGTTACTCAGTTTTGAGAGCCATGGATCTCTGCTTCTGTGTGGGAAGTGGGTCAATTTCCCCCACCAATGAAAACTACCAGCCAGTGTAAACTGATTGCATGTGGCAGTGATGCTAAGGGAGAATGTGTGTCCTGCATCTGCCTGGGATCACAGCTGTGAGTTCATGCTGGACGAGCTGTCTGACAGCCCTCGAAACAGATGTCTGAGGTCCAAAGGTTTTCTTTGCAATTCTCCTCAAAATGCCACCTTTAACACGCTTGCACTTGTATGAACTGTCGGGGACATGGTCATCAGCACCTACTGTTTGCCTTTGTTGTGCACCCCTAAGAAAGGCCCCAGTCCCCACCCACACCTGAACTCAGAGGGCACTCTGAAAATGTGCCCTCCAGACCAGCAAATAGAAGAGAAGACTCAAAAATGATGTGCTTTATTATCACAAACTGGAAGTGGTCTTTTAAAAAATCATTTTATTTGTATTCATTGTGACAGGTGTACTCTCAAATCCCCTATCCCCCATCCTGCCACCCACCTCCCCTCTGGTAACCATCAGTATGTTCTCTAGTTAAGAATCTGTTTCTTGATTTGTCTCTCTCTCTCTATTTTTCCATTGCTCATTTGTTTTGTTTCTCAAATTCCACATATAAGTGAGATCATATAGTATTTGTCTTTCTCCAACTGACTTATTTTACTTAGCATTATAATTTCTAGCTCCATCCACGTCTTTGCACATGGCAAGATTTCATTCTTTTTCATGGCCAAATAATATTCCATTATATATATAATATAGAGAGAGGCAGAGACACAGGCAGAGGGAGAAGCAGGGAGCCTGCTGTGGGACTCAATCCTGGGACCCCAGGATCACACCCTGAGCTGAAGGAAGATGCTCAACCACTGAGCCACCCAGGTGCCCCATATCATACTGTTTTAATTACTACTACTTTGTAATCTAACTTGAATCTGGAGCTGTGTTTTTCTCCAGCCTTGTTTTTCTTTTTCAAGATTGCTTTGGCTACTCGAGATCTTCTGTAGTTCCATACAAATTTTAGGATAGTTTGTTCTAGTTCTGTAAAAAATGCTGTTGGTATTTTGATAGAGATTGCATGAAATCTGTAGACTGCTTTGGGTAGTAGAGACATTTTAGCGATATTCCTTCTTCCAGTCCATGAGCTGGAATGTCTTTATATTTCTTTGTGTCATCTTCAATATATTTTATCCATGTTTTATAGTTTTCAGAGTACAGGTCTTTGACCTCTTTGGTTAAGTCTATTCCTCAATATTTTTTTGGTCTTGGTGCAATTGTAAATGGGATTGTTTTCTTAATTTCAGTTTACGCTACTTCATTATTAATGTATAAGAATGCAACAGATTTCTGCTCATTGATTTTGTATCCTGCGAACTTACTGAATCCATTTATCAGTTTTAGTAGTGTTTTGGTGGAGTCCTTAGGATTTTCTGCATATATCATTATGGCATCTGCAAATAGAGTTTTCCTTCTTCCAGTTTGGATGCTTTTCATTTCTTTATATTGTCTGATTGCTGTGGCTGGGACTTCTAACACTGGTGAATAAAAGTGGTGAGAGTGGACATCACTGTCTTGTTCCTGACCTTAGGGGAAAGGCTCTGTTTTTCACCATGGACTATGATGTTAGCTGTGGATTTGTCATATATGGCTTTTATTATGTTGAGGTATGTTTCCTCTAAATTTACTTTGTTGAGGGTTTTTATCACAAAATGGATATTGTACCTTGTCAAATACTTTTTCTGTATCTGTGGACATGATCATATGATTTTTATCCTTTGTTGTACTGATATGATGTATCATACTGATCATTTGGTGAATGTTAAACCACCTTTGCATCCTGGTAATAAGTCTCACTTGATCATGGTGTATGATTTTTTTAATAAATTGTTGTATTTGGTTTCCTAATATTTTGTTGAGGATTTCTACATCTATAGTCACGAAAGTTATAGGCCTATGGTCCTCTTTTTTGTTTATGTCTTTATCTGGTTTTGGAATTAGGGTGATATTGGCCTCATAGAATGAACTTGAAAGTTTTCCTTCCTCTTGTAGTCTTTGAAATAGTTGGAGAATGGGTATTAACTCTTCTTTAAATGTTTCGTAGAATTTGCTTGGGAATTTGTCTGGTCCTTGACTTTTGTTTGTTGGGAGTTTTCTTTTTATTATTATTAACTCATTTTCTTTGCTGGTGATTGGTCTGTTCAAATTTTCTACTTCTTCCTGCTTCAATTTTGGTAGTTTATATGCTTCTAGGAATTTACTCATTTCTTCTAAGTTGTGCAATTTGTTGGCATATAGGTTTTCATAATATTCTGTTGCAATTGTTTGTATTTCTGTGGTATTTGTTATATTTCTCCTCTTTCATCAGTAATTTTGTTTATCTGGGTCCTCTCTTATTTTCTTTTTTTTTAATTTTTATTTATTTATGATAGTCACACAGGGAGAGAGAGAGAGAGAGGCAGAGACATAGGCAGAGGGAGAAGCAGGCTCCATGCACCGGGAGCCTGATGTGGGATTCGATCCTGGGTCTCCAGGATCGCGCCCTGGGCCAAAGGCAGGCGCCAAACCGCTGCACCACCCAGGGATCCCTCTTATTTTCTTTAATGATTCTTGCTAGAGGTTTACCAGTTTTGTTTATCTTTTCAAAGAACCAGCTCCTAGTTTCATTGGTCTATTCCATTGTTTTTTAAGTTTCTATATCATTTGATTCTGATCTAATTTTTATTATTTCCTTCCTTTTGCTGGGTTTGGATTTTGTTTGCTCATCTTTTTCTAGCTTCTTTAGGTATAAGGTTAAGTTGTTTATTTGAGATTTTTCTTGCTTTTTTTGAGGTAGGCCTGTATTACTATAAACTTCCCTCTTAGAACTACTTTTGCTGCATCCCAAAGATTTTGGAGCATTTTATTTTCATCTTCATTTGTTTCCATGTAATTTTTTATTTCTTCTTTGATATCCTGGTTGACCTGGTTGATTCATTATTTAGTAGCACGTTATTTAACCTCCATGTGTTTGTGGTCCTTCCAGATTTTTTCTTGTGGTTGATTTCTTGTTCCATAGTATTGTGGTCAGAGAAGATGCATGGTATGACTTCGATGTTTTTTAATTTGTTGGGGTTTGCTTTGTGGCCTAATGTGTGACACATTCTGGAAAATGTTCCATGTGCACTTAAATGTGTATTCTGTTGTATGTTCTGAATATATTTGTTAAATCTCTTCTCCAGTGCAACATTCAAAGCCACGGTTTCCTTGCTTTCTGTTTGGATGATCTATCCAACAGTGTAGGTGGGGTGTTAATGTCCTCTACTGTTATTGTATCACTACCAATTATTTCTTTTATGTTTCTCATTCATTGTTTTAGGTATTTGGGTACTCATATGTTAGGTGCATAAATATTTACAATTGTTAGATCATCTCATTGGATTGTCTCCTTCATTATGGTATAGTATCCCTTCTTCGTTTCTTGTTATAGTCTTTGTTTTAAAGTCTATTTTGTCCAATAGAAGGATTGCTACCCCAGCTTTCTTTTGGTTTCCATATGCCTAATAAGTGTTTCTCCATCCCCTCACTTTCGATCTGCAGGTGTCTTTTGGTCTGAAATGAGTTTCTTGTAGGCTAGAAATGGTCTTAAGTTTCAACTGGCCCTGCTGCCAGACAGAAGAGTTCAATCATTTCAGTGAAGTTTAAAACAATGGAGAAATTCTACTGACCTAGTATAATTTGTTTTCTTCTCTACATGTTCTGGGCTTCCTGACATTTTCCAGTAAATATTTTATTTGGTTAAATGAGAAAAAAGGAAACATCTATGCCATTGCAAAATCCATTTTATTTCTAAGTATTTCTTAGTAATAGAGCCAAGTGCTTTGGCTAAAAGAGGGCAAACATCAGAGGCAATGGTGAGAAGCTGTGTAACTTATGAACAGACAGGAATTGCCCATGACACTTGCCTGGAACATACATCAGGCTCAACCCACCTCTACTTTACTCCTTTGTGAAATTGTGTGATGTTAAGAGAGCAAAGCTGACAGAAACTTAAAGATCCTACAGAGAACTCTGATCTCGCGCTGGAACCACTTGTGTCATAAGGGGCCGGTCAGGGGCCAAAAACTTTGCCAGTTATTTGAACAAAAAGAATTTTTAAAAACAGTCTTATTTCTGTTGATGAACAATAAACTGCACATATTCTAAATATACAATTTGGTAAGTTTTGATATACATATTAAATGCCTCACTGCTATGGTCTGAACGTGTCTCTGCCAACACCAAATTCCTATGTTGAAATCCTAATCTCCAAGGTAGGTATTAGAAAATGGGGCCTTTGGGAGGTGATTCAGTCATGAGGGTGGAGCCCTCTAGAGTGGGATTACTGTCCCTATAATTGGGACCCCACAAAGCTCCCTAGAATCTAAGTGAGGACACTGGAGAACATATCAAAAGGTTTGAGATGTGGAGGTGGACACTCATCCAGCCATTCTGGCACCTCGATTTCAGACTTCCAGCCTCTAGAACTGTGAGAAATAAATGTCTGTTGTTTATAAGCCACCCATCCTGTGGTACTTTGTTATGGCAGCCCAGAGGGACCAAGGCAACTACAATCAAGATAGTAGACTTATCTATCATCTTCAAAAGTTACTCCTTCCTTGCCCCCAACCCCTATCCCAGGCAACCACTGATCTGCCTCAGTCACTATAGGTTAGTGTGCATTTTCTAGAGCTTTGTATAAATAGAATCATACAGTAAGTATGTACTTTTCTGATCAGGCTTCTTTCACACACACTAGTTATCTTAAAATCCATCTATGTTACTGTGCATACCAATAGCTCATTCCATTTTATTTTTATTTTTTTTAAGATTTTATTTATTTATTCATGAGAGACACAGAAAGAAAGGCAGAGACACAGGCAGAGGGAGAAGCAGGCTCCCTGCAGGAAGCCTGATGTGGGACTCGATCCTGGGACTCCAGGATCACGCCCTGGGCCGAAGGCAGATGCCAAACCCCTGAGCCACCCAGGGATCCCAGATCATCCCATTGTATTGCTGAGAAGCATTTATCCTTTGAGCATACCACAGTTTATCCATTCAACTGTTGATGGATATTTGCATTGATTGTAATTGAGACTATTACACATAAGGCTGTTATGAGCATTCACATGCAAGTCTTTGTATGGACATATGCTCTCATTATCCCCAGGCAATACTTATGAGTGGAATGGCTGGATCATATAGTAGGTGTGATTTAACTTTTTAAGGAACTTTCAAACCATTTTCCATTTTATATTCCTACTAGCACTGTGTGAGAATTCCAGTTCTTTCATATACTTGCCAACACTTGTAATATGAGTCATTTTAGCCATTCTAATAAGTGTGTAGTAGAAACTCATGGTGGGGGATCCCTGGGTGGCGCAGCGGTTTAGCGCCTGCCTTTGGCCCGGGGCGCGATCCTGGAGACCCGGGATCGAATCCCACGTTGGGCTCCCGGTGCATGGAGCCTGCTTCTCCCTCTGCCTGTGTCTCTGCCTCTCTCTCTCTCTCTGTGACTATCATAAATAAATAAAAAATTAAAAAAAAACAAAAAAGAAACTCATGGTGGTTTTAATTTGCATTTTCTTCGTGACTAATGATTGTGAGCATCTTTTCATATGCTTGTTGGCCATCTATATATCCTCTTGGTAAACTGTTTAAAGCTTATGCCTATTTAAAATACTGAGTTTGTTTTCTCTTTCTTTCTTCCTCCTTTTCTTTCTTTTTTTAATTTTTATTTATTATTTATGATAGTCACAGAGAGAGAGAGAGAGAGAGAGAGAGAGGCAGAGACACAGGCAGAGGGAGAAGCAGGCTCCATGCACCGGGAGCCCGACGTGGGATTCGATCCTGGGTCTCCAGTCCAGGATCGCGCCCTGGGCCAAAGGCAGGCGCCAAACCGCTGCGCCACCCAGGGATCCCTCTTTCTTTCTTTCTTTCTTTCTTTCTTTCTTTCTTTCTTTCTTTCTTTCTTCCTTCCTTCCTTCCTTCCTTCCTTCCTTCCTTCCTTCCTTCCTTTCATACTTTCTCCTTTTCTTCTTTTTTTTTTTGTCTTTAATCTCTCTGGTTAAGTTTATTCCCTGGTATCTTATTCATGTTGATGCAAGTATAAATGGGATTGTTTTCTTAATTTCTCTTTTTGCTATCTCATTATAGTGCATAGAAATGCAACTGATTTCTGCATATGAATTTTGTGACCCACAACTTTACTTAGTCATTTATTAGTTCTAGTAGTTTTTTGGTGGAGTCTAGGATTTTCTATATATAGTATTATGCCATCTACAAATAGTGCAAGTTTTACTCCTCTCTTACCAATTTGGATGCCTTTTATTTCTTTTTCTGTCTGATTGCTGTAGCTAGGCCTTCCAGTACTATGTTGAATAAAAGTGGTGAGAATGGACATTCTTGCCCTGTTCATGATCTTAGAGGAAAAGCTCAGTTTTTCCCCATTAAGGATGATATTAGCTGTGGGTTTTTCATTTTTGCCTTTATTATGTTCAGATATGTTCCCTTTAAACCTACTTTGTTGAGAGTTTTTGTCATGAATGGATGTTGTACTTTGTCAAATGATTTTTCTACATTCATTGAGATTATCATATGGCTTTTATCCTTTCTCTCATTAATATGATGTATCATGTTGATTGATTTGTGACTACTGAACAACCTGTAGGAGTGCTGACAACACTGACTCCATCTTTAGCCCTCTATCTTGTTCATACCCACACAGTGACCTCCCTTGGGGCTATGTCTTCCAGGTCCCTTAAACATTAATGTCTGCCCTAACCAGAATGAGGGAAGGTTTGATCTGATCTTCCCTAAAGTGGCACAAAGAAGGTGCCACTTTAGATAACTACCCTTTGGCCTCACTACCATGATCCCCTCATCCTATAAACCTGGTGGATAAGGATCCAGATGGGGGTAGAGAACAGCTATGTAGCATCTGGAACATCATCCACCTGATCCCCCCTGTCAATGAGTTACCCTGAATATAATCCTGTGTAAACAGTATGGAGTGATTTGCTTCATTTGTCAGTCTCAGAGTGCTCTTTACTGTCCCTTCTCTACCTTCTAATAATTAGTGACAAATATAAAACAAGCGTGGGTAAAGGGACTGGGCAGGGGGGAAAGCCCAGCATCTGTGGGGATATCTAGGGCAGCCAACCATCTATGTATGGAGCCACGTTTTTTTAGCATTTTGGACTAGTGCATGAATAAACCAATCCATTGCAACCATAGCTGCTATGGTGGCTGATTTAATGAAATTGAAAGAGTTTGTCATAAGGGAAATAGGTTGAAAACAGAAAAACAAAGTGTCCTGCCGATGATAAAATGGTAGAAAAGGGTCTCATCAAGGGCTCTTGTAAACAATTGTGGCAACATCTAGTATTATCTGGGATCCTGAGAGAAAATATGGACAAACAACGCAATTGGGTCTGGCTAAGTCTATAGATGGCATCGCTCGAAGGGCATCTCCTAGTCCCACAGTTTGTCATGGGACGGTAGGTTGGAATAATGGATATTGCCAGAGGATGCGATGTTTTATCATTATACAGATGATGTTATGTAAATTTGTGATGATTTTTCCTCCCCGCGTCAAGCAGCTGTGTCATTACAGGCATACCTAAAGTCACAAGAATGGCAGTAAGTACTGACAAGATCCCAGGCCTGGGTCAATCAGTAAAGTTGCGGGGCTGTGACGTGGGCAGGTAAGACAAAGGTGATGCCAGAGGCAGTCATTGATAAAAGACAAGCCTTCCCAATCCCTCAAGTAGTAAAAGAATTATAGGCTTTTGTTGGTTTATTGGGTTACCTTTTGTTCTCCATTTGCACATTTTATATACCTTAGTTTAGAAGGGAAGCAGATGGGATTCGGGTGCTAACCAAAAGGAAGCTTACTTGAAGACAAAAATGGCAGTTAAACAAACAGAGGCCCTGTAGATACTGATACCAGATGTGAGTTGTGAACTAGACATAAATTCACATCCAGAAGGGTTTGACTGGGACTTGTGGCGATGACAAAATAGGAAACAAATCCCATTAGGATTCTGGTCTCGATCATGGAAGGGAACAGAAACCAGGTATGGTCTCATCAAGAAACAACTAGGAGCTGTGTATCTTGCATGACAACAGACAGAAGACTGACTGGCCGCCCATGGTGCTATGAAGGTCCCTACCAGTAGGAGGATGGAATTAGGACATGTTCAGCAAACCCAAGAATACCTGTGCCCAGATAAGCACCTTACAGAAAAGGCACGCTTCCCTATGGCAGAGGAGTGCTCACAATGCCAGCCCGCTGTCTCATGAACTGTACTTGTTACCAAGGCTTGTAATTTCACATTGACCCAGCCCAACTTCCAGAAGTTGCCAACATGTGGCCTCTTCCCCTCCCTAAGTAAAGGAAGGAGTGATACATGGATGGCAGTTACTGGGCAAGCCCCCCTATTTGGCATTCCTCTGCTGTCTGACTGGATTCTTGTAACTGGAGCCCAAGGGTGCAAGAGCTCCTGGGTCGGGGGTGTCTAACAGACTAGGTTTGGCCAAAACAGGCCAGGTTTGCTGACAAAATCCGAAGGCAGAGAGACAAGGAAAGGAAAAAAGAAAGGAATTTATTTCAGTGAGGCCAATACCGGGAAGACAGCAGACTAATGTCTCAAAGACTGTTTCCCACGTACTGAAAATACTTCTAGGTTCATATAAGGAGAGTAAATTGTCCTTATATATTCCTCATATAAGGAGAATTGGGAACAAAGGTTGGTGGGTATGTGCAAGTGGGAAGTGAAGATCAGGTCATTGTCTTGGGGTCAATCACACAGAGTCTTGCTGGCATCAGGGCAGTTGTTGCGGTTCCCATCATGGGATGCTTTGCCCACCAGGTCTTGGAGTTTAAGATAGGCTGGAAATAACTGAATCCATTAGAAAGTACAGACTCAGGTCAGAATGGAGGTAGCTGACATCCTCTTTCATTCTGATGTACTTTGGTTCAAAGAAGGAACTAAACAAAGTAGTCAGTGAGCAGAATTGAGAGCAGTATGGATTGCATTGACACGTGAACACTTGCCCATGGATTTGGCCACTGAGAGCAGAGCAGCGTGGAAAGGGTTGATACCATGGATGCCGCAATGGAATAAAGAATGCTGGGCCATTCTAAATAGACTCCTGTGGGGAGTGGAACTGTGGAGAGATTTTTGGGAAGTATGCATTAAACCCTGTGCAGCCATCCAAGTATGACATGTGTCCATCCATTCCCCATCCACACAGCTGGGCAATCATGAGGCAGATGCTCTAGATCTGGTGCAAGCCCTTCTGCTAGAGGCATTGCCTACCTCACCAGAGATAGCAGAATGAGTCTACCGTAAATCTATTTGGGACATAGTAAGAAGACTACATTTGCCTTTAAAATATTCTGATCTACAAGCTGCTGACAAGGACTGGCCCCCAGTGCCACCTCAGGCAACGGCTGTTGCACTATACCTGGGGCATATCTGGTAGACTATTTCTTGCTGAAAAATAGATTACATAGGCCTCTCACTGGTATCAGAAGGGCACAAATATAGGCTGACCTGCGAGGATATGCCCGCAGGATTTGTACAAGCCTTTGCCTGTAGAAGAGCAATCAGGCTGCAATTATAAAGGGATTAATAAAACTAGAGGGCAAGTATGGAACACCATCTCAAATAGTGATCAAGGGACACATTTTACTGGCCATGATGTCCAAGAATGGACAGAGGGCTGGGATATATTCTGGAGTTTGCACCTGCCATACAATCCTATTGCTGCAGGTCTAATCAAAAGGATGAGTAGGCTAATAAATAACACATTAAAGATGTTGTCACCAGATGGCCCTCTCAAAAGATGGTCTCCACGGCTAACAGAGGCAATTTGACTCCTTGATGCCACACCCACAGCAGGACAGACATTGGTATATGAATGCCTAACCATCTACACCCCCACAGCTCAGGTCCAATGGGTATATATACTGTCAGGAGGTTTGAGGCCTATCTGATGGGAAGACAGACTCGTTTTGTGATTGCCACAAGGCCTCCCACCTGGTAAGACTTTCAACTCATTGGAAATTGACTTGGAGTACCCTCCTCCCCTAGGTGGCTCAGTGTCCTAATTCCTTGGGACCAAAAGCTCATATCCGTATTACTCTTTTTTTTTTTTTTAAGATTTTATTTATTTATTCATGAGAGACACACAAAGAGAGAAAGGCAGAGACCCACGCAGAAGGAGAAGCAGGCTCCATGCTGGGAGCCCGACGTGGGACTCGATCCTGGGACTCCAGGACCACGCCCTGAGGGAAAGGCAGATGCTCAACAGCTGAGCCACCCAGGCGTCCCCGCATCTGTATTATTCTTAACCCCTTGTTCTACATTGGTCAAAATCTAAGACACATTCAATTAACTGCTTCTGAACCTCTGACTCTTGGTACTGATGTAGGGTTGTTAGTGTGGGTGCCGATTGAAATGCCTATGTATAATATGGACACACCTTCTGATGATGTTAAGGGTCAAAATATATGGTATCATCCCCAAGGCAAGATACCTAAGCCAAGGGTGATATTGGCTCATGGGGACCAAACTGCTACTCTGTAGTTGCTAAATGAAATTTTGCCATATTTATTGCCTATAAAACATTTGTCTTATTGCTTCAGCCTCGCATTGTTGATGCTTCTGTTGCATCAGGAAACATCATCCTGTCATGGGTCATCACTTATGCTGAAGTTCACAATCACTCCATCTGTAAGGTCTACAGAGAGAACCCCTTTATAGGGTTGCTGAGGAACCATAGTTCTAAGTATTTCCTTTGTCTTATAGGGATATTAATATTGCTATTGTGGCATAGGGATACAAGTCCCCTCCTGGCTCTATAGTCATCATGGAAGAATGGCATGTAAAGATTATAAGAGCCATAAAGATGGGGCGGGGTGGGGAGCGGTAAGTGCAGAACTACTGACAACACTAACTGCATCTTTGGCCCTCCATCTTGTTCAAGGCCATGCAATCTCCCTTGGGGCTAATGTTCTAGGCCCTGTGAGGGGTAATGTATGCCCTGACCAGAATGTGAGGAGGCTTGTTCTGATCTTTCCTAAAGTGGTACACAGAAGGCACCACTTTAGATAACAACCTTTTGACCTCATCACCATAATCCCTCACTCTATAAAAGCTGTGGGTTTAGGGTCAATGTGGAAGCAGAGAATAGCTGTGTAGCACCTGGATCATCACCCACCTGATCCCCCTGTCAGTAAGTTACCCTGAATAAAATTCGGTGTAAATAGTATGAAGTCACTTGTTTGGTTTCTCAGTTTCAAAGTACTTTCTTGGTCTGGAGGATATTTTACTGTGCCTTTCCTACGTAGTAATACCCCTGCATCCCTAGAGTAAATCCCACTTGATTGTGGTGACAATTTTCTTAATGCATTGCTGGATTCTGTTTATTAATATTTTGAGAAGTTTTGCATGTATGTTCATCAGTTATTGGCCTGTAGTTCTCTTTTTCTGTGGTGGCTTTATCTGGTTTTGGTATCAGGGTAATGCTGTCCTCATAGAGTGAATTTGGAAGCTTTCCTTCCTATTCTATTTTTTTTAATAGTTTGAGAAGAATAGGTATTAATTCTTCTTTAGATGTTTGGTAGACTTTTGTTTGGACTTTTGTTTGTTGGGATTTTTTGATTACTGATTCCATCTCATTGCTAGTAATAAACTGTTCAAATTTTCTATTTCCTCCTTGATTCAGTGTTTTTTTTTTTTTGATTCAGTGTTTGAAGATGATATGTTTCTAGGAACTTATCCATTTATTCTAGGCAATCCAATTTATTGGCATATAATTTTTCATAATATTCTTATAATCCCTTGTATTCTTGTGGTGTTTGTTGTCATTTTTATTCCATCATTTCTTTTTTTTTAATGGAATTTTATTTTATTTTATTTTTACTATTTTATTTACTTATTCATGAGAGAGAGAGAGACACAGAGACACAGGCAGAGGGAGAAGCAGGCTCCACGCGGGGAGCCCGACATGGGACTCGATCCCAGGACTCCAGGATCGCACCCTGGGCTGAAGGCGACGCCAAACCGCTGAGCCACCAGGGCTGCCCTATTCCATCATTTCTAATTTTATTTATTTGAGTCTTCTTTTTTTCTTGATGAGTCTGGCTATAGGTTTATCAATTTTGTTTATCTTTTCAAAGAACCAGCTCCTAGTTTCATCTGTTCTATTTTTTTTTAGTTTCTATGTCATTTATGTATGCTCTAATCTTTATTATTTCCTCCCTTCTCCTGGCTTTGGGATTTGTTTGTTCTTTTTCTAGCTCCTTTAAGTGTAGAGTTAATTGTTTGAGATTTTTCTTGTTTCTTGAGATAGGCCTGTATTGCTATAAAATTCTATCTTAGAACAGCTTTTGATGCATCCCAAAGATTTGGGGCCATTGCATTTTCATTGTCTCCATCTATTTTATTTCTCTTTTGATTTCTTGACTAATCCATTCATTGTTTAGTAGTACGTTATTCAACCTAATGTATTTGTGTTCTTTCCAGACTTTTTCATGTGATTGATTTCTAATTACATAAGTGTTGTGGTTGAAAACGATGCATAATATGATTTCAAACTTTTTGAATTTGAAACTTGCTTTGTGGCCTAACGTGATCTATCCTGCGGAATGTTCCATGTGCATTTGAAAAGAATATGTATTCTGTTTTGGGATAGAATGTTTCGTATGTATGTGTTAGGTCTATCTAGTCTAATGTATCATTCAAAGTCACAGTTTGCTTCTTAATTTTCTGTCTGGATGGTCTATCCATTGACATAATTGGGTGTTAAAGTTCCCTACTATTATTGGATTACTGTCAATTTTTTCCTTTATAGCTTTTGATTGTTGCTTTATGTACTTAAAATGTTAAATCCCATCTTAGATGCATATTTACAATTGTTAGGTTCTCTTGTTGGATTGTTCCCTTTATTATTATGTGATATCCTTCTTTGTCTCTTGTTACAGCCTTTGCTTTAAAGTCTATTTTGTCCAGTATAAGTATTGCTACCCTGGTTTTCTTTTCACTTCCATTTGCATGGTAAATATTTTTCTGACCCTTCACCTTCAATCTGCATGTATCTTTAGATCTATAGTGAGTCTCTTGTAGATGGGTCTTGCTTTTTTATCTATTCAATGTATTTTGATTGAAGCATTTAGTCCATTTACATTTAAAGTAATTATTGATAGGTATGTACTTATTGCTATTTTGTTACTTGTTTTATAGGATATTTTTATAGTTCTTTGTTCCTTTCTTCTCTTGCCCTCTTCCTTTGTGGTTCAATGGCTCTCTTTAGTGTTATGCTTGGATATGCTCTTTTATCTTCATTTGTGGTGCATTATAGGTTTTTGATTTGTAGTTACCATTTGGTTCATATATAATATCTTAACTATATAGCACTGTATGTTAAACTGACAGTTGCTTAAGTTTGAACCCATTCTAGAAGCACTAAATTTTTACTCTCCGCCCGCCCAAGTTTTATGTATATGATGTCATACTACACATCCTTTTATTCTGTGAATTCCTTATTTTTATAGGTATCCTTGATTTTACTACTTCTGTGCTTTAACCTCCATGCTGGTTTTATAAATGATTAATCTACTACTTCTATTATATGTTTGCATTTGCCTATAATTCTTCCCTTTTGTAATTTTCTTACTCCTAATTATGGCCTTTTATTTCAAACCAAAGACCTCCTTTTATCATTTCCCATGATGCTACTTTATTAATGATGAACTCCTTTAATCTTTGTCTGGGAAACTCTATTTCTCCATCTATTCAGAATGATAATCTAGCTGGATAGGGTATTCTTGATTGCAGGGCTTTTTCCTTTCATCACTTTGAATGTATCATGCCACCACCCCCTTCTATCCTATAAAGTTCCTGATGAAAAATCAGCTTTATGGGGTTTCCCTTGTATGTAAACTGTCTTCTCCCCTCTTGCTGCTTTTCAAAATTCTTTATCACTACTTTTTTCTTCTTTTTTCTTTCTTTCTTTTCTTGTCTTTTTTTTTCTCCACTTTTTGCCACTTTAATTGCATTGCTTCTTGCTGTGAACCTCCTTGGGTTAATTTTTTGGGGGATTCTGTGTGCCCCCGGATCTTCCCAGATTAGGGAAGTTTTCAGCTATTATTTCTTTAAATACATTTTCTGCCCCTTTTTCTCTCTCTCTTCTCCTTCTGGCATTCTTATAATGTAATGTTATCATGCTTGATGATATCACTGAGTTCCCTTAAACTATTCTCATTTTTTATTCTTTTTTCTTTTTGTGTTTCAGCTTGGTTTCTTTCCATTACTGTGTCTTCCAGATTGTTGATCCATTCTTCGGGATCCTCTAGTCTGTTATTGATGCCCTCTAGTGTATTTTTAATTGTAATTATTGAGTTCTTCATCTTTGACTGGTTCTTTTTAGAATTTTCTCTCTCTGTTGACATCTCACTGATATTCTCCACTCTTTTCTCAAGCCCAGTGAGTATCTTTGTGACCATTACTTTGAATTCTTTATTAGACATACTCCTTATCCCCATTTCACTTAGTTCTTTTCCTATGGTTTTATCTTGTTCTTTCTTTTGGGATATAGTCCTCTGACTCATTTTATCTAATTCTATGTGTGTGTTTCTATGTGTTAGGAAGGTCAGCTGTGTATCCTGATCTTGAAAGTAGTAGCCTATGAAGAAGAGGTTCTATGGTGCCCTAGCACACTGCCCTTGTCTGGAGCTGCCATAGTTTTATAGTCAATCAGACCAGGTGCCTGCTGTTGGTTCATCTGCTAGATCTGGGGTCACACAAGACTGCAGGGCACTCCCTGTGCCGCCCACTGAGAGGTTTTTAGTGTTAGGCAGAGCCAGCAGTCGGACCAGATAGCTACTGCCTCCATAACACACACACACCAGTCTGTCTATTGGAACTGCAGTCATATAGAGTAGGGTGCTCTCCCTGTGCTGTCCTTGGATAGTGTTTGTTGTGGGTAGGGATGGCAGTCAGACCAAATGTCTTCCCCAAGTCTGTCTGCTGGGGCTGCAGTTACACTGATGGGCAGGGTGCCCTCTCTATGCTGTCAGTCCCTTATGGGGTTGCTTGTAGGGTTTTGAGAGCTGCTTTGGAGGGATGACTGTCAGGTGGGGCAGGTTGTACAGGATGGATCCAGCAGGGAATATGGGGTGGGGTGCACAGTGCTAGCAAATAGGTGTAGTTTTCTGGTTGGTTCCTGCAACTTTCCAGCTATCTAGAGCTAGAGAGGTTGCTAGGAGAGAAATGGCACCCACCCCAGCACTTTTGTTTTTTTTTGTTTGTTTGTTTGTTTTTTTAATTTTTATTTATTTATGATAGTCACAGAGAGAGAAAGAGAGGCAGAGACACAGGCAGAGAGAAGCGGGCTCCATGCACCGGGAGCCCGATGTGGGAATCGATCCTGGGTCTCCAGGATCGCGCCCTAGGCCAAAGGCAGGCGCCAAACCGCTGCGCCACCCAGGGATCCCAGCACTTTTGTTCTTAAAGAAGTCTCCTACAGATCCCTGTCCTTTCACTGCATGTTCTGGGATAGTAAATAAATCTCCTTTATGTATACTACAGTTACTTTTTCAAACTGCTGCTTCTATGCTGTCTCAACTGGGTTGTTTATTATGCTGGCTCTTTAAAGGTGGAGACTCAGTTTCCTATTGCCCTCTAGCACTCTCTGAGCTAGATCTGCTGATTTTTAAAGTGCCCAGAGTTAAGCACCACTGATTGTGAAAACTCACAGACTTAAGCCCTACTAGATTTCAAAGCCAAATGTTATGGGGATTCATCTTCCCAATGTGGGTCCCCCATGCCTGGGGTACCTGGTGTAGGATCTGATCCTCTCACTCCTCCATGCTTGTGGCATCCCTCTGTTTGTGATTAATCTCGCCAGGGGTCTGGCTCTCAGCTGCATCTCTGCCCCCCTACCCTTTGTGTTGTGGCCTCCTCTCTACAGTTAATGGTTAAAAGTCTGTTCTGGCAGGCTTCCAGGTCATTTTCAGAGTTAGCTGTATGTATACAGAGGTTAGCTCTTGTCTGCAGAATGACACACTTGGCTTGGGATCCTCCTACTCCACCACCTCCCCAGATAGTTGTTTTCTTTTTCTTGAGCCTTGAGAGTTTATATATTGAGTTTTGAGGGTTTATATATTCTGAAGATGAGTCCTTTATCACATATATGATTCGCAAATATATTCTCCCAGTCCGTGGATTATCTTTTTGTTGCCTTAACAATATCTTTCAAAGTGCAGACACTCTTAGACTGTGCTTTTCCTGCTGTAGCTAAGAAAAATTTGCCTGACTCAAGATTATAAAGGTTTTTCTTATGTTTTCTTCCAAAGTTTTATACTTTTAGGGTTTGTATTTAGGTCTATCAACTGTAGGAGATTTAGACCAAAGCTCATTTTCTCGTAAATAACATCAAGTGTTTTCAGCACAATTTATTGAAAAAGACCAGCTTTTCTCCACCAAATCGCATAGACTTTATTAAAATTAGTTTTCCATATATATATGTGTGTGTGTGTGTGTGTGTGTGTGTGTATGTTTATTTCTAGATTTTCTAATCTGTTCCATTGATCTATTTATCCATCTCAATACCAACACTACTCTATCTTGGTTATTGTAGCTTTGTAATAAGTCTGGAAATCAGGTAATCTTAGACCTCCAACTTGGTGTTTATTTTTTAACTTGTTTTAGCTATTCTAGATAACTTTATATTCTATATAAATTTTAGAATCACCTTGTCAGTTTTTACAATGATGCCTGCTGGAATTTTGATAGATAGCACCTTTAGCTCAATTGGGACAGAAATGTCATCTTAACAATATGAAAAATTCTGACTTATGAACATAATATATCTTATATAAGTCTTCCTTAATTTCCCTCAACAATGTTTTATAGTTTTTAAAATACAGGTATTGGGACGCCTGGGTGGCTCAGTGGTTAAGCGTCTGCCTTTGGCTCAGGGCATGATCCCAGAGTTCTGGGATGGAGTCCCGCATCAGGCTCCTTGCATGGAACCTGCTTCTCCCTCTTCCTATGTCTCTGCCTCACTCTCTGTCTCTCATGAATAAATAAATAAATTCTTAAAAATAAAATAAAATAAAATACAGGTTTTTATATGTTTTGTTAGATTTAAGTATTTTTTATTTTTGATAATGAGAATATAATTTTTAAATTTCATTTTCCTGCTTTTTATGGGTAGTATATAAAAATACAATTGACATCTGCATATTGATCTCATGTTCTGCAACCATGCTAAATTTACTTAGTAGTTCTAATAACTGCAGTTCCATCTGATTTTCTACACAGATGATCATGTCATCTGCACATAATGATAGTTTACTTCTTCCTTTCCAATCTCCATAGTACTGATTTCCTATATTTATTTTGTTACACTTGTTACAACCTCCAATGTTGACTAGAAGTGTCTGATCTTGGGAGAAAAGCGATCAGTGTTTTACCTTTAAGTGTCCTGTTAGCTGTAGGTTTTTGGTAGATATACTTTATCAAGTTCAGGAAGTTTCCTTCTATTCCTAGTTTGCTGAATTTTATTAGGAATTGATGTTAAGGGGTGTCTGGGAGGCTTAGTCGATTGGGTGTCTACCTTTGGCTCAGGTCATGATCCCAGGGTCCTGGGATCAAGCCCAGCATGGAGCTCCTTGCTCAGCTGGGAATCTGCTTCCCCCTCTTCTTCTGCCCCTACCCACTGCTTGTGCTCATTCTCTCTCAAATAAATGAATAAAATCTTTTTTTAAAAAAAGGAATTGATATTAAATTTTGTTAAGTGCTTTTTCAGTGCCTATTGAGATGATCATATGATTTTTCTTTCTTAGTTTTTTAATATAGTGAATTATACTGATTTTCAAATATTAAACCAACCCCACTTGATTATGATATCATGAACACTCTACTTTTTTAAATTATAGAATTTATAAAACTCAACTTCATAAAATTTTGTTTAGAATTTCTATATCTATGTCCATGCGGGGTGTCTTGAGATATTGGTCTGTAGTTTTTCTTTTGTTTTTTTGTGATTTTCATATAAGGGTAATACTATCCTCATAAAATGAGTTTAGAAATATTCCCTCCTCTTCAATTTTCTGGGAGAGTGTGTGTAGAATTTTTTTCTCTCTGGATCTTATTTTGGATTATTTTTATGGCCCTGCCTTCAAGTCCACTATCTTATCTTCTGCAATGTCTAATCCCACCAAGTGTTAACCCCACCCAGTGTATGCTTTTTCTCAGACATTGTAGTTTTCATCTCTAGAAATTCTGTATGAGTCATACATATATGACTCATATATATATATATATACACACACACACACGCACACACACATATATAATCTTCCATGTCTCTACTTAACTTTTTGAGTATATAAAATATAGTTCTAGTAAATGTTTTAATGATCTTCCTGTTAATCCTAACATCTCTGTCAATTATGAGTCAGTTTCACCTGTTTTTTCCTCAGTATGGGTCATGTTTCCCTGCATCTTTGCATGCCTGGAAATCTTTGATGCCAGAGATTATGAAATTTGCCTCATTGGGTCCTGATATTTTTGTATTCCCATAAATCTTGAGTTTTAGCCTGGGAAGCAATTAAGTGCCTTGGAAGTAGTTTGATCCTTTTGGGTCTGGCTTTTATGGTCGTTAGACAGGTTGAGAAGAGTGCTTAGTCCAGACTAATTATTTTCTGCTACGAGACAAGACTTTCCTGAGTACTTTACCCAATATCCTATTAATTACTACATTTACCCAATATCCTATTTTTCCTACATCCTATATATCCTACATTTTCCACTCTGATTGGTAAGAACAGGCACTTTTCCTGGCCTTCTGTTAATATTTGAGGGGGACCCTCCGCAGATTTCCAGAATTCTGTCTATAGTTCTCTTTTCTAGGGGTACTCTGTCTTGCAAACTCCAGTCACTTGAGTCTCCCCCAACTTTCATTCAGCCTCTTCAACTCTGGGAGTCAGCCAGGTCCCACTTGGGCTCATTCTTCTTGTTTTCTCTTAAAGATTTTATTTTTTAAGTAAACTCTACACACAGCATGGGGCTCAAATTTGCAACCCTGAGATCAAAAGTTGCATGCTCTACCTACTGAGCCAGCCAGGCACCTCCTGGGCTCACTCTTCTATATTGTACCTTGGAACTCTGAAATCAGTAACTAGAGGAACCATATGACCATCTTGCATGTTCCCATTTATCTAGGATCACTGCCTTTCATTATCTGATGACTAGCATGTTGAACCGTTATCTATTTGATTTGGTTGTTTCAAGTGGGTGGGTAAATGCAGACACTGCTATCCCCATTGTGGCTGGAAGTGGAAATCCAAAAAGAGAGAGCTTCATATAAAGAATTGTTTACTAGGTACAAAGCTGTTAACTTGTTCACCAAAGAGTAAGGGAAACGCTAAGATACCATGGAAGGAGTAGCTATGGAAGCAGCTACTATTCCTAGGACTGAGCGAACAATGGTAAGAGGTTAGGATTCTTACAACTTAGAATCTTAGAGGAAGGGCCCCACTCAGACATCTGAGGAGGGGACCCTGGACAGTAGTAAGTGGTAGTCTCTCCTGTGTTAGGGAAAACTGAACCCCATGAGCTACTGCTATAAGGAACTGCCTCTGCTGGAGTGAAGAAGCATAGCTGGGGTAATGCTCATAGGAAAAAAGAGGCAGACAGGAGAGAAAAGCCCCTTCACCACCCTTTTCAGCCTTGCAGCCTCCCTCTAGCACCTCCACCATTGGTAGTGGCTAACAAGGAGCTGCTGGCCAAGCAGAAATGTGGTTTGCCAAGTCCCAATCTATGCATCACAACCACTACCCACAGGAGAGTAGGACTAAATCTAACAATTAATAACCAGTTCACCAACCAAAGGAATAGTGAGTAGACTTCTCAACAAGGTGGAGAATGCCAATCCTTCTGCATACTTGTTTAGTTTCTAGAGTATGAATCAGCCCTTAATGTTAACATATTATACTGCACTGCAGGCATTATCAGAATATGTAATCCAATTATCCACAAGCCATGGCTGGCAAAAACTTGGCTAGATTTACTGCAAAAATATATCATGGCCTGATTATAACTGCAAGAAGATGAAAAAGTCTAGATAGCCAATAATAGGGGAATGGTTAAATTATGGTAGAGACAAGCAATGGGGTAGTATGATATTCTTTTATATTACATGTTATGTTGTGATATGTTATTTTAACAGTCGTAAATTTGCTCACATTTTTACCTCTTTTGTTGTTCTTCATTCCATCCTGCTTCTCCAACTTCCAACCAGGATCATTTTCCTCTATATTGAAGAACACCTCTTAGAATCTCCCTTGGTGCAGGTCTGCTGATTGTAAGTTCCTCAGTTTTTGTCTAAAAATGTCTTTATTTTGCCTTAATCATTGAAAAATAGTTTTCTTGGGTAGAGAATTCTAGGGTGGCAGTTGTTTTCTTTCAAGTCACTGTAGATCTCATTCCAGTGTCTGCTGGTTTCCAGCAGTTATTATGATAGAAGCCAGCTATCGATCTGACTAATCATCAAGAATAAGCTCCTATAAAGATGTTGTTTCCCTATGGCTGATTTTTAAGTTTTTTCTTTGTCTTTGGTTTTCAGTAGTCTTTTTTTTTTTTTTAGGATTTTATTTGTTTATTCATGAGAGACAGAGAGAGAGAGAGGCAGAGACACAGGCAGAGGGAGAAACAGGCTCCATGCAGGGAGCCCGACGTGGGACTCGATCCCTGGACCCGGGATCACACCCTGAGCCAAAGACAGATGCTCAACCACTGAGCCACCCAGGTGTTCCAGTTTTCAATAGTTTTACTGTATTATGCTTAAGTGTCTTCTTTGTATTGAATCTGATTGGGATCTGTCAGGTTTTCGAGTCTGTGGATTGATGTCTTTTATCAGGTCTGGGAAATATGTCTACCATTATTCCTTCAAATAACACTTCTGATTTTCTCTCTCCTCTTCTACTGTGACTACAATTCCAAATACGTTAGAACTTCTCTCTATATCTATGATGTATCAACTACAATCTTTACCTTGTCTTCTGTATTATTCAGCAGTTTTATTTCTTTGCTTCATTCCAGAATGTTTATTTTGACCTATCTCACAACTGATTCTTTCTTTAGTTTTGACTAATCAGCTATTAAACATGTCCATGAACCAGTATTTTCAGTTACCAACTTGTTTTCAACCCTAAAATTTATTTTTTTTTAAAGTCCTATGTCATTTTTTGATGTTTTTCACTTCTTTGACAAACATTTCAATCTTGCTTTTTTATCTCCTTGTACACGATAAACATCTCTGTTTACAGCATATTTTGTGGTACTGGGAGTTTAATGTCTTGGATCCCTGAGAGTCCATTGCCTGTTGTCTTTCCAGTTCTCCCTTATGTGGTCTTGTTCCCTCATATGTCTAATTATCTTTGATTGTGAGCTGGAAAGTTATGTGTGGAAATAATTTGAAGTCAAGGATAGGCTTGCCCTCCTTCAGAGAAGACTGTGATTGCTTCCGTCAGGCATCTGGGAACAGTTACAGTCCACGTTCATTCCGGTACCAGGCTGAGATTTCTCTGAGCCACCAAAATGATGGGAAGCCAGGCTGCAAACTCCGCTCAGGCCTTTAAAGTCAGGGTTGAGGGATTTACCAAGGTTCTCACCCTTGGCAGGCCCCTAATTCAGACAAGGTTTTCTAGTCTTGAGAGGCCAGAAATGAATGCAGCTCAGTCTCTCAGATATCTCTAGTACACTCACAAATGTCCCAGGACAAAAAAAATGGGTACCAGTGTTCTTTGTACACCTTACAGTGTTACTGTACCCTATGCCAAGATCTTGACCTAATGATTGCATGATTTAAAAAAATGTGAAACCTGGGCAGCCCTGGTGGTGCAGCGGTTTAGCGCCGCCTGCAGCCCAGGGTGTGATCCTGGAGACCCGGGATCGAGTCCCACGTCGGGCTCCCTGCATGGTGCCTGCTTCTCCCTCTGCCTGTGTCTCTGCCTCTCTCTCTAGCTGTGTCTCTATGAATAACTAAATAAAATCTTTAAAAAAAAAAAATGTGAAACCTATCTTGAATAGTTTTTTAGTTTCTTTTAGAAGGAAGCCTGGCCTGAATCACAGTAGAGGATGCTACTGAAAGCATCTTTTCTCCACTTGAGGGTCAGAGTAGTCAATGCCAATTGTGAGGCATATACAATGTAATCTTTTAAAAAGATTTTATTTATTTTACAGAGAAAGAGAACACAAGCAGGGGGAGCATCAGGCAGAAGGAGAGGGAGAGGCAGGCTTCCTGCCGAGCAGGGAGCCTAATGCGGGGCTTCATTCCAGGACCCTGGGATCATGACCTGAGCTGAAGGCAGATGCTTAACTGACTGAGCCACCCAGGTGCCCCTGTATGATGTAATTTCTTTTTAAAAAAATTCAAGTTGTTTTGCCACTTATTAGCAAGTCACTTTACTTTTCTGAGTCTGTTTCTTCATGGATCAAATGATAGGAATAATCTATTTTACAGGGTTAGAGTAGATGACGGATGTGAAATTGCTTTGGGACAAAGGCAAAAAACTCAAATACTATTATTTTGGCATTTTCCAAATGTAATTTTGCTTTTTACTAATAAAAATGAAGCTCTAGAAGTAAGTGGTTGAAGTATCTTTTTCAAATAAATGAAATGTTTATTTGAATTAGTCAAGCTCTTGAAGTTTGTGTATGGGTTCATCTATATTTTTTAAAGATTTTATTTATTTTATACAGAGAGAGGGGAAAAAAAGCAGCGGGGGGGGGTGGGGAGGGACAGGCAGAAGGAGGGGGAGAAGCAGACACCCCATTAAGCAGGGAGTCTAATGCAGTCTTCATCTCAGGACTCTGGGATCATGACCTGAGCTAAAGGCAGACGCTTAACTGACTGAGCCACCCAGGGGCCCTGAGTTCAATCTACATTTAAAATAGTTTTGGGGGATCCCTGGGTGGCGCAGCGGTTTGGCGCCTGCCTTTGGGCCAGGGCGCGATCCTGGAGACCCGGGATCGAATCCCACATCGGGCTCCCGGTGCATGGAGCCTGCTTCTCCCTCTGCCTGTGTCTCTGCCTCTCTCTCTCTCTCTCTCTGTGACTATCATAAATAAATAAAAATTAAAAAAAATTAAAAAAAAAAGAAAATAGTAATTAAAAAATAAATAAATAAAAAAAATAAAATAGTTTTGGGTTCTTGGTTACTTGGATATGATCAGCTTCTAAAAATTTATTGTGCTGTATCCACGATGTGTGGATTTTGTGTATATGATTTTATATTTCAATAAAATGTTTAAGAACCAAAAATTTGTATCTTATTTGAATAGGTAATATATGCACATGGGATAACATTTGAAAGGTAGAAGGGGGTGGAAATATAGTTTTTCTCTTATCCTGATCTTCAACCTTTCAGTTTCACTCCTTAGCAGCTACCACTGCTGGTTTCTTTTGTATTGCTCCAGGGATTATATTATGCATATCAAAGCACATGTGTGTATATACATGTGTGCATACATGATTCTGTTTTTTAAACTCAGTGTCGGCATCTTATACATGTGGTTCTGCAGCTCGCTTTTTTCACTTAATATAAATCATTCTGTAGCCATACTTACAGATTCACTTACAGTTATAGGTACTTGGTATTGTAGTGTATGGATATTCCATGATTTGTGTACTCATATGATATGCCACCCTTTTGTACTACGTGCCCAAGAATATTACTTATACACCTTTCGTGTGAATGTATTTTAGGATACATTTCTAGAAGAGGAAATGCTGATTTAAAGAGCGTGTCCAGGAGTGCCTGGGTGGCTGTTAGTTAAGCATCTGATTTTGGCTCAGGTCATTACGTCATGGGTCATGAGATGGAACCTTGTGTGGGACTCCATGCTCAGCAGGGAGTCAGCTTGAGATTCTCTCACTCTGCCCCTTTCCCAACTTGTGCTGTCTTTCTCAAATTAATAAATAAATCTAAAAAAAAAAGTGTGTCCATTTAAAATTCTGATATATCCAGATTGTTTTCTGTAGAAGTTGTACTCTGCACTCCCATCAACAATGTATGAGATTTAAGGGTGTCTGGTTCCCCATACCCTTGCCAATATGTTAAGCTTAAGTTATTGTCTTTCCATTTGCTAGTTTGATAGGAAGAAAAAAAAGGAAAACACAGATATTGCCTTGTATTCCTTCAAATGGATGATGGGCAGCCCGGGTGGCTCAGCGGTTTAGTGCCGCTTTCAGCCCAGGGCGTGATCCCGGGGTCCTGAGATTGAGTCCTGCATCAGGCTCCCTGCAGGGAGCCTGCTTCTCCCTCTGCCTGTGTCTCTGCCTTTCTCTCTCTGTGTGTCTCTCATGAATAAATAAAATATTTTTAAAAAATAAATGGATGAGGCTGAACATCTTTTTCATATGTTTAGAAACAATTTTAATTTTCTATGAAGCTTATCATTTTCGTTTTTAGTACATCTTCCTATTGATTTGTTGGTCTTCTTTTTATTGGTTTGTGGTTTGCAAATCCTTTGCTAATTTGTCCTTTAACGTTGTGGTTGTTTTAGCCACAGAAATGTTTTATTCTTATGTGGCTGTATATATTAATCTTGCCCTTAGACATAAAGATTTCATAGTATAAAGATGTTGATTCTCACAAAATTACTTTTAATAGCTGAATATAAACCCAATAAAAATACAAGTGACCCTTCCGTCCCTTCTCCCTCCCTTCAAAACTAGATATCTCCCTAGACCCTGCCTATCCTTTTGTATGCAGTCTCCTTATTAGCCTCTTCTTGATTACCCAGTTCATGCAGGCCATCTGTTTCCAGCAAGACCCCATCTGCTAAATACAATGAATGTCCTGGGAGGGGTCTAGGAAACAGACCCTCAAAATAAGATTGGGGACTGCATTGTTCCCATATTTAAGAAGTGAGTAATGGGACACTGGTAAACCATGGCATGCAGTGGCATCTCAGGCATTCAACATGTCACTGATGATGTCATAGGAGAGGAATGCAAAACAATGGGAGATCTAAGGGCTGAGAAACACACCTTGTGGCAACAAAAGGGACAGGAAAGGCAGTGAGGTCACCTGGCCACTTCTGATGGTCCCTGAGTATAAAGGGAGAACAGGGAAAAGGACAAACTGAAGGTAATTATTTATGGTCAATGCAGAACCCAAGTGGGAAATCAAAAGCCCAGATGGAATTCCTCGCTGTCTATAGTTGCAGGAGAAATGGCTGCCCCCAGGACCTGACTGCAAAGGTTGCAGAGTTGCAATGCCAGTTAAACACTCAGCCTTGTCTGGTCTTTCACGCTAAGGACACTGATAGGAAAGAGGGGGACCCTGAGCTATGGGTTGATGCAGAGGAGGCTGAAAACTTTGACCTCTAAACCCCTTTGCCTCAGCCCCTGCCAGCTTTCCCTGCAGGAGCGTCCTTCCATGAACACACCTGAGGCAGCTGCCTTTCCTATGGATCCCGATTACAACCTCAGGACTCACCCTCTCCCTCTCCTCAGGGCCTCCGGGCCACAATAAGAGTTTGATCCCACCACGTCCCAGATGGAAAAGTTACCAGGCCTGCCATGGGAAGGCAGAGCTCCACACTGATATGTGTGGCAGGACCTCATCCATCTGTGCTGGCAGGAGTCTGGGAAGCATAATAGTAATGGACTCCAAGGGTGTCAGAAGAACAATGAATTATCAAAGGCTTTCTGGAGCCAAACTTCTCAAAATGAAATCCAGGAATTTATGTGCTGGCTGGAGCCCTGGGGAATGGTACTCAAATCTGCTAGATTTCTCATTTGAAGCCTGTGGTCCAAGTAGCCTAGAGTCAGCACCCTCAGATGCTGGCCTGAATGGACTGCCATTTATGGCTCCCTGCAGTCCATATTACAGTTCTAAAGGGAAGAGTCCAAAACTGAAGTGTCTGCAAGGCCATGTTCTCTCCAATGGCCCTAAGGGAGGGTCCTTCCTTGTCTTTTTTAGTCCTGGGAGCCCCAGGTGTTCCTTGGCTTGGGGCTGTTTCACCCCAATCTGTGCCTATTTTCACATGGTTGTCTTCTGTCCACGTGTCTCCTTGTAAGGACACCAATTAGTAGGAGCTGAATTGTGTTCCCAGAAGTCACATGTTGGGGATCCCTGGGTGGCACAGCGGTTTGGCGCCTGCCTTTGGCCCAGGGCGCGATCCTGGAGACCCAGGATCGAATCCCACGTCAGGCTCCCGATGCACGGAGCCTGCTTCTCCCTCTGCCTATGTCTCTCTCTCTCTCTCTCTCTCTGTATGACTATCATAAATAAATTTAAAAAAAAATTAAAAAAAAAAAAGAAGTCACATGTTGAAGCCCCAACCTCCACTACCTCAGAATGTGACCACATTTGGAGAAAGGGTCTTTCAAGCCATAATTACACTAAAATGAGGCCTTAGGGTGGGCCTTGATCCAACCACACTGGTGTCTTTAAGAAAGGAGATTGAGACACACAGATAAAGGATGCATGTCCACAAAGAAAAGACCATGTGAGGAGGCAAGAGGGCAGCCATCTCTGAGATGGGAGGAAAGCAAGCCTCCAGAATTATGAGAGAAAAAATTTCTGGCAAGCCACCCAGTCTGTGGTGCTGTGTGATGGCAGCCCTAGCAGACTGATATGCTAATTACACTGCGTTAGATCCTACCCTAATTCAGCAGGACCACGAATGACCTCATTTTAACTTGATCATATCTGCAAAGACTCTATTTAAATGAAGTCACATTCACAGGTCTTGGGGGTAAGGACTTCCAACATTATCTTTTGCAGGACATATTTCAACCCACCAGAGCATCAGTTGACTAGTTTGGCTGATATTATATTGTCCTCAGGGGCCCCAGATTTCAGCTGAGCTCAGCCAGTGGGAGGTACTGGCAGGGAAATGGTGGGTGGGAAAGTGGGATAAGAGTCTTTATTCTGGTTCCTTCTCACTGTTAAGTGAGCATTGGCTCTCTCTACTCCAGGCCCGTCTCTGTCAGGCGGCTTTCTCCATACAGGCCCTCTACAGGTTCTGGTAGTTGTTCTTTTTGTGGATCTTCAGGCTCATGGGGTGGGGAGAGGGCGGAGGGGTGGCGGCGTCAGTGGCTCCTCAGTATTGCCAGCTGCCCCCTCTTCTATACCTTCCCCTTATTGGATTCCTTAAACCCCATCTACACCTTTGCAGTTAGCTCCTTTACTGACTACCCATCAACCAGTTGAGTGAGGCATGTCTCCTGCTGGGCCCTGCCAATTACCAGGGCATGTTCTAGGCTTTTAGGATTGCGGCATGGTATATATTTATCAGAGCAGGATTCTTCCCCTTTGCCAGGCAATTCTCTTGATTATAAACTTGGGGATGGACCTTAAGGATCAAGTGGGGGCAGCCTTGATCCAGACTGGGGATTTCATAGGCTGAAAGATGGACAAGACTGAAGAGGATTTACAGTATGTCCACTGCAAATAGCAAATTTCTTTCCCTTCTCTGCATCTCGTGTATGGTTTTTGCTTCTTCCATTGAGAAGCAGTCTTCTTCCACCCTTTGCATTGGGCTGGATTTAGGGATTGCTTTGGCTGATGGGATGATGGCAAATGTGAAGCAAACAGACTTGGAAAGGTTTAGCCCACTATTCTTAGAACCAAACCATCACGTGAACAAGCCTAGTTGGGCTGCCAGAGATTGAAAAATGCATGGCCTGTCACCTGCTGCCCAGCTGAGAGCCAGCCAACCAGTGAGTGTCCATCTGTGGTATCCACAATGCCACGAACATTGGTCACCTTCTTGCCTTTTCTAACTTCTGACTAACTATAGCATTTAGTGGTCAGGGAGATAAGAAAAAAAAAGCACTGAGGAATGGCCAGAAAGGTAGGAGAAAACCAGTCACATGTAGAGTCCTAGAAATCACGAGACCAGGGTTTTTCAAGTGTTTTTCAATTTTCAAATGATCCTCGCTTAAGGCGAGTACTGAGAAAGATCCATCAGACTTGATACCACAGGTGACCCTGAAGACGACTTTGGTGAGGAAGAGGAACAGGAGAGAGAAAATTTGTTCAGGGAGGAAGTTCACAAAGGGAGTGGTATAGGCATTCGTGGAAGTAAAACACAGTGTGGTGTTAGGGCAGACAAGAAAGGGAGGATTGCGTGGGGAGGGAGGGTAAGATGTGACCAAGCAGTCCACCAGTTTGCAATCTGATGACCCAGTGAGAGCCTGGCCAGCGTGAAGCAGAGGGTAGGGAGAGAGGCAGAGAGCAGGCCAAGCCAACTCAAGGCTTGAGCTATAGGGAAAGGCACGAGAGGGAGCCTGGGCTTGGTTTATTTGACATGGTCATGTTCTTGTTGGAATGCAAAGCATGTGTGAATATTGATGAAGAGCTAGAAGAGATGGCAGGGGGGAAGGGAGAGGATGGGGAGGCGAAAATGGAGTCTGGGGAAAAAAACATATGGGATCCAAATGACTGTCTTTCTCCTCATGTACAGAGGCAGGTGTACTGGCCAAAGCTAGAACTCCACCTACCAGTTTCAACTAATGATTCATGTGTATTTTTGCCCAAGAACCTACTGACATTGCTCCGGAAGGACTGGATCACACATTCGTCACTGAAAACTTATAGCTCCCAAGTATCTACACACCAGTTCCAAGCTGCCATCCCAGCTGCAGCCCTTCCACGGAGGGATGAGGCAGTGTCCTGTCCGGTTCGACATGGCTCTCCTAGCCCTGGCCAACTCCCTTCTTCCCCACAGGCCTCAAGTTCTGGCCCCACTTCTTTATCCATTCAAGAGGAGAGCAAAACTCACCTTCCTGGGCTACCTCTGTCTACCCTTCTGGAATGCTTCCCGCCCTAGGCTTGTACCACACAGTTTTCACCCCATTATTCACTATTCCACACAACTGTTTCAGTAGCCAGATCAAGCTCCCCACCCTGGTTATCCATAGCCCTTGGCTGTTAGGAACACAAGGGTGAGGTTGAGGGGTATCCCTGGGTGGCTCAGCAGTTTAGCGCCTGCCTTTGGCCCAGGGTGTGATCCTGGGGTCTCGGGATCAAGTGCCGCATCAGGCTCCCTGCATGGAGCCTGCTTCTCCCTCTGCCTGTGTCTCTGCCTCTCTCTCTGTCTCTCATGAATAAATAAAATCTTAAAAAAAAAGAAAAGAAACAAGGGTGAGGTTGACCATGGTGATCAAGGCTCAGAATTCAAGCATTATTCCTTCCTGTGTGCTCGTGACTAATTTCTAGTCATGAATTATGGAAAAAAGAGGCGTGAGGAAAATGAGTCACATTTCAGAGTAGATTAAAACATGTCCTTCTACTTCTAAAATGAATCACAGAGAAGAACTAAACACAAGTTTTCAGCTACAGAAAACACATGAAGAAAAAAAAAAGAAAGAAAGAAAACACATGAAGGAAAGAATTATTAAAGTTCCCTTAGAGACCACAAGGGAATCTCTCTCTCCATGCAAACAACAAATCTGGATGAAATACTTTAATCCAAGTCTGAAACTTCCCATGTTATAAACCTTCTATGCTGGTAAAAAGCCAATCTAGTTAACAATTGGAAATTTTGATCTCCAAAACCTCACAAGCCCCACCCTTGTTTTCACTGACCCTCTCTTCTGTCTGGAACCTCCAGTGTTCCCCCACCCAAAATTAAACTCGAATGTCTCTAAGATTCAGTTCTTAGTCTGGACTATTCCAACCTGTTTGTTTGTAAGTACACTGTTCTTCAAGTGTCCTGGTTATTGCTCTCCCCAATGCTCCCCAAGAGACTGTAAGTTCCACAGGAGCAGATTATATTTTTTCCTTTATATATAGCAAGGAAGACAACCCCAGAATACTTCACACATATCAGATACTCAATAAATGTCAACCAATGTATACATGAGACCACTCTAGAATATTTTTCTGGCTAATTAACCTGCACTATTTTGTTTCCTTCTTATGATCTTGACTTGACAGCAGGATCAGTAAACTACAGCACATAAGCCAAATCCAGCCCATGAGCTGAGAATTTTTTGGTTTTCAACATTCCTTTTAAAAAAAAAAGGGGGGGGATCCCTGGGTGGCTCAGCGGTTTAAGCACCTGCCTTCAGCCCAGGGCATGATCCTGGAGTCCCGGGATCGAGTCCCACATCGGGCTCCCTGCATGGAGCCTGCTTCTCCCTCTGCCTGTGTCTCTGCCTCTCTCTCCCTCTCTCTGTGTATCTCATGAATAAATAAATAAAATCTTTAAAAAAAAAAAAAAAAAAAGGCACAAACCCAACACTATGCATCCTGCACAGCCTGAAATTTTTACTGTTTGGTCCTTTACAGTGGACTATTGACAAGAATGTTAACAAATGAGTCCTGGTGCAAGGGGAATGACCCATAGGGCCCTTGTCTAGAGGTTTATCCTAGAATTTAGCAACTAGCTCTCAGCACCCGATTCTGTGGACAGACTTCAAGGGGCCTGCCCACTCTGGGAATCACTGTAGCTGACCGTCACTCCCCCTGCTCACCACAGGTGAGAAACAGTGAGCAGGAAAAGTAAGTAATAAGAGGAGGTTGTGGCATGATAGAAAGCTATTTCAGGTTTGGTAGACATATTCAAGTTCATAATGAAACGTCCTTGAATTTAATAAAGGTGCTAAAAATGTTTTTTTGTATTTTTTTAATATTTACAGTTTCTTTTTTACAAAGTTCTGTACATAAAAATAAATATACAGAAACAACCCCATCAACTGTCTGCATCAGTAATCCTCGCTGGTGGGCTCACCGTTTACAAGGAAGACATCATTCAACGCAACCTGTCACAGAGACTGTCCTACCAGCAACAACTTCTAACTTGAAGAACCATTAATTTTATCAAGATTGTTAATCACCTGGAGGGCTTTATCTACCACCTAGAAATTACCCATGAATCAATGAATGCAGTCACTGGCTTTAGTGAAGTGTGACCAACTGTCACTACTGCTAGTGGTGCTATTATCCTATGCTGACTTCAACCAATAAAGATGCATGTGTGGTTAAGAACAGAAATAAACCCCACTCCCCTTGGCTAGTCACTGTGAAAAGCATGCGCGTAAGGCAGTTGAATTGAGGGTTACGGATTCATCTTGCTAATGTCCAAAGTGACACTAACAAGATTCTTAGCCTCATCCACCAGATGACGGGCCTCTGCGTCCAGGTCTCCAGGAGCAGGCTCCACCTCCTTCACCAGACAGTGGGTTGTAACCTGGGATGAGGGAAAGGAAGCAAAACACTGGGCACATTCTGCATCAAATATAAAATTGCGAGCCTGACATGCAAAGCTCTATTCTCACAGACATTTTCATAAAACTTTTAGCTACCATGTGAAAAAAATATTCTGTGATTACACTTTGAATGAACTTTCTGGGGGAATAAAAGAAGTCATCCAGCATTTTGGTCTTAACTGCTCAAAAATGTAAAAATTCCCCCAAAACACACAAGAAATTTGCCCCAACAAACCTCTCAAGATGGCTGGATTTAAGTACATGAAGGCTTCTACAACAGTGCTTAATAAAATGTATACATTCAAATAAGGACAGTGCAAGCTACAGAAAATAAATTTAAAAAATATCAAAACAGAATGGAATTTGCCCCTACTACTGATCAGACCTGGGTAACATTCATGCCCTCACCCTCACTCCTAATCCCACCCACTCAGCTCCCAAAGTTAACAGACATTTGGTGACCAGGTTGAGTGCTCAGGCTTTAGGCCAGTGAGACCTTAACTGAGGTGGTTTTGCTCCTTACTTACTATGGGATCTTTGGGCAATAACTCCCTGTGCTTTGGTTCCCTTATTTGTAAAACCAAGCTACTCAGAGAGCATCTAGCTCAGGATCATTGGGAACACTGAAAGAGACCATGCACATGAGCACATCAGATGTTACGTTTTCTACAATGTCCACTCTTCTCCTAAATATCACCACTGTTTGTTCTACAAAATATCCTTTCAGAAAAATTTTTTTAAAAAAGATTAGAGAGAAAGAGACAGAGAACAGAGTGCACAGGCATGCATGTGCATGGAGGGGGTAGGGCACACGGCAGAGAGAGAGGGTGAAAGAATCTCAAGTAGACTTCCCGCTGACTATGGAACCAAATTCAGGGCTTGATCTTATGACTCTGAGATCACGACCTGAGCTGAAACCAAGAGGTGGACGCTTAACAAACTGCGCCACCTAGGTGCCCTGATAAAGTTTTAAAATAGCATTTTCTTTTCGGATAGATCACTCCTCTAGCAAGCCAGCTTTGGGTTTCTGATGCAAAAAGGATGGGGCTCAGCCTTTATGGACAACCCAGCTTCTGTCCATGCTGCCTTGGAGCCCTCTTTCCAGTCTCCCTGTTGTCCTCCCAAGACGCCAGCCAGCCTTCCATGCCTCTGCCTCTTGCAACACCTCTGTGCAGAAGAAACCTTCTCCCCCAAAGGAGAAAAAAAGTATTCAGCCCAGATTCCTCCACAGTGTTCTGGTATCTTTGCCCCCTCCTCCCTCAGGATTAATGTGGAACTGCTAGCAGATCACAAACATTACTTATTTTCATTTGTAAGTCATGTCTTCCCAAAAGGATGTGAAAGACCTCAAGAATGGGATGGAAACAGACAGCGACCGTGTCACCTAGAGTGCAGGGGTCAGGGGTTGCACACAGAAAAAAGCTCTGGATGAACACCTGTTCGTGTCTCCTTGAGAGAGTTATTTGCAAGAAATAAGGTGGCCCTGGCTGGGAAGACAGAAACCATGGTGTTCTAGCCTCGTGACACTCATTCGCAAAATGTGCAAACTATCCTTTGCCCTACTTAATTCTCCCCTTCCTGTGTGGGAGCAGGGTGAGAGGCTTAAATACGAGAGCCACCATGCCAGTTACTCATGAGGGCCTTGACTGACCACCCCTTCCTATTTCTTAGGCAATGTTTACTTTACTGATTGGACATGGAGGCCTAGGAGGTTACAGGCCTTCTGGAAGCAGGATCTGCTCCCATACCCTCACCCTGGGATGCTGGGCAACAGGGACATTGGGCTCACCAGGGACATTGGGCTCACCAGGTTGGCAACCTCGAGCCATTAAGGGTTTCTTTTATTTATCCCATAATCCCAAGCTAGGAATTAGCTTCAATTTATAGATAATTAAAAAAAAAAAAAAAAAAAGGAAGAAACAGAATCTTGTTTTTAAAAGGTAAACCTACCCTGTAATTGCACAGAATACGTTAATATCTGGTACTCACCACCTCCCCGCAGAGGCTTTCGATCAGGTTTCCGTTTCGGCAGGACTGATGAAGTAGAAGGCCCAGGACTGTCTTCTTCCGGATGCTTTCTTGCATTTCCTTTGTAACTTTTCCCTTCTTGCATGCTATCCCACATTTCAATCTTCTGTCTCCTTTTTTGTTCCTCAAGCTAAGAAAGAATTGCACATTAATTCATAAGGTGCCATCTTTCTCAAAGAAAATGCTAATTTTGGCAATTTTTTCATTTATTTTTTTTTAAAGATTTTATTTATTCACGAGAGATACAAAGAGAGAGAGAGAGAGAGAGAGGCAGAGACACAGGCAGAGGAAGAAGCAGGCTCTATGCAGGGAGCCCGATGTGGGACTCGATCCCAGGTCTCCAGGATCAGGCCCTGGGCTGACAGCGGTGCTAAACTGCTGAGCCACCTGGGCTGCCCAATTTTTTCATTTAAAAGTCTTTGAAACCAAACCTTCACCCGAATTTTCTTTAGTTAATTATGTTGCTGTCATCTAGTGGTATAAGTTTGACTCACACAGAAATTTTTTTTTAAAGACTTTACTTATTGGGCAGCCCTGGTGGCTCAGGGGTTTAGCACTGCCTTCAGCCCAAGGCCTGATCCTGGAGACCCAAGATCAAGTCCCACGTCAGGCTCCCTGCATGGAGCCTGCTTCTCCCTCTGCCTGTGTCTCTGCCTCTCTCGCTCTGTGTCTCTTGTGAATAAATAAATAAAATCTTAAAAAAAAGAAAAAAAAAGATTTTATTTATTTATTTGGGAGAAAGAGAGACCATGAGCAGCAGAGAGGGGGAAATGGAGAAGCTGGCTCCCCATTGAGCTGGGAGCCTGATGTGGTGCTCGATCCCAGGACCCCAAGATCATGACCTGAGCTGAAGGCAGACACTTAATTGCCTGAGCCACCCAGATGCCCCTGTGTTTATAAACTTTAAAGAGAGCAAAAAGTGTCATAAGAAAGAAAATACCAATTCAGTTCTTCTAAAAGTTGCCCACAGTAGGACATTTTTGTGACATGGAAGAACTCTGACTTGGAATGGGTGAGTGTGGCTGCCAGGTCTGTTGCCACTTGGCTGAGTTACCTAAGGAAAGTCACTTATTCCTTCTGCTTTGCAGAATGAGAACGGATGTGATGTCAAAGTGCTTTGAAAGTCCAGTACTACTGGAAACATAAAGGAAAACTAATCTCAGCAGAGAATTGTACAGAACAACAAGCACTTGAGAACGCTTGCAAGCATAGAGTGAGCAGGCTCCCAAGGCGGGAGGGAAATGTAGTGCACTGGACCTTTGCCTCTGTCTGCCACTCTTGGAAGAGCAACATCCCCACCAGCAATCAGGAACCATGCCTTATGTGCACACAAGCTAATGTGCACTACACATTTCTCATTCCCCATGGAATCCAGATTCAAACTGCTGTTCATTCTGGTTCCAGTTAAACTGTGACACCAGAAGGATATGTGAGAAATCTCTGGAAGCACATCCACAAGATTTCTCCAAGGCTTTCAGGGTCCACTGCTCCTAAACCCCAATACCTGTTACCCCATGCTTCCACTGTCTGCAAGGACAAGAAGTCAAGGAGGAAATCATCTCTTGACCTGCAGGCTATTCTATACTCCTGGCTGACACACAGAACACCAGGATGGAACACAGCTGACAGATCCTGAAACTGTGAATAGGAGAGCCGATTCAGCTGTGGGCCAGGCAGACTCAACCCATTTGTTATTATTACTATGCTTGTAGTACAGGAAACAGAATTACATGTGCTGAAACAATCTTAAAACCAAACATGGATTTTTGTCCCTTTCCCAATTTTAGGAGGCTCACACTGCAATTTTACAAAGATTTTTTTTTCAGCTACTTCAGCAAACTGCATAAATGATCAAGCTATTTTATAGACACAAACTCAGACCCTGAAGTTGTCAATTCTGACATGTAAAAGGAACTCAACTTATTCTATGGCTCTTGGAACAAAATAATAATAATTAAATGGTTGGAGATCAGTAAACATTAAAACAGAATGGATCAAAAATGGCATCTAAAAAAAAATGGCATCTATGTATACTATGCTGCCATTTCAATGAAAAATTCCTTTTTCTTAAAGATTTTATCTATCTATTTATGAGACACAAGGAGAGAGAGAGACTGAGGCAGAGACATAGACAGAGAGAGAAGTAGGCTCCAGGCAAGGAGCCTGATTTGGGACTTGATCCCAGACCCCAGGATCATGGCCTGAGCTGAAGGCAGATGCTCAACCGCTGAGTCACCCAGGCGTCCCTCAATGAAAAACCTCTATGGGTATTTATATATGAACAAATATTGCTGGAAAAATACCTAAAAATCCTAATATGGAATGCTGGGCAGCAGGAGGTAGAAGAACAAAGAGATAGGAGACTTAATTTTCATGGTAGAGATTTTTTATAACAAACAATGCAATTTTTTTTTTTTTTACTTTGTATGATTAAAAAAATTGAGCAACAGCAATGTGCGAGTACATTCTGGTTAGTGATTGCATTTAAGTGGAAAACATGCAATTGAACACTGAAGAAGGTTGCTGAGACAGGGTGACCAAGGGGGAGGAACGTATGGAGTAGGTGTGCTGTTGTTTTGTCCTCCTGGGCTCCAGCCAAGCTGGGGAAACCAGCCATGTACTAGATGACTGTGCAGAAACCACAGGAGCCACTAGCAGTGGCAGAGAGGCACAGAACACTGAAAACACCACAGACACAAGCAAAAGCAACAGGAAGACCAATTTCTCTGATGCCCTCGAGCTAGCAGAGGCTTTCTTCTAAGAGGAAAAAGGGCCCAGAAACATCTGGACTGAAACTTCTTAGAAAGTAAAGTCTACAACTTGGTCGTTTCAGTTACACAGACTAGGTCAAATCTGGTGGGTGGTCTTGCTCCTGAGAAGGGCAGTACAACCCACCTGACCCCTCAAGTCACTTCCAACAGTTGTCATTGGTTCTTTCTTCCCTCTCCCCTTCTACTGCTCCCCAATGAAACCACCTGCCTTTAAAAAATCTTTCAAAACTCCGTCTCCTGCTCCCCATCTCACCCCTGGGTTGAGCCCACTATTGCCCTCCACCCCCTGACTCTCCTTCAATCCACTGAAGAATGACTAGATCCACCAAGCTAGATCGTGTGAGATACATGGTTTAAAACAGACAATGGAGCTAGAGCTGAACGTGGCATGGCACCTGGACACACAGTTTTGGGTGAGAATACAGTGTGAAGAAACTATTGGAAAGCAAAAAAGGTAAATAAAAGAACTTCCTTTTAAAAGAGTATTTTCCCCACAAACAGTAAGATATTGCACAAGAGAAGTGTGCCAACCAGTACTAAGCTAAGAGGAATCAATTCTGCCATAATTAGCTGTTCCCAGTACCCACCCTAACAGGGGGTGGGGTGAAGGAGACTTGCAGGCAAACCTGCTTGTACACACACACACACACACACACACACACACACACACACACATTCTTTTGCCCACTAAGCAGCAAAATATTTCTTAAGACCATGTATTCAAACTAAAACCAGCTCGTACCTGTCTTAGTTTTTCCTTATGCTTTTCAACTTGTGCGTTTAATTCTTCTTGCATTTTCAAACGAGCGGCTGCTAGAGCCTCCTGTCGTTTAACAACAACATCAGGTTCTAAAAGGTCAGGAAAAAATTTAATAAAAAAGATTCTTAAGGGTCCATATTATTAGGATACAGAAGTGCAGATGTCAGGCAATACAAAAACACGGACTTCAATATGACAATTCTCCCGTTGTGCATAAATTTTACTGCTTATGAGGGCAGAAGACTGCTCTTACTGCCTTAGTTCTTAGCCCCAAAGATCCAGGGCACCAGAAATCCCTGCTAGAAATGCATATTTCTGGGCTCCCTCAGCAATTCCAATTCACAAGAGTCTGGCATAGTCCCGTGACTAAGGGGTACCTGAGATTCCATTTCACAACCTGGATTTCTAACATCCAGTCTCCAGGCTGACCAGAATTCGAGAAGACAACAAGGAAAGGTAAAATTTTCTAATCATTAGCCACACTTATTTAGCTCCGATCCCTACCACAAAGACGTAAAGATCCTTAGGCATCTTACCCTTGTTTCTACAGAAAAGAAAAATCCTTCCAGTTAGCCTTAATGGAAATAATGTTCCCAGCTTTATCTACGTTTTATCTGGTTTATAAAACAAAACAGAGTTATATAAATATACTGTCAAGTTCTCTATCTGCTCATCTATTCAGACCACCATGTTAAGAATCAGCAAGAGGCATCTACACAGTGGTATGGCTAATTTTTAAAGAAGAAAACAAAGTAGAACTATATGTTCACATCAGCACTATCCAAAAGCATAAGCAACCTGCTAGGTAGTGGAAAGAGAGTACTTAACTGAATCCACATAAAATGGGCCAAAGTAGCACATGTGTATGTGTGTAGTGGTAGAAAGACTGGAATTTTATCTTCAGAAACAAATCAAAATTATAGTTCCACTTCACAGAAATGTGATTTTTGGTAAAATCTGTAACTATCAGGGCATTCTTAAAATAAAATCAAGCACGGATTTTTTTTTTAACCAAATTTTCCTAACAAAGTTGTATAATAGCACAACATAACACTTTTGACTACACATTTACTTTTCGCAGTTCTTCATGAAAAAAAGCCTCTTTTAAAATGCCCAGCCTAAAAAAATAAATAAATAAATAAATAAAATAAAATAAATTGCCCAGCCTATCATCTTATAAACCTATTCTTCAATTGTAAGAGCAGTCTCACACTGCTAACACTTCACTTGGAGAGATGGCTATAACAGGTGACTAAAGCTGTTTCCTAACACCACTGCCGCCCTCTTGAAATCCTGCATCTTATGCAAGATGCACAACTGCAATTTGTAATTTGCTGTCATATGTACAGCTAACAATAAAAAAGACTGAGAGAATGGCAGGGCCACACACAGAGTTTAATGGAAGAGCAGAGAGGTATGTCTGAAGGACATTCCTAAGCCTTTCCGCTAATGACAACTTTTGTGCTACATTTGCTTTTCTCCCCAAACTCAGTAACTCTGGTGGGTCAAAAGAAGGATTTGTATTTAATTGTGCTGCCACTCTCAAAACACTTGACATTTCTTTCTTTTAGATATGTTCTCAGAAACTAGCTTCTATCTACTGAAATGGCTACAGTTTCAGAGGGAATATGTTTTCAAAACAGCCAAGTATAGTTTGAAATCAGAGCTGATGAGGAAGTTGTGAAAATCAAAATGTGGTGGATATAAAGTCCTAAGGCTGAGTTTCTTGTCACTTGCAATGGTTCTAGAAATTTAGTAGGCAGAACCACAAGTAGGAGAAGCTGTGAAGTTTTCATTTCAATCCATCCTATAAGTAAAAAAACATTTAACAAAAAAATGCAGTGAGTGCTCTACACATCATGAAGCAGGTTTTCCATCTCATTAAAATCACCGAAATTTAAGGAAATAAAAAAGCGATTACACGTTCCCCAAAATTAGTTACAGAAGCATAAAAGGGGTTTCCTTTCGTACAAATTAGAATCATGGACTTCTTACTCTTCCTAATATGCTAACTTTTAAATACTAAAAGAAAGAGGTGTACAGGTGTATACCCTCCTGGTATCACGCACTAACCCACGGCTGCTTCAGCCCGGTCCAGCTGCCTCTGCCTCAAGGCCCTCAGCCGGGTGGAAAGCTTCTGAAACACCACGTAGAGAAGGATGCAGCTGAAGACGATGTACCAGCCATAGGTGGCCAGCAGGGAGCCCACTGAAAAGCAGAACACAGTTGTGAAGAAACTGAACATCATGCCACTACTAGACTTTTTCATCAAATTCAACTAAGACGAGGCGTAGCTCCTCCCCTCAAAACCCAGAGTGCAGCCGAGGAAAGGGCCTCTTAAGTAGGCAATTAAAATAGGGGGATCCCTGGGTGGCACAGCGGTTTGGCGCCTGCCTTTGGCCCAGGGCGCGATCCTGGAGACCCGGGATCGAATCCCACGTCGGGCTCCCGGTGCATGGAGCCTGCTTCTCCCTCTGCCTGTGTCTCTGCCTCTCTCTCTCTCTCTCTGTATGACTATCATAAATTTAAAAAAAAGAAAAAAAATTAAAAAAAAATAGGAGCAGCACCATTCAAGGGTCGCCAGGAAGGGCCTTCTCAACCATCTGGGGAGTTGGGGGCAAGTGCGGAGGATGGAGGGCACGGCAGAGTGGGTTTTGGTGGGTGGAGGGAAGCGTATCGACTCGGGAGGGCAAAGGCCTTTGAGACCTCAGGGACATACAGAAAGGGGTGGCCGTGGGGGCCGATGCAGCGCCGGGTGTGCGGTGGGGTGCGGTGGGTGACGTGAGCCCGGGAGGTGAAAGCCCAGCGCCGAGTGGCCACCGTTACCGCAAGCCGGGAAGGGCTTGCTTCGCATAAAATAAAGGATTCGCGCAAAGAAGGGCCAGGCCGGGCCGGGCCGGGCCGCGCAGAGAAGTGCGGTTCCGGGAGGGCCTCCGCGCGCGTTCCAGGTCCGCCTCCCGGACCTGCGTGCGGCGCCACCCGGCTGCCGCCCAGGCCTGCCCAGGCCTCCCCAGGCCTCCCCAGGCGTCCGCAGGCCTCCCCGGGCCCGCCCGGGCGCGCAGCGGAGGACGACCCACCGAACATGGCGGCGCCCGGGGGACAGGCGGTACAAGCCCGCGGCCCAGCGGCCCGCAGCTGCGACTCACCCGTGACGTGCAGGTAGCGCAACCCCTCGGTCTCCAGAGCCGGCCGCGCGGACAGCTGCTGGCCGTCCCGCTCCATGGCTGCGTCTACCCGCGGCGCCCGGCCGCGTCAGAGGGCGTCTTCCCCTTCCGGCCCGCCCCCACGTACACGTGGCGTGCGCCCTGCACCAGCGTCCCGGAGTCCTGGCCAATCGAGGCGCGACCCGGCCCTGGGGCTCGGCCAATCACAGTGAGGGCGTGGCCCAAGGGGGCGTGGCCGGGAAAGCAGAGGGAGGCGGCGGCAGAGCGCGCCGGGCCTACCGCGCCCCGTCATCGTGAGTGAAGCCGCCTGACTTATCTGCCGGCCGACGTCGTCTGGCAGGTTTGCTTTTGTACTGATTGCACACCGAGGTCACGGGGGCGCGGGGGGCCTCCTGGAAACTGCTCCTGCGCCCACATCCTCGCCCCGGGCCCGTTGGGCAGGCGGACTCCCTGCAGGCGAGGGCTGCAGCCAAGCTCCGCCCCCGAGGGGGTGCAGGTGAACCCCTGGCAGCCGCCTCCTCCACCTGCCCGGGTTGCATCTCAGGCGGAGGAAATCCCACCTCCCCTCACGGTTCTCCTCCTCTCGGCTCCGGAGAGTTAAAGCAGTGGCTCCAGCACGTATTGAATCCTCCTAGGTGTCACCAGGCGGTGTCAGTTGTTTATAATAGATGCCTGGCGGCTCCCTCGGCCTGCAAAGACTTCCTCCATCGCCTTCCCTCTGCTCTGAAGCCTTCATTCTCCCTACTTGAAACTTGAAAACTTGAGTGATTTTTGGAGCAGGCTTTGAGGTGAACACGCCTAGCCGTGTCTCGAGAGGAGGGTTGAGAATCAGGAAAACAGTCGTGGAAAGACAGCGAACAGGGGATAACGTCAAAGCTCTTCACCTGGACAATGGGCTCTTGAAACGGGGAAATGGAGGACTCTGGACTTTGTCAGCCACTGATCTGATGAGCTTAGGAGGGAGAAAGGTTATTCCCTTCTTGATGTTTCCCTCTCGCTTGTAAAAGGTGATGTGCCATCACTCTTGGAGGTGGTTTCCCACTTGATCTGGCATCTTGCAGGAACTCGATGTGCTAAAACTGGACTATTCCTTGGGATTATGACTGCAGTACTTGATTGAGGATCCGCTTTAAACATGCCTTGTGTATAAATAGTGATAAACTAGTCAAGAGGTTGGGGTTGCCCAACTGGACCTGATACACTAACTATACTGTAGGAGTCACTGCTCATGGAAGCCATTGATGAGGACCTCTCTCTTTTCTCGGAGCATTAATGTCCTGGAAAAGGATCTGGCACAGGTTTTGATTCATGCTTGTTATGTTCATTTTTTTTTCTTTACAGTCACTTAGTGGTTAAGACTGCTGGTAGCTTAGAAAGTTTTTAACAGATAGTTCCCTGCCCCGACAAAAGGCATCAGGTTAAGATATGAAGGCATCAAGCATGTTGCAGTAAACATCATTTCAGAGCTCACAGTGTAGCCCAGGAATTACGGTATTTGGAGTAGCTATGGAGAAAGATCTGACCTTGCAGAGATCCTACCTTACTGGTGCCAGCTTTCAAACCAAGTCAGTGAATTAAGTCAACCTGCAAATCCTAAAAATGCCAAAATGTTGCATCTGGTTAAATGATGTAGAAGAGTTTATTTGCCTTGTTTACCTACCCTTCCCTGCAGCGTCTGCAGGGATGAAGATAGAATAAATTTAACATTTCGTTTCTATCATTTAAACAAAAAGAATGAAGAATTCCTGTCACTCAAGATTTTGTAGAAAAAAGAAACCAGCACAACAGTAATGAAAATTGCGCACATTTTTAAACACCAAGAGTAAAGTGCTTTTGCATACTATTATGAACTAGCGTCTCTGTGTTTACATATGTACTCGCAGTATGATGAATAGTATATTCAACTAAAATCTAATAGGTTTTGATTTGCTAGGATGCAATGGATAAAGAGAGTTTGCTTTAGTTCCTTAGCACATTGCTGTTCTTAAGTTCCCACTGATGGAAGTTATTCTTCCTAGCCAGGCTGATGTGTTACCTTTGTCCCTTTAATCAGGAAGTATCTCACCTAGCTTATTTAGAACCATAAAGTTATTTCAGCACACACCTTGTTCGATACAACTGCTCACAGGTTATTTGGAAAAACAGAACAAAGGTAGTATCCAGAACTCCCAACCAGTCAGACCATTGTAGACTAAATGTCCCCAATTCATCATTCCTTCTTACAACCACATCCTTGCAATAGCCTCAAGGTAGTATTATTTGCCCATCCTTTGACTTTGAACTTGGCCAGGTGGCTTGCTTAGGTTAATGGCAAGTAGGCAGATTTAACAGTGTGTCAGTTTTGAGTATAGGTCTTAAGATTTTAGTGTTTTCTCCTTGTGTCACTGTCCAGTTAGCTGACTTGCCCAAGGAAAATGAGATATGTAAAGCTGAGTCATGCTAGTTAACCCATGGACCTGCAAGGAAAAGCAGAGCCAGGTGTGAGACTAAATGGTGGTTGCCACTTAAAAGCCTGAGTTTTGGAGTGGTTTGTTATGCAGCATCATTGTGGCAATAGCTAACTGATAAATTGCCTAACACTTCACCTTTTAACAAAAGTATAAAACAAGACAGGATTAAAGGTGTTGGTAGCTAAGGGAGATTACAGAGATGGCAGTCAAACAATAGTGTTTCTCAAACTCGAATGACCCTTTCAATGACATTCTTATAGATTCCTACTGTAACATTTAAAGGTTTTGAGACAGAAAAAGAGAGTGAGAACAGGGGAGGAGGAGGGAGCAGACTCCCCACTGAGGAGGGAGCTGGGCTCGGGGCTCCATCCCAAGACCCTGAATCCTGACCTGAGCTGAAGGCACGTGCTTAATTGACGGAGCCACCCAGGCGCCCCCTACTGCAGCATTTAAATTAGGTTAAATATCGGGCAGCCCCAGTGGCTCGGCGGTTTAGTGCCGCCTTCTGCCCAGGGATTGAGTCCCACATTGGGCTCCCTGCATGGAGCCTGCTTCTCCCTCTGCCTGTGTCTCTGCCTGTCTCTCATGAATAAATAAGATCTTTAAAAAATAATTAGGTTAAATATCTACATATATAAAACTATATATTTATGTATATGTAATTATATACATTTCCTAAATGTATAGTTCTTTGAACCTCAAAACCTAATCACATACAAATGCAGTTACAGGATTTCCTTCTCCTTTGGTGCCCATGGTTCTTGGTCACACCATTTCAAAGAATGAAGAGATCTATAGACCAGGAGAACAATGGTGGGCAGCAAAAGTTTATTGAGCCATAGTAAAGTGATAGTACAAAACTCCCGAAGAAGGGGACCCAAGAGGGCTGCCATTGGAGTTTCTAAGTCTAGAGTTTTATGGACTTGTTGGAGGGCTGTTTTAATCTGATTAACCCTCCCTGCACCTGTCATCCAATCGGACTTTTGTCATCTGTCACATGGGAAAGGGTAGAGGGCTCCTTCCAGAGTGGTGTAAAATCGTTTTAAGGGTTGTTTCCCCTTAGGGTGGGGCCCCTTGTCCTGCCCTGCCTCTCTTCAACTATCCTTCATCAATACTATAAAACTACTAATAATCAAATCAACATCTTAATGTAGTTACACAGAAATAAATCTGAGTGTTGCAGGACTATGCCACTGGTACAAGTTGCTACTATAACATGATAGAAGGTATCTTTGACCAAACCTTATGTTCTGCAAAATTGCACACTGAAAACATAGGGCTTCTGGGAAAAACTGGGTGAAGGCAAAACTCATTTTTCTGGTCCTGAGACACAAAGATGTTGGTTGAGCTCTGAGCCAAGGAGCTCTCGCTTTCATCTCATCAATTTTTGAAAAATCCTCACTTGGGACCATGGCATACAGTAGCAAGGTCTCCTGTTTTTTCTTAGCAGCTCTCAAATCATTAACCACGAGTCATTAAACTGTTTAGTACCAAAGTAATCCTGTTTAGTCCAGATCCATTCAGGGGATGGCACGTCTTGTATTATTGCTAAGTACTGCCCACAGTCAAAGCCAGGACCACAGTAAGCTACTTAAGAGGTAAATAAGGAACGTGACTGGAGGGAGGTGAACTGCAACCAATGTTATGACTGAGGCTAGTGACCAGAGGCTTCAGAATCCCCTTAATAGGTGGCTTATAAATGATGAGAGCAGGGAGCCTCCTGACTAGCATGGCAACAGCTTCCCTGGATCTTAAGTGTGGAGAAGAAAAATGGACTTGTTTTAGTTGTCCTATCAGAAACAGAAGTGTTGGGTAAATGTGCATTTACAGAAAGGCTCTGTGAAAGTATAGAAGGCAGCCTCATGGCCACTTAGGTCATGAAAGGTGCTGTAGAAGCTAAATTCTAATCCAGCCCAGGAAGATCTCTAAGACCACCCCCAACCCCACCCCACATCTTTCTGTTCTGATCCCATGTACACCTAGTAACATTCTAATCCCAAAGGGCATCTGGGTGAGGGGCACAGCAGAGCATGAATTGCAGTTATCTTCCTCTCAAATCAAATTCCAGTTTATAAATCCATCTACTGTGTATTTGGGTTAGTTCCTGGGTGCCTAAATGCCCCAGGCCTCAGGCAATCATTAAGAAACATCAAACTCCAAATCTGCTAAGGTGAGAATAAAACAAGAACACAGCAATCCACTCTGGTTTGAGCATCAGTAAGTGGATTACAGCAGACTGTTCTTGAAGGAGTTGACAGGCGCCAGGTAGATTTTAAGGAAGTGGTGAGAGGTTAAGGCTGGAAATCCTCTGGGGAGCATTGTCCTGATGGACAGCAACTGGGAACATACTGGAAGTGCAGCCCCAGGCCCCACGGGATCTTGCCATTTAAAAGGTGCCCTGAAGTTCACAGCACACTGGAGTTGTAAAGCACTGATTTAGGGTCATACTGAGGAAATCTAATGGCCAAGGTTTCCTGATACCCAAGTTCCATTTCCCTTCTGAACGCTCTACCCTCTTCTTTTCTTATAGTTGCTACTGCATGGGGGTTTAGCCCCACAGTGGCCCACGGTCCCATCTTCCCAGCCCGTCTTGTCAGCTCCTTGAAAATCAAACTCTTTCTTGTCTTATCCATCTTGTGCACACTTTATAAGAACAGCCAATCAGCCCATGAGCAATCACTCACAACCGTTCAGGGGTCTAAGAGGAGTGTTTCTCACATTTTGAATCTCCCAGGGAGCTTTAAGAAAAACCCAGAACATCAGATGAAAACATGGATGAAGGTGCTCACCTCCACCACCTTGTTCCTGAGATGAGCCTAAACAGGGTGTGAGAAATATAACAAAGTGTATTTGTATACTGCTTACTAGGCCAAGACACCCCACCCCCACCCCCAACCATGTCCTGCCTGCTGTCTCTGCTCAGATTCCAAAAAGCAGAAGTTGAATTCCCCTATAATTATTCCAATCAGTAATTAAAGACTGGCTGCCGCCTTTAATGAAGCTGTTGTTATTCTTTCTATGGGGAAAAAAATGCACCAGAGACTGCACAGTCTTACTGATAACCACGGGCAGCAAATTATCTTGAGTTTTATTAAGAACTTAAAAATCTAAACATTTTAGAGAGGCCTGGGAAGCCTATCTAGAAACATTGACTTCTGTCATTTCCAACCTCCACATGTCCATACCTCACAGCACTGCACACCCACCCACCCCCGCCCGATGACAGACAGCTTGGCAGCACAGTGAATGTCACATTTTTACTATTTGTAGAAAACTGGCATTTAGATTTCAAAATTTATAGTATTACAAAATTACGGGCAGCAGTCTTAAGCATTTCAACAATGCCTATAAGCTCCACTTTGCTGACTCAAACAAGGTTATTATTCCAAGTTCAAAAAAACAGGACTTGTCCCAAGTAGGCATATTACGCATCCTGCAGATACTTGGGCCACACTGCTCAGGACCCATTTGTGACTGTGTCTTCTTCCATCTCCTCTTCACCATCATCAGTGGGGCCTAAAGAAAAACACAAAGCCAGATGTCATATTGATTTTAGAGCATGTGCTTACTCCATATGCGAGTGGCCATTCTGTGAAGCTACTGCCTGCTAGTTCCTCCACTAGGTACAAAAACCCAACAACACCTGCCCTCAAAGACCTTATAGTCCAGAGACTACCCATCTTTGGCAGGTATGGGAAGGGATGGTCAATTCCTAGGGAATGGGCCACAAAGGTGCTTTATAAAAGTCAAACTCCCTGCCTGACATTCTAATAACCCATTTTGGGTTGATAATTCATTTTTTGTGAAGCTTACTTTGTTTTGTTCTTACCATTACCATAAAATGGCAAAGAAAATGGGAATACTCAGTGCCTTTAGGGTCTCTAAATTAGAGAAAATTTGGCAACAACCAAAGTCTTATATTTGCTCATCAATTTATGACAGACACTCTGGCCAATGTATTCTGAAAAAGGAAATGTTTTAACTCTGTCACGGTTTGGAAAAATTAGTCTTGTTTAAGCCCACTGCTTCTACAGTTAGCCCCAACATCAGTTTTCTTGATACCAAACTACCAAGATAAGAATGTCAGTCAAGTTTTGGCAAACTCAGAAGCCTAGGCCCACTGAAATCTACAGAGTACCCTGAACCATGTCCACCTTCCTCTCCCCAGTTAACTTCCAGATCACAGTGAAAATTCCAAGAGATCCTAAAGGCCCAAATGAAACATATTAGGGAAAACAAATAAACTCAATATTTCTGTCATATGACAATCACAATAAGCAACCTGAAACCACTGAGCCTTGAAAACCTTTGACAGACTTCCAATGCTCTCAGAAGATCGCATCTGTTACAGTCTGCAGGTACCTGTGTGGCCTACTGCATGCTTTCTCTGTTGGCTCGTCTCACCACGTTCTCCCTGTGCCTTGAACTTCACTCATACTGGCCTCTTTCAGTAAAAGTGTGCAAGGCTCCTATTTGCCATAGGTGCTTTTGTCTGTGCCCTTCCCCCACCCACTTTGCCACTAGAATGCCACTCTGCTTTTGTTTAGTTCAGCAATTCACAAACGCCTTAGTTTTAGGACACAAAGAGCTTTTGTTTATGTACATTTATCAATACAGTATTAAATTCACCAACACTGTATTAGACATTAAAACAGTATTTTAAAAAACAGTAATTCGTTAAAAAAAAGTCTCTGCTACACATTAACTTTTATGTTTTTATAAAAAAAAGAACATTTTCCAAAACAAAAATATTAAGTGAGAAGCTTAGTATTATTTTATTTTATTTTTTTGCCTATCTCTGGAATGTCTGATGAAGAGCAGCCAGCTGGACCCTGGTAGGTACTGGCTTCATCAATCCACTGCTGCAATACATTGTTTTCACTGAAGGATATGAAGAAAATCGGCCTCACCCAGATGTGCAGCTAGGAAAGGAAGGAGTATTCTAACAGTCTTTGAGGACAATTGTGGGTTTTCCGAGTATATGCTAAAACTTGACAAAAGTGGTAGTTTCTGAAGGGTTAGTGTACAAGATGGAGCCTGAAACCTTATCAATAAACTTTCCATACTCTTACTTGAAAATCCATAGATGTATCTCATTTTCCTTAAAGTGACGAGTTTACTTCGTGTTCAAGAAGATGCCTGCCTCTCAATTAAAACCACTGCATGAGTGCAAGGAGACAACCGTCCAACTTAGGCATGTGCTCATGCACACCCCCCTCTTGCAACCCAGAATATCAAAAGATGTGCACTTAAAAGGTGGTATTTGATAACATTTATCTCTCTGCTTCACAAGGGAAGCAGTTATCTTACTGAGAGTCCACAGTAGTTTAGAATGATGACTACTAATATCCTTTGGGCCACTGCTTTGACCTGTGCCAAGACACCAGCAATTTTACCCACCACTACTCCTGCACCAGCATTGCAAATGTCAGTAATGGGGGAAAAAGCAAGTAACACACTAGTGTCATTATACAAAGTTCTCACCTCTGAGATGCCTGCAGGCTCAAGAGCTACATAGTGGGAACCACTGGTCTAATTAATGTCTTACTCATTTTTTGCTTCCGTTCAAACATGATTTGCTCAAGGGAACCTTCCCTGAGTTGCCAGGCGAGGTAGAAGCCCTCAGTTACATCCATATCAAAACTTATACTATGTGTTATGTTGAGTAGTTTTTACTTTACACCTCCAACATCCTGTCACAAAGTTGGCCTTCAAATATCAGAATAGCCAACGCTTACCGAAAATTTAGGCTAATGTTGTAAGTGCTATCTATGAACTGTCTTACTTATCCTCCCAAAAACCTTTTGAAGTTGTTACTATATGTTACTTCAAAATTTAAAATGAAGATATGGACTTAAAATTAAGTGAGGATGAAGAAATTCACCTAAAGATAGAGCCGGTGAGGCTAAGATCTGAGCTTCATGCTGTTTGCCCCCGAAGCTTGTGTTTCCAAGTAGTAAGGTATCTATCCTACACACACAGACACACATACACACGGGTCCAAATCTACAAGGTTACTCTAGTGTTCGGTTTCACTGCATGGCTGGGGAATAATGTATGTTTCAACTTTTACATCAAAAACTCTCAGAGTCCTATATCATAATATTCTACATCAAACAACTTCTCTTTGAAGAGCATATAGAGGGATTTCGTGTACGTTGATGCAAGCATTTCTGGGGTCATAGCATCTGAACTGTTTTGGAATCACTTCAAGTATAACATTAATTTATTTGGAAGTCATGTCCTGACCTGATCTGCGTTCTCTGCCAGGTATCTGACCGGACTGTAGCAAGCCCTTCAGCCGCTCCACCTCAGCCAGGGTTGACGCATTTGCTATAGCATTCTGGAGGACAGAAAACAATGGACATGACCAGTTTATTGCATCTAAGTGTCAATCACACAGAAAACCCTACAGAAGTCCACGGCAACTCTGTGAGGTGGACTATTATACAGTTGTGCTGGGGTAAGAATTTTATCGTCATGTTGAAATCAAACCAAATCATAAATTCCCCAAATTGGTAGATGGATGTGGACCCTCTTACAAGAGAGAAAATAATCATTGCACATGTCCTAACAATTTAGTGAATTAAAGCACCTTTTTGGAACTATGTTACTGGATAATCTAGGAAGCAGTATTATGAAATTAGGATTTCCCATGATTAACTAACAGATCTTTCAGACAGCAAATCTTTGAAAAGCTAAGGCAAACACTGAGACAACATGCTAAGGTAATTTAACTATTTAAAAAAAAAAAAATAGATCCTGGGAAAATGACAAAGAACCAGAGCTGCCTCTGCTTTGACTGGCTCATGTAAATAATTCAAGTCAAAATCAGGTAGTAACTTTAAGCTAGTTCCTTCCTTACACGGAACATAGCAGGAACCTAACTCTTGTGGGGTTGTGGGGTGGGGTGGGGTGGGGTGGGGGAAGACACTACAATGTTTAGAATTTGGTCAATTACATATTTCATGTCCTAAAACCCACGGCAACTCTTTCCAGTCCAAGAGTCCTAACCCGTTATTACCTTGATTGCTTCTACATCCCCTGGAGATGGCCCACCTTTCTTTTTGTCAGTTGGCAAACCAGCACCTGGATTGAAACTTGGGAGGGGAAAGGAGAGGGAAGAATGCAACTGTTAAATCCAGACAAGGGAAACTGCTTCTCTTTTACTTTCAAAAAAAGCTTTTGAAAGTAATTCAACCAGTGTAGTATCTTATCTTTGTTAACAAACTGATACAAGAAACTCCCTCCTTCAGAAACACCACCCAGTTCATCTTCCTATAGAGAAGAAGCAGGAAGTATACAATGTCGCATTAAGACTGAACATGGAAGTATTTGCTAACCTGATGGAAATCTCATGTGATGTGTGGACCAGTGATGGTCACGGGGCTATCATCACACGAATTCAATACTGTGTTAGTCACAGGTGTTTTGTTTAATTCTGTAGGAGGGCAAAAAGCCAGACAGATAGTGTTTCTGAAGGTGAAGTGGAGTGAAGTTGGATTATCTGTATCTTACGTTTTGCTTCTCCTGGCAATATCCTTTGCAAGTTGTGCACCCCGTTTGCCCTTGAACATTTTCTCTGCTTCCTGACGCTCCTACAGCAACACCACACACAGAGTTAATGGAAATAGGAATACCACATGCATTTAAATGCATTCCTCAGAAAACATGGAAGGAAACTCTCCTGAAACACTCGGGGCTGGTAAAAATACCAAAAAGCCAATTTCAAATTAAAAGGAGACAAATGGCCTTGCCTTCTCTGGTGAAAGCTCCCTGAAGAAAGTTCCCCCTCCTAGTTTCGAGGAGGGGGTCTGGAGGAACTAAGAATGTTTAAAAAGAAAAAACAAAAAACACAAACCACACACAAACCAAAAACACACCTAGTAAAGAGAAAATCATTCTAACAATTACAGCTGCTGAAAAATGGATTATACTAAGGTCCCCACAGGGGAGTGGATCTAAACGATCTGTTGTTGATGGTGCTCATGGTTGCTCTGATATTGTACTACCTCTGAATGACCAACACTACCATGTAAGACAGCTTTAACTCAAAGTCCTGCTATATAAACTCTGCTATGAAAAATAAAGGACTTAACATTTTCCTTCCCACATTTTTATTACAAACCAATAGGAAAACTCATTAGGCAATTAAAAAAAAATCAGTAACAAAAGTATAAAATGAAACACACGAATCTACAATGACTTATAACCCACAGAACAATACTTACTTTTAGTTTCACTTTCTGGAAATCCAGTACTCTGACTTGCGGAACTTTATAAATTACATACAGTCTATAATGCTTCTTGTTTGTTACAGGATTTCTCAGAATACTACAAGAAAAGGAATAACATAATGCCAATCTTACTCACAGTGCAGCATTCAACAGGTCCATTTTAATGGAATCAGATGAGTCAATTTTGTCATGTTGCAGAGTTATTAAATTCACATTGGGGAGGTTTCACATTTTCAGTCCTTGTTTTTCAAAGGTCCTTCTTACTAACTGTTTGCTCTAAGATCAAGGCTGGTAATGGTGCTATTATAAAGGACTTAACTGTCACCACCACAGATCATTTCCATACCTTAGGTAAGTCAGTGATTTGAGAGATGCCAAAGGGTCTAGGTCACCCTGTAAAAGAAATGGCCAGAGGTAAGAATATGAATACCATAGGCTATTCTGATACTCTGATATGGCAGATGCCTTTGGAACAGGGACTCCTATCTTTTATTTCTTTAATGCCCTAGCACCTAGCACAATACTAGCACATCACCGATGCTTAGTAAATTACTGACTAAACTGTTAAGTAGATTTGAACTTCTTAAACTGAAAATCCTAGCCATAACAGCTTCTGTCTCAATATTAAGAGACCCCTCCCCCTCAAAAAAATTATATGTCCTGTAGCAAGCTCAAAAGGGCTAGACTTTAAAGGAATTATTTAGAAAAGAAATATATTAAAGTTTATGTGACTTCAGAGCAAATTATTCACACAAGGAACCTCAAACTGGATCTTGGGGTAAGGCGGTTTTTACCACTAGTACCTGGACATGCCTGGTGGTGACACAGGCATATCATCGTTGAGGCCTGGCACCTTTATTCAAGGTTCCCTCAAACTGCTTTAGATAATTATTCAAGGACAAAGAGTATAGGGGGAAGAAAAAGGACACAATTATGGGATAAAGGCAAGTTAGTTTTTGATTCTTTCCAAATTATCACATAAGATACAGCTCAACAAGGATAGCAAAACCAAAAGCCTATGGTCAACAACTACAATTAACCTAGACGAAAAGGCATTCTGGCAAGAATCCTAGCAGGTAGAGACAGACCATTGTGAGAGCTGCAAGACTGGCTTGGGAGCCAGCATTTGTACAGGAAGCAACAGCAGGACAGCAGAAAGGCTTGTGACAAATGTGAATACCCCAAAATGACCAAGAGTTCAGTCTGAGAACAGCAGCCAATAGCTATGTATCTTCCAATAAGGAGTACATTAAGTCCTGAAGCAGCTGGGCAATTCTGGCCCTCATTCTTCGTACTAAACACAAATGGTATCCTTTCCAGGACAAAGCCCTACAGTGAGGATAGACTGGTAGGACCAGACTGAAATTGAGGACAAGGCAAAAGGAATAATGAGAGAAAAGTACAGGGGTACAGAGTAGGAGTTCAGAAAATAGTCTGCCATTTTTATTTTATTTTTTTTAAGATTTTGTTTATTCATTCATGAGAGAGAGAGAAAGAGAGAGAGAGAGAAAGAGGCGGAGACACAGGCAGAGGGAGAAGCAGGCTCCATGCAGGGAGCCCGATGCAGAATCTCCAGGATCATACCCTGGGCTGAAGGCAGCGCCAAACTACTGGGCCACCAAGGCTGCCCCTGGTTGCTATTTTTAAAGGCTTCACAATCAACCATCAGAGGGAGCTCTAGAGCATGCTACTGGCATGTCACCCCTAAAAGGAATACACAAGATGACCTAAAAGAAGACAAAGACAAACATCGAATGATCTCACTCGTATGTGTAATCTAATAATTAAAGAAAAACGAACAACTCTCAGCAACACGGAGTTGAATGGTGGTTACTGGGAACCCTGGGTGGCGCAGTGATTTAGCGTGCCTGCCTTTGGCCCAGGGCGTCATCCTGGAGACCCGGAATCAAATCCCACGTCGGGCTCCTGGTGCATGGAGCCTGCTTCTCCCTCTGCCTATGTCTCTGCCTCTCTCTTTCTCTCTCTCTCTCTGTGTGACTATCATAAATAAATAAAAATTTTAAAAAATTAAAAAAAAAAAAAGAATGGTTACTAGAGGCTGAAGTGTGGGGGAGGAGGGGAAATGAGCTACTGATCAGAGTACAAACTTTCAGTTATAAGACAAGTAAGTTCTGTTTGACATGGGGACTATTTACTACTGTATACTTGAAATTCGCTGATAATAGATCTCAAGTACTCTTACCCTACAAATAAAAAAGTAAATACTTGAGTGATGAATATGTGAGTTTGGTAACAGTGACCACTTCAAAACTATACATCTATCAAAATCACACTTTGCATCTTAAATACATACAATTTTTATTTATCACTCAAACTTCAGTAAAGCTGCAAAAAAACAAAACAAAAAGGAACAACGAATGGCAACTTTTGTTACACAGAGACACAGAAACTGTGGAAAACAGTGTCTTGATGGGTTTCTTAAAGACAGAATTAAGTAAATAATATGTGGGGGGTTTGAAATGTTTAAGGTCACTATTGTTTAAGAAACTAGAGGTATTGGTTAACTCAAAACTGTAATAAATACGTATTTTAGTTCCTACAATACTAAGAATAGGAATGAGTAATTCCTACACTCTTAGGAAAAGAATGACAGAGAGACACACACAGAGACACACACACACACACACACACACACACACACACACACACAGAGTGAACACAGTAAAAGAGAGAAAAAGAAATGAATGATGAGTGGGTCAAACAATAACCTCCAGAAAAAGTGAGAAGACAAACTCAAATACACCAGTAATTAAATTAAATGTAAGCAGACCAAATACTTCATTTAAAAGAAAGACTTCAAACTGGATTTCACAAAACAATCTTATCATTCGCTGTTTTCAAGAGATAAATCTAAAACATAAGTTACAGTAAAGCCTGAAGTTAATTTCGGATAGAAAAAAATATACAAATACTAAATAAAAGAAAGCTTGTTTGGGCGTAATTACAGCAGATAAAATAAACAGGGTAAAATATCACTAAAAAAGATAAAGAGGAGCACGACACAATATTAAAAAGGTTAGTTTACCAGGAAGGTATTAACAATTTAAAATTTGTGTATATCAACTAAGAGAACTTCAAAATACATTACTAAAATACAACTCCCTGTCAAATCCAGGAAGATGTATGAGATTTTTTTTTTTTTTTAAGATTTTATTTATTTACTCATGAGAGACACAGAGATAAGCAGAGACACAGGCAGAGGGAGAAGCAGACTCCATGCAGGGAGCCCAATATGGGACTCGATCCCGGGACTCCAGAATCATGCCCTGGGCCAAAGGCAGATACTTAACCGCCAAGCCACCCAGGCGTCCCAATGTATGAGACTTTAACACACCTTTTCCAGTAACTGATAGCACAAACTCAGCTTTCATCTTTACAAACAGCTTTAAATATAAATACAATATACATAAAAATACAGCCTCTATCCTGGCACACATTTCCTTTGAATGTGCATTTTGGGTTGAAAATCTGGTATATTTTAGAAAAGACAGCCTGACCAGTCAGTGCTCTCTTACTTTTGGAGTTAAGTACTCCTTTAAGAATCCGAAGGAAGGGCAGCCTGGGTGGCTCAGTGGTTTAGCACCACCTTCAGCCCAGGGCGGGATCCCGGAGACCCAGGATCGAGTCCCACATAGGGCTCCCTGCATGGAGCCTGCTTCTCCCTCTGCCTGTGTCTGCCTCTGTCTCCATGAATAAATAAAATCATAAAAAAAAAAAAAAAAAAAAAAGGAAAAAAAAAAAAAGATGAGCTACAGAGTGGAAAAGGCTATTTAACTGAACGAGGCCCTGATCTTGAATTAAGAAGATAAAGGATGATGGATGATGAAAAAACTTTCTGGACTTTCTAAGTTGTAAGAGGCAAGTAGCACCTTTAATTCCTCCCCCAAATACACCCCCCTCACCCGGTTGGACTTACCAGTTCCACAAGACTATTGTTGGTGAGAATGAGTTCTGTCAGACAGGGTAGAGCCTGATCAAGTCCCTCACCTATACGGCTAAAATGAAAATAAAAGACTTCTGTAAAAGTGAAAAAAAAAGTAGGTAAGCTAACCATTTTATCTAAATCCTTGAACAGAAGATTTCAGACTCTAAAGGTGAAAGAACTTTAGAGATCTTTGTTCCACCACCCTATTTGACAGGGAAAATGAAGCATGAAAGGGAAAACCTTGTCTGGGGTCACAAGGTTAGTGGCGGAAGTGGGGTGATTTTAGAACCTACGCCTCCCAAGGGTTGCCTGGGGTTCCTTCCATCACCACACTATCTAGTGAAAGCTAAGAGAGGAAGAAACTCCCGTGTAGAACTTTTGTGCAGGTAGCACAGAAGTACAAGTGACTCTGCATTCACACCTCAGGTACACAACAAACAACAACTACATCAGGGAATGGTTAAATCCATAAGAAAAAATTTTTTTAAAGATTTTATTTATTCATGAGAGATAGAGAGAGAGTCCAAGACACAGGCAGGGGGAGAAGCAGGCTCCCTGTGGGGAGCTGGATATAGGACTTGATCCCAGAACCCTGGGATCACGACCTGAGCCAAAGGCAGATGCTCAACCACTGAGACACCCAGGTACCCCTGAAATACGACATTTTTAAAAAGCAAGTCATTGAGGTGCCTCAGTCAGTTGAGTGTCTGACTCCTGATTTTGGCTCAGGTTGTGATCTCAGGGTCTTGGTAGGGAGCCCTGTGCCAGGCTCCATGCTCACTGGAGAGTCAGCTTTGGATTCTCCCCTTTTGTCCCTCCCTCCCTCCACTTGCATCTGAGCATGTGTGTGCTCTCTCTAAAATAAATAATCTTTAAAAATAAAAAAATAAGAAAGTCACTACCTAATACTTCTTAAAAACATTGTCTATTGACTTTCAACAACTTTTTTTGATAGAATTTACTCAGAGATTGGGGATCCCTGGGTGGCTCAGCGGTTTAGCGCCTGCCTTTGGCTCAGGGAGCAATCCTGGAGTCCCGGGATCGAGTCCCATGTCAGGCTCCCGGTGAGGAGCCTTGCCTCTCCCTCTGCCTGTGCCTCTCTCTCTCTCTCTCTCTCTCTGTGTCTATGAATAAATAAATAAATAAAAATCTTAAATATATATATATATATATATATATATATATGTAAAATTCTAAACATCAGTTGTAAAGAAAAACAAATGGCAGAGGGTGTGAGTTAGAGACATTCATTCAGCCAAAAATATAACTGTTGGGGGTGCCAGGGTGGCTCAGTCAGTTAAGCGCCTGACTCTTGATTTCGGCCCAGGTCTCGATCTCAGGGTGCTGCAACAGAGCCCCACAAGGAGGTTTACACTCAGTGGGGAAGCTGCTTGAGGATTTCTCTCTCTTTGCACCACTCCCTGCTCTCAGGCATGGGCTTTCATTCCCTAAAATAAATCAGTCTATCTATCTATATAAAATTGTTGAACTTTACATATCTTCAAAATATAATCCCTCTGATAATTACAATTAGTTTTAGAAGCCAAAATATGCACAAAACAGAATATTTGCAATTTAAATATCTATTACCATAAATATATAAGTATTTCTGAACAAATGCAAATAAAAACAAGACCATTACCAAGTTAATCTATGGGCCTATATGGCAAAAGTGTAGCTTGTTTCTCATTTTAAAAAGAAATACATTAAAAAAAAAAAAAAAAAAGACATACATAGGTCAGCCCCACTGGCCCAGCAGTTTAGCGCTGCCTACAGCCCAGGGTGTGATCCTGGAGACCCGTGATGGAGTCCTGCATGGGGCTCCCTGCATGGAGCCTGCTTCTCCCTCTGCCTGTGTTGTGTCTCTGCCTCTCTCTCCAAGTCTCTCTTGAATAAGTAAATAAAATCTAAATAAATAAATAAATAAATAAGAATACGTAGGCTCAACTGGCAGTATATGTACTATGGCTTCTTCAGGGAATGCTGCAATATTTACTCTGGGGGGCGGGGGGAGAATTACTCTCCACTAGCAGACACTTACCATATTCTATTGTTGTTCACTAATAATGTTTTCAGCCTTCTCAACAAAGGAAAACCATCCAGTTTCCTGATTTCATTGTCAGAAAAATCAATAGCATCAAACTGGTCTAAGGTAGCACCCAGATTTTCAATGACAGGAATTTTATACCCTGCAAAGTAGAAGGAAAAAAAAAATACACAAGTATTGATATGGCTAAACGATACCTTAAAACCTTAGCAGTACTTCATGGTAATTTGACTCAAAGCTTCCATTTATTTAGAAAGTGTTTACCTGGTACCTGTGCTGTGCCAAACACTGTGCAAGTATCTGGCACATAAAATGAGGAACAAGGATCAGATGGCCCACTGCCACAGTCTAGGAGTGGACATGAAGTCAGTCATGACAACACCCGACACTTATTGATAGTAATATTGGTAGCTAACATTTGCAGGAGTATTTTTTAAGGTCCCTCACGCTGTTATAACCAAAGCTCCAGAAATAGGTAAATGGCATAATGAGAATTTACATTGTAAGCTGCTTTTTTGTCAGCGTCCAAGTCTTGTTCATACATTGTGGACAACAGCTCTTGACTCTGTTTGCATTCCCACAGGCCAGATTCATAAAACTTACCAGGATATCCTTGTGATCTCATGACAGTTCTCCCTTACTGTACACTTCCCCCAGCTCCAATTCAGAGTTGAAGGTCAACAGTTTATACACAATAATACATCACCCTGTGAACAATTCACCAAACCCTCACGAGTTTGTCTTAAATGGGCATAACTACTGTGCTAGGTGCTGGCGGAAGAAAGAAACGAATCCAAGCCAAGGTTAAAGTACATAATTCAGAGCAACAAGGGTTGTAGCAAAGCAAACGCTATATCAAAACAAGTAGCCTCAACACTCGATGCACTTCACGCTTAGATGGTTAAAGATCAATCTTCGCCAAGAGAGCGACACTTAATTTCAACAAAATGAAAGCAGTCTGGCTTTGTCAGCAAGGAATCCAAGCTTAAGGCAAAGCCCACAACAGTGCTGCACCTCAGACGGTGTTCTTCTGTGGAGCCAAATCTCAGGCCCAAATTGTATTCCCAGAGAAACTGCTCTTCACATCATTCCTAGAGTCATTTCCTTGATATGCTGATTAGACAGCTGCACTCCCAATTTCCCACCAAGCCTTTACTAAGGTTGAAATGGCTACGTGAATTTGAATAGTTCAGAGCTTCTACCGCCTTACACAGGGAACTTGTACTGCAAGCCTCTTTAAAACCTTTTTTTTTTCTTTCAGTATTTTACTTATTGATTTCAGAGAGAGAGAGAGAGAGAGAGAGAGAGATGGCACAAGCAGGGAGAGCAGCGGGCAGAGAAAGAGGGAGAAGCAGGCTCCCCTCGGAGCAGGGAGCCCAATGCGGGGCTGGATCCTAGGACCCCTGGGGATCAAAGACACTTAACCGACCGAACCACCCAGGTGCCCCTCAAATGCTTTGATAAAAGAGAAATATGGGACAACTGAAGGGAAGAGGGAAGAAATCTTGCGGAAGCAATCGCTTTTGTTCTCCGACGTCATTTCCCCCCTCGCAAATTACAGGTAACACGTTCTCTTACCTACGCTCGTCCCACAGTAACACCTGAACGTATTTACGAAGAACCAACCAGCCGCTGCGCACTAGCGTTACCAGCACGAACAACTTGCCAGCTCTCAAATAGTTGAGACTGAGAACTACGCCAAGCAAGGCCTGCCTGAGGCCCTCGGCTGTGGACCAGGAAGCGATCTACTGGCTGGGCGTGTGAGTAGGAACGAGGGTAACCCAAGGCTCAGAAGGGCCTAGGGATGGTCTCTGGCAGCACCGGGAAGACGCAGCCCCGGGCGGTGCTGCCACAGTCCGGCTCGGCGCCCACAAGGCAGGCCCGCGGGCCAAGCGCCGGCCCTCCGAGCACGCGGCTGGGCGCGAAGGCCCACCCACTCCTCGAGACTCACCCCGGAGATCCAGCTCGCGGTCCCGCACGGCGTTGGTGTACTGAGCCGCCTGCTCGATCAGCTCCGCCGTCAGCTTCACCATCCTGCTGCCTCCCGCTGCCGCTGCCGGTGCCGCGGCCCACCGGCTGCTTCCCGCCGCCTCCCGCCCGCCAGACTTCCCGGCGTACCCCGCGCCCCGCCGCCAGGCCTCACCAATCGCAGCCGGCGCATGCGCGCGCCGCTCGGCACCCAGGCCGAAGTAATCGATCGTGAGCCACGCCCACGATCTCGTTGTCTGCGGAGCTGCTGGAGCGCGCGGAACGTGTCTCGGGTTCTGGGTTTTTCCTTGGGGCGTGCTTGAAGGAGGGCCCCTGATTCCTGATGATGCTCTTGTCCGCAAGTTAAGCAAAATGTAATCGCACCCGAATAGAACTTTCTCATGCATCAATGCATTTTGAGGCGGGAGGAAACGCTGTGTCTGCCCTCGCCCCACCCAGGAGGGACGGGCACCCGGGGGATCCAGTGAAAGGTTCAGGACTTCAGGATTCCCGCCCCACCAGGGCAGGGTCGATCACAGCCCGCCCCGCTGGGATCGTCTTACCACCTAGCGCGCCCGACCCTGCCCCGCGCACAGTTCAGTTTTCGGTTAGGCTTGTGACCTCCAGGTATTTAAATATTTAACAGAAGCACGGGATACAGAAGAGTGCGCAAACCAGGAATCTGCAACGTGAAGAATACCCGCAGAGGGAGCGCACCTGCGTTGCTGCCTCCGGGTCCAGAAAAAAGAACACTTTTCCGAAAGCCTCCATCCCTTCCCAAAGGCAACCAGGAATCCCAACACCACAGATTAGTTTTTGCTTGCTTTTGATACAAATAGAGTCACGCAGCGTGCTCCCGTGCCTGGTGTCTTTGGTTTTGTGTTATAACTGGAATCCGTCCCAGGTTGCATCCAGCAATGGTTTGTTTACTTTTCGCTGCTGTGCAGAATCCCATGGTATATCTCAGACCACAATTTAGCCATTCTGCTGTTGATGGACATTAGGATCGTTTTGTCGTGGGGCTGTTCCGAATACCGCTATGCATTTTTGTTGTACGTGGATCCAATGCACACGTGTCCAAGTTTCTCCAGGAGTAGAGCTTCTGGGCATAGGGTATACTATCATCAATAAGTAATGCCTAACAGGCCAAGAGGCTGAAATAATACTAATATACATACTCTAGCTGTGTGCAAGAGGGTTTCCATCACTTCCAACCTCAGCCCCTTTAGTATTGCCAGTATAACTGTGGGGACTGGGGTGCATGGGTGGCCCAGTTGGCTAAGCGTGGGACTCTGGATTTCTGCTCAGGTCATGATCTCGGGTAGTGGAATGGAGCATGACCATTGGGCTCAGCGAGGAGCCTGCTTGGGATTCTCTCTCCCTCTCCCTCTGCTCCTCCCTGTGCATGCAAATTCTCTTTCAAATAATAGTAGGGCAGCCCTGGTGGCTCAGCGGTTTAGCGCCGCCTTCAGCCCGGGGCGAGATCCTGGAGACCCAGGATCAGGTCCCACATCAGGCTCCCTGAATGGAGCCTGCTTCTCCCTCTGCCTGTGTCTCTGCCTCTCTGTGTGTGTGTCTCTCATGAATAAATAAAGTCTTTAAAAAATAAAATAATAATAATAAAAACAAATAATATTAGTATAAAAAATAATTATGGGGATTCTTATGGATGTGTTGCACTATTGTTTTGATTAGCTTGTCTCTAATAACTAATGAAGTTGAGGACCTTGTCATGTATGGTGTCTATTCAGGTATCTTTTGCAAAGTGCCCATTCAAGTCTGTGGTCCGTTTTCTTTTCTTACTGGATTGTCTGACTTTTTTTTTTATTGATTAATGGGATTTCTTTATGTATGCTGGATGTGAGCACACTCTGAGGCCTCCTTTTGCACTTTTTTTTTTCTTTTGGTTAAAACTGCTTAAATACAAAAGAATTTGCAGAGACCAGAAATACTGTCCTTGTACAAGTCATCAATGCAGCAAACACAAATTATAGTCCATTATGTTCTGTTTAGGATAACATCCTATTCCCTAGATCACCAAATCATAATCTGGCTGCAATTCAAATCAAAAGGCTACTAAAGTAGCTTCCTCAACCCATTTTGCAGTGAGAACAAGGTTTCAAATGGTCCAGTTCAAGAGGAGTTCTCAGAGGAAAAGCTTAGCTCAGAAAGCCCTACGCATTGACTATCTTTTGTCCTCTTTTGTTGGGACAAAGTTTCACTGTGGTCATGTAGTCTGGGACAGAAAAAATTTTTCTGCTTACAGGCCTTTCCACTCTTTTTTTTTTTTTAAGATTTTATTTATTTATTCATGAGAGACCTAGAGAGAGGCAGAGACACAGGCAGAGGGAGAAGCAGACTCCGTGCAGGGAGCCCGACGTGGGACTCGATCCTGCGACTCCAGGATCAGGTCCTGGGCTGAAGGCGGCGCTAAACCTCTGAGCCACCCCAGGCTGCCTGGCCTTTCCACTCTTAATGGTATTGTTTGATGACTGGAAGTTTCTAATTTTTATGTAATTCAATTCATCTTTTCCTTTCTGGTTAGAGGGTTGTATGTCTGTGCATGTGCCCCCAAATATTTTGTTGCTGTTGTCTACTGGAGGCTTAATTGTTTTACCTTTCACACGTAGCTCTACCATCCCCCAGAATTCATTCCTTTTGAAATTTTTATTGAATTATGATATACTCACAGCAGAAGGCAAACCAAGCACACCCAAGTAACTGGCATCCGGATCAAGAACAGGACATTGCCACATTTGAGAAACTCCCTTCTTGTCCTTTTAGTCACACTCTTGCCCTAGTGGTAACCACGTCTTGCATAGATTGGTTTTGCTTAATTTTATATTTATGCAAATAAAATTGTGCCTTATGTATCTCTTGCTTAACATTGTGTTAGTTGTAGTTAACTTATTTTCATTGTTATATAGTATTTTGTTGTGTGAATATTCCAATTTATCCATTCTGCTGTTGATGAACATTTGGGTAATTTCCAGTTTGAACAATTAAAAATAGTACACCTATTATAATAGTGCACCTATGAATACAGCACCTATGAATACATATGCTAATACATACATGGAAATGGATTTGCTGGATCATAGGGTTAACTTACATTCACCTTAAGTTGATTCTTACTAGTTATCCTAAGTGGTTGTACTAATTTACACTCATTAACATTTGATAGTGTCTGTCTTTTTAATTTTGGCTATTCTGGTGGGTCAGCAATGGTATTGCATTGTGGTTTTAATTGTATTTTCTTAAGTACTAACACAATTGAGAACTTTAAAAAAAAATATTGTCCATTTAGATCACTGCTATTTGAAATGTCTGTTTAAGTGTTTTGCACATTTTTCTATTGGGCTGTTCTTTTTTGCTGATTTGCAGATTTTTATATTTTTTGGATATGAGTTCTCGTAAGATATATGTGTAGTGAATATGTTCCCCCTCTCTGTGACTTGCCTTTTCTTAATGGTGTCTTTTGATGAACAGAAGTTCTTAATTTTTTTTTTAAATTCTTTATTTACTTAACAGAAGGAGAGAGCACAAACAGGGGGAGCGGCAGAGGGAGGAGGAGAAGCAGGCTCCCCTCTGAGCAGGGAGTCCAACATGGGGCTTGATCCCTGGGTCCTGGGATCATGACCAGAGTCAAAGGCAGATGCTTTGACTGAGCCACCCAGGCATTCCTGGAAGTTCTTAATTTTAATGTATAATTTATGAACTTTTCCTTATGTAGTTCATGTTCTTTTTAGTCCTCTTTAAGAAATTTGCCCACCCCCAACTCATGAATATTTTCTTCTAAAAGTTTTGTTGTTTCACCTTTCACATTTGGATTTGCAGTATGTCTGGAATAGACATTTGTGTATGGTCTGGGGTAGGGATCAAGATATATTTTTTCCCCATATGGATATTCATTTGATTCAGTATCATTTATTGAAAAGACCAACCCTTACCCACTGTTCTGCAGTAACTTTTTTCAAAAATTAAGTGTCCAAATATGTGAAGGTCTGCTTCTGGACTAGCTATTCTAGTCCATGGGTTTGGTTGCTTATTCTGGCATAATATCGTACTGTCACTTAAAAACTTGGTATTTGGGACACCTGGGTGGCTCAGCAGTTGAGCATCTGCCTTTGGCTCAGGGCATGATCCTGGGATCCAGGATCAAGTCCCACATCGGGCTCCTTGCAGGGAGCCTGTTTCTCCCTCTGCCTGTATCTCTGCCTCTCTCTGTGTGTCTCTCATGAATAAATACATAAAATCTTTAAAAAAAAAAAAAACAAACTTGATATTTGCCTTTAAAAAGGCTTACACCTTTTTTTTTTAAAGATCCTCAAGTCTTGGTTGTTCTTGTCCTTTGCTTTTTAGTATACATTTTAGGTCAATTTTGCATCCAGGAAAGAACACATGCTTTGATTTATATTATATTGGATTTGTAGATAAGTTTGGAGAATTAATATCTTTACAGTATTGAGTATTCCAATCCATGAACATGGTATAACGTTACATGAATTTAGATTTTAATTTCTTATAGTGTTTTATAGTTTTTTTGTGTGTATGTAGAGGTCTTATCCATCTTTTATTAGACCTAGGTATATAATAGTTTTTGCTGCTGTTATAAACATCAAAAAGCTAAAGAAGCACCAGAAACTGAAAAAAAACAAAACAAAACAAACAAACAAACAAAAAAACAAATCCCATGTTCTAATTATTCAATGTGAGACACTGAAATACAATTTCAACAATTTCTAGTTGAAATACAGTTAATAGGGATCCCTGGGTGGCGCAGCGGTTTGGCGCCTGCCTTTGGCCCGGGGCGCGATCCTGGAGACCCGGGATCGAATCCCATGTCAGGCTCCTTGCATGGAGCCTGCTTCTCCCTCTGCCTATGTCTCTGTCTCTCTCTGTGACTATCATAAATAAATAAAATTTAAAAAAAAAAATACAGTTAATACTAACATTGTATCCAGCAATTTTACTAAACTCACATATTAATTCTAATGATTCATAACCATTCTTTTGGGTTTTCTGTGTACATACCATGCTGAGAATAATGATAGTTTTATTTCTTTCCAATTTTTATATTAGTCTTTTCTTTTTTTAAGATTTTATTTATTTTTCATGAGAGACACACACAGAAAAAGAGAGGCAGAGACACAGGCAGAGGGAGAAGCCGACTCCGTACAGGGAGCCCGACATGGAACTCGATCCTGGATCTCCAGGATCATGCCCTGGGCTGAAGGTGGCGCTAAACCGCTGAGCCACCCAGGCTGCCCTATATCAGTCTTTTCTTTATTTTTTGTGTAGTTTCACTGGCTGGGATCTTCAGCATGATGTTGTGGGCAATGCTAGAAGCAGACATCCTTAACAGGCTGGGGTGAGGAGAGGTGGGGAGGAGAACCCTAATCAAGTGATCAGTGTTAGTATCACCGATAATGGGAACATATCAAAATCATGATTCACTTACTAAAAAAAAGAAAAAAAAAGAAAAAAAATGATTCACTTACTAGAATGGGATTGGAAGAACACAGCATCACTTCTGGGAGATTCCTGTCCAAGATGCATGATCTGAATGGAAATGTGAGGAAACCTCAGATAAATACAAACTGAGGGACAGCCTACAAGTAACAGGCCGATGGTCTCAAAGTTTCCAGGTTATGAAAGTCAGGGAACTGATGAATTGTTCTAGGTTGAAAGAACCTAGAGCATGCAAAGAATGATCTAAAGCGGATCCTTTTATTAAGGGCATTTTTGGGACAATTCACAAAACTTGAATCCAGTCAGAAGATTCGATGGTAGTAATAATACATCAGTGTTAAGTTCCTGATCCTGGTGGCTATGTAGGAGAAGGTCTTTGCCTATAGGAAAATAAAGTTCTTTGGAGGAAGAGGGTATCATATCAGTAACTTACTCTCAAATCGTTCAGGAAAACATTTCTTTGTACTCTATTGCCAACTTTTCTGTAATTTTACTTTGAGATTGTCTCAAAATAAAAGTTAAAATAATCCAGAACGCTTCATTCCAGAGAGAGCCACCAGGTGGAGTCCTTAGAGCAGGGAGCTAGTTTTACTTGGCCACTCTTTCTGGTTAAAGGGGGTTTAAAGGGAAATTGTAGGAGTTTCCCTCACTTCAGCAAACAGAGAGGGACATAAGTCAAACTATAGGTGGTTTTATTCATTGTACGACATCCCTATGAAGTTGAGATTACCTTTTTAAGTTTCATTTCCTTTGGGTGGGGTTTCTCAACCTCATTTGAGAGGTTGACACTTTGAGGCTAGATAATTATTTTTTGTGGGGCTGTCCTGTGCTCTGAAGGATGTTTAACACTATCCCTGGCTTCTGCTCACTAGATGCTGTACATACATCCACCAAAATGTGTGACCACCAAAAATGTCTCCAAACATTGACAAATATCCCCTAGGAGGAGGAAATCACCAACAGGTTGAGAACCACTGTTTCTGGCAACAGAATGTTCTCTGCTCTGAGCATTTAGTTTCCTCTTTGCTCAACAGATAGCCTAGAGGTATCTGATCACTCCTAGTATGGCTGGTACATAGTGTGTGTATGTGTGTGTGTGTTTGTCTGTCTGTCTGTCAGTAAAGGGGGAAGCTTTGGGTGGTGGGAACTGAACCCCAGGACCTGGGGTTCTGGCAGGTGCTCAGTGCTGTATCATGTAGGGATTCTGGTCTGTGCACAAACCACAGAGCCTGGAGTGTCAGGAAAAGCCTTGGACAAGCAGCCAGGAAGGATAAGTCCTGGGTTCAAGGAAAGAAAGCAGCAGAAAAAGCTGGCTGAGTAGGACACAGACCCCTTTCCCACAGCTGCCAGAACCCAGATGCCTCCCAGCTTAATGGGAAGAACCTTAAGATGCTGGAGGATGGCCTTGGTTTCCATCATCCCTCTTTGTTCTTATTAAAATGTCCTTTCTGGGGATCCCTGAGTGGCTCAGTGGTTGGGTGCCTGCCTTCAGCCCAGGGTGTGATCCTGGGGTCTGGGGATCCGGTCCCACGTTGGGCTCCCTGTGTGTCTCCCTCTGCCTGTGTCTCTGTGTCTCTCATGAATGAATCAATCTTTGAAAAATAATAATAATAAAATAAAATAAAATAAAATGTCCTTTCTGTTTCACTTCTCCACCCCCTTCCCTTTCCATCCTCAGATCTGGACCTCCCTTGCTCCCCTCACCTGCTCCCAGGGGTCCCAGCATACTTCAAGCATTCAAACTTACAGCCCTCTTCAGCCCTATTACGGTGAGTCAAATGCAGTGGACAGCAGTCTCCCCCAAGTTCAAGTGCTCTCTATGACTGGCCATAGAGGTTTATAGAAACCTTCTGTTTTTTTCAAGTTCAATTCCTCCCTTTCTGTTATAGGTATATCTTCTTTAAAAAGTGCAACTTCCCCCAAACCTTTCAAGAGTTACAAAATATAAAGTCAGCAGTGGCCTGGGAGGGATGGAGATGCACACATGGAGACAAGGTCAGAAAACTATCATCTCCTGCAAATAAAGCCAGTTTAAAATAAATGCATCCTGGCTGGATTTGGCCAACCGTAGAATTAACTCACCCCACCCCCCCCACAACACACACACAGAGCCAGCCTCCCTCTCTCTAAAGACAGCAAGGGAGCCACCTTGCCAGTGTGTGGCCCAGTGCAAGTCCCTTTACCTCTATGAGCCTCAGTCTACAAAACAACAGATTTAGAGATGATCCCTGACTTTATCCTATAAAACAAAATCCATAAACGTGCCTCACCCCCACTGAGTCCAAATATCCTTAAAGTCGGGCCATCTGCAAACAGGCACTTTATGCGGTCACTCCTTTTTAAAAAGGTGGTGTTTTGTCCCTACAACTTTTTTTTTTTTTTTAAAGATTTTACTTATTTATACATGAGAGACACACAGAGAGAGGCAGAGACATAGGCAGAGGGAGAAGCAAGCTTCCTGCGGAGAGCCCAATGGGGGGCGGGGACTGGATTATGGGACCCTGGGATCACGACCTGAGCTGAAGGCAGATGCTCAACCACTGAACCACCCAGGTGTCCCAGTCCCTAGGATTTTGTGGACAGCTTCTCAGCTTGCCACCACCCTCCACAGCCCCAGGACCAGCTGGCCAGCCACAGCAGCAAGGGGACATGCACTCTGAGGCAGCCTGGTTGGCTTCTCATAGTTGGGATCCTTTGGGAATAAAAGGAATTTGCTTCTGACTCAGTGCCCATAATGTGAGACCATTGCTCTCAATGGGAAAAGAGCTCCAGGGGCTGAAATGGTGTCCCTGCACCAGAGGTACTTAGCATTGCTGGTTTTAATTCAATTGGTTCATGGGGAAAGTTGAACCCTTACCAGTATTCTGCCCAGGTCCGAACACACTCATTCCATCACTGCCTCACACTGGCAGCTCCAGCCGATTCACACTCGTGGGGGCAGCTGTCAGCTTGTGTGGCCTACCCCACTTGCTGAGAACTGCATGTTGCTCCCTTCTTCCAGCTCTGAGGTCTCTGGAAAGCTCCCTGCTGCCATGTTCTGCTGTACAAACCGTCCTTGTGGCCACAGTCGATGGGGGCTGGGTGAACACTAACGCGAAGCAGGGTAACCATGGCCAAGAAGCAGATGCAGAAAGTTTGCTTCGGGAGTTTGATTTGTACCAGTTTCATTTGGGAGGTGTCAGTGGACTCGTTATTTGTCCGATCAGCTGGGGAGGTGAGGAGGACAGGCTATAATACTGTTACCTTTAATGCCGGTCCCAGGAGCCCCAAGGCCCAGCTGCACCCTTCCTGAATTCTAAGTTAACCCTGGATTCCTAAAACAATGCCCTTACCCACTTTTGTTTTTTTTCCTAAGTCAGTTCCAGTGAGTGCATTTCCTTTATTTGTAGCCATAAAGGCTGCAAATAAAAACCAAAAATTTGCTGGATTCCCAGCAAATACAAGCTTCTGACCTCAAAGAGCAGCCATGGTAAAAATCCCATGCAGCACAGAACCCATGGGTACAGGGATTTCAGTCACTATGCAAAAGACAAGATGTGTCCTAATTAAGTCCCACTTAGCAGAGCTGAAGAGGCATGTGGTAGGGGCTGTGGAGGACGACCCCTTGACAATGAAGGGCATCTCTGTCTCCAGCCCCTCCACCCAACCAGGCTTTGGTGGCCTGAAGAAGGCCGGTTACCAAAAGATTCCCTGGGGCTGGAGCTCTGGGATTTCCCCCCTGACTTCATCACATGACATTCACTAACATGAGCTAAAGCTCTTCGGCTTAATGGCATCAAAGAGATCCAAAACCATAAAAAAAGCCATTTCACACTTTGGTCAACACCCACGTTTATTAATTGTTTAATTGTTATGCCTTGGAAAGAAATACGGGCTTCTTTGTCATGGGATGTTAACTCTTTTATTAACAGGGTTAACATTGTATTTGCTTTGTGGATTTCTCTTTTGAAGTTGTGGATTCAATAAACAACAGCTGGGCTTCCTCAGCTCCTAGGGGACAAGGCAAATGCATTACAGTCATAGAGGGGAGCAGGACAAAATGGAGAACAAGCTTGAAAAAATTTAAGGCAAATGTCACTCCCATAGTCAAGGGAACTGATCAAGCAGGTCTGCATTTCAATGAAAATATATGAAATATTTGTCAAAATAATTAACATCGGTAAAAATTAGAACATGTAGCTTATAAAATGCCTACACAGGTTTGGCAGAAATAGACCCAACTGTGTCATTAGGCTCATAGTACATACAGACACAGGACCATCCACCTTAAGAGCAAGTCTCCCGGTGAGCAGAGGCCAAGCATATTTCAAAAGCAATTCCACAAAATGGGCAGTGATCAGATTAATGATTCAAGGGCTGGGGTTCTATTTTGGTAAGAGGAATTGCTTAAGTCACTGGGGCTCCTTTTGGCTGGCCCCCAGGATGCCCCTGGAGCCCTCCTCAGAAGGTTTTGCATCAGGTAGAGGTGATCATTTGGACCAGGAGACCCCTGGAAACATGACAGAACGTGGTGACAACGGGCACTTGGCGGGACAGTGCGGTGGAGAAAGGAAGGCTCTTCCCATCCAGGTTTGGAATCGGATATTCTAAGACATCGCTGCAATTCCAGAAGTTGCTGACTATGTAGAAATAGATGCTCCATCCTCAGTGGTCATGTATTTTACGCCCCCCAGTCTATTCTATTTACAGTCTGACCAAACCATCCCCAGGCCCCTCTGTGGCAGGAGGGGGTGGGTGGGGAGCAGATGCACGCTTGCCCAGGGCACCCCGTGTGGGGACTGCCCTGGCCTGGCAGGGGAGATTCACGGAGGCTGTACAAAAGCACGGGGAAGAGAGTGATGTGTGAAGCCAAGCATCTTGCCTTTCTGCTTTGGTCTTGAAGATTCAATAAACTTACGGTCCCAGACGCTGCTCCAGAGCTGGAGCTGTGGATTCCTGGAATTCACGTCGTTCCTATTTGGGGTTTGCCAGAAGAACAGAGCCAGCAAGCAGAGTTCGAGAGGCTATCGCTGTTTGAGGGGCATCTCCTTAAGGCCCACCCCCCACCCAGACCGGGTGCTGGGAGATGCCTCAGAAGGACTTTGCTTGCAGGGAGATCAAGCTGTCAGATGCAGGGTCCCCCTGAAACAGGCTCTGGCTGACAGTCTGGAGAAAAGGCGGGTGAACAGATGGACAGGAGGGGCCCTGCCCTCTGCAGTCGGCTGGGGGACTCCTACCCCGCCAGGAGGCACGTGCGGCAGCAGAACTGAATGAACAGCTTCCGTTCACAGAGCCGGTTGGACTTCACCATCTCGCAGAATGTCTCGTCAGCTGGGGTTCCCCCAGGAAAGAGAGAGGAGGGACAGATCAGACTTCGGGGCTTGTTAAGATTGTTCCAACCAGCCCATTTCACTGAGCCCCCTAAGGTGGGCTGGGTGGGGGTTCCCAGAGAAGGTAGGGGCAGCAGCCAGGGTGGCCCTCGCCGTCCTCCCATGACATGTGTAGCCTGGTTTGGCAGAGGGGCCCCGGCTATGGACAAGGGGGGACTCGAGGCAGCATGGAGGGTGGAGGTGGCTACACCAGCCTGGCCTCAGTGCTCCTGCGCATCTGTCTTTCCAGATAACTGTGGTGGTGGCAAACTTAGGAGAAAAACTCTGGGGCCGGGGGAGGGTAGGAGGGCAGGCATGGAAGGGACAGGCATGGAGGCTGCTCCTGTGTCCCAGAAGAACCCCAAACCTAATGAGATAGGAGGAAAAGAGTTGTCAAGGTTAATGCAAAAGAGGAGGGGAAGAGGGATGGAGGCCAGCCCATCCCACCTGGCTGCTGGCATTTGAAGATGCCCTGGCATTGATGATGGGACCTGGGAGACCCTCCTGTGACCACCCCCACTTTTTTGGGCTGGCTAGATAACCTGAGTAGGTGTCATCCTAAAGAGGGAGCTTCCTAGCCTTTGAGAGCACACAATTCTGCAAACCAAAAAGAAATGACCAAACAGCAAGGCAAGGAGGCCACACTGAGGCCTCTGGGGCATGCTGGGTTTGTGCGCTGCCAGGCCGGGCCAGCAACAGCTCCACGGGACCGCCTGCTTTCTCTCCTGCGTGTAAGCTCACAATGCCCAGAGCCGGCCTGCCCTGTTCCTCCCAGCGCCTTGCTGAGCACGGAGTCTTCCTGCCACAGCATGGCTGCTCACAGCTCCCACCCCGCTGTCCAGGCCAGAGCCCTCTGCCTGGAGCTGCCAACCTGGTCTCTGGTCTCCCTCAGGAGTTCATGTCCTCGCAGCCCTTCCTGGTCTCCAGTGGACCTAGGGAACCAGGGCTCATCCACAGCACTGATGTTGGGCTTCCCTGTGGGATGTGGGGGCCTCGACTCTGGGCTCTGAGGCTGAGACCCCTCAGGCCTCCTCCTGGCTTTGATCCCCAAGGTTGGGCCTCTCCTATTATTATTATTATTATTATTATTATTATTATTATTATTATTATTATTATTTTAAAGATTTTATTTATTCATTCATGAGAGACACAGAGAGAGAGAGAGGCAGAGACACAGGTAGAGAGACACACAGGCTTCCATGCAGGGAGCCCGACGTTGAGACTCGATCCCGGGACTCCAGATCAGGCCCTGGGCCGAAGGCAGAGCCAAACCGCCGAGCCACCCGGGCTGCCCCGGCCTCCCCTAAGAGAACTCACATGCCCAGACCACAAGGGCTTATGGAATGAGAGGGAACAGTATAAGAACAAAATCAGTCTTCTGAGTCACCCAACAAATAGACCAGCAGTGGCTTGGTGGCCAGGATGCCTCCCTGGTCAACGTGAGAGGCGTAAAGGGACAGGAGGAAGATGAGAGGTGTCCCCGATGGTCACCCAGAGGAGTGGCCAGCACACCCGTTCAGAGGGACTGCTGTCCCTGCATCTCCTTTTCCTTTCTCTTTGAGCCAGAAGCCAGTGAGCTGAGCACCTCCAAGGACAGCCCCGAGGTCAACCCAGGTGCATCCCCTGGCCCGCCCTGCCTCCCCCGCGGTGCTCACCGTTGCTGCACGTGTGGTTGGTGATGCAAGTGTTCCCCAACAATGTGAAGCCCACCTTACACCTGCTACACTTCCTGCTGGAGCCTTCACAGCTCAGGCAGCTCTCGTCACACCTGTGGGAGGACAGAGGTTCAACAGCTGCTACTTGGGGAAGGGGCCTGACTGACTGCTCCGGGCACCCCTCCTGGAGCCTCCCTGCCCTCCTGCATTGCACCCGCCCTGCAACTGCATCCATCGTGATGGCTTGAGATCCCAGCCAAGCGTCTGCACATCCTTCCTCCCGTCTGAATGCACTATTGCCCTGGGAGGGTGAAGACCATCAGGGCCCTTCAGCAGGAACATGCCCAAGGGCAGCAGGCAGGCCCAGGTCCCTGTGGCTTCCTGTGGCTCCCTGTGGCTCACCAGGACACCTTCTTGGGACACTGTGGCACCCACTCCACAGGTGGTTCCTCAAGCAGTACCAGCACATGCACCCTTGGACAGCTGCCCAGCTCTGATGGCTACAAGGTTGGGACTCAGGGATCGGGTGGGGGCAGACTTGATCCTGAAGTTGGCCTGGGGGACTGCTGTTGCCCATCAGGCTGAGCATCCTTCACAGTGATACCAGTCTCCCCACAGGGCAGGTGGGCAGGGTGAGGCTTTTCCAGTTCCTGCCCCAGAAATGGGACCCAGGGCTCTTTCTAATGAAGAGTACTGTGACCTCAGGGGAGGGTCGGCACACAAGCCGGCAAGCTACATCCAGCAGTTTTACTGGAACAGTGACTTGCTCAACTATATATCATCTGTAGCTGCTCCTATGATGGCAGAACTGAATAGTCGTGATGGAGACCACAAGGCCTGCCACGCCCAGACTACTTACCACCAAGCCCTCTACAGAGAGAGCTTGCCATCTCTGCCTCAGGGCTTGCATCTTCACCTCACCCCCTCTGGTGGGCTGTACCTGCTGCCTTTTCGGAGTCCAGCTCCTGGTGACTGGGTCTCACCGGGCCCTAGCCAGCCATCCACCTTTCCCCCGCCCCCCATGCCAGCTGCGGCCAGAGCAGGCCCTGGAGGTGGCGCTCACACAGGGTGGGAGGTGCATCTGGAGCAGAAACCTGGCTCTGAGGACTCCTGCATCTGCCTTGTGTGGCCAGTTCTTTGCACAGGACATATGCCACCTGCCTAGTCAGTGACTAAATGTCATCAACAAGGCTCCTGTAGACTTCTCCTCAAAGCAGCCTTCTGCTGGGTTCTGATTTCACCTGTGATTCTGCCTGTGTGGAGTACCTGGTGGGTCACGCCCTCGGCCTGGATGAGAGGGGGGTTTTATTCTACTAGTGCAGGGTGCCCCCAAACGAGTTCAGGCCCATAGTCTATACTCATAAATGGGTAAATCCCACGGGCAAACTTGTCCTTCTCATGTCTTTCTCCTATAGCGAGAGCCTGGCCACTACCCCCATATAACCTGGAGGGGAGGGTGGGGCCTGCTGTGTTGGGACCCTGGTTCTGTGCACTTTGGGGAAACCACTAGGGTCTGGTCCATCCTGCTGTACCTTCTGGTGGCCCAGCCACAGATCCCTGGTGTCACAGCACAAGGGATGACTTCCCTTGGGGATCTCTGGCTTCTTCAGATCACCCCTATAGGACCAGAACTAGGGCCTAGCCTAACTATTCAATGGGAGGAGGTGGGGGTCAGTCATCCCAAAGCCTGGGGGCCAGTACTTCCAGGCCGTGGCCACGGGCTGCTTCGATGCAACACTGAGTGGAGCACGCCAAGGTAGAGGACCACCTGCATACGGCTTACCTTCTCCAAATATAAGTTCACCAAGCTCGGGGGGCTCCCTTCTAGCCCCAAGTGGGAATGCAGGTATGTCAGTTTTATATGGCTGTGTAACACATTAACACAAACCTGGCAGCTTAACACAAACACCATTCAGGATCTTCCAGTTCGACAGGCAGAGCCCTGGGCAGGCTCTGAGTAGCTCCCTGCTCAGGGTCTTATGAGGCCCAGGTCAAGGAGTCAGCTTGGCCTGGCCTTGGATGTGGAGGCCCCAGCTCAGGGGAAGAATTGGAAGAATCCAGCATTATGCTGCTCCCAGGGAGGAATGATACCCCTCCAGGTGACACCCCGCCCCCCCCTGCCCACAATTGCCTTGAGGTCCTTGCTTCTCTGAAAGACCCTCTTGGCTCCTTTCTGCCCTGCAGAAAGGCAGGGAGGGGGCTTTCCAAACATCTCTGGTTCTGTCACTTTCTATGGTACCTACATCCCCCACAAAACACCATGGCAACTTTGCCCTGCCAAAATCTGGAAGGACAGGCATGCCCACTGCAGCCCCTCTTCCATGGCAAGGACCATGTCCTCTTCTTTCTTTTTGCCTTCCTGCTGTTCTGGGTGACAGACAGCAAGTCTTGTCACATTTCAGTCTGGGCACAGAATAAAGCAGAAGGCATGCCTGAAGTCTCTGCCCTGGTGATCACCTGGGAGGGGTGGAGAGAGCAGAGAATAGTGGGGAGGACCGGGGGAATGAGAGGCTAGCTTACCCCTCAGGCAAGTGCCCCACCGAATTGCTGTCTTCAGAGAGGTCCTTGCTCCCTCTTCTGGGTCCTCTTACTAAGCTTTGGGGGTCTCCAGTGCCTCTTTTGAGATCTTTGTCATGGACTGTTTTACACTTTGGGCCTCAGCTCCACCAGTCTTCTAGGCATCCTGGTTGCCGACCCAGCAGGCCTGAGTCCCAGCCTGGCTTTTCCACAGAGCTGCCCCAGGCCTGCCAGCAGGGGCTTGCCACGGCACTACTCAGCATCCTAAGGCCCGGAGGAGGCCAAACCCAAAAGCTGCTGCTGTCTGAGTGGGGAGAGGCCCTGCAAAACCAAGCAGACCAAGACTATTCTTCCTAAAGGAGGAATCCACACAGAAGGGGTCTTCGGAGCCAGGGGACTCTAAAGACAGAAGCTTCCTAAAGGCTGACATTTTACCACCTCAGGGCCTTGGGCAGGGCTCCTCCTGGGTATAGCCCCAGTACTGGCCTCCCCTCTCTAACTGAAAGCTTTTCCTCCTGTGGAGGTAAGCACCCAGGAAGCTGCTGTCCTCTGATGTCCAGGAGGAGCTTGGGGGGCTGCCTACCTCCTGCCTTCTAGGCTAGGGAGGCCATAGTTTCTAGGTACCCCGCAGGGGGCTGGGGGCCACGTTCATGGGGATGCCCAACATCCTGTGGGAACCTGGGCGTCTGACAAACGAAAGTGATTATCACTTTCATTCCACACACTTCCTGGGCTGCTGTTCTTAGTACAATTACCCTTGAACCAGTGGGGCTGGTTAAAATGAAACACTTACTTCAGACACACATGCCGAGGACCCTATGCAGGACTCAGCAAGGCTGGGTGAAGGTGGCAAGTTTCCTATTTCAAATCAGCTCAAAAGAGGGGGCTGATGCCTGCACAGATACGTAAATCCCTCAGGACCTTCTTTTGTGAGTCAAAAAAGTGCCAGGATTTGGTCTCTCATGGGCTTACTATGGGGTTTTGTTTGTTTGTTTGCTTGTTTTTGTCTTAAGAGAATAAATTGGAACCCAGAGCAGGTCTCAAACAGCCTGGGGAGGCAACCCCACCACCGGTCCCCAGCCAAGAGGAAGACAGGGCAAGGTCTCCCTAGCCCTGTTGTAATATGTGCCTCCAGGGCTCCCTTGTTTTGAATCTGTTTCAGAAGGAAGGCCCCTCCCCCAGCCCCACAATCATTATCATCAAGGCCACCTTGCAACATCTCATTATTGCTCTTACCCTGAACGAGACAGGCTGCCCTGCCTGTCCTGGGATTTACGTTATGAAGTCCTGAGGTAAGGCAATAAATATTCAGCAAGACAAGAGGACACCCCCAAACAAATGGCTTCTTTTCACTGCTCACGTCCAATGAGAAAGGGAAGGAATGCCACAGGGTTGGAAACCACCACACAAGAATGGTGCACGACGCAGACACATATGGGAAAGGAGAGAGGAGTTACAGTGTATGTTCACTGGCTGCACAGGGAATAATTTTAGAATGAGGACATCATCTGAACCTAAATTTTCTCTATCTAATGTAAAATAAAAAAAAGAAAACAACAACAACAACAACACATGGTTTCCTTAATAACCACCAGTGTGAAGGGTTCCTGGGCTGTGGCACAGAGAGCTCCTGTGGACTTGGCTATGAGGGTGCAAGTACCGCCAGGAAGGCACCTGTGTTTCTGCTTCCTGTCCCATGCCTGGCACTCAAAACTTATTAAATGAACAAAGGAATGAAAGCCACCAACAAATTGTGACCTTGGCCATCACCAACTGCAGAGGTCTCCTCCGTCATAAATGGGTCCCAGTACCCCCACCGTACCTGCTGCAACCTCTGCTGTGGCGTGATGTGGCACCCTCCCCCAGCCCCAGGGAAGAGGCCATCAGACTTGGCCCTCTGGCTGTTCCTTTGCTGGCAGAGGCAACCACCATTGTCTGGCAACTTTTATTTTTAAAGATTTATTCATTTATTTGAGAAAAAGGGAGAGAAAGAGAGAGCATGAGTGGGGGGGGGCAGAGGGAGAGGGAGAGAGAGGATCTCAAGCAGACTCCCTGCTGAGCATGAGACTCAGTGTCACAACCCTGAGACCATGACCTGAGCTTAAATCAAGAATTGGATGCTTCACCAACTGAGCCACCCAGGCGCCCCATCCATTTCCCAGCAATCTTGGTCCGAGCCAGGAAGACCATCTGAAAGGATTACATACCTTCGGCACACTTTGTGGGGCAAGCCCGGCATCTCCTCTGGGTAGAAACCTTCACCACAGGCCGGCACACATTTCCAGTCTTGGAAGTGGAAGTTTGCTGCACAGTGTATACATTCTTCTCTGCTGGGCCCTGGGGGGTTCAGGGATAGAAGCAGATGTCAGGGACCATCCACCTGTTAACACGCTCCGAGCCTGCCACAGTGCCCTGGGGATCTGGGGTATGCTTCAGACACCCCATGTCCACCACTATAGCTAGGGGTCCCAGGTGTCCACCCTATGCCTGCACTGGGCCATCCTTGCCCACATCCCCATTCCATAGGGAGGGATACAGAGATGTGAGCCAAGCTGAGCCTGCTTCCCACTGCCTGTGCCACGTCTGATGGCCCTGATTCCAAATGCTTCCTTGCCCACTTCTTTTTGCTAGAGGCAACCATGTGTGGCTCGGAACAGTTAAAATACGGCTGCACCAAACTGAGACATCGTGCAAGCACAGAATATATACATACTGGATTCCAAACAGTGTAGAAACAGGATAGAAAACTGCTTGTTTATTTTTTATGTTGACTATATGTTGAAATGATAGTATTTTAGGTACACTGGATTAAATAAGATGTTATTATACTTATTTCTGCCTATTTCTGTAGGAAATTTACAGTTGTATCAGTGGCTTACATTGGCAGTTTGCATATTTCTTTTGGGCAGATCACCACTGTAGGATGTGGGAAAAGTGACAGAAGGGATTTGGGGGGGGATGGTGTTGACAAGTAGTTGGTGTGGATAACCAGGACGACAGATAACAAACAACTAAGGGCTTACGGAGTGGGGGTAGCAACTCAAAGAGACAAAACCTCCAAATGAAGGCCCAAGAGTCAAGAGGGAGAACCACGTGGTTCTCATCAGCCTGAGGCAGACATTGGTCTAGAATGAAGAAACTGTGCTGTCTGCTTGCCTACCTGTCCATTTGTTCATTCATTCATTTAACAGCAAGTAAGCGCTGGTGTCTACTCTGTATAGACTCCTCTTCTCCTCTACTCTGAGGAGCACCCAATGGGACATCAGAGAGAGCAGCGATGTGGCCGCTGGCTGATAGCTTAGGGGGTTGAATAGGGGAAAGAAGTCATCTTAGATGCTTAGGTGATCACAGTCCCTTGCTAAACTTCTTCCTCTAATTTCGCTATGGTCTTGGCTGAGGCCTGGCAGCTAAGGCAGTGATATCTGGCTCTCTTCCTGGAATAGCTTCTGGACTTGGCAGGGGCCTCTTGGCTGTGTCAAGGGAAGATTCCCTTGCAGACAGGGGTCTGTCTGCAAAGTGGTTTCACCAGCCCCAATGCTCGGTGCTCTGGCGGCTGGTTTTATCTCTCAGAACCACAATGTTAGGCTTGCAAGGGAATTCTGAGCTCATCTAGCATTGTGAGTGGGATGCAGAAGCAGGAACCCTTAGGGGTCATGGAGCCTCTGTAATGAACAGCTGCCCACCCACCCATAGCCTCCATATGGGATGTCCTCCTTCCTTCACTGTGATGCCCCACAAATGTGTAGGGTTTCTGTCCAGTTTATGTTGTTCTAGATGCAAGATCGCTCCTGTGCTTTGGCCACCCCTCCATCATTTATCTCCAGACAGCATCCAGGATTGGCCATTTGGCCTTTGGAAACCCAGGGCCTCAGGAGCTGTGTGGTCCCTGTGGCCGTCTCCACTGGGGCCTTCCCTGCTGAATCCTGTTACTCACATTGCCCTGCCTTGGCCACTAGGGTCCTCAATGTCTAGGAAAGAATACTAGTTCGTATTTGTACAGTTGACCCTTGACCCAACACACAGGTTGGGGCACTAACCCCTCCATGATGTTGAAAATCTACATATAATTTTGGATTCCCCCAAAACTTAACTACTAATAGCCTACTGTTGACCAGAAGCCTTTCCGATAATATTAAGAGTCAATTACCACGTATTGTGTATGTTATGTGTAGTACAGGCTGCATTCTTACAATAAAGTCAGCTGGAGGAAAGAAAATGTTATTTAGAAAATAATAAGAAGAGAAAATACATTTACCATACTGTATTTATAGAAAAAAAATCAACATATAAGTGGACCCATGCAGGTCAAACCCACATTGTTCAAGGGTCAATTGTACTTAGTTAGAAGTTCAACGTATTAAACTGTAAAGCAATGAATCATATTCAGCTGGGGAAGAGGAAAAAAGTTCTGTAAACAGATGGTGGTGAGGTGCAACGCAAATGTACTTAATGCCACTGACGTGTACACTTAAAAACGGTTAATCTGGTAAAACTTGATGTTTATGGATATTTTGCTGCAATTAAAAAAACCTAATTAAACACAAATTTTCGGGCAGCCCCGGTGGCTCAGCGGTTTAGCGCCACCTTCAGTCCAGGGCGTGATCCCAGAGACCTGGGGTCAAGTCCCACGCCTGCTCCTCCCTCTGCCTGTGTCTCAGCCTCTCTCTCTCTCTCTGGGTCTCTCATGAATAAATAAATAAAATCTTTTTTAAAAACACACACACACACACACACACACACACACACACACATTTTTCTGGACAAACTATTTTCACAATTACCAAAAACTATGAACTTTATAACCCAAAGTCTCTTAAGGATTCTGGCAAATCCCAAGTCTTTACAGGCTTCAGACACTTGAACAGCACCCATAGATCCTAACTTTAACAGCAGGATGGGTTTTGCTTATTCGGGACTCGATACATCATTTGTGGGGCTGACTGCAAAGTGAACATGAGGGGTACTTGCTCAAAAGGCAGAAGAATGTGCCATAAAGGGTACTGATATAACATGCTTTCCTTGCTTCTGCAATCTCTCTATGCAGCTGTCGTGATGCTTTTATTTTATTTTTTATTTTTTTAATATTTTGTTTATTTATTCATAGAGACAGAGAGAGAGAGGCAGAGGGAGAAGCAGGCATCATACAGAGAGCCTGATGTGGGACTCGATCCAGGGTCTACCAGGATCACGCCCTGGGCTGCAGGCGGCGCTTAACCGCTGCGCCACCGGGGCTGCCCTGTTGTGATGCTTTTATCTGCTATTTCAAGCCTTTCTCCCTTGGGCAGAGGCCTGAGGAAGGGATGCCCAAGGTAAGGGCCGACCCTCACAACGACATGGGGTGCCACCCCTCAGCTCATCAGGCATATGCTTTATCCGCTGCTCAGTGCTGACCAATGTGCCATGCCCCAGCTGGGGACAAGTTGAACCAGGTACCTCTCTGTCCCAAAGGTCCTTTACAGCAACCCACAGCTATCAGGCAACTCCAACGAGTCACATCCTCTGTACCAAGACGCTGGGTATGTGGACCAGGAAATTGGCAAGATGCTTATTTCCAGCCAGTCGCCCACCAAATGCCCTGGGGCACTGCCAGTCCCGGATGGAGACATGCCACCAGGCCCACTCTACACTTGTACCCGACCACAACCCTGCCCATGACCATGTCCAGGCCCCTGTCCTAGGGATGGGCAGCAGTAATCACTGACTGGGGGCAGGGAGGGGAAGGCTCAGTGGGCGAGGCCCTTAAGGGGGTGGAATGCTGACAACAGCTACTTCAGACACAAACATCTGATGTGGAGCAAAAAACCTCCAGGCAACTCAGAGCTGAGAAGTGGGGGGTGGACGCATGCAACTCAGGAGCTTAGGAAGAAGCCAGGCAGGCAGGCACAGGGAGGAAGAGAGGGCCACCCCACCCCCTCCTGCCAAGACAGCCTTAGACCTGCACACCATTGAATTAAATGCCTGAAGTGACAGAGCAGCCACTGGGTTGAGATGAGAGAAACTGAGCAACTCTGTAAAGCTGTTTGCAACAGGCTGTCTGGGGATGTGGTAAACGAAAATTGAATTATTGAAATCAAAAGCATTGTAAAGGCACATTTCTGAATTTTACGGATTTGAGTGACTATGAAATTTAAATAAGTAACATTAGCCATGCTCCTTAATCAACCTGGGGTAAACAAGAAGACAAAGGAAACAAAGAATAAAAACGAGAGCAAAAGAGTAAGAGGGCAAAGGGCTAGGAAAAACAACTGAACTGCTGGTGGCTGAGAATGCTTCCAAATGCAGAGCTCCTGCTCCCGTGGGCTTGTCCCAGGAGGGCATCACAGGAAGGCACAGCTCCTGTAGGCTTTGGGGGCACTGGCCTTTGCCACAGCCCCACTTCCTCTGGCACGGCCATGCCTAGGAAGCACAGCCTGCCCACAGGGGGCTCACGTGGCCACAGGGGATGGGGTGGGGGTGGGGGGGCAGGTGGGGGAGGCTGTGCCACTCCTGCCAAGTGCTGGATCAAGAGGGAGGGTCAAGAGAAGACTTCACCTAAAATGTATCCAAGCCCACAAACTCATAATGCACTTCAACATCTAATGCAAATAACTCTGCAAACAGGAAACCCCATAAAACGAACACATTCTCTGCTCTTCTGCATAAAAACGGTGCCTGGGAGACATCTGTGCTATAATCTTTGTAGGAAATTATAATACACATAAAACTGTTTATAGAAGTCTTTTCCTCTTTGAATAAAATGTTCCAAATAAGTGAAGTTAGGTACAAAGAAGAAAGACTATGTTTTTAAAAAGGTTCCTTCACTTCACCACCAGGATCTGCCCCCATTTCTCTGAATCTTTATAGTCTTGCATCCGAGGCAGTGTCTTTCTGCAGAGAGGGCTGAGCTTCAGGCAAAGCAGCTCCTGAGCGGTTCAGCTTCCTTATGTGGCCCCCAAGCATCCGTCTCCTGGCTGGGTTTCTAATGCCTGGAAACCGGGGCTGGCTCATTAAAGGGTCTTAACGATTTTCCTTTATTTTGAATTTTTTAAATTGTGATGAAAGGAACAGAACATCAAATTTGCCATATTAACCATTTTTAAGTGTACAGTTCAGTGGCATGAAATACATCCATGCTGTCAGGCAACCATCACCACCATTCATCTTCAAAACTTTTTCATCTCCCAAACTGAAACTCTATACCCATAAACACTAATTTCCCCCTCCCCCACCGAGTCTCCTGGAAGGGCCCCTATGATTTAATGTTGCAATACCCAGCGAAGCCCTTGGAATCCTAGGGCTTTCCTGGCTTCAGGACAGTTGGCCTAGAGTCCGTGACCCAGGTCCCAACCGTCTGGCATAATGAAAGCAAGGCCCCTCCAGGCGATGAACTCACCCACACAGGTTTGGCAGGTGTGATGGCATTCCCCACATTTGATTAGCTCAGAATCAAAGTAGGTGCCCGGTTCACAGTCTGGAATGCAGCTGCCCCGTGCAAGGCTGTTGAAAAGGGGAAAAAAAAAAAAAAAAAAAAAGGCATGTTTTCATATCCCTTCCCAAATTCTAATTAAATTACAATTTGCCTGCAATCGCCTTTCATGAGAGGAAAGGAAAGTCGCTAAAGCATGGTTCTTTGTGTTACTTGAGGTTCCAAGCTCATGAAAGCAGGGGAAAAGTGGTCCTGAAGCCAGCTGGAGGCCCAGCAAGAAGGAATGCCCCAGACCTGAAAGCAGAACCTCTTCGGAGTCCAGGTGACCTTGGAAATTCCCTGGGGCCTTGGTCCTGGTGCAAGATTACCCGGTGTTTGATACACATGTAGGAAGCTGTCTGCCATTAGACACCAGGGGACAAGTGCTCTGGGGTGTTAGCAAGATCCAGAGAATTCTGTGTTAGTGGTGAGATGTCAGGGGGTCTGAAAGCCTCTAGGCATCGATGGTGGATGCCCGCTCAGGGCTCCAGGGGCCCCTGAGACTGGCAGTTTAATCCAGTCTTTAGTAAGTGATGTTTCCCTTCAAACCCTTCCCACATTTATCCCCCTAAAGAGATGGATGGCCGCGACTCAGCAGCTCGGCTGCTCTCACTGCTTTAACGTGACAGCGATGATTTGAAGCCACAGCTTAAAAGGATATTGGGCAATAAAAGGAAGCTTTCTGTGGATTATGGCTGACGATGTTTTCAGAGTTTGCGTGCCTCTCTGAATGCCTGTCATGGCTGGAACGGCTGCACCAGTCCGTGTGACTACTCTTTGGCAGGCATTTTTGGTCTGTGACACTCTTCCTGACCTGAGCAGCTGACCTCCTTTCCCCTACAGGACCCACAGAACCAGGAAAACAGCTCCTGGGACTCCCCAGCGCTCCCAAGGCAGAGAGCAAGTTCCAGTGGGTTGGACCCACAAAGCTTCCCCACCACCCCCGACACCTGCTTGGGGTTTGGGAGCCCGGGGTGGGGGGGTGCCATCACAGCTGCCTGTTCCAGGCCACCAGCTGTGGCCACCAGCTCAATGCCACTGTTCCCTTTGGAGACCTCCTTCCTTGATTGCTTCATCCTCCTCCTATTAATCCTGCCTTGTCCAGCTAGCGAGTTTACATGACCACAGGCATGATGTGAGACTCTGGGTGGGGGGGGTTCCTGCTTCCCTTTCCTCTCCCCTGACTCCTGGAAGCTTGGGCCATGGACCCTCTTCTGATCTTCTCTGTGACCTGGAGGAGTAAGGGCAGGCTAAGGGGAACCCCATGAAGGCAGCGTCATTACACTTCCTCAGAAAGTCTCTCTCCCCAGTGACTACAATGGGAGCAGTATGATCAACATTGCAGGGTGCCTAGGCAGCAGGTTAAGAATCTGCCTTCTGCTCAGGTCTTGATCTCAGAGTCCTGGGACAGAGCCCCATGTCAGGCTCCCTGCTCTGCGGGGAGTCTTTCCCTCCCCCTCCCCCTCTTTATGCACACTCCTTTGCTCTTTCTCAAATAAATAAAATTTAAAAAAAAATCATTTCAAAGTCCTAGGTTGCTGTGAAGATTTAAATGAGGCAGTATTGATGACAGCACCTGGAATAAGTACTGGTAAAATTTTTCTCATCCCTACTTAGTCCAAAAACATTCAGCTTTGCTGGTGAATTCCAGCTCAGTCAGCATCCTCATCACCTGGGAACCTGTTAGACATGCAGAGTGGCAGGCTCTGCTCAGAGCTGCTGGAGCAGAATCTGCATTTTAACAAGAGCCCTGGTGATTCTTTGCATGCACTTGTAGGGGCGGGGGTGGGGGGGGGAGGGCACTGCTCTCCGTGACCCTTCCCTTTCTTTCCTGGTTCTAGTCCCTGGACTCTGGGTGTGTTCATGGCATAGTTTTGAATAGTATGTTTTCTAAACTCTAGACAGTAACTTGGAGGCAGAGGTAGTATATCTTTGGTTGCATTAAATGGGCTAAGCAAACATTTCAAAGTCTTCCAACAAAAATCATTAACCCAGTAAAATGTTTTTAAAGTAGACGTGTGATGAGCTTGGTGGAAGAGGGAAAACCAGGAATCTAAAAAGCATCCCGAGGGAGCGAGCTCCCAGAGTGGGAAGGAGATACCAGAGCCAGGAAAAAAGATAGTGAAGGCAGAAAATGGAGAGGGGGCGAGGGGCTTTGCAATGGGGCAGACTGGAAGGGGCACAGGAGGGCGTGCCATTACTGGTGCTTAAAAACGGGAGCTCCGTTAGAATCTTCACCTTTCCAGCAGCCACCCTGCTTTATATGATAGGGTTGCTTCTTGCTTTCAACATTCCCCAAGTTCTGCATAAGTGGTAGAGATTTTGCCTTTCCTCTAACTTTCAATTTTAAACATCGATCTCCAAGTGGAACTCTGGTTTCTACAGACTCAGACTCTTTACCCTGAAGGGCTTTGGGCCTTTGCTTTGATCTTTTAGGAAAAAGTCGCCAAAACTTCGTAAAACAGTGATAGAAACAAACAAACAAACACCACAGACACTCTGCTATTCTTCTTCGGGTCTGAAGGCAGGGTTTTACCTGAATCCTTCTTTACAGACAATACATCTTTCTGGTTCATCAACACACTTTTTACAGCTTGGGTGGCATTTAAGGCAATTTTTCTGACCTGGAGGAAAAAGAAGATGAGGAGGAGAGAAGGGGGAAGAAGAGATGTGAATCCATTCTGGGCAAGGAAGACTGGCATTTCAAAGCAGCGTTGATAGAACAGCTTGTCACCGGTGTCCGCCTCCAGGCAGGACGATGGAGTAATAAAACAGCCAGAGGTCATGGCCAGACCGCAGGCCCACGTGTGGGATCACAGGTGTCTCTCCTCTCCTTTCTGGAGTAAATTAAAGCCCTTACACAACCTCGAGGCTTTGGAGGTGGGCCCTTTCCAGAGAAGACACGCTCTGCTTCTGTTTATTTCAACCGGGAACGAAACCAGTTCCTGGCTGATGGAGCAGAGATTAATCAGGTGTAAGTCTTCATAAGAAAAAAAAAGTGACTGGGTGCAGCCTGCAGAGGCCTCACAGCTCTCCGCTGGTGCCTTCACAGGGGACTTTATTGAAGACTTGGTAGTTACAAACACAGACATAAAGGACGCCCATCACAACTAGGTTAATGCTGGGAGAATTTTGCCTGTTATTATCTGGTCTTTCCTTCTGGCACCTCATTGACGCCACCTTGTGTCTGGGCCTGGAAGGGAAGGGCTGCTTGCTACCCCTCTGGGTCCCCGCCTAGGGCCCCCATAGGTGGCATGACACACACGCAGCAGGTGTTCAGGCAGGACACTGGATCACTGAGGGTGGCTGATTCTTGCTTTGGGAGCAGGGTGGGGATGAAGGAACCTCAACCCGGAAAACAGGTCTGGCTGGCAGCCTAGGGCAGGTGTTTACAAAGGCTGTGAAATGCATCTTGCCAGATGATTGGGTTTTTTTCCTCTAAAGACATTCCGGTTATTTGGTGGCTTTGTATGTCTTTAAAGACTTCCTGGCTCCTTCTCTATAGGAGGAACTGTAACGTCATAGGCTGGATCAATGATCCCTCCTGCACAGCAAGGGCCTCTGTGGGAAGGCTGTGACCTACGCAAATCACCAACGTCAAAACAGTAGCTTCTTTGAACTTGAGAACTAGCCTCCATCTGTTTAACCCAGACCCTGTGGCTGAAGCCCTCTTCTGTGGCTTCGGTGAAATGCGGGCATGGGTCCTGGGCCCCAGAGTCCCACCCATCCACCCACCTTCCTGGGCCTGGTGGAATGGCAGGACACCTGGCACACCTGGCTTTGCTGCTCTGAGTTCAAGTTCCACCCGTGCCATTACTAGTTAGGGGCCCTCTGCCACCTCTCAGCTTCGTTTCGCATCTGTAAGACCAGGAAAGCATCACCCACCTCATAGGGGTGTGGTCGCTACCTGTAAAATGTGCCACAAAGATCAATGCATCTCTTCTGAGCCTAATTAACTCTGGCCAGTAGGCTCCTTTTTGTTTTTGGAGAACTGAAAACCTTCTGCCCGTACTCGATTCCCGAGTTCAGCTCAGCAGCTCTTCCTAGGAAGGGCCTTCTCCCAATTTCGACTACCAGGTCCATAAGCTGGTGCCAGATTCCCTCTCTGATCCCAGCTCCGAGAGAGAGGGGGGCTGACTCATCATTCCTACCCACACAGACATGCACTTACTTTCGTCAGCATAAAATCCAGCAGGACAGAACGTCACACAGGTGTTCATCTCCTGATGGTGATAGAACCCGCGGCGGCAGGACAGGCACTGGGTTGGGCTCCTGCCCGAGCAGGTCTCACACCCCTTGTAGCACCGGCGACAGCGTCTTGCTGCTGTGTCCCCAAAATAGCCCAGAGGGCACACGCTCACGCATTTCCTGTGGGAGCAGGAGCCACAAGAGGACCTTTCCAAATCACCCCCACCACTACCCTTAAAGCCCGCAGCAAAGCCGGGACCTGGGGGGCAGGGCAGCTAGCTGGAGAGGAAATTCTAGCTAGCCTCTGCAAATCCCCACCCCTCCCCACCCCTGGTCAGCAAAACTCGGAGGGAAGCAAAGGCCCCAAGGGTGAAGGTTAAATCACTGATGCCCCTTGTCATGGGGAACACATGGAGAGATTCCTAAGTACATAGGAGAGGGTCCCAGACTTGCATAAGATTCAGGGAAGAGTTGCCTTTTAAAGTCTCCCCAGAGGAGGTGCTCGGTGGCACCTGGATGATGATATTTGGCTTTTGGAATATTTACCTCTGGTAAAGCCTCGCGGTTGATGCCCCTGGGGAGCTAGTCTCACTGGCAGTGAGTAAAAGCAGCAGGCTGGCTACCTTCATAAGACGAGGGTGAGTGTGGCTGTGTTTGGGAGCTCTGGGATGGCAGGAAAGTCATGCACGGCCTTGTGTCACCATGTGTGGCCACACCACCAACTGGGCATTCAGGGATGGGAGCCCCCCCCCCAGGCTGGGCCCGATGGGCTTTTAGAACAGTCCTGACCTCTACTGTGACATTTGTCTATAGGTCCCAAGTGGCCAGCCTTGGCATACTCAGGATGACCCATTTTTGTTTAACCAAATGGCTAGAAAACATTTTATAAGCACAGATACCACACTGCCACAGCTTTTGATTTCTCTCTCACAGGCATGAATTACTCATGTGATGAGGACAAAAAGGTACTCAAACTTGGGCAACCTGGGTGGCTCAGCGGTTTAGCACTGCCTTCAGCCCAGGGTCTGATCCTGGAGACCCAGGATTGAGTCCCACATCAGGCTCCCTGCATGGAGCCTGCTTCTCCCTCTGCCTGTGTCTCTGCCTCTCACTCTCTGTGTCTCTCATAAATAAATAAATAAAATCTTAAAAAAAAAAAAAAAAGGAACTCAAACTTATACAACCCCAAAGCAGTAAATCTCAGTGGAATTTCCTTTTCAGGGGGGTATTACATTAATTCATAATTAGGGCACCAGGCTGTGGGGTGCTAAGAACACAGCTGGAAATAGGTCACCTTAGCACCCCTCTGAGGGGCTCCAGGACACGCAGTCAGAAGCCCCAGCACTTTACCTGCTGGTCTTGACGTTCCCCAAGCTGAAGTGGACACAGTTCAGGCACTGGTCTGCTTTGGGGCCATCACAGCCCTTGTCACCACACTCCGGATGGCACATACCTTAAAGAAACAAGCATTTCCTTTCACCCATAGAGATGCTTTATCCATCAAATGCAGTCCCCTAAGACCCTGTGTCTGGGTCTCCCAGCCTCAGAGGGGCAAGAGAAGCTTTCCTGGGGAATGGTGGGGCCACTGAGGCTGCACGACCAGACACTCAGCTGCACGCAGTGCCCACCCCCACAGCAACCTGGCTATGCTGAGAGCTGACCCTAACTCAGCTCTGACACTCTGACCCAGTGTCAGAGGTTCTGATGACTCAAATGGCAGTGCGAGAGAAAGGAAAAGAGCTAGGTGTAGGTGGGGACCCGGATGCACAAGGAGATGAGCAGTGTGAGATACCAGGAGAGAGGTCCAGAACACCCTTCTTCAGGGCAAAACCCTGCATTGGAGGTCGTGATCTTGGGACCAGCCAATTCTCTTGATTTCCAAGGTGAAGGACCAGGCAACTCAGTATGGGGCATTGAGCATATCAGGCAAGCTGCTGCCAAGCAGTGATGACCTGACAGGAATTAAGCAGGAAAAGTGGAGGAGAGGATGCCCTACATGCATTGGTGGGAACAGGATGGATTTGCAAGCTCAAGGCCACCGGGAGCTGCAGTTCCCCGGTGGAGAGGGGATGGGCAGGGCTGGCCTCACACATGGACTGGGCCCTTTCCTGCAAACCTTTTGGGCTTCCCTCCCACTTGGCGTCCACAATAGGCCACCCTGTCTTCTTCCAAGTCCCCTGTGATCCCTAAATTCTGACCCAGGGGCCTGTGTGTTGTTGGACCAGCAATGGAGAGAAATACGGGGAGCTGGGTGGACTCCAGCAAGACTCACTCTTGCAGGCATGCCACACAGAGAAGCCCAGTTAGAAATGCCTGGTGTCCCATGCCTGGGTGGGGCAGGTCCACAGGTATCCCCTTCACCGGGCCTAAAGAACGTGACCACAGCACGCTGAGGAACACCACTGCAGTGAGACCCCTGCCTGCCTTAACCTCTGGGCAATGGCTTCAGAAAACCTCCCCGTGTGGGGAGGGGCCCAGTGGGGTGTTATGAGGGCTTTTGGGTCTTCAGAAGAAAAAAAAAGCCTTCTGTAAGGTTAGAGTTGTTGGAAGGGGTGGGAAGCGAGTTCAGAAGCAAAAGAAGAGGTGATCTGCTGGCCACCAGCATTTCACGGGGATGCAGGCAAAGACAAAAGTCCCCATTCTCTGCTGCTCACAATGGGTCTTTGCTGAGATGCACAAAGCCCTCTTCATTCCTCCTTAAAGGGCCTGCAGACCTTCCTAGTGTTAGACCCGGTTTATTTTGCTTCCCTCCCTGAAGGTTTACGGCTGTTGATATTTCCAAAGTTTTCATTGTGGGTCCCACTGTGAACCCCTTTCAAAGCTGTGTTCATCCCCAGGAGCATGCTGGGCTGGGGTAGGGGAGGGCTCTGGAGTTGGTGCCTCAAGTCTCAGTTCAAGCACAGGGCCCGATGTGCCCAGAGCTTATCACCGAACCCACCCTCACCCCCACCCCTTTCCCCAGCTCCAGACTGTTGGGCTATTTTGCAGTCTGCCACGCTGAAGACATATGAGTTAGACTACTGGGCCTTCCCACCCTGCTCCTCCTACAGCGGCCCTGAGGATACACCACGTTAAGGACCAGCTGCCTTCTGTACTGATTTCTCCTAAAGACCAAGGGAAGCAGCAGGTCTGTCTTGTTTGATAAAATAAAGGAAATCTGGCAGGAACAGGGAGGAGACAGACCAATTTCCCCCACTCTTTCCTGGCACCGGACCCAGGAGCTCCACAAGACAGGATCTGGACTAGGGTGTTTACTGCTACATTCCCAGCACCTAGAAAGGCATTTGGCATAGGGCAGGTGCCCGGCTCAAGGGTGATAGAATGGATGAAAGAAGAGCGGGTGGAAATTGGGGAACATCCACAAACAGAAGGTTCTAGAATGTCCCAAGAGAAGGATAGTGTTAGGGAAGGCCTAGTTCATGGTATTTGGACTGGACTTTGCCCTCTTCCTCCCTCCTGAGGCCTCTCTGTGGTGGAGAGTTTAGTTAATAACCTCAGGGGAGTCCTGTTCAAGGCTGGGGTCCACCCAACATTGAAGGCAGCAAAACCTCGACCTGGCATTGGGCGTCTAGCTAACTGGCTGGGTGCAGCCCCCAGTGAATAGGCTCAGATGAGTATCTATAAGCACCCTCTAGTTCGGCCATCTACGTGAGTTGTCTCAAAAAGCCCAGTGTCAAGATTCACCTCTTAATGAAGTGTTCTCGGATTCAATCTACTCAGCTGGCTGTCTTAACCCACTCACTCCATCATTCCTAAGATTATGAGTCTTTTTTTTTTTCCCAAATGCTGTAACGCATTCCTGGGGTAAGCATCTATTCCCAGAGCTCCAGATATGAGGGGAGCCATGATTCATGCACTGACTAGCTGTTGACCCCCCATCTACATGGTGTTAGAACATCACAGGCTCATTTGAAACCTCTACCTTAAATATTTCATGAAGAAAACCCAGGAGTGAGAAAACCTTACAAACAAATGTTAGAAAGCAGCTTGGGTGTTCTAGAAGGCCTTTGTCATTAGGTGGTGCTTCGGCCAGTGTCTGGAGGAACAGAAGGACTTACTAAGTATCATGATCTTTCCCCTGACATTCCAGGAAAAGTGGGCTAGAACCTCACGGGCAAAACGTTAGACATGAAGCCGATTGCAGGGGCAGAGGTGCTTGACTGCACACAAGAGTTGTGGATGAGGGGATCCCTGGGTGGCTCGGAGGGATCCCTGGGTGGCTTGGCAGTTTAGGGCCTGCCTTCGGCCCAAGGCATGATCCTGGAGTCCAGGGATGGAGTCCCACATCAGGCTCCCCACAGGGAGCCTGTTTCTCCCTCTGCCTGTGTCTCTGCCTCTCTCTCTTTCAGGAATAAATAAATAAAATCTTAAAAAAAAAAAAAAAAAAAAAAGAGTTGTGGATGAGAATGTCAAACTTCACTGCAGGTCTGGTCTCCCTCCTGACAGCCTGTAACCTGGGCCTCAGTGCTCCTGGGCAAGGGCTGATGACTATGTCTATGACCCGACACGGTACTGTACTGGACATGTTACGTGTCCTGCATATTAACTCCCCTGTGCCTGTTGAGCTGTCCTGGAACGTGTCCAGGCAAAGGCTGCAGGGGCTCTTGGCTCCCCTCAGTCCTGTGTGGCTGACCACACTGTCCCCAGCTATCCTCGGCCCATGCACCCTGCCTTCCTGAAGCTTGGGCTTCCCTTCTTCTTCATTACCAGTCCTTCCCTCGAGGCCACTCTTTTATAGCAGCCTAAGCACCTCCCCGGGGCCTGCCACCATCCTCATTCCCCAGCCCCCCTACCTGGAATCACCTAGCATGGCCTCCAAGCACCCCCAGACCTGCTGAATCTGCCTCTAGGATGTGTGGGTTACTGGGGTGGCCTCACTCACTGCCATGCCCAGTGCTCTCCAGGGGCTCTAGCTATTCCTCAGACCCCAGGCGGCTCTGTCCCAGCATGCAGGCCATCGCCACAGGCTCTCCAACTTTAAGTACCTCAGCCACTCATGTTTCCCTGGCACCCTCCACGGCCATGCAGCTACCGCACTTCCTTCCTGCTGGACCCGCCAGCCTCCCAATCTCCCAGCCCTACTCCTTCCTACGTTGGATTTCCACATGCTCTTTTACCTCAGGAAACCCAGAATTCACCACTACCATGGACTTCCACGAGCTATGGCCCTGGGGGCATAACTGTGGCCACCTCCTCTGTCCCCATTTCCAGGAGCAATGCTGGCTGAGAATATGACTGCTGCCCATCTGCAACATGGCTAACCTCTGCCTGGGCAGCTTTCCCACCAGCGCTGGGGAGGCACCCAACACCCCGCACAGGAGTCCTGTTCCTTCTTGGTAGATGGTTTGCCCGCTACCACCCTGGGATCCTTGCCGACTGTCTGGGTTGCTGGACTCCGTCTCTGCCCCTTGCTCACCTCTTCCCCTTTACCTCTTGTCCCTGGGAGAGCTGCCCCCCCCCCATCTCTGCCCTCATTGCAGTGCTGTCCTGGGGCCCCCAGTTTGCTGCCCCTGGGACCACTGCTCCATCAGACTCCCCCACCCTTTCCTGATGCACAGGCCCTAGGTGGAGAGCACACCAGGCTGTGCTCATCATCCCCATGTACCTCTGTCCATGGCCAGCTCTCTGAATTCTTGAGAATCTTCTCCCCCATGTAACCACCCCTGCAAATTCCTGCTTCAACCCATCTTACTTCTGCTAAAACTGCTGATAATAATCATAGGCCCACTTCAAAATCACCCTCTCTTTCCCTGAGCTTCTGCACTGGGGTTTATCTGGGACTGAGCTTCTCCTACAAGAGGCATGAGATGAGGAGCTCCATCCCACAAGCCCTTGACAGTGGAATCTAACATGGTTGCTTCCTCCTCCTCCCCCTCGCTCCCTCCCTTCTTTCTCCTTCTTCTCCTCTTCTTCTTCTCTCCCACTGCACTCCATACTACGCACCTTCCTAATCTCATGCCTCTCTTGCTCTTCCCCTGTCTCTGGCTCTTCCTGCTATTACTGGTCTACCCGTCCCACTTGCCCCAAGACTGTAGGACCTTCCCTGAGAGTCAGGAACACATCCTATTCCCACAGAGACACCCTGTATCCATCTAGGCCATACTTGGGGGAGACTAAGTCACTTGGGCTGCAGGGCAGTCTATTAGTGAGATTCCAGGACAGTGTAAGGTTAGAGTCAGTAGCAGATTTTAGGTGAAAAAAAAATCAGTCCTTTATTAATAATTACTGAGTCTTGCCATCACTTATAAATCACAGGGGGAAACAGAGCAGATTAGTCCATACATAATTCAATGCTCCATTTTAAAGGAACTGTAGAAGAAATTTAAAATTGAATCAACCATAATTTATGTTCAATATGTATTGGAATTCTGTTTTGTTACTTTTCTTTTTTCAGAAGCTATTAGATAACTCAAAACATCAATATCCTTAGATATCAGCCATCATTTATCAAGCAGCTGTAATATTTGGCTAAGGAAAATATGCCCAACCAGAAACACTTGGTTTCTCACAAATCACTGTGGGATGGTTCAGAGAAAAAGGAACCTAACATGCTAATCATGACTGTGCCTGGCCCAGTGGCTGGAAATATCTGAAGCCTTCTCCAGACTGCCATCTCTGTGCAGGGGGCTGAAAGGCCAGGACCAGGCCCTCTCCCCAACCCTGACAATGGTACAGCTGGAGAAGAGGGATTCATGTAAGGCATATTTACTTCCTGTGAGATGCTTAACCTGGTTTTGGTGACATCAGTATCTACATAAGGTCCTGAGATCTTGCCCTGGGTCTTCATCTCAGCCCTCAAGGGTGATCAAGACCTCTACTGCTAGTGCCTTTCCTGGCTATGTTCATTCAACCCAACCTTCCTGGGTCCATTAGGACCCACATCCTTCCCACCTTCTGGCTACAGGCACAGAAAGTGGATGGACTTGAGAGGGTCAAGAGGCTGAGGCCAAAGATGAGGGACTTTGAGGGTAAGAGGGGGGGACCCAGGAGGAGGCTCACTTGCCATGTGGCGAGTCCCAGTTCTGGTTGGGCATATAGAACCTCTGTTTCTCCGCCTGGAAATGTTAGAGAATACTTACTGGTTTGAAGCATACTTACTGGTCTGTAAGATACTAGGAGAGCCGTGGGTGGAAAGAGCTGTGTGAGTGCAAATTACCATCATTATTACAACTTCCAGAAAAGAAGGAAGACCCACTATCATAATCCCCACCTTTGGCCAGGAATGGCCACATTTAAGAGCCACGGTGGAAAACCAAAACTCAGAGGCTGGCCATCAACTCTGGCTACATGTTCATTACCTGTGTAGTCCTCTTCATCCTCAGGAACCTCGGTCTGGGGCAGTGACAGAGCAGACTTGGGGGACTCCAGCACCGGGGCTGAGAGTTCCAGCATCCGAGAGCGTGACTGATGGGAGCTGAAGGTGGTGTAAGGATGCTCTGCTGTGCCATACAAGATGAGGCTCCATTCTTTCAATTTCCCTGAAAGATACCAAGCCCAGGGTCACTGGCCAGTCATGAAACCTCCCACAGAAAGCTCCTGAGGTCCTTGGCCCAAGGCCTCCCGCACTCACAGAAGTGCCAGGCACAGGGGTCCCACTGGAGAGCTCCGCCCCCACTACCTCCCTTCCCAGTCACCCAAGGACCAGGGCCTTGTTCTCTGTACCCCCACCCCCACCCTGTCTCACTGCAGCTCCCCCAACTGGCTCTCTTCCCCTTCTTGGAATATCCATAGAGTGGATCTGGGGCCTGGCCCCAAGCCTTGCCCCATCTGCTTCCAAATGGGACAGCTGGGTTACACCAAGGAGTCCTGCTATTTGGATCAATCACCCAGACCACAGGAAGACTGGTCTTGGGCTCCTTCCTGTGTAGCCAGCATGGGTGTGCAGGGAAGTGTGATGAGGTGACAGTGGTTGTGCAAACCCAAATGTCCCTAGAGGGTGGGTGCAGGGAGGATGTCCTTAAGAATGGCAAGATGAATGGCACAGATGCCTGACTATGTGGGGGTGGGGGGCGTGAGAGGTATGCGGAGGGCAGGAGCATACCCAGCCATGCTCGGGGTGGAGCAAAGAGAAAGTGGGTGGAAGAGACCCACCCCCTGCCATCGACCTTCATGTGGGAATGATGCCCCATGCTGCTAGGTTTTCCCAGGGGTAAAGAGAAGTGGGAAACCTGGCCCGCAATTTGCAGGTGAAATCTGTGATGTTAAAAAACAAAACAAAACAGGGGATCCCTGGGTGGCGCAGCGGTTTAACACCTGCCTTTGGCCCAGGGCGCGATCCTGGAGACCCAGGATCGAGTCCCACATCGGGCTCCCGGTGCATGGAGCCTGTTTCTCCCTCTGCCTGTGTCTCTGCCTCTCTCTCTCTCTCTCTCTCTCTCTCTCTCTCTGTGACTATCATAAATAAATAAATTAAAACAAAACAAAACAAAAAACACTTCAGGGGCCCCTGGGTGGCTCAGTGGTTGAGTGTCTGCCTTCTGCTCAGGTCATGATCCCAGGGTCCTGGGATGGAGCCCCATATCAGGCTCCCTGCTAAGCAGGGAGCCTGCTTCTCCTTCTCCCTGTGCCTGCTGCTTGCCCTGCTCATGCTCTGTCTGTCAAATAAATAAATAAAATCTTTAGTAGACATGCATGTGGACCGACCCCGGTGCAGACCACAGGTCTGGGCATCTCTTCCTTAAGATCATGTCCCTGAGCATTCAGAGCAGTGAGACCACGTTGAGGAGGTCACCACTGCTGTCCTTCTAGTGCAAAAGAGGGGCCAAGGTCCAGTGTGACCAGCAGGGGACACACTCCTCACGCTCATGGACTCACTGTAGCTTCAGGCCCACACACAATCATCTAGCTGTGAGCCACTTCAATGAACCCTTGTGACCAGCCACCGGGACCCAAGCTGGGAACAGTGTCTTTGCCAGCTTCATATCTGTGTCAGCTGGGACAAATCTCTGTCTTCCTCTTCATTTTCCATCATTGGTTTTATTGGCAATCAGAATGCTTTAGGTGAGGGAAATTAGTGCTCTCATTCTTAACTATTGATTTATGTTTTTATTGTCACTTCTGCTCATATTACTCTACTTCTTTGCTCTGAATGGCAGGCCATCTGCCATTAGATATCTGCCTATACACTATTTTTGCAATGTGGATGGTTCTGCTGGTATAACTTGATACTTTGTTTGAATCCCAGGAATATCATACTCTCCCTAAATCCTAGAACAGGAGGCTCCCGCTTGTCCACATACTCCAGGAACCTCTGAGCAGTAATCCATACTGGAGGTGCTACGTGGAGGTGCTACGTGGAGGACAGAGGCAGGACTGCACATACTAGGCCACACTCTGGTGCTGCTCTAAGTGGTGTCTGATGTTGATTCAGTTACACAACATGGCACATACCACACTCTAGCTAACCAAGGTCCTAAACCCCTCAAAGCCTGCAGCCCTCCAACTTCCCAAGTCAGGCCCTGCATCACATGGGCCTCTCCCAGCCTGGCCAGAGCAGGATGATGCAGGTCCTTCAATTTGCAAAAACATTCCTGAGCTACTTGCTAGTACACAGACTTCCAAAGGGCCTGGTTCTTCTAGACACTCCAAGGCCATTTCCTGAACACATGCCTAACATGGACCACACAGTTGATGGCACCATGAGAAGTACTTTGCAAGGGTACAAGTGCAGAAAACACAGTCCCTGGTTACGAATTATCATCTGTTCTCAACCTCTGAAGACCAAATTAGAGACACATTTCAAAACCACAAAGGAGCCTGGGCACATTAACTGCAGGGCAAGGAGCTGATGGAGGCAGAAGCATGAGGACCAACGACAGGGAGCAAAGCTCTGTAAGCTGTCATTTGAGTCAAGATCTGTTTCCACCCTGTATCATGTCTCTAAAAACACCCACCAAAGGGTGTTGCCACTGAAATTAGGTTCATATTTTCAGAAACAGTTTGGGTAGGACAAAAAAAGAGAGGCCACTCTGAGCTCAGGATCAGCACCCCACCCCATAGAGGGAGGGAGCGCAGAAGGAATTACAAGAAACCAAGACTGTAGATCCTAAGATTTCTCATCACAAGGAAAAAAAAAGAATCAAAGATTTTTTTTTCCTTTTGCATGTGTGTGTGGATGTACATCTATATGAGATGATGGATAGTAACCAAACTTATTGTGGTAACTGCTTCACAATTTATATAAACCAGGTCATTATTCTGTACACCAAAAACTTGTGCAGTGCTGAGTGTCAGTCATATCTCAATAAAACCGAAAGGAAAAAAGGAAAAGAAATTTAAGAAACTAGCAGTAGGAGCTGCCTTGAAGGGGAGTTTAGGGTTCAGGAAGAGAAAAGAGACTTCATTTTTACTGTATTCCCTTGGGGACTGTTTTATTTTTTAAGCCACAGCATATATAATTTAAGAAGAAATTTAGTTTAAGGGAAAAAAAGTGGTTGTAGAGTCATAGAAAAAACATTTAAAAAACTGTAGTATTCAGGGCTTTTGGTTTATGTTTCTGAATAAGTAATACATACGAATAGCTCAAAGTCCAAAGGTGTAAAAGGGGAAACAGCAGAGTCTCCCTCCAGCCCCGTCTTTTGGCCACCATCTCTCTTACCACAGGTGATGCACTTACTCGTTCTTATGCATCCTTCCGGAGGCATTTTATTCTTTACCAAGCAAGTATGAGCATATGTGCATATATCCCCCCCTTCCCTTTATTAACACACTGCGTAGAACCTTCTGCACCTTGCTTTTTCTGTGAACAATACATATTGGTGACCTTCTCATCACTGCATCAGAGAGATGTTGAGCCATTTGCTTAATGGTCCCAACTGATGGGCAGTTAGTTTGTTTTTAATTTGCAATTACAAACAGTGCTGTGGGGCGCCCGGGTGGCTCCTTCATTAAATGCCTTGGCTCAGATCACGATCTCCCTGTCCTGGGATCAAGTCCCTCACTGCTGTTCAGCAGGGAGCCTGCTTCTCCCTCTCCCGTTGCCCCTCCCTCTGCTCCTGCTCACTCTCTCTCTCAAATAAATAAATAATCTTAAAACAACAAACAAACAAACAAACAAACAAACAAAACAAAGCCCAAACAGTGCTATAACCTTGGTCACAAGAGGAGGGATCCAGGGAGGGAGAAAGAGGTAGAAAAAGATAGAAGTTCCAGTGTGTGACCAGGTTCCCAGTCCCAGCTCCTTCCATGCTCACCATCGCCAGAGTCTGCCCTCGCTTTGGGGAGATGAGACATATAGGCATAGAAAAAAACACAGAAAAATAGGAGATCATAATGGGGGGGGGGGGGGGCTATGCCAAACCAGGGACTGCATCCATCCTCAACAGAACTGCAGGAGGATTTCAAAATATTGGCTTGCTTTTGACAGCATTTAACCAGAAAATATTCTTCACCATTCAAGATACTATGCATGCTTGTTCAAGTTTACCCTGACAAAAACTCAACCGCTACCATTAATTCCTTAATTTCCAGGAGAAGGGGTCTTAAAAGATATCCAAATTCTTTGGTTTTTCTTCCCATCAGATTCCTGAGACTGTAGAAGAAAGAATGACAAATCCACCTGCTTAACCACTTGGGGCCGGCACCACCAGGATTCTGCCTCCAAATGTCACCAGCAAGCCCAGGCAACAAGAATTGTGTGAGAGGCAGACGGTAATCCTGGCTGATGCCAATAAATGGCTTTATCATCATTCACTATCTTCAGTGCAGCGTTTCCCCTCGATGAATTGAATTGGTAATGAACAAACAGGATTATTCCTATTATTCAAAGGAAGAACCAGCATTAAGGGGAGACTAAGGTTGAATTCACCAATAGGAAAGTACCAGCAGTAATGAAGCTTTTCTCTGTCCGGCATTTTGAATGAAGCATTAAAAATCCTTGAGAGGGGAATTTACAATTGGAGACAAAGAGGGTAGAAGTGGGGGAAAGGTTTTGTTAGGCTAAGGACTCTGAGCTAATACTTTAGAATTCTTGGGTTTTCTTTGGTCATAAGAAGTTTTAACAATAAAGAATTTATTAATCCTCCCCCCACCCTTATATTGAAAATATGCAAAAAAAGAAAAAAAAAAAGAAAAGAAAATATGCTGGGAGCAATTCTTTAGTCAAAACATAGTAAAGAAAGAGATGTCTGGAAAAAAAAAAAAAATCACGAAATACTTTTCAGTTTCACCCCCTAGTGGAAGTTTTTTTGTGAGGGCCAAAGAACCTGATTTGCAAAGTTTATGAAGTTTAATGAAGAGGATTTGGTGAAAGGAATAAAGAAAGCTTACCACCCTCTGTTTATAAAAATATACAAGAACACTTTAAAGGGGGGAATTTATGGTATGTGGATTATATTTCACTATACTTCAATAAAGCTATTATATGAAATACTGTGAATATATATATTTATACACACACGAGTCTATTATACATACACAGAGAGAAACCCAACATTCACTCAATAAATTTAACACATCATTAAAAATGCACTTTAGACCCACATTATGGCAACTAAAAGGGAGGAAAATAAAGGGAATATAGGAAATGATCTGGAAAGGACAAGGAAGAGTGTACACCTGTGTGTGCTCACCCTCAGAGCCCAATGTAAGACAGGGTAGATGATCCTGTAGTCATAAAAACCATTAAAGATGATATTTTCAGTACCAGGAAAAGGATCTAAGAATCCTAGTTTCCAGTGTTCATTTAAATGAAGGGTAGAGGGCTCCTGGGTGGCTTAGTCAGTTAAGAACCTGTCTTCAGCCCAAGTCATGAGGGATTGAGCCTGGCATCAGGCTCCCTGCAGGAAGCCTGCTTCTCCCTCTGCCTAGGTCTCTGCCTCTCTCTGTGTCTCTCAAGAATAAACAAGATCTTTAAATAAATAAATAAATAAATAAATAAATAAATAAATAAAGGGTAGAAACAAATACACATTTGGTGAAGAATAATTGTCCTGTACAGCAATGTACAAAATCGCATTTTCTTCTTTTTTTTTAACAATTTTTTAAAAGATTTATTTATTTATTTATGATAGACATAGAGAGAGAGAGAGGCAGAGACACAGGAGGAGGGAGAAGCAGGTTCCATGCCGGGAGCCCCATGAGGGACTCGATTCCGGGTCTCCAGGATCGCACCCTGGGCCAAAGGCAGGCGCTAAAGCGCAGAGCCACCGAGGGATCCCCGAAATCGTATTTTCCTTAATGGCACCAATAAGGTTAGATAGGAAATGCTCAAATACCATCTTTTTCATATTTTTTACTTTTTTTCAAAGTAATGAATTAATAGTTTGCCAAGTCAAGTAAGCTACATAGTTTTTTTTTTAAGCTACGTGGTTTAGACCAAAGACAGAAGTCCTTCATGTCACTCGCCCCTACCTCTCTGAGTCCATCCCTCAACACAGCATCTTTTCATACTTTGAGCGTGTGTTCTAGCATTTAGTACCACATTGCTTGATTAAATGTTCATATGCTATATCCTAGTTTCTCAGTTTTAGACACCATCCAGTGACAACCTACCTAAGACATGGAGAAGCCCCACTCTCACACCATCCCTCACACACTCATGTCCTCTCCAAATCCCCAACACTCTGTTAACACCATTTCTTACTGGGTCAGCATTTAGTGTCTTCCCCACCCCACTCTCATTTCATTTTGTGATAGGTCTTCTAACCTATCAATTGACTTTCTAATTTTTGCCTCATGTTTAAATTTTTCAAGGCATTGATCTGGTTCTTCCAATGTTCTTTTCTCAAAATGAATAAATCTGTTCTTGTTTTATAGATGAAATATTTTCTTCTATCTTCCCTGAGGACACCTATGAGATAACAGAATTTATATCCTGGTCTCTGTTTTAGTTCTTGGCACAGAGCTCCTGAGAACCTTGTCATTTCCTGATTGGGAAGAGCAATAGGAGGATCTTTTGTTATAATATTTGCCTTTGACCCTGTTCCTGACTCAGTACTAACATCCTTGTAAATTCCTAAGTGATAAGAGCACTAGGAACATCCTTTGTTCTACGAAGGGGACTTGGGGTGGGCTCCTGGATGGGGGCTGGTCACCAAAAGGACCAAGCTACGATTAGAAACTTGGAATTTTCAGCCCTGTCCCCCACTTCTCTAGAGAGGGGAGAAAAATAAAGTCAGTTACTGATAATACCTACATGAGGAAGCCTCCTTAAAATCTCAATAGTATGTGGTCTGGTGAGATTCTAGGTGGGCAAACACATCCATACCAGGAGGGTGACACACCCTAACTCTGCAGGGACAGAAGCTCCTGCTCTTGGGACCCTCCCAGACCTCACCCTTCCTGTGTATCTCTTCATCAGTCTATTCATCTGTATCCTTTATCACTTCCTTTAATAAACTGGGGAAGTGTAAGTAAATGCTTCCCGACATTTTGTGAGCTGTCCTAGCAAATCAACGGACTCCCAAGAGGAGTTCTTTAGAACACCAATCTACACCAATCTACAGTAGGTCAAAATCACCGGTGGTAACCTGAACTTGTTATTGGCATCTGAAGTGTATATGAGTGTGTAGGTGTGGTAGGCAGTCTTGTGGGACTGAGCCCTTAAGCTGTGAGATCTGATGCTATCTCTGGGTAGATGGTATCAGAATTGAGTTAAATTATAGGACACCCAATGGGCGTGACTAAGAATTGTTTGTTGTGGGAAAAACCACACACTTGGTGACTAGAAGTATCAGAGGTGAAATGTTCTGTGTGAATAGTAAAGGAGATATACAGGAGAAAAACACAGTAGGAAATAACTGAAGTTTTCCCTATTCAGGGGAGGAATAACTAAAATTTTCTATTTTATACTAGCAATAATAGTTTTTCTAAAGTTTTCTTTCGCTGCCGACTTGCTCTTTCCCCTCTAAGCTTCTTCTCTGCTAGGGTTTGTTTCTAGTTTACCGTTGGGTAATTTCCTCAAAAGTCTGGTGGTCCCTGAGGTGGTCTTTTCATATTCGGTAGTAAGGTACTAAAAAGCTGACTGGAAGCTCTGTGTGTTAGAATATGGAAACACACTTTTTTGTTTGTTCATTCATTTTGTATATAGCAAACTTGCTAGCTTGTACAATATGAGAAAAAAAATGTTATCATAGTGTATAAGGTGGCTCAGATATAAACAATGCTTACATAGTATATGTAAATACTTCCCATCAGAACAATGGAGGTCAGAGGAAAATGTAATATCTTTATTGTGCTGAAATCTGAAATTAAAAAAAAATACTGCTGGAGCACCTGAGTGGTTGAGCATCTGCCTTTGGCTCGAGTTGTGATACCAGGGTCCTGGGTGGGATCAAGTCCCCCCTGCTCAGTGGGGAGCCTGCTTCTCCCTCTGCCTATGTGTCTGCCTCTCTCTGTATCTCTCATGAATAAACAAAACAAAACAAAACAAAATACTGCCAACCCTGGGATGCGTAGGTTGAGCCTCTGACTCTTGATTTTGGCTCATGTCATGGTCTCAGGGTCATGAGATTGAGCCCTGGGTTGGGCTCCGCACTCAGTGTGGAGTCTGCTTGAGATTCTCTCTCTCCTCTCAACTCTACACCTCCCCCATTCTCTGTCTCTTCAAATACATAAATAAATAAAATATTTAAAAATAGTTTTAAAAAATACTGCCAACCCAAAACTCCATATCTGGTAAAAATAGCATTCAAAACTGGGTAGAGGGATCCCTGGGTGGTGCAGCTGTTTGGCGCCTGCCTTTGGCCCAGGGTGTGATCCTGGAGACCCGGGATCGAGTCCCACGTCAGGCTCCCAGTGCATGGAGCCTGCTTCTGCCTCTGCCTGTGTTTCTGCCTCTCTCTCTTTCTCTCTGTATGACTATCATAAATAAATAAAAAAAAAATTAAAAAAAAAAAACTGGGTAGAGTCATGGAAACATCATGAGGGTTTATTCAAACCACAGTCAAAGTCAATGTATCAACAAATGAATATACACATTTTTTAAAACAAACAAATAAAATTGGTTTAAATAAAGACATTTTGAAATAAATCCAAGCTAAGCAAACTCATGGCCACCAGGCCAACATGATAAGAAATGATAAAGGCAATGCTTTAAGCAGATGGAAATTGATACCAGATAAAAAACTGGATCTCTAGGAAAGAATAAAGAGCACCAGAAATGGAAATACATGAATAAATTAAAAAAAAGAGCCAATTTTTCCTTCTCTTACTTTCTTTAAAAGACAAAGCCTCCTAAAGTAAAAATATCACTATAAAATAGAGTTGGTAATACATACAGAGGTGAAATATATGACACAATCATAGCAGAAAGTTGGGAGTAGAGGGGAACAGAAAAACTGTAGTTAGGTTCTTACATTTATAAAGTGTGAAGTCATGTGATATCAATTCTAAATAAACTGTAATGTAATGAGGATACCTATTGTAATCCTTAGAGTGACCACACAAATATGGCTAAAAGGACAATAAAATAAATAAATGTAATATTCAAAATTATTTAATACCCTCCCAAAAGGCAGAAAAAGAGAAACCATTTTTTTAAGGGGGGGGGCCAAAGGATAGGGAGAGAAAATCTTTTTTTTTTTTAAGCTTTTATTTATTTATTCATGAGAGACACAGAGAGAGAGATAGAGGCAGAGACACAGGCAGAGGGAGAAGCAGGCCCCAAGCAGGGAGCCCAACATGGGACTCGATCCCGGGTCTCCAGGAGCACACCCCAGGCTGAAGGCGGTGCTAAACCACTGAGCCACCAGGGCTGCCCAGGGAGAGAAAATCTTAAGCTGACTCTGCGCTCAGCTCGGAGCTGGACCTGGGATTCGATCTCACAACACTGAGATCACAACCTGAGTTGAAATCAAAGGTCAGACGCTCAACCAACTGAGCCACCCGGCGCCCCGAAGAGAAACCTTTTTGCTTAACGTTGAATGTGAAATTTTCATATTTATGTTCTTGAGTGAGACTGGCTGAAAGTTCTCCATAACGTGCTGTTGGGATTTGGCACCAAGGATACACAGGCTTCATTCAACTACTGGGGACTGTTTCCCTTTTTTCCACTGTGTGAAAGAGTTTATGGAATATTGGTGTTATTTCTTCCATTTGAATGTTTAGTGGAATTTGCCAGTTCATCTATCCAGCCTTGGAGTTTCTTTTAAATTACAGAAACAATTTCTGAGGATAATTTTAGTCTTTATTTTTTTTCTTGTGTCAATTTTACCAAGTTGTATTTTTTTCTTGGAATTTGCTCATTTTACTTAAAATTTCTTTCTTTCTTTCCTTGCTTTTCTTTCTTTTGTCACAAAGTTGTTTATAATACCTTCTTACAATAGCTTTAATGTATACAGGATTTGTAATAATGTTCCTCATTTTCGTTCCCAAAATAATATATTCTCAGTTTTTTCCCTTGATTGGTCTTCCTAGAGGCTTATCAATTTTATGTATTTCTTCAAAGAACCGGTTTGTGGTTTCTTTGATTCTCTCTTCCATATCTTTGTTTTCTATTTTATTAATTTCTGCTCTTAAAAAATTTTTCCTTCAAAAAAATTTTTTTTCCTTCTTTTTGCTTTCTTTGCATTGATGTTGTTGGTCTTTCTCTACCACCGTAAGTTGAGATGCTTAGTAAATTAATTTCCAGCCTTTCCTCCTTCCTAATACATGCAGTTAGAGCAATAAATTTCTCTCTCCACTGCTTTATTGGCATCCCACTTGTTTGCATATGTACTATTTTTATCATCATGTAGTTCTACATATTTTCTAATTTAAATTATAGTCTTTTTCCTTAGACAGATGAATTATTTCTTTATTTTTAAGATTTTATTTGAGAGCAGCAAGAGAGCACACAAGAGAAAGAGAGCACAGAAGCAGCAGGGGCGCAGTGGGTGATGGGGTGGAGACGCAGGCTCCCTGCTCAGCGGGAAGCCTGATGTGGAGCTCTATCCCAGGACTCCCCCCACTCCAAGATCATGACCCAAGCCGAAGGCACACACCTAACTGACTGACCCACTCAGGAGCCCGACACTTGTTATTCAGAAGTGTTTTTCAATTTCCAAGTGCATGAGCTTTTCCTAGTTATCTTTTTATTTTGATTTTTAACTTAAGTATAATATCAGAGGACAGGGTTTATATACTACCAATCCTTAGAAATATGCTAAAGCTTGCCAAATAGCCCACTATGTGGCCAATTTTCATGAATATTCCATTTATGCTTGAAAAGAAATCCTATTCTTCAGTTGGTGGATACAACACACCAACAGACCCATTAGACCTTGGATGTCAGTTGTGATGTTCAAATCCTGTATTCTTACAGGATTGCTGTTTTACTCATCAAATATATTTGAAGCATATTAAATCTCCTACCTTGTGTGTGAGTTTGTTTATGTGAGTTTTTTTTTCCTCTTTGTAGTTTTAACAGCTTTTTGCTTCCTATATTTTGAGGCCATGTCAGAAGTGAAACAAATCTTTTATCAACGTGTAGTAATACTCTTTAGTTCTAACGATGCCTATCGTCCTGACATTTCTGCTCATCTGATATTAATATAACTACACCAGCTTTCTTTTGGTTGGTATTTGCTTGCCATGTCTTTTCCCATCTGCTTTACTTTGAACTTTTTTTTTTTTCTGTTTTAGATACCATTCCTTAGAGTTCTATGGGTCAGTCCCAGCAGGAACCAGACAGCATAATTAAACTGGGATAATCTACAGAGGCTTCAATAAAGAGGCTATTTACAAAGGTGTGAGCAGAACAAAATAAAGCCACAACTTTGGATAGTGGAGTTCTCTGGGGCTAGTAACAGAATGTGTGTTAAGCCCTTAGGTGTACTATACTGTGGCAAAGGGAGGGCAGGGCTGTGACCCTGAGAGGGATGCTGGCTGCTGAGGGCAGCTGAAGGGCAAAAAAAAACAAAAACAAAAACAAAAACAAAAACCCACAAAACCTCATAAATAATTCCTTCCCTCCATTCTCCTGTGGTGTTTCCCCTCGGCTGAACTCAACATTAAGCCACAGGCAGAGTCTGTGATTAGGCCAGCCTCCTTATGCAGAGTAGGGTGGAGAAGAATAGAGAATGGAGCTGGTGGGCATGGGAAACACACTTGATGCAACAGCAAATATACTTTTTAAAAATCTAATATGATAATTTTTGTCTTCTAAAACAAAGTCATTGGTCTATTTACCTTCACTGAAACTATTGACAATTGGACTCATTTTGAACCACTTCTTTTGTGTGTTCTGCCATTGGCTTTTTTCTTTCTTTCTTTCTTTCTTTCTTTCTTTCTTTCTTTCTTTCTTTCTTTTCTTTTCTTTTCTTTTCTTTCTTTTTTTTTTTTTTTTAACTTTCTGTGCCTCTGAGGTCCCAGATTTATGCAGATGCAACTTCCCAGATCCAGCAAATACCCTAGGGCACAAGCCACCATTATTACTCCATTGGCCTCTCTGTCAACATTTCAATCAGCATTTAAAATTTTTTTCTGTGGGCAGGCAAGATACTCGGTGTATTGTTGGAGATAGAGTTCTATAACATCTTTTAACATTTCGGTTCTGTCTTTGATTTGGGGTAATTTGTCAGCAATTTAGAAAAACCATTTACCTTACACTAAAAAAAAAAAAAAAAAAATCCAAACATTATGGAGAAAATCAAATCCTAAACAAACTGGGAATGAAAAAAAAAAAGAATTATCAGAACTCTGGAGGAAAAATTTAAGATTATCTGTAAAGAATTAAAGGTCAAATAGCATACCAGAAAAAATATTTATAGGAACTATCTCATACCATGGTTATTACATCTGTGGTTTACCTGGAGTACTTTTTAGCTTAATAATGATAGTACTGAGACCTCTTGGGACAGAAACAAAAATGGCAATTTTCTGAAGAAAAAATATACTTTGTACACAAACATTTGAAAAGGTATTCATCCTCACTAGTAATTATCACAGTGCAAATTAAGGAAAGATATCATTTATTTCCTCTAGAGCTGGCCAGTGAGTATGCCTGGTGAGACTGTAAATTGGTTCAATTATTTTGAAAAGCAAATTAGTGATACCCATCAAAAAGTAAATATGCTTCCATCTCTAATTTGTCCCAGTGTCTTACTTCTGGTGAATGATCTCCAGAAAATAATTTTTTTAAGTTTTTTTAATCTATTTATTCATAGAGACACACAGAGAGAGAGGCAGAGACACAGGCAGAGGGAGAAGCAGGCATCATGCAGAGCCCGACATGGGACTTGATCCAGGGTCTCCAGGATCACGCCCTGGGCTGCAGCCGGCGTTAAACCGCTGCGCCACCAGGGCTGCCCTCCAGAAAATAATTTTAAATTTAGGAGAAGCTTTCTGCACGAAGCTGTCTATTTATAAGAGAAAAAAAGGAAAACAGCCTATATGTCCAACAATAGATGTATAGCTTAAATAAATTAAAGCATTTCTACTTGGTGAAGTTTTATTTATTTATTTAATGTGGCTTTTTTTAATACTTTATTTATTTATGAGAGACACAGAGAGAGAGAGGCAGAGACACAGGCAGAGGAAGAAGCACGCTCCATGCTGGGAGCCTGACATGGGACTCGATCCCAGGTCTCCAGGATTAGGCCCTGGGCCGAAGGCAGGCGCTAAACCGCTGAGCCACCCAGGCTGCCCGGTGAAGTTTTATTTAAAAAATACAAAATGCTGCTTACAAAGGATATATGACATTAAAAAGTGCTTGATATGCAAGTAACAAAAAAGAAATACAAAGTTAGGAATGCAGCACTCTCTGAACTCTGTAAAATGTCAGGAAAAAAAACAAGTAAAAATTATAGATATACTTTTGAATATGACATGTTGCTGAAAAAAGTAATAAAGTTAAGTGTTCAAAAACTAAATGCATTTATATATTTGATAGTAGATCTTGTTGCCAGAAGGTTGGGCAGCATAGACAGCATGAACCTCAAACTATGTCTTTTTTTTTTTTTTTAAGATTTTATTTATTTATTCATAAGAATACACAGAGAGGAGAGAGAGAGGCAGAGACACAGGCAGAAGGAGAAGCAGGCTCCATGCAGGGAGCCTGACTTGGGACTCGATCCTGGGTCTCCAGGATCATGCCCTGGGCCAAAGGCGGCGCTAAACCACTGAGCCACCCCAGCTGCCCTCAAGCTAAGTCTTTGTACTAAGTGCTGACGCCATCTGGAGGAATCTGAAAAAGGGGTTTCAGGAGGCCTCTTTCTCTCCTCACAATACTTCATTTTTCATTTTCAGCACATTTAGAATTTTATTTGCAACTGTGAAATATTAAATAAAACTCTCATCTTTGTGTTATGTTCACTATCAGGAGACACAGAACCAAGTGGCCAATGCCATGATCCATAACCACACACAGCAGCGGTTGGGTTGTACTGTCACCTACATAAGTGGGAATCTATACTTTTTTGCTTAAACTAGGAGACCTGGGGAATGATGCCGCTTGCTCTTTGCAGTCCCTTGGACAAAAGGAAAGAAAGCAAAAAGACCAGCTGGAACACTGAGCCCTAGTGAAGCAAAAGGGGTTAGAAGTGAGACTTTTGGAGAGTGGTGCATATGCTGACTGTTTGGAAACCTTACTGAGCTCTTTGGTCCCATTTCAAGAGAAGCAGGAGTGATACTCTAATTGCACTTTCCAGAAATGAGAGAGTTCAGTCACAAACTTGAAAGCTGGCACAGAAGGCACGTGATTTCAATCTTACTTCCTTTCTAGCCGCCAGTGCAAGATAGATTGAGCCATTGATCACAGATTGCAAAATTTCAACTCATCTTGCAAACGGAGATGAGCTCAAAACAGATGTCAATTAAAGAGGAGTCATTAAATAACAATAAAATGAGAACAGCTCTGCTCTCAGGAAAAAAGCAATGCATGAAAGAGCTAACTGAAAGGAAATTAAAAAAAAAACCATGGAACTTTTTATGATTAAAAAAAAAAAGGAAAAAAACAGTCACACAAAAGAGACTAATTTCTTCCACTTTTAACCGATTATTAAATGTTTCACTGAATGTGCACAGACAAAAACAGAGTTGATTAAAATTATATGAGCTCTTGATTTAAACAAGATTCATGGATGCACGCACATTCACTCAACAAATAGTCGTTGACTGTGCTCAGCACTCGGGCTGGGGCGGGAGGAGACAAAAGCCCTAGTGCGGCACTTCCAAAGGCAAACTTTGCCCAATCACACTTGACCCGTTCTAAATTGATCCTCTCTCCCTCTCCAATATTTCCTACAGATTATTGAAACTCATGTTTGATCTGCCACCTGAATATGTATGTGCTTTAGCCTAGGTTCCCTAGAAAATGGGAGGCCAAGCCTATGGGGCTGAGGCTTTATGGGGAGGCATAATCCCAGGGCAACAAGAGTGAGGCTGAAAGGTCTTTGGCAGGGAAGGGGGGTGGGGACACCAAGCTGGCTCCAGCTTCACAACAAAACAGCAGGGCACTTGGCCAGGGGAAGAGCTGATCTCCTGTCTCTCATTGCGCATTTCCTGGTCTATCACCTGTCCCCTCCAGGCAGCCAGATACTGGGGAGCCCAGATGCCACACCTCCTCTAGAAGTGGAAAGAAAAGTCACAGCTTCCCCATGTCTTGCTGGGTGGGATGGACCTGACTCCCTAGGACCATTGCAGCTTCTACCTGTGTGCAAATACCTGTGCACTAGCCTAACCTTCACCTGGGCTAGGACGCAGGTGTTCATGCAATGAGGAGATAAACTGGGGGCCAGACCTCTCCACTGCACAGAGGGGCTGATGGAGCCAATCTGGAGAGACACGTAAGAGGTCCAGTGTGCCATTTATGGAGTAAAATACAATCATTACATGTGCTTGGAGGTAGAAGGCACAAACTATCATGAGCAATATTTGAAAAGAATCTTTTCCCCTAGGCTTTCTCTGGTCTTCCATTCAAGTGAGCATAGCACCTTTGTAAGACACTGTATAATGGTAAAAGGCAGACTTGTAGAATTGGGTGCACATGACACACACTTACCACCGAGAAATATGTGTTGGTGATCTTAATATTTCAGGCACTATGGTCAAACACTGATCAAAACTTTTTAAAAATCCTCATGAGGTATTTGTTTCATATAAAATTTTCCTACATTTGAATCTCAACCAGGCCCATGAAATAATACTACTATAATATTAATAAGTACTCTTATTCCTATCACACATATGCAGTAATGGAGACCGAGAGAGGTTCCGTGACCAAGCCAGCAAGTGGCCCTCTTGGAACTCAGACCACACACCTGCCAGACCCTCTGTTCTGGGCTCACTCCAAAACAGGTCCCAACACCCGAATCCTGTGCCCCGACTCCAAATTATGTGGCAGCCTGGCCTTCCTCACACTGCCCACCTGGTCATAGTCAAGTCAACTGGACTGTGGATGGGGTCTGATATTCATAGCTTGTCTGTAACCCTATAGCTTATTCTGCAGGTTTTGGCAAATGCACTTAAATTCTTCCTGGACTTCTTTGATCTCACCCTGGCTTCAACTTTCACGTTTGTGCTAAGGAGAGAGGCAGAGATGGGATTCCACAGACGTGAGCAGGTGGACTTGGGTGTACTGGGCTGAGCTCCAAAGAAAGCCAAGATGTGTGAGAACTCTTAAATGGCTCGGGCCCTGGGGACGCACCACACACACACACAAAGGCCACTGAAAAGCCAATCAGTTTGTGGGGTAGTATCTCCTCACAGCAGTTTCGAAACCAAGCTGTTGGTTAGCAAGTTTTGGTTTCTTTTGTTGGGAAAAAAAAGCATTGCTTAAGAAGAAGAAAGAAGAGAAATGTACCTGCTGAGTTCAAGACTTGAAAGAGTTTCTCATTGGGTCTGTTGACTAAAGGGTGATCCAGGGTGCCCTCAGCACAGCAAGCCTGGATTCTGTTGTTTCCAAATTCCTGGGTTCTCCAGAAAAGCAGAGCCAGCTTAATCTCCCTCAAAGGCACTGAGACAGGTCTCTGCCAGTTACCTCTGGGCTGGAACTTACCCAGAGGGCAAAAAGACCATTTCCTAAAGCTGTGGTTAGAGCCTATGCTTGTAGCAAGTGAGGGCAGCCTCAGGGACCTGAGTTTCCAGAACAACCCACCATATGCCAGGTTGTGCTAGAAAAGTTTGCTCCCATCAGGGTGCTCAGAACATGCTAGGAGAGAATTATTACTCCCAAGGTCCCCCAGACAGTAGCTGGTAGAGCCAGTACTGGGTTCCAGGCCTTCCTACTTCCACATTCATTTTCTTTTCACCAAATCACACTGTGATCCCAGTACAGAATACCACGGATGCTCTGGTATTTGTTCTGCAATCCCTAGAACTTCTACTTGTTGGCTTGCTATCACTATATTTACTTTTCTGTGTTTTCATTTATGTTTTCTTCAATTACGACAAAGACAATCTTTTGTTCACTGATTATTTATATTTTTTTCTTTATGAACTGTCTTTTTGGGCTCCTTTGCTGATTTTTCTCCCGGGGTGCTTTGTGTATTTCTTGGTGATTTGTAAGCACTCTTTATATATAAAGGCTATGATAGTATAAAGCTTTGTTTGCCATCATCTAGCTATAGTGGTCAAGATGCTAGAGATAAAGAAGGTATCTGCCTGTGTATTGTAATTTTTTTTATGCCAAATATTGTTTTTAACTTCCTGTCTTGCAAGGAGGACTGTTTAGCACATTGAAAAATCAAATGATAACTGTTTGCTGATCAGGAATATTTAGGCTGAAAAATAATTTGACTTGTTAAGTAAGCAGTTAAACCAATGGCAATTAGACCTTCACTCTTCTGAATGGGCCTTGAGAAGAAATAAACCAATAAAATAAGAGCCCCTGGTTGTGATGTCTAGTCCTGAGGGAGGGACCAAGGCTCTACTCAGAGATGGGCTGGCTCTGTTAGGATAATGAGGAGGTGGAGGTTGGGGAACAGAGCACATTACAAGATCTGAGCCTTGGCCATGCATTGAATGCATTCCTCTTAAAGGATACCCATCTCAAAAAATAGTCCTTTACCTATATGATTCCCAATAAGCAGTGGTGTGCTAGGGCCACTTTGCATCGATTTACTGATTGTTAACATTTTCAGGAATTTGTGAACTGATTGATAAACATAGCCATTATTAAAAATTAAATAATATAAACATAATTAATAAATTATATTGAAAACAAAGGTAACAAATAATCAAAAATCATCACTTTCTAATCATTTTACTGTATTTTGACATAATCCATGCTTTGGGGGTTATTTATATCTATCCTATCTATAGAGTAGAAATACTATCAGTGGCTACTGTGTACTCTTCTCAACTCTACTTTCAGTGACATCTCATTGGTGGTTTGAAATCAGCTGTGGTGGGAGCATTTACACACGGAAATTGATAAACACTACAAAAAAGGGCTTGATTTGCTGTTGATTTTTTTGATTTGAGAAAGTGATGGAGGAGGAAATATTCATAATGCAGGTTAAACTTAAAAGTGAATTATATCTGTAGCCATTATATCAGCAACAGCATTAAAAAACTGAGGGAATACATTCTTCTAGTGTTTGAAAACCATCATCCAATTCAGCAATGAGGTTGCCCATATCACTGACAAATAAGTTCCAACTTGTATTTATGCCAAAGGACAGTTGTTCATCAACTGCAACCACAGATCGACTATAGATATTAGAGTCTGGCAAAAATCAATGAACGGGTTCTCTTAGAATCAATGGACTATATGCAATTTACAATGTGAACAGTGTAGTTTCTTATTATTTGCAAACTGTGCTACACATACTTTGTATCAGTAAAATTTATAATATTGCATACACACATAAATAATTTTATATACATTTCTACATACACACTTGCCCCCTGGAGTGCTAGTTGTTAAGTATTTACTAGGACAGTGGGGGGTCCATGGGTGGGTAAATGGGGACAGGATGAGAGGCCTCAAATAACACCCAAATAAGCAGGCCTCTTAATTACAAGGTAACAGAGTACTCCATTCAAAGGCAATTTGTAAATAGGCTAGAGCACAGAGCAACAAACTAGGGCCCACCACCCACCACCTGATTTTGTATAGTTATGTTAAAACACAGCATATGCATACATTTACTTATTTTCTATGGCTGTTTTCATATTGTAATGGCAGTGCTGAGGAGCTGTCACAGAGACCTGAAAAGTCTAATACATTTATTATCTGGCCCTTTATAGAAAAAGAAAAAAAAGCAAAAAAAAACAAAAAACAAAACAGCATCAGACTTTTTTTAAAGCATCAGACTTGAGTGAAGTGAAAAAGACCACTTGTGGATCACTCTGAGTTCATCCAAAATATTTTATAAATATTTTTCGAATTTTAATTTTATGGCATTTTTTTTGCCAAGTAGAAGTTTCTAATTTTATGCGTATTAATCTACCAAAATAATGCTCTCTCCAAATGGTTAGCCAGTTGTTGAGAGCTTTTATTCAATACCTCATTCTTCGCCACCAATTTGAAATGCTACACTTAGTGTATCTCTACTTATGGACTCTCTCTTTTCTGTTCCCCCTGACTTACCTCTCTATACCAGCAGCAGGGGCATACTGTTTTAATTATTTTAGTTTAAAAATACAGTTGAGCTTTGAATAACACAGGTGTGAACTGCACAGATCACTTACACATAGATTTTTTTCGATACAAACAGTACAGTACTGTAAAAGTATTTTCTCTTCCTTATGATACTCTTAATGACATTTTCTTTTCTTGAACATACTTTACTGTAAGAATATAGTATATAAAACATATACTAGTATGTGTTAATTGTTTATATTGTCCGTAGGGCTTATGGTCAACAGTAGGCTATTAGTAGTTAAGTTTTGGGGGAGTCAGAAATTTGGGGGTTATTATTTTTTTTAAAAGATTTTATTTATTTATTCATGAGAGACACAGAGAGGCCAAGACATAGGCAGAGGGAGAAGCAGGCTTCCTGCGTGGAGCTGGATGTGGGACTCATTCCCGGGACTCCTGGACTCCGGGATCACGTCCTGAGCCAAAGGCAGATGCTCAACCAGTGAGCTACCCAGGAGTCCCTGGTTTTATTTTTTTTTAAGATTTTACTTATTTTGCTTGCTTAGGCAGCACATATACTAAAGATTTATTTATTTAGGGACGCCTGGGTGGCTCAAAGGTTGAGTGTGTCTACCTTCGGCTCAGGTCATGATCCTGGGGTCCCAGGGATCGAGTCCCACATCGGGCTCCCCACAAGGAGCCTGCTTCTCCCTCTATGTCTCTGCCTCTCTGTGTGTCTCTCATTAATAAATAAATAAAATCTTTTAAAAATTATTTATTTATTTATTTATTTATTTATTTATTTATTTGAGAGAGAAAGAGAGAGAATGCAGGGGGAGGGGGGCAAAGAGAGAGGGAGAGGATCTTAAGCAGCCTCCACACTCAGCGCAGAGCCCCATGTGGGGCTTAATCTCATGACCCTGAGATCATGAACTGAACCAAAACCAAGGGTCAGATGCTTAATCAATGGAGCTACCCAGGCCCTGGGAGGCAGAAGTTATATGTGGATTTTTGACTGTGTGGTGGGATGGCATCCCTAACCCCTGTGTTGTTCAAGGGTCAACTGTATGTTTGAATACCTGCATTTAAGTTTTTGGAAGTTCTCTCACTATTCTCTGTGTTTACTCTTACAGATAAGCTTTATAATCATTTAGTTAGGTTCTTCCTACCCCCTTAGTTTCATGGTAATATTGATTGAGGTTGTCTTCAAATGGTAGACTCATGAACAACGGCCACCTCAGTGATATTAAAGCCTGAAATACAATACAGAGGAAAACCCTTTAAACATCAATAACCATCTCTTCTAAGTGCCTGTTGTATTTCAAGTCCTCTGGTAGGTCAAAAAAATAAAGATTTGGGCTCTCTCAACTCTCCGTCCAGGTGAAGCAACCTCTCAAGAGAAACACTTTCTAAAAGTCATGACCATAGTACAGAGCAGATGTTCCTAGTACAAGACACCTGTTAGACTTCAATATTTGATTGATCTTTATAATTATGACACTTAAAATAAAATAAAATAAAATAAACAAAAATATCCTAACGCCAGATATAGGAAAACCACAGAGCTAAAAAGAGAAACATCAACTAAAGGCTGCCTGTGGTCAGAAGAGGCACAGTGAGTCCAGGCTCTGCCCTTAGGTGCGTGAGCTTGGTCAGGATCCTAGGTGGAGCTTGGAATTAGCTTCCTCTCCCACAAAATGAGGATTAAAACACTCAACAATAAGATTGCCACGAGGAGTCATGTTAATAATATAACACCAAACACTTGGCACGGACTTGTAAATCAAATCCCTCCAACAGCCCGATGCAGAAGAGGGACCGAGGCTCAGAGAATGGTAATGGCCTGTCCAGGGGCCACTGCTGGCAAGTGGCAGAATGTGGATCTGATGAGCAGGGTGGCTCCAGAGCTCAACCTCTGGTAAGCTGGGTTCTTTAAAAACAAGCAAACACACACACACTCATACATATATACGTACCTACCTATACCCACACCCCACAGACATAGTACATATATACACTCATGCATATATACATACCCACATAGTACATACATTCATGCAAACGTACATACTTCCGTGCACATATATATACAGATACATACATACTCCCATGCACACATATATACACACATGATCCCACTCTAATCCATGTACACACACACACACACAGTTTGGTGCCTTGCCTTATTCCTATACAGATTTAAGGATAAAGAAAGTCCAAATAACCTAGTTCAAAGAAACTAGCTCTTCCATGGCATACTGAACCTTTCTGTTCCTCACACGTATATGGGGAATTATATTTGCTCCCAGGCAACTTCATTGTTGTTAATTTATTTAACCATGCAATCTAAATCTCTAGGACAGCCTTTATTTTGACCTCTTGGGAAGAAATGTCCCCCATGTGAATTTTTTTTTTCAATTTCATGATGGAAATTTTCAAGTGAAGACAACATAGAGAAAACAATACAATGGGTTCCCATGTTCCCATCACACAGTACCAATAATCATCAATGTTCTGCCTATTTTCCCCTGTTTACTCCTTCCTTGCTCCTCCACCTCATGTCCCCCGAAGTATTTATTTTTTATTTTTTAAATTTTTTTAGGTAAGCTCTACCCTCAACATGGGGCTTTGACTCCAAGATCAAGTTGCATGCTCTACTGATTAATCCAGCCAGGAGCCTCTCTCCTTAAGTTTTTTAAAGTAAGTCCTAGATCTCATTAATACTTCACTCGTAACTACTGTTGTATGTATCACTATCAATAAGAACTTCTTTTCCATAAACCTTAATTCCTTATCATCATCTAGGACTGTTTAAGATGCCCTACTTCTTTTTTTTTTTTTTTTTTTTTTTTTAAAGATTTTATTTATTTATTCATGATAGTCACAGAGAGAGAGAGAGGCAGAGAGACACAGGCAGAGGGAGAAGCAGGCTCCATGCACCGGGAGCCCGACGTGGGATTCGATCCCGGGTCTCCAGGATCGCGCCCTGGGCCAAAGGCAGGCGCTAAACCGCTGCGCCACCCAGGGATCCCTAAGATGCCCTACTTCTATACTGACTTTTATCAATGAGATCAGATGACATCAGTACCTGATGGAGAATACCTAAGCACTGACTATCAGCCCATTCCTCTCTTTGATAAATGTTACTGCTCCCCCTAGATCAGTGGGAATTTGGAAATGCTGGTGAGATCAAGAAAAACCTGCCCCATGTGGTCTGCTGCTCTTTTGGAATCAGAGGCAAAACTAGAGGAAAAAAAAAAAAGAAATTTCAATCAAGAAGAAAAAGTGAATTCTCTGCATTCAAGAGAAATGACATAGAAGTTTTAAAAGTGCCATCAATTGTCTCAGACAGTCTATTTATTACTATGTGAATACCAAGTATGTGAAACGAACCCATTGGAGTCCTAGAATAAGATACATGGTGTCGATGACAGAAGATTGGGAAGCCTGCTTGAGGATATTTTCTGTTTAAAGTTGATGTCTCACAGCTCCCCTCAGAGGGGAAGATGGTGGAGGTGCCCAAGAGCTTCAGGCAGGCTCATGGTCATGAAGGAAGTGTGATCTGGGTACAGAAGACACACCATAGCCCTGACGGAGCTCTCTGTGCCCAGCACCAAACTGAACCCTCAGGCGCAGAATGGGGTGCAGAGATGAAGAATGAAGAAGCATGCTTCCACTTGCACCTGCCCAGCAGATCTGGTATGTGGCCCACATGCAGTCTAAGTAAGTGCATGCTGAGTGAATGGGAGAAGAATGGAGCAAAGATATCCTGGATGCTGCCCAAGGCCAAACTCGCTTCCAGCCAAACAGGAGAGGACCCATTTTGCCACATGCATCAGGGTGCTTGCAGGAGCCCCAGGGGGCTAGGCAGGAAGGCTGGTTGGAGTGGTGCAGGTGCATACACTTTGCCTTGTGCCGGGCAGGTGACCACCAATGTGGGCTCTGAGGTGAGGGCAGGATGGGGAAGGGGGGTGGTGGGGGAGTGATCCTAAGTTTCTTGGCCTGGGTCAGCACCTTCTACCCAAATCCTTAGCCAAGTGTGCTCATCCTCATCTTATGGGAGAAAAGGCACAGCACCAAGGCAAGGTATCATTCTGGACTGAATCCTTATATTCCCTCAAGGTCATATTTTTTTTTTTTTAAAGATTTTATTTATTTATTGGGCAGCCTGGGTGGCTCAGTGGTTTAGCGCCACCTTCAGCCCAGGGCATGATCCTGGAGACCCTGGATCGAGTCCCACGTCAGGCTCCCTGCATGGAGCCTGCTTCTTCTGCCTGTGTCTCTGCCTTTCTCTCTCCTGTGTGTGTCTCATGAATAAAAAAACTCTTTAAAAAAATATTTTTTAAAAAATTTATTTGAGAGAGTGTGTGTGTGAGTGGGGGCAGGAGCAGAGAGAGAGGAAGAAGCAGACTCCCCCCTGAGCAGGGAGCCCGATGCTGGGGCTGAATCCCAGGGCCCCAAGACCAAGACCTGAGTTGAAGGCAGATGCTTAACCAACTGAGCAGCCCAGGCACCACCCCCTGCCCCCAAATTCATATGTTGAAACCTGCCCCCATTGTGATGGTATTAGGTAGTGGGCCTTAGGAAGGTGATTAGGTCAGGAGGGTAGAGCCCTTGTGAATGGGGTTAGTGTCCTACTAAAAATGGCTCAAAAAGCTCACTTGCCAACCTTCTGCCATGCGAAGAGACAAGGACAAGGTGGACACCTGTAACGCATAAGAAAGCCCTCCTGGAAAATAAATAAATAAATAAATAAATAAATAAATAAATAAATAAATAAATAAATAAAAGAAAGCCCTCCTGGGAACCCGCCCACTCTGACAGCCTGATCTCGAACTTCTCAGAACTCTGAGAAATGAACTTATGCTATTGATATGCTACCTCATCAGTAGTACTTTGGTATAGCAGCTGGAATGGACTAAGACATCAGAGATTTGGGAAAAGTGGAGGCAGGAGGATCTGATGGATCCCAGGCCTATTTCAAACAAGATACAGGGGAATGAGGCAGATAGGGGTTCCAGACAACTGACACTTCCTGCATTCAGAAAGACCCAAACTTAAAATTTTGAGCATTCTAGGTGGAAAACTTCTATTTATTTATTTTAAACATTTTATTTTTACTTATTTTGTTTTATTTATTTACTTGACAGAGAGAGAGAGAGAGAATAAGCAGAGGGAGCAGCAGGCAGAGGGAGAGACAGGCCCTGAGCAGAGAGCCCAAAGCGAGGCTCAATCCTAGGATGCTGGGATCATGACCTAGGCTGAAGGCAGATGCTTAATGACTACGCTGCCCAGGGGCCCTAGGTGGAAACCTTCTAAAATGTATCCCCAGAAGATGTTCTGCAAGGTGGGACCTTTGCTCTGGTCACAATGTCACCAGCAACCTGGCCCAGAGGTGGTCTGTGGGGCACTGGACTCGCACACCAGTCCTGCATGCCAGGCTCCCTGTGGAGCCCATGTTCCCAACCCCTGGGCCTGCAGCTGCTTCCCTGGTGAAAAGTGAGGTCCCAGGGCACCCGGATCCGAACTCAGGTGAGTGGAATAGAGGTGTGCTGAATGCAAGAATGAACGAGAAGCCTCTGGTAAACACAATGCAGCTATGAATCAGGATGTGCACTCCTTTCCATTCCTTGCTTTCTCCCAGAGAAGGAGAGTGATCCTGGGAGCAGACACACCCCTCCCTTGGCCCAGGAACTGAAGAGGAACATGCATGACTCATTTGCTACTTGGTTTTCAAAAACTAGTTTTAAAACAAATTACATCAATCAGGTTCAATCTGACAGGAGGTGAGTATTGTCTGAGCTAGCATACTCAGGAGACTTGGTTACTTAATAAACCCTGGTCTTTTTTTTTTTTTTTTTTTTGCTTTTGATAAATTTATTTTTTTTAATTTATTTTTTATTGGTGTTCAATTTACTAACATACAGAATAACCCCCAGTGCCCGTCACCCATTCACTCCCACCCCCGCCCTTCTCCCCTTCCACCACCCCTAGTTCGTTTCCCAGAGTTAGCAGTCTTTACGTTCTGTCTCCCTTTCTGATATTTCCCACACATTTCTTCTCCCTTCCCTTATATTCCCTTTCACTATTATTTATATTCCCCAAATGAATGAGAACATATAATGTTTGTCCTTCTCCGACTGACTTACTTCACTCAGCATAATACCCTCCAGTTCCATCCACGTTGAAGCAAATGGTGGGTATTTGTCATTTCTAATAGCTGAGTAATATTCCATTGTATACATAGACCACATCTTCTTTATCCATTCATCTTTCGATGGACACCGAGGCTCCTTCCACAGTTTGGCTATTGTGGACATTGCTGCTATAAACATTGGGGTGCAGGTGTCCCGGCGTTTCATTGCATCTGTATCTTTGGGGTAAATCCCCAACAGTGCAATTGCTGGGTCATAGGGCAGGTATATTTTTAACTGTTTGAGGAACCTCCACACAGTTTTCCAGAGTGGCTGTACCAGTTCACATTCCCACCAACAGTGTAAGAGGGTTCCCTTTTCTCCGCATCCTCTCCAACATTTGTTGTTTCCTGCCTTGTTAATTTGCCCCATTCTCACTGGTGTGAGGTGGTATCTCATTGTGGTTTGGATTTGTATTTCCCTGATGGCAAGTGATGCAGAGCATTTTCTCATGTGCATGTTGGCCATGTCTATGTCTTCCTCTGTGAGATTTCTGTTCATGTCTTTTGCCCATTTCATGATTGGATTGTTTGTTTCTTTTGGTGTTGAGTTTAATAAGTTCTTTATAGATCTTGGAAACTAGCCCTTTATCTGATACGTCATTTGCAAATATCTTCTCCCATTCTGTAGGTTGTCTTTGAGTTTTGTTGACTGTATCCTTTGCTGTGCAAAAGCTTCTTATCTTGATGAAGCCCCAATAGTTCATTTTTGCTTTTGTTTCTTTTGCCTTCGTGGATGTATCTTGCAAGAAGTTACTGTGGCCAAGTTCAAAAAGGGTGTTGCCTGTGTTCTCCTCTAGGATTTTGATGGAATCTTGTCTCACATTTAGATCTTTCATCCATTTTGAGTTTATCTTTGTGTATGGTGAAAGAGAGTGGTCTAGTTTCATTCTTCTGCATGTGGATGTCCATTTTCCCAGCACCATTTATTGAAGAGACTGTCTTTCTTCCAATGGATAGTCTTTCCTCCTTTATCGAATATTAGTAGACCATAAAGTTCAGGGTCCACTTCTGGGTTCTCTATTCTGTTCCACTGATCTATGTGTCTGTTTTTGTGCCAGTACCACACTGTCTTGATGACCACAGCTTTGTAGTACAACCTGAAATCTGGCATTGTGATGCCCCCAGATATGGTTTTCTTTTTTAAAATTCCCCTGGCTATTCAGGGTCTTTTCTGATTCCACACAAATCTTAAAATAATTTGTTCTAACTCTCTGAAGAAAGTCCATGGTATTTTGATAGGGATTGCATTAAATGTGTATATTGCCCTGGAACCCTGGTCTTAACTGAGATTTTCAAGTACTATTCCATAGCATGCCATTGGAGCTGAGTTGATTTGTTAGGGTTTTGTTTTCTTGTTTTTTTTTTTTTTTTTTTTTTTTTTTTTAAGTTATTAAGTCAGTTGCAGATATGTGAAGGATATTGAAGTGAACAATGCAGGAACCAGCACCTCACTCCCAAAACGGGATGTCAGAGGCACTGTAGAGAAATGAGATAGGTGCTGCTCTTTCTAACCAGGCTGTCTCTTTGTGTTTGCTGCATTATTCTTGCCATGAGGCTGGCAGTGACCTGGTACCAAGGAGCCACCCAGACCCAATAAGCGGGGAGGGAAAGACATGTGCTTTGGGATCAATCTTCCCCGGGGTACCAACAGTGACAGACAGCTCCCAAGTCCGCATTTCACCTGGGCCCTGGAAAGCTGGAGTTGGTGAGAAACTTTGGTCAACTGGTGTCACTTTCTGTAGCTGAGGTCCCCATATGAACATGTCAGTGTTGAGGACAGCCCTGCTTTGAAAGGCAGAAAGGCTAAAAGATCATTCTTGCTTTTTTTTTTACCCGCCCCCCTCACTCTGGAGAGATACTGTTGGAAGCAAGACCAAGGCCACCATTTGCAAAGGGAGGAGGTGCTAATGCCTGGATGTGCCGAGCATGTAGCCCAGAGAGAGGCATCCATCCTCCTTGTGCACAGAAAACAGGGCTTGCAGTATGGTCTCAGTGGCAGGACCATTTGCCTGCTTGTTCCTGCAAAGGGCAGCTCAGGAGCAGCACCCCGCCAGTGTAAAGTGGGTGTGCATGCAACGTTGCAGGAACAGCTGCAGAAAAGTGCACTCTGTGACAGTGTGTCCTGATCCCCTCTATTCCAATAAGCCACAGAAGAGCAGAGCTAAAAGAGCCTATTCTGGTCCTGTCCCACCCAGCCAAAAGATCTATGTTCTAATCATGCCCAAAGATGGACACTGGCCTGTTCTGGGACTTAATGCAGGGCCACCCTCGGGAGGTATCCCCTGCATTGCTTAGCCGGCATCCCTTGTAGTACACAGAACGTCTGGTATTGTGATGATCACAAAACGTTCCAATTGTCCTCACTCATTCACCAAATGACCACTGTGATCTGTGATGAGCCCCACAGCAGGAGGTACTGGGAACATGGCAGGAGCCAGAAGACAAGGGCCAGACAGAGATTAGCATGGAAAATGAAGTCAGAGCTGGTGAGTGCCATGTGGGCAGGAGGCGGTGGGAAGGCTTGGGGAGGTGTGTGGCATGTAGTTCTGTGCTGGGTACCACAGCAACCCTCAAGTGCAGTACCTGTACTTGTGAGAATCATCATGACATAAACAGATCTCCTCCCAGTGCCCACCCCTGGAAGACCCCTGGGTATCCCCGTTTGCCCCCCCGGGAGAGCTTATCCACACTGTGGCTTTCATTACCAGAGCTACTTGCTGACAACACTTAAACACTTGCATTTCCAGACCTCTGCCCTGATGTCCACGTATATACATCAGACAGACAAGTTGTGCTGCGTGAACACACAGCTCCACAGCTGCGTCCACAGTACTGGCCTCCTGGGCAAGCAGAGATGCCGATGGGTGCTGGGACTCTGCCTTGTGCCTGTGGGGCAAGGAAGGCTTGAGGATGGAGGTGGCATGAGATGTTGATCCTTACCTGTTACCAGCAGGCCAGTGCACTTTGGGGCTTTAAAAACGAATACAGGAGTTTCTGCTCTTAAAATATATGAATTTCAAGTGACTTAAAATTTTGCATTTTTGTATTTTTATTTATTTGAGAGAAAGAGAGAAAGAAAAAATGAGCGGGAGCAGGGGAGGGAGAAGAAGATGCCCTGCTGAGCAGGGAGCCCGACCTGGGGCTAAATCCCAGGACCCCGGGAACATGACCTGAGCTGAAGGCAGACACTTAACTGACTGAGCCACCCAGGCACCTCAGCATTTTTGTATTTTTAGGTTTTGTTATAGTAATGTCTTTTCAAAATAGTTACTTATTATCCTCAAGGCTGAAAGTTATTCTTTTTTTAAGAGAATCTCTTTTTTTTTAATTTTTATTTATTTATGATAGTCACACAGAGAGAGAGAGAGAGGCAGAGACATAGGCAGAGGGAGAAGCAGGCTCCATGCACTGGGAGCCCGACGTGGGATTTGATCCCGGGTCTCCAGGATCGCGCCCTGGGCCAGAGGCAGGCGCCAAACTGCTGTGCCACCCAGGGATCCCTGAAAGTTATTTTTTTAAAGGGGGGACCGGGGGAACCTTATAGATGACTTGATCATTTAAAGTCAGTTTTCTTTTCTTTTTTTTTTTTTTTTTTTTTTTAAAGTCAGTTTTCTACATAAGGCAAGTCAATGCTCTTCTCTTCGGTTCAATACAAACAAACAAAAACCTCCCAAAACTGTGCTTCATGAAAATTCAGAAAAGGACCAGGGCAGAGGAAGATTCTAGAGTGATCAAGAAGCAAGCCCCTGGGAACAACAGAAGTGAAAGCAAACCTCAGGGAAATGTCTCCAAAGAGAAGCAAGACTGGAGAGTCATCCCTGTCCTTTACTATGAGTCCAAATCTAACTGAGAGATACGAAGATGTCAGAGATCGCTGTCAGTGACTACAGCAGAAGACATAAAGATTATTCTTGTTCTCTCTCCTGGTGTAGCTCCACCACTTCCGTCGGTGTCTAGCCCAAAGTAGGAATTCAATAATAGTCAGTTCAAGAGATGGTTATGAACCAAAAGGAGAGTCATGAAAGGCTACCTTCCCCGAGTAAAAAATAATCTAAAAGCAAAATTAAGGAAACCATTCCATTTACAATAGTGTCAGAAAGAGCAAAATACTCAAAAACAAATTCACCAAGGAAGTAAGAGACATGTGGAATGAAAACCATAAAACAATGTTGAAAGAAATGAAATAGGATGGAAATAAACAGAAAGGCATTCTCATCCATGGATTATAAACTCAATATTGTTAAGATGAAAATATTCCCCAAATTGAACTAGATTCAGTGACATCTCTACCAAAATTCCAACTACCTTTTTTTCCCCCAGAAATAGACAAGATGGGGGATCCCTGGTGGCTCAGTGGTTTAGTGCCACCTTCGGCCCAGGGTGTGATTCTGGGGTCCCAGGATCCAGTCCTGTGTCGGGCTCCCTGCATGGAGCCTGCTTCTCCCTTTGCCTGTATCTCTGCCTCTCTCTCTGTTTCTCATGAATGAATGAATGAATGAATGAATGAATGAATGAATAAATAAATAAATAAATCGACAAGATGATCCTATCATTCATATGGAATTGCAAGGGCCCCAGAAGAGCCCAAACAATCTTGAAACAGAAGAACAAAGCTGGAGAATTCATAGTTCCCAATTTTGCAACTTACTACAAAAGCTATGGTCATCAAAACAGTGTGGTACTGGCATAGGCATAGGCAGTGGTGAACAGACCAGTGGAATAGACCAAAGAGTCCAGAAATAAATTCATACATCTATGGCCAATAAATTTTCAACAAGGGTGCCAAAGTCATCCAATGGAGGACACAACAGGGCATTTTTTTGTTTTGTTTTGTTTTTTTCATTTTTTTAATAAATGGTGCTGGGACAACTGAATAGCCATATGCAGAAGAATGAATCTGTACTTTTACTTATACTATACAGAAAATTAATTCAAAATAGATCAAAGTAAGAGTTAAATGTAAGAGTTAAAACTACAAAACTCTCAGAAGAATACAGATTTTAATCTTGACCTTAGATCAGGTGATAGTTTCTCAAATATGACACTAAAAGTGCAAGCTATAAAAGAAAAAATAAACTGAATTTCATCAACATGGAAAACTTTAGTGCACCAAAGGGCACAATCAATAAAGTAAAAGAACGGCCCATAGAATGGGAGAGAAAATTTACAAATCAGATATCTGGCCCAGATCAAGTATCCAGAATATATATACACACACACACACACACACACACACACACACACATATATATATTTATTTATTTATTTATTTTTAAAGATTTTATTTATTTATTCATGAGAGACAGAGAGAGAGAGAGAGAGCAAGGCAGAGGCACAGGCAGAGGGAGAAGCAGGCTCTATTCAGGGAACCCGACGTGGGACTCGATTCTGGGTCTCCAGGATCATGCCCTGGACTGAAGGCAGGTGCTAAATCGCTGCGCCACCGGGGCTGCCCCAGTATCCAGAATATTTAAAGAACATTTACAACCCAGTAATAAAAGACAAACAACCCAGTTTTTAAAATGGGCAAAAGGGCCAAATAGACATTTCTCCAAAGAAGATGTAAAAGTGTCCAATAAGCCCATGAAAAGATGCTCAACATTATTAGTCATTAGGGAAATTAGTGCAAATCAGAGTCCAGAGTGCTAACCATTACACCATGGAACCGCCAAATTAGTGCAAATCAAAACCACAGTGAGATATACTTCACACCCACTGGGATGGCTATACTGAGAAGAAAATGAAAATAATAAAACAAGTGTTGATGATGACGGGAAGGAATTAAATCTTCATATTGTGCTGGTAGGAAGGTAAAATGGTACAGCCACTGTGAACACCAGTTTGATGGCTCCTCAACCAGTCACATAGCATTACCATACAACCAAGAGAACTGGAAACATACACCCACAGAAAAACATGGATGCTCAAAGCAGTGTGATTCAAAACAGCCATTAAGTAGAAACAACCCAACTGTCCATCAACTCATGGAGGGATGAACAAAATGTTCTAGATAATCAAATCTGTACAATTAAATCATGTTAATGGTGAAAGGGAATGAAGTATGGATACCTATTACAACATGGATGAACCTTGGAAACAGCATGCTAACTGGAAGAAGCCAATCGTGAAGGGTGACATGTTGTATGATTCCATTTGCATGAAATGTCCAGAAGAGGCAAATCCACAGAGACAGAAAACAGATTAGAGGTTGCTGGGAGCTGGGAGAATGGGGAGTGTCTCTACTCAATGGGAATGATGACAAAGTTCTGAAATTGGGTAAGTGGGGATTGTTGCACAACACTGTGAATGTACTGAAAGCCACTTAGTTACATACTTGAAAAGGATTAATGGCGAATTGTATCTCCATTGAAAACAATTAAAAAAAAAAGAATTATCAGAGACACTACAGTCAAATAAATGTCTGGAGTAAACAAAAGGGTTGAGATATAAAGTGGTGTGTGAAATTCCCGAGAGCCACTGACCTTGTTTCTCTGGGTTGCGGACCTGGGATGGCATGTCTTGGATTTCCAAGGTCCATTCCCCCTCGGCCTTTTCTCCCCAGCAGTGCACGGTCATGAACTCCCAGTTTGTAAACCCTTCATTGGAATGATCCAGCAATCTGCAATTGGAGACTCGGGGTAAGAACACAAGGGTCCAGAAAGGAGCAGTGAGTAGGGAGCCAGGTCTGAGAGGGCTCTTTCCCACCTTGGAATTACTCAAGTGATGGTACAATCCCACCAAACAGCACCTCAAAGGCAGCAGCTTTGAGAATGGAAGGGAAAGAGGCTTGGCCCTCAGCTGAGGCCAAAATGCAGGTAAAAGCAGGTGACTGCTTTCAAACCCTTGCATGATGACACAGCCCTGGCCAGCAGCTTCACCTCCATTATCACACTGGGTCCCCGAAACATTCTGAGAGGCAAGCTGGCCAGCAGGACTTACAGGTGCCCAACAAAAGAGAGTGATGGTCTCCCTCCTGCCATCCTCATGTATGGACTTACAGATGGAGAGATCCCAAGTGTAGTGATGAGTAGCAGGTCCAAAAGCCTATACCTGGCTGAGCTGGGACTTATCTGCATACTGTATCTGCATACTGACTCCTGTCTTTATTCTTTCCAGCATAAGGAAATGTTTAAGAGGTAACCAAGGAAGGCCTTCAAACCTAATCCCCCAAAACGTTCCTTCAGAAGCTGTGTGGTTCCTCCCTACCCCAGCAGTGATCCTACAGAGCCCATATACCAATGCCTGAGGGCACAAAAGCAGACAGAGGACAGGCCACACACAACTCTTCCACGGAAACCCCAGGGGCATCACATAGGAGGCCTTTCTAAAATGCTGGCCTGTGGAATCATGAAACCTTTACATTTTCATGGAGCTAGCTAGCTCTTGTGTGCTGTTCTCCAAAAGATACAAAGAAGGCAAAACATGTAACTCTCTAGGGCTTAACAAGCTTCAGCAGGTGCATCTGGGGGGAGATGACATAACTGACCAGTCTGGTTGTTTTTCAGTGTGTGCGGGAGGCCCCTCCCCTCTGCCAGCCTCCCCTCGAGGGTTCTGATGAGCCTCTCTTGGTCCTTCCATACCCCAAGATCTTTCCAGACTAGGACTTCAACTCAGATCCTTTTTCTCTTATTTGACTTGAGCAGGAAACAGGAAGTGGCTCACGGGCGCCCTCTTTCTTCCAATACCCCCGTGCCCTGTTTGGTCTCTTGTCCTTGGAAGGAACAATCTCAGGTTCTTCTCTCTTCCTTCCCCATCTAACTACATCTCTATTTGGGGATAGTGTCTTTTTTTTTTTTTTTTTTTTAAGATTTTATTTATTTATTCATGAGAGCCACAGAGAGAGGCAGAGACCTAGGCAGAGGGAGAAGGAGGCTTCCTGAGGGGAGCCCAATATGGGACTTGATCCCAGGACCCTGGGCCACGACATGAGCCAAAGGCAGATGCTCAACCACTGAGCCACCCAGGTGCCCAATGGGGACAGTGTCTTAATCCAAGGGGCTCTTTATTGCCCATCAGAAGTTCATAGACATGTTTTGTGTGATATAAGACTGGAGTCCTGATCTGGGTGTTCTCCAAATGTCCAATGAATGTATAGACATGCTTATGGAGAGAACGTTCTGGGAATGGAGAAGAGTGAGGGGGAGAGGTACACCCTGTCCCTTCACACGGTACAGCCGTGTGAAGGTCAAGGCTGATTTTCACACACGATACCATGCCAAATGCAACGCACTCTGAACAAAGACAAAACTGTCCCTTAAGGGTTGAAATACTTCATGAATATCAACTTAACTCTCAGTGAAAAGAATCTGGCAACCTGAAAAAGCTGCCAAATTGAGCAAGATATGAAGTAAGGTAGGAGGTAATAGATCCCCGAATACAAACTCTTGATAGAATCACAAAATCTGTGCCTGGGGGGCAGGAAAAAAAAACCCAATTGCCAAGACTCAGGAGAGTGCCAAGTGGCTGCAAGGCAGGTTTAAATTGCTTGATGGCCCAGGAACCACACTTCCTAGCAAACAGGTTATCGTGAACCAAAGGAACTTGGCAGGACCCGCTCTCTCTCCTGTGAGTGGCTCATACTAGGCCTGAGCAGGATGGAGGTTAGAAGGGGAGGAAAAACTGATTGCAAGGAAATCAGGAGGGATGCTGGGGTGCTAGAAAGTTCTTCCAGGTCAGGTAGATGGATGGAAGCAGGACAGGATGGGAAGCCAGCTGCCTGCACCAGGCATTTTCATCTGTATCATCATATGCAGTTCTTGTAGCAATCCTGGTTGTGACAGGAGTAAAATGACATTTCTAGAGGGGAGGAATAGAGAGAGGAGAGATGGCCATCTCCTGGGTGCCCATCTGGGAAGTGAAGGAGCATGGGTAGAAGCATGAGTCTCTGGGCTCCAAAGGCCATCTCGCCATTGGTCCTTGCAGTTCATTGCTGGCCCACTGGCCTACAGACTGCTGTCACAACTTCTTAAGCCTCACTGTCCTCTTGGTCAACCCAAGTCACCAGTTGGTGCCCATACCCAGGTCCTACCTTGAAGTCAGGGCTCACTACCTCTGATGTTTCCTGGTATCCAGCCTGGAGCAAATAGGGTTCCAAGGAGGTGACCTCAGGAGAGCACAGAAAAGTAGAGCCTGTACCTGGCCTAGGGAGCCTGAAGCAGACCTGCCCAGTCTGGTGTTCCCACAGGCAATGAGGGCCCATTATCAGCAAACTTCCAATCCTTCAAGAAGTGCTAGAAACCTGGCCTTTAGATGAGATCTCTTGAAGTTCCAGTAATAATAATAATAATAACAATAACAATAACAACAACTCTGATTGCAAAAGAGCATAATGCTTTGGCTCCCCAGCTGGTACTCCCAGACTGCTCATGCCTTGGCTGCCTTCTACAGGCAGAGGCAGAGTGTGGTCCAGGCCTACCCTCAGGAGGGAAAGATGCCCCCTGACGCTCTTGTGTTACAAGAGTGAAGCCTAACCTGGTAGGGACCAAGCCCGATGGCCAAGCCCTGGAAATCACTGAAGCCAGGATCTGGTCTCAGGGCTGGTTCTAGGGCACCACCAACAAACTCAGTGCTCGCCCAGTGGCAGAGCCACCAGGCACGGGTGTGGTAAACGGGGCATGGCTCCCCACTTCTTCAGACAAAGGCCCGCATCTGCCTGTCCTTGCAGCAGGCCAATCTCTCAGTCTTCTGCTAAGTAGGGGTGAGGTAGAAGGGGGCTAAGAAAAAGGGCAACTCCTATCCAGTCCTGAAAAGAGGCATTTGCTCAATCGCCATCTCTGAATCCTATCCTCCAAATGTGGCTGCCGCCCCCGGCAGGGGACCCAAAGGAGTCAAGCAAGCCCAGCGTGGGCAAGCAGGGAGTGGGCCACCGCCCAGGGGATAGGCAGTTGCAGGTGGTGGAGTTCGGTTGCCAGTTCTATTTTTCAAGAAAAGCCAGAAATGCTGGCTTATCCTGAAACCTTTCTCTTCCTTCTGTCTCTTAGCTAAGGTGCTGAAAAGAAGCCCCAGTGCCTCTCCCCTCCTCCCCCAAGCTCCCATAAATCCCTTCACCCCAGTTACCTCCGAGCGACACAAATGCATCAAAGCCCTCCTCCTTGTCCCTGACCTTGTGGAAGAAATGGCTCCATAGCTTTCCATGAACTGTATGTGAAGCCCCAGAATTCAGAGCCTGTTTCTCAGGCCTTCAGCTAAACAAGGGCCCTCTCAGGTACATGTGTGAGAACCCTGCAGAGGGAAGTCTCTGAGCACCCCATAAAAGCCATGTCTCCCACAGAGCAGAGTTCTGGTCCACACAAGTTCAACAGCACCACACATGACGCAGGGCCATGCAGAAGGTTTAGGAGGCAAGGCAGTCCTCCTCCGACACATATGCTCACCTCAGATCCCAAATGATAGGATAAAAATGATCTTCAGTGCACTTCTAAGAGCAATTAAATCATCGCCAGAATTCCAGAAATCTTTCCATTAAACAAAGCAACAACAAAACCCTTGTCACTACTGCCTGGAAATGAAAGTTTTCCAGGATGGTTTTGAAGGCCAGGTTTCAGGTGAGCGGGGTCTGTGTGTGAATGTCCTCAAGAGGAAGCTTTTGGAAGAACCCACCTGCCTGGGGTGGAAGGGTGGAGGGTGAGGGAGTCCCACAGGGATGCTGTGACCTCAGTCTGGGTGGGCTCTCCTGATAAGCTCCAGCCCCTGTGCCAGCCCCGCTAGGCCGGCCTGGTCTTACCTTTTTGCCAATAGTTGAGACTTGGTTCCTGAAGGAGAAATGAGGTGGATCTGGAGGTCTCCTCGACGTGGGTGGGAAATAGTGATGCGAGCCACCACGTGTTCCAGGTAGCCCACGCGCTGGTCTGAGTGGTCTGCACAGGCAGTGGTCAGGGCAGTGGTCCGAAGCGTCTGCACCACAGGGATGCTCCTAGGAGAGAGGGGAGGGGCTAAGGGCTCGCACCAGAAGCTCCAAGGCCCGCAGGAAGGCAGTGGATTCAGGCCTTCCCAAGGACCCTCAGGGACCTCCAGCCCCTCTTGGATGTCCTACTCTTGGATGCTCCCATTGAAGCTATCTTGCCAATCCAGAAGATGTTTGCTGTTCTGGAACTTGCTTAGAGATTTAAAGAATGGCTTCTCATACAGACTCAGCTAACATACCCAGTGATCAGCCCTCAGTGCCCAGGAGCTGGCTTCTCTCCAAGTAGCCTTTGGCCAACACATTGCATCAAATGCTGGGAGTCACCAAGGCTCTAAACCGCTACTGCTTTGTGGCAAAGACTGGCCTTGCTAATAGAAGACACGATGCTGAGTAATAACAGCAAACATTTCCTGAGCTGACTGTATGCCTGGCACTAGACATGGCACTAGTCTGAGAATTCACGAGGATCCAGTTTAGAAAGAGGTCAAGGATCATGCTCAAGGTCACACAGCTACTGAGAAGCAGAGCTGGGATACCAGGCTCAAGTTCACTGCCTCCACCTGTGCAGCACACTGTCCCACAAGGATGCTGGTGTCAACCTATGCTTGTGTTCAAGATACCGAGGAAGAGGAGATGGACAAGGCCCCCAGGGCCAGAGCTGGGCTCTTGTGCTAAATGCACTGGTCAAAGCCATAGCGACTGGACCAGAGTCATGGAGGACGGACAGGAGCTGGTCTAGTTCCTACTGTCATGTGTGGAGAAACTGGGGTCCCCTCCCTCTCTGGTCCCCTCATGGGAATGGATGACAATTCTCTTAATTAAGTCAAGGCAGTTTTACCATATGAGATGGAATCTAAGAACAAACATCAGGTCCCAATCATTCACGAGTTAGTTCCACTAGAATCTTCTAACACTCCCCAGAGGAGGGAGATACAAAGCAATACAAAGCATATACCTGCATGCAGCTCCCGCCTATTCTGGGCTACCATGGCTCGCCCCTACCTCTTGTAAACTGAGGAAAGTTCTCCAGTCACCCTGCAGCACATTAACAACTCCCCACTGCTCAGCCAGTGCTCAGTTTATTACGGGGAGCGCTTTGCTCATTATACCCCGACTCTCCGCTCAGGAGGGGAGGCTCGAAGCGTAGGCTCAGCATCTCTCAGGAATTACATTGCTTGGCTCTACGGGGCCTGAATCATAAAAAACAATCAAAACATCTATAAACAGTGATGTAATTCCCTCAGAGACTCTGTAAATATTTGAAAACATGATTTGCACGCATCATAAATTGATTTAGAGATGCTAACTTCTTTCACAGCCTTCTCCCAAATTTTCCTGTCTGTGTTTACAGGTCAGCAGGCCCCCCACTGTGGCAGAGGCAAAACCTTTTCTGGGCCCAAGAGGATGATCAAGTTAAAGCAAAAACAAAAGCCATAACAACGTTTCAAAAACCTGCCCCAGGGCAGCCTGGGTGGCTCAGAGCAGTTTAGCACTGCCTTTAGCACAGGGCCTGATCCTGGAGACCTGGGATCGAGTCCCACGTCAGGCTCCCTGTGTGGAACCTGCTTCTCCCTCTGCCTGTGTCTCTGCCTCTCTCTCTCTCTCTCTCTCTCTCCCCTCTCTCTCTCCCGTGTCTCTCATGAATAAATAAAATCTTTAAAATAAAAATAAAAACCTGCCCCATCCCTCTAACGCTTGACCAATGGGGAGGAACAATCACTCTGACCTGGAAATAGACCTGAAATCCCACCGAGGAATCCTTAATCCTAAAGGAGTAAGCACAGGATTTCAGAGAATAGGAACAGGGTAAAGAAATTGCAACCCAACCCCATGCCTCCCCTGCCCACCTCCTGTGCCCTGTCCAGTGTCGACATCTAGAGAAAAATAAAAATCTCGAGGACTATTAAATATTCCGTGAGATTATTAAAAGCTTCTTGCATTTACACTTTTATCCTTGCTAAGGGATTCTAGCTGTGAGGCCATCCCTGAGGTCAGAAAGCTTGGTTGGTCTAATGGACAGGGGCCACTTGGCAGCTGCCAGTGGGGTGGCTGCCGGGGGTGGGGGTGGCCTGCAACTCCTTTGGGTGTTAGGGCCTAGCCTGGTTAGATTTTCAAAACTAAGACATTACCCTCACCTGGGGGGTTAGGAGTCCCTTCCTCCAGGGAACAAGGCTAATTATAACAATTAGTTTTTATGATACAACACAGTTACAGGCCACCAGCCCTCCACATTTGCGCAAGTTCTAGAGGAGGGTGGGGAGCCCAGGACAGCCACCCAAGGACAGCGAGTTGTTACATCTCCTTACCGGCAGTCAGCCTTCCCCACATTTTATTTCTGCTCCCATTGGAACAAATAACTTAATATTCCAAATCAGGAGCTTTTAAATTTCCTTTAAAAAAAAAAAGTGGAGGGGAGATATGTTAAAATGTTTCAGAATAGTCGAGCTGAGATTTTTCTGTATTTCAGATAGAAACCCCAAGTAGAAGTGGGGAAGCCAAATAGCAAAAGCCATCACTGTGTAAGAATGAACTCTTAGGCAGAAGGTGAAACCTATATGGGGGGGGGAGGGGATTTTTCCCCATCCTACAGTTATTTGAGAGAGAACACAGAACATGTAAGTCAACTGCAAAGCCGTTTATTTTTCAGTTAAAGCAACGCTCAGGGGTTATTTTTGTTACGAGAACACGGCTAAATTGTCCTTTAACCACGAAAATTGATCTAGAAAGATCTTCAAGTTTCTAAGGTAACTAAAAATATCCCATTGTGATTAAATTCTGTAATTGTTGTGTGTACACATGGCCATCCTCCAAGTGCCCTAAAGGCACCCAAGGAGTTAAAAAAAATCCCACAAGACCTATCTCCAGACCCAGCGATATTTAAACTATGGAGACTGCCCTACTTTGAAATGATCTCTGAGGACAGACTTGTCACTTCCTGTTGAACCACATTTCAGACTTAATTACTGATACTCCAGATGTTCTTCTTTCATCCTGAAGTCTCTTAAACAGCTCCGTTCTCCTGAGGGGGTGGAGGGTTACCAACAACAAGCAGCCTTGACAAGAACTTCCTTGTACCTCCAGACCATGACTCCTTTGACCTCCTACTTCTCTCCAACGTATAATAGCATCTAGTATCTCATAAATGTACAGAAACAAGATCCTGATTCACTCAATTCAAGGCACTCACCAAATCACTATGCTTAGACTCTTCTGGCATCCGAGTGAAATCCAGAGCCAAAGATACATATTTTCAAGGACAGGTTTTCCCTGCTATGTGAAAGCAGAGCATTCCTGTGAAACCTTTCTCAAGCTGAGAGCAAAGGCGTAAAGCAAGGAAGCAGTTACCATTAATTTGTATGGAAAAAAAATGTGGGAGCATTCCCAGACCCAAAAAATAACCTCTCTGAGGTTTTTCTGATACCTTAAGAAACATCCTGCTAATAGATGCACAAAATAAATGGAGATAAAGCACAGATGCTCATGGACACTGTTCAAAGCTCCAGCGGCTTGATAGCTGAGATGCTGGGTGTTGTTCCTGGGGAAGGAGTTTGGCAGGGCCACTCTCGCTGCTCAGGGCGTGCACTGCCTTTATCACAGCTCACTGCAAAACCAATGCTGAACGCTATTTTTGCTTTCTGTCCTTTTTTTTTTTTTGGTAAAAGCAGAAATCCTCTTTGGATTTCTTCTAGATACTAAAGGTACTAAGACTTTCATTGAAGCAAAGTGGTGTAAGGCTACTTACAAACAAGTGGCCAGGGAAAGCAAGGAGGGAGGGGGATTGGTAGCTACCAGTAGGAATCCTCCATTGTTCCACTTGTCTTTCTGTCCTGGCTGGGAACCCACTACAAGATAGTATTTCTCACTCCCACCCTAAAGACCTCTTTCCAGCTCATCTATAAGGGCAGATCTGTGCTTTGGCACAGAGCATTTCCAGGGCAATGATGTCTTACCAAGCTGCAGGGCAGGGGCAAGAGCAGGCTTGGTCCAGTTCCTCATCAGATAATTCTGAGATCATGCTAGTGTGTGAAGATACCCCCTCCAAACCCCTGCCAAAGCAGAAAGCAGGGACACCCTCCCCCATTGTATTTGGTATTTGTCTTGGAGAGATGAGGTTGCTGCGGAACTGAGGACAATTATAGTGGGAAGAAGCAGAAGATCAACCAGAAGACGCTTTCACAGACCTTCTAATGGGTAATGAGTAGAGTGGAAAGGGGTTAATTGGGGCACTTGTTAAATAAAACTGTACAAAACCAACTTGGTCTGTTGGAGGGCACAGAGTGATCTGAATGGGGACATTAAGAAGCTTCAGAGTCACTTTCTTAGACCTATGTTCTAGGATGAACATTCTTGACAGAATGGTCATGGAGTCTGAGATAGACAGATTCCATATACTTCTTATTCATATTAACTGACGTTTAGGATTTTCCTTAGATTAAATTACTTTTGATTATGAAACCACAGCACATCATTTAGGCTGGAAATAAAATTTAAAAAAGAAAAAGAGGTGAATCCAGTACATTAATTTAGACGTGCTGCTCATCATTAAGTTGTAAGGTGTTTTAATATACAGTGTTTAAATTTATAGCGTTTATTTTTCTTCTGTATGAAATAAGTGCTGGCTGTAAAGATTTCTTCCAGCTCTAAGATTCTATCTGATGCAGAGTTGAAAAAGACAATTAGATATATAGTCAATTCTCATTATTCACCTGGGCACAGGTGAGGCCAAGCAAGGTGACACTCTGGCTTTTGGTTTTTGCTCTCATGCTGTGAACAAGTGTCCTTCTTGTGATCTATTTTTAATGCTACGTTTTTCACATTTTCGTTTCTTTTGTTGGTGGTTTCACACATACTGCTGGGGTGCCGTCTGGTTCCTAGGTGCTGGAAGGCTGAGATGCACCTTCTAGAGAAAACACATATGCTGGATAAGCTTCATTCAGACAGGAGTTATAGCTATTAGCCTTATAGGCAATACTAATGAATCAGTAATATATATTAAATTAAATGTTTTTAAACAAAAACACATAAGACAAAGTTATGTATGGATCAGTTGATGAAAATGTTGTGACCAGAGGCTCGTAGGAACCTAACCCTGTATGTCCTGTAGGAGCGATGGCTCTGTATTTGCAAATTCAGTGTTTGTGGTAACTTCATAGAACATAACTACTGTGTATAATGAAAACTAGCTGCATTATTCAAATTCAAATACTAATTTTTTAGTGAAGTTGCATTTATAATTTGGGGGGAGCAGATTTGCAGCAAAAGGTAAGCCTGGCAGGGCAAGGGCTATAGGAAAAGAGGCAGCTTACTAATGTTACCCAGTGTTTCCAAGGGGGCTGAAAGTAGGACAAATATCAGGACCCAGGTATGGTCACCACCACCACCACCACCCCTGGGGGCAGGACAGCAGAGCACAGATTTTCTTAGGACACCCTGCCATGCCTCGTGACAAAATGACATGGTGTTAGAAGCCAGAAGCAAGGGCCTCCTATGGTATCCAGGAGTGCTCACAGTGAGATGTCCCAGAGAGAGGTGCCAGGTGGGGTGTGGAGTCAACCCGCACAGTACAGACAGAGCCCAAATGTGAGAGGGGCTCTTTTTAAAAAGATGCTAAACCAGGCTGTGTGCCACAGCACGGCAGGATCCTGAAGCTGGGTTGTTGTGGGTCCTGGCCATGTAGGTACTTTCCCAGCAGGACGTGGTAGCCATGTGGCCTTTCCCGCTTGCCTAGCTAAGCTGCAGACAAGATGCCTGGCCTGGCCTCTGGGGTGCTGATAGCTGGTCAGAGCTGGAGGAATCTGCAAGCAGCCAGAGCCAATGTGTTTCCCATCTCAGGGCCCAGCTGGCTGGGGGCACAGAAGGGAGGGAGGGAAGGTGTCTCCTGGAGACTCAGGACAGACAACAACTCTGATGTTGCAGGTCACTCCTGAGTTCTCATGATGAGCTCTTTCCCAGGGGAGGCAAGATGGGTTCCAGAGACAGGCAGCCCGGGGTAGCAGCTCAGCGCTGCCACCTCTCTGTGCTTCAGTTTCCTCACTATATAAAAGGGGAATAAAACCGTTCCCAAACTTCACACACCCTTGCTGGCTGTTTCAAATGTGTGAGTATACAGAAAGCACTGGGAACAATGCCTGGCACACAGTAAGCACCTGATAATCATTATCCATTATGCCTACCTACATATTTCCAAGTAGAGTTGTTAGAAAGTCACCATCGCATGTGGTCTGGTTTAAGGAAATCCCAGAAGAGTAAGTAGTATATAGTTAATCCACAGTGAATTCTTGAACATCTATAAATGTATGGTCCAGCCTACAGAGAATTCTTAATATTCAAAGCCGTTAGGACCTAAGTATATTTTTGGGGTGGTGTGAGTCCTTTAAGTAAAAGACAACCCACACTAAACCATAAACTCTGTCTGGGTGGTAACCTGCCAAATCTACTAAAAACTAAAGAGAACTAGATAAGGTCTTATTGCTTGAAGAGCCCCTGCTGTTGCTGCTGCTTTTCCAGTAGGGAGTAGAGAGGGCTGTCAGAAAATGTTTCACTGGAGCCTGGATTTTTAAAGACACAAGGGAAGTGTTGGCTAGAAACATCCTAAGGGTCAAAAAAGATATTTAATAGCTGGGCTTTTTTTTTTTTTCACTCATATTAATGATACTAAACTTGATTCTCATTTTCAGTTTTAGAAAGGTTATAAAAGCATCCTTCTTATCCTACTCTGACAGACAGTTTTGCACAGGCAATGTCATGGGTCTTGATCCCAGGTACCCTCCTCTAACTGAAGAAAGGTTCTAAGTAGATGAAAACCTGTTTGTGCCTAAGACTAGGAAAGGAACTCTCCTACACGTGTTGGAATGTTTACTAGGCATTCTCTTTTGCAAAATACCTGTCGAGTTGCAGTGATTTTCCCCTTGCCATTGCTTTTAGATTTAGCATTCATGGACAGCTCCTGGGATGCACTGTGGGTGCTAGAGAGCTGGGCCAGATACCATGGCCTCTGTTTTGGGGGACTCAGTCTGTTTGGGGGGAAGGGGGATTGTCAGGCCGTAAAGAGATGGCTCAGCGAGATCTGGCTGGTGTGCTGGAGCAGGAGGCCTGGCCCCTCTCCTTCCTCACCACCCCCAACCCCTGCAGTTCCCTCTCTTTCTGCAAGAGGTGTAGGCAGGGGTAGGCAGGGACAGGAACAATGTTATATTGTATGTTACTGCTGGTTCCTGACCTTCTCCATGCATCATGAGACTTTTAATTCTCTCTCAGGAGGGGGATCTAGACAGAGACAGGCTAAACTCCAGAGTCCCTAGATGTACAGTGTCCAGACTAGAAATGTTGACATATTGCTTGGCTTTTCTTTAAATTAAAGAAAATCAGTAACAGTTGCTTCCTCTTTTTTTTTTTTTTTTTTTTTTTAACAGTTGCTTCCTGATAGGGCTCTTCTCTTGTGCCTGCAGTGGCAGCCCAGCTTCCTTCCATCATGGTCTCTCCTATGCTATGCTGTTGTTGGCCTTTTGGCTTCTTTCAGCCTGAGTGCGATTCGGGGTGGCACTGGACAGAGCAGTCCAGCAGAGGAATACCAACAGGGGCCTGGGTGGTCATTTGGGGCCCAGTGGGTGCACTGTTAGTGTCTGAGCACAGGTTGGGGGGCTCTGCAGAGAGGATGGCCCATTGATTCCTCCCACAGGGGCCACGAGGACTATCTCCCTGAGCTGTGACATTTCCCAGGAGAGGAAGGCCAAGTTGAGGCTGAAGGGCAGAAGAGGGTGGAGAGGTCACCATTCTTCATTCCCACCCTGGCATGTGACCATCAACACCCAGGCCTTCTGACTCAGCACCCTGTGGGACATTACTGCACAAATGGCAGATGTGGCCACAACCTCCTCTAGGCTGTCTATACTTGATGCTCAATAAACACAGTTCCTTGACCTTCATCACATCAGGGTGGCCTTTCTCTTCTACCCAAGAGGAAAGAGGTCAACGTATCTCTGGTTACACACACAGGTACACACGGGATGGCCAGATAAGGAAGCTCCCCCCACACTCTCTTTTCCATCGGAAGCAGCTGAAGTCAGGTCTGGGACATTCAGAGAGACCTGGGGTTCCACCATGAGAAGCAGAAACCAAAATGAGGCTATAAGAGTAGACAGCTGGACCACAGAGAAAGGCAGTGAGGAGAGGAAAAAAACAGATGTGTGGGAATACTACCTTTTCATGTTTAAGCCAAATGACTCCAGCAGCTTGGGCAAAGTTAGACAACAACTCTGATGAAAGAAACTGGCCATAATCATTGGGGGTGCTCAGCAGCCCTGGTTCAAAAGACCCTGACAGGTAGGCTGGAGCTCTCTGCCAGAAGACAAAGCCCAAAGGTACAAACGAGGCCTCTACTTTCCACATAGAGGCCTCTGCCTCTCCCTCTCTCTATCTGGAGGCCCTTATGTCCTTGGGAGCAATTGAGTGTGCAGTGAAGCAAGTGCTCTGGGATAGCAAGTTAGCTGAATATTCTAGAAAGAGCCTTAAACCGCTAAATGTAAAGATGATTTTTCTTCCGAAACAGAAGTCTGATTCTTCCCCTCTTAGAATTTGCAGAGTTCTTTCTTCCCTCAAAGGACAGGAACAATGTTATACTGTATGTTACGGCTGGTTCCCTCGACCTGTGCTGTCTAGACTCTGTGTGCTTTCACTTAAAAAACAAAATTAAATAAAAATAAAAACAACCCTTCGCCATCTAGGCACCACTCTATCATCTTAAAACTATTTCTGGCAGGAGAAGAATGCTTCATTCAGGAGTCGCCCTGATGGGGAGACCAGAGGGAAGGAAGTGGGCCTGGACGTGGCGGCCTTTCGGGGCAGGACCCAGCTCCCAGGAGCCCAGCATCCCCTTACCTGGAGTTTGATTCTCCATGCATAGGGCATTTTCCAACAAGCAAAACAAAAGAAAGCAAAACCTTCTTTATCTCAGAGAACCTCCTCCCACTTTCTTCTGAATTGATAGGCTCAGGCTCTCCAGAGAAAATGATGCTTGAAAATGTAAAGATTGAGATCTGCTGCTGGCCGACTGGCTTGTCAGGCCTGGGAGGGCTCACCCAGCACTCAGTCTTCACAACTGGCAGCAGGATGCAAACTTAGTTTTTCAAAAGCACCTTCCACGGCTACTCAGGCAACAAACACTTTCTGAATTCCTACTGTAGGCCGGGCAGCAGCGAGAAACATTTTTCTCAGCATTTTATAGCAAAGGAACATATTATAAGAGGTAGGTGCTTTCAAAGAAGAGGCAGTATCAAAGGGAGTAAGCTGCATTTGTTGATAAAGAAAGGGTCACTTTTAATCACTCCAAAATTTCTTTTTCCAAACGCACATTTTCCCGAACGTAATAAATAGTGACACCTATGGGGGAAAAAAGCATTCTGTTGTTTATCAGATTTGGAGGCCTAGAGAAACACCATTCTCCTTTTTAAACACTATAGAGACAAAGGCAGAATTCAGAGGAATGATCTGATCTCTTCTCCTAATGGAGTAGGGTCCTTGCTATCGATTTACTTTGTAGCTATTTTTGTTTTTTAAACAAAAATTTCAATGAACAAATGTACCTGATTTAGAACAACTACTACAAAGGGTGATGCTGGGAGTGTCCTAATCATGGAAGAAAGATGAACCAGGGTCCTACAGCACATAACTTAGGCTTGGTAAAAAAAAAAAAAAAAAGCCCAGGCTTAGGGGTGCCTCGGTGGCTCAGTGGGTTAAGTGTCTGCCTCTGGCTCATGAGCCCTATGTAGGGCTCTCTGCTCAGCAGGGAGTCTGTTTCTTTCTCTCTGTGCTCTCTCCCTCTCTCAAATAAATAAATAAAATCTTTAAAAAAAATTTTTAAAAAAGGAGTGATTCTTTTACAGCTCCAGAATCCATAAGAGAAAACACAGGCACATCTATAGGTATACAACCATGCATCCCCCAACACACACGTGTGTCTACAGATGTGCACTAGAAATGTATGTGTGAACACCTCCTCCGCGGTACCTTACAGGAGAGTTCGGTTCTCACTGACATTCCTGAAAAGCCACCTGGAACCTGAGCTGAGCCTCACCTGGGCCTCTTGTCTGTGGTGGCAACACACATGTGCTGCGTGGGCACTGCTGTCCACTTCTTTGCCTCCATGACGAGGGCTTCCGCATCCACCAGGCCAAATCCATAGAGATGGCTGACTGAAAAGACAGAGCCTTCAGAATCACACACACCCCCACCCCAGGAATGAAGCAAGGCCTGGCTCTCACACTCTGCTTGGCTCCCATGCAGGGCACCTCATCCGCAACTGCCACGGTCCTGGGACAGACCACTCGTTTCACTCATGGGTGGCAAGAACATGAGCCATCGCCTGGAAGCCCTGAGCTGCGGGACCAGCCCCTCTGAGGACAGCTCCAAAATCCCAGCTGCTTTCCCTAATTCTCCCTGAACTATACTCCTTCAGGTCAGGAGTGCAGGCCAGGAAATGTGGCCCATTTTAGTGCAGAGTAGGAAAAGGAAGTGTTGAGAGAGTGTAGCCACTTTCTTTGTGTGAGACAGGGATGGGTTTATGTACACTGAAGGCACTTGTTGGCATCTGAGCTCCTTGAATCATAAACCAGACAAGAGAAACAAAGCTTTAAACCCCTTGGTTCACATGACCATGATGTGTAATAAACAAGAAAGCAAGGCCAGGTACATCTTTTTTATCATTATTTTTTTTTCCCTGCTAAATTCCCAGGGCATTCTGGGAAAGTGGCATTGCACAGAACACAGACCATGAGTGAGTTGGCCTGATCCAGTGTTTAATTTGGCCATGGCAGGAGAGTTCCAAAGTTAATTTAAGAGGCAAGGTCAAGAACTAGATACAATCTATTTTCCTATTTAATTAGGCCAACATTGAAATGTAGGTCAGCTCTTGTTACAGCACACCACCACCACCACCATTCTTGCAAAACAAAGATGCATTAGGCCTGGTCAATGGCTTTCTTATTAAAAAGGAATGTCCCTTGGAACTTACAGTGACAACACTTGCCCTATATTTTACAGATAGTAATATCAGGCTCAGTGTCAAAATAGTTGGGCCTGAGCTTCAGAAAAGGAAAAAGAAGTCCTCCCTAATATACCCTAGCTGAATGTAAATCTTTTTCAAGTATCTCTGGTAAAAAGCCAGACAAACAAAGCCAATGGCACAGTCCTATAATTATCTGCCAGCGAGGCTCCAAATATCTGGGTTACAAGCCCTGATCATGGGTTGATTTCATGCAACCTAAGTCTGTACCAGGCTGGGTTGGGGAATTCTTTCCTTGCTGTTCTATGAGTTACTTCTATAACACAGACAGAAGTTTTATAGTTAGAAAGTAACTTACGTAACTGTCACAGTGTCCTCATTGTACAGGTAAGGAAACGGAGGGCCAGTTTCAAAATCATGGAGCTACTCAGGACTAAGAGTGCAAGATGCCCTTAGGCTTCACACAAATAAACATTATTTATCTTAATGGTCATGGATTTGTTTTGATGTGCATTAAAAAAAATAAAAATAGACATCAAACCTGTGTGATTATCTGGATGTAATAGAGTTTCCTTTTAAAATGTATGTCATTACGTTAAAAAAAAAAATGCAAGTCAGGGTAAAGAGAACTATTACTTCAACCCTGGTTCAGGTGGTGTCTGGATGTGGCCAAAATCGTGACATTGAGGGGACATTGAATTCTACTGATCTTAGGTTTTTTTTTCCCTAATGTCAGTGGGAGGTTCCAGGATACTTCTCTTAAACCTCTAGCTATATAATTCTCACTCTTGTGACACACAATCAATACCATTTGGGAATTCTTTCTGAAAAGCTCCTGTCATCCCTTTTTTTTTTTTTTTTTTCTGTCATCCCTTTAATAGAGATTCCAGCAAGTCACCCAGTGGGCTCTCCAGGATGGGCTGCCGATCCCCACCCAGCCCAGCCCAGTGGGAGCTACCACCGCACCTTTATGACCAGCACCGTTGACTTTCCAATCATTGGCTTTCAGGTGTGCTGGCCTAGATGTCTTCACCAGCAGGTGCTGGACATCCCTCCAGGTTAACTGGTTACTGCAAACACAATGACAGACCAGTGAAGCCCACACATGTCAAAAGGACGGCCACCCAGGCCCATCAGTGGTGGTGGATCGGGAGCCAGCCCCAAGTTGGGACTTGAGGAAGCCCAGAAGATCCATTCCTCAGCAAGGGTTCATTTTTACATAACCTCTATGTAAAGAATGGTTTCCAGGGATTAAATTCTAAGACAAAATAGTACAGTGGGTGACCTCAGATCCATAGCACTAAAACTCCAGCCCTGCTGCCAAGGTGTACCTGAGTGTGAACAAGGGCTACAGAAGAAATTGTAGCAGGGAGAGGGACATCCTGATGTCTCTACTGGGGGCTACTCTTCACCAGGCAAGCAAACTCCACGGTGCATGAGAGCACACTTAAGTCATCATCTGCCCAGCCCCACCCTGTGTAGATCCACCTGCTACTGATTATCATTTGAGATGTTAGTAATTCTAAATTTCTTAAGCATTTGTTTTGGTGCAAAGGGGAAATGTTTCATAGAAAGAACACATGCCCACTATCAGAGTTTTTTGAGTCTATGAAACATTGTCTTGCCTTTTTAACACCACAGGAAACCAGGATCCAACTTACGATGAGACTCTGTCATCACCCCCTTAGCCCACAGCATCAAGACCAGGTCCCAGACAGAGGCTGAAGTACCCTCTGTGCAGCCTGCACCAGCTCCTCTTGACTAGGGCCTGCCCTCACCCACAGCGGCCACAACTATCTTTCCTGTCACCTACTCTTTGTGTGTGTTTAAAAATATACATAACATAATAGTGACCACCTTAACCATTTTTCTGGGCAGAGTGCAGAGCCAATTAGTACCTGTACATTGTTTTACGTCCAAAAAAACCACCCATCTCATCTTCCCCAAGTGGAACTCTATGCCATCTCTGACCATTTCCTTCTGCCCCCAGCCCCTTCCTTGACCACACCATTCTGCTTTGTGTCTATGAATGTGATGACTCTAGGAACCTCATATAAATGGAACCACACAGTATGGGTCCTGCTGTGAGTGGCTCATTTCACTCAGCATAACATCCTCCAGGTCCATCCATGTTGTATGTAGCAGGTGTCAGAATTCCCTTCCTTTTGAAGGCTTGTATGGACCACATTTTGTGTATCCGTTCATCTCTCAACAGGTACTCCAGATACCTTGTCCTTTTGGCTACTGTGAGTAATGCTGCTATGAACGTAGTGTACACAGAGCTCTTTAAGTATCTGCTTTCAATTCTTTTGGGTATATACCCACAAGTGGAATTATAGGATCACATGGTAATTCTTTGTTTAAGCTTTTGAGGAATCCCCACACTGGATTCTACAGTGGCTGCACCATTTTACATTTCCACCTCTTTGCCTGTTGTCCCTTGGGACCTCACTGTGGTTTGAGTCTTGGAGCACACATGCATCCTCTCTTGGGGCTCACTCTGCAGTTGCTAGCCTCAGTCTTCTTTGATTTCTCCAGCATGCTCCTGCCGCTGTAAGAGGGCCTCACTGGCCTCCTAGCCACCTCCCCGCAATGATGTCTATCAGTGAAGTTTCCAGGCCCTTGCTTGGCTTTCTCCCTTTACCTACTGCCTCTCCTGAGGGCTCATGGCCAACCTCATCATTCAGGGGGGATTCTGAGGCCCCACATGGCCCAGAGCCTCTCACCCTTGCATACAGGCATAGGCTTTAGAGTTCAGCCAGAGCCGATGGGGCTGTGCTCCTTGTTACCTGTGTGACCTGGCAAATTACTGCTCCTGTCAACAGGGCCTTTCAAGGATGGCTACAGCCAGTCTACCTAGGAGTTCAGCAACAGATGTCAGGCAGCATGAGCTTCAGAGTTCAGGACAGAATGGGTGCAGAAAGGGAGAATGTTAGAAATCGTCTCATTATGAGGACGTCCATTTTATTTTGGACTCTAATAATAAAAAAACATACAGTTGTAGGGGGCCCTGGATGGTTCAGTTGGTTAAGCATCTGGCCTTTGGCTCAGGTCATGATCTCAGGGCCTGGGATCGAGCCCCACATTGGGCTTCTTGCCCAAGGGGGAGTTTGCTTCTCCCTCTCCCTCTACCACTCCCCTGTACTCTACTTGTATTCTCACTCTCAAATAAATAAAAAATAAATAAAATACTATAAATAAGTATATATAGTTGTATGAACAACAAAGCTAAGACATGGTATTGAAAATGTTTTTCAATGAAGATGGGACTGATGAGAAGTACCAAGATGGCCACAAACCAGGATGACCTTTGCACCATTCTTACCCATGAGGGTTTTTCTTCATTTTTGTTACATGCTGTCCACAGGCCCTCCCTGACCCCCTGAGACCTTCTCCACTCAGGAATATTTGGCTTGGTCCTGATGCCTTCTACAGTAGAAGTGAGCAGAATTTGAAGGCAATGCCAGGAACGTGAGAGCAGGCCTACTCTCTGGACATCTGAGCTATCCTGGTCTCCAATCTCCTCACCTCGGGTCTGCAGGGTCCCTTGTTATAACCTGTCCCTTCCTTGACCAGTTCTGCAGGTTTAAATGCTCTGAGCTGAAGCTGTTTTCTTGACTAGCATGAAGTTTGCTTCACAAGCTACCTGGAAATTTCTGAGGAGGAGCTAAAAGGGTGAGGAAGATGACTACCAGAGTTTTCATGTGTCCATAGGCCAAGTTTAATGGGACAGGCTGGCATGAAATGAAGCTTATTTTCTATTTAGTTTTGACTAACAAAATTCCTTGCATGTTTCTAATATGGAATGGAAGGAAATATAAAACAGTGAATTGCTAAGTTTGTGAATGCCACTTTCCACACAAGTAAGTAATTATTTCATTTTTTTTTTTTTCTTAAAGAGCCTCAGGACACAGAAGCTAACATTTTGGCCTAAAAATAAAACACATTTAGCTATTCCTTTGTTAAACTGATAGCATTTGAGTTGTATGCTCTTCGCCTTGGACAAACCAATATGTAAACATTCATAACTGTCAGGATTTAAGTAACCCAAATATGATTTTCTGAATCATTTAAAATCTCGACAACAACTGACTATCTCAAATGGCAGGGTTGTTCTGAGCTAGTTTTGATGTCCAATCTAAATTTGTTTTTGACACCATGATTGTATGTGTAGTAAACTCTCTCTTCTTTCTGATCATCCAGACACTAAAATTCTAGAGTTTTTATTTGGCTTGTGACAGATAAAATGTCACCACTGCATTCTCAGTTTTATCAACTAAAGTTTATAAAGAGCACCTGTAGCAGCCCGAAGTGGAAATTTGGTCTGTGACACAGAATGGGAGGTAGGCTTGGGGTTCTGGCCCACTCAGCAATCTGTGGAGATGGTGAGCTTTAAAAAGGAAAAAGAGGGGGTAGCCCAGGTGGCTCAGTGGTTTAGCACCGCCTTCAGCCCAGGGCGTGATCTTGGAGTCCCGGGATCGAGTCCCACATCAGGCTCCCTGCATGGAGCCTGCTTCTCCTTCTGCCTGTGTCTATGCTTCTCTCTCTGTGTTTCTCATGAATAAATAAAATCTTAAAAAAAATAAAAAATAGGGATCCCTGGGTGGCGCAGCGGTTTAGCGCCTGCCTTTGGCCCAGGGCGCTATCCTGGAGACCCGGGATCGAATCCCACGTCAGGCTCCCGGTGCATGGAGCCTGCTTCTCCCTCTGCCTATGTCTCTGCCTCTCTCTCTCTCTATGTGACTATCATAAATAAATAAATTAAAACATTAAAAAAAATAAATAAATAAATAAATAAATAAATAAATAAATAAATAAATAAAATAAAAAATAAAAAAAAAGGAAAAAGAAGGAAAGGAATCTCTTCATATCCATTAAGGGTGGTCATAAAAAGGAAGGAAATCCTGACCCACTGTACATCATGGATAAACCTTGAGGACACTGTTACGTGAGCCAGTCATAAAACACAAATCCTGTATGATTCCACTTACGTGAGGTGTTTAGCACAAACTCTTAAAGACAAAAGGTGGAATGGTGATTGCTAGTGCCTGGAGAAGGGTTCACAGGGAGTGTTGTAGGCTGAACTGTGTCCTCCCAAACTTATATTTTGAAGCCCTCACCCCCAGTCCTTCAGAATGTGACTTTATTTGGAGACAGGGTCTTTAAAGAGGTAATTAAGGTAAAATGGGATCTTTAGAGTGGGCCCTAAGCCACTATGACTGGTGTCCTTATAAAAGGATCTAGACACACACATGGATGGAAGACTGTGTCAGGACTCAAGGGGAAGGTGGTCATCTACAAGCCAAGGAGAGAGGCCTCAGAGGAAACCAACACCGCTGGGCACCTTGATCTTAGACTTATATCCGCCAGAACTGGTAGATCATTTATTTCTTTTGTCTAAACCTCCCAGTCTGTGGTATTTTGTTATGACATCCTAGCTGACCAGTGCAGGCAGATGCTGCTTAATGGGTTTAGGATGATGAAAACGTTCCATAGATGAACGACGGTGATAGTTATGCAAGGTGAATGTGCTTGATGAAATGTCCATTTAAAAAATGGTTAAAATGGTAACTTTGATGTTATGTGTATTTTACTGCAATAAAAGCAAAGAGAAAACAAAAGAAAAGAGGGGGAGGGAAGTGGGAACTTACTTTGCTTCTAAAGCCAAGGCGATGATGCCCGCCACCATGGGGGCTGAAACTGAGGTCCCTGTGTGGCCGTCCGTGCAGCGCTGCCGCAGATCTGTGGTGACCTGGGTGACAGGGCAGCAAGAGGTGAAGTTAGCTCTCAGAAGATGTCAGAGGCTGCTCAAGATGCTATGCCTGGACAGGTGTGGCCCCTAGTCGGAAAAGGTGTTACACAGATGTATCTCTACAATCAAGGTTTGTGTCTGCTCCTCCCTGCTCATCCACTTTGCTCTTATTCATAGAACACGGAACTGCTGCAGGGGTGAGCTAATCACAGGGTGGGAACAGGGAGACAAGGCAGAGAGAAGATGAGCAGCAGGAAGCCATATAACCTCACTGCTGCAGAGTGTGGGCTAAGACACAAAGATAAGACAGAATGAAGCAAAGAGGGGTCCTCTGTGGCAGAGTCCCCAAGGCAAGACCACCTGCCGTAGCCCATGTTAACAACCCCCAAGTCACCTTTGACATCAGAGCAGCTGGAAACATGGTGGGGAGGGGGGGCGGGTGTTGCGCAAGTGACCCAGAGACCATCTCTGCCAGATCAGAGACCAGTCACAGAAAGTTACAGATCACTCCCCACCAGGACATCCTCCTCAGATAGTTGACAGTGTCCCAAAGCACCCAGTTCCATCTGCAGCAGCAGAGAAACCTGGAGTGTTCTCTACCTTCACAGGGCCTGCTGTGGGAGATGACAAGGCTGGCCACTCTCCTTGGAAAGAGCTGATTGCACACTGGGGAAGCTCTGCAGGCCTTCCTCTGGGGCATAGGCTCCCAGCTGGGTGGGGATATTGATTCTGGACCTCTCTAGTGCACAGACTGATTTGTACCTTGCCGTGAACTGAAGTGGAGAAGCAGCACTGTGGAATCACCACATGTGGGTTCACGTGTGCCAGATGAGATTCTGGCCCTCAGCTACTCCTGTGTGCTCTGCAGGTGGAATTAAGGTAGTTAACCAGCAGACCTTAAATCAGTGGGAATATCCTGGATTATCCAGGGGGCCTGATGTAATTGTAGGGCCCTGGAAAATGGAAGGAGGCAGAAAAGTGTGTCAAAGAGCTGAGGCAGAAGGGGGACCCAAACCATTTTTGCCAGCTTAGAAGGGAGAGATGGGGGAATGGAAGCCAAAGAATGTGGGCGGCCGAAAATGCTGAAAACAGCCCTTAGCAGACAGCCCACAAGGAAACCCGAGCTCAGTCCTATAACCTCGAGGAACTAAAGTCTGCCAACAACCTGAATGAGCACAGAACGAATTCTCCACGAGAGCCTCTAGAAAAGAACCCGGCCCAGCTGTCACATGGATTTCAGCCTCTGGAGACTCAGAATACAAATTCAGTCAAGGCTGCTGCACTGCTTGGCTTCCTGAACTGTGAGATGAGAATTCTGTGCTGTTTTAAGCTGCTAAATTTAGGATAATTTGTTACAAGAGCATAGGAAGCAAGATCCACACTAAATGCAAGACTCCAGTAGCCGAGCTGCATAGCCCTGGAGAATGAATTTCCCCAGTCATAACAATCTAGATCCTCTTTCTAGCAGAGCATCTTCCATCCTCACAGGTCGGTTGGGCTGACAATCACCCAGTGAGACAGGACCCAGCCTGTCTCAAACACATATACTGGGAAGATCCCACAGAAACCCTGGCAGAGACCTGCCTCCTCCTCTCCCTGAGGAGGGGCAGCTTAGGGCAGGGAAGTTGGGACAAGGATGCATCTTCTGACCCTGGGATCTTCATCTGCAAACAGGCGTCATGATACGTCCCTCACAAGACTTCTGGTAAGAGTCACAGCTGGTACCTGAGACATACTGGCATTCAGTAAGTGCTGCCCAGGGAGGGACACTGAGGGTGTCTGGGTTAGGAGGCCAGCCTCTAAGAAAAGGCTACGAGGAAGCAAGCAGAGGGGCCCATCTGAAGGGAGGGAATGGCTCAACCAAGGTGGGGCAGCCCCCACTTCCTGAGACCCAACGTCATGCATTTGGAACTCTGCTCAAGTTTAGTGAATGAAAGAAAGAGCCAAGGCATGAATGAGAGATGCTCTGCTAGGTGTTGTTCCTTTTATTAAGAGTCATGTGTCAGCATTGGGCAATCCCTTCCCCCAAGCGAACACTGGCATTTGCTGGACAGAGAGGAAAGGAGAACATGGGTGGGACAGATCCTGGATTTCCAGCTGACACCTGCCTGAACCAAAGAGATTGCAAGCTGCCAACCATCCAGAGCAGTTACCCATCCCCTTGTGGGTTCTCTGAAGGGACTCGGAGCAAAATCTTGGCTCTGGTTGAGCTGAAAATGACATCAGCAACAACAAACTTGACAAAAATACCATCCACACTCAAAGAATCCCAAAGCCTAGCACGGCAGGTACAACTAAGTGATTTTTCTCTTTAATCCTCCTCTCCACTATACCCTTCTGACCCATATGGTATTGCTCAGAGAAGAGAAAGAAAGAAAGAAAGAAAGAAAGAAAGAAAGAAAGAAAGAAAGAAAGAAAGAAAAGAAAAGAAAAGAATTAAGGCATTTTATGCCTAAGATGCCTGCTCACGCAGTATGATTAATTAAGCAGATAAAGCTGCAAGCCCTGCTCCCAGGAATGGGAGACACAGTCGTCCCAGCATGAAGCCTCTAGTACAAAGTGTTCGATGACACAATCTCCACCCCATACACCTCCAGCCAGCAGGCCTGTTTAACAAGACTCCAGCAAGTCCGTGTTCAAATGAGCTAGATGCCTAAATGAACAGGACACCGTTCAGAAGCTCAGCTGCCTGTCTCGGGTGCATGCTTCAGTAGAAAAGGAAAATAAATTAATACCTTAGTTAACTAGCCCGGGCTGCTACCAGGCTGGCGGCCCGGCAGCCGTGGCCGACCCTTCAACTGGTACGGAGCAAAGTGGAAAACAGGGAGCCTATATGCTCCCACAGAAAGATGTAAAAATAAATTTGCAAATAATTTCTAGAGATGTGGCTTGGCAGCAGGAGAAATAAAAAGATGCTAGTGAGCTTGCCTGAAAATTAAACCATGTCTGGCCAGCTCCCCGGTCTCATTTTTTTAAATGTCTAAAAACCAACTTAATGACTGTGCATTTGAATTCTGCATTAATTTCGGCTCAAAAATCCTCCCCCTTCTTACTTTGCTTAAGGTAGGAGACCCTGCAGGGAAGGAGGAAGCACCAATTCCACCCATCTACTAAAAGAAAACAGTCACTTTTTAAAAGATAAATCACACTTGATGTTCACTGAAGTGAGCGAAACAGACAGAAACCATGGCACAGTTTGAAGTGTCCAGGGAAAGTCCTTTTGTTGGGGAGAAAGAATTGCCCAGAAGAACACTTGGATCTCCAAAATGTTTCAGTATAAAATCAAGACTTTCTCTTAACTCTATTTGGCACACTGACACTGAACTGGTCACTTGGATCCCAAGCAGTGTGACCACAGAAATTTAGAGAGCTAAAAGGAGACATGGCACAGAGAATACACCCCATTCTTAAATGCTATTTTTAGATCCCTAAAGCCAGAGAGGGTTTTAATTGGTATTTAGTGCAAAAATTAGAAAGGCAGGGTCTGAGGATGGTTGCCAAAGGACTGGGGTTTCCCTCCAGGACAATCAGCTCACTGATGGGTGAGGTCGGTACTCTGGGATCTGGTTCAAACTGGCCTCAACCTGGCTCATCTTTTTGCAAAGAGGGAAAGAAACTTCCCCCAAAGGGGTGGAAGGCGTGCATCCTAAGCTCTGTCTTGGTTAAGAGCACTCACGATTTTCCGCTCATAAAATGCGCCGCTGCTATAGGTGGTGGCCAAGGTGGATGCACACTCCTCCAGGTACCATGGCTTGTAGCCATTTTCCGTGGTGCTGCTCACGGAGATGGTGTAGATGCTGTTGGTGTAGCCATCACAGGAGCAGTGGTCCCCCTCTCTCCCGCCATTCCCTGATGCCCAGACGAAAATGGAGCCCAGGCCCTGCCGACCCTAGACAGGAAGAAGGAGAAGGTGTCAGGCCTGGTAGTCAGAACCTTGCAGGTTGGGTCTCGCACCAGCAGAAAGTCCTTCCTTCCAAATGTCCCTTCCAAAGGGTTGGAGAAGGACGTGTTCAGACTATTTGGATGCCACATGGTTCTGTGGGCTCGTTTTTATTAATGGAGCACTGCTGAATCACAGCATGGCACTGAGAAGGTGGCCCAGAAAGACATCTCTGTTCCTCATGGGAAAAGCAAGGGCCCTCAAAGAGATATTCTGTCCCAGAGCCATGCCTGTGATTTCCATCATAATAACCTATCATCACAAAGAGCAAGCAGTGCCCCAAGTATTACTGAGATGAAAGTTGCTGCCAAATTTATAACATTAATTTTTTTCGAGATTGAAAGGGCTGGTCCTATGGGCAATGAAAGAGCTGGTCCTGTGGGGCAGAGGGCGAATTTTCCTAAAAAAAAACAGAAGAAGAAGCACAAGTCTTGGGGAACAGGCAAGATTTTGAAAAGAAGGGATGGGACAGTAAATTCTGGGTGAAGGATAAACAGGTAAAATGGGTCATGGTCCATAATGCCACAGCCTCTTGCGGCCACCCTGTGAGAGCTCCCCAGAGTCTCTGCCATGGGTAGTCATTAAAGTAGTCAGATGAGGTACCTAGGTGGCTCAGTAGGTTGTCTGCCTTGGGCTCAGGTAATGATCCAGGCATCTTGGGATTGAGTTCCTGCTCAGCAGGGAGCCTGCTTCTCCCTCTCTCTCAGCCCCTCCCCCTGCTTGTGCACTCTCTCTCTCTCTCAAATAAATAAATTAAACATTTAAAAAAAATAGTAGTCAGATGGTCAATGCCAGCCAAGGCCAGCAGCCTCACCTGTGTGCAAGTTTTCATTTATAAGAACATATAAGTGAAAGCGAATCTTTGAAAGATAGTGGCTTGGTTCTGGCAGCTGTTTTATCCCACACTCATAGAATCAATGATTTCTGACCCAACCAAGTGCCTGTCCCAGTCACAAACACTAGTTAAAGATGAACTAATCCAAGATGGAACTGACCCATTCTGAGTGGCTGGACCTGTTGGTGGTACACACCCAGCCCCAGAGATCAGTGCCAACACCCATCTCTGTGAAACTGGACCCACAAGGGCTGATAACTTTGGTGTCTTTGCAAGCACCCTCCTCCCCAAACATGTGGAAGGAAATTGATACTTCTGCTCAACAACTGGCCAATTTAAAGAAAACTTGCAACAAAATCCTGCGATCTCCACAGAGTTCAACTCAAGTTTTGCTGTCGACTGGATGCATCACACTCACCCAGAGTTCAAATCCACCTTGGGGGGATCCCTGAGCAGCTCAGCGGTTTAGCGCCTGCCTTTGGCCCAGGGCCTGATCCTGGAGACCAGGGATCAAGTCCCACATCGGGCTCCCTGCATAGAGCCTGCTTCTCCCTCTCTGCCTGGGTCTCGGTCTCTGTCTCTCTCTCTCTCTTTCTGTGTCTCTCATGAATAAATAAAATCTTAAAAAAAAAAAACAAAAACACAAATCCACCCTGGGCTGAGCAGACCCACCTGCTCTGAAAGCCTCATGTTCCTCCACTTTGTAGACCAAGTAGAAAAAGATTCTGGCCTTTTTGTGCCTATTTGTCATGACTCTGACATTTCCTTCAGTTTCTAACCAGAGGCTCTCAATAGACCTCATGGAAGATCCCTTAGGCTCCCTGCTCAAAACTGCCTTGCTCATTCTGCTTTCCATGTCTCCCAGGTGGATCTGTCCACATGGCCAAGAGCTCAACAGAAAGGTTACTCATATTTAGCAAAAAAGGTCAACCTTCTGGAAGAAAGCACAAAGTACTATAGAAATGGGTGTGGTGTGTCTGGGCATATAATTCCCTATATGGAAAGATTAATAAGCTAGTTCAAATAAATTAAAATCAAAATGGAAAGATATTAGGGTGCCTAGGTGGCTGAGTCAGTGAAGCGTGTGTCTTCAGTTCAGGTCATGATCTCAGAGTTCTGGGATCGAGCCCTGCATTGGGCTCCCTGCTCAGTGGGGAGCTTGCTTCTCCCTCTGCCTCTCCCCAACCTGCTCATGCTTCTTCCCTCTCACTTTCTCTCTCTCTCAAAATAAACAAAATCTTTTTTTTAAAAAAGAGAAAGGTATTTAACCCATCAGAGCCTATCTTTATTCCATGAGAATCATCTGTAAGATGCTTCCCACTCCACTCCAAATTATTAATGAAAGGCTGTCACTTTGCAAAGTAGGGCCCCCAGACAGTACTCCTTCTACTTGAGCATGCACGCAGGTCACTGGGAGTCTTGCTACATGGCAGGCTTAAACTCGGCAGGTCTGGGGTGGGGGCGCAGAGATCCTGCATTTCTATTGAGCTCCCAGGTGATGCCCATGTGGTTGCTTCTGGACCCCACTTTGAATAACTAAAGGGCTGAAAATGCCAAAGGACCGCATCTTCCACCTCACGCTGCACAGTTATTCCTTGACCAATCCATTCTCACAAGTGTCAAGGCCTCAGAACACCTCTCTTCCTCCTGCAAATTTTCCTAAAGAGGACATAAGGATGAGGTGGAGGAAACACCTGAATCAGAGGTCTGAGGAGATGTTTTAGCTGTCTCTGAGCATTTTATATTTTCACTTCCCAGGTCTTGGAAGCCACGGGCCAGAAGCTATAGAGGACAGTTCAACCCTGGCCATGAACTTGTGTTTCTGTTTAGGAAAGTTACAACCTCAACCCAATCAAAACATATTTCAGTGCCTTCCCCGGGAGGTGAAGGGGTCATCTGTGAACTCCAAAGCACGGTTCCTGAGGGGTTGCAAATGCCCGGCATCTGGACAAGGCCAGCGTTTCCAGCCTCAGCGAGGCTGCCTCTCTGCTGGGGGATGACAAGCCACGTGAGGAGTCAGACTCACTTCTATGCCAAATTATGGCCTCTGAAGTCTCCTACCACCAAACCACATCACCTACCAGAGATGAAGTTTGACTTGACAGAAAAAGATTGTAGCTGACAAATGGGGCATCGAGGAGGAAAAACAGATGGGGGAATGTGGATTGGTTTGAGATCATCACATTTCTAGGAGATTTTCAGTGACAACTTCAGACAGCTACGATTTAAGGCTCCCTATATGACATATTTTACTTCAGAATGACTGGGGAAAAAATGAAATGACCTCAGTATTTCAAGAAATTGTGACAAGAATGACGAGGAGCCACATGGTTCCCTCTGCAACTTCCTCACTACCCTGACAGCCTGATAAAGCCAATGCTACTTGGAATCTGAAATGCAAAAAGCCCCTCACTGAGGCTCCATACTTTCCAAAGTCCTGTGCAGATTCAGTCTACACAAAACTAAGTGGAGTTGAGATACCTAACAATCATAAAACCATCACTGACCTCTCCAGGAAATGCGGGGTCCTGTCCTAAGACTTCAAATCTTTCGATATCATCTTATAGCATGACACAGGTTTAGGATTGATACTGTTCAAAGCAGTATCTTCCACACAGAAAATGTGATCTCTAATCTACAGCTTAAATTAAGCTTCACTTTTAGGGTGTTCCACTTGTCATCAAGAGTGAGATCCATGTGATCTAGTGGGTAGTAGAAGCTGAGCACTGGAAAGATAAGATATTTTTACTTGGCAGTCCCTTGTAGGCAGCAGGTGACTTGGTCACACTTGACCCTTCCAGCATTCCTGAGCCAGCACCTGGCACAGCTCAGGTGCTCAGCAACCTGACGGAAGCAGCCTTTGCATTTTCTTAGAATCATGGCAGACAAGAGAAGATATATGGTATACCAAGCATGACCATGAGGTCAAATGCCAGGCTGGAGACATTCTAAGAGATAAAGAGTCAAACCTCATAAAAAAGTCACAGAAAATGATCAAAATCAATACATCCAGAAAAGCAATAAAATCATATTATTTAGAAGAAAGGGAAAAAAATGAACAGAGTTAAAAAAAAAAGATTGCTCCTCTACGGGGTAGGACTAGGGGATGGGCAGGGGAGACAAAGGCTGCTTTTAATATAATCGTCTGATAATATTTGATTTGTTCATTAAATATTTATTAATCACCTTTTAATCACGGTACACAGGTTATAATAAAATAAGGACCTCAGTATTTTAAGTATTTTAACAAATGTTTTAAAAAATTTTTCTTATATTTTAAATTCAATTTGCCAACATAGAATATAACACCCAGTGCTCGTCTCATCATAAAAAAAGTTTTAAAGCATAAATAATAAAAGGGACTGGAGCCACTCCCCTTTACAGCCATACTGTCCCATCTCCCGTAAGAGAAGTTGGAAGTATGAATGATGGCCCAGGGATGCTTGGACTTCCTGCCCAAAGCCCCACCAGCATGACCAGGCCATACCTTAAACTCTGGGCTGGAGCTTGTTGGGCCACCCAGGGCTACCCAGCCACTGACCGCAGCTCTGTCTGTCTGCTCCAAGAAGCTGTCCTCACCCAGAAATCTGCCTCACCACTTGGCTTATAAGAACTGGGTCATCTCCAGATCCCTCTCTCCCCTTCCCCTGCAATTTTGACTCCCAAGGATCCAGAACTAATGATCACAGAGTGACTGTGGGTAGGCCTCCTGGCCAGAAGAGGAGAAGCCTGCCAGCGTCCTCTGCTTCCCCTCAGTCAGTCAGTGGAGAACCCATGCTTGGATGTTTGCTCTGTTTAGTCCTTGGTGAGGCACTACCCAAGAAATCCTAAACATGTTAGGCTGTGTGCTGGCAGTGAGGTCAATAAGGCCAAGACTTCCTGTTCAGTGGCAGGGGTGGGATGTTGGGTTAGTGCACAGTCCATGATGGACACAGGAAGCTCCATGGCTGGGTGTTTCTCTGGGCAGGTGGTTCAAGGCCCAGGACACTCCTTCTACCTACACAGTTCAGGTAACAGGCCAGGTAGTTAGACTAAGACCCCTACTGCCCACCTGCACACACCCCTTAGTTGGGGGCTGTCAGGCTTCAAGGCACAGAGTCCTGGGCTTGGTGGGTGACCAGCTGGCACTTGCTGGAATAGCCATATTCTCTACCAATAGTTTGGTAGAGAGCCACTTCCCTGAGCCCCGAAATGACTCCTCTATCACACTGGTTGAGGCACAGCAGAGCCTTCCTAGTCCCACTTTAGGACTCTGGCCTGTGTCGCTCTAATTTTTTTATTGTTAAAATTTTTTTTACTATTCCCCCCACCCCTGAGAGATCCACCGTAGCCCGGATGACTCACACCTTTTTAATGCCATACTCGAAGGCCTGTTTAGCCAGTCGGCCAGGCCCATCCACCGTCTTCCCGTCGTCGTCTGGCCCCCAGCTCGCGCTGTAAATGTCGATGTAGTTGGGTCTGATGCCCAGCGACTTGGCCTCAACCACATCCGTCACGTCGCCGTCCAGCATACGGATGCCTGAAAGCACACAAGGGGGCTCCGTGCACACCTGCTCTGTACTTTTCAGGGCCGCACACACTGTGACCCTGGGGTGCAGGGGACCCCGGGTGCAGGGGCACGGCCGGGTAGCCCCACACAGCTCAGGAATCTGCCAGCGTCATTCTGGAAAACCCTTCTCCCCATCGTGTGCCAACCGATGTGAAAGAATTCAAATGACATCTGGGGCCATGTTGTGGCATCCCCAACACATGACATCAACAAAGGAAACAGAATTGTTTGGAAAATACAGGATTTAAACAGTTTCCTTGGTAGCACGATGTCACTCTGGCATTGAAAAATGGAACATAATATCATTATTACGACGATTATTTTTATAATAGAACTCTGGAGTCATTTCCAACTTTCCCTGCTGTCAATAGTTTTGTTGTTTTTTTTTTCCTGTTTCTTATGTCTCTCTCTCTCTCTCTCTCTTTTTAAAATATTATCATCTCTGATTTGTAACTAGGAGTTTTTAACCTGGAAGACAGAAGGCCATACTGTAGCCCATCAAGGAGGAGCCACCTTATATCTCAATGTGCATTTAGGTTCTGTATTTCCCAGGGGGGTCTTTAGATGCTGGGGAGTACCACTTCAAGAGCACCCTAAAAGGAGAAGGAGGGAGCCATGAGCCTCTCCCAGTGCCTACCTCCTCAGCTAAGGGTCCCCGCCTACCCCACACCCAACATTTGCCTCCATTACTGATCACACTCTGCATCCAGCAGGTGTGATGTCCCTGGGCCTGACCCAGAGAGGTGGTCTCAGTGATGCTGGCCCATGACTGGGAAGCAGAGATAATGAAAGCCACCAGCATGTCCTGCTTGGACACTAGTAAATATATAAAATCAATCCTCTTGGAGACTCAGAAAACTCCAGGCCAAATGACCCTGGATCAGCACTCTAGGTGACTGCTCCACCCCCAGTCACCCTGCTCAGAGGCCCCCAAGGAGCCCCTCCTCCACTAGGCCAAGCTCCATGTGTGCAGTGGCCATGCCAATGAATTTTCAATCTTGAGCTATTTAAGACATAACAGAAAAGAGGAATTTTTCTGATTATAAGCATCACATATGCTCTTTGCAGAAAGTTTGGAAAATAGAGAAGTAACTAGTGATAATATTTTGGTTATTTTCTTCCAGTACTTTTCTTTGGCCACAGCAGGCATTTTCTCTCCAAGTTCTTTTTTTACCACAGAACTTCATACAGAACATTTCCCTGCACCATTAAAGACTCCTCTAAGACACGATTGTAAATGGTTGCAGCTTCCCCTCCTTTGCACCCCAGCCCTGGATGCAGTTTTGTGGAGCTTTGCCTCCCTGAGCAGAGAGGCCCCTAGCTCCCCTAGCCTGGACTGGATCTATTTGTGCAGAATCCCAGAATCTGCATCCACATATAGCCAGTATGCCAAAAATAGAAACTCTGAATACAAATGATTTTAAAAGACACAACAGTGACTTTTCCCCAGGATGAAAAGAGATGGTACAGGGCTCTGGCAGGAGGAACCACGGGAAGGAGACTCTCTGAGGGGACACCCTCCCCAGGAGCTCAGGGACAGATGTTTTATATAAATTCAATCTTTCTGTCCCACCCTTTAAACTGTAATTGTAGAGATGCTCCACTGTCACTTTTGGTGGAGAGTGGAGAGGCAGAAATCCTGAACACATAAATTTCAAATGATGCCTAATCTCTCAGCCAGTAACACATGGATTGTAGATGAACAAATAAAAGTACTTTGTGATTTGTCGGGGTGAGTCGGAACTTCCTACCTACAGAGCACGTGAAGATGATTTAAATGCAGTAAATTCTTCCACCCTATCATGCTGCCCGGTTCTGAAAGGTTCAGGTTGCCCTGAAGTGTTCTCCTTAATGCCTGCCCTAACTCTCATGGTCCCTGTTGTGAGCTGAGAGAAAAAAGGTCAGAGGCACTATACAGGGTCCCTGGGAGGCCGAGTCAGACAGTCACACTTTAGGGCATGCCATCCCTAGCAAACCAGAAACTCCTGCTCCCAAAGTCTGGAAATTGTACTCAAAATCGGTATCACAGAAATTTATAGCAGTGAGAGTGAGGTCTGGGAGATATCAGTTCAATGACAGTGTCGAGAGCCATTTGGGAGTGTCAGCCAAACCGGCACAGGTGGTGACAGAGGGTGGTGCTGGAATCATTGGAAGAACCATCTCTTTATGGCCCGAAGGCCTTGACAATGATAAGTAGAAATAAATTTTAGCTTCAATGCTCTCTGTTCTATTTTCCAGCTCCTCATCTATTTCCCTTCCTCCCTTTACTACCTGCAGTGGACTGAATATGTCTCCTCAAATTCACATGTTGAAGCCCCAACCTCCAGTATGATGAAGGTAGGATTTTTAGCCGGTAATTAGATTTAGATGAAGTCCTGAGGGGGGTGCTCCCATGATGGGCAGAGTGCCAGTATGAGAAGAGTCAACAGAGAGCTTGCTTCTTCTGTCTCCACCACATGAAGACACCGAGAAGGTAGCCATCTTCGAGCCATGAAGTGGACCGTCACAGGGGAAGAGAATGGGTTGGCATCTTGATCTTGAACTGCCGTCACAGGGGGAGAGAATGAGTTGGCATCTCGATCTTGAACTTTCTAGCTTCCGGAACTATGAGAAATAACTGTCTGTTGTTTAAGCTCCCAGTCTGTGGAATTTTGTTATGGTAGCCCAAGTGGATGCAGACAGGATCTCAGCTGTCTGGCTTAGGATGGCCCCTGGAAGCCACCACTGTGCAGGCACAAAGATGGCGCCACATGGCAAATGGATGTGGATGCCTCTTCACCACTGCCAAGGAGAGGCCTGTGGAATAGAGCCCTCCCCCACACTGTGCCTTGGAGGGAGCAGGAGGGTGATGGGGCATGCCACAGGTGACAGCCCTGCCGGGACCACCAACTAGTGATGCAGGGAATTTACCTCATGTCACTAGGCCACCATTTCCTGTAGGTCACAGTGATGAAAGTTACTGTATCTACAGAGGTGCCAGAAAAACTAAAAAAGATGATTAAGGTAAAATGCCTGGCAATAAGCACCCAATGTGCATGTTAGTTGTTAATATAAACCTGCTAATTCTTAGTTTTCCCATCTGCAAAAAATGGGAGTGAAGACATCAATTTCCAGGAGTTGTTAATTACTTTTTACCTTTATTTTAAAAACATATATTATATTGATATGTATGAAGGATCATATGTTACATATGTATTAGTGATAAAGTCTAAAAAAATAACTGACACCCATGAACCCTCCATCCATTCAATGCAAATATAAACCTGACTGATTGGGGTCTCTACCCACACCCTGCCCTTCACAGAGGAAACTCCTCCAAATTTTAGATTATTCTTTTCATTGCCTTTTAAAAATTAGTGTTTCTTTCCAACTAGGGCCCGGCAGAATGGCTCCCGCAAAGAAGGGTGGTGAGAAGAAGAAGGGCCGTTCTGCCATCAACAAGGTAGTGACCAGAGAATACACCATCAACATTCACAAACATATCCATGGTTTCAAGAAGCGTGCCCCTTGGGCACTCAAAGAGATCCGGAAATTTGCCATGAAGGAGATAGGAACTCCAGATGTGCGCACTGACACCAGGCTCAACAAAGCTGTCTGGGCCAAAGGAATAAGGAATGTTCCATACCGTATCCGTGTGCGGTTGTCCAGAAAACGTAACGAGGATGAAGATTCACCAAACAAGCTCTACACACTGGTTACCTATGTACCTGTCACCACTTTCAAAAACCTACAAACTGTTAATGTGGATGAGAACTAATCGCTGATTGTCAAATAAAGGTATAAAACTCAAAAAAAAAAAAAAAGAAATAAAAAATTAAAAAAACTAGTGTTTTAACACAATTGTATGCTTCCTTGAATAATATATATGGCTTAGTCTTGCTTGTACTGGGAAACAATTCTTTGTTGGTTATACACATTATAAGTATCTTCTTCCAGTTGATACGGTCTTGTCTTCTCACTGATTATGCTGCCTTTTGACAGACAGGGATACTTAATTTCAATGGAGTAAGAAGAACTTCCCTTTGAAGATCAAGGGAATTATGATAGGGGTTAAACTTATCCAAGTTCATTGGCATCTCTTATGGGGTTCCTTTCTCCCTCTTAGAGGTGAGGCAGAGCCATGGTCATATCATCTCAGGCTATACCTCCTCTTTTCTGATTTCTGGGTGGACACGAGGAATCAGGGTGATCTGAAATGTTATCTTTTTTCTTTTTTTTTAGATTTTATTCATTTATTCATGAGAGACACAGAGAGAGGCAGAGACATAGGCAGAGGGAGAAGCAGGCTCCCTGTGGGGATCCTGATGTAAGACTCAATCCCAGGACCCCAGGATCATGACCTGAGCCAAAGGCAGACGCTTAACCACTGAGCCATCCAGATGCCCCTGCTTTCTTCAGTCACTGCTCTGAGAGCCCAGGGCCTCCTATGTCAGAAACACTAGGCCCAGGTGTGGCTGACTCAGCCACCAGCCCAAAGAGAGGGGCCATAAGCCATACAGGACACTGGCCTTGTGGTGTGGCAAAGGTGTGGCCTCTGGCAAGATAAAGAGCACCTCGCGGCAGCAGGGAGGGGCCAGGGATCAGAGAGTCCTGGGGTGGGATCTCAGCTCTGCCTAACCTTGGGCCAAGAGCTCGAGCCCTTGTTTTCCACCATGATTACCTGGCAGAGTAGTTGAGAGGATTAAATATATGTTGAGGCCACAACACCTAGTGCTGTTTGAGAAACGGTGGCCTTGTTCTATATGCCCTTATATTCCACCGGGTGCTTGCCAGGGCAGGAGAAGACCCTGCCAGCCACACAGGCAGCCAAAATCAATTCTGATGTTCTAGTGCCAAAATGTAACCTGCTGTTCTAGACCTCTCCATACAAATTATAGGTGTCGGAACACCTACTTTTAAAAAAATTTCAGTATAATGAATGTACAGTATTATATTCACTTCAGGCATACAATATAATGATTCAACAATTCTATGCATTTACTCAGTGCTCAGCTACTACTTTTGAACAAGAAGAACAAGAGGCCAGAAGACATCAAAAATACAGTAAAAAAAGATGACCAGAATAATTTCTCAACACCTCTCACGCTGCTTTTCATCATGGAAGAAGAGTGACTGATGTGTGAGGAAGAAAGCATAATGTCTTTAGATTTTAATGAAGCATCTATTTTTCCCAACACTGACAATTTGCCAACAAAGAAAAGGTAAATATTTTCAATGAAAACCTGCTGTTCCAATATTAGCTTTAAATGTGAATGGTTTTCTGGAAATGCCAAATTGAAGAAAAACAGTAATCATTTCTCTCATGAAAAAAGAAAGATCCATTTACCATAAACTGTCAGGTACAAAAAAAAAAAAATTGGGGCAAGTTGTTTGTATGGCAAATTAGCTCTGGGTGGTGGTGCACTGCAGGTGTGCTGGGTTCAGAGCTCACAGTAGCAGGACAAATGTGCTCCACTGGTCCGCCCTGAGGACCAGGCTATGGGAGGAGCACTGAGGAAAAGGAAGATGGTGTTTTCCAGGAGCTACAGGATCCCATGAGTTGGGATCAGAATGTTCTCAGGGCTCAATCCCCACCCAGGCAGGCAGCCCTGGAAGGCACAGAAGCTACATCTGAGAGCAAACCATACAGGCTTGCCTCACTTTAAACAACATATGCTTTCCTATAAAACCGCCTGGACCCAATAATATTTTACATGCCCTGGAGAACTTGCTGAAATGAATGATTTTACAAGTCTCTTGGTCAAGTGTAAATAACCAGCCGTACTTTTTTTTTTTTCCAGAGTGACCTGTCCTTCCTCCCCTCCTCTCCCTGCTACTAATTTATAGTGCAACTTTTGAAATTACAGCCTATCGACATGCAGTTGACATGCAGTTGACCCTGTAAAGCAGCGCAAGACACAGCCTTTCCCCTGAACTTTCCAAGGAAGCTCAATGTTAAAAGGCATGGCAAGGTCAGCATGCCTAGATTCAGAGATAAGTTCTTTAAGGAGGTGTTTATGCTAAAATGAGGCCATCTGGGTGGGCCCTAATCCAATGTGACTGGTATCCTTATAAGAAGAGGACATTTGGACACAGACAACACCTAGACCAGACCAAGTGACGAGCATGGGAAGACTCAGCAAGAAGCATCCATCTGCAAGCCAAGGAGATAAGTCTCCCAAGAAACCAAACCTGCCAATACCTTGGTCTTGCACTTCTAGCCTCCAGAATTGAGAGAAAATAAATTTCTGTTGATGAACTAAAAAAAAGAGAGAGAGAGAGAGGAACAAGGAGAAGAACACACACACACACACACATACAACATAAGTAGTCAGTTATCAGCCCAGGTTGTTATCTCTGGAGGAAGGCAGGGGAGCAGGACATGCTGAGCCCACTTTTGTTTATTGAAAAGTAATGGATTTTGCCTTTAGCAAATGAATGGCAATGCAAGAGCAATGAACAGCAACAAGTAAAATTAGATTGTAGCTTTCTGAGTGTGATAAATAGGCCTCCCCAACAAATTTTGCTCATTAATCCTGAGTTTATTTTAATATATCCACAGAGAATTGGTTTTGGGGGTTTTTCTGTTGTTTTTTTCCGTCCCCCCCCCCCCCCCCCCCCAAAGATTACAGTACATTCTGTTCTAGCAGCAGCCATTCTGGGCCAAGTGAGGTTTCAACAGTTGTTTAGAAATGTTACAAACCTAAAAGGTTTTGGTCAACTCTACTTATTGCCTAAGACTGTAACACACTCTGCTCTCCGATCTCTGAATATGCTCACACGTGACAGCCTTATTCTACAAACCCCAGGGAGCTGTGGTCTGCTGGGTTGTCAAGGCACATCTATGTTCACCATTGTTATGTGAAATGCTTAGAGACCACTGATTGAAAAGCAAGCCAAGTCTCTCTTGGTCTCCTGCTCTGTTCTTGATCTCCTGATAGAGCCAGGCTATCTCCTTCCAGAGCAGAAAGAAATGCAGCTGTAGCCAGTGCTATACCACCAGTAAACTCATGGGCATGTTTACAATGCCCATGTCAATGGACAATGAAGCCCATGTCAGCTACGGTCTTGCTTTAACCATGTCATTTTTTTTTTTTTAAGATTTTATTTATTTTGAGAGAGAGAACGCACACAAGTGGGGGAAGGGCAGAGGCAGAGGCAGAGGGAGAAGCAGACTTGCACTGAGCAGGGAGCCTGACACCGGGTTCTATCCCAGGACCCTGAGATCATGACCTGAGCTAAAGGCAGATGCTTCCCCTACTGAGCCAAGCCCCCCAACCATGTCTTTTATTTTGTTATTCTGATGCTCTGACCTCTTAGGGCCTTGTTGTTGACTCTGGACAGACTGACACCTTCATACCCCAGGGCTAGACAGTTCCTCAAAATAGTAAAGCACTCTCCCAAGAGGCATGCCTTTCAGAGGCAATCCAGAGCCCACACTTGCAACTGCCTCCTTTATGGAGCTCTCGGGCTCTGGGATCACCCTCCAACTACTCTAATCACCCCACGACCAGGTACCAGACAACTAGGGACAGCCCTTCAGCCTCAGAGCCCACTGAAATTATTCAAATGAACCAATCCCAACTCTGCTTCCTCTGCCATGCTCACTCCTTCCAGAAGAAACCACTACAAAGACCATTCAGCCCATGCCTTCTCTTGCTCCCTCTCCTCCCCACCAGCCCTGATGCTTGGCCTCCAGGCCTCCATGGCTTGGAGTACTCTCTTGGGAACTGTGAGTGACAAACTCTGTTCGATGACCATTGTCTCCTGATCTGTTGGCCTCCCCAGGCCTAAACAATAATGAAAGCTATAGCTTAAAACAGGTCACTCTTTCATAATTGGGTTCTGTTGATTTTTCAAAAAATGGTTAAAAACTAGAAGAGCTCAGTCACTGTCTTGAGATTTGAAATCTAGACTGGCTGTCTTAGGTCTCCCGACCAAGGAACAGGGGCCAGAGAACAACAGTGGATCACCTAAAGGCACCAGATATTCAGGGAGAGTTGGCGGCTTGGGCCACTGGACACGACAGCATGCTTCTGAGCCAGATGGGGCACCCATAAATACACTCTGCGCATGCGGGGAGCAAGGGACCCTGATGGGATGTTCACCTGTGATAGAGTAAGGGAGCACATGACCTGAACTGGCCTCTGAAGGTGGTAGAAATAAGATATTCAAATTGGCCACAAACAAAGGCCACCGGAGGAGGCTCAGCCTGTTACTTAGACTTGAAAGCACATCTCTCCCTGTCTTTCTCACATACACCCGGAAGCAGCTAACATCTCATCCAGTGTCTGTGAGGGCAGTCTCCAGAGCCCAGATTGTGTGCCCCAAGACATCCAAGAGCCAGTCTCATCTGTCCTGTGGGGATGACTGCAGGAGGGTGGTTTGGGAGGCCACAGCTGCCAGGGAGACATAGGGGTGAGGCAGCTATGGCTGCTCTTGTCCATTTCCTCCTTCCCCCAGCTACTGCTTAGCCTAGGATGCTCAGATCCAGCAGGCAGGAGACTCTGATGACAATGTGGAGGTGAGAACCAGGGAGGTGGGGAGTCCCAGCTCCTATACAGTAGCTGCCCACATTAACTAAATCCCATGCACCTCCCAATGTGTCTCAAATCCTACTGCAGTCGAAAATATACTTGGAGCCCTTGAAGATTAATCTGTAGCTTAAACTATCCTCTTCAAATGCTCACAAGCCTAAACTGCTTAATGGAAACGCTAATGAGACTGAGAATTCTGTGACTCAGAATTAACATAATTAACTAATTTATGAGCCCGGACTAATTTAGCTGTTATGCACTTAACATTTTTGTGTTTATGAAAGGAAAAACATGATTCAGCTCCCCAATCAAAATATGGAATAAAAAGGCCAACGGAAATTTGGCTATTGCTCTTTTTCAGTTTTCCTTCCCAGAACCAGAGTAAACACATGCTGAAAAGATGCACGTACTTCTTGCGGCCTGAGAAGGGGAGCTGTTCTGTTTCTAAGTACCTGCCAGGCCCAAGGTGGGGTGTCCTCACAGCCTCCAGCTGCCCTGCTCCCTTCCTGCCTGCCCAGAGTAGCCTTGGGATCTGCTTCCCAGGACAGTGGTGCTTCTCCATGGCTAGAAGCAGGTGTGAAGTACCCAAAAAACACCTGTCCCAGGTGACACTCATCTGGCCTCAGGAAGATGTCTGAATCTTGTTAAGCATCACATGTGGGAGGCTTGCTGAAAGCACGGCACCTCCTCACGTTAAAGGGGCAGGGGCTTCACTCCCCTGCCTTACAGGATGCTGGGATGCCTCCCCCCGCACCAAGCCAAGAATACCCTGATGCAGTGGCCAGGCTCAGACCCTCAGCACACAGCCTGGGAGACGCCTTCATGTTCCTGAGGACAGAAGGAAAGGCTTTGTCCCATGGAAGGTAGCTTGTAGGTGAGCTGCTCTTGCTGCTGAGCCACTGGCAGCCAAGGCTGAGAGCTGCCCACCACCCACGCCAACAGGAAGCACAAGGGGTGAGAGGGATGAGCATGACACAGAATGAGAAGAGGGAAACTGGGGCAGCCCCAGTGGCGCAGCGGTTTAGCACTGCCTGCGGCCCAGGGCGTGATCCTGTGTCGGGCTCCATGCCTGTGTCTCTGCCTCTCTCTCTGTGTCTCTATGAATAAATAAAATAAAAAGTTTAAAAAAAAAAAAGAGAAAGAGGGGAAACTGCATAGGAAGGAATCTTTTAAAAGAGTAAAGAAAGGTGTACTGGCAGGGTTTTTTGTTTTGTTTTTGTGGTTGTGCACTGGATTCTTTATTGTAATGCAAATGTAGATTAAGCTTCTTTACTTGCTTAAGGCATCCATTATAAAGAGGAGTCCACTTCAAAGACTATCTATGGCAAATAAACAAATTGCCAGCCACAGTAGATAAAGGGTCAGGCCACCTTCCCCCTTCACACCACCCCCCTACCTCCATCCAGGCTCCTTTGTTTTAGAGATCTTGGTTGATTATTTTGATGACTGACCATTTGGGCCACTTGTCTTTTCTCTTCCCAGCACTTGAAATTCCCACTCTGGTATTTTATATTTTCACTCTCACCAATAGAGTGAGCCCATGGATCCCCAGGTCCCCATCCTCCACCCCAAAGAAAGCAGACCCTCCTCCCCCATACACACCACCTGTGCATGCAGTCTCTCTCTGTACCTATGACCTTGCTACGTGGCCCCCGGTGCTGTGTCATTTTCAGGTTGTCAGTAATAATATGTTTTCCAGTTTCCTGATATCTGTTGCTGAAGGCTGTGTTGCAATCGTAATAAGAACCACAGGGGTTGGTCCAGTTCTAACATCAGTTCAGAAAGGGGAGGAGGCCATGCAAAGCTCACCTGGGGCCTATAGCAAATGACTGCATTAATTGGCTGAAATGGGCACAAAACAAAAGGCTACATGAGAAGAAAGGCTAGAAACAATAACCACTATCCTTTGTCTCTGCCCTCCTATGTTATTTCCATCATCAGACGAAGGTCGAAAAGCCTAGTTTATTATATTTTAGGCTAAGAATGGGAAACAAGGCCAAAATTGTGTTTAGGAGGAAAATGAATTTGGTCGAGGAAAAGAATACACACGCACGCCATGGAAACTTCCTTTTGCTTCTGTTCCTGCTCCCAGGGCTTGGTGGCTGCTGTCCTCATCTAATCACCACTATGTCCCAGCACTAGAGAGACCCCACTGCAAAGGGACAAGCCAGGCTTCAAGTCAGCAGGCCTGAGTTCACATCTTGGCTCTGCCTCCTAGCAGCTGTGTGAGCCTAGGTGTGGTAGGTGATCTCTCTGATTATCACTTTTCCCTGGTATGAAATGGCAGTAATAATTCCAACTCAGGATCGTTCTGAGGATGAGATGCCAACAGCTAGTGGTGAGAGCTGTTACTATCATCACAATAAAAACACTAAGGAGAGTGGACCATGACAGAAAACTGAGTACTCAGTCTATCTCTCCTTGGGGCCCAAATCCTCAGAAATAACATAAAAAAGAGAAGAAAAAAACCAACAAATCCATAACAGCCCTGGAAAATGAATCAGAAGGTGAGATCTTTTGAGGAATTGTGGACAGACAGCAAGCAGATAGGATCAGCCAGTAGGAGCGATTCCAGAAGTACTTGACGCTCCCAGGTGTGGTGTGCAAGGACAGGAGGAGCCCCTGAGCAGGCCTAGGTGTGAGGAGCTAAGGAAGAAGCAGGTTAACTGCCTCCCCCTTCAGGGTGAGAGCAGATGAGTAGCAGCAGGCTCTATTCAAACACTAGGGTAAGAGGGTCCTGAGGCCAGAGAGGTGGGACAGTGCCTCCCAGGGCCTAGGGAGTCCCCCCTCCACCCCCACTCTGCAACATTATCTAGCAGCAGTTCCCTCCCCCTCCCACATCATAGACAGACTGCTGCCATCAGGCCTGACAACCACCACAGCCAAACAAGGATCTGTGAGCACAATCACAAATGGATAACCAATGATCAGTAATTAGGGGGAAAACCAACATCAAGAAAGAGAACCACCAAATTAAAAAGCTAAACAAAAAAGACAATAAGATAAACCCAAGGAGATATGGTTAATGCAGCAAATGGTAAAAAAAAATTTAAAGTAAGTATTTGTTAATATCCTTCAAATGATATAAGAAAATACTACATCTTATTTTTTTTTAATTTTTTTATTTATTTATGATAGTCACACACAGAGAGAGAGAGAGAGAGAGGCAGAGACACAGGCAGAGGGAGAAGCAGGCTCCATGCACCGGGAGCCTGACGTGGGACTCGATCCCGGGTCTCCAGGATCGCGCCCTGGGCCAAAGGCAGGCGCCAAACCGCTGCGCCACCCAGGGATCCCAGAAAATACTGCATCTTAAAAAAAAAAAAGAAGCAACTAGAAGTCACTTCGCCCCATTCTTTTTGCCAAGAAAAGCGAAAACCCTGGACTCTGTGTAAAAAAACAAACATAAGACCTGAAAGGTAGAGAGAAGGCAGCAGACTATCTAGGGATCTTGGGACCCAAGGAACAAGATGGTGAGTTCCCCAGGATTGTCTCTCCTATCTCCAGACTTGGAAATGGAGCTGCTGGCAACCTGAAAGTACCAATGGGAGCAGACCAAAAAATAGTCCCCCAAAGCCTGTTCCCTCTAGGCAAAGCACCAACGATGGGCAACAAAGCAAGAAAGAACTTTTTCACACAATAACCACTCCAGCCAAACACCAGAGACAACCTTGTGGCACTATCCCTACACACAGCAGCAAAGACTAAGTGGGGAACTTAGACTTTCACTCTTGTCAGGCACTCCAACACCTCTCCTAGGTGCCTTTTCCCCTGCCTACCAAAAAAGAGGCTCACCCCCATGGTGTCAGTGAAGATCCTGTGGGAAGCTTGGTCTTCTACCCTACCTGGCAGTTAAGAAGGTGTCTCTCTTCCTCCCTGCTGATGTCACATCAGGAGGCCTGGTGGTGTGTTAGGGTTTTCATCATCAACCACAGTAAGAATGTGACCCCACGATGGAGGCCACATGAGGAGCCTGCTCAGCACTGATGAGAAGCCCTCCCACTCTCCCATGCCAACAGTGGGTGAGCGAGCAGACTTGGATGTCTACCTATACCTGGCAACAGTGAAGCAGGGGAGCCCCATCCCCCACCTAGCAGTATCAGAGAAAGCGATCTGAAACAGGCTTAAGTAAGTTCCAAAGTGGGATGTCTGGGTGGCTCAGTGGTTGAGCATCTGACTTTGGCTCAGGTTGTGATCCCTGGGGTCCTGGGATTGAGTCCTAAATCAGGCTTCCCACAGGGAGCCTGCTTTTCCCTCTGCCTGTGTCTTTGCCTCTCTCTCTCTCTCTCTGTGTCTCTCATGAATAAATAAATAAAATCTTTTTTTTTTTCTTTATTTATTTATGATAGTCACACAGAGAGAGAGAGAGAGAGAGGTAGAGACATAGGCAGAGGGAGAAGCAGGCTCCATGCACCGGGAGCCCAATGTGGGATTCAATCCCGGGTCTCCAGGATCGCGCCCTGGGCCAAAGGCAGGCGCCAAACCGCTGCGCCACCCAGGGATCCCAAATAAATAAAATCTTAAAAACAAAAAAGATCCAGAGCTTCATAATATAATACAAATATGTACAGGTTTCAGTCGAAAGTCACACATGATAAAAAGAACTAGCAAGACCTCAAAAGGAATGATAAAAGACAATCAATAGATGCCAATGCTGAGGTAACAGGGATGTCAGAAGTATTTTTTTGTTTGTTTTGTTTTTTAAAGATTTTATTTATTTATGAGAGACACAGGGGGAGAGAGAGAGAGAGGCAGAGACACAGGCAGAGGGAGAAGCAGGATCCATGCAGGGAGCCCAACGTGGGACTCGATCCTAGGTCTCCAGGACCATGCCCTGGGCCAAAGGCCGCACTAGACCGCTGAGCCACCTGGGCTGCCCAGAAATATTTGATATAGATTTTAAAGCAGTGATGATACAAATGTTTCTCTGAGCAATTATAACTATGTTTGAAACAAGTGAAAAAATATAAAACATCAATAAAGAAACAATATCTCGGTAAAGAAATAAAAGATATCAATATGCAATGAGTAGAAATTTTAGAATTGAAAATACAATAGTCAAAATTAAAGAACTAAGTGACTGAGTTTCACAACAGAATGCAGTGTACAGAAGAAAGAGTGAAAAGGAAGACAGAATAACAGAAATTGCCCAATCTGACAACAGAGAGAAAACAGATGAAAAAACAACAACAACAACAACAACAACAACAAAACTCAATAAAAATGAACAGAGTCTGAGAGGCTTCTGGAACTATAACAAAAGATCTAACATTCTTATCACTGGAGTCCCAGGAGAAGAAGAGAAAGAGGGAAGGGCTGACAAAGTACTAGAAGATACAATGGCTAAATTCTATCCAAATTTGGCAAGACCCATAAAACTTCACCTTACAATAGGCTTTCCTTTTTTTGAGTTTTCTAAATTATATTTAATGATTGAAGCAAAAACTATAATACCGTCTAATGCAGTTCTAGATGTATGTAGAGATCTATTTAAGACAATTGCAAATAAGAGTGGGTAATAAGATCTAAGAAGTAAGGTTTCCATACCTCACTCAAGCTGGTAAAATGAAAACAACCAAAGACTGTGATATGTATATATAATTTAATACCAAGAGCAATCACTAAAAAGAGATATATAGGAAGATACACTTTAAAAGGTTATAGATAGGGGTGCCTGGGTGGCTCATTTGGTTGAGTGTCCAACTCTCGATTTTGGCTCAGGTCATTACTTTAGGGTCATGAGATTGAGACCTGTGTTGGGCTCCACACTGGGTGTGGAGCCTGCTTGGGATTCTCTCTCTCTCACTCTCCCTCTGCCCCTTGCCACCACTCATGCTCTCTTTCTCACGTGTGCACTCTCTCTCTCAAAACAAAAAGCTATAGATAAAATGGATTCTAAAAAATATTCAAATAACCTTTGGAAGGCAAGAAAAATAAACTAAGAACAAACAGAAAAAAAAAGATAAAATAACAAACTTAAGTCCTAGTATATTAGTAATCACATTAAGTGTAAATGGTCTAAATATAGCAATTAGAACACAGAGATTGGCAGGGTGGATTAAAAAACATGGCCCAAATATATGCTGTCTACAAGAAACTCACTTCAAATATAACAATACAGGCAGGTTGAGAATAAAGGATAGAACAATATATATATTGTTAATATCAAAACCTAAATGAAAACAATGTAGCTATATTAATAGGAGACAGAATATAGAGCAAAGGAAATTACCATAGACAGAAAGAGACATTTTATAATAATAAAAGGGCTAATTCACCAGAGAGATATAGTAATCCAAACAACAGGGCTACGATATATGTGAACAAAAAACAGACTAAAAGGAGAATATACAAATCTACAATTATAGTTGAAGCCTTCAATACTCTTCTCTCAACAAATAAAAGAACAACTAGACAGATAATCAGTAAGTATATGGAAGAACTCAACAACAACAAAAGTTCTCATCAACATTTTTAGAACACTCCATCCAGCAATAGGAGAATAAATACTCTTTTCAAGTGCCAACAGAACTTATACCAAAATAGATTAGATCCTGTGTCATATTAAACAAACCTCAACAGACTTTAAAGAATTGAACTCACACAAATTGTGTTCTCCAACCACAATGGAATCAAACTAGTAATCAGTAACAGAAAGATAACAGAAAGATCTCCAAATACTTGGAAACAAAACAAAATACTTCTACATAATCTATGGGTTCAAGAGGGAATCTCAAGGAAAAAGAATACACTAAATTTAACAAAAATGAAAAGACAACATATCAAAACATGGGAGACACAGCTAAACTATTGCTGAGAGGGATATTTATAGCACTATTGTTTATACTAGAAAAGAGGAAAAGCCTCAAATGAATAACCTATGCGTGCACTTCAAGATCCTAGAAAAATAAAAGCTAAGCAATCCCAAAACAAGAGGAAGGAAGGAAATAATATAGATAAGAGCACAAGACAATGACATTGAAAATGAAAAACACTAGGAAAAAATAAGTGTAACAAAGAGCTGACTTTAATGAAAAGATCAATAAAACTGATAAACTTCTAGTAAGAATTATAAAGAAAAAAAGAGAAGACACAAATTACCATTATTAAGAATGAAACAAAGGATATTATCACAGACTATACAAGCATTAAAAGTGTATATAAGGTAATACTACAAACAACTCTACACATATAAATTTGACAACTTAGACAAAATGGACCACTTCCTCAAACAATACCAACTGCTACAACTCGGCCAATATGAAATGGATAATTTGAATAATCCTGTAACTTTTCAAGAAATTGAATTTGTAATTTAAAAAGAAAGTTCCCCAAAAGATCTCCAGGTCTGTATGATTTCACTGGAGGATTCTACTAAAAGGTTTTTTTTTTTTTTTTTTTTTACATTTTTTAAACATTTATTTATTCATGAGAGATACAGAGAGAGGCAGAGAGAGAGAAAAGCAGGCTCCACTCAGGGGAACCTGATGCAGGACTCGATCTGGAGTCTCCAGGATCACGCCCTGGGCCAAATGCAGGCGCCAAGCCACCCAGGTGTCCCGGATTCTACTAAAAGTTTAAAGAATCAACACCAATTCTACACAATCACCTCCAGAATATACAAGATAAGGTTCTACTTCCCACTTCATTTACTAAAGCTAGTATTACCCTGATACAAAAAAACTAGACAAGGATAGTATGGGAAAAAAAATGGAAAGGAAAGGGGAGGGGAGGAGAAGGGATGGGAGGGGAGGGAAGGGAAGGGAAAGGAAGGGAAGGGAAGGGAAGGAAGAAAAATAGGCCAAAACTCCTAACGAATATATATACAAAAATCCTCAATCTGTTGAAATCAAACAGATTTTAGTAAATATAAAAAGAAAACACCATTACCAAGTATGAAGTTTATTCCACAGATTCTAGACTGGATCAGTAATTCAAAAATCAACCAACTTAACCTACCATATTAATGAGCCAAAGAAAAATCACATAATCATATCATTCATTGAGAAAAAAAGCAGTGACAAAATTCAATACCCATTCATTTTTTTAAAAATTCTCAAAAAACTAGAAATAGAAGGGAACATTGTCAACTTCCTAAAGAGCATTTACAAAAAACCTGTAGGTGACATTATAATACATAATGGTGAAAGTGTTAATGTTTCCCCCCGAAGATCAGGAACAAGATAAGGATGTCTACTCTAGGTTATAGGTTCTAGCCAGGGCAATATGGCAAGAAAAGATAAAAACCATGTAGATTAGAAAGAAGAAATAAAACTAGCCCTATTTGCAGATGACTTTATCAAGTATAAAATCTCAAGGAATCTCTCTTAGAACAAATTAGCGAGTTCAGAAAGATTGATTGCTGGATACAAGATCAACATATAAAAAGCAATTACATTTCTATATATTAACAATTAACATATAGACATCAAAATTCAAAATACAGGGTGCCTGGGTGGCTGAGTCAGTTAAGCCTCTGTCTTGGGCTCAGTCATGATCCCAGGGTTCTGGAATGGAATCCCACATTGGGCTCCCTGCTCAGTGGGGAGCCTGCTTCTCTCTCTCCCTCTGCCCTTACCCTGCTCACGATCTCTCTCTTTCTCTCTTACTGTCTCTGTCTCTGAACTATATAAATAAAATCTTAAAAAAAAAAACCCACAAAATTCAAAATACAGTGCTCTTTATCATTGCTTAAAATGCAATGATATTTATATCTAGTGATATTTATACCTAAGTGTATAAATCTAAACAATTGTGTATAGGACTTGTATAGTGAAAGCTACACAATGCTGATAGAAGAAACCAAAGACTCAAACAAATTGAGAGACACCGTGGATGAGCTAAAAGCCTCCACACATAGTAAAGATGTCAATTATCCCAATTGGTGTATAGGTTTATTAACACAATCCCTACCAAAAGCCCAGAAGATTTTTCTGTAGATATTGGCAAGATAATGATAAAACCTGTACAGAAAAGCCAAAGAACTAGAACAGCTAAAATTATTTTGAAAAAGAAAAATGAAGTGGGAGCAATCAGTTTGCCCTGATTCACAACTTACACATTGCTACAGTAATCAAGACTGTGCTGTACTAGGAGAGAAACAGACCCAGAGATCAACGAACCAGACAGAGAATCCAGAAATAAACTCCCACAAATGTCCCTGAGTTTTGACAAAAATGCAAAAGCAACTCAATGGAAGAAAGATAGGCATTTTAACAAATGGTTCTGGCATCCATAGGCAAACAAAACAAGAAACCTTGACCTAAGTCTCACACTTTATATAAAACCAACTTGAAATGGATCTCTCTCTCTCAAGATGGGATTCAAAATGTAAAATTTAAACCCGTAAAAAAATTTTAGAAAAAAACACAGGGTAAACTTCAGAATCAAAGACAAGGCAAAGAGTTCTTAGACTGACACTAAAAACCTTGATCCATAAAAGGAAAAACTGATAAATAGATTTCATCAAAATTAAAATTTATACTCTGCAAAAGGCCCTGTTAAAGAAAATGAAGACATAAGCTATAGATGGGAGAAAATATTCACAAACAACATAATCATCAAAGACCTAGTAGGTAGGATATGTAAAAAACCCTCAACAATGAACAATTAAAAATACAACATTACAATTAGAAAATGAACAAAAGATATGAACAGACATTTCACTAAAGAGAATATATAGATGGCAAACAAACACATGAAAAGATTTCCAACATCACTAGCCTTGGGGAAATGCAAATTAATGCCACTATATACTTATCAGAATGGCTATTTTTAAAAAGTGATGTTACCAATTACTGGCAAGCATGCAAAGTAACTGGATCATTCATACTTTGCTAGTGGAATTGTAAAACAGTACAGATCCTCTGGAAAACAATTTGCCAGCTTCCTAAAAAAAATAAACATGTAACTACTACAGAACTCAGCAATTGCACCCCTGTATATTTATCCCAAAGAGATGAAGACTTACATTCACACAAAACCTATACAAGAATGTTTCTAGGCGCTTTAATAGCCCAAACCTAGAAATAACCCAAATGTCTTCAGTGGGTGACTGTAGTACATCCATACCACGGAAAACTACCTTTTAATAAAAAGAAACAAACCACTGATATACACAGCAACCTGGATGAATCTCCAAAGAATCACACTGAGTGAAAACACCAATTCCAAAGGCTCCACAGTATATGGTTTCATTTATATATCATTCTTGAAATGACAAAATTATAGAAGTGGGAACAGATGAATGGTTGGTTGCCAAGGGATTAGGGAAGGAGTTAGGGAAGGGGTATGTGTGCTACAAAAGGGCAACATGAAGGATTATTTTGGTGATGGAACTATTCTATATTTTGACTATATTAGTGTCAATATCCTGGTTGTAATATTGTACTATTGTTTTGCAAGATGTCACCATTATGGAAAACTGGGTAAAGGATACATTGGATCTTTGTGTATTATTTCTTATGATCACTTGTGAATCTACCAATTATTTGAAATAAAAGTTTAATTGAAAACACCAACTAGAAATCCGACATGGGAGATTACTTTCAAAATTTACAAACTGAATAGATAGGAGATATTCAGAGAGCTGGAATACTGAGTTTAGGGATTCTCCCAACACCTAAGACAATGGTGACCAAAGAAACTGGTCTACCTTTTAGTTAAGCTCACATAATTATTGAAGTGTAATGTTTAACTGTTAATAACAATATGGAGTCTTTAAAGGCTCACTAAGAGCCAGGCAGGAAAATTAAAACAAACTCACATCCAGACTCAAAGAGGTTGAGTCCCAGAACAATGAAAGAGAAAAATCCTGAAAATATCTGGAAACAAAAAACAAGTTACCTGAAAAGGCACAAAAATTAATATTGCTATTGGACCCCTCATCAACAACACTAGATAACAAAAGATGAGAGGGACAATATTTTTAAAATTCTGAGTGAAAACTATTTTGAACCTAAAATTTCAACACAGCCAAATGTGTTGGGAGAAAATAAAGCCTACAAGTGCTCAGAAAATTAATTACCTATATAACTATCCACTTGTATAGGACCACTTAAAAATATCTTTTAGAAGAATGAATGATTTAATGAAAAAGACAATCTTGTAAAATAAAGAATTTAATATAAAGAAGCCATAAGATCAAAGAAACAATGGTGACCAAAGAAAATGGTCAACCATTATGGTTAAGGTGACATACTGAGGTTGCATAATATAAAACTGTGAATGACAATATGGAGTGAAAATCCTGGATGGCCCCAATCTGAGGAGGTGATGAAGGAGAAGAGAGGTGGCAGAGGGAATGGGAACTATGGTAAGATTCTTGTTTTGCTATGGAAAAGGGGATAGGTACTGAGTAATGCTAAAGAGTGTAGGAAAACATAAACTCAAGTACGTGTGCCTCGGGGGAGTAGAAAGACAGTTTGAATGTAAAGATTTTAAGCCATTAGAATGAAAGGAAACAAAGAAAAGAAACTATATCTCTCAAGGGAAGTAAAAGAAACAAGAAAAAAACAGTAAAAATAAATCCGTCAACTAAGTCAGTCAATTAAGAGAAAGCAAAATATGGTCACATACATAAATCTAGAAATATCTGAAATCAGAACAGGTGTGGACATATCAAATTTCCTCTTTGAAGTAATTCTTAGATTGTACAAGAAAAATAAGTAAATAAAGCCAGATACAGGTTGCTTGCAAAACTAAGGCTAGAAATAAAGGAATGAAAAACATACGAGGAAATAGATGATAAAAAACAAAAACAAAAACAATGAAAGGCAAAAAAAAGGATAAAATAGAGAGGATTTTTATGTTGATTAAAGAAAGAGTCATTACATCAACAAGAGATGATAACCTTTGTGCACTGTGTGAACACAGCTATGACATTTATATACCAAAGATTGAGAGAAATCACCAAGTCCACAATCATCATGGAAATAATATCCCTTCTCCGAAACTGACCAGGCAGATAGAACAAGACTGCCAAAACTTTTGAAAGAGCTTGATCAGGCCCACAGGTGACACAGATGGATGCCTATGGACACCGGGAAGTCAGGACAAAAGGCTGAAGGGGATATGTCGACCAAACCAGGCAGTGAGGGAGATGGATGAACTGCTCTTTGAAGGAGCAGCCACTGTGCAGCCCCAGCTAACTGTCGCCATGAAGCAGAGGGCCAAAATGGCCAGAACTTCTGAAAGAAACTCCTACTTTCATAGAAGATGCCTTGATTTGTAAATGTTTGCTTAAGTGTTAAAAAAACACTCATGTGGGTCACACAAAACACATCTGTAGGCCAAGGCAGCCTGTGGACTACCAGTTGCAACCTCTGATCTAATTTATACAGATTTTTGTACTCAATAAGCATAGGATAGAAATACTCTTCAAAAATCCACTGGGATATTTAGAAAAATTGAACATGCATTAGACCACAGAGAAACACTCAACAAGTTCCAGAAAGCAAAAAACATACAGAACACAGCTTCTGATTCCAATGCAATGAAGTTAGAAATTAGCAACAAAAGAGGTGCCAAAAAAAATCTATCCAGTTGGAAAAAAATTTAAATACCTTATAAAGAACTCTTGAGTTAAAGAGAAAAATCAAAACTGAAATAAAAATTATTCAGAAACAAATAACAGTAAGAGCACTGTATTATTAAGCCAGAGATAGGTAATGAGAGGAAAGTATATAGAACATTTATTTCCTTATTAGAGCACATCAAAACCTGAAAATAAAGAACTAAGCATTCTTTTCAAGGAGCTAGGAAAAAAACCAACAATATTAAAAATTAAAAAGCCAAAGGAATTAATAAACAAAGGAAAGTAGAATTCATGAGTTAGAAAACAAAATAACTCAAATAATTTTTTAAAAGATCAAAATCTTGTTCTCAGAAAAAAAAAACTTTCATAAAATAGCAAATTTTTCATTAGTCTGATCAAGGAAAAAAGGAGATGCCACAAACAAGATCAGGAACAATTATAAGTATGAATGTGGAGGATATATCTTTTTAATTATAAGAATACAATATTAGATTTATAGGTCATATACTTGAAAATCTGGAGAAATAAATAATTTTGCAAGAAAATTTAACTACCAAAATTTCCTCACGGAGAAATAGAAAACTTGAATAGACTTAGCCCTTTAAAGAATTACCCTGCCTGGTCAGATTGATTTATCAGCCCTACCAACATTTAAGAAAGCAGGCAATGTCCACAGTATACAAACTGTTTCAGAGCACAGTGAAAGATGGAAAACTTCACAACTCATTCTACAAAAAATCCAGCATAATTCTGATACCCAAACTGGAGACAGACATAACAAAACACAACAACGGTAGTTCAAGCTATCTAATAGACAAAGATTCAAAACCATATGTAACATATTAACAATTGAACATAGCAAGCAGTATATTAAAAGAACAATACTCATAATCAAATAGAACTTATTCTAAGAATAGAAGAATGAATTTTCCACTGTTAGGAAATCTATGGCTATAATTTAACACAATAAACAGATTAAATAGCACATTTGAAAAGCAATATAATTACCTCAATAGATGCTCCTTAAAAAGCATGTAATAAAATTCAACAGATCCATTTCTCATCAAACCTCTTAGAAATCTAGGAATATAAAAATTTCCTTAATGGAGTAAAAAGTAATCACAGAAAACCTATGAAAGATATCTACAAATGGTGTAACCCTAGGAATATTCCTGTATAAGCAGGAAATAAAACAACAAAACCTATAAATTGCCACTATTTAATAATCATCAGGAGTCCCTGTACATTGAAATAAGACATGAAAAAGAAATGAGAGTTATTAAAGAGATAAAAAACCACCATTACATTTATAGAGCTTTTATTTATATCAGTCCAGAAAAGCCAAGAGAACAAAAAATTAACACCAATAGAGTTCATTAAGGTGGCCAGACTCAAAAACCCAACATGCAAAAATCTATAGTTTCCTATATCCATTTCAACAATAACCAATTGGTAATAAAATTTCAAAAAATCAACCTAGATATAAACCTAACACGAAATGCAGGAGATTGATATGAAGACAGTGATAACACTTTTAAATGATGTCAAAGAAGACCTGAATAAAGAAAAACATACCATGTTCCTGGGTGGGAAGACTCAATATTGTAAAGATGTCAATTCTCCCCCAATTAATCTATAATTTCCATGCAATCCCAATCAAAATCCCAACAGGATTTTTTTATGGAACTTGACAAGCAGATTCTCAAGTTCATCTGAAAGAGAAAATGTGCAAGAATAGCCAAGAAATTTTTGAAAAAGAACTGTAAGAGGAAATTTGTCCTATAAGTTATCTAAAAAAATCTGCTTAAACTATATAATAACTAATAGTGAGGTCTCATTTAAGGATTAAAAACAAATAGGCTGATGAAACTAAGGAGACAATGGAGGATTAGGGTGGCATGTGCAGATCACTAAATATTACCTGCAGGGAAAAAATAAAGTTAGGTCTCTTCTTCACACCATGCACAGAAATAAATTCCATATGGATTAAAAAGCTAAATGCAAAAGACAAAACCATAAAAGCTTTAGGATGAACTATTTTTCTAAAGCTACATTTTTAGAAGAAATATAGGACAATTGATTTATTATCTTGGATTTTTCTAAGCAAGATTCCAAACCCAGGAGTCACGAAAATGATTAATCTAACAACATAAAAAATTTTAAACAGATTTTTATTGAAATATTATACATAGAAAAAAGGCACAAATCATTAATATACAGCTCTACAACTTAAAAAAGATTAAAATTTCTCTGAAATGAAAGAGACTCCCAGTTAACCCCACTCTCCTCTCTGAAAACAATGAAGATGACACATGGCTCTGTGATTCCACCATAAAGTAGGCAATACACCTAAGGACCTTGTGACCAGGCATCAGGTGGCTGGGGGATTAGGAGGGGGGTTTGTTTCTTTGCCACACTGCATTGCTTTCACAGCAAAAGTGAAAAGTCTATTCTTCTAGAAACAGTGCGGTCTGATCAAGAACTATACAGACGCGTTGTCTTTCCAAGAACAGGCATTTTAGGACACCAGAGTGGCTTGGTCTGTTAAATATCTGAGTTTGGCTTGGTCATGATCTCAGGGTCCTGGGATCGAGCCCCAGATCAGACTCCCTACTCAGCAGGGAGTCTGCTTGTCCCTTTCTCTCTCCCTCTCTCTCTCTCCTTCTGCCTCTCCCCACTCATTCTCTCTCTCTCAAAATAAATAAAATCTTAAAAAAATAAAATAAAAAGAACAGGCATTTTTTTTGTGACATGGTTTGTTGGAGGATAAAAAGCAAGTGACAATCAGCTCTGCCCCATCCCCACTGTGGCAAGCATAACATGAGCTAACACTAATTCACTGATGAGGGTAGAGGAGCTCTTAAAGCTATTAGACTGGCAGAAGAGAAGGATCTAGGTCCACAGACCCATGACCTTGATGCCCGCAGCCTTGATCTCTCTCCTGCTCCTCCCTACCCCTCACCCCCAAATTTTAGCATCTTACTGGCTTAGAGAGAAAGCCCTCATCTACTCTCCAGCTGGTCATTAATAAGAACCAAAAGGTGACTAGCATGATATCTATACAATAATGCTACAAGAAACAAGGAAAAATGGGGCATAACAAGTGCAAGAGAATAATGAAAGCATAAACAAACACTTCTGCATAATTGAATGAAAATATAATTTCTCTCTGAAGCAAGAGATCAAAGATATACAAGAGTTCAATGAAGAGATGATAAGACAAAGGAAAGAGGCCCTAAGTGTTTTTATCCTCAGGACAGAAATAGAAGGAAAACATTAAACAATTTTAGAAATGAAAGCCTTACTAGAGTTTTCTTTAGGAAAAAAGACACTGGTGAAACTGCTAAAAACATAGAGGACAGGCTCGAGAAAAACAAAAAATAATAAATAATAAATTAATAAATAAATAAATAAATAAATAAAATGATAAAGTGGGAAATAAACAAAAAGTTAAATATGATTGGAAAGAAATACAGAAGTAAGATAACAGAAACCCAATATATGCATAAGTGGTACACACAAAGAATAGAACTGCATATATGGAACCCAAAATAGTCAAAACAATAACAGAAGTTGCCTGAAAGAAAAAAAATACCCAGATCTTTTCAAGAATATTAAATCCCAAGAACAGCTGCTATAGAATAATCCTCAGACCCAGGTGGCCCAGCAAAGCTACTGGACTTCATGTCTAAAGGAAGAATTCTACACAAGCCATGAAGTCATGTGTCCTATAAGGGGAAAAAAATCGGGTTGACCTCTAACTTTTCCAAGCAACAGTGAGTCCAGGGACAAACAAAGTGATGTTTGCTAGGTTCTGTAAGGATAGAATAGAGAACACAAATATAATTCAAGGACAAAAGCAACCTTTGGACATTCTCAAAGATGAAAGAACTAGGAAAATATAGCACCTGTTTGCCTTTCCTGAAGAAAATTCCTCAGTGATGAAATCCAGTGAACTAAGAGATGAATCAAAAACAAATAGCTCAGGAATGGAAAAACTGCACTGAAAACGATGGTGGTGAAACAAGACTAACTGTCAGAATGATAGTGACAGATGATTACTATTGAACCCTGAGAGCTAAAAACAATGACAAAAATCTGAAATCAAGCTGTGAGGGTGAAAAGGTGCTAATTATCTAATTATCCACTATGGGAAACATATAATTCAAAAAAATAAAGTAACCCTAGAATCTTAAAGATTCTCATGGTCTTGGGTGCTTTTTTTTTTTTTTTTAAATAACCTTAGAGGAGTATTTGAGAAAATATTTCATCATAATGAAATATTTATGTGAGGCCCAGCAATTCCCTCATTTTAAGTTTGTTTTTCTTCTGTTAAATTCACATAAGTCAAATTAGACATTAAAAAAGTAACCTTGGCCTCTGAAAGATTTTCACAACCTTGAGATTTGTTTTGTTTTAAATAACCTTAAAGGGCTATTTGAGAAAATATTTCATTACAATAAAATATTTATGTGAAGTTCAGCAATGTCTTGGTTTCAAGTTAAGTTTCTTTTTCTTCCATTACATTCACATAAATCAAATTAAGCATAAAATTAAATGTTAAACAAATATATAAATTGAAACATAAAATTAAATCTGGAGTTCAGGAATTACTCAGTTTGATTTAATTTCTCATGCTGTTTGCATAAAATTAAGCTTAATATATTTTACTAAAAACAAGTATAGTATGATCAAATGTCAATGAAATAATAGCCATCCAGCCAGCCATTCACCCATCCATCTGTATATATGGTTTAAAGATTTCTATTAAAGAGTGGATAGAAAGAGCTGGTACCTGGAGCCAGGTTGGTTTGATCTTGGGGCAAATTAGAAAACCTCTCTGGCCCTCATCACTGAAATAGAGGTAACAGCAGCATTTGTAACACAGTGTCTTACATAGGTTACATAAGAATACATATAGGGGCACCTGGATGGCTCTGTTGGTTAAGCGACCAACTTTGGATTTCTGTTTAGGCCACGGTCTCAGGGTGGTGAGATGGAGGCTCTGGCCTGCTGAGCAGGGAGTTGGAGCCTGCTTGAGATTCTCCCTCTCCTGCCCCTCCCCCTGCTTTTGTGCACTCTCTCTCTAAAATAAATAAAATTAAAAAAAATACAGAGACCTTAGGTCAGTGCCTATTATCTAGCAAACATTCAGTAAGTACTGGTAATTCTTATTTTCACCAGGATCTAGATATTTTACCTTCTCCTCTGTACTCTTCCATTCTTTGATAAATCATTACATGTATTAGTAATGTTCTAGTGAGAATATTATTTTACAGATAGTTGGACAGTTCTACTAATTCTTTCATTTGATTTAATTATTTTTATGTGAAAGAACATATAAGAAATGCACAGTCTGACAAAGCAAGTTGGTAGAACAAAATTACTCCATTTGTATAAATATGTAGCCAAAATTTTAGGAGCCCATCTGTGGTGATTTTAAGTCACACCCACAAATTCTTTGATACTTTTCCATTCAAGAGGTGTGGCCTGGGGATCCCTGGGTGGTGCAGCGGTTTGGCGCCTGCCTTTGGCCCAGGGCGCGATCTTGGAGACCCGGGATCGAGTCCCACATCGGGCTCCCGGTGCATGGGGCCTGCTTCTCCCTCTGCCTACGTCTCTGCCTCTCTTTCTCTCTCTGTGACTATCATTAATAAATAAAAATTAAAAAAAAAAGGAAAAAAAAAAAAGAGGTGTGGCCTAATTTCTCTCCCCTTGACTGTTTGTCAGACATAATGGTCCATTTCTCTAAAGTAATGGTATGTAACTTCTAAGACTAGGTTATAAAAAATATTGCTGCTTCTTTCTTGTCTCTCTTGTCTCACCTTAAATGAAAGAAGATAACTACCATGTTCTGGCGATGCTCTAAGAACCCTATGGAGACCTGCACATGGTGAGGAATCAAGGAAGAAGGACTTTTGCCACCAGTCAGCAAGGAAAGGAAGACTCCAGCCAATAGCCAAATAAGTGACCATCTTGGAAGTGGATCCTCCAGCCCGAGTCAAGCATTCAGACTAAAGTCACAGCCAATAGCTTGACTGCAACCTTATGAGTGACCCGGAGCCACTGTTTCTGCTTGATGACAAATGTTTGTTGGTTAAGGAGCAACGTTTTGCAGTGACTGTCATGCAGCAATAGTACCTAATATATCATCTATTCATTAAAGAAATATAAACCACTAGTTTTGGTTCTAATATCAGCAGAGTAGATTCTATCACACCAACTCCTTTAAAAAACAATAATGGTAAATTCTCAACAAAATATTTACTAAATAGAAATAGGGCTTTTTTTTAAGGGCATCAGAAAGCAACCAGGAGAAGGCAGCGGCAGGCAGGGGATTCAGTTCTTGAAAGAAGGGAATACTGGTTATGATGTTAAGTTTAAATAACTTTTCTTCTGAGAGAACTCCCCAATTCTCTTGGTATAGAGAAGCTAACTCAAGAAGGAAAGCACAATCTAATTCTCCTGGGGAGTCAGGGGATGTGGTTTGGGACTGCTAGAGCAGCTGGAAATTGCGATAAATCCTAGAAAGGAGAGAGCCACAGAAGAGGACATACATATAACTCCTTCCAAACACTTGGCTGAACCTTGACCTAAACATGTTTGGGCAAGACTCTAAGAGGTTCAGGAGGAAAAGAACAGCTGGAGGTTGAATGAGCTAAGTGGATATCTCAGCTGCTGCCTGTCACAGGGGAGTCAATTTGGAGCTTGACTTTTGTCAAGTTAGAGGTCTTGGTAAACCTTTCCATCTTTCCACTGAGATGCCCAAAGGGTCACAATCTAGAAGTAAAGACCATGTGGTTGGAATAAAGAATCTTCCCTAAGGCTAGGGACAAATCAGAAAGAGATCAACCATCAAAAAATGAATAATCAAACCTCTAGACTGCTAGAACAAAGCTCAATAGCATTCAAAGATCACAGAATCCAGAGTCTCTACAAGGTAGCACAACAATGTCTGGTGCACAGGAAAAAAGTACTAGCCATGTGCAAAAAACAGAGGTGTGTGACCCACTGTAAAAAGAAAAACCAATCATTAGAAACACCCAGACCTAGACTGGAATTAGTACAAGTCTTTAAAGTAACTCTTACAAATATGGTAAAGAATCTAAGAGAAAAGATAGAAATAATGGGTGAAGAGAAGAAGAATCTCAGGAAGACCTGGAAACAGAAAAAAAATTTCAAGTGGAAATCACAGGACAGAATGGGACAAGATCTGAAAGTTAAAAAAAAAAAAAAATCATTGGATGGAATTAACAACAGATTAGACACAACAAAAGAAAGTATTAATGGACCCAAAGACAGTGATAGAATCATTATCATTTGAAACACACAGAGAAAAAAAGGACTTAAAAGAATGAACACAGCTTCAATAACCTGTAAGGTATGTTAAGCAATCTAACAACTATAACTGGTACTCAAAGAGAAGAGAGAGAAAATAAGTTTGAAAAAAATTAAAACAAATACTGACAATTTTTTTCCACATTTGACTTAGACCAAAAAGTAAAAACAAGCCACTAGGAAGCCAAGCAAACCCCAAGCTAGATAAACATGAACAGAATTACACCAAAGGACATTCTAGTCACAGGCAAATCGCATATACAAAAAAAGTAATCACATTATGTGACATCATCAGAAACAATGGATGCCAGGAAGACAATGGAAGAACATTTCTAAAGTATTGAAAGGAAAACAGATCACATTAGAATCCTATGTTCAGTAAAATTTCTTTCAAAAATGAGGATGAAATTATGACACTTCCAGATAAATGCTGAGATAAATTATCACCACTATACTTGTGCTTCAAAAGATACGAAAAGAAATTCTCAGGCTACAGAAAAATCGAAACCAGATAGAAATCCAAAGCTAGAAAGTAAGGATGAGGACTGGAAATGGTGAATATGCAAATATATTCCTTTCCATTAGTACTTTATAGTCAACTGTTTAAAGCAAGAATAACAATGTATGTGGGTCTATAACATATGAAATAAAACATAAGAACAAAAGCATGAGAGTATGAACTCAAATAATCTGTTCATATGTAATACGTGAAATTGTATAATAGTAATTTCAAAGAGATTGGAAGAAGTTAGGATATATACTTCAATCTCTTGGGCAACAGCTAAAAAAAAATTTTTTTTAAGAGTCTAGCTCATGATCAGCTCCATGGGCATCTCAGAAAAACTCTGCTGTACATTAGCACATGCAAAGAGGGAAGCTATACTAGGGGTGCCTGAAGATTGCCCTATCCAGGGCTGGGCTTGGAGGAAGAAGGGATGGCTGCCTGTGTGGTGGGTTGAAGCAGTGCACAGGCATTTTTGTAGACACAACTGTCACAGATTCCCTGGGCCAGTGCCAGCCTCCAACCCCACACTTGCCTCTCCATGGCCAGTCCCACTCTGTGGTCCCTAACTCTATGTAGCATGCCTCCACGCTCCAGATCCTATTTTTCCCTCAGCACTTTCTCTGTTCACAAATTCCCTCAGTTTGAGCTCATGCCTTATTCTCATGCTTCTGCCTTCACCAAGTGCTTACACTGCCACCCTTGGGAACCCTGGTCTGCCTCTATCATTTCAGGACTTGGTCTTATACTGTCTTTCATGTTCACACTGTTCATACCAAAGATGTGTGGAGCTCCTAGAAGGTCCCAGATTATGTCTGTCTTATCCTTCCCTTCAGTGGCTAGCACCATATTATATGTACAGTTCATCGTCAAAGGTATTAAATGCATTAATTAAAGAATATATTCCTGGTCCCAATCTCTGGTCATAGACTTGATCTCTTCAGAATTTGGGAAACTGGGGTATACAATTTTGCAATGAGTATAGGGTGAGAACCAACCATACCCACGTGCACATTCTCTGGAGATTCTTTACCTCCATAACTCCACTGGCTGCTCATCACAGCCCACAGTGTGGGTGTTACCTACCTGCCTGACTCCAAAAACTACTAAACCAGCACTTCTCACTGTCCCACCCTCTAGGGATTTTGTTATAATGTAGATCCTGACCCAATAGGTCTGGGACAGGGGCAACTACGCTGCACTTCTAACAGCTCCCAGACATTGTCAATGCTGCCAGTCCAGGGTCTCTGGGGAGCAAGGCTCAGACAATCCTAAAGGTGGGGTCTATCCCTTTGAGTTTTAGTAGGAGGAATGGAATTGCTCAGATTCTATTGCTCCCTGCAGACTTAGCCCTGAGCCAATGCTTTCACACATAGTATCTCACTTCAGTGTCAGAACAGACCCCAGGAGTCAGCTGAATTATTGCCATTCTTCCCCCACAGGTGAAGGAACCAAGGCTCAGAGAAGTTACATTGGTTATCCAAAGACACACAGCTAGCAGGTCATGGGAATGGGAATGGGATTATTATCCAGGTCACCCTGGTCCTACAGTTTGTGGAGAGACTTTTTAGGAGTATTCACTCATCAAAACCTCCAGGGGGATCCAGGGAATCCACAGCCCAACCTCTCTACTTGTGCAGTGCATAGCAGACCTGAAAGGGCTATAGCAGTGCCACAGGAAGGCAGCATCCTAGCATGCCCATTGAGTGAGCATGAGTACCTCCAAACTGAGAGAGTCCCAAATGAGAACAGTGGTGCCCCAAAGCCATCTGGATGGTCAAGGGCCATTCATGCCCATGGCATGCACCTGCTCAGTTCCCAGCTCAATGAAATGTTCCCAAATGATACTTCAGAGTACTTGTTGATTGCCAGTTTGAACTGTCAAACTGCCAGGCTCAGGTGGTGAAGGAAGACTTGTGACTGTGCTCTAAAGCCTTAACCTAGCAAGAGAAGTCTGAATCATAAATGGAGAACAGGAAAGGCAGAAATACCTGGGGTCAGGCATTGCTCCTTACAGGGTCCTGGAAGACCAAGTCCCCTACACACTGTGGTGAACAAGCCAGGGAGGAGTCAAGTGGGCATGGAGCCAAAGGGAGAGGCAGAAGGAGGCTCTGGGGTGATGGGAAGGAATGCTGCCAGCCCAGGCCAAATTGGGAAGATTACATGTGGCAGGGGGGTGGGGGGGTGTGGGGACAGACAGTATGATAAATGTCTTCTGGCTAAAAAGGGGGGCAGGGGCAAGAGATGGGGGCCAGCAGGTTATGGAAGTGACACAGAGCCACTGCAGGGCTGGGAGCAGGAGGGAGCCAATGTGGCCTCATAGGAGGGGCGGTCTGGGGAGTGGGGGTGAGTCAGACTAGCAGGACCAGAAAAGAGAAAGAGGGTGCTTTTCTGATGGCTTTTCAGGTCAAACAGTGAGCAGTTCCTCTGCATATGTAGCACGTGGCTGCAGGCCTGGGCATCTGAGGCAGCAGAGGCAAAGCTGCTGAGCCTGGCAGGATGGGTCATCCCGCCACCCCTGCCACTGGCCCCAAAGCTCCCAGGCCCTGTGCTCCCAGACCTTACCTCCTATTTTGGCATTGTATGCTATGCCCACGATGCAGTAAGAGTTGTTGGCCGAAGCAGCGACCTCGCCTGCACAACGGGTGCCATGTCTGAAGCAAAGCAGAAAACGAGGTTAGGGCTCATCCCAGCAACCTGTGGTGGATTCAGGGCATTGCTCAGGTCTTCTAGGAAGAGAGCCAGTTAGCCCTAAGTCCAGATATGACACGAAAGCCTACGTCCTGCCTCCCCTCTCAGTGCAACAACATCCCTCCTCTGATGGCCAGCTCCTCTGGGACAGTCCTGGCCCTGCCACAGCCCACATCAGCAGGCTAATGAGGCCTTCTGGCCATAAAGGTGAATATTGGCTCAGGGGTATCTCTTCCCCAAAACCCTAGGACTGAGGGTGGGGCTTCTGCTTCCAGCACCCAGGGTCCCAGGCTTCCCTCCTCTGGAGCTATGCATTCAAATGACTAACAGAACATTGCCTGGCACATTACAGGTGCAGTATAGACTGCTGGGCTGACAGGATGAAGGAGGAACCAATGGGTCCCCTGTGTACCCATTGCCCCCATGCTCACCTCGGGACAGTCTTCCCATCACCTCCACGGTCACTTAAGCAGGAGCTGAGGAAGAACGCTCTAAATTGGAACACTCAACAGTGGCAGAGAGATTATGAGGAAATTACCGGAAAAACAAATTGCTTTCCTTGGTAATGACCCCATTTCCCAATGTGCTGCATCGAGGTAATTTCTCTAGCAGACCAAAATATGGGCAAGTTTAAACAGCACATCTCTAAGAAGAGTCCACAGGGATGAGAATCATTGATTCAAATTTAAAACCATGTTTAAAGAGTCCTAGGTCTGTGTGCTAGCCTTCTGGAAGGGAGTCATCCATCCTTCTGTTGACCTTGGGCGGCCCCACAGCCAGGGCTAGGGCTGTTACCATTTTCACAGAGCTCCATGCCTCATCCAGATTCAAGCCTGCCCTTCATGGGTCACTGCCTTGAGTCGGGATCAATCCTCCCTGCCCCCTGGATGTGTGGCTGGGAATCAAGGCACCCTGCACCCCAGGCATGTCAACCGCTGAGCAGGAAGGGCATCTCTGGCCGTGACCTTGGGACTTGAGGCAGGGAGGCAGCCCTCAGGGCTGGGAATTCTGCGGGCTCTGGAGAGCTCTGCAGTCTGTTGTGTAGAACACGTCAGCTTCGCTGAGCCTCCCTGCACAGCACGGCATGGGCAGCAGAATTTGAACCTCACCATGGAATCTACAGAAAAGCAAAATACTATATGGAGGGAGAACGCACCTTGGCAAGTGTAATGTCAGCTGGGAGATAAAAGAAAGGGCTTTTGTTCTTTCCTTCTAAATATTTTTTGAGGAATGGTAAGAGTTCAGGGCACGGGAAATGCTAACAGAAAAAAAAAGATAAGCAGGACATAGCAAATGAACTCCCAGGACCAGTTTTGTGAAACTGGTTTCTACCCCCAGGGCTGCCACTTACAGCGTACAAGTGACCTAATCTCTCCAGACCCCACTGCCTTCATTTGCAAAGTGATGAAAACAGCTATATAGACATCCCCCCGCCCCCCGTAGTGTATGTCCTTCACCTGTCTGCTCACCCATCCCACAACCCCAGGAGCTAAGGAGCATCATCTCCACGGGAAAGTCTCTAAGACTAAGATGGAGCCACACAGCCAGGAATCTGTAGAGTCAGGCTTTAAACCCAGGTTTATCCAATATCATTCACACCCCTTCCACCTCTCTTGCAAGGTCATAGATGGAGACAAAAAAAGCTCAGGCACTGACGTTTGTGCTCAAATAGGCCAAACTGCTGTTTTGTTTTGTTTTTTTAAGAGTTTATTTATTCATTTGAGAGAAAGAGAGAGACAGCGCATGCATGAGTGGTGGTGGTGGGGAGGAGGAGGCAGAGGGGTAAAGGAGAGAGAGAAGCAGACTCCCCACTGAGCAGGGAGCCCTACACAGGGCTCAATCCCAAGACTTGAGCTGAAGGCAAATGCTTAACTATCTGAGTCACCCAGGTACCCCCAAACCACTGTCTTAACACAGCTGGTCATGGAGACAAGGTTGGAAATAGGAATAATGTTGGTCACACATCAATTTCTAGTTGACCAGCAGAGGTGATGCACCTAAGGAAGAGGCAAAAATCCACAGAGACTGTCTTGTGCCTGACAGGCTGTGCCACATCTGGCTTCTGGGTAAGCCCCAGATACTAGCCAGGCAGCCCCATCACCCTCCTAGAATCCCTCCTGGGGGACAGTTCAATAGTGATTCTGCAGGGAGAAGGACAGGGAAGCAAGGAAAGAGGAGACAAAGTAACATACTTATTTTCATTGCTGGCATCATAACGTGGAGATGGGTCATAATCATTTCCGTTGACATCATAGCTTGCATAGGAATCCTAAGAAAGGAATATCAGTGACTGAAGAGAAATAGTACAGTATGCTTTAAATTATTTTCATGCCTCTTTTAGAAAGTAGAGAAAAACATACACCTGGTACTCTCTTCCTATAACTATCATCTTATATATATTTTTATTGCAGTAAAATACACACTACAAAACGTACCCTAACCATTTTAAAGTATAAAGTTCAATGGCATTAAGTATATTCACACTATTGTGCAACCATCACCACCCTCCATCCCCACACCTCTTCATCTTGCAAAACTGACACCCTGCACCCATCAGACACTAACTCCCCACTATCCCAGCTCCTGACAACCCCCCTTCTGTTTTCTGTGTCTGTGTATTTGACTGCTCTAGGTGCTTCTTACAAGCACAATCATATAGTATCTGGATTTTTCATGATTGGCTTCTTGCATACAATGTCCTCCAGCTTCATCTGTGTTGTTGTATGTGTCAGAATGTCCTGCATCTTATACTTCTAATGTTCATGTCTTTGCTTATACATTCACAATCATTGTATTCATATCATTTCATATCCTCCTTTTAAAACACATCAGAAAATCTCTCCCGAGTTGTTGACTTCAAAACTGTCATTTTTAAGGGCTGCATAATTGTCTCTCAAACAGACACGACATGGTTGAACTTAACTGTCGTTAGGCATACGGGTTCCTTAGAATAGCGAAAGTATGCAATCCATGCCTGGCTCTCTTCTTTACACTTACAAACACATTCAATCCTCACAACTACCTGATGAGATGCCACTTTACAGATGGTGACACTGAGGTCCAGAAATGAAGCAACGTGCCCAAGGCCTCAGAGCTAGTAAGCTGTGAGGCAGAAGAGGAACCCAGGCAGTTGGGTCCAGAGCCCAGGCTTCAATCATGTCATGTGTGCATATGTGACTCCTCAAACATCTGAACGAATCCTTCTGTACAACCCCTAGCTCCAGGATAGCACAGGGAAGTGTGTTTTGCCACCCCTCCCCATCATGGCTCTCTGTGTTGTTTAGTATAATGGGGTAGGAGGGGGAAATCTTTTGTATTCCTTTACTGACTAGCATGGTTGAATATCTTTGCACATTCCTAGGCTTGACTTACATAGTTTGGGGCCAGGTCCGGGTGATTCCGCTCTATGCCATCATCGAGGATGGTGACCACCACATTTTTCCCAGTGTAGCCCTTCTTCCACGCTGCCTGGACATTCATTTCTGATCGGCAGCGGCTGTTCTTGTCACCACAATGCTGTATGCACAGAAGACACAAAGCACCCCACCCAGCAGGGGCACTCCTTGCGGCCATCCCTTGGAATAAGATGGATATATCATACCCTGTAAACCCAGCAGGGATGCTCTTATGCGTGCAATAAGGAGGAAACTCTTCCCCATGCCCTACAGAGCAGACAACTGCTTTCTCCCACCCATTTCTAAGAAGAGTAAATAGGAAGAGCTCCCATGCTTTTTCCACACCTGGCAATTTATCATTTTCCTAGGGCACCATCTCCCTTTGGGGGCTCTCATTTTCATTAAACTTATAAATCACTCCCCTGCTCAAACACCACTCCCACCCCCCGCCACTCTCCCTGGGAGCTTGCACATCATTTTTAAAACCTGCACAAGAAAGCTTGTGCTACACAGCACTGAAGTAGGGGGTTCACACTGATAGGAAGTGTGTCAATTTCCAGTTGTCATGAGAATTTAGCTTTGCTGGGAGAAATTAATCTATCTCAGAAGCACAGCAGTGCAAATGCCCCAGGGGCAGTGAGGCCCACATCCTACTCACCATGTACCACATGTTGGACCAAATGGGGTCATTGAAATAGAGGGCCTGAGGGTCGCTTCGCACCTGTCTCTTCACCCTGCGTTTCACTTCTTGTTGTTGGAGCCATTGCACCTGGCAGGGAGAAATGCAGTTACTATTTATTTTAAAGAGGGTCTCATAATTGTCTGTAGCCTCTCGGTAGGTGCTACAAGTGTCCTTTTTCATGAATATCCGTGTCACAGAAGTCTTGGATCGTAAATACCAAGGAGACCTTTTCACTCCTTTTCACTTTCACCACATTTAAACATTAGAACTCGTTTGTGTATGTGGCAGGAAAAAGAGGTTTTGAGATCATTCTACTGAAAAAGAGAGAGAGAGACAGCTTGTGAAGTTGCCAGTAAATTGTCTGGTGACCCTTGTCCTGAATATGAAGGAAATACATGTATGAGAATGGAAAGAGCTGAAAGAGGAAAGAGGGGAGAAACTGATCAAATGGTTATTGGAAGTTGGAAGCAAGATGTTCAATAGAGGACAGGAATCAGTAAATTCACTGGAATTTTTAGCAGCCACTGGAAACACGGCACCAAAATAAGCACACAGAAAAAAATCTAGAAAGAGATATGGCAAAATATTAATAGCAGCAATTCAGTGGTGACATTCTTTTTTAAAGATTATTTATTTATTTATTCATAGAGACACAGAGAGAGAGGCAGAGACACAGGCAGAGGGAGAAGCAGGCTCCATGCAGGGAGCCTGCCGTGGGACTCGATCCAGGGTCTCCAGGATCATGCCCTAGGCTGCAGGCGGTGCTAAACCGCTGCACCACCGGGCTGCCCTTCAGTGGTGATATTATTGGTAATTTCAAATTTCTAAATTATTTTCACAGTTTCATAAATTTTCAATTGGCATGATCTGCCTTCACAGCCAAGGAAAACGGTTTGAGAGGGAGTACACATGACATTTAAGAGCAGGAATCCAGGAGCTTAGCTGCCTAGATTCAAAACCCAGTCCCATACTCAGCAGCTGGATGACTGAGAGCAGTCCAGTAATCTCATGGCCTCAGTTTGTTCATCTGTACAATGGGTCTCACCACAAGTTGTCTTGAGGGGGCACTGGCATATGAACTGGTATAGTATTCACTTAAGTGTATGTGTGTCTGAGTTTTTTAAGGTAGAAGAGATTTGTTTCATTCTGTTTTATTTTTATTTTTAAAAGATCATGGGCAAAAGAATTCCCATGCCCTCAAGCAAAGCATTTTTTTGGTCCTGCTACTGTGGTCTCACCTGATTCAGTAATGGCTCCCTCTGGGGCTCAGTCTGGCTGGGGTAGAGATGGGCAGGCTGAGGGCACTGGGGCTCTGCTCTCAGGAATCTGTGCTCTGGGTGGGGTCTTGCACCAAGCAGCCCAGAGTGTGATGCAGGCTCTGAAGTAGTGGACAGGTGGCACAGGGTAGGGAAGCAGAAGGAGGAGGAGGAGTGGGTGATGGGAACCTCAAAGTTGGGGGTGGTAGAAACCCAGAGGGACCTGGAGACCAGGCAAGGCTGGTGACCCCAGGCTCCAGACCCAAGGCTGGCACAGCCACCATGGGAGCCACCCAAGACAACTCTTGAAAGGAATAAAGGCACCCAAGGGCAGAGGGGCAAGATGTCTTCCCTCAGACCTCTCCTGCCCTCAACTACCCTACACTGTCCTGACGGACAAAAGCAGAACAGCCTCATACACAGCCTCACATCTAAGGGTAGGGATTGATCTGAAAGGCAACCCTGGTCAACAAGACAAAATGCTTAGAAAGAAGTATCACAGCCTGTCCCACCACCAATGTGCTTTGTTCATGAAACACCAGGAGACCAGGTTCCTTAGAAATACCATAAACAGCTCAAAAACAATTTTGGGCTTAGGTACTAATATTAGGCCCCAAGTCCTAGATAATTTATAAGTGCCATGGATAAATACTTCCATGGAAAATAAAACTATACAATGAGATATTTCCTTCAGAACACCCTCCGATGGCATTCTGCAACTTGCCCATATATCATTGCCTGAACCAGAAAAGATTTGCTTGGCATAAGATACCTGAGACAATATTTCCTAATCTGCTAAACATCCTAATTACAAAATCAAGTGTTATGTATACCACTAATGGCTCCACTGTGTTCCCATCCATCTTGCCCCACTGACTCACCACTTACCTTACTAACATCCAGCACCTTCTGCTACTGTGGCCACCAGGCCCCACTTTCAGTTACAGAGGAGGAGGTGAACTCTCTCCTCTTTCAAGCCCGAGTGGGTGACTTCCCCAAATCAGGTAGGTGACATAAGAAACCATGTTGCCAGAAGTTATAAGATAGTCCTCTAGTGGGATGAAAGAGTGTGGGCATCCTGGCCTCCAAGTCACGGCTGGACTCTAGGTAAAAATCCAACGTTACCACCCAGTTCTGAGAGTGGGCTATAATGGCTTGTGGTCCACAGTACAGTTTGGGGCTCTCCCTCCAATGTGGTCTCAGGGGCAGCCCTCTCTCCCGCAACAGGTTATTATAAGTCTTTGACTGCCAGTGAGGCCCTGTCAGGCCAATGGAACCAAATACAACAAATTCTTCAGATAGAATCACAGGTGACCTCACTGTCACAGGCTGATTTGGCCAGTGGTCCCTTGGTCTGGGCTTGCTTCCCATTTTCTTTCTCTGGGCCCCAGTCATTGCCTTGTTTCTCAGCCAACTGCAGGGAAATACAAGGGGATCCTAGACTCCTGCATTTTGGCATCTGCTAGGTCTACCTGCCCTGATTTCTGGATGGTATGGCCCTTGTGGTTGCTCATTCAGTTGTCTGCTTGACAAAGTTGTGACAGAGTCTAGCTCTGTGTCTGATGCCTGAATACCACTGGGTCCCATCCAGCACCAAAGTACTAAAGTCCTGCACCTCCAACTCAAAGACAGGGCTCTGCAGATGCCCCTCAGGTTGGAACCTAGGAGCCACCTGGCCTATCTAGGAAGGTCAGAGGTGCTAATGGCCCAAAACCACATGACTGAAACTTTAGGTATCTCATCAAATAATATCTGGACCTGTCCTTGCTAACGGGGTTACCCTCACACAGGCACGTCTGAGGGTCTTCATTCATGAATAGTGATGTGATTTATGAGAAAGGGGTACATAGTTTAGCATCTCCAAGGAGGTGTCACAAATGGAATCATTTTTCTGCAGAACTGGAGAACAAATATGGCAAAACAGTCCTGATGATGGGTGTCATGGCTGGGAGGGAGACCTGACTGAGGCTATTTTCCTTGATGCATGTGATTATCTTTATTAGAAAAGGCAACCTGAGATCCTTTGTGGGGTTTCAAGTGTTTTTCATAATATTTCTCTGGAAGTTTACCTGGATTGTCCCTTTTCACTGAAGCTTCCCTCATGGTCCATCCAGATTCCCTCAGAACTTCCTGAGGAGGCACTCAGACTTCCTCTTGGTGAAAAATGAAAGAGACAGTACTACACATGATCTACCTTTCAAGGCCACAGACATATAGCTCAGAAAATAAGTCCTAAACTCAAGTAAGCCTGCAAGGGAGTGGGCCTGGAGCATAATAAAATACATTTAATGCCCAAGTATGCCTTGTAAGGATTGAGCCCAACCTCCTTACGAAGACTTGTCAAACCTTCAGGTCATTGGATTGAAGGAAGGAGAAATACTGCACACAAGAAAGTACCTGGTCCTTCTACTTCGCTCTCCATAGGCTTTTTAAAAGATTTCTTTTATTTATTTATTTATTTATTTATTTATTTATTTATTTATTTTAGAGAGAGAAAAAGAGAGAGGGAATGAGCAGGGGGGAGGGCAGAGGGAGACAGAGGATCTCAAGCAGACTCCACGTTGAGCGTGGAACCCAATGTGGGACTTGATCCTGTGACCCCGAGATCATGACCTGAGCTAAAATCAAAGAGTCAGACGCTCAACCAACTGAGCCACCCAGGCGCCTCTACATAGGGTTTTTTTTTTTAATATTTTATTTATTTATTCATGAGGGAGAGAGAGAGAGAGAGAGAGGCAGAGTCACAGGCAGAGGGAGAAGCAGGCTCCATGCAGTAATCCTGATGTGGGACTCGATCTCGGGACTCCAGGATCACGCCTTGGGCCAAAGGCAGGCGCCAAACCGCTGAGCCACCCAGGGATCCCTCTCCATAGGTTTTATAGTAGCTGGCCTCTCACCTACTATACCTAAGTAGATGGTGGCCTCCCAAAGGTAATTAAGTTATGGATCTCCAGATGAGACCACCCTGGATTATTTGGATGTGACCTAAATTCCAACGACAAGGGTCCCCATACAAGAAGGCAAAAGGACAAGCCCTTAGGAAGACAGAGACAGAAGCAGAGGTGGGAGGGATGCAGCCATGAGCCAAGGAACACCTGGGGCCACCAGGAGCTGGAAGAGGCAAGGAGAGATCATTCTCAACTGGAGTCTTCAGAGGAGCTACTGCCCTATTAATACCTTGATTCCAGAATTCTAGAATTCAGGACTGTAAGAGAATAAATTTCTATTATTTTAAGCTACCCAGTGTGTGGTCATTTGTTACAGCTGCCCTCAGAGAGTAATGTGGATTTAAATAGTGGCCTTAATTAGGGCTGAGATTCTTAAATGTTTCAGAATCCACGAGGCTGTTCTGCTAAAGGAGGATCTGGAAGCCCTAGCTCAGTCAGACCTCTCTTCTCATTGCTAGTGATGAGAACATAGAGGACCCCAGAGAAGTGGCCATGGTGGCTGAGGCTGCATTGGGCCAGGGAGAGATGCTCGAGGCAGCAGCTCTTTACCAATATTATATTATATTTTATTTTATTATTTTATTTTTAAGATTTAATTATTTATTCACGAGACACAGAGAGAGAGAGAGGGAGGGACATAGGCAGAGGGAGAAGCAGGCTCCCCATGGGGAGCCCAATGTGGGACTCAATCCCAAGATCCTGGGATCACAACCTTAGCCAAAGGCAGACGCTCAACCACCGAGCCACCCAGGCATCCTTGTATCCATCTTTTGACCTCTGCACACCCTGGAAGCCCATTCTGACATCCAGGCTGGCTGTTGAGGGGTTACCCTTGGGGGGCCCAGGCACCCCTGCATGCCCTCATCTGACAGTGTGCACACTATTTGACAGCTCTTTTTTCCTTTCAGAGGAGGGATGATTGAGGTCACCCTTGTTTCCCCAGCTCTCAGCAAACACCTGCCCTGCAACAGGTACTTGCTCAGCAAAGATTTGCTGGACTGATAGATCATCCTCTTTCTTACTGAAAAGGCAAAATGAAAACTGACACAGAATGAACACATACTTAGGTGAGTCTGCCAGAAGTTGAGGGCTTGTCCTGCACCTCGCTCTTCCAGCACTGGCCAGTTCATAACTGGATGTGTCTGGAGGTCTGTCTGATGACCCTCCACTCCCCATGGGCCTGTGGGCAGGGCCTGGGTTTTGCTCAGCACTGTATTTCAGCATGCCAGGCAACATGTGGCATACAGAAGGAGCTCACTACATGCTTCTTGAATGCAAGAGTGAAGGTAAATGGATACATTTCAGATTACAAATATAACCACAGGTAGACTTTTAAAAACACATTGCAGAGGAGAAAACGTGATAGCCTTAATGACTACCCGATGACCTTGACTGAATTTGTGTGTGTGTGTGTGTGTGTGTGTGTGTGTGTGTGTGTAACATCAACCATAAAGTGATCTGGGGCAAGAGCATGGTTTGTCAAATGCCACGTCTGGCCCAAACAAATCATCTCTTTTAGCAGATCTGTACAAACCTGTATAAAATGTCTTGATTTCCTCAAAGTCATGTTGTGAAGGTGGAACCTCACACTGATCCTTTTCTTTTTATCTTTGTTTTTTTTTTTTCTATGTTGCTTGCTATACATATAGCATATTTATCATAGAACTTATTTGCTCTGCGGGAGAGAATTCTAGTCATGCAGAAGACTTCAAAATCTTCCCAAGGTTATGTGAATAGCAATGCTTTCTTTTGCCAGGCATGCCCCTCCATCTTTCTTCTCAAGAAGTCAATCAAATTAAAATTAGGCATCTGGTGAATGCCATTCTGTAGATGAGGTAAAAAAAAATTTTTTTTTAAACATATTTATTTATTTATTTATTTGACAGAGAGAGAGAGAGCACGAGCACAAAATGGGGAAGGGACAGAGGGGGAGGGAGAAGCAGACTCCCCGCTGAGTAGGGAGCCCAATGCGGGGCTTCATCCCAGGACCCTGAGATCATGACCTGAGCTGAAGGCAGATGCTTAACCGACTGAGCCATCCAGGTGCCCTGATAAGGTAATTACAATTTAAAGATGGGTATAAAGAGGTAACATAAATGATCAGGATTCCACTAGATGCCTGTGGGTATCATGGATTATCAATGCTACTGTACTGTAAAAGTGTCCAAGTGTCACTAATGCCTTAGGCAGCCCTGGTCATGTCCTCTTTCCTGTGGCCCACAGCATGCTGACAGACCAGAAGCTGGCCCAGCACATCAGTCATAGGCTTGACAAGTGACAATGGGGTTTGTTTTGTAGCTTCCTCCCATGAGCCAATGCCACCAATGAGAGCATGAAAGTCCAGCTCTGTTCCACCCGAAGCCACCATGTGTCCATGCCCTGCTGTAAAGCCCTCAATTGCTCATAGGGGCCCACTATGGCTTCAGAAGCCTCAGGAAGTTGGTAGGAGCTGGAAAGTCCTAGAGGGGGGCTCCAGAGTCTTTGTCTGGAGATAGAGCTAAGGCAAAAAAGGCCTTTCACAGGATCCTTTGTCCCCACACCCTCAGAGGGCCCTACGGCCTCAGGGGGAAGACCACACATTTGACTCAAGCTGCTAAACTTCCATGAAGTGCCCACTGGTATGTTCGGTTTGTTGAGAGTTCATTCTACGTAGGTTCTGAGTTCCATGCACAATTGTATCCAGAACATGGGAGACAGCTCCTGCCAGCAATCTTTTTTCTTTCCCCCTAAGCATCATCAAAGTGAAGGGCAGCTTATTCTGTACTTGCTGAAGGACAGGGAAATTCCTCTCCTGTTAGCTTGTGAGTAAGCCAGTCCTGACTGCAGGCCAGGGAATAGCCATGGAAGAAGTCAGAGGCCAGACCCCCGAGGGCCCAGGTGCCACCAAATCCCAAGACCTCCTCCAGGAGAGAGCGAGCTCACCAGAGATAATGTAGACAATCAACCTCTCACTCTGCTTGTAGGAGGCTAGGCAGCCTGCCTGCGCTTCAGCGGCCAATCTGTAATCAGGGGGTCAGATCAGCCCATTCCTGAGCCACCTTTGCACTCCATTAGGCTCTGATACTTAGAACTCGGTGCCCATCAACACTGACTCTTCTCAACACCGTGGGCCAACACGAACATTGGGCCAACTTTCAACCAGGTGATGAGCTAAGTAAGAAGCTAACCCCCTGAGTAGGGAATTGAAAGAAAGAAAAAGAATACTCCTTGACAAGTGTCAGTTACCCTACAGCATGCAAGGTGGCCCTGGTCTTGTGACAGGCAATGGTTAATGCACACATGATATGAGCAGGGAGCTAAGCTGGGGCTTTCTTCCTCTAGGGCCTAGGGCCCCTCAAGAATGGAAAGACAGGTGACAGTCCCAGGAAGCCCCAAAAACTAGAGGCAAAGTGGTATGGACACGAGCATGTATTTTCCTTTTCTTTCCTCTGGAGAGAGAAAAAGAATCCAGAACTTTCATCAGCTTTTCAAAGGGGCCTGTGATTCCAAAATGAGTATGAGCCACTGAATTCAGCTAGGCTCACAGAAAGTAGATCAGAGCTTTCCATGTGAGGAATTGAGAAGTGCAGTAGCACTTACGTTCTAGGGGTGAGGAGGGGCAGAGGGACCAACCTCCCAAGCAAGCAATGCCTGGACAGCCTCTTTATAGCCTGTCTCAGTAAGATGCCTGAGCCCCCCTGAGGGTCTCACCTTGGGGTAGGGTAAGGGATGCTCGGCTGCTCTGGCAGTTGCTCAGCTGGAAACCCAGGAGCCAGGGCTCCTGGGCCCTGGATGAAGGAGAAGAGAAGGAAGATGAACGAACAAAATAAAGGGTATTCTGAATCAGTGTAGAAACCCACCACCCTGTTCCTCCTATGTCGGGGAGATGACTGGGACCTAGCCCCAAATCCACTTCCTCACCCACAGCCATGGCTGAAACAACATGTAGACCATCTCCAGCTCTTGCCATCCAAGCTGCATTATACAGGCCACGAATGTTTCACGTTGGTGAGACATGACAATAGTCATTTTGCCCGTTTTAGAGAATAGGAAGTGTGAAAGTACTTTGGGAAACTGACTCTCTTCATTCATTTGTCAGTTAGTTCTTACTCTGCTGAAAGAAAAGAGAAGGTATCCCTGTACCTCTGAGTTATCACCTGCCTCTACTCACAGACAACAGGGCAGGTGGCTAGAGCTTAGCTCCCCACTGGTGTTCACCAAGTAGACCCTGGTCAACGTGCCCAGTGTCCAGCTGGCATTGTCAGTCCTATCTTCATTGTGGGCTTTAGCAATACACGATGCAACATGATTAATTCATTCAGGCCCTTTCTAGGATTTTTGTCATCATATTACAAAGGCAGGCCACAAGTCACTTCTAAAGTCATTACATAAAAAGAAGGGGATAAACAGATGATAAGAGATACAACTTGATTATGTGAACCTACTCTGTGCAAGTTGAGATGTTTCAATAAACATTTACTAAGCATCCATCTACTATCTACTGATTAATCTGCTAGACTCATAAGGGAATAAAACTGAGATGTGGCCTTGGCCCTTGAGCACTTTATAATCCACTGGCAAGCGATATGCTCATGTGCTTCTAACTATAAGTTTGTCTATCTCAGGTCAGCTTACCTTCCCATTGCCTCTCCTTGGGGTCCAAAAAACTGAACACTCTCCCCAGGCTCATGTTCCTGGCACCCTTGGGCACCATCTGCGGCTCCTGCTGACCCTGTCCCTGTCCATTACCAGATCCCAAGCACACTAAACCATTCATCATTTCCACCAAACACTGCTGTGTGCTCCTGTGTGCTCCCCACCTGGGCCTGCAATCTTGGCACTCTTTCCAAAATGGCCAGGAATCAGATGTTTACAGGAACAAAAGGGAGGAGGCCGTGGTCAAGTAAGTCCGACAGCTGCTGAGCCAGACAGGCTTCATTCCTGCTCTTGTGTGTACTGGGACACTTCTCCTACACCTGTGTGACCACTAAACCCTTCAAGATGGTGCATCTCCTGTGACGGTGGTCAGCTTGGAATGCATGCCGGATGTAGAGCCCACACCAAGACTCTCTCTGGCCCTGCCACTGCTAAGCTTGAGTGTTGGACTGGGACAAGTGAAGGGGGATAAACAGACATGACCCCTCCACTTCTGGAATCCAGTGAGGAAGTCTCACAAGTCTAGAATATAAACATACAACTGTAGGAAGAGCAAGTTAAGTCAGAGAAGATGAGCTAACTTCTGGTGGCAGACAAAAATAAGCTGAGATGAGATGATGAAGAGACACAGTGGGAAAGACAGTCTGTACAAACTCTGCAGGGAGAAAGAGCCAGTGCCATCTGAGGAGGACAGGACAGGCCAGTGTAGCTGGTGTCCAAGGGCCACAGGGAGGACAGAGAAAGAAGGACCTCCCAATGGGGCAGTGGGAGAATCACACGTGTGTTTTATAGGATCTCTTGGGAGAGGGAGAGCAGACTGGTGAGAGGCAAGGAAGCACATGGCAGGCCAGTGAGGAGAGCAGGGCAGTGGTCCAGGTGAGAGAAGGCAGGGGTGCAGGTGGTGACACAGTATACGGGCATCACAGAGTTGTGTAGGAGGTAAAACAAATGTGGGTGTGAGGGAGGTTACTGCTCATGCTATGGATGCAGATGGCGCTTCTGAGACGGGGCAAGGTCAGAGGCGGTCAGTTGGGTTGGGGATGTGTGGACTTTGAGAATCTATGAGGCATCTAGGCAGAAGCATAGAATGTGCTAGTGAAAAAATAATAAAGGTCCATCTTTTAAACCATATTTTAATATTCTAATTTTTGCCCATTCATAGTAGCCATTCCACTCTACCTGGCCAGGTCATACTGACAATGTGAAGAGACAGCTGGAAATTTCTTCTGTCGCCAGATGGACAAATCCATCAGTCCCTGGGTGGCAGCCCTCCCATGCCCCCAGCCCGCTCAAGTTCATTGGCCCCTGAGATCAATCTGATCACTGACTGTCTATGTGCTTGGATTTGCCAGGAACTTTTTGTTTGCACTTTGAATGGCTCTAGCACACAAAACTCTCAGATAAAATTCCATCTGTGGTTAATGGAAAGATCTGCCTAAACGTTGCATCACTGCTGGAAAGAAACCTGAGCTTTGACTAAACTCTGGGGGCAGAGTCCCATCCTACAAGACAGAATGCCTACCCTGGTCCTAGAAATCATTTCCAACTTTTGAGCTGAAAGCACTGAAATGAAGCTTCAAACTGAAGGCTCCCACCGCCCCAGAAGGAGCCACAGAGGGCCTGCCTTATAACATCTTTATCCTTCCATTTCTGTCATCAATCTGGCTGAGAACGGAAAGGAAGGGAAGGGCTGAACCACAGTCATCACACTAAAATGTAAGGGTTGGAAGATGCAGCCAGCCATGCCGAACTATAAGCCAGCTTGGAACAAAATCAGAACAAGTAATTTAAAAAAAATTTGTGAGCCCTTACAGCCATTGGCTGATGCTTCTGTAGCATCCACCCTTCTCCAGACTTTTGGCAAAAGAACAAGTTAAAAAACAAATGCTTTCAGTTTGCTTAAATGACAGCCCTTGGAAAAACCCAGTGACTGATACTGCACGCGGAGAACAGTCAGGCTGTTCTCCCAAGGAGGAGGCTGATCCACAAAGCACTTGGAGCAAAATGGCCCTTTTCAAGGGTGGTTGATACAAAACAAAACAAAACAAAACAAAACAAAAACATCAAGTAAAGGTAATTAAGAATGTAAAGAAAATTACAGCACAATTCTGGTACAGGGTTCATGCAAAAAGTAGCTTAATAAATGTCCATATGTACACATGTGCGTGTGCACATGGGCAGCGAAAAGAAGTCTTAAATACTCCTTTCCCACTTGCGTTTTGTTTTGCTTTCTTTTGTGAGGTTGGGGTGGATTGTAAATTCCATCCCTTATCAAAGCGCTTTTTTTTTTTTTTACAATAGAGACTGAAGCTAATTACAATAAAATACCATCTGCATTCGATCGCACTGTACCCAAAGCACTGCAACATTCATTTCCAGTACGGTCATTCAAACTCAATGGCAACTTTGCATTCCAGTGTCTCTGAATAATATTAACTCATCTTGTCCTTTCCTTACTAATACTAATCACACCATCTCCAAATGCCTAGATGCCGCAGAAACGCTTCGTTGACGTAGGAAAGCATCCTGGTGTGCTGTGAGAAAAAAGTGACACTCAACACTTGTGTAAAACAGCTAGTTTTGCTCAATATTTAATCAGAATGACGAGGCAAAATAAATATTAGTTAGTCAGCCTGACAGCTAATTGATTTGTTTTGTATTCAACTAGACTGATTTAAACAGAAGTATTTCACTTGTGATTCCGAATTCATAATTGGTTCAGATGTCTCTATGTTTTCCCTGCGGCTACAAATTTAATTAGTGCTGCAAGAGAGCAGGAGCCAATCGCGTGGAAGTCGCAGGCAGGGCTGGAATGTGCAGGCTGTTTACCTTTTCTCTTTCTTCTATAGTGGCAAGACGCTTTGATAGCAGCCCTGCCAGGAGCTTATTAAGAAGCTCTTGTATAAAAAGGACTTTTATTTGAAAAACCTAACTGCCATAGCCTTTGCTAAGAGAAAGTCCATCCTTCCTAATCTTCCCTTCAAGGACACAGCTGATCACTGGGAATGGTTTGCCCTCAGTTCCAAACTGAATGTAGGGCTCTGAATGCACCTCATATGAATGAGTCTGGCACCATAGATGCTACTGCGAAGGTGGGTCTGGACACTCCCACCCGGTGCACTCAAGCCTGCCCGGGCTCCCTCTCTGCTACATCGGACAATCTCATGCCCAACTCCTGTGCCCTAATCTGCTGGGGGCTCACCCAGGGCAGACACCAGCTGGGTGGGCATCTCTGCCTCCCCTGGGGCACAGAGCCTAGTATCCAGCAGGTGCACAATTAATATTTGGGGAAGAAAGGGAAATGTAGTCAAGTTGAATACCTTTGAATGTTGTGGTTTTTTTTTTTTTTAAGATTTTATTTATTCATGAGAAACACACAGAGACAGAGAATGGCAGAGACACAGGCAAAGAGAGAAGCAGGCTCCATGCAGGGAGCCAGATGTGGGACTTGATCCCGGGACTCCAGGATCACATCCTGGGACAAAGGCAGGTGCTTAACCTCTGAGCCACCCAGGGATCCCCGAGTGTTGGTTTTTTTTAAAGATTTTTTTTTTTTTTTTTACTTATTTGCTACAGAAGGAGAGGGAGAAGCAGACTCCCTACTGACAGGGAGCCTGATGCAGGGCTTGATCCCAGCACCTTGAGATCAAGACCTAAGCTGAAGGCAGATGCTTAACCAACTGAACCACCCAGGCACCCCTGTTGTTTTGTTTTTTTTAAGATTTATTTATTTTGAGAGAGAGAGAAAGTGAGTGACACTAAACACAAGCAGGGGTAGGGGCAGAGGCAGAGGAAAAAAATCTCAAGCGGACTCCATGCTGAGTGCAGAGCCCAATGTGGTACTCTATCTCATGACCCTGAGATCACGGCCCGAGCTGAAATCAAGAGTTGGATGCTTAACTAATGGAGCCACTCGGGTGCCCAAGATACTTTTAAATGTTTTAAAATTTAGTCACTTAAAAAAAAGGATGTCTATAAAACTCAGGTCCTATTTCAACTCTGCTGTAGTTCTAACAATTGAGAAACAGCTTAATTCTCAGAACGCCCTGCAGAAAAGGAGCCAGGAAGTACACTGCCACATTATCTTCTTATTGCATGCTTCTGTTGGGAGACGGGAGCTCCCCCATTCAAACGGCTTGACCTGTGTTGTAACTATCTGTGTGGTAAAAATTTAATAACTCTGAAGACTTCCGATGAAGAACAAGCATGTTGTCTTTACAAGACAGGGCACATTGTTCGCTTGGAAGTGAAACTGTGGACGGCCTGGCAGCAACTCTCTTCCCAGCTCAGAAGTTTCTCGATGCTTTGAGAGATGCTGCTGCTGTGAATCTCGGCATACTTCTTGCAGCTTCAAAGAATCCACATTTCTTTGGTGACCAGCACAGAGAACCCCTTCCACTCAGCTTTACACTGATAGAAGCATCAGGTCTGCTCATCCTTCTCCAATTGTCCCGTTCTGTGGGAATCAGCAACTACTATCTAACTCCACTTCCAGGAGGAAAAAAAAATACACCAGCCCCTTTGAAAAACATTCCTTCCAATTCCGTGGTGTGAACACACGTAGGGATAATCATAGCACCCTATGAGCAGAGGAGATGACATACATTAAAGTGCTCAAGCACACAGTAGTCTCTTAATAAACATCGAATTCTTTTCCCTGCTAGGAAGGAATAATGGGATTAGCATAATGCTTCATATCTATTTCCTTCTATCCACCTATCCATTTAGTCACCCATCTATAAAATCAGTTCAGAAATATGTACAAGGTATGTCTGTCTTTTTTTTTTTTTTTTATAAAGATTTATTTATCTATTCATGAGAGACACACAGAGAGAGAGGCAGAGACACAGGCAGAGGGAGAAGCAGCTCCATGTAGGGAGTCCCATGTGGGACTTGATCCCAGGACTCCAGGATCACGACCTGGGCCAAAGGCAGGTGCTAAACCTCTGAGCCACCCAGGGATCCCAGGTATGTCTGTCTTGTCACAGCTCAATCACATGAATGAGTGGCATGAGGACCACTTTCTCATGTGCTTGAATTCAGAAGACCATGAAGTAATACTCTGGAGAAGGGTGTTTCAGGTACTGTGCCCAGGCCTAATCCATCTCTCTTGCCTACCCTCAGCTCAGCCAATACAAAAGGAGCCGGGACTATCAGTAGGGTGACTTGGGACAAACCAAGAACCCATTTCTCCATGGAAACTTTATTGTAAATATTCTGTGGGAATAAAGAAATAGTACTGTGTGCCAGCTTGGAAGCCCAAACTAACATTTAGCACATTGCTTTTTAAGAGAAGGCGATTTCCACATTTGAAAACTATGATTTACCAATGGCCTCATTTCTTTGTTGCTACTGCTTTTCACATGAACTTCATTTTCCCTCATAGCACTCATCACCCTGTGACAGATCACATATTTTTCTACTTACTGCTTCATATTTCTATCAGCCTGATCACCCACTCCAACGGCGCTGCCCCATAGCTGGTATTCCAACATCACTTGCTGAATGAAAGAAGTCATCAAAAGCTAATTTGACCATCTTAAATTTTTAAGCTTACCAAGTATGTTGACTGGCATTTGTGAAATACTAGTCTCAAATTGATGCAGAGAGAAAGTATAATTAATGATCCAATAAACATGAATTATATGAAAATGTTAATTGTTAGCCTCTTCACAAATTATAATTGCTCTTATCTCAAAGATCACATGAATTTTTAAGAGGAAAACAGTAATATTTACGGCCCAAGTTTTAAAATTCATGGTAACCATTAAGAACATGTGTTATGACAACCACAAAAACAACCATTGACCCAATCTAATTTCATTATTATTAAATCACTAGCTTGAATTACCTAGTCTTTTTGCTTTTGTGGGTAATATTCATATAGTTACCTCCTCTGATTACTGTGTATTTTGCTGGTTTTTAAAGATTTAAAAGATCAACAGGTCTATATTCATTTGACTGTTGCTTCAATTGAAATTCTCAAGTCTGACAAGGGACCAAATATTTCAAGCATTCAGATGGTCTGATGTGTTGCTGCACATCTGTCTTGTTTTATTCAAAGTGGATAAGAAAAACTGTGTAGCATCATGTTAAAATCAGGACTCAGTTATTTTTAGAACCACAGATCCAAACAAAAAGCAAACAATATTCTAGGCCTTAGGAAAGGGTCCTGTCCCGGGAGTGGAGATCCATACCTGGGGATCCATTCTAAGGAAGGTATGAGGGCCTCTGCTACTCCAAGTCGATCTTTTAAAGGTTTTGCTATGATAAAAATGGTAGTAATCTTCCAGGTTTCCAATCTGCAAAACAAGAAGCAGGATGTTTGAGTCAATACAGTCTTTTTTTTAAAGTTTTTTAAAGATTTTATTTATTTGCAAGAGAGTGACAGTGCACAAGCGGTGGAGAGGGGTGGAGGGAGAGGAAGAAGCAGACTCCTTGCCAAGCAGGGAGCTTGAAGTGGGGCTCCATCTCCAGACCCCAGGATAATGACCTGAGCCGAAGGCAGATGCTTAACAAACTGAGCCACCCAGGCACCCCCTAGTTAATACAGTCTTACAGACAGCTTCAAAAATCCTCCATCCCACAAAAAAATCTTTCCTGTCTCTGAAAGACTCATTCTGTTCCCAATGAAAACATACCCTCCATTATGCTTTCCTACCCATCTCTCTGGCCCATATTTACTGTTTACATACATGAAGGTAGATTTATATACTCCTTTTGGGATAAACAAGGCAGGGTAGTATTTCCAATGAAGCACATGCTCCTCCAAATCTTGTGGTAAGTTCATATCACTTAAAATTTGTACTCTCTGGGCCAAGTTTTGTAGACAAGAATTAATGTTCATTTAGGGTCAAGCATCCCTGAAGTAGCTAAGTTAGTGTCAAGTCAGGCCTGCACCAAAATATTCATTTCTAAACAAACTCCATCCTCTCCACCCCACGGGTAAACTGAAATATCTAAGAATGAACATTCACTCCCAAGCTTAACGAGGGAGCCAAAAAAAACACGCGGGTCCATCTGCTTGGGGATTGTGAAAAGGTCAGATGAGAACATTCAAACCCCCAGGGCGTCCCAATTTTCTGCCAGGGGTGGTTTGTCGAGACAGATTTCAGCTTGAGGGCTGGACAGAACCAAGAGAAGCAATGGATGTGGCCTTCAGGACAGGCAGCCCTCCTGCCTCAGTGACCCTTGAGTATCAGGACATTGTTCTCAGAAGACCTGTTTCTTGTTCTGACTTTCACTGGTTATTGAAACTGGCTTGTTGGTCACCGTCCTTGAAAGCAGAGTTTTTTTAAATGAGGCTGGACCAAATATTATATAGACTTTCAAGTTACCCGTCTCAGCTTAAACCATCCTAGTTTCTCTTCCAGCTTCTGATCAAAGAGTGAATTTAATACCATTTGTACTCAAGAGTGGCACATGTGTGGTGATTCTGATAGGAACCTGGTTCAAACTCTGCTCTCTCCCTTCACCACTACTGGCCATGTGACCTTGCATTTGCATTTGCAAGGGCATTTGCAATGTTGTGAATCTTGATTCCTTCCGTATAAAATGGGGATAAAACTACCTAACCATTGGAGTTAGGAATAACTAAAGTGGGGGCACCTGGGTGACTCAGTGGTTGAGTGTCTGCCTTTGGCTCAGGTCGTGATCCCCGGGGTCCTGGGGGGAACCTGCTTCTCCCTCTGCCTATGTCTCTGCTTCTGTCTCTCTCATGAATAAATAAGTAACATCTTTAAAAAAAAAAAAAAAAAAGAAAGAAAGAAAGGAATAGAGTCTGCACAACTCACAACCATCTTTGGCTATACCCGCCTCACTCAAGCCATTCTGTCTGCTGTGACCTGACCCTATAAAGGTTAACAGGCCCAGGGAGAGACACTGGACAGACACTCTGAATGGCCACTTCCACATCTTTCCACAAGGCAAGAGTCCTCCAGCACTTCTCATTTCCAGCAATCCTGGGCAGCCTGGCTGTCTCCTATTCCTGAGTGTGAGGAGATACCCATTTGTCCTTAAAATAAATATCCTCCTTTTTCTCTTCTTTTTTTTTAAAGATTTTATTTATTTATTCATGAGAGACACAGAGAGAGAGGCAGAGACATAGGCAGAGGAAGAAGCAGGCTCCTGCAGGAAGCCTGATGTAGGACTCGATCCCAGAACCCTGGGATCATAACCTGAGCCAAAGGCAGATGCTCAACCACTGAGCCACCCAGGTGCCCCAAATATCCTCCTTTTTCACTTAGGTTTACTGCCATATATTCCTGCCATTTACAACGATAGAACACTGAATACTAGGATAGTCATGAAGATTAAATAGGTATCATTTGTATTGTGCTAGAACCTGGTGGATGTCAACAAACACTGGTTGGTGTGGGGAGCTGCGTGGGATTCTTTGTCTGGCTCCTCTCCACGGTGCCTCCATGCCCCTCACTGGGACCAGGTGCTTTAGATTTTGGCCAAATCTAGGTCCACATTCCAGCTTGATCCCTTCCTGTGGGGTGACCTGGGCTTCAGACCCTCTCTTAGTTGCCTTGTGAAAACAGTAACTACGTTACTGTTGTTCTAAGACTTAAATTACATGAAGGGTTGTTCTAAGACTTAAATTACACAAATCTAGAAAGAGCTAGCAGAGTGCTCAGCAGGTAGTAAGTGCTCAATAAATGGTTTTCTGCAATGAAGATTCTCAGTTCATTTTCTACATCAAGACATTTTTCCTACCATCATAAACCTCATTATTTCGGCCCTATTTTGCACAAAAGCACTTATATTTCTCCTACAGATAAGTCACCTTGCTCACTTCTTCAACAAAGGTAATTGCCGTATGTGTCAAAGCATCCTTCTAATGTGTGCCAGAGCTAAGATTTAGAACCAGAAGCAATAATGGAGTCTTTACTTGGAACAGTATTTAATCAGCCTGTTTGCTTCTATCCCTGCCACCATCCCTGAGAGATGTTTCACAACTTCCGGTCTTTTAACTCTGGGCATTCAAGTCAATTCCCATTCGGGGACATGGAGAAACTAAGAGGTAAATCGAATTTGCTGGCAAAGGGATAAATGACTTGCAGAGCTGCTGACCCTAAGCAAACCCATATCAGGGCGGCCCTGGAAGCCAACAAGCCAGGCCACTGGCAGCCAACCCAAAGGCCATCCACCTCCCTGCCTCTGAGCCACCATGACCATCCTTAGCAACCGTTCAAAGGATCTGAGTTAACAAGAGCTTTTCTCCTTGAGGAATCCATGGAAAGAAGAAATGCTCTCCCACAGGGCTGACCAGGCAGAGCAACAGTGACCAATGCCAAACATGTTTAGAAACTTATGTCCAGCCCAGCATGGGGGCTGAGGGTCTGGGAAGGACTGATTACTCCTGAAGCACAGGAGAAGGGGATACCAGCCAAGGCTGCCTTCTTGCCCCTACAAAGCAGGCTGCAGAAGAAGCTGGAATGTGTTTCAAAAAAAGAAAGGCAAGGGGGTCAAGTCATTGGCTGTTCATAAATCTGAAAGCAGCAAAGGGTCCCCTCTGAGATTCTGTGTACCTCCTTCCACCACCTTGGTAATTATGGAGGAGGGTTCAGGGCATGAGGAGCAGCCACATTCCTTCCTCACAACCAAAGATTTGAGGCCAGATAGTGTCACTGAGGGCAGCATGGGACAGAAAGGGTCACCTGATACTGGAATTACTGTGAGGATAAGAAAAGGAGGAAGAAGAGCCCAGATCCTCAGGAGGGAATCTAGATACCACAAAAGCCTCTGAGTCAACTCCCTAGTATGCACCCACTGTCTGCAGAACAGATTAACATGGTGCCCCCAAAGTATGGCTACAACTGTCCTCCCAAAGCTGTGGTTAATAACAGTTCACAGTAGGGATTGGAACACTATGGCCCATGGGTCAAATCTGGTCTGCCTCCTATTTATCTTATTTTTTTGTGGTAAAACACACTAATAGAACACTGATCACGTTAACAATTTTTAAGTGTGCCTGCAGTTCAATGGCACTGAGTATTGTGTGACCAACACCACCACCAGACAGAAACTGCACCCATTTCATTAACTCTCCCTCTCTGCTCTGCACCAACCCTGACAACCCCCATTCTATTTTCTTCCCTGTGAGCTTGACAGTTTTAGATATCTCATATGAATAGAATCATTTGCCCTTTTGTGACTGGCTTATTTCTCTAAACATGATGTCTTCAAGGTTCATCCATGTCATGACATTTGTCAAGATTTTCCCTTTTTATGGCTGAATAACATTTTCTTGCATATGTATACCACATTTTATCCGTTCATCCATTAATGGACACATGGATTGCTTACTCTTTTTGGCTATTGTGAATAATGCTGCTATGAACATGGGTGTGCAAATATCTGTTCATGACCCTACTTTCAATGCTTTGGGCCTTATATACAACTCATGTTTTTATCAATAAAGCTTTATTGGAGCACAGTCACACTCATTCACTGACCTACTGCCCATGGCCGCTTTCATATTACGATGGCAGAATTGTGTGGTTGCCACTGAGCCCCTCTGGCCCACCCACAAGCCTAAAACATTTCATATGTGGACTTTACAAAAAGAGCTTGCCATTGTATAATTCAGAGCATTTGCTGCTGGGTGTATTTTGGGAGTCCAGAAAAGTCTCTGATGATGAACATGGCTTCTCTAAAGGTTGGGGGCCACCAGGGCACACACTGAGGGGCTCTGCTTAGAAACAGGCATAGCTGTTATGCCAGCACCAGTGCCTCATTTGGTCATTGAGCTGTCCTTTCTCCGGGAACCCTCCTTGTCAGATGACCCAGGAGGTCACTCCCATCAGTCTGACTCATGCTACACTGCCCTCTTCCATGGCTCTTCCCTGGCATAGGGCATGGGTCAGGAATGAGGTTTACATCATGGGCAAGAGGTCAGAAAGGATCAAGGGGTGACAGAGCAGGAGATGGCTGTACCTGGCTGTCATGGAACACAGCCCAATGAAAGTCATCTTGGCTTGGCTGATGCAGCATTACGACGTAGCTGTGTCTTGCTCCCTCCTCCTCCCCCACCCCACCTAAGTCCTTCTCTGGTTCTTACTTTGCCTGCCACAGCACTGTCGACCCCAGTCATGCCCCTCCCAACTCGGGGAGCTACTCCTTAAGATCTCTGGGTGCATCTATGAACTAAGAAGACAAGATGGCTAGGAATTCCCTATTCTCCCATCCAAGTACTAACCAGGCCTGACTCTGCTTAGCTTCCGAGATCAGATGAGATTGGGCATATTCAGGGTGATAGCCTGGAAAGCCCCCATTCTCCAGTAGAGTCCCTGGGGACATGGCCACTGGCCTGGTTAAACTCACAGGACACCTAACTGTTCCGTGGCCCTGACCTACAGATAAGGGTATAGGAAAGAACCATGGGAATGGCCCTCTTCTACACATGGGAAAACAGGCCCAGGGAGTCAAGCCCAACTGTCACCCTCTGAGTTTCCCAATTCCTGAACCAGCAATTTCCCCTCACTGCCCACAGATGAACAGGTGACAAGCTCTGCACCACATGACATAGAGATAACACAAATTAGGATTTGGGATTACTGCAATGCTTTTGGTACACCTTCAGAATCAAACTGACCACAGCTGGAATCATAAGAATGGACAGAAAAATAGGGGCAGCCTAAATACTTTTTGAATTAAAGCAATTTCCTAACAGAGGAAATACCCTAATTTTGATTTGATTTCTGCACTGATATTAAGGAGCTACTCCTGGCTGGGCAGCCCTGGACATTCTGTGCTGCTATCCCAGGGCAGTTTTTATGCCAGGCCTCACTGTGCCTCAGTGGTCACCACTCACATGCTCTGGGCCCCACCTCTTGAGCCAATATGGAAGCAGTCTGACTTTATAAACACAGGGTACAGTGGCTTCCATGGGATTACTGCTGCTCGAAGGCTCTGGCAGCCCCCACTTCCTTCCCCTCCTTGAGAATGGAGAAGAAATTCTTCCCCCAGAATATCAGGCTATCTCCCAGTCCTGCTCCGCTCTGAACACTTCCAGAACCTCAATGTGCTCTCCGTTGATGAATCTGATCTCTAGTCTACAAGGTATGTTTTTTCGTAAGTCATAACACAAAATTTCAGTAAGTGCCTTTTCTCTTTCTTGTCTGTGTATTTTCACAATGCGTTAATTAGAGCCAGTCCCTTAGTACCCCATCCAAGAAAATGAACAATCTGCTGAATATGTAATGCTCATGTCTCTTCACTCAACACTGATATGTAATTATACACATTAGTTGATAAAATTGGTAACATCATTAAAATATCATTAAAGACCCTACTAAATGTTCTGGGCTAGAGCACTGGAAGGAATGAGATCAAAGAACGCATAGTGAAAATAATTGAGCGTGGTTTCTCCGTAACTGGGTACTCTATTAGACATTTTTAAAAATCTAGATAATGTATGCATATGGTACAAAATATGGACAGTACAGGAGGAACAGCAATTCTCCCTCCTTCTCCTGTCTCCCAGCCACAGAGGATCCCCAACTTTTACTGGGTGCTCCAGGCTCACGAGCTGACACTTGCTGAGAGCTCACTGCATCCCAGTTAGATGCATGAACCTGTCTGAGTCTTACAATAGCCTGATGAGGTAGATGTTGTGATTATCCTCATCTTGTAATTGGAGAAACTGAGGCACCAAGTGGTTAAGTAAAAGTGCATCTTTAGTAAGTAGCACCACCAGGATTTAGGCTCAGAGTTCACATTCATGACTATCATACCTTCTGCCTGTTGACACATTTACAGCATCAGTTGCCATGGTTCTCATCCTCAGTGGCAGGTTTGCCCACATAGGGCCAAGTGGCTCCACAAGTGTTCATGCTCCTTCACTTCAAGCAGAAGTCATGCGAGACATACATTATGTTCCACACATGCATCTCTTCCATGAAGCATATGTGTGTCATATGTATGTATGGATATGTTTTATGTATTTATATACACATATACATGTATGTATATGCATGCATGAGTGTGCCTATAGATGTATGTATTCAAATATGTGTGTACATGTATGCGTGTATGTATAGGGATGTGCAAGTGTGAGTGCATATATGTATGCATGCAGATAACGTGTGGGTATGTATATACAACGAGGTATGAGTGTGTATGTACATACACATGAATGTGTGTGCACGTATATATACAAGTATGTATGTATTCAGGTATGTGTGTAGGTATATAATTGTGTGTGGGTGTTTACACAAGATTCACAAATAAATGGTTTTGAAGCATAACCAGGCAAGCCTTTGGTTTCCCCACAGCCTTCATATGCAAGTGGACCTCCTGAGCCCGCTGCTAATTGCCCTCATTCAGAAGTTCTGGATTTGTGGCCACCACATTGGTCAGGGTCAGCTGATAGCATGAGCATACCAGCTATGGGCTGGGCCTACCCCCAGGTAAAAATTCTGGTTCCAAGGGTCCAGGACACTGTTCATGTGGACTCTGAAAACTCTCCCCAGGAGATTGCGGAGCTGCATCTAGGGGCTGTGTTGAGTGTACCCTTCCCTTGCCCAGTCACAGTTCCCACTGGTCTTCCAGGCTCAGCTCAGCGCCAGTTCCTCTGTGAAGCCTCTCCCACGCACACGGGTCCCCAGCACACTTGTACTTGTACTGTTACAGGCTGAGTCCTCCAGGGCCCAGGCCTTACCCTTGCAACTCTGTCTCCTTGTTCCTGGCAGAGTGTAGTGGGGGAAGCAGCCCTCAAGGTGCATGTCCCAGATGACTCCTGCCACACCCAGAGCAGCCATCCCAATGTCAGTGTCTTCTTGCCACCCTCATCTTCCAGATCTGCTCCTCCTCCCAAGGAGTCCCTTGTCTTGGTGAATGGCCCCACATCTTCCACGTGTGTCCAGTATTGCCAAACCCTCTGGAAGTGGGTCCTGTTTCTTTTCCCCCCTTGTAAATTTGAGTACAACCAGCTTCCAATCACTCATGGCAAGCTACTGGCCTTGAGGAAACCAAAGACTTGCCCAGTTGTACTTCAGAGCCATTTATTTGTGATTCTTGTGTAAACACCCACCTCACTCTGCCTCCTCTTAGGGGATGAAGTCTCATCCCCTCACAGGGCACATAAAGATCTCCACCACTGGGCCATGCTACCTCTTTGGCCAAGGGCCTGGCTCTGCTAGCGTCACCTCTGTCCTCCAGCGATGCTGCTATGTGTGAGGGACTCTGTTGTCACTTGCTGTCTCACACCTCAGAGCCCGCCTGTGCCAGCCCCTTCACACCAATAGACCACCTCCCACTCTGTTTGTAACCATCACCTGAGCTATCACTGCCTCCATGAAGCCCTCCTGGACTTCAAAGGCCCAGGTCTGCCCTGGTTGCTATCACAACCTACCCCACCTCTCCCTCCACTGTAAGCTCTCAAAGGCAGGAATTGTCTATAAATCCTCAGGCCCTGGCAGTCTAAGGAGGGTGGCAGGAGCTCAAAAAATGTTCAGGGAAATGAACAGACTTCAAATGACATGGGAAGGACACACACATCTTCCTCTTTCCCCCTACATAGAGTTGTCCATTGTGCCCTGGGACCAGCTAAGACCCCATGACTCCCAGCCCAGTGACTGTTGCCCTGCCCCCTTCCCAGACAGTCCTGAGGCTGTAGAGTCAGGCAGACCATCTACTAGCTGTGTGGCCTGGGCTGGGCCCCAAGCGGCTCCTCTGAGCTCCACAGCCAAGGGTGCAGGCAGAGCAAGGAAGGCCATGCATGACTCTGCACTCCATCCAAGTGGCCTGGCACCCTTCACTCATGGCAAGCTACCGGCCTTGGAGAGGAAGCCTCTCGGGGACTACAGGTGGGATGAGTGTAAACAGCTCACAAAGCCAAACAAGGAAGGGGCAGGAGCCAAGTGTAGTGGGGGAGAGGCCTGGGCTGGGGATGTTTACAGGAAGAGCCTCTCTTGTCCTGTTTCTTTTTCCCCCTATAAATTTGAGTACAACCAGCTTTCAATCACCTCCCTGCTAATATAGGGCAGGTGTGAGGTCTGAGGGATCTGTGGGTGCTGGCAGCTAGGGTGCAAACTGCCTTCCTGATGAAAAAGATGACTTGTCACTTTTTGCAGCTCCTAAGGCAGGGTGGAGAAGAGCCCCATCTAATCTATTACATTTGATTTGCAGCAGAGTCACTGACGAGCATGCCAAATCCACCCCAAATGACATCGGAGGGTTCCAAAGGTCCACCCGCCCACTCGGCCTGCCAATGAATGTGACCTCAGATGCAGGTGCAGTCAGTTCCCTAAGCCCTCAAGTCAGCAAGCTGGCCTGGGGGGCGGGGAATGAGGGGGTGCTGGGGGGTTGACTAAGTGCATGCTTTGGTCAGTGCACAAAAATGCCACCCCACCTCTCCAGGCTCACACAGTTAAATCTGCCTCACAGGAACAGCTGATAAGCAGCCACGAAATGTCACAATTCAAGGTCTCAGAAATGAATGGGCTGTAGATGAGACTTCTGACTGTGCAAAAAAAAAAGTCTTCACTTTATCACTTGCAAAACCTGCCCTTGGCTGGAACAGATGTTTCGAGTTCTGTCAGTTTGCAGCTGCAGCATGCCTGCTTCTGGAGCTGCTGGTTCTCACGGCTGGCATCTTCCAGGGGCCTTTGGCTTTGGGGAGAAGAGTCTATGTTTAAAAGCCATGGACGTCAGAGTTCAGTTATATAATATTACTGATCTCACTTGGTCTGCTTAAGAAAAACATAACTAATTAAAGCCTATAAAAACCTACACACCAAATTAATTCTGTCTTGCTCTGGTGACTCCTACCTGAAGAAAGTTATAAATATAGATGGCTAGTGAACCTATATTTAGCCAGCACTGAGTTACCTAGTATTTATAATTAAGGAAGTCCAGAGAGGGAGAATGGACGTTTTGTTGTTATTTTTTAAAGCAAAAAAAAAAAAAAAAAAAAAGAAAGAAAGAAAGAAAGAAAAAGAAAACCCTGTTTCCCATTTCAGTCACATATACACTTAGCAACATTCTGTTACTGCAATAATTACAATTCTGACCCAAGTTAAGATTATTGCACAATTTCCTAGTCTCCTAAAATTGCTTTCTTCAACACATATCCACCCAGAGTCTGCAATTAAGCTGCTTGACTTCCTACAAATTCCTGAAAAATCATTAATTTTGACTTAGCAACCTTCACTTCTTTTCCCTGAAGTTGCCAAACCAAGTGGTCTGGCCTCCTATGAGGAGGTTTCATTTCTATATTTGGTCTCAACCTATATCTTTAATGTCCACAAACAGACATCTGGAAAACTCAACAATCTTGACTTTGAAGATCTTCCTTTGAAAACATTCACTGTTGAAAGGTTTCTTTATGGCTGTCTGGAATTAGTCAGGTTACTAGATTTCTAAACCCAACCTTCCCTTTTGTATTTATTTGTGTTTCATTTTGACTGAAAAATAAGAAGTAAGACTCATCCTCCTTGAAAAAATTCAATCCTAAAGCCATGTGGGCACAGCATGGCTTCTGGTATGTGGGGAGGGCATGGAAGGAGACCTGGAGCAGCCCAGAGCAGGTGGCAGGGGAGGTTGTCCACGCTGGGAGGAGGCGGCCCTGTCTGGGTATCAGAGCCTAAGTGTGGGTGAGAAGTATGTCCCACACGGTGAGATGTAGACAGAAACACATGGAATACTGGTTCCCCACAAGGAGAAAGATCAAATATAGTTATTAACACGCTGGGGCACTGGGAGCAATTTCTCACTGTTGGGAGAAGAAAACTGGAAAGAACTCTGTGGTGTTGGATTGGAATTGGATAGCCATGTGAATTTAGTTTTCAAGATAGATATCTAGATAGATAGCTAGATAGACACACACACACACACACACACACACACACACACCCATCTCTCCCTACTGGACAGGCCTGTGAGCAGCAGCACACAACAACAGTGAACCCACCCAGAGCCTGGGTCTTGGCTTCTAAATACCATTTCTACTAAAAGGAACCAGGAGAAATGGCTGACTCCAGAGTTAGGGCAGGGAAAGTGCAAGTGGAGTCTGTAATACCATGTTTGGGAAGAGAGCAAGAAACGGTTCGAAGAACTCTAGAGACATATCACTCATACACAGAAGCCAGACTTGAAAGGCCCCCACAGGCCAAATCAGAGGGCCAGTTGAGAATCAAAATAAATAATCACTCTGGTAGGTTACAATCCAAGAATAAAATAGGAAACCATGAGTCTATACAGGTATACTTAATAACAAATCCCAAGCAGTATACAAATTGGCTATTTATACTTATTTTTATTTTTTTAAGATTTTATTTATTTATTTGAGTGAGAAACTATAAGCAGGGGGAGCAGCAGGCAGAGGGAGAGGAAGAAGCAGACTCCCCACTGAGCATGGAGCCTGACACAGGCCTTGATCCCAGGACCCTGAGATCATGACCCGAGCCAAAGACAGATGCGTAACTGACTGGGCCACTCAGGTGCCCCTGAATCAATTATTTTTACATAGTCTCAAAGTAATAATCCCTTATTTACTAATTTGTCAAGGGGAAAAGAGAAACTTGACAGGCAGACAAAGCCCCTTAACCAAGTGATCCACAAGCATACCACCAGCAATGAGGCAAGTTGAAATGGGGGCCATGGGGTTGGACACAGTGAGAACCCAGTGTCACTCCTGTGAGACTCTTGCCCAAAGTGCAGAACCCGAACCTCACTGTGAGCAAACAGCAGACAAACCCCCAATGGAAGGACCTTCCACAATACAGCTGGCCTGCCACTGGCAAGTGTCAAGGCCACAAAAGTCAAGAGAATGTTGAGGAACCACTCTAGAACCCGATAGGAAGGAATGGTGTTGTGTGAAGCCATACTGGAGCCCAAGGCCAAGGAAAAATCAATCATGCTGAGCCTACCTTTATTTAAATTTCTGACATTCTGGTCACTGTGGATTTCATTCATTTCAAATTTTTAAAAATCGCATTAAAATGTTATTTACCTTGATTACTGAGTTTTCTTCTGGCATCTGTCTCTTATGGCTTGTGCCAGGTGAGTACCTCCCCCCTCCTCACCCTCAGCCTGACCCCACAAAAGAGTCCCAACAGCAATGTGTAACACCTGACTCTGAACAGGACGCTCTCCTGTGAAGACCACTGTTTGGCAGTTGGCAACAGCGACTGAGGTGTGTGGATCTGATGGTGCAAGAGCATCTGTAGTCCCCTGGTTTCCATGCTGCCACAGCTCTGTAGAGACTGGCCCTGTTTATGAAGAAAGACTCACAGAAGGATGAGGGGTGATGAGGTCAACTCAGGGATGTACTCTCAAGTGGCTGAGGAAAAAGCTGTATTTTATCCTGCACTCCCAACTGTTTTTAAAAGCTCGTGATTATTACGCTATTTTCAAAAAAGAATATTTAAATTGCAACACAACCAGGTAACAAGAATCCCCTCCACACTTTCCCAAATAAAGCCTAAAGGACTTAGAGTCTGGAACTGAAGACAGTACCTGAATCACTTCAACAACTGACTTTTTGGTGAGCTGGCCCTTGGGACCAGGCCTTCCTCTCTCCCATGAAAGGACAACCCATCCGGCCCACAACTTCGCAAAAGAGACAAGAGGCCAGTGGGGTTTGTTTCAAGGGCAGATGACCGCTAGGTTTGAGAGGCTGCTTGAGGCCCACCCAGCCCTGCCCCTAGCCTGCTCTCCATGTATCCAGGGCCCAGCTCCCCACCCCAGCCCCCAAGGCTGTTCCCTACCACCTGTGTGGTGATCTGATAGTGAGGACAGGTTCATTCCATGTGTCCCTGCTGCCCACTAAGTGCTCTGTGCAGGTTTGGTCTCCGTTACTAAAGGTACCCTTGATGCCCACAGGGCCCAGGCAGGGATCCCATGACAGGGAGGAAGCAGGGAGGTAGAAATTAATTTTAAAATGTTAATACCACTGTGAAGCCTACAGGCCTCAGGGAACCCACGGTCCCTGCAATGGAGGGATCCAGATACTGGGTTTAGACTTAAACTTCCCTCACTCTTTGGAGGCCCGCTGCCTACTTTTCTCTTTTTGGGTATGCAAGACATGAGCCATGGCCTTATCCTCAGAAAGTCTCATCTGTAAAATGCACCACGGAAGAGCAGGTCTGGACATGCCCAGATTTGCATTCAGCAAAAAGCATCTCAGCTTGTGAATGGAGTAAAGCATGACTGTGACCTTTGGCCCCAATGATAGCGCACAGTGCATCTGGCAGGCCGGTTATGCAGAAGATCCAAGAGAAAAGCGACACTAAGCACCCAAGGAAACCAAGTGGGTCCATCTGGATATCTCCAGAGAGGCCAGCACTGGGCTTGTTTGGGGATGCTTAACTGAGGAAGGTCAGAAGGCTGCAAGGTTTGGGGGGGCGGAAAAAGAAAGGGATTTTTGTCCTGATGAGAGATATGTTTAAAATTCAAACTTTAATATCTAAAACACTCTCACTGGAGAGCAGTTATCCTAAGGGAAATTAAGGAGGATTTTCGAGAAATTAATCTTCAAATTTTCCACTTTAAAAATAAATAGCTCCTATACCCCAAAGAAGTGAAAGCAAGGACTTGAATAGATATTTGCACTCCCATGCACACATCAGCACTGTTCACAATTGTCAAGAGGAGGAACCAACCCAAGCTTCCATCAATGGATGAATGGGGTCTGTGTATACCATGGAATATTATTCAGGTTTCAAAGGCAAGGAGATTTTGACACATGGTGCAATATGGGCGAACCTCGAGGACATTATGCTTAGTGACACAAGCCAGTCGCAAAAGAAAAAAATATTGTATGATTCCCCTTTGGTGAGGCACCTAGGGTGGTCAGGTTCATAAAGATGGAAAGTAGAACGGGCATGGCCAGGGACTGAGGGATGTGGAAGGGGGAGTTAGTGTGTACTGGCTATAGTTTCAATTTGGGAGGATGAGAAAGTTCTGGAGATAGATGGTGGTGATGATTGCATGACTGGGAAGGCATTTAATGACACCAAACTCACACTTAAAGACGATGAAGAAGGCAAATTTTACCAGGGATATTTTACCACAGTAAAAATATAATATTGCACATTCTCTCCCCACCTGTCCTAAAACAGACTCCTCTGCCATGTCACTCAGGGTGCTGGGGACCTCAGCTCCCGTGACAGAGGCATTTGGAGGTGCACCAGAGAGAAGGTGCAGCCAGCCTCAAGGAGCAGAGAACAGACAGCAGAGTCCAGTTATGCAGCCCAGCTGTAATTACTAACTACTCTTGGCTCCAGGTGGCGCATCCCCCTCCTGGGTCTCTCTCCATTATGTGGTTTCCCTTCCAGAGCAAAAGGATACCAGAGAGGAGACAACAGTGCTCTTGGAGACTGGCCAAGTTCACCTGACCCCCATCACCCCAGCTTCCTCTTATCCAGATGTCCAGCCCAAGGGATGGCCTTGAAGGTCTGCTGACCAGGCAGGCCACATATTAACCCCCCTAGACTGACCTCTCAGGGGCCTGCCCTACTGAGACAGGCAGCTGACGTTACATGAAGATATGGAAAACTTTAGTCGAACTGCATTAGTGCCCAAACTCAATAATGCCAATTAAAAACAGATGTAAAGAGAAACATGCTCTGTCATTTGGCTTCTGTGACTCAACCCCAAGCCAGTGATTAAAAATGAAGAAGCTATTGATGAAGCAGCTGTCATGATTTCACCAAAACACCACTTGAGGGACACCCCTTCCCGGTTGCACAGCACATCCTGGTTTGTAAACTAAAAACAGGGCTTCGTGCAATAATTTTCAGGTTAGCCCTTTCAGTGTGGCATTTGGGGCTTCTGGAGCTAGCAAGCCACTGTGCTAAGGAATCAGGCAACCCAGATGGTGGTGGCCCATCTCTGGCCCCTCACCAGCCGCAGCTCCTCCTCACTCAAGGGGGGGGCTGGATTCACTTTTCTCTCCCTTTCATGCTCACATTATGGTTTATAGACTATTTGGCAATAAAAAATTTCAACAGAACTTCTGTATTCAAAGTCAAACTTCAGAAGTGCTAATTCACAGGCAACGAGTAACTGTTGGAAGGAAGGTTAGAGAAAACATCACCAGGCTGCCCTCTCACCTTGGCCCATCATTCCCTAAGACAGTGCATGCAACAGTGCCTTGTGAACAGGGGACTGGATGCACACCACCCACCCATGGTCACCAGCTTTTCTGCAGTGACCTTGCTGTATACTTACTGCTAGTGATGCCCACATGGGCTGCTGGGCAGCTGCCCATTCACCCCCTCATTCTCTCAGCAAGTATCTGAGCAGCTTTTTGAGCCAGGCACTACTCTAGACACAGGGGTGGGAGTGGGGGGATCTAGCAGCTCTTACATATAGTGCAGGACCTGCCTCCAGGCCAGAGGCCAATAGGAGTGAGTTCCCTATGGCAAGGGGTGGGGGGCAGGGGGGGGTACGGGGCGGAGACCCAAAGGAAGACTTTCTGCCCAGCTGGTGCTTGGATGGCAAACTGAGCAGTGACCTGCCGCAATGCATCATAAGATAGAAATAAGCACCAGCATTCTGAATGGCTGGCGTCCTGCTGGTGGAGCAAACATTTTCTACCTGGCTTCCGAGGAAAGACGGGGGCCAGTAGAGAGAGGGAGGACACCACAGGTGAGGATGGAAGGCCAAGTCAGCAGGTGGCAAAGGAACCCCAGTCATCCCCTTGCATGGACTGCAGGGGACACTCTGATGGGACTCTAAGTGGCCCTCTTGGGCCTTGCAGCCAGGTGGCCCAGATCTGAACTGCAGCTCCTCTGTTTCACTGAAGAGGCCCTAGGCAGGTGCCTTACTTTCTCTTCACTTCTGACTCCCTTTCCATGCAATGGGGACAAGTGTTCTGTCCCTAAGGCTGTTGGGAGGGTAACTGGGGCCAGCACATGGCAAGCTGTCATTCAGATAGCTCTTTTCACATGACTTCTAGAAGAAAAGAACATGAGTGCATCTCACTTGCCACAAAGCCAGGTGCAAAGTTGGTTCAGTAACAAATCCCATCTGCCCCTTGATTCTAATTTTTTTTTTTAAAAAGTGGACTTCTTTATCAGTCCTAGCATGAATCGTATCACCTTGCTGGCAGGCCTGTACCTGGGGGGCATGTGGGATTGGGAGCGGTGCTCTGGGCACTCTAGAATATGCGTGCCTGTGGGGAAGCAGCACCACACGCCACACGCATGCAGCCCCTACTACCATGTCGTGGCACGTGATACTGTCCCATATCTGCCAGTCCACTGGATCTTTCAGTTCCCCAAAACTAACTCCTGTCATCTCTTTCATTCTTCTCAGCTGTTATAAAACACAGCTGCCAATAAATGGTTGATTCCGGGCCGACACATTTCTTAGGTTCTAGACTTCTGATTCTGTAAAATGAATTCGTGCCTTATATCATCACTCATGTACCCAAGTCTGCAAAGATAAATTCACTTCAAGTGAGAGATGTACTCATTAGGTACTGTGAGCTTCTGTCTGATTTATGGTTACCACTTACTAAAGCTGAGAACTGGTATTTCAATGCATACCTTCACCTACAGATACTCAGAGGACACATCCCCCTGACAGGTCGAACTAGATCCAGCAATTTTGGGGGTGACTCGAAATGCAATGGCTACACACCTGCTCTCAGAGGGCTTAGCGGCTACTCTTCATGAGCTGGGTGAACAGACCTGACATGGCTGGGCTGCTATCCGCAACCTCCCAGTGAATGACCGGCAAATTCCCACTGTGTTCCCCTACCTTCACGCAACACTATTTCTACCAGGTGTTGCTGGAAGGTTGAGCTAGGGTGTGGCAGAGGGAATGTGTGTCATGAAACCCAACAGGAAGGACACCAGCACTCTGTGGTCACTTTCCCCCTTGCCCTGCTTGTGGCCCTGTAGGGAAAGGGCCTGTTCTTCCTGTTTTTCAAGAGAAGCTAGAAATTCAAATTCCTATCTGAAATCTCTCAAAGTTTAAATGTTGAGAGCTATCCAACTTTCTAAAAACATTCTAGTCAATATAAAATACACCTGGGGGCGGGGGGCTACTTATCCCTGGATCACCAAGTGACCTGGAGCACCCTCAACGTCACCCTCAGCAAGGTTCCTGGCTAATGGTGTCTCACCCATCTATGGACCATCATCCATTTCCAGGGACCATGCCCTCCTGTGCATTTCATGACCCATTCCCCCCTCAGAGTCTCTGCTCTGCCAGAAACAGACTCCAGCAGCCCACAGTGTGTTTCATAAGCACCAAAAATTCTAGAGTTCACGGTCAACAGCCTCCTTTTAAAGACTTCTGTTCTATTTCTCCCCAGTGACAAGTATAGACACAAACTTTGCCAAATGATCACTCGGATTTCTCGAGGATGGGTCTAATTACGCAGCACATTACCTTTCTAACCTCTTTCTTTTCCAAACCCAGGCTAAGTTTAGCTGCTTTTCGTATATTTCTGTCAGCTTCTACATAATTCCTATATCTCCGTCTTACTTGAAAAAGAACAAATTGCCTTCCATTTCATTTGATTACCCCTGACAAACCCATGTAATCTTTTCTCAAGAATTCTTTGATGCACCTGGCTATTTACTACCGGCAGTTCTGCTGCTGTGGTTCTGCATGCCACATACTCAACAGAATAGTTGTGTATGTGGCTTTTCCTAGCCAAGGAGAAAGGCATTGGAATAGAAGAAAAGATCATGGGTGAAAAAAAAAAAAAAAACCTAAAATTCAACTTGTTTGAGAGGTTGTCTTGATCCAAGTCAAAGAAACTGTCTCTACCTTGCTATCGGCATCCAGATATCTGAGAGCATAATTGGCCTGCAAGTCATATCAGCATGCTTGGGAGCCCCCAGCCCGACTAGGTGCTCAGCCAGCCAGCCATCTCTTCTGCCCGTCCAATGTAACAGCCCGACTTCCCTCACTCCAGCTACCCATATGTGAGTCACCTCTCCCACCCACCATCTCCAAATCGCCTCACCTCACCAAGCTCCACTATTAGCTCCTCCCACTGAACCTATAGAGATTGCTATTATCTAAAAAATTGTAAAAACGGAATGGAAAAAATATTTGCAAATATCATATATCTGAAAAGGGTTAATATCAATAGTACATAAAGAACTCCTACAACTACAGTAATCTAAAAATGGGCAAATGATTTGAATGGATATTTCCCCAAAGAAGATATACAGATGGCTAATAAACCCATAAAAATATGTTCAACATTGCTAACCATTAGGGAAATTAGGTTAGATACCATGTCATATATCTTAGGATGGCTACTATCCCCCCAAAACAGAAAACATGTGTTGGGAAGGATGTGGAGAAATTAGAACCCTGTGCTGCTGGTGGGAATATAAAATGGTACAGCAATGTGGTTCTTCAAAAGAGGCAAACATAAGTTTACCACATGATCTGGCAATTCTACTTCTGAGTATATGCCCCCAAAGAACTGGAAGCAGGATCTCAAAGAGATCTATGTACACCCATGTTCATAGCAGCTTTATTCCCAATAGCAAAAGGTGGAAGCAACAAGTGTTCATTGACAGATAAATCAATAGCCAAAATGTGATATATACATATAACAGAGTATTATTTCGCCTTAAAAAAGAAGGAAATGCTGAATCTGCTACAACATGGACGAACTCTGAGAACATGATGTAAGTGAAATGAGCCAGTCATAAAAGACAAATACTATGATTCCACCTGAATGAGGCACCTAGAGTAGTCAAACTTGTAGAGATAGAAAGTAGAATGGTGGTTTCCAGAGGCTGGGGTGATGAGAGTTAGTGCTAAATAAAAAATTTCAGTTTTGCAAGATCAAGAGTTCTGGAGATGGATGGTGGTGATGGATGCACAACAGTGTGAATGTAATTAATGCCATTGAGCTGTACACTGAATAATGGTGAAGAGGTAAATCTTATGCTATGTGTATTTTACCACAGGCATTTTTTTTTTAAAGGCCTCAAACAAACAAATATAAAACTCTTTTACCCCCTTTGGTATTTGCTTATACACTCTTGTCTTGGTTGAAAACTCTTATCTGATAACTTTTCCTAATAAATAGAATGTGTCCAGTTTTTCTCACCCTTGTTTTCCTGTATAAGTATTATGGCTCTTATTTTCACTCTTAGAAACATCTGGGCTGAATGGTAAGTTCTGTGGCCATGCTCATCCTCCCAGGAAAGGATATCTCCAAACTTTCAAGCCCTGTGTTTCTTCTTCCCAAGCCGACACACCACCTGCTATCACCACTCTTGTCCTTTGTCATACTCCTTATTACCATTATCCAGGAGCTCACCCTCCTCCTTTGTCACCATTTTGCCACCAACACATGACTTTGACACCCATTAGGTCATTTACCTAATGCCCTGGCCTCAAAATTCCTGAGTACCCTTATCTTCTCCCTGCTGCCCCCAGTCTATTCCAGCAACCAGGAGCATGGCTCCAGGTAGGCCCCTAGACTCCAGTCTCCTCCCTCACCATTCTCCCCTCCCATTTATCATGACCTTGAGCACTCTGGATTCTTGGTCCATCCTGCCCTAGCTGGTCCTGGGCCTTTGGGGTAGCTGTCTCAACCATGCTCTCATTAGAACCCCACATTGTTTGTCCCTTCACCTTTGGTCACCTTTGTTTTTCCAATCCCCAGGCATGGATGAGGACATCCTTATCACTCAGTTATACCATTACCACATCAGGATCACACAGCTCAAACCACGCAGGCTTCTCCTTTCTGTCTTCACCCCTCAGACAATTCTCTCCTGCCTCTTTGCTAAAGAACAGCCTTTCCTAGGGTCTCCTGTCCTTGCCCCAGGCACCTCCCTACCCTCTGGCTTTCTCCCCAGAGGCTACGCCACTCCCTTTTCTCACCAGTATTTATTTTACTCCCTCTGTCTAGGCCCTCCACCTACTGTCTCTCTCATTCTCCAGGGAGCCCAAATACCTGCTCTTCCTTAACAAGTTCTTGGACTCCAGAGGCCATAAGGCACAGAGGGTCACACAGACAAAATGTCAATGGTGGTGAACGAGACCTGAGTCGCTCTATCCAGAGATGTCCTCTGGCAGACTTAGAACTCTGCACTTAACATCAGAGGACGATACTATTCTCCAGATACACAGGACATTTTAAAAACCTGACAGGTCAAAACAAAACAAAACAAAACAAAACAAAACAAAAAACCTGACAGGTCTAAAAGCAAATAACCGATTTCTTCAGAGTATCAAAGAACTGGTTTCCAGGACAGCATAGGTCTCCAATCATTGTGTGATTAAGTAAGAAGTCTATAATACAAAGAGGAATTTAAAAATCTCACACATTTGGAAATTAACAAACACATGTATATATAACTCATAGGTCAAATAAAGCATCATATTGGAAATTTAAAAATACTCAAAACCTAATGAGTGAAAACACTATATATGACAACTCATGAGCATTAATGACCATAAAACTAGAAGGGAAGTGTCAATCTTAGGTGTTCATATTAGGAGTAGACATGCTGAACATTCATGAGATTGTCTTACAAAAAAGTAAAATAAATAAATAAAGCAGAGAAGAAAAAAGATAATAAGGTTAGGAGAACTCTATGAAATAGAAAATAAGTTTATGATAACAAGTCTAAACAAAGCCAAAGCAGTTCTTTAAAAATGTAGCAAGATAGGCAGCCCCATGGCAACACTGATTTAAAAAATTAGACACAAAGAAGTAATATTATAAAATAAAAACAGAGATACAACTACTGATAAAGCAGAAAATTTAAAAATACTAAGGAAACACTATTGATGTTAAGCTAACAAATTTGAAAACTTAGACAACATGAACAGATCCTTGGAAAATATAATTTATGAAAACTAACCAAAGAAGAAATGTTTATGGAATTAATCAGACTTTCCATTAAAGACACTGGAGCACTAGTTGAACATCTTTTTTTCTTTCTCACAAAACAGGCCTAGACATGTTTTACAGGTAAACTACCAAAATGTCAAGGTGTAGATAATCCCAATCTTGCAGAAACTCTTCCAGAGAATAGAAACAGTAAAATCTGATGAGGCCAGATTATCCTTAATATTAAACAAGACAAGGACAGTATAAGAAAAGATTTTAAGTCCATTTTACTCATAAATATAAAAGCAAAACTCCTAACTAGAATATTAGAAAACCAAATTCAGCAGTAAGTAAAGAAGATAATCCACCATGACCAAACTGAGTTTATTCCAGAAATGCAAGGGTATTTTGATACTAGAAAAATCAATGAATGTAATTAACTACATTAACAAATTAGAAATATAGGAACAGTTTTTGATAAAATTAAAAGCCCATCTAGTGAAAAACTCTTAGCAGGTAGAAAGAGAAGAGAATTTCATTAACCTATTAAAGACTTATCTATATAAAAATCAAATAGAAAATATGAATCTCAAAAGGGAAATACTGAAAGCATTCCCTATAAAATCAAGAATGTTATCTACAAGCAATGCTTTTATTGCTGATTATACTGAAGGTCCTAACCAGCACCATCAGCAGTAACTAAATAATTAGCTTAAATATTGCTCAGGAAGAAATAAAGCTAACATTATTCATCGGTGAAAAGACTATATAGGAAATCATAACATCTATAGACAAGTTATTAGAAAAGATAAGAATGTTTATAGCAGGGTGGCTGGATATAAGCCAATATTAAAAACAATCCATTGCATTTCTATACCAGTGATGCAGTTTTGGAATATAGGTAAAGTTTGGTGGGGTGAAGTCCAGAGTTGATGACCAAGAAAGAATTCTTGAGATGTCTTTGGTGCAAAATGGTGGTTTTATTACAGCCCAGGGACAGGACCCATGGGCAGGAAGAGATGCTGCACCAGGCCTGTGAGGAATGGCTGATTATACACCTGGGAGTTTGGGAGGGTTTGGGGATACAGTACTCTCTAAGTAATTTTGGAAGCAAGGTTTCCAGGACCCTTGAGGGGGCTAGCTATTTTTGGGAAAAGGTCACTTATTACAGGCTAATAAAACCTGAGCCATGAGACCTTCAGATGTATGTCAGTGGGCCATGTGCTTGGGGGATGATTGCCAACATGTATTTTGGTGGGTAGAGATAAAGGAAAATTTTTAAGGAATCTGTATACTTAAAGTAGGCTTACAGAATCCTGGGGATCTGGCTAAGATTGCCTTTTGCCCTCAGCAAAGTATTAACATTGAGGCAGTTCAGTCCATAGAGTAATGTCACTCTGCCTGTTTCAAGGACTTGTCAATGTACTGCCCCAGGTTCATGTTTTGTCCTCAGTTAGTCCTCTATTCCCTCAACACTAGCAACAACTGTTAGAAAGCTTAAGGTACCTATACATTTAACAAAAATGTATAAGTCCTATATATAGTAAATTATTAAGCTTTACTAACAGATATTAAAGAGGAGACTTAAATAAATATACCATATTCATGGATATGAAGACCTCATATCACAAAGATATAACAGATATATCAAATAGATTTATATATTAAATAACATTTAAGTCAAATTTCTGACAGAGCTTTTGTCTTGTGGAACTTGTCAAATTGTCTCAAAGTTAATATGACAGGGGCAGCCCCAGTGGCACAGCAGTTTAGCGCCGCCTGCAGCCCAGGGTGTGATCCTGGAGACCCGGGATCAAGTCCCATGTCAGGTTCCCAGGCTCCCTGCATGGAGCATGCTTCTCCCTCTGCCTGTGTCTCTGCATCTCTCTCTCTCTCTCTCTCTCTCTCTCTCTCTCTGTCTCTCATGAATAAATAAATAAAATCTTAAAAAAAAAAGTTAATATGAAAGAACAAAGGGCCAAGCATAGTCTAGATACTCCTGAAAAAGAATAATACTTACTCTATAAGATATCAAGCCTTATTATAAAGCTACAGTACTAAAGTTTGGGAGGCATTGTGTCAGAGACAAAAAAATTAACCCATGGAACAAGAGAGTGACAAAACCTGTGCAAATTCGGAGCTTGATTGACAATGGAACACCAAGGGTGAAAGGAAGGACTTATCATCTGATGATGCTGGGAAATTCCTATGGAGAAAAAAATTACATTCCTACTTTTCATCAAACACAAAAACAAACTTGAGCTAGGGTAAGTACTTAAATCAACTTCCTCTACCTGGCTCTCTGCCCCAGGAATATGGACTTCATCACTGGGTTCCTTTGCCCTCAGGCGGTGGGTTGGGTTTGGTAATGAACTACCCTGGGAAAAGATCAAAGGGAGGGTAGAGGGTGCAGGTGGCCTATTTACTCCCCTGATCCTCCCTACAGGGTTAGGTCAGACTAGCTGTATCTCTCCCTGAAGGCCACTGCTCTTCTTAGGGCACCTTGTCAATACAGTGTCTCCTCTTTTTATTCTATGGGGGCTATGGGATGGAAAAAGTTCTATTAATAATCCGTAGTGGTTTCTTGGAACAATGTCCACACCTTTGAAAAACTTACTAATCCTCCTCAAAGTACCCTAAGTTGACTGTGTCCTCCTTTCTTATTGAGACCCTGACATATAAACTCATTGTTACTAGATCTTTTTTTTTTTTTTTAAGATCTTATTTATTTACTCATGAGAGACACAGAGAAAGAGAGGCAGAGACACAGGCAGAGGGAGAAGCAGGCTCCATGCAGGGAGCCTGATGCGGGACTCGATCTCGGGGTCTCCAGGATCACGTCCTGGGCCGAAGGCAGCGCTAAACTGCTGAGCCACCTGGGCTGCCTATACTAGAAGTAATCTTAAAATAAATCCTCAAACTTGGACTCTGGAATTGGGTTGTGCATATATTCTGAGAGCACTGGGATCATCCCCTTGCTGAGGGCAGGGGTGTGTGTGTGAATAAAAGTAATCCACAGCATTCGGATTATATGCAAAACCAGAGCATTCTTGATTACACATAATGATACCTGGGAATGAAGTACAGAAGGAGGGTGAGGCACTGGGAGAACACGGGTGTGGCAACAGCGACTGCAAAGGTTGTAAGGTCAGGTAGATTCTGCATGTAGCCCTACAGAGCCTATATAGGAGAAAAAGAGAAATAAGCTAAAAACAATCAATTAAGAACACATTCACAACTAAAGGGCCCCCACGACAGCCCCCAGAGTGTGATTTTAAGGTTTTAGAGTCAAAAAAGGTGTTGAAATGTTTGACAGTTCTAGGTCTCTTAAAATTAGGAAAGTTGGGGGAAAACTGGGCCCATTAGACACAGGCAGACATGGGCTACAACAGAGAACTCTGAACTCTTTTGTCTTCATCAACTCTTTGGCCACATACGAGGGACAAGACCTCTATGAAAAAGCCTTCCAATGGCTGCTACTAGGCCACTGTCCTTTTTCCTCATGACCCAGCCTACATTCCTCACTTTCCAGGCCCATAAAATGAGCCGGGTTCTAGAGGTCCAGCATCTGCTCTCAGAGAAGAGGGCTAGTATGTCCTGCAGGAGCCTGGACTATGTGTTGGAGTAAGTTAGATGACTGTGCAAAGAAGGGGGATATAATGTAATAGCCCAGGTCTGGACAAATTTGAGGACATGGGTGCTTTCCCCACCATCAGAGTATTTCATGTGTAACTCAAATACCTAGGAGGTGTTTACCATCTATGAGACTGTCTAGCCAACATCAAGAATGAACAAAAACCATAGCTGGTAAGGCCAACCTGCTGGAATTTCCTGATCCCTATGGAGCTCTAGCAAACACTGAATGCCCTGGAGGGTTTTTTAAACCTCCATTTCTGGACTTGCTCCCAGAGTTTCTAAGGAAGTAGGTATGTAGCAGGGTCCAAGAACTAGCATCTCTAATGTGATCCTAAATGATGCCACCACTGGTGGTCAGGTGGGAATTGGGAGAATGGAAATGTTGGAGAGACGTGTTATGTGAAATCTGCTATGCTACCCCTACCAATAGTCCCTTCAACAAGAAGTTAAGAAGATTCCTGGGCAAGGCGCAACATCATCCCCAAAGAGCTCCATGGTGGTTGTCCTCTCTATCCTGTGGATGCTCAAGGGATTCTCCAATGGCCCTGGGCTCCTTCTCTACAATCAATGGGAACCATGGGATCCTAAGAGGTAGAGGCCAGTGGCAGATCAGAGGCAAGGAGGGTGGGAGGCAATGATGAGTATAATTGACATGCTAAATGAGAAGATAAGATGAAAATATCTAAAAGGCTCCATTATAATCAGAGAAGGTAGAAAAGGTGGGGGGAGGACAACTGCAAACAGTAAACATGGTAGATATTAACCTAATGTCAACAATTACTTTAACTGTGAATGATCTAAATACACCAATTAAAAGAGAATGGAAGAATGGATGGAAAAACAATAGCTTTTGTGCTGCGAGGGGCACCATCAAGAAAGTAAAACAACAATCTACAGAAGTGGGGGGGGGAGATTTGCAAATCACATATTTGAAAAGGGACTTGCCTCTAGAATATATAATAAAAGACAAACCAATTACAAGTGGGTAAAGGATCTGAACAGCTTGCTAAAGAAGAGATACAAAAGGCCAACAAGCACATGAAAAGATGCTCAACAACATTAGCCATCAGGGAAATGAAAACCAAAACCACAATGAGCACTAAGATGGGTATAATAAAAAAGGACAAAATGACAAGTATTCATAAGGATGTGAAGAAATTGGACACGTCATATACCACTGATGAGATTGTAAAATGGTGGAGCCATTTTGGAAAACAACCTGGCAGTTTCTCAATAGGTCAAACACTGAGTTATATGACTCAGCAATTCCACTCCCAGATATAATCCCAGAGGAGTAAAAACATATATCCTCACAAAAACTTGTGCATGAATTTTCACACTAGCATAATTCATAATAGTCAAAAAAGTGGAAAAAACCTCAATGTCCATTGATTGATAGACAAAGCATCCATACACTGGTACATCCCTGCTGTGGAATTTGATTTGGAAATAAAAAGAATGAAGTACTGATACATGTTACAAAATGAATGAACCTTGAAAACACACTAAGTGGACCTGTTGTCCACCTGTTGTATGATTCCGTTACATGAAATGTCCAGAAAGACAAATCTATAGAGACAGAAAGTAGACTAATATTTGCCTGGGGCTGGGGCTGTGGAGAGGAAATGAGGAAAGACTGGTAATGGGTATGGAGTTTCTTTCTGGGATAATGAAATGCTCTAAAATTGATTGCAGTGATGGTTGCACAATTCTGTGAATATACTAAAACCACTGGATTATGTATTTTAAATAGGTAAATCATATGTTATGTGAATTGCAACTTAATAAAACTGTTATTAAAAAAAAGAGAAAAGATTGATAATACAATTACCTGAAAGTTAACTCTCCTATTTAATCAGAAAACACCTACACAAGTTTTTCTTTAACATTCAAATACTGGAAAATGCTATTTCTTACATTTGTAATAGACAAAGGGTTGATATCCACAATATATGAATCCAGTCATCCTAATTCTAGGCAAGTACCCAAGAGTCTGGTATATGAGCACCAGAAGTCATGTACAAGATTATTCTCAGAAACATTGTTCTTCATAAAAATCATAAACACTCATCGCCAGGAGAATGGACAGATACATTGCAATTTGTTGGCCAATGAATATTGTATAGCAGTGAATATAAATGAACCACAGTTAAACAGGGTAGCTACAATGTGGCTAAATCTTTTTTTTTTTTTTTCAATGTGGCTAAATCTTAGAAGCAAGATGTTAAGGAAGATAACCAAGTTAAGTCCCAGTCCAGGACCCTCATACATCATTTTCATAGAGCTCAAAAACAAAACTGAGCAATGAATGCATTGTCTAAGAACATCCAACCTGTGACACACCATTTGGACAGTGGTTATATACCCTGTGGAGCTGGACAGGTGTGGCAGGGTGGTGTTAATTAAACAAGGAGGCCATTAGGACTGAGGTGGCTCTAATTCCTTAGCAGCCTACATAAGCAAACCAAAACCTAAGCCTGAAAATGCTTCAAGGCTAAGAAATCAAAACCCAGGGAGAGCCAATCACAAATAGCCAACAAGGCTTTCCCAAACAAGACAACCATTTTGGCGACAGTCAATCAAATCACTTCCTTGCTTTGGCATCTTCTTCTCTCTTGCTCCTATCAACAGGGTGCTCCTAACCACTTTGGTTTGGTTCTGCTCGATTCAAACAGATTTTTGCTCAAATAAATTCTTAAAATTTGTAATATGCCTCAGTTAACCTTTAGCAGTGGCAAGATAGAAGAGAAATATATAGGTAATATTGATGATCGTCTAGTTTCTGGACTGGGTAGTGCCTTCACAACTGCTATTATACTTTTTCTAACTAACACATATGGGAACTATATTATATGTATTAAATAACATGTTTTAAAGATAATGAAATAGAAATACATGTATTGTCAGCTCTGGCTCTGCCACGTCTAATCTGAGTAATTCACTTAACTGCTACATGCCTCAGTTTCCTTATCTGCTACCTGGCGGGTGGGGAGGGGCACCCACTTTGTGGGGTTGTTATAGGGAGCAAATGAGGATTTCTAGCCCAGTAAGAGTTTACTGTTCTTGTCATCGTCAATGTCATCATCCTCACCATCATTATCCCTATCATCATGGTCACCCTCACCATTCTCATCACCATCATTATCCTCATCGTTCTCTTTACCCTTCTCTTCCTCCTCCTCCTTCTCTTTTGGAAAATGGAAGTGATTCCCCACTGCCCAGTCCTCCAGTATCACCTGCATCCCTACTGGGTAATTCACCACATTCTACTGCTATATGGTTATTGGTACAGGTACCTCCCTTGCTACAGAGCAAGGGATGGGATGAGCTGGCCTGTCTCGGTCCCATCAGCATTCCCCACAGCAGCTAGGTCAGGGCCTGCCCCACAGTGAACTGTTGCTTAACCTGAGTAACATTGGGAAGTAATTTCTCTCTTGTGATAACACAAGGCTCTCTCCTCCCTCTCTCCTTCCTGATCATCCATAAGATAGCAGGAGCATACTACAGTCATTGAGATGTGTGGTTGGCTGACCCTACCTGTTTTCAACAATTTTTCGGCTGCCCACCACCCCCTTCCAGAGAGGTTCTAGAATCTAAAATCCTGGCTTCTCAGACTCTCTTGCAGCTAGCAGGGCCACAGACATAGTTCTGCCCCATGAGATGTCCGCATAAATCCTTGGATGAGTGACCCTTCCTGAACAAAAAGGGAAAGACCTATGCTTTTCTACCTTTTGCCCCTCAACCCTACCTGGAACTTGGACATGAGGCCTGAAGGTGCCCCAACCACCATGCTACGGCCACAAGGACAGAGACCTCCTGCTGAGTGTAGCAGAGCAGACAAAGACACCACCAGGCACAGTGCCAACCCTGAATGGCCCATTTCCAGGACTGCTGCGTAAAAGGACCCTGGCCATCATCTTCTGGATTTGCATCTAAATGCATTCCTTGTGACCATCTGATACTGCTCTGAAATTGGTGGCACAGGGTGTATTATTCCCCAGCAGAAGGCAGACTATCCGCTCTCAGAAGGGGAGCTTATAGATTACTGGTTTAATTAGATTACCGCACTTTGATCGTTCCAAATTTCAGTTCTCAATCAGAAGGCGGGCTGTGACTCCAGGGCTCTACAAGTACCCAGCATTCCACAGCACCTCCAAAATCCAATACAGCACTAACCTAGGCAAAATGTGAGGGAGAGGGCAGAAGCAGGTTCTAGTAAATAGGGGTGGCCACCACCCTCTGGGCCCTGGGTCAGTGGCCCCAGCGTAGATGGCATTAGGTATCACACTGGAGCACCTGTACAGAGTGTCTGTCACTTCACATCCACAATAATAATAACTGACCCTTCAGTTACACAGAGGCTTAAGTCTACACTATGATCCAACAGCTAGATGAGAACACGACTTGGGTAATCATCATTACAATCATACTTGACAGATGAATGTAGGACTTGACATCCAGAGACATTAAGAGACTTGCCAATTGTTGACCAACTTGTAGTCAAAGGTGTTGGAATTAGAATCTGTCTCTTCTAATTTCTAAGTCTATGTTTTTGCCAATGGCTCTGTCTGCAAGAGCTACCATCAAAATAGCCCTATGAAATGCATGCATGCCTTCATGTATCATCGGGAAATTTGGCTATTATTGGGGGGCAAAGTGAGGAGCAAGAGGAGAAAAAACAACCCATCTCCTGCCTCCTTGTTTCCAGAGTCCCATTATGCCTCTGGCTCATTTAATTAGGAGAGTCAGTGTTCTGTACAATCCATCCTGAGTGATATCCAGGCTAAGAAAAGTTTGGAAAAATGCATAAAAATCCAGCATCTCCAGACGCACAGTTCTCCTTTGGGGACAGACACAGACATGTGTCAGCTATAATTAATAGGCAAATGCACATTGTGGAGAGCTGTTCCAGGCCCTATTTGGCTACGTTCAGGCAACAGACCATCCCTTCATAAGCTTTATGTGGCTCCCAGATGCCCGCATAGGCTAACTGACATGGAAAGTTGTGTTTAATCCAAAGTTTTATTTTATTTATCCTCAAGAGAGGATCATTTATTAATTCCAAGCAAGAGGGCCCTCTTTTGCATCGGTGGTGGTGGGCATGAGCCCAGCTGAGCATGCCAGGAGCTGAGGAGGGGGCACCTTCCCCGGGGCTGCAGCGACTCCCAGAGCAGGCACCTCCCTAGGAGCAAGCCCGTGAGCATGCCCTGCAGCCTGGCATGTCCTGGCTTTGTAAACTATGGCTCATTGGCTCTTTCTTAGCCGGTACCTCCCACCCTTCTCATCCTGAACTTTTCACATCAGCAAATCTTCTCCCTGCACCTCCTGCCCCTAAAAAGATGAAGGGTAATAGAAGCGCCCTATTTGCAATCACCTCCAGGTCACCTTTTGCTAGCTCTTAGTTCTTAGCCTGCCTCCAATGCCTGACATTGAAAGGACATGTTACTTCCCTCCCTTTTGGTATTAATAATCACCATGATGATAATAATATTATTAGTATTAATATGCACCAAAAGTCCACTCTGGGCCTGGCGCTGTGCTAAGCATTTGATTGTTGGAGGTGCTGATAACTTTTCCTTTTTTTTTCAGTAGAAATTGCTGAGGCACAGTGAGATTGAGTTACTGAGGCCTTCTATTGTGCCTTAACACATTAAGCTTTCATTTTAGGGGGTAGTTCTGTCTCTTGCTTTTTTGAGTGCGCGTTTTTCAACTCCTCGCTTTAAGGAATCCCCAGTCATTCATCAATTTGTTCCTTTGAAAGTGCTTGCCTGCTTCCAGCCCATCTAATGTACGTGGCCCCTTACTTTGCGTGTTATCCAGGGAATCAAAAATCTCTCGTTTTATACGCAGGAAATAAGGCACTGGCAAATTATGGCTATTTACATACTTTACCGAATTTGATACATTTTATTTTACCAACTCCTCTTAACGTGTGTTAAGTATTAGTTTTATTTCTTCTTACCACAGTGACATTTATTTGTCTCTATAATGTAATTAGTATAATCTCCGTCTTTGTTTTCCCCTTGAGTCAGTTTAACACTTTCTCCTTTTCATTATGAAATATTTTCATGTTTCCTTCCAAGTCCTCTCCTAACCAAGTCCTTCTTTTAATTCACTTTCCCTGCGCTGTGTGCTTGAAGATGATTTTATGTCGGAAAAATGTCACATCTTCCTCTCGGTACTGAGACTCTCTTCTCATTTTACCATTGTTCCCTATTTTAGCTTAACGTCCTTTCATTTCTATTATGTGTTACATGTTCCAAGTTTTATATCCCTCTGGCATTCATTTTAATAGAATTAGGAGAATCTATAAATAAAAGCAGCTTCTTAGAATAATGCTTTCATTCTTCTCCCCTCTCCCTACCCCCACTCCTCACAAATTCCCTAAATTTACCAGCAGACCAGGAGCTTCCTTCTCAGAGGTTCTCCTACAAGGAGTCTTATGGCTGTGTCTCTGATGCTCCTGGTCTGGGACCAGCCCCCTGGGGAGCACAGGGGTAAGGTGCTGGCATAGGACACTCAACCAGGAGGACTGTGTACAGAATGGCTGCTACTCCTGCCCTTCAGTTCAACAACAAGAGGCTGAAAATTGTACATAAAGTCAATAATTCAAATCCTGAAACTAGAAAACCACTGCAGAGCAAGACAAGAAGATAATTAGTAGGCAAGCAACCCAGACTACCATGGCTGTGCCACAGGTATCTGCTGCAGGCTTATCTTTCCTCTGCAGAAAGGTACTTAAACTGCAGGACTCCGCTCATTTACATTTACTGGGATGCTTCTCCCCAGGGCTGAATCTTTCGGTCCCTGGAAAACTAACTGAGCCAGGGGCTCAGGGAGCCTCAGTAATCCTTTCAGATGCCGGGGTGACCAGAACCCACCTTACAAAAGTCTATGACCCGCCTCAAGTCAGATCCTGTGGGGCTTTCTTTGATGACCTCATTTGCCCCATGAAATCTCTAGGCTTTTAATTCTCATCTTCAAACACAAATTTATAAGTATGTCTCCAAGGACAGTAGATTTCTCCTAAATCCATCCTATGCCCACCACTACCCTAAGGATCATCTTCTCCCAACATTTTCTCATGCAATTTTTCAAGCATACAGCGGAGGTGAAAGAATTGTACAGGAAACACCCACATACCCACTGCCTTGATTCTACCATTAACATAATTACTACAATTACCCTATCATATTTCTCTTCATCTATCCATGTCTCTCTCTCCATCTGTCCATCCACCTTATTTCTGGTGTGTTCTGAAGTAAATTGCAGCATCAATATACTTCTCTCCTAAATACTTCAACATACATATCATTATAGAAGGTTCAATATTTGCTGATGGCTTTTCCCCTTTGAAGGAAAACTGACATACGATGAAATGAACAAACGCTCATTATACATTTGTTGAGTTTTGATCGATATTTATACCTTGTAACTCAAAGCCCTAGCAAGATGTACAACATAGCCAGCACCCCAGAAGGCTTCCCCATGCACCTTCCCAGCCCATCTCCACCCCTGCACATTAGTTTTTATTCCACTACAGATTGGTTTTGCCTCTTCCAGAACGTACTATAAATGGAATCAGATAGCTCTTCAGTGCATGGTTTCTTTTACTCCATATCATGTCTATGAGCTTGTCACTGTTAGGTGTTACTGGTTTGTTTGCTCCTCTTTATTGCTGAGTAAAGAGAGCCCATTATATGAATATGCCACATTTATTTATCTATTCTCTTATTAATGGACCTAAAGAACAAGCTGAATGTTCCAGGGAACCTCATAACCCTCTGGGGGGAAAAAAAGCCCAACAGAAGGCCACCTGGGTGGCTCAGTGGATGAGCGTTTACCTTTGGCTCAGGTCATGATCCTGGGGTCCTGGAATCGAGTCCCACATTATGCTCCCTTTGAGGAGCCTGCTTCTCCCTCTGCCTGTGTCTCTGCCTCTCTCTCTCTCTCTGTATCTCTCATGAATGAATAAATATTTTTAAAAATAAAATTTTAAAAAGCCCAACAGACACAGCACCCCAGATTACAGAGAATCTCTGGACAGGGTGATAGGCAGACTGCGGACACGCTTGTGTTAATGCAAGCACCTGTTGGTTTGATTCTCTCACTGAAGCACCATGACCTGCTGAAGAAGCCACAGCACCGGCTCTACCTGGCCATAGGAAGGCCTGGTCATAGCAGTAACGCATTATCTTCTGCTTTGCAGAAGCTGATGCAGAAATCAAACTGCTCAACACTAAGGAATCTCCCCAAAAGACCACAGGACAAGGACATACCACTTGAAATGGACTTGTCAGGTTTAACAAGATGGAGGCTCCCACCCAGCTGCACCCATCATCTCTAAGATCTTTGAGCATCACTTCTATGCCCAGAGAGCATGCAGAAACACAGCCCTGCCTTGAGACTTGCAACTTAATTCATGCAGCCTGACCACACAATTCAAATAAAACATACACACTGAGAGGAGAAAAGTAGTGCTGAGTCCACAAACAGGTTTCCCAGGGCTTGGTGGGAGAAAGATCTCTTGGTGGCAGCACCTGGTCACTGAAAGACTCCCCTGAGCAGGTCAGTGTGCAGGAACAGCTCAAGGTAGGAGGATGAGTGGCTGCCTGGCAGGAAGACAAGCCCAGGCTGGCACAGCCATCAGCACAGACCAACTACAAAGCCCCGTGAGTGACTCCCTTCAGGAAAGGAACCAATTGCTGGAAAGTAAAGCCAACTGTCAGTAACACTAAGAAATTGGCTTGTAGATAGGATTTTCTGTAGTTTTATGTAGCCACAGTACTTCCAACCCAAGAAGAAAAGAGAATAATATCCAGTACCTTTCATGAGTAAATATCAAAAGGGAAAAGTAGAGAGATTATCCTACTTAGGTTTTGGATAGGTACTTAGACTAGGAATGCCATAAGGCATGGCTCACCATTATGTGGGGTGCTTAGTCCTGGCCCCCACAACATGAGCCTTATAAGGATGGTTAGAATCATCTAGAGCTCGCAGATCTACCTTTGGGGCTTTGTTTGGATTTAAGGACTATTTAGTGTGAGAAGGAATCAATTTGGTTTTACAATGTTCCTGGTGTGGCCAAATATCAGAGGAAGGTTGAAAATCACATTCCTTGTAAAAGTAAATCCCACCCACCCCCACCTCCACCCCAGCCCTGCAAAAACAATCCTAGAAAATACTAATGAGTTCAAGTTCTTTTGTACAAGAACAGAAACTCTGCAGGAACAGAAAGCATTCATTCTCACAAATGGGCTTTTGCATCTTGTGCTAAAAAGAAAGGGTTGTGAGGGTCTTGAATTGGCAAGTTGTGGTACATAAACTTGTTTAAGCCACTGAAACAAATCCTGCTTCTTGTTCCTGGCTAATAGTGTCATATTCCTGCAAATGAGAAATTAAGAGATGTGTGTTAAAAAGACTGTTAATGAGCTCAGTCATGAACAGTTACTTTGATAGCAGGACAGAAATAAGGTGTTTTTTTGTTTTGTTTTGTTTTTTGCAGAAATTAGCTTTATTAAGAGGAACACAAATAAGGGGTTTTTTGTTTGTTTGTTCAAGCTTAAGAAAACAGTAGAAGATCAAGATGTATACTAGACTGAGGGCAATGGTGGCCAGAAGTGGACGTATTTTTCCATGTTAAAGGCTGTCCTCAGACAGACACACCTAAATAAACTCCCTCTGGAACAAGGAGGCACAGATCCAGGTACGTGGGGTCTAACAGCAACAAAACCACACGCCTCTGCTGTAACCCTCCTAGAGGACGTGTGGAAAGCTAAAACTGGCACTAAGGCACACATCCCTGGATGTGAAGCCAGCCTGACGGATCTCTGCAACTTGCTACCCTGCATGGGGCCAGGTTTGGAGCCAGCACCCAATAAATGCCTGCTGGATAAAAGAAGAGGCAAATGAATTCCTCTACCCTCTAAAAACATCACAGTGCTAGGTGAGCTCTTACTGTGCCCCAATTTTTTTCTCTCTTTATCCTTACCGTGCTGGTTCGTGTCCCTTCTCTGCCTTGCCCTGTGTCCCTCCAAGAACCCCCACCTGGACCACACTTCTGGATGGCCAATGGGTGGAGCCAGGAGGAGCCAGCCTCCCCTGGAGCCCCAGGTCCTGCAGGGCTCTGCTAGCCAGGTTTCTCTCTTGGTCCTTCCCTTGGTCCCTCCCGTTCAAGGTTGAGTAATAGCTCCCCTACCGCTGCTCTGCTCTCCAGGTGCCTCAATACCCTTTGTTGGTTCCCTGATCCCCACTCACATCTCTATAAATAGCCCCTTATGAGAGTCTCTACCCAAGTCAAGGTGAGCTGTTCCCCAACGGGATGCAGATTGATGCACTCACTCAGGATCCACCTGCAGAGAAACATTCACTCCTTGCTTCTCTCTCTGTAAAAGTCCAGTGGGCCCTCTGTGGTCTGGCTCAGAGCCCTCCCTGAACTTCCCAGGTGAAAAGCAGCTCTCCTCTCCTCTATTATCCTAAAGCATCTGGCTTCCATCTCTACATTAATTTCACTATTCCTCATGTAGGTGCCTGTCTGTTGTAAGTAAGGACCCGAATGAACAGATTATAATCACTGCACTATACCTAGTGATGAGCCCAAAGCCTCGCAAACAAATGGAACTTCAGGTTTTACTTCAGAAAACAAGCAAGCAAAACCCTTTGAACAGTGTTCAAAGAGAAGTGACAGATGGGAGAAATATCTGCAGTGTATTTACAAACAAGAGATTAATATCCACAATACAGAGACAGCACCTACAAATCATTACGATAAAAAGAAAAACAACCCGATTGAGAAATGGGCAAAGAATGCAAATAAGCAATTCAGAGAAGAATTAAAATGACTAATAACTTTATGAAAAGGTATTTAACAGGAATCAGAAAAAAGCAAATTAAAACAACAGTGAGATCTCATTTTCACCTGGAGGAACCATCTCCAAAGATTGTTGAGAACTGCTCATACACCACTGGGGGCAGTGTCAGTTGGCACCGCCCTCCTGGAGAGCCACCTGCCGATGACTAATACCACATAACATGTATATATGCTTTGCCTCCCAATCTCCGGAGCCAGATCATCTTGGTTCAAATCTTGACTCTGACACTTAAATGCTGTGTAACCATGGACAAGTTACTTAACCTCTCTGTGCATTGGCTCCTTCGTCTGTAAAATGGGCCTAAGAACAGCACCTATTTCATGGGGTTTCTAAGAAGATTAAATGGGTCAATACCAGGAAAACACTTGGAAAATTACCTGGCACATAATAAGGGCTAGATAGATGTCCGTGATCATTACTTATTATTATAACTATTATTTGGTTTTGTTATTATATACCGTACAGAAATTATCATATGTGTGCAAAGAAAGGCATGAATAAAGATGATCACCACAATGTTGTTTATAATACAAACAAAACAAAGCCAGAGGCAAATCAATGAACATTAATAGGTTAATGATGTAACAAAATGTCACACTTGTAAAACAGTTTAAAACGACTTTAAAATAATGGAGTAGATCTCTATGTACTAGAGTAGAAAGCTTTCCAGGATATATAGTTAGACTTAAGAAAAGCTAGGTGCAGAAAAACATGTTTAGCATGATCCCATTTACAGAAAACAACAAAACCTTCACAAACATGTATGTTTCTGAAACAGACACTCCTATGTGAAAGTATAGTGGCATCTGGGGGAAGAAGGGAATTGAAGATGGGGCGATAGGAGGAAGATTTTGGATTTTTGCTCCTTATACGTTTGCACTGTTTGAATCCTTTTCAATGGGAGAATATACAATACATGTGTGACTTTATAAAACAAGAAAAAAATGCTCAATGAAATCCTTGTGGGATGAAGTGAACAAATGGTATCAAGTCCTGGACCTCCCGCAGGGCTGGATGGGGAGACACAGGGAAATGTGCCGGGCCACTGTGCCCAGGGGCGCCAGGCATGTCAGCGCTAGACAAGGCGGTAACAGAACCCCTTTCACCCCCCCGGGATGGTGCTCACATTCCAGACCAGATTCCCCAACAAGTCGCAAAGAATCCACTAACCTAAAATGTCAGAGGAAAGATGAATCAAGTATGGGCCAGACACTAAACGATGCACTGAGCAACTATTAACAGTTATACCGTAGATGGGCACCTGGGTGGTTCAGTCAGTCACACGCCTGCCTTCGGCTCAGGTCATGTATGATCCTGGGGTCCTGGAATGGAGCCCTGTGTGGGGCTCCCTACTTGGTAGGGAGTCTCCTTCTCCCTCTCCCTTGGACCCTCCCACCACTGCACGTGCACGCTCCCTCTCTTTCTCTCAAATAAATAAATAAATAAATAAATAAATAAATAAATAAATAAAATCTTTTTAAAAATTGCACCATAGAGTAAGCAGTTCCAAGCTTGGGAGGTGCAAGGTGCCAGATTGCACACTCCTATTTGTAGAAGACATTCATGTATGTGTGAGCATGTGTGTGCATACATATACACATATGTGCACACTCATATACAGATATATGCATGCACACACACATGCACACACAGTTTAAAACCAAAAATAATAAAAGGACATAGTCCAAAATGTTAATGGTGATTATCTTTGGGTGGGAGGATTATAAATGATTTTTGGAGTTTTGTTCTTTTTTGTGTTTTCTAAATATTCTACTGATGTGTATTCATTCCTCTTATATAGCACTAAGAAAATTTAAGTAATGACACAATTTAATAACTAGGCTGTGCCACCCTCTGAGTATCCTTGGGCCCTCATTAAGCCCCTTCTCTCCTCATGGGGTTCCAGTTTCCTTGTCAGATATCTGGTTCCACAGTGTTCCACTATCCTCCCAGGGTGGGAAACACCTAGATCTCTGGTAGGCTGGGGGAAGGGTGTCCAAGAACAGCTCCCTGCCCTTGAGACTCCTGGACTTCAAAGTCAAGAATATTGTGGGCAGCTTTCATTCCTGTGGAGATAAACCTCTGAAGTGTAGCCCCAGGCCAGAGCGCTGATGAGAAGTGAGGGTCCTACAGGACAGCCACTCTCCTTTGGGATGGGCCTTCGCAGATGCCTCCCCAGGGTGCCTCGTCGACCTCAGCCCTCCATCTGTCTGGACTTACCAGTTGGAGAACCCCACCTCAAGCTCCGTGGCCAGGTCAGGTGTCATCGGCTCTCTGTAGCCTTTCCTAACATGGACACGGGGACTGTGGGTGAGTAAGGCCAGGAATCAAAGTGGTCCAAGCCGAAAGCCTTGCTCCGAAATTTACAAAAGCTGCACTAAGGCACTTAGCTGCTTGGAGCCTGTTTGTTCAACTGGGTCACTCCTAGGGCGCTGGGGTGATGATCAGAGCAGAGCTTCTTCATCATTGGGGCAATGCTATAGGAGTCTGCTGGCGGTGGTCATGCTGGGAGTACCAGCACACAGTGACTCAGTAACCCTTTCTAATGAAACATAGTCACAAGGTACAGCCGGGAGGTGGTTGCGGGCAGTGAGTGGGACAAGGACCTTAGGAAGCAGACATGAACAGAGATGAGGACCACAAGATGCTCCCGTGCCATGTCTGTGCATGTGGTGGGTGGTAGGGGTCCAGCTGAGACCTTCCACAGAGCTCTGAGAACACTGTGCTCGGGCCTGCCAGGCAGCAGATAGGTCTGGAAATGCCACATTGACTAATTCTGAAGAGCAGCATTCTCCAGGGTGACCATACAGGGAGTGGGCATCCAGGTGAGAACAACTGCAACTAACAGTGGAGGCAAAAGAAAGAAAAAGTATAGGGAAAGTTTCCAGAATGGCAAAGGAGTGGCTGGAACACAAAAGGGAAGGGTTCTGGGTTAAGGCTGGAACAGGAGAGAGGGACAGTTGGCTCCCCAAGGGCCAAAAGGGTGAGGCCCTGACATGCAGGAGCACCTGCCAGGTTCAAAGCTGGGAAAGGATGGAATGAGGTCTTTGCTGCTGAGGCCCTGGCCAGTCGGTGTGGGAAGTGGCTGGGAAGGGAGGCAGTGAGAATACTGAGGCAGTGACCCAGGCATTGCAGGAGGGAATGTGAGTGTGTCAGGAGCCAGCAGAGCTGGAAGGGAAAAGCCAGGAGGCAGAGTGGACAGGGCCATAGCCAGTGGGTTGGTCCCAGTTTCCAGCTTGGAGGACAGAGGATGAGAAAGGGCGAGCCTTCTCCTAGCCAGGGAGAACTGCAGGCCCTCACCTGGCAAGTAGGTAGCCCTGCCGGCCCCTCTGTCCGCCCCTTCCACCCTGTTTACCCTGGAGAGTCTGCCGAGATCACTGATGGGGGGTACTCGGGGCCCCATCCCCTCGTGGGCAAAAAAGAGATTCTGGTTGAATGAACACAGGAGGCATCAACACAAGTTTCTGAAACAAAAAGGAGAGCGTCTGGAAATGAAGGGCCCTGCCAAAACCCCGCCTGCCACCACTGGACAGAGATTTATCCACCCCTGTGGCAAATGCCGTCTGGCTCATCGCTCAGAGCTTCAGGAGCCTGATCCAGTTGGGCTGTTTCTTCCCATTGAGAAGTCAGATTCACCCAACAAGGACTCTGTAAGTGACTGATTTCAGCCAGTGACAGCAATTCAAAGGCCCCAAGGATGGCTGCTTTCTGGCCCCAATTCTGCAAGCAGGTCAGATGCTGCAGGGGGGCAACACCCAGAGGCTATTGGGCCCTGCGGGGAGCATAGCTGGTTTGCACCCAAGCAACCAAAGTGGAGACAATAAGACTGTTTCTTCCTCTCAGCAGTGGTACCGTCTTGACACTGAGGGCATTGATGGGCTTGTTACCATGGGAACCTGAGCTGCTGATCCCATCCCGTGGAGCATGAGGCTCCCTTCCAACAGCTGATGGCTATTCATCCCTGTTCTTCGCAGCGCGGGACAGAGGGCCTTGTGCCTGCTGCTGGGTCTCCAAAATCCTCCACCAGCAGAAGCACAAGGGCATTGGGAAGATCTGGGATTAGATGGGCTGACAGGACCCATCAAGTCTGAGGCAGCCATGGTAGTCTCCAGGACACTGCTGGGCCTTGCTCCTATGTGGCTGCCCTGACTGAGAAGCAAACTATAGCATCACAAGGAGGGTGGTCCCCAGGTACGAACACAAGCACAAACCCAGGAGACGCCAGTCGGCTGGGTGACTCCCAAAAGAAAGGGATTAAAATTTTAAAAAGTGGGGGTGGCGATGGCTTATCCAACCGATGTGGAGACCTAGGAGGTGACCTTGCTCCTTCACAAATGCTCACCACCTCCTCCACCAAGAGGTTCTTGCGAGGCAGGAGCCACGTCTCTTATCTCTGAGGGCCCAACACCAATGAGAGCACCCGGCAAACTCTGAGTAAATGAGTGCGTGTCCTCTCGCTGGCCTGGAGTGACCCCTCCACCATCAGTGAAATGGCAGGACTTGGACTGATCTTGGAGAGCAGCCTGGAGGACCAGCTGTGGCTTGACAGACCCAGGAAGCCCAGAGCCCACGGGCAGAAGCAGACAAGCCAATGGGCAATGTCAGGGCAACGGGGCTGACAGAAGGGCTGGGGAAATTGGGCAGGCCTGCAGATGGCCGGGAGGGATGAGGGGCTAGCCAGGGGGTGGGAGGGGCCTTCAGGGTAGCAGGAAGTGTGAGGCCGCTTGAATGGAAGCAGGATCATGAAGTGGCTCGGCAGAGCTGGAGCTGGAACCAGGGTGGAAAGAGGCCCTGTAGCTGGACAGACGGGCAAGGGGTGACAGAGGTCCTGGCCTGTGCTGGGCAGCAGCAGCAAGAAGGTAGGGGGACCTGAGAGCCATCCAGGAGACCAATGAGACAAGCCGAGTTACAGACCAGATGGGAGGCATGGAGGCAGGGGGAGGCAGCCGTAACTTCCGGGCTTTGAGCTCAGACACCAGGCCAGACCATCTCTTCCGTAGACATGGACCACCCAGAGAGGAGGTCTGCAGCAAGGAATGATTAGTCTGGTAGATAATGTGCAGAGTTCGAGCAATTGAGTGTAGCATCTGTCCTAAAAGGAGTGGGAGGAATTGGAGTGGTTTTTTTTCCCCTCCGAAATGGAGAGATATATGTTTCTTTTTCTTTTTTTTTTTCTTAAATCTAACTCATATATTTATTTGAGAGGGGGAGGGGCAGAAGAAGAAGAAGAGAGAAGTAGACTCTCCACTGAGCCCCCTGACATGGGGCTTGATCCCAGGACCCCAGGATCATGACCTGAGCCGAAGGCAGATGCTTAACGAACTGAGCTGCCCAGGAGCCCCAGTGAGGTGTAAGTTCAATACTGATGAGAAGGAGCCAGTACCAACTCTTCTAGATGGAACAATGTGGATATGCAGCAGTGTGTGTGTGCGTGTGAGCCACATGGAAAGAAGGAGAAACTGGCTAATGGGGTCCACGTAAGCTCTTTGTCAATGGCAGCAGAGAAGTGAAAGGCTTTCTGGCCTGGTGGCTTACCCTTCTCTGAGAAACAGTGATGAGGTCCATCTGCCAAGGGTGAGGACAATGGAAGGCGGGTCAGGAGGGTATGGGTTTGTGACCTGCACAAGTCAGAACCTAACTGGACCTGAGCTCTCTTCGTGGTGAAGCAGGCCTGGTGACACCTCTCTGCTGGGTCGGTGCAAGGCTCCATGAGCAAGAACACCCAACACAAGAAACACTGGCTGGCACGAGTACGTGCCCGGGCTTCTGGTCAATGCCAAGGCCAAAAGCCATAATCCAAGAGCCAGAAGGGAGAGAGGCAGTCACGGTAAGTATTACTCAGAAGCCCTCCATGTGCTGGGCCCCAGGAGAAGGAGAGGGAGACGCAGCAGCAGCCACCTGGCTTGGGCTATGGAAGATCGGAAGAAGTATGTTGTAGGGGCAAAATCTGCACAGAGGCTCAGAGACTCAAAAGAGCCCAGGATGTTGCCCAGCATGTGAACAGTCCCATGTGGCCCTCTTGCCAACCCAAAGACCAAGGCCAGACAGAGGCCTCGGACAGGTTCTTCTTAGATGGGGATTTCCACTGGTCAAGAGCTCTATTTCTCTTTGCATCCTTGACCTCTGCCTCAAGGGAAACCCAAAGTCTTCCAGGGGACCAGTCAGCTGAGCCATCCGCTCTGGCCTGACTCTGAGTCTCGCCTGGTCACCTGGCTCCATGCATAGGTACTCAGCTCCAGGCAACTCTCTCTATCACAGCCCCGGTGACTTACCAGGGCAGTCCACCTACTTAAAACTAAAGAAAGATGTCAAATGTGAGGGTGTGAGGCCTCCAGCTTCACAATCCCACTCATGTCTGTACCCACCCACCTCATACCCGGAACCTCTTCCTTTCTGCTCCCAGGCCAGCCGTGCACATGGCTCTTGGTTCAGAGCATAAAGGCAAGGCAGCCTCAAACTGAAAATCAAAACCAGATAACTAGGTCACAGGTGACTGCTAGTCTGGGCTTCTCCTTGTCCATCTCAAGCCCCCAGCACTCTGGGTGGAACAAATGCTGGCCCATTATTTTAACACCTGGCTAAAGCTTCAGTTTCTTTTCTTCTTCTTTTTTAAATTGTAAGAACAAGCTGCCTGCAGCATGACAATTTTCCTCTGCTGACAAGTGAATTATGTAGGCCCACCTGAAATTCTGGGCCAGGTATGTCCCACTTGGTAGCTATTTTAAGCAAAACTATTTAAGGCAAGTTCAAAATCATTTAAGGCTCTCAGATGTTTTAGGGGCCCTGGCAGCCAGCCTGCCTTTTTATGTTCAGATTCAGAACCAACAAATTAGCTCAATACCCCAGGCAAAGCAAAAATGCAAGGGAAAGTATGGTGTCTGAGTGCCACTTTTTAGATAAACATCACTTCCAAAAGCTAAAGATGCTGAGATGTCATGATTTGGTTTGTGAGAATTTCCTGTTGCCATCCTTTTCACACAGACAACCTGTCTATTTTTGGAGCCATCACTGTCGAAGGTTGCAATGCACATAGGTTAGAGTGAGGGCCAGGTGGGCAGAAGATGCTCTGAAGGAGAAAGAAGCCTAGTAGGAGGGTTCCAGCACTCTAGGTCTGGCTCTATCCAAACAGCCCCATGATCTAAGCCAAGCATTCTGGTTCCCCAGGCCACCAATTGCTTCACAAGCAGACTGGCCCAGCTCTGGAGGTAGTCTAAAGCACTGGCTTCTTACCCCAGGCCCACAGGCACCTGTGTGCCCACCGACAGGCTTCAGGCAACACAGGAACACCAGGACATGTGTGTATGATGTGCAATTTTCTTTTCTTTTTTTCCCCTTGAACATTTCATGTGTATCTACATCTACGTGTATGTACGTGTGTGTAGGTGTATATATGTGCATGCATGTATACATACATGTGTGTCTGTACATGTATACACGCGTGATAGAAAGCACAAAATGCGGAGACACAATTTTGTATATCATTTATATGTTATATATACAGATTTGTACTTATATATATTATGAATTAGAACACTGCAGATAAAGTTTGACATTCTTTTCCTAGTCTCTCCCCTCTCCCTCCCTTCTCAGAGGCTACTACTAACCTGAACTTGAGCTGGATGCTTCCTCCATGTGTAAGCATTCATACATAACATAAAATTACTTAGTGTGGGGCAGCCTGGGTGGCTCAGTGGGTTAGCGCAGCCCTCAGTGCAGGGCCTGATCCTGAAGACCTGGGATAGAGTCCCATGTCGGGCTCCCTGCATGGAGCCTGTTTCTCCCTCTCCCTCTGCCTGTGTTCTCTGCCTCTCTCTCTGTGTCTCTCATGAATAAATAAATAAATAAATAAATAAATAAATAAATAAATAATTTTTTTTAAAAAGCTTTAAAATTACTTAGTGTGCTTTTTAAAATTTACATAAGTACTACCACACTGTGCATCTCCAATGTGCCTTTCTGCTCAACATCATTTTTGAGACTTCTCTATGCAGATGCATATCTGGTTAATTCCTAACTATTATATAGCATTTTATCATGTGACTATTTTGATTTAATTCTCCATTCTTCTACCGATGGCTATTTAGGTTGTATTTCCCTTCATTTAAAAAAATGCCCCTGTGACGTCACCCTGCAAGGCTCCCTGTGCTCTTGTGCAATATCTTCTCTCTAGTAGAAGCCTGGATGTGAACCTGCTGATACAACTCTACCTACCTCACTGTCAAGTGCCAAATTGCTCTCTGAAGTAGTTCTACCGATTTATACTCCCACCAGCAGCATCTGGAAGTTCCATGGCTCCATATCCTTGCCAACACTTGATACTAACACTTGCCCACATCTGCCAATCTGAGGGTGTGCAGTGGTCTGGTTACTGCCTCATATTGTGTTGTTCCCATAACTCCCAGGGAGGCTAAGTGGCTTTTCTCATGTTTACTGGTCACGTGACATCCGTCTCCTAGTCTCTTCCTTCTTTCTCTCCCTTCTCAGAGGCTACTACTAACCTGAACTTGATGTGGATGCTTCACATCGGGCACTGAATTCTCTATTCATATACTTCTCCATTTTTCTACCTGCCATTTCTCTTTTGCTTATTGATTTATCGCTTTTTAAATAATTGATGCACTAACCTGTGTGTTATATGTTATTAACATTTTTTAGTCTATTGTAAGCTTTTAAATTCTTTTATGATTACGTGTTTGTTATGTTTATGTGTTTGTTATTCAGAACTTTTCACGGATCCATCTTTTCCTTTATTTGTTCTTTTCAGATCTTGTTTAAGAAATCCTTTCCTGTCCCAATGTCATAAAGGTATTCCACTCTGGTTATTTCTAGCTGGAATTTACTGTTGTGTAGTGTGGGGATGAGGTAAGGATCTGATTGTTTTCCTGAGTCAACTGTCTCAGTGCCACTAATTGAAATGCCCATCCTTCCCCGTGCATTTGTAACTCTTCTGCTCACATAACTCTTCTGCTCGCATATACAAGTTCCCATACGTGCCTGGGTTTGAGTGATTTCCACTGTTGGATGGGATCATCCCTGGGCCAATGTCCAACTGTCATGATCACCCCAGCTTCATGGGAAGTTCTGCTCTCTGGCAGAGCACACTCCCCTCCTTTTCCTCCTTCCTCCCTTCTCAGAGTAGTCTCAGGGATTCTGGGAACTTACTCTTCCATGTGAATTTTAGCATTCGTTTGTACGATTTCTTATCCCATATAAAACCCTGTTGGCATGTCAACTAAATTACACTGAATTTAGAGATTAATTGGGGGAGAGCATGTGATAATCAGTTCTCCTGTCCAGGAACATGGCTTATCCCTCCATTACTTCAGACCTATGAATACATCTTTCAAATATTTTATAATCTTCTCTGGGTAAGTTTCACCTTTTTTTTTTCCCCCAAAAATTTATTCCTAGCTATCTAACAGCTTTTATGCTTGAGTGTATTATGATTTCTTTTATCTTCTCAGATATTGCTGTTGAATAGGTTGCTACTGTCGATCATGCACCCTGCTCAAGTCTATGACTCGTTATAACAGCCTCTGGGTTTTCTTGGATTATCTACAGTTAGTTGTACCATCTGCCAATAATGACATGACTCTTCCAAACTTTTCTGTCTTTCTTCCTTCCTTCCATCCTTTCTTTTTTTTTTTTTACATTGTGGTGCATTATATGGGACCTCAAGTATTGTGATAAAGGAGTAAAAATGAGGCTCATAGTTCCGCTTCCTGACAATGCATATTTTTCACAGGAGATCCAGAGCCTTGATCAATCTGAAAGGCTACCGTGTCCAAGAAAGGTGAATAACCACCTGTCTCAATTACCTTTGTGTACATGTATGTAAATACACGGAATCAGGTTCTTAGTTGCCATGAAAGAAACTAAAACAATCGATCCAGGAGTTAGAGCATCGCAAAGACCTAGGAGAAAAGGAGGGCTGTGAGTTCAGGGCAGGTATCAGGCAAAACACTAACTGCCCATTAAGGGTAAGGGAAAGAGTCACACAAAGGACACTCAGACCAGAGAATGTAGCAGGAAACAAAGAGCAGAGAGCGTAATTGTCGGAGGCGACACGCACCACGTAGACACAAACGGCTTCCACGCCTTGCTTCCCCTTGGTTTACTTGTCCATAAATCAAAGCTAATAATATCTACATCATATTTATGAGTCACAAATTCTCCTGGCTGAAAAAGGCAAATAAGGTTTTTAAAGAGTTCTTATAGAGTAGGTAGAGGTTGGAATGCTCCAGGCCTTTTCCACATTAGTAGTTCACTTGGGGGAGGGAGGGAGGGAGAAAAGCTGGTTTTGGAATAAAGAGTAATAGGCTCTCCTTGAGTAATCTCTCACACACCCTGGATCCCCAACCAACTAATCCCTTCGTTTGCAAAGATCCCCAAGGTGGCTCCCCCAGTGCCCTGCCTCCCAAGCTGGGCGACAGGGCTACGTGCAGCCCACCCTGGCAGCCCTGGACAGAGCTGAGGAGACATTGAGAGACTCTCCAGAATGTCCCAGGTCCGGGCAGCTACATACCTGAAGGAACCTCCCCAACGGGCAAAATGAGAACAGCAAAACTCTGCATATGATATTCAACTCAGTGAGCCTGACGGAAGTGGTCTTCAAAGCCCTGGCATGTTTGATTCTGCTGGACAAGAGCTTTGATGGGGGAATCACTGTGTGTGCCTCCCGTGGCAACATCCCGGAGCCTTACAGCTCAACTTCAGTTCCCCCCTGCTTCTTTAATTATAGGAGCCAGAAACCCAGGCACTTTGTAATTTACCGTGCAGCTTAAGAGTCACTTTTAGCGGAAGACAAATTGCCAGGCCACCTGGGCAGAGCAGTGAAGTGTAGCTGGAGCCGGGGGCCCTGGCAATGAATGGGGATGGAACCGGGTCTGGACCATCAGCCAGGGAGATTTAGGAACCACAGGCAGAAACGAAGCCAGTGCTCCCCAAAGGCAAAATCTTCAATCACAGGGTGTTTGAAGAGACCCGAGCTGTCAATATAGATATAGATAGCTATAGATACACAAAAGACAGGACGGCACTCTCCCAGAAACACTCTGACCCACCATGTAAAAGTACAGAGCAAGCGGCAGAATTTACTTTTCCAGGAGGCCACACATCTCCCATTAGCAGCATCTGTGCAGGACTCAGGATCCAGAAGAAATGTCATTTACATTAGGGCCACATCACACTTTGCTGGCTTCTGTCACAGATAATGATGAAACTAAATTTAACACTGCCCGACACTACAGTTTGAGTTATGAGCTGGCGCTTCCCTGCCGTTTCGCCTGATCCTCTAAAGTGCATACAGTTTTGTAGGAGATTTGTTAACTGCACACTGAAAGGTCCCCTGCTGGAATGGCACACTTGGGTCTGCTGCAGCCCCTCCACCTGCCATAAATCAACCCCTTGCCCCATTGCCACCCTATGGGGTTGGGTCAGGGAAAGGGGACCTGCCCCAGCAGTTCTTTGGACTTATGCCACCTTCACGCCCAGGGCTTGTCCTCTCTTATGAACAGAGTACCAGCGACAGCCCAGGCCATGGGAGGGCCCTGGGCTCACCCACCAGGGTCAAGCCCTGGCCCTGGGTTTTGCTGCCAGCCAATGCTGGATTTTCTCAACAACTGCAGCCCATACACGCGGGCACCGACGCTACACACGAAGAAGATGGGGAAGTGACTTGCCTAAGGTCATATGGCTAGTATGCGGAGAGCTGCCATCGGAAGCCTAGAAACAAAGCCAATTCCCCCCCTGCCGGAGGGGTTTTCTACGCAGGACCCCCCCCCCTCCAGCCGCCACCCCCCGCCCCGCCCCGCCCCGCGCGGCTGCAGAGTCCTGAGCTGTCCCCAAAGCCTCCGACGGCTGGGCTGCTTCCAGGCTCCAGGCTCCAGGCTCCAGGCTCCAGGCTCCAGGCTCCAGGCTCCAGGCTCCGGCACGGGCTGCCCTCCCTCCCCTCCGGGAACCGCGGGAAGCGCGGACACCGGGACTCCGGGCCGAGGTCCTGTCGCCGCCCGGCCCCCGCGGGACGTCCGGGGCCGCGCTCAGGGTCGAGCCCCGCGCAGTCCGTGGAGGGCGGCGGGTCCGGCGTGGAGGAGCTTGGGGGCCACTGAGGACAGCGCCCGGCGAGCCCCGCTCCCGCCCCGCCCCTCCCCGCCCCGCCGCGCCCGGCAGGTGCCCGCGCCGAGCCCCAGGCCCGCCCGACTGCCCCCCGGGCGCCCCCGCAAGCTCCCCGGGGGTCCCGCCCCGCGCCCCCCGGCCGGCGCCTCGGCCGCCCCCGCCCGCCGCCCCGACCGCGCTGGCCGAGCCCGCCGGGACCCTCGGCCCCCGGAAGGAGGCGCCCCTCGCGCCGCGCCCCCCGGCGGCCGGGAAAGTTTCGGGCGCGCGGGGCCGGCGCACTCACCTGGCCCAAGTTGAGGTAGCCGTGCGCCGCGGCCACGCGGTCCGCCTCGGCCGGGCCGCCCCGCACCTGCACTGCCCAGTGGTTGGTGTAGACGGGGCGCGGCGGCGGCGGCGCGGAGCAGGCGGCGGGCAGCGCGAGCAGCAGCAGCCAGCGCCAGGGGCGCGGCGCGGGCGGCCGGAGCCCGGGCCCGCCGGCTGCCCCCGGGGCGGCGTCCGCGGCGGGGGCGGCGGGGGCGGCGGCGGCGGCGGCGGCGGCGGCGGCGGGCGGCGGGGGCCGGGGCCGGGGCGCGGGCGCGGGGGGCGCGGGCGGAGGCATGGCAGCGGCAGGCTCGCGCGGCGCCCGAGCGGCGAGTGCGCCGGGGGGTGGGGTGCCGCCTTTTAAAGCCGCTCCGCGCCGGGGAAGCGCCGCCGCCGCCGCTGCGGGCGGGAGCGAGGGAGGCGGAGGCGGCCGCGGCGCGTTCCCGCCCGCGCGGCCGGGTGGCGCCCCTGGGCCCGCGCTCGAGCGGCCGCACCCGGCCCCGGCCCCGGCCCCGACCCGGCCCCGGCCCGGCGAGCCCCAGACGCCCCCCACCGGGGAACTTCTCGCCGGCCTTGGGGGCTCTCGGCACAGGCCGGCCGGGAGGCCCGGGCCCCGCAGGGTCTCCCGGGAGCCCCCGGGGCCCGGGGCCGCTCAGGTGAGTCCAGACCGGCGGCCGAGGGGACGTCCTCCCACCGTCGGGCATCCTGGAAGCCCCGGCCACCAGCTCTGCTTTAATCTCCTGGCAGGGCGGCCCCGCTCATCTCCGTGTGACGTGCTGAGCTCGCAAGGGCTCTGGGCTCTCGGGGAGAGAAGCCACAAGGAAGGGCTGTCACGGCCCCGTCCCAACGAGGCCTGATTGAAGAGGCAGGTCAAGTGGGGCAAAGACACTTGCCGGGTGAGCCGGGTTCGCGGAGTGCGCAGGAGAAACCTGCCGCCCAGCCCCGGGCTATGGCCCACCCCCGAGGCAGGCGGTACAGGTGAATCCCCCAGCGGCCCCCCTCCCCACCTCGCAGGCTGTGATCTCGGGCGCCTCGCTGTCCTCGCTGTCCTCGCTGTCCTCGCTGAGAGCAGGGCTCCCCCTGTAAATGGGGATGAGAACAGTATCTATCCCGTAGGGCTGTTTTGAGGATAACATGAGCTCTTGCCACGCAGTAAGCCGTCCATAAACGTTTGTTTTTTTACGAGTTCAGGGCCTGCACACGGTAGGTGTTCGTCTGCGTAGACTCTTAAAAGCTCCCACTGAGCTGGGACGAGTCAGTGGGAAAGTGAGTTGAATCACGCTTGTCCCTATTGCCAGGAGCAACCTAGAATGCTCTGGGTAATTATTTGGTGCACCCTGGAGAATTACAGAAATGTTCATACTGTGAACAAGCAAATGGTGAGAGGCAGGGACCCCTTTAGAATCTCTTCTCCCATTACTTTCAAGACCTGTTGGTCCCAACCAGGCTCCTGTGGAAAGCAAGCTTTTACCCCCATTTATACAGGAGAGGAAACAAAACATAGGCCGAGGATGCCTCGAGGTGGGAAGGCAAAACCACTGATGTGGTGTTCGGTTTCTAGAAGAAATTCCTGTATAGAGCTCACTTGAGTCTGTGGCTTGGCAGGTAGAGGTTGGGCAATGAGGGGCAGGAGGGGTGGGGAGAAAGCAGGATTCATGGAGGTGGCGTCCTCAGGTCCTTTCCAGCCTCCCTCTCAGGAGCCCTCTGGTTTCGTAACCCACATGATTCATCCTTTCTGCAGGCGTGAGTCACCCTGAATGGAGGTGGGAGAACCGAGGTGTGGTGGGAGGCCCAACAGGGACAAGCCAAATCTTTGTTCACAAGGGCTCCTACCAGGGGCCCCTCTTGGAATCAGAGGACTGAGTTCCTACATGTTTCTCTCTTTTTTGCACTAGATGCAGCTTCTCCCACCTTCCTTTCCCTGGCCAAATGGGGTCCATTCCCTGGGCAGATACTTGAGACCTGCCCCACACTGCAAGATGCAGGCCCCTTGCATCCCTCTTCCAGACTGCCTGGACACTTGTCCCCCCACCCCCACCCCCAACTTGAGAGACAGGAGGCCAGGGATGTCTGGGTGGTTCAGTGGTTGAGCACCTGCCTTCGACTCAGGGTGTGATCCCAGGGTCCTAGGATAGAGTCCCGCATTGGGCTCCCTGTGGGGAGCCTGCTTCTCCCTCTGCCTATATCTCTGCCTCTCTCTGTGTGTCTCATGAATAAATAAAATCTTTAAAAAAAAAAAAAAAAAAAAGGAGGAAGCCCTGGGGTAAGCGACGCTGCCCTAGAGGAGGGTACACCACCCCCATCCGGCAGAAACATAATCAGAACCCTCAGCCTCTCTCTTCCCAAGGTCACTCTAGCTGTTCACAGAGAAGGGGCACTGGACTGAGTCAAGGGGCTGGATTAGAGGCCTCACTCTGTCACCTACCAACAATACATCTGGGCAACACCTGTCACCTGGACTGTGTCTCAGCTCTGTCCCAGATCTTGTGTTATACTTTTTCAAGCGTGTGGCCCTCTTTAAGATAATGCTACACTGCACATAATCTAAGTTATTATGAACCAGCTCATCCCTCCCAAGAGTCCCCCCAAGACAGCAGTGATTTTGACAGGCAGAGATAAGGGTTTTTCCATAATAATTTGGTAGATTAAGGGATTCAGCCCACTGAACTGAGGAGGCTAAAATGCATCAGAATTTTTATTTGGTGGGATCTGAATTTATTTTTATTAACAGATCTGATCCTTTTGGACTAAATTTTGCATTTATCACCAAAGTGCCCGGGCACTGTCTTGGCTTCAATGTTTATAGGGAGACCAGCTTCCCAAAATGAACCTCCTAAATCAAGTCACCTCTTGTGGGTTTCTTATTGATTTACACAGTGACAGGATTAGTTCAATCACCAGCCCTTGCCTTGTGATAGGATCTGTAATAAAACTTGGCGGTCTTCCTGCAGGAGGGGATTTACTCACATAGACTCCAGCTCTCTAAATGGCCCTCAAGGGTCACACAACTCGGGGTAGGGGCCAGGGTGGATGGGGGTGAGAGGGCTGATCCTGCTTCCCTAGCACCAGATGGCCTGGAAATGGACAAGACATGGACCAGAAAGATTATTGGGATCTGGTCACATTTCAGAAGTTTTAGAAATGCTAATACAAAGATGTGATATTTATACTAGAATCTTCCCAAATTGGACAAGAGGAGGGGTCATCACTGGAAAGCTGTTATTGAATTATGTGTCCCCATGCCCACACTTGATCCCCTTCAGAGCAAGTACAGGATGGCAAAGCTGGGGCCAAGAAATGCCCAGTATGGCCAGGACTACGGATGGAGGAAGACTTCCCATAGCCTCCTGGGGTGTGTTGAAGCAGAATCTGATGCAAATGTTGTGTCCATTTAAGCAATAAACACTGTACTGATAAATTGCATTCTGGAAATGTGCTAGGTTCCGTGGGCCAGGGTGGAATCCCTCAAAGAATGTCTGATGGGCACCACCTTCAGGATATTGGAGAAGAACATGCTTGCACTCAGAGCCCAGCTTCACTGCGATTCATGTGCCACCTCAGGAGAGCTGCTCCCAGTGTCTTCTGCTGGAAATGGCAGTAATGCTGCTGTCCCTGGGCAGCACACTGGGAGGCCAACAGGAGCTGATGCATATAGAGCCCCTTGTCCTGCACCTGCTCCTAAGCACTCAGCAGTGGTGACAATGGTGACCATGCTGCTGTTGGGCACCAGGAACCCTAGAGTGAGTGGGATGGAATGGACAAGGCTGCACACTGTGTCCCTCTGGGGAATTCACAGGCACATAATGTTCTCCCCTTTACCCATTGCCTGTTTCTCAAATGTTAGTATCCCCAACAAGGGAGGGCCTCAGAAAGATCAGACCTCTCCCTGCCTCCCACCCTGTCACCTTAGTCCCAGAGAAACCTTTCCCCGGGTTGCAACGAACCGGCAGTCCCCAGCTGGTTCCACTTTCTCCCTTTCACACTTCTCTTTTCTCTCCTTTTCATCCATCCCAAGTCCCACCCACAGCTGCTCCCTCTGAGCGGTGGGGTCAGGGGGCTTCCCCTTCTCCATCCTTCTCAGAGCCCTGCCTCACACTCTGTGTTAATGCCCACATATCTTGTCACTTCCTCTGATGGTAGGCTCTGTATTCATGGTAGACTCTACTACTTTTCGGGGCGGGCGGCAAGGTGGCTCAGGGGGAGGTTTGACCATCTGAGGTGGGGAAGGAGATGCAGCAACACAAAGCCCACTCCACGCCCTCCCACTCTTTGCCTCCCTGGTTAGACTTTCCCTTTATATCTAGATCCTCATTGTCTTAAGAAAGAGCCTTGTAAAAACTGCTTCTCCTGCAAAACAATTATCTCACAATTACGTATCTTAGTGTTCCTTTCATAAACTCCCACATGGAAATTTAGTGTCAAACAAGGAACTTAGGAGCAGAAAAAGTAGAAACTCCCTGTGAAGCTCGTCCCGATGAACAGTGAGAGCTTTGCAACTGATCTAGTTTCCCTTTTTGCCTTGGCTTCCAGGAGACTCAGAGTCATGTGTCATAGAAAATCACAATTGTTTATTTCCTCCTCACCACAGCAGTTAGAATACCATTGGTTTTAAGTACTAGAATACCCAACTAAAAGGACCATGGACAGTAAGGATGGCTTATTTGACAGACAGGAATCTTGGTGATAGATGGATCCAGAGTTGTTAATTCAGCAGCTCAGTGATATCAGGACTCAGGATAGCTTCTCTCTGTACTTTGTCTGGCTTTCTCCTCCTGTGCCTAAACCACTCCCTCAGACTGGAGCACTTGATTCTCAAGATAGAATCCAAGGAAGGAAGGGCGGGACACCCAGCTCATCTCCCTCAGGTCCTCCTGATCAGAACTGGGTCATAAGCCCACCCCCCATCTGCCAAGTCATCATCGGCAACGTGAATGTGTTACCCGGGTCGGTTTGTAGCAGCCTTGGTTTTTCTTCTGGGGAAACGTTACTGCCCCAGATTGGGCAAAACCAGAGATCTGTTGGCAGCAAGAGGCTGCTCTAAGAAGGCTGCTGGGTGGGCACCCAGCGGGTCTACCATCTCCTTCTCTGTTTCTATTATCACCTTCCTGTAGATCCTGCTCACACAGGATTACAAATGAATATTTATCAAAAGGAGGGAAAGATGGAAGGAAGGAGGTGGGGCTGCCCCCGAAGCCAACCCCCCCCCACCCTCTTGCCAGGTGGACCCTCGGGATCACGGTGGATTTTACCCAAGTCTGGCACATCAGCAGCAAGATAGAGATCTTCTTCCTGTGTGGAGACATCACTCTGACTCCAGGATGAGTTTCGGGTTCATTGCCTAAGTACTCTCCCGAGTGAGAATAAATTAGGAGTTGGCTCCCTTCATAGGCACGGCAAATGAAGCGAGGCAGAAGATGAGGTGGGAGTGGGGGGGTTTGCAGTCACAGGCCAAGGAGAAGAAGAGCTAAACACGAGTCCCTTCTAGACTTGGGAGCCTGGGTGTAGAAATAGTGGGGAAAGTGCATCCCAGGGGACACAAATGAAGTAGCCTGGCGGCAGAGGGCGGGGAATTGGCCATTTAGATTCTCCCTGGAAAGCTCCCCTCCTGGAAAGCAGATCTCACCCTCCAGCTTCTCTCTTCCTGCAAGGAAACAAAGGCCAGAAGGCACCAACACTGCCACTGTTCTGTCCTCCTGCCCCTCCCCATTGCCTGGTCCCTATGGCGGTCCTCCCTCTGTGGATCTTATTCTGCTAGTTGCCCACACTCCTGACCCAGTCATCTCTTCCTCTCCCCAGATTGTCCCCTCCGCAGCATATTTACCCTATAAAGGCACCCTCACCCCCTTGCCCATTCATAACATCTCTCTCTCCCTCCTCCTTTCTTCACAAGCAAGGTCCTGTGAAAGGTCCCTTCGGTCTTCACCTGAGTGTCACCCTGGACTCAGCTCCCTCCTGACTCAGCAGCTGTACCCTAAGTGGCAGCCAATCAATCAACTGACTGACCCACCGACCGACCGACAGACCACAGTTGGAGAAGAAACAAAACCACCCTGGTCTCCTTTGACATTCCTCATGACACACTTCTGCAATCATACTGAAAACCAAAACCCACTGTTCTCAATGGCAGTATCTACCTTCTTTCTGCAACTCCCACCCACACACCACCCCCCCTCCCTTGCTGGCTTCCTTATTAATTCCTTCCAAGGAGAGACCTTCCCCACCCCCCTGCACCTGCCCTGTGGTTCTGCCTTTCCCTCCCCCACCCCCCCTGCTTGCTGTAGATAGGCACGCCCTTCTCCTTCAGAGCAACCCACTCTAGTCTTGCCCGACCCCACCCTATCTCACAAGGGGGTCCCTGCACCAATTGCTGGATTATCTCTGTGCACTTCTCTTGGCTGACTTTCTCCTGCTGAATTCAGGAGAGGTTACAGAAAAAGAAATTCCCTATTTCACAACAAACATGCTGGTATTCTATCCATCTTTAAAAATTAAAAAAAAAAAAAACCTTAGAAATAACATGGAAGCTACCCTTCAATTTCCTTTCTTCCCTTCATAGCAAAACAAAATGCTCAAAAGAGCTGCCTTCATGCACTCTCAGCTTCTCTAAGGTCCTGTCTTGAGTTCACTTCAAGCAGGCTACACCCCAATGCTCTGTCACCATCACCAGCATTCCCTGAGCTGCTAAATCCAGTGGTCAGGTCTGAGTCCTGGTCCTAGGAGCCCCTCCTGCAGCATTTGACTTGCAGAGCTCCTCTTGCCCCTGAATCATTCCTCCTGTGGCCCTCAGGACACCCCTCACCACCTGCCTGCTTCTCTTCCCAGCTCGGTGGCTACCCCTCCCCATCCCCATTGACTGGTCCTTCTTAGCATTGAGTGCCCAAGGCCCAGTTCTAGGGCTTCTTCCCTCTCCCTTCCCCTCACTCCCCAGTGATGTTAACCATTCCTGTAACTGTGGGTACTTGTTACATGCTGATAGTTCCCATCGTGAGTCGCTGGCTTGACCTGAGCTCCTGAGCTCCAGATGGCTGATGACTTCTCCACCAGGATATCTAAGGCACATCACAAAAACCGAGCTCCTTATCTTCCCTGTCCCACCCCACCCCTACTTTTCCCTGTCACCGTAAAGGGCAGCTCCAAAGCCTGTAGGCCTCCTTGACCCCTCCCCTCACACTTGCTCCTGGGCCTCGGTGAATCCGATTATTTCTACCAAGGAAATCCGAGGAGAGTCTGACCACTTGTCACCACTCCCAATGCTACCACTCTCATCCCTCATTTGGTGGAATCCAGTGGCCTCCTAATGCCCCCCTATTCAGCCCCTTGCCCCTTGAAACAAGCCTCAGCACAGGATGACATGAAAATGAAGGTCAGATAGGCAGCTCCTTGGCTCAGAGTTCTCCCAAGGCCTCCAGTCTCACGCAGAGCAAAATTAAAGTCCTTAGGAAGCCCCCAAGATCTCAGACAGTCTCCCACTACCACACCCCATGGGGTCTGTCAGTTCTAGAAGAGCATTGAACCAGGTGGCTCAGGCTTCCTGAAGGAAGTGATTTCTAAGGTGAGCTCAAAGAAATAAACAGAAAATACCCGGAGGAGTGGACCATCAGTCAGGTCTAAGCGGGAAGCTAGAAACCACACCATTCACAATAAGGGAATTGGTGACGCTGACAATAGAGAAGCTGAGATTAGCAAGTCTCCCCCATCCCTAGATGTGTTACCCACCTCCCTGCAGTGTACCTGATAGTGGGGCCAGCGTGTGCAAAGGGCCTGAGGCTAGAGGAAGGTGGTGTGGTAGAAAAGGCAGAGGGAAAGGACTAAAAGGAGACAGGAAGGACAGCCAGAGGCTGGGCTGTGACAGCCTCGTTAACCCTGGCAAGAATTTGGACTTGATCCCAAAAGGAGTGGAAGTCTGAGGAGGAACACACCCACTGCTCCAACCTGCCTCTCCTCAGTGCTTCTCAAGCCTGCATCTGTATGCAGCCTTCCTGTCTTCAGAGGGCCACACCTTGGTTCCCGCATCTTTATCTTCCTCCTCAACATCATCACCGTCTCCAGCCCCTTAAACATAGAGTGACCTTCATCAGCTTTCTCACTTCCAACCTGCCCAGACCCTGGCTTTGAGGTCCCCTGAGGTGTTCACAGAAGTGCCACTTTCTCAGCAACCTCAAATAGTTGCTACCTGATTCCGATCTCTCTTCCCGTTCCTTCCTTCCCATCCCCAGCCCTGCCGAGGCCCTCGTCATGCCTCACACTTCCCACATGGTGAATCTGCCCCCAGCCTGTGGTCCCCCCCAGTGCACTGACCTGAGGCTCAGTTTCCTTAGACCATTTCAAGTCTTTGCAGCCGACAGGGTGACACCTACACTCAGGGACACAGCCCTCATGGCCTTCGCCAGCAGGTGCTCTTTCTTGCTCTTCCTGCCCTGCCATGAGGCTGAATACTATTCCCACCTGGACTAGCCATTCAGGCCCGGGCAGCTTGACTTTCACCACTTCCTCCTGAGGCATGCCTTTCTTGGCTCTCCTGCACACTCAGATTCACGCTCACAGGCCTACACCACAGGTCCCCTCCTCTGTGAAGCTTTCTGTAACCAAAAGTACCTCTCCCACGTGCCAACCCTCCCCATCTTTGTTCCCAGGGAGAATTGCTCACCTTGGGTATATTGCCTTATGCTTTGTGGCCCAACCATAATGACTGGTGACGGGATCTCTCACACCCAGCTCACTGCCCAGCTGGGAGTTGGGCCTCAGCAGCTGCTTTTCAATCTGTGGGGCTCCCTGGGCTGCCCCCACTTTTCACTGGTGTGATGAAACTTTAGTCCTGGTGGGCTTGCTCTACCCCTGTTTAAACAAGACCGGATCTCAGATCTAGTCCAAGGATTTTCTTCTTCCAGCACCTTGGGGAAGGGATTGGCTCATCTGATGAGGGTAGGCGCTGCTCAGAAGGGAATCCAATAGGTTTAAACAAACAAACAAAAAACAACAACAACAACAACAAAAAAAATCAATTAGAACCCCAGATTTTTTTCTACAAATAGGATAGCCAGCTATAATCCTAAATGTCACCCTTTCCAGGTTATCCTTCCCTCAATATTAGGTGACAGCATTTTCCTGAAAGAGTCAAGAACAGAAGACTCAATTGTAGCTAATCCAGGAGCTGGCAGCAGACATAGGGCAAGGGCATTAAGATCTGGGTCTCGGTTGGTGCCAGACAGACTGTGACCAGGACAGGCTTCAGGCTGGCTGAGCTGGGACCATGGGAGCACAGAGGGACTTTATGACAAGTCAACGCAGGAAGTGAAATAAGCTCTGTGTAGATGAGAGAAGGCTGGTGGCCACAGACCCCAAGAAGCAAGACAGAGGCTTCTGTTCCTTTCCACATGTTCCTTTCCACATGCTGCTTTGATTTTTCTGCTGATCTTACTGTTACTTCCTATGGGATTGCTTGAGTGTGGGCCTCTGCCACTGAGTCTCTGAGGCATGGTGGGCATCGTTTAGGGGTGTGGGCTCTGGGCGAAGCATGGAATCCAGCCTGGCTCTTGCTGGCTGTGTCACTTTGGACAGGTGGCTTATGATCTCAGGCCTTGGTTCCCTCCATCCTTCTCGATACTTAAAGTGGTACCTCTTTATGGAGAGTGAGTGAGGACATCCGTGTAAGATTAGGGCAGCCCTTGCAGCTCGCATACTGGCAGCCAACGTCCTCAAGATGTGTATCCTCAGCTTGGCAGATGCTGGCAGGGGTTGTGGTGACAGCAGAAGCGTGGGGCGGTCGGGCACCATGCCGAGTTACATTTAGATGTTACTAAAACCTAAATGGTCCCTGTTATCTTGCTTGGATCTATGTGGTAGGTTTACGGCTTCCAAAATGCACTTGAGGCTTTTTACATCTTCTTCACTATTTATAGTCCCAGTTTTCCCAAATCCCCAACCCAGCCAAAATCCTTCCCACTGTGTTTTCTCTCCACCCAAGCTCACTGGCAGCCACGTGACCCGTGGCCCCAACAAGCCCCTGACTCTGTTTCCTCAAGGAGTGAGACCTGGGATTCCTCTGCCCTTCACAGGCTCGGCCACCCTGACACTGCAGGGGTACCTGCCATCCAGTGGCCCTACAAGTTTCTGCCATCCAATATTGTCATTTTTAAAGGTGGGGAATTTGGTAACCAAACAACATCCTGTGGCTTGGATGATTTTGTGTCTGGCTCTTCTTCCTCTGGATTGAAGCCAAGTCTCTTATTCTTACTCTTTCTCTGCCTCCTTCTAAGCCCTTTTACCCTCCATCCCATAAACTTGATCTTGCATTAGAAACCAGTGAAATGGAGCAGTGTGCTTCCTCCTGAGCATGTAGCCAACACGGGTCGTAGATGGCCACTGTCGTTAAGAGGGAAACCTAATTCATTCTTCACTCTTGGGAACCTTCTCACTCCTGTTCAAACTGTGCCTCTCAAAGCTTATGGAGGACTCATGGCACACAACAGGCCACGGTGACAGGAGGTGGTGCTTGGGTCCTGTCCCACGGAATAGGCAGGGAGTGATCCGAATGGAGTAGGGGTGCCCAGGCAGGAATATGAAAGGTAGCATTCACTATGAGTAGAGCAGAAATTCTTGAACTGGCCATCTTGGTTTTCATTCTAGCTCTGCCATTTCCTTGTTGTGTGACCTTGGGCGAATTGGTTAACCTCTCTGGTCCTTAGTTTTCCCAACCGCGCATAAAATGGGCACCTAGCATGAATCGGTGTAAAGTGCTCTGATTTGGGCCTTGCACCTAGACAGCATTGTGTAAGAACTATGATCATAAGACCAGAGGTTTGACAATAACTGATTGCTCCTTGTAAACGTAGGTGGTGCTAGAAGTGTCTGTGTGTGTGCAGCTGTGTTAGCACAGATGAGTTCTGGGCTGGCTGGCCAGCCCCACAGGGCTAGCCTTGTATCTCCACCAGAAGAGATGCTCCACATCCCAGCCCTAGCAGGAGCACACAGCATCAGCTCCCTCTCCTGATATGTGCATGATAAGAAGGGAGGATCCAGGCAAGGAAGAGGAGAGAGGGGAATGGCCCAGAAAGAGAAACATACTGTCATTTATTTACTGAGGCCTCTGTAAGGCTTTAGTGTACATCTGTGTCTCATTTGTTTTTAAAACCACCCTGTGCAAAAACAACAACAACAATAACAAACAAAGCAAAACAAAAACCCACCCTGTGCAGTGGTGATCCTTCCTCTTTTTTTTTTTTAACAGATAAAAAAGGGAGGACTCAGGGAAGAAGGGCCCTGCCTAAGGCCTCTCACCCCTTGAAGTTAAGTGAGCTAGCAAATGTTCTCATTGGAGGCTGAGGAGGTAGCTGTGAAGGCAGGAGGCAAAAGACAGGAAGCCGAGTAGTAGCTCAGAGGTCCCTATCTCTTTGGCCAAACGGCAAGGGAAATCCTTAGATTTTCAAGGCACAAGAAGCCTTGAGGGAAGGGGAACTGATCTCCCCATGAGTCAGTTGAAATAGAGAGCAGACCCAGGGTAGTCACTGGTCATCAGTGACCATCAGTGGCATGGCCATCCTGGGGCTGTGCACCTGGGACCCCCTGGAGTCCCTCCAGAACTGTTCCCTGGGGATCAGGAGGCTGTACTGTCACCCCCTAGAGGATACAGAAGGAGGGAAAAGCAGTGCCTGAACTCCCCAGGCTGCTGAAACCCCTGAGAGAGTCCAGGGCACGTGAGGTAGAAACAAGCTGGGTAGGCTGCCAACCCAGGAGCTGCTTTGGCTGTCTGCATCACCCTTCAGACCTCCCTGTCGGGGAAAACTCGAGAAAGTCCCTTGGGTGGTGGCAAAACTGCCCCTTTGGAAAAGAAAGACCAGGGATACACCAACACTCTCTTCTAGACGTAGGGGTATGGCCACATCTGAGGACATGCATTGGCTATGAGTCTGGGGTTAAATGACTTCATAGAATGGTTGAGGAATTAGCTGGTGGGGTTGTCAGATAAATACTAGGTGCCCAGCTAAATTTGAATTTCAGATACAAAATTTTTAAAAATATTTTTGCAGTATAAGTATATCCTACACTATAGATGGGATATACTTAAACTAACAAAATGATTTGTTATTTATCTAAAATTCAAACTTATCTGGCTGTCTTTTATTTGCTAAGTCTGGGGACCAAAGTGCTCAAGTTGGAATTGAAGAGGGCGATGCATCACTGATATTTTAAAAAGAAGTGCCAAGGGATGCCTGGGTGGCTCAGCGGTTGAGTGTCTGCCTTTGGCTCAGGGCATGACCCCGGGGTCCTGGGATTGAGTCCCACATCGGGCTCCCTGCATGGAGCCTGCTTCTCCCTCTGCCTGTGTCTCTGCCTCTCTCTCTATGTCTCATGAATAAATAAATAAAATCTTTTAATATAAATAAATAAATAAAAAGAAGTGCCAAGCTAAGGTTTTGATCTAAAACTTCAGAATACTTTCTGATGGGGCCAGGACTCAAGACAACTTGAACCATTATTTTTTATATATATATTTTATTGGAAGTCAATGTCTGTGATTGAATTTTTTAAAAAGATTTTATTTATTTATTCATGAGAGACACAGAGAGGCAGAGACATGGGCAGAGGGAGAAGCAGGCTCCACGCAGGGAGCCTGATGCAGGACTCGATCCCAGGACTCCAGGATCATGCCCTGGGCCGAAGGCAGACCCTTAACTTCTGAGCCACTCGGGGATCCCCCAACTTGAACTATTAAAAGTGTTTTACCTTCATCCTTTTGATACCTCCCTGCTGAGGGATAAGTCATTCTGTTTATCAAGAGTCTAGAAATTTCTTCCTGCCCCCCAGTGTCTGTTGAGAAACCAAGGCTTCCCCTGCCAATAACATTTCAGTATTGAATTATACCTTCTTTAAAAAAAAAAAAAAAAAAAAAAAAAAGGATAGAAATAAAAGAAAAGAAAAAGAGAAAAAGTCCTCTCTCCAGGGTAGCATGCAGATGCCCATGAGCTCTGCCATCAAATATGAATATTCCCTTAAAAATAAAAATTATGATGCACTTAAAACAGAGCATGTTATGTCAGCACCGGTGATAAGACAATTTATTACTGCCTACAAAAAGAAGACTCAACTGATGTGGTGCAAGCTGGCTCAGCGGGCTGTAAATTATGAGCCATTCTGTCACTGGAGAAAATTAAGGCTCTTGTCAGTCACTGCACTCTTCTTCCTTTGACAGGCCAGCAGGCTGCAGGGAGCAGACCATCAGAATTATATGCCCATCACCTGCCAGAGCTGCCCCACTCTGCTTCTCCTGGCTCACCCCCCAAAAAACACACGTAGGACCCCTTGCCCAGTCTCAACTCATGTCTTTAGGACACATGTCCTTTTTGACATGAAAAAATAACAGATGCTTGTGGCCTTCTATCAGGCAGCAAGAAAGCAAGAGAGCAAGAGCAGAGTTCAGTGGAAACGAAGCAGGTTTCCAGACCAGAAGGCCTCTTCAGAACTCCCTGCTTTGAGGGAAACTCCTTTGGCCTCTCTGAGCTGGGCTTTCCTTGGCTGGAAGATGGTGTGGGATAGGCCAACAGGTAGCGCTGCTTCCATACGTGGTGTGCTGCCTATGAGGTGGTCTGCCCCCTGAACTAGAAGGGGCTCACAAAAGGCTGGGTGCGGGGGCTGGGAACCTGTGGGACATGTTGAAGAGAGGCCTCCTTTACCCTCCAAGAAGGTGAAGAAGTCCCAGGGACTCCCAGGGCCAGCTGCACAAATCCAGAATTCCGCATCAGCAGTGCCAAATCTTGCTCCCAGGGACCCCATCCCTGCCTCTGACAAAGCTGGTGTGCACCCCACATCCTTCCCTCCTGTGGATTCACCACCTTCTGAGAGCAATCTGCCCATTAACCCCCACTATGAGGGCAGCATATTAAGGACCACTCAGAAGGAGGGTATCTATGGGAGCTCACCACCTGAGATATACCTGCATACATCCCAACAGACAGGCATGCACATCAGGAACAGATAATGCGGATAATTGCTAGGCAATAAATATAGCTAAATGTGTCTCCTGTATACGAGAGCAGCGTTAAATGTTTTCACAGAATGGTTGAGGGATTAATTGGCAGAGTTGCCAGATAAATACTAGATGCCCAATTAAGTTGGAATTTCAGATAGACAATGAAAAAAATTTTTTGAGTATATATCCCATACAATCTTTGGCATATACCTATGTTAATACAGTGATTTGTTATGCATTTAAACTTCAAACTTACCTGGCCATCCTGTACCTTTATTTGCTAAATCTGGCAACCCCAGGTGGGGGTCAAATGCTCCAACTGAAATTGGGGAGAGCAATGTATTGCTAACATTTTACAAAGAAATGTCAGGCAAACGTTTTGATTTTATTCTCTCTGTATAACCCAATGTGGAATCCTAGTCCGTCAACCTTTCTGTCCTATAAGAACTTTTCCGTGAACTTGATTTGGATGGAGCAGATAGAGACAGAATAGCCATTTGCTGCCCTGCAGCACCCATGTGCTACACTTAGCACCAGAACACTTAGCACGTGAGAAACAATTTGTTAGGGCAGCTTAAACACCAGGCAGGACATCATGGGGACACACATTGCCCTTTGCAACGAGGAGTCCAGCACAATGGAGGAAATGTCACCCGCACTGTCTTCTAGCTCCAAATGTTAGTTTGTTGGAGGAAAGGGGAAAGAGGCAGGGTCGTGGACAATTTTTCTTTTTCTTTTTAGGTTATGGATAATTAACTATAGTTCTATATTAACCAGCTCTTTTAAAGACCTATAGAATAATGACAATGTTCAGGACATCGATGTCAAGGTGGCAAGCAGTCTTAGGGCTGTCTGAGTCATGAGTTAAATAGAATCCATGATAGAGTATTTTATTGAACTGTGTTCTAATTACTTAAAAATTGGTCATTCATGTCTGCCGTACACAGTAATGTGCTAATCACACGGTCTGAATAATCTGTGTGTTGTCAGGTTAACAGAGATCTCGCTGTACCTGCCATCTTGGGATCCAGAATTCTTTCTATTCTCTATTATATTGTGCTTCTGCCCAGATGATGAATCAAGGCAGAGAAGCAGGTACCCGGCCAACCCCAAATGAGCAATGTTAAAAAGGCAAAGAACTATCGAAATGTCACAGATTTTTGCTACCAGCCCATCATTTGAATGCTTTTCCAGCCAAGTGCATCTGCAGTGACATTCTCCCCTACCTGCACTCCAGCAGGCAAGGGGAGACTCCCTGCTGACCATTGCTGGAGACACGGACCAAATTCTGACAGGGTGGATTATTCCTAGTGCCTGAGAAGTAGTTAGGATGTGTCATGCCAGTGGGTGTCTGAGCACCTTTCAGATCAAGTATTAATAGCCTACCTGGCCCCAATAATTCTCACATAGTTGTGATTCTGCTCTTACCTCTCTGCTCTTACTCCTTTTATATGCCTCATGTAAAGGCAGTGTGGCTTCTTATTTTACACGATGCAGCAATGCATCATTGACCTCCGTGCAAATACACTTCACTCAGGTCCTTTCCTATAGATGCCAGGCAAGAGGTCCAGCCCACAGTCCCAAAGGAAAGAATACCCAAGTGGTCATGAAAACAAAGAAAAATGCAATTACAGTAAAATTTTAAGTGTTAGCAGAGAAGGCAATGAAAATAACCTGAAGGAATTAGTAGTCAGATGGCCTGCATTTCCGGCCAGGTGAGAATTTTTCCGTGTATAATATGTAAGTGATCTTCAGCATTTTGTCATCACTCTGAAACACCAGATTTGATGGAAAGTCCAGAGAATTCACTGATACTGAGAGTCAGGGGTCCCCCAGGTGGCCCACACTGTCCTCATGTAACTTGCCTATCGGGGTGGTAGGTGTGATCATGGGGAGTTAGATCACTCCGGGGGCTTGTGCCCGTATGGCCACAGTTTCAGAGTCAACGGGACACTGTGTCCATGATCTGGACTGTTGGACATGGCCCATGGGAGGTTTTGCTTGGCGTGTAGGAAGTCATACAAAATAGGAACTTCCTCCCACAATTAAAGGGGCGGGAGAACTGGGAGAATAGGAAGCCATTTGCACCTACCAAGTGGAAGGTCAACGAAGTAGCTCAACAGGGGTCTGTCTGTTATAGTCAGAGGTGGTCACATGGTTATGGAAATAGAAAACAGAAAGATGGTCCCAATCTCTTAAACTAAGGAAGGCTTTCTTAAATGATTCTTTCATAAGACCAACACATAAGGGACTCTCATTGTGACCAGAGGCCAATGTAGAAATCTGTGAGAATAGTGGGTCCTCAAAAAAAAAAAAAAAAAAAAAAAAAAAGAATAGTGGGTCCTTGATGGCAGTTGTCTATAGCATGATAAGTCTCAATAATGGACTTTCACTTATGCTGAGCCTTCTTTTAGGTCTTCTGAATCATGTTGCATATTAAAAACCAAGTTGGCAATTTTGATTGGTAACTTGGACACCTCACCTTTTCATGTAATCTGCCTGGTGCACGTGTGTGTATGCACACATACATGGCCATCAGAGCAATACTTCATGAATGATGAAGAGACTGTCCCTTCTACCTACGGCAAGGCCACCATCTTGGAGCCTGATGACAAGTATATGACAGATACAGAATACACTCGTGTCCTGATGGTCTAGGAAGTTACACTTCACTATCAACCCCTTTTTTTAAACCTAGTTTTCAGAACATAGATATATGTATAATTCAATGTTTATTTTATTCATTTAAAGAATTTTAAAATGTTTTGCTGAATATGCGCATGGTAGAAGAGGACATGGGATGAAAAACTAAAATCACCCACTCCATTCTCTTTCACCACATATAGTCTCAGAGGCCACCACCATGAACCATTCCCCCATTTGGCTTTTCTGATGGTTAGCATCCTAATTCTAAATGGTGTATTTATATCTGTATCTTGATATCCAATTAGGCACTAGCTATGGACCCCTTGCTAGGGATGAGGCTTTAGTTGACTTGTACTACAGCATCTCTAAATTTTAACAGTTATTATTTTTAATTATTCTGTTGGTTACCTTTGTATGTTTCAATCTTACACCTAAATCTCATTTCTTGTTCTATTATTTTCAGACAGTTTATTAATTTCTCTCACCAATACCACGACAACTTTTACTTAGCTAGAGTTCATCATTTTATGTACTATTTTACGAACATAATTAACTTTCATGTTTCATTCACAGGATGGTTCTAAAAACCTAAAAGCAATAACTATTGTTTATGCTATTGTGACCTAGTATGTATTGTTTGATCAAAGTCAATCATTACGGTAGGATTTTATTTCCTTCTCTGTGGGTCCAGTCTCATTAACTATAAGTCCCATGAAGGACCAATTGTTAAATTCATGCCACATTTTTGCTTCCTTCATATTTAGACAAACATGAGTTTCTCACATAACTTTTTGTTTTTCTTGGGATTTTTATTTGCCTTAATTTTTGTTTGTTGAGAAAAGAAACATACCTTTACTAGATCTTCAAACCTTTTACAAACCTTTTATGAACCTTTTAATCATACTATATTCAGAAGCCTTTTGCTGGACTATATCTTGCAATAACAGAAAAGGTGCTTTGGATACAAATTTTCTGAGTACTTATAAATCTAAAAATATTTGCTTACATGCATAACAATTTTCTTGGTATAGAATATTGGGTTTTAAATTCTGTTTCTCGGGAACCCTGGGTGGCGCAGCAGTTTAGCGCCTGCCTTTGGCCCAGGGCGCGATCCTGAAGACCTGGGATCGAATCCCACGTCGGGCTCCCGGTGCATGGAGCCTGCTTCTCCCTCTGCCTGTGTCTCTGCCTCTCTCTCTCTCTCTCTCTCTCTGTGACTATCATAAATAAATTTTAAAAAAATTTAAAAAAATTAAATTCTATTTCTCAGAATTTTACTATCCAAAGTTCCTGATAATTTGTCTGAAGCCAGTATTATTTTTACTCTTCTTTTCTTCTGAAAGCTTTAGGAATTTTCTCTTTATGTTTCATGTTCTGAAATATTTGAGTTTGAATCAAGGCGTGATTCTTTTATTCTTCACCTAGTTGGAACTTGGAGGGTCTTTTAGTCCGGAAATAACTATCTTTCTTCAGTTCTGGGAAACATTCTTCTGTCATGTCATCATTCTTTTCATTTTAATAATAGCTGTACATTTACATGATTAAAAAAATTAAATAGTTCCACAAGTCTTACAGTGAAGTTAGCAGTTTCCTTCCCAGAAGCCACTACTTTCAAAACTTGTAGCTTTCTGATATTTGCCTCATATTTCTAAATAGCATACTTAAACTGCTGTTTATTGATTTGTGTCTTCGTTTTATTTTTTATTTTATATTTTTTTGTGTGTGTGTGTCTTCGTTTTAAATATACTTACTTCAGTCAATGGACAATAAGGGTCTAGTTCTTTTACTCCAGTTACATACCCTTAAGTATATTTTTTAACTTCCTATTCTTCTAAAAGAATGTCATAATTTTTGAACAAATTAATATTTAGAATTTATAGTTATGCCGTAGCCCTATAAATAATTAAATAATAAGATAATAAATAATAATTAAACATTTCTTTTCTTTCTTACACATTCTTTGGTTTTCATTGCAATTTTTTTTATTTGCATAGTTTGTGTTTTAATGTATCTGTCACAAATCCATCCCCAAACTTTTCAACAGAAGAGAAAATCTCTTTCCTAAGGAAGAAAACATGAGCAACTTTTAAAAATTTGAGATATTACATGTCTGAAAATGTCCAATAGTCCTTATTCTATCCTAACAGCATGTTCAGAGTTTGACTGAGGATATAGAATTCTATGTTAGAAATCATTTTCAATAAGAATTGTGAAGATCTTCCTCCATTATCATTTAGCTTTTAGAATTGCTATTGAGAAGTCTACTGCAGAACTAATACTAAGCCTTTTGTATGTGACTTATTCTTTCTCTCTCGGAGCTTTAGTACCTTCTCTTTGTCCCCAGTGTTTTGAAACTTTCCACTGATGTGTTTTGTGTGACTGTTTTTATTCATTGTGCTGGCACTTGGTGAACCCCTTGGTCGAGAAATTCATGTTCTTTGTGTCCAGGAAGTTTTCTTGAATTGTCTCTTTGGCAAATTGCTCTGTTTTCCTTCTTCTCTATTTTTGAAAGTCCTATCCAATAGGATAAACTTTTAAACTTTTCTACTTCCCATCTAGTCCGATTTTTTTTTTTATTTTTACTTTTTAGCCTCTATTTTCCATTTCTTTGTTGTAATTGTTCTAATTATTGGGAGATTTTCCCAGCTTCTTTCTAGGCTTCTACTAAAGTTTTCATTTCTTCTTTTTAATTTTTAAGTTCCAAAATTATTTTTGTTTTCTAAATATTCCTTTCTATAGCAACATTCCTTTATCAGCTGTATTGAAGTATAATTAATATGTAATTGTCCACATTTATGATGTACATTGTGATAAATGTTGACATATGTATATACCCATGAAACCATCATCATCACAATCAATATAATAAACATACCATCACTTACAAAATTTTTCCTATGCTTTTTTGTAATACTTTTCACCCTTCCCCTTGGACGCCCTTATCCTATCCTCAGATAATCACTATTCTGCTCTTTGTCACTGTAGATTAGTTCTCACTTCCTAGGACTTTATATAAATGGAATCATGAGGAATGTACTCTTTTTGTTTGGCTCCTTTCATTTAGCATAATGATTCTGAGATTCACTCATGTTCTATGTATCAATAGTTCATTCTTCTTAATTGCTCTATGTATTCCATTGTATATTGCTTATACCACAATTTGTTTACCCATTTACCTGCTGATAGAGACATTTGGTTTGTTTCCAGTTTAGGCTATTATAAATAAAGCCACCATGAACATTCATGTACTAGACTTTATGTGGACATATGCTTTTATTTCTCTTGGGTAAACACTTAAGAGTAGAATGGTTATACCATAGGGTAGATGTGTGTGTTTAACTTTCTCAGGAACTGCCAGTATTCATAATCTATTGCTATATAACCAATTACCCCAAAACTCTCTGGCTTAAAACAACACAATTTATTATCTCAGAATGTTTGTGGGTCAGGAATCCAAGCATAGTTTAGCTGAGTGCAACCAAGGTGTTAGCTAGCCTTGAGGTTTCATCTGAAGATTCACTGAGAAAGGATCAGCTTTCAAACTCACTCATATGGTTGTTGGAAGGATTCAGTTTTCTCGAGGATTGTTGGACTTAGGGCCTCAATTCTTTGTTGGCTGGAGACCTCTCTTAGTTCCGTGCCACATAGGCCTCTTTGATATGATGACTTGCTTTATCCAAGTCAGCAAAGGAGAGAATCTGTTAACAAATTGGAAGTCACAATCTTTTATAACCTAGTCACGGGTCATGGAAGTGACATCCCTTCCATGCTGTTGCATTATACTGGTTAAGAGGAGGAATTACATGAAGCTAGACAGCCAGGAGTGGGGATCATTTGGAACCCTGTCAAAATAATGCCGGTTTTCCAAAGTGGTGTATCATTTTCATTCCCAAGAGAAGCATATGAGAATTCTAGTTGCCCTTGTCCTCACCAACATTTTGAATCATCAAACTTTCTAATTAACCATTCTAAAAAGTGTACATTGGTATCTAATAGGGATTTTAATATATATTTCCTATTAAACATCGTTTATGTGCTTATTTTCTATCTGCATATATATTTCTTATTTTCTATCTGTATGTGAATATTCATATATACACATACACATTTCATTTTTAGTGAAGTGTCTTCTTAAGTTTTTTGCCCATTTAAAAAATATGGATTGTTTCTTGGATTATCACACTTTAAGACCGCTGTATGTATTCTGGATACAAATCTTTATCAGATACGGACTTCCAAATATTTTCTCCAAGTCTGTGGCTCTTCTATTTATTCTCTTAACATCTTTTTTTTTTTTTTAAGATTTTGTTTATTTATTCATGAGAGACACAGAGAAAGAGGCAGAGACATAGGCAGGGGAGAAGCAGGCTCCCTGTGGGGAGCCTGATGTGGGACTCAATCCCAGGACCCTGGGAGCACGACCAAAGCCAAAGGCAAATGCTCAACCACTGAGCCACTCAGGTGCCCCTCTCTTAACATCTTTCAAAAAAAAAGAAATTTTTAACTTAAATGCAGCGACACTGATCCGTGTTTTCTTATACGGATTGTGCTTTTGATGCCTTATCTGAGAAATCTCTACCTGACTCAGCTAACAAAGATTTTCTCCTATGTTTTCTTCATGTAGCTTTGTAGTTTTAGATTTTATATTTAGGTCTATGATCTAATATGAACCAATGGTCAGGTTTCCTTTTTTTTTTTTTTTTTTTTTTTTTTTTGCGTATGTGTATTTAACTGTTCCAGTGCCACTTGTTGAAAAGATATCCTTTCCCCCTTGAATTGTCTTGGCATCCTTTTCAAAAATCAATTACCTGTGTATGTGTGAGTCTCTGTCTGGACTCTGTACTGTCTTCCATTGATCTATCTTTACACCAACACTATACTACTTGATCACTGTAACTATATCATGAGTCTTAAAATCAGGTAGTGAAAGCCCTTTGTTCTTCTCTTCAAAGTTGTTTTGGCTATTCTGGGTCTTCTGCAATTCTATATAAATTTTAGAAATAGCTCATCAATATCTGCAAAATAATCTTCTGGGATTTTTATTGTGATTGTTTTAAATCTACGTATCAATTTGGAAAGATTTTCATCTTAATAATGAGTCTTCGGATTCAAGGACAAGGCATATCTCTCCATTTGTTTCAATCTTCCTTAATTTCTCTCAGCATTGTTTTCTTCAGTATAAAGGTCTTGCCTATCTTTTCTCAAAGTTATTCCTAAATAGTTTATATTCTTGGTGCTACTGTAAATGGTATTGTTTTTGGAATTTCAATTTCTAGTTATTCATTGCTAGTATATGGAAACACATTTAACTTCTTTGTATGGTGATCTTACATCCTACAGTTTTGTAAATTACTTCGTAGTTCTAGTACCTTTTTTGTAGACTCATGAAGATTTTTTGTAGACTCGTGTAGATGATCATGTCTGCAAAGGAAGACAGTTTTTCCTTTTTTTTCCCCCAGTCTGGATGGCTTTTTTCCTTTTCTTGCCTTATTAAGTGGGCTATAATTTCCAGGACAATGTCAGAAAGAAGTAGTAAAAACAGACATCCTGAATTGTTCCTAGCCTTAGAGGGAAAGCATTCCTTTTTTTTTTTTAATTTAAAAGATTATTTTATTAGAAGCACAAAGTAAAATCATCAAAGAAACTTTTTGGGGCACCTGGGTGGCTCAGTCAGTTAAGTATCTGACTCTTGATTTCAGCTCAGGTCACAGTCTCAGGGTCATGAGATAGAGCCCTGCATCAGGCTCCATGTTGGGCTGGAGATTCTCTCCCTCTCCCTCTGCCCTCCCACCCCCACTCACACTCACACACTCTCTCTCTAAAAAAAAGCAAAGCAAAGCAAAGAAAGTTTGTAAGGGTGAGGTGAAGTCTTCTAAGAAAACACATCATACTGAAACCTCGCATTGTACCTATTTTCCTTTTTTTTAATATAGACTTTAGTTTTTCAGGGCAGTGATATGTCCACAGCAAAAATGAGTGGAAAGTACATAGTTCACTATACCTCCTGTGCCCACACATGCACAGCCTTGACCACTATCAGCATCCTGCACCAGAATGGCACATTTGTTACTGCCTTTTTACTGTCCCCATTGTTTTGCTTTTTCCAGAATGTTGTATTGTTGGAATCATGGTAAGTATCCTCTTAAGATTGGCTTCTTTCACTTAGTACTATGTATTTAAGTTTCCTGTGTTTCATTTTTCATAGCTTGATAGGCCATTTCTTTTTATTGCTGACACATCGGTTGCTCCCAAGTTTTGAATTATGAGTAAAGCTATTATAGATCCACGTGCATGTTTTGTGTGGACATAATTTTTCAACTCATTTGCATAAATAAATACCAAGGAATGTAGTTGCTAGATTATATGGGAAATGTATAGTTTTGTAAGAAACTGCCAAAATGTCTTCTAAAGTGGCTGTACCGTTTTGCATTTCCACCAGGAATGAATGAAAGTTCTTATTACCTTACATTCTTGTCAGCATTTGCTGTTGTCAGCATTTTGAATTTGGATGCCAATGGGTGTGTAGTAGTATCTCATTTTAAGTACTCTGCTTTCCCATTAAGTTTGATATTAATTACAAACTTTTCATAGATACACTTTATGAGATTAAGGAAATTCTCTTTTATTTCTAGTTTGTTGAGAGTTTTTATCAGGAATGGTTGTTGTGGGGCAGCCCTGGTGGCTTAGCAGTTTAGCGCCGCCTTCAGCTCAGGGCGTGATCCTGGAGACCCGGGATCGAGTCCCACGTCAGGCTCCCTGCATGGAGCCTACTTCTCCCTCTGCCTGTCTCTGCCTCTGTCTCTTTCTGTGTCTCTCATGAATAAATAAATAAAATCTTAAAAAAAAAAAAAAGGAATGGTTGTTGGATTTTGTTAAATACTCTTTTTGCATAAATTGAGATGGTCATGTGATTTCTCTTTTAGTGAAATGTGCCAATGTGATGAATTACATTGGTTGATTTTCAAATGTTAAACATTGCATTCCTGGGATAAACCCTATTTGGCAATGATGCATTATTTCAATTTTTTCTTAGATTCAGTTTGCTAAATTTGTTAAGTATCTTAAATTTTTGTTAAGCATTTTGTTAAGTATTTTCATAAAGGGCAATTTTCTGTAGTTTTATTTTCTTGCAACTTCTTCATTTTTGGTTTTGGTATCAGGGTGGTGCTGGCTTCATAGAAAGATTTGAGAAGTATTTCCTTCCCTTCAATTTTGTAGAAGAGCTTGTGTATAACTGGTATTATTTCTTCCTTAAATGTACGGCAGACTATACCAGTGAAGCCATCTGGGCCTGCAGTCATCTTTTGGGGAAAGTTTCTACTTACGAATGAAATTTCTTTAATAGGTCTACTCATAGCCAGATGATGTATTTATGATTCAGATGATCTGTTTCAGATTCAGATTGTTTCTTTTTAAAATTTTGTATAGTGTTAAATATTCATAACATAACATTAACTATTTTAAACATCTAAGTGTATAATTAAGTGGCATTAAGCACATTCACAATGTTCTCTAACAATCATCACAATCTATGTTTATCTATGCATCTATATTTTTTTATCATTCCAAACAGAAAGTCTATACCTATTAAACAGCAAAACCCTTTTCCCCGCCTCCAGCCAGTCCCTGGTAATCTATTCCTCTCTATGAATTTGTCCATTCTGGGTACCTCATAAAAGTGGAATTATACAATATTTGCCCTTTTGTATTTGGCTCACTGATCTAGCCTAAAATATTCAAGGTTCACCCACGTTGTAGCATGTATCAGAATTTTATTCCTTATTATAGCTATCTATTTCTCTCTGGGAGGGTTTTGATAGCTTACATCTTTCAAAAGATTTGTCTTTTTCATTTAAATTTTTGAATTGATTAATATAAAATCATTAATAGTATTTCCTAATTTTCTTTTAATATCTATAAAGTCTGTAGTTATGTCACCTCTCTCATTCCTGATATTGGTAATTTGTATCTTCTCCCTTTTTTCCCTGACACTGTTGGCAAGAAGATTCTCAATTCTATTGATTGTATTTTGCTTTCACTGATTTTTTTTTTCTATTCTCTATTTCATTTAATCAAACTTTTAACTCTATTATTTCTTTTCTTATGCTTTGTGTTTATTAGTTTTTTATTTTATTATTTTTTAAGATTTTTAATGTATTTTTTTTTTTTTTTATTTATGATAGTCACACACAGAGAGAGAGAGAGAGGCAGAGACACAGGCTGAGGGAGGAGCAGGCTCCATGCAGGGTGCCCAACGTGGGATTCGATCCTGGGTCTCCAGGATCGCGCCCTGGGCCAAGGGCAGGCACCAAACCGCTGCGCCACCCAGGGATCCTGATTTTTAATGTATTTATTCATGAGAGACACACATACACACAGAGGCAGAGACATAGGCAAAGGGAGAAGCAGGCTTCTCGAGGGGAGCCCAATGTGGGACTTGATCCTGAGACTCCAGGACAATATCCTGAGCCAAAGGCAGACACTCAACCACTGAGCCACCCAGGGGTCTCTGCTTTGAATTTAATTTGTTCTTCTTTCTTGTACTTCTTATGGTATAAACAGAAGTAATTTGTTTTCCCGAATGGCTGTACCAGTTTGCATTTCCATCAACCGTGCAAGAGGATTCCCCTTTGTCCACATCCTCACCAACATTGTTGTTTCCTGTCTTGTTAATTTTCACCATTCTCACTGGTGTGGGGTGGTATCTCATTGTGGTTTTGATTTGTATTTCCTTGATGGCAAGTGATGTAGAGAATTTTTTCATGTGCTTGTTGGCCATGTGTAGGTCTTCTTTGGAGAAATGTCTGTTCATGTCTTCTGCCCATTTCTTGACTGGATTGTTTGTTTTTTGGGTGTTGAGTTTGATAAGTTCTTTATAGGTCTTGGATACTAGCCCTTTATCTGATATATTATTTGAAAATATCTTCACTCATTCTGTAGGTTGCCTTTTAGTTTTGTTGACTATTTCCTTTGCTGTGTAGAAGCTTTTTAACTTGATGAAGTCCCAATAGTTTATTGATGCTTTTGTTTTCCCTTGCTTATGTGAATGTGTCTTGCAAGAATTCACTCTGGCTGAGGTCAAAAAGGTTGCTGTCTGTGTTCTCCTCTAGGATTTTGATGGATTCCTGTTTTATATTTAGATCTCTCATCCATTTTGGATTTATCTTTGTGTTGATTGATGGGTTATTTTTAAACAGTGTTATTTAATTTCCAAATATCTGGGGTTTATTCCATCTATCTTTGCATTATTAAGCTTTCATTTAATTCTGTTGTGGTCAGAGAACATATTTCGTTTGACTTAAATCTAGAGATTTTTTTTATTACCAAGAACTTAGTCTATATTAGCAAAATTTTGCACTGCAGAATAATGTGTATTCTCTTGTTAAATGTAATGCTCTATAAATATCAATTATGTCATTTTGAAGTCTTGTGCAAGTTTTCTATATCTTTACTGATTTTTCATCTACTTATTCTGCAAATTATGGTAAATAAGATGATGAAATATCTAATTATACTTTGGATTTGTCCATTTCTCCTTACATTTCTATCCACTCTTGCTTTATATATTTTAAAGCTCTGCTGTGATGTACATTGATGTTTGTGTTTGTTTTGTATATTCTTGGTAAATTATGTCCTTTATTATTGTAAAATTATCCTCTCTATCTCTGATAATATTTTTTACTCTGAAATTTAATTTATCTGATAGCCACTCCCGATTTCTTTGCCCTGACATTAGAATAATGTTATCTTTTTTGGTCTGTTTTTCACCTTTTATGCCGTCTTTCAACTTTTATTTTTAACTCATTTATGTATGTACTTTAATGGGTTTCTTATAGGAAGTACATGGTTGAGTCTTGCTTTTTTGTCCATTTTGACTATCTCTGCCTTTTGATTGGGAGTGTTTATACCATTTACATTTAGTGTGATTATTGATAAAACATATCAAAACCCAAACAGGGTTTCAATATATCAGCTTGATATTTGTTTTCTATTTGTTCCATTTTTCCTTTGTTCCTGTTTTCTTCTACTGTCTTTTGGATTGAGTATTTTTATTATTTAATTTTATCTTCTTTGTTGCCTTATTAGCTATAACTCTTCGTTTTCTTTTTCTTTTTTTTTTAAGATTTTATTTATTTATTCATAGACACAGAGAGGGAGAGGCAGAGACACAGGCAGAGGAAGAAGCAGGCTCCATGCACAGAGCCCGATGTGGGACTCGATCCCGGATCACACCCCAGGCTGCAGGCAGCGCCCAACCACTGTGCCACTGGGGCTGCCCAACTCTTTGTTTTCTTATTTTGGTGGTTGCTTAAGGGTTTATAGTATGTATCTTTAACTTATCACAGTTTAACTTAAAGTCATATTATGCCATTTTATGTATAGTATAAAAACTTTATAATAGTGTAGTTCCATTCTTCCTCTCCTGAACTTTGTGCCATCGTTCTCCTACATTTTACCTACGTCATAAACTCTATCATCTATGGTTACCATTTTCATATTTAAAGATTAAATATTTTTAAAACAAAAAAGTCTTCTATTTATTCACATATATATCATTTATGCTGCTCTTTATTCCTTTATGCAGTTTCAGGTTCACATCTAGGACCATTCTCTTTGTCTACCTATGACTTCTTTTAAAACTCTTATAGTGTGTCTGTTGGTGATAAATTCTTTCTGCTTTAATAGTCCAAAAAAGTCCTTATTTTGCTTTTGTCTTTGAAGTATATTTTCATTAGGTATAGGATTCTAGTTTGACAATTTTCCTTCAGTACTTATATATGTTGCTCCATTGTCTTCTGGCTTGCTTTGTTTCCAAAAAGAAGTTGCTAACACATTCAACTAAATGCAATGTATTTTTTTTCTGTATGCTTTTTAAAAAAGATTTTTAAAATTTATGAGAGACACACAGAGAGAGGCAGAGACATAGGCAGAGGGAGAAGCAGGCTTCCTGTGGGGAGCCCAATGTGGGACTTGATCCCAGGACCCTGGGATCTTGCCCTGAGCCAAAGGCAGACATTCAACCACTAAGCCACCCAGATGCTCCTTTTTCAATATGCTTTTAAGATTTTCTCTTTATCTCTGATTTTAAGCAATTTGATTATGAAGTGACTTTGTGTAGTTTTCTTTGTTTTGGGGGGGATTTACTGACTTCCTTAGATCTATGGACTTAAAATTTTCATCAGTTTTGGAAATTAGGGCCATTATTTCTTCAAATATTTTTTCTGTCTTTTATCCCCACTTTACTCTGCTATCATCTCCCTCTCAAGTGTAGATTACATGTGGATTTTTAGTCTCTTCAAGTTGTTCTGTGGTTCATTGGTACTATATTCTCTGCTTAGCATGTTCCATCTTTCCTCTACCTCCTTGAACATATGGAATGTGACTATAATAACTGTTATCTGGTTTTATCATCATGGTCATTTCTGGGTTTGTTTATATTGATTTTTCTCTTCATTGTGGGTTATATTTTCTTGCATGTTTGATAAGTTTTTAGATGATTCCAGACATTGTGAATTTTACCATATTGGGTAATGAATGTTTTTCTACTTATATAAATATTCTTAAACTTTGTTTTTGTATGCAGTTAAGTTACTTGGAAACAGTTTGATATTTTTGAGATTTGCTTTAAGCTTTGCTAGGCTGCTCCTGAGCAATTTTGGCCCCTCTATCAAGGCAATATCCTTTTGAGTACTCTACCCAATTCCCCATGAATCACAAGGTTTTTTATTCTGTCTGGTGACAATATGAACTATTCCCAGCTCTGAGTAAGTTCCAGAGTTGGTCTTTCTGCCCTTTTGGGGTAGTTCTTCCCTAGCCTCATGTCATTTCTCCACATGCATCCACTTAACAGTACTCACCTAAAGATTCCTGGAGGTCTTTGAAGATCTTCAAAGCTCTTTATCTCCTGTAGTTCTCTCTTCTTCAGTATCTTCCCAGTAAACTCTAGCTGCTTTGACGTTGCCAGGCTTACAGCCTTGTCTCTTCAACTCTGAGAGGCCACCAGGTCCACCCTGAGTTCCTCCTCCCTGTGCTGAGAGCTGCATACTCTCTCCAATCAGTACTCTGGGCCAACCTGGGTGCTGACTTCTTTTGTTTCCCCTTTCTAATTATCATCCCCAATGTTGCCTGATGTCTAATGTCTAAAGGTCAGTTTCATCTATGTTTTCAGATTTTTAGTTGCTTCAAGAGAGTGGACAAAGCTTGTTCCTGTTACACTATTATCAGCTAAAACAGATGTACAGTAATCTTGTTTGATGGATAAATTTATTTCTGATGTTTCAATGATTATTTTTAAGCTTTCTTCTTTGGTCATTGCATTTTTTTTCTTTTCCAGGTTTCATTTTTCTTTCTGTTTCTGCTTGTCTTCTTTCCTGTTACAGGATTTCCCCACATGTTGAGTGATCCTTGCTTACTTGCAATAATATTTTGCATATGTGAAGAGGATATGGAATCTGACTGATAGGGCTTGCCAAGTACTAGGATTCACAATGGGTGACCTGGTTGAGCTATTTTATCAAGGAGGACCCAGTTGTCAATATCTGAAGATCTTACCTTTTTTCCTGCTCAGAGTCCCTAAAGGAAAAAAAATCTCAATTTTTCTGCATTTATTGTATCATGTACGTTACCAGTGTTTCTGGAGTAGAGGCAAGTAAGGGAACTGAGAAATCTCAGCCTCCAGTATGTAGACTCTGTCCTAACCTCTCCTTTTTAATTTTGGTAGCTACATTCTTAGGTGTTTCTGAGTTTAGAATCCCCATAGTTTAGCTTCTCATAGTAGAAAGCTCTGATCTGCTGGGAAGGGAGAGCAGCGATGACTTGAATACACAGAGTGAGGGAGGGGATCCTGGGAAGTCTATCTGCTTCTTGTATAGATTTTCAACCAATTTTCCTCATTTGTCAATCCCTCCCTTGAGACTTAACCTATGCTTACAACTCCTGAGTTCTCTTCAGTTTCTGATTTTTCCCAGAGCTAATGTAGGCTTCCCCTTTCTTGGATCTATTAACAGTTACCACTCATCCAGCTGCTCCCCATTTTCTGATTATGTGGATGCAAAATTGCCCCTAAATCTCTCTAAAGATAATAACTATATTTGTCAAGTTGTCTCTGTTTCCTGTTTGTTTTTGTTTTTTTTTCCTATGGGGCCAGATATTGTCTTAATATTCTTGGTCTTTTTCTTACAAATGGCTGACTTTCGTATTATGCTGAGTGAAGTAAGTCAATCGGAGAAGGACAAACAGTGTATGTTCTCATTCATTTGGGGAATATAAATAACAGTGAAAGGGAATATAAGGGAAGGGAGAAGAAAAAGACTCCTAACTCAGGGAAACGAACTAGGGGTGGTGGGAGGGGAGGAGGGCAGGGGCTGGGGGTGAATGGGTGATGGGCACTGAGGGGGGGCACTTGACGGGATGAGCACTGGGTGTTATTCTATATGTTGGTAAGTTGAACACCAATAAAAAATTAATTTATTTAAAAAAAAAAAGGAATGCCGAGATACAGATCCCCTTAGGCCTTGGAAGAGGGCCACTTGGATCCTTGAGCCTGCTGTCTTTCCTTTAAATAATAAACCAATACATCGATCTCAGTATAAACAACAAAAACCAAATGGCTGACTTTCCCATGGGTCTGATTATCCTCAGTCTTCTATTCCTATTTTAGGATGGAGAACCGTATTCATGGTAGCTGGCATGTTGTGTCTCTTCAACAGGCCATACTCTTGAGTTAATGAAACGCTTGAGTGGAGGCAGCCTATGTGGGGATGGCCCCGTGCATCAGTAGACTTTGCTTTAGAGTTCACAAATAACATTTTGGTGCTCTCGGGACCATCTCTGGATATTAGAATAGAAAGCACCAATACCTACACTAAGCACCATGGATCTCCCTGGTCACATGTCTTTAGGAAGAGGCTTCTGCTTTGTTAATTTTTCAGTTTGCCTAGGGATAAATATCTGATTGTCAGTCTCACCCTGTGAGGGGTTTGGGGAAGAGGCTGATTGACGCAACTGTTTTGTTAACAAACCTTTAATTAAACATCCTGTTTGATTTCTTTCTTTTTTTTTTTTTTCCTTTCACTTTTCAGCTGTGATCCTACAGCTTCTCCATGTTCCATTTGGGAGGGTTGGCTACTGCTATGAGCCTACTACCATATTCTCTGAGCACTCATGCTTGGCTCTGTCCCATTGGTTTTCTGTGCTCTCCGTCTCCTGGTATCCATTTTAATGTCTTGTTTACCTATAAATCCTTCTTCAACCCCCCTTCCTGCTTTAGGAGATTATTTCATTTTTGTATCTCTTTATTGGGATTTGGAAGAAAAAAGAAAAATCCATGTGTAAAATCCATCATCTTAAATCGGAAGTCTGTTTTCCTCTAGTTTTATGAGCTCTTAAGCTTCCTCAGAATAAACACATAATTGCTTTTTCCTTAACCCAGAAAAATGTCTGAGTTGGAGTCAGTGAACCTTCCAAGTTCTTGAGCCAACCAGGGCAATGTATTTGTGATGCACAGATTTTATGTCCACCAATTTTGGGGGGTACTATAGTCACCTGGGATAGATCTGAAGCCAGACTTGCTGTAACAAGATCTGTGACTCACAAGGGTTACAAAATGCTGAATAATGGCAATATAGACCCCATAAGGAAACTGAAGCTGCATCTTGGAATCTGAGTTAAGACTGAACAGATTGGTCCTTGGATGATTCTATCCCACAAATAATACATTATCTGTGCTGGAGGAGGATTGTTGCAGTATCTGTCTAAGGCACCTGTTGCTCAGGTGTATGCAGCTCCAACCCATCATCCTGGTGCTGTGGTTTCAGATGCCAGAGACTCCCCACAGGTGATGTATCACACAACAAGGGGATGGTCCCTGGAGGTAATAAAAGATCTGCAAGAAAACTCTTAATAATTACTGTAGGAAAAAATAGATTCCCTCTCCCTCCTATCAACTAGGAGAGAATATAGATACTCACTTTGCTTCTCCCAGATCATCTCCTGCTCTCATATAATATGCTTAAATATAAGTAAGAATAATTCTTCAATCAACCCTCAATTAAAGAAAAAATTCTTATTCCCTGAATATCTCTAAACCTCCACATTTTTAAAGATGAATAAGCATTAAAATGTCACAATCCCCTGGACTTAGTGCTTTTAAATTTCTTGTTTCACAACTGCTGAGATGTAATTTCAAGTGCAAAAATATCTGTCAGGGAGGATATTAAACAACTCCACACCTTCAGCTGTTCTGTCTTCAGCTATTTACAGATATGTTTCAAAAACATACCATTTAAATATGAACAGCAACTTCCTGTTAAACTTTGGATGTAGCAACCAGCAAGAAATATGGCCCCTGGTGGCAAGGGAGGAAAAAATAGTTTCTGTATACAAAGCCCTAACATAATAAACAAGCAGAAGCACTTCCTGATAAATAGTGCCAAGCAAACATTCATATCCTTGCCTCTGCTGTATTCAAAATATTTTTACTAGACCAAGTGCAAAGTATTATTATCATTAATATTAAGTTTATCCTTTTGGGAACTGATCCAGGCTCCAGTTCTGCCAGAAGGTCTGGTAGGAGCCAAGGGTATGAACGTTTATCATGGCAGTTACTTTGGTTTTAATTCTCTTCATATAAATGTTGCAGAGCTATGGATGGGTATTAACATTACTGTGCTTGATGAAACCCACGCCCAACAGCCTCCAGGCCCTGCAGCAACCACCACACAAAATCATCAAAACGGAAATTCCCAGGCAGTAAACAGAACGCAGATCCAATGACAGTGTCTGAAGGCAGCACAGGAAGCAAGGCAAGGACAATGGCAAAGACATCTGGGTCCCCTCTAGCCACCACCAGGGGAACCTGGCTAGGGCAGGAACTTAAACACCCAGGATCCAGGACCCTAAGGAAAACATTCATTTGTGTTCTCTTTGTTCACCAAAGCAAAATGCAGATCTGGTTGTGCTCTTTATTTAAACCAAGCACAAAACACTTTTTTATTGATATGTTACATATATGCAGACAAGTGTACACATATGTGCAGTTTGATGCACATTCAGAAACTGAATCCAGCCCTGGAAACAGCACCCAGATTGAGACACAGAACATGAGCAGCCCGCAAGGAGGCTCGTATCTTCCTCTGGCCCCCTACAGTCACCACCTGCCCCTGCTCCAGGGGTGACCACTCTCTGGGCATCCTTTTTTACATTTATTCCTGAATGGGTACTGGAGTTCCAGAAATTAGATAAATAAATTAAGTGCATCGTTGTGCCAGTGTATTGGAATTGAGGACACAAAGCCCATACATGACAGGGAATTATGTCCTCAAGGATCTCTTTCAGCATTCTCCCAGGATAGGTGAAGGCTTTGTGATGGGGGAAGGAGAAGAGCGAGGGGGGATGGAGGGAAGCTGCTCAAATGGAGAGGTGTGGGAAAGGCAGAGCCCAAAGGATGTCAAGTCCTCGAGAGAAAGTAGGTCTGGTCAGATGGGCCTGATAGGGTGAGGGGACACCAGGTAGAGGGGCAGCCTCAGAGTTTCGTGTCTCATTAGTCTGCCACCAACCACTTGGCTCAGCAAGCAGCTGGACAGCAAATGTGTCTTGCTTAGACATCACCATACTACCCTGATGAGCTATAACTATGGTCCATTGCCCCTGCTGACCCCAGACTGTGAGCAACTCCCTGGGAAGGCCACAGTTCTGTCCTTGGGAAACTTAAAAGTTGGGAAGACAAACAGGCGATGTGGTCAACACCACCCCGTGCAGGGTGAGGTGTGTGTGATGGGCAGGCAGAGAGCCCACTACAAGGACTTGTTCATCTGTGTATTACTATAATATTCAACACGTTTCCTGAGTGAACCAATACATGAATGAATGAATGAATGAATGAACAGAACACCTCCCATCTTGCCTGAACCAGAAGGAAGTCGGACAGCAGGCTGGGTTGACCTGCAAAAGAGTAGCCAATCTGAGGACCAGGAAGCCTGAGTAACCCTCTCATGGGGCCAGCTGAACTGTAGACAGTGATCATGGAGAAGCTCTGGTCAAGGTGAGGCTCTGAGGCTCCTGGACCTACCAGGGACTTCGGCTACCAGAGGATCCAATTAATGCTGGCTTAAGCAAGAAAGAAATTTTGTTAATTCACACACATGTGCATAACAAGAATTCAGGAGGTAAGTAGTTCCTAGGTGTGCTTAGTTCCCAGCAAGGTCATTGAGGATCTTTCCTCCATCTTCCCACTCTGTCCCCTCAGCTGTTGATGTCCCAGGAATGACACGATCTTTATCATGTCATCAATTGCTCCTTGGCTCTAATCAGGGAGGGAAAAGCAAGTATCTTGCTATTTCTCAAGGGCCAAATACGATCACCTGACCTACGGGGAGGCTGAGAAAGGAAAGATCTGGTCAACTGTCAAAAGCCACCAGATCTTTGGGGGTGCAAGGGACATGATCAGATTCTGTTGGCACATCTGAGAGCCTCTGGGCACTGCCTCAGTGCCTCCAAGTGTCAGTGTGGCCCATTCAGTGAAGAACACAGGAACACAAGGGCCAGGACTGCTGTGTGTCCTTGAGCAGATCACCTGAGATTTTGACCTCCTCTCCATTCCACCAGTGCAGCCGGACAGCAGATCCAGTAAACCCTTCCCAGTCATGAAAATCAAGGCTCCATATTTCTGTTTCTTCTTCCTGGATGAGATGCCTCAGTGGAATTGGGTTAGCTTGTTCCCAAATGACAAGCTCATGAAAAAAATTTTTCTAGGAATATAGCTCCTGTGTTGGAGATAGCATTGCTGCATATTCTGGAAATTATGTTAGTTATCTATAACACATGACAAAGAACAATGTAGTACAAAGATTGTTGTACTGTGAGTTGAATTGTGTCCCTGTAAAAGATATGTTGAAGTCCTCACCCCCATTACCTGTGAACATGACCTTACTTGGAAGTAGGTCTTTGCAGATGTGATCAAGTTAAGATGAAGACATACTGAATCGGGGTGGGGGGGTGGGGGGGCGGCTAATCTGACACAACTGGTGTCCTTACAAGAAGAGAAGACAGACACACTCAGGAAAAAGACCAGGTGACAGTGGAGAGAGAGATTCAAGCACTGCAGGTGCAAGTCAGCAAACACCTGGAGCCACCAGAAGCTGGAAGAAGGAAGGCTGGATTCTCTCCAGAGGCTTCAGAGGGAATGTAGCCCTGCTGACACCTTGACTTTGGACTTCTAGCCTTGGGACTATGAGACAGCACATTTCTATTATTTTAAGCCACGCAGTTTGTGGTATTTTGTTTCAGCACCCCTCAGAAACTAACACAGATAATAATATTTAAATATCCAGGCCTCAGCAGGACACTGAGGGGTTGTCTGTATCCTTCTCTATATTCTAGGAAACAAGTAGGAGAGCAATGCAATAGAATTTGTCTTTACCCCAGACCAACTTCACCAGCAACCCTCAGGGAGAGGTAGTAAGTTGTAGGGAATTAAGAGCCTGGACTCTAGAGCCTGAATTCAAATACTTCTCTGTCCTGTACTGGCTATGTGACCTTGGGCAAGTCACTTAACTCCTCTGTGCCTCAATAGCCTCATCTATAGAAAAAATAAAATTGGGTTGCAATGAGAAGTAAATGAGTTAACGTATAAAATGTCTAGAATGGTATCTGGCACGCAGTAAGCACTTGCTAAGAACAAAAGTTGTCATGTCCTAGATGTCTTATCTGTCCCCTTGTTTACAGCATACCTATAGTGGGTCACTTAATGGACTGCTTCAAAGCAAAAATGGGTAGACACAGGGTTGGAAAGATCAAGCCAGTATCTGGAGTCATAGCAAGGTCAGGAGTCAAAGCTAGACAAGAAAAGCCAAGAGCAAAGTGTGTACAGAGAAAGAACAGGACACACAATGTACTAGAAATGCCAGGGGACAGGCTAGAAAGTAGGATCTAGAGGTGGGAAAAGGTGGATCTCAGCAGCCAGCTCCCTGGCAGAGGGTAAAACAGGGGGCCTTTTACCCCTTGGCAGTTCTTGGTGGACCTTTCTTAAGTTTGGGCTTAAGAAAACCCCAAACAATGGACAGTGAGGGGGTTGCTGCCTACTAGGTGCCTGTGCGGGACATGGCACCATTAATCCCATCAAACTGGGAAGTGGGCACTGGTGGGGTAGGGAAACTTGTCCAGAGTCAGTTTCATGGCTATGGGCCACCAGGAATGTGAGTGCCTGGCAATGGCTGGCTGCCTCTTCTTGCTGGTGCCATCAGACCTGCGTTAGGCTACTAGGGGCAACCCTGCTGTCTTGCTTCTGTGCTCAGCTAGACAAGGCCCAGGGCCACCCAGCTGCACACTAGTCTCAGCTGAGCAGAAAGCTCCCATGGGTCTGAGGAATAGCCAGCTTGCTCCTCTCAGGGCATCTGAAGCTGTACCCAAGCACACTTTCCTGCCCTGAACAAGCAAGAGAAGGCAAATGTACCTTTGGCCAAGAGCGTAAATTTGAGAAGTGAAACAAACAACATCTAATTTGTCAAGATACACATAGCCTCGTGGTGTTTACAGTAAGACAAACAGGCCCAGAAAAATCCCTCGCAATCTCTTACCGCGCAAGGAAACAAAAACTTGTGTAAATATCTTTGGAAGCAAATGGTAAAAGATAAAAACAAAATAGAGCACAAAACCGTTCAGAGGCAATGGGGCAGCCAACCCCTCTAGGGGACTCTGGACCAATAGCTGTCTGTGACACAGTTCTGGAGTTCTTGGCCTTGTTTCCGTCCTTGAAAACAACTCATTTATTCACCATCATGACTCTCTGTAATATGCTTTATCTTTACTTCTTCATTTGTCATCTTCAAGCTCCTCTCATTCTGCACTATGAAAAAGATGAGAATTTCATTCATTTCACCTAACCCCACCTCCTCCAAATCATGAATTTTAGTTTTTATATTTACGACAGCTCTAAATGTAGTGTTGACCACATATTGCTTTCTCATCCACTCTAGACATATTGAGCGTTCCCCATCTCTCCTCTCCTGCTTCCCTCTCCCCTTCCATCAGATGGGTTCTCCTTTTACAATATCAAAAATTTACAATATTCTACTTGAAACCATAATTAAGTTTTCTGTTCTTTGTTAAGTTTTAGTACGTGTTAAAACAAGTAAATGACATTTGCTTTTTTATAACTCTGTAAGTGCTATTCCTAGCAGGCAAGTTGTTTCCTTCTCTATAGGCCTGATGGCTTTCCCAGGCCGCACAAAGGAGAATGATTTGAGCATCAAGGTCAAATGGATTCTTTGTCTTAGTGCATTCATTCATCTTGCTCAAGATCCTGACACATTTAGTTGTTCATTATTAAACTGTCCCTTTGTAGACAACTTTATGGTTTTTTCCTAAATATTCTAATTACTTTTCTTTTTTCTTATTGACAAAGAATACCTGCCTCCCAATTCTCAAGCTTTTCAACCCTGCCATCTGTGTTATTTATCCACGGGCACAGCTCCAAAGTTGTCATTCTATATTCCCATCTGTACTGCCAGAGCTGGAGGTCTGTTAGCTATATTTCCCAGGAAGGTTTTGGCAGTGAAAGGTACTAGAGGCTGGATGGGAGAAAGCATTTCCCCTGCTCTGTTCTGCTGGCAGCAACTGTATGTGATTGGTAGTAGGTGTGGCAATAGTGGTGGAGCTGTGGGTTCCATGCTCTGCAGCACCAGCCAGAGGGCTAGCTCCTGGCTTCCAGATGAGTGGCAGTAGTACTCACAAGCTCTAGATAACCCCACTTTCCATTTCAGGCCTATGCCTACTGATCTTTGGGTGTTAGGGACTGAATTATGTCTCCCCAAAATTTAAAGCTCTAACCTCCAATGTGACTGTATTTGGAGATGGAATCTTTAAAAAGGTAATTAAGGGTAAATGAGGTCATGAGAATGGAGACCTTATCCAATATGACTGTTGTCCCAATAAGAAGAGGTGGAGACACCAGCAATCTCTCTCTCTGCACAAATGCATAAAGAAAAGTCCTTGTGAGGACTCACTGAGAAGATGGCTGTCTGCAAGCCAGGAAGAGGGTTCTCACCAGACCTGCCAACACCTTGATCTTGGATTTCCAGCCTCCAGAACTCTGAGAAAATACTGGTTAAGCCACCCAGTCTGTGGACTTTCTTTTATGTAGACCAAGCAAACTAAAACATGGGATAATATCAATTTCCCATTTTTCTTCCTCTACCTTTCAATATTTTTACTTTACTTTTTAGTTTTTGAAGTTTCTACTGACATTTCTCCCAACTCATTAATTCTCCCTGGCCATGTTCAGTCTATCGATGAGACCATAAAAAGCATTTTTCATTTCTGTTGTGGTGTTTTTTATTTCCAGCATTTTTTTTTTTTGATTCTTAGAGTTCTCATCCCTTTGCTTATATTACCAATCTATACTTGCATGGTGTCTACTTCTTCCATTAGAACCTTTGCCATATTAATCATAGTAGTTTTAAATTCCTTATCTGATAATTCCAAAATCTCTGCCATATCTGAGTCTGATTCCGAGGCTTGCTCAGCCTCTTTAAATTCTAGTGTTTTTTTTTTTTTTTTTTTTGTCTTTTAGTATGCCTTGTAATTATTTGTTGCAAGCTAGACATGATGTATGGGATAAAAGGAAGTGAGATAGATAAGTCTTTACTGTGAGATTTTATGTTTATCTGGTTAGCAGTTTTTAGGTTGTGTTTATTGCTTGCTGTAGCTGTAGGGGTCAGAGGCTAAAATTTCTCCTGGTGTCCTTGTTTTAGTCTCTCTTGCTGTCTTTGGGCCTTCCTGGAGACTTCTTAAATAAATTCTGAGACGTGCAATTCTTTCAATTGTTTTGCTTGGTTATTATCCAGGCTCCCTGCTGATGTGGTGGTGAGGTGTAGAAGAGGGGAAACATCCCATAGTCCTACGATCAAGTTTTAGTCTTTTAGGAAGTGTCTGTCCCCTGGTTGTGACCTTCACAAGTACCTCTAAGTTCCTCCACCCCCTTAGGTGAAAGAGAAAGGGCCAAGGGATTGGAATTGGGTATTTCCCTCGCCCCATATTGGTTAGGCTCTGGGAAAACACCAGTTGGTTAGGCTCTAGTAAAATAGTTTCTCTTGAGGGCAGCCTTTGTCAAGAAGAACAGAATGCAGGGGCACCTGGGTGGTCAGTTGGTTAGCATCTGCCTTCGGTTCAAGTCATGATCCCAGGGTCCTGGGATCTAGCCCAGTGTTGGGCTCCCTGCTCAGTGGGGAGCCTGCTTCTTCCTCTGCCACTCCTCCCGCTTGTGCTCTCTCTCTCTCTCTCTCTGTGTGTGACAAATAAATAAATAAATTCTTAAGAAGAAGAGGAAGAAGAACAGAATGCTCTAGGAAGATCTCAAAATGGTTACTTTCCCAACTGTCCTGCTAAAAACATAAGGGAATTTTTCTGATATTCCCTGTGAGAACGTGTAAAGAACCTTGGAGATAAGACTCATAAATGTGTGGGGCCCTCCCTAAGACCAGGACTCCTAAAGTTTTTAACTCTCAAATTCATCCACATGGAATCTCCAGCAATTCATCAGTGACAGTTTAGGTTTTTCTAGCTGGGTACTGGCTCCATGGAGGTTTTCACTCCCGGCCTTCTGCTCCAATAAACTGTGATTCCCTGTACCTGCCTGTCTGTTTCTCCACTATTTGTTTGGCAGTGATTTGCCTGTGGCCTCAATACTCCTATAGATCTAAGAGCTGTTGATTTTTCAGTTTAGCTTTTTTCTTGTCGTAAAGATGGAAGTGATGACTTCCAACCTCCTTATGTGCCAGACTAGAAACCATAAGTTGCTTGCAATACTTTTTAGAATAATTCCCAGATCATAAACCCCCTCTGTTTGAAATATCTAGAGGAGTGTCTGTTTTCCTGACTGGATCCTGACCCACGTGCTATCCTACTGCACTGACTCTACCTGGCTGGAGAGATACATGTTAGAGCCTCCTGGACTCAGGCTCAAATCTGGACCCCATATTCCCAAGGTCTGCTGCATCCTTGTCACCTGGGGACTTCTATTTACTGGGCTTTTGGGATAGAGCTTCTGCTTCTTGGGTCCTGTGTCTTCCATTGTGGTTTTTCTCTGTTTTGTTGGAGTACTTCCTCAAGAAACTCTGTAAGAAAATGTTGCAGAATTTGACTTCCTAGCCTCCTGAAAAATTTGTTGGTTAGTCTTAATATCTTAAAAAATTGTTTCACTGGGTATAGAACTTAATGTTCGAAATATTTTCCCTCATACCTTTGAAGGCTTTGCTCCACTGTCTTCTAGAACCCTCTCCCCCTGAGGAGGTCTGTTTTTTTTTTTTTTTTTAATTTTTTTATTTATTTGTGATAGTCACAGAGAGAGAGAGAGAATGAGGCAGAGACACAGGCAGAGGGAGAAGCAGGCTCCATGCACCAGGAGCCCGACGTGGGATTCGATCCCGGGTCTCCAGGATCGCGCCCTGGGCCAAAGGCAGGCGCCAAACCGCTGCGCCACCCAGGGATCCCGGAGGTCTGGTTTTTAATTCCTTAAAGGCAGTCCATCTTTATTATTTTTCCTCCCTGGATGCTTTTAGCATCTTTTTTATTCTTAGTTCTCAAGTTTCTTAGTAGAGATGGTGTCTAGATATGGACATTTTATCAAGCAACTGATAGGCCCTTTCAGTCTGAAGATTTCCATCTCTTGCCTTTGAGAAAGTATTTTCTATTCTGAAATGATTTCCTTTTCCTCAGTGTCCTCTGCTTGCTCTGAATTCCAATTGTCACAGTCAAATATTGGACATCTTGGCCTGATCTGCTACTCCTTTTTTTTCTCTCTCTCCGTCGTGTTTTCAGCTTCTTTCTTATTTTTGTCCTATAATCTGGGAAGCTTCCCAATTTTATTGAAAGTTTTATTTAAAGAATCATATCCTTAATTTCTAAGATTTCTTCTTTATTATGTAATTATTTTTTCCACAGCATCCAGTTTTTGTTTTACAGGTTCAATAACTTCTCATATCTCTCTGAGGATATTAGAATTTTCAGGAATTATCTTCTGATCCCTGGGTTATTTATTTTTCCTATGGGGTTGGTTGTTTTGCTTGCTAATGTACCTATTTCCCTTTCATGCTGCTGGTCTTCTTATGTGTCTGGTGATCCTTGATCTTTCTTTTATATTTGAGAATGAAGCTCCAAGCTGATTCTTCTGGGTGCCTGGTGTGTGGTTCCCTTGGGGCTGTAGTTGATCTGTACCCCACTGAGGCCTCTTTCTTGCCTGGGGCAAGTGACAAGGAGCTTGCATAAGTAGATAGAGCTTTTTGACTAGAAACTTTGCTCTGGGATGAGCATTTGGGTAGATGGCTAGTATGTGCTAAATGAGGAAGGCCTTATTCTAGCCCAGTGGTTCTCCACCATGGCTGGACTTGGTAAATTAAAAAAAAAAAAAAAAAAAAAAAAAAAATCCTAATGCCTAGACCACATGCAGAATCCATTAAATCAGAATCCTGGGGTGGGGGTGGGGGGTTGGAACCCAGGCATCAGTATTTTAAAAAGTTTCCCAGGATTCCAATAGACAACCTACATTGAGAAGCTCTATCTCTGATCTGTGATTCTCAACACAGTCTCCTGGAGAGTTGTTAAACAGGAATGAATGGGCCCCAATGGAAAGAGTTTCCTATTCAGAAGTTCTGGGATGGGCCTGAGAATTTGCATTTCTAATTAGTTCCCAGGTGATGCTGCTGCTGGTGGTGGAAGAACATATTCCAAGTTGCACAGCTTCAGAGCTAATCAGCCCACACTGGAAATCTAGTTCTTGGGAAGGTTGTTCAAGTTTCTAAAACAGAGCCCTTTTTTTGACCTGGGGTCATAATTGCCCTGTGCTTGGAGAGGGTGGGGAGGCTGATTGACTTAGCAGCTTCATAAACAGATTTCCAATTAGTCCTGCCCTTTCCAGCACTTCTCCCCCCCCCCCCCCCCAAGCCTGCCAGCTTGCTATCTGTGCCCCTCTGGGGTTCAGGGGGGGTTGGGGCCCACCCGCCCCCAGCCTCCATCTGACAGTGATCTGGACTGAGGGCTCTGCTTTTCTTCCTCCTCCGTCCATACCCCTCCGTTGGCTCTCCAGCATGCAGAATCGTGTTCCAATCTTTTGACTGCTAATGACCCTGTGTCTAGGCCAGGCTTCGCGGAAGCCCGCTCATCTTCTACCACTGATCCCCCTGTGCATACTGGATGCTTTCCCGCTTCCCCAGACTAGGCTGTTTCCCAGCTTGCAAGCACGGCTGTAGCTGCAGTGCACGCATGCAGCTGGCTGCTCGTGTCCAGGCCCCGCGCTTCCCAGACAGGGCCTAAGGCAATGTCTTAGAGCACAAGAGACAGTAATATCATTTTCTCCCTTTAGAAATGAGGACCCTGAGACGCGGAGAGGCCACACAGCTGGTGGTCCCCGATTCCCCGTAGGCTTCTGCTCCGCTGTGCGCCGCACCTGGGCGCTTAGAAGGATGCTCCTCCCCAAGGAAGCGGCCCGGGACGCAGGTGGCGCCCCAGCTGGCCGAAGCGAGAACTGCGACTTGGCCACCGCGACTCAGTCTCCCTGTTGACAAAAAGGTACTTGTTTTTTAAAAAGGTGTATATATATATATATATATATATATATATATATATATATATAAGAACACCTCTTTTGGAAATTAAAGTGAATTGAAGTTCGTTTTATTCTGAGAGCTTGCCATAGCTCTTGAGATCAACTAAAGTGAATTTAAATTAGTTTAGCTTTGAGAAAATCTCAGTAGCTTTTAGGATCTGCATAATTGTCTTGGGATCTCACAAAACTAGTTAGAAATCTCTGGCCCAGGAACGCCTGAGTGTCTCAGTGGTCGAGTGTCTGCCTTTAGCTCAGGTCATGATCCCAGAGTCCTGGCATCGAGTCCTGCATCAGGCTTCCCGCAGGACCCTGCTTCTCCCTCTGCTTGTGTCTCTGCTTCTCTCTCTGTGTGTCTCTCATGAATAAATAAAATCTTAAAAAAAAAAAAATCTCTGGCCCAAGCTGGAGGAAGATAATCCTCCATCTTTCCTTTTTCCATCCTCCACCTGAGGTCTTCCTTAGGCTCCTTTCCTTGCAGGGAGAGCAGACCTCAGCTAGGGGGGTAAATGCAAGACCAGTGGTCTTGCCCCTTCCTTTGGACAAGGGAGGCTTTCCTGCCTGTTTCTACAGAGCTTCATCCTGACCCCCCAACCAAGGAATGTGGAAACTGCAGGAACTCATTGCCTTGCGCCACCCACCCTCTACTCCCGTAGTGCCAATTTGGGGCTATATCCACAGAAGTTTTCACAGCTGAGTCCAGGTAAAGTTGTGGTTTGAAGAAGAATGTTCCAAAGTCTGTGGTTATGACCAAATGCCACACGAACACAGGAACACCCAGCACAATACCTACTCCCAAGCTCTCCCTCTACCCCGTGCTCTAGGTCCACCCACCCAAGGTCAGCCCAGCTCACCCATTCTCCTTGTGGGGAGGCCTCTGAGCTTCTCCAGCTGCGAGGGCCACAATCACACAGCCCTCCCTGCTTGGTTCATCTGGCATCTGAGCTTTTAATCCTTTTTGCTGAACTCATAATCAGCCTCTGGAAGAAAACTGCCAGGTGGCATACAAACCCTCACATGCACGAAGAGGGCCAACAGGGAGCATGGCTGAGAAGTGCATGGTATGCACAGCGGCTGCGAGTCTGTAAGCCATGAGGCACGCGGGCAGGGATGCACACACAGCGTGCCCACGCCACACCCAGGCACGACAGGGTTGGAGAGGGTACAGTGGGGTGTGCCCTGGCTGTCCACATCTGCCCAGGACTCTCCCCGGAAGGGCATCCTGCTCTCCGGGGAGCCTCTCCACCCCATGCTCTAGAACCAGCCAAGTCCCTTGGTGTTCCTGCAGGGGGGAGAGGCAGCATGCCCATGGTTTAGCCCTCTTCACTGAGAGAGAGAGAATGAAAGAGAGAAAGGAGAGAGAGAGAGCACAAGCAGAGCAAAGAAAAGGTCCAGAGAAGTGTTTGACATTTCACTGTACTGGGTAAGCAGGGAGGCAAGAGCAGCTTGAGCCCAACAGTCGCTCGGGGACAGAACAGCAGTTACTTAAATATTTAAAGCAGATACCCTGTGAGCGGCTGTGGAGGCGGTTCTCTGTTAATATTTAACTCAGGCTGGGCAGTCCCTGGGAAAACAACTGTTTACTGGAGAGATTAGCAAACATCCCAGATTGCTCAAAGCTGCCGGGAGACTTTAGGGGACAGGCAGCTGCCGGTGCTTCTAGATTGTAGCAACTCTTGATGCTGGGCCTGTTCCCACCTTAGGGCCAGTGGGGTCGGGAGGCTCATGACCATCCCTGGGGTTTGGTGAAAACTGTAAACACGCATGCTGGGGTTGGCTGCCTTGCTCCAGAATCGTGGTGTGCAGGAAACCCAGCCCTGCAGCTGGGCCAGGGAGGTGGCTCCGGGTGAGCAGGCCAGCCCCTTGCTGGGGCAGCTGCAGCCTGAAGCCCCTGGCTAGGTTGTGGCTCTGGCCCCACACACCATCCCAGAAGGACTCCTCGCAGCCACCACGTGACAGCCAGGGGCAGGTGCTCACAAGTGGAGAGGATCTCGCTTGTGGAAAGAATCACAGGCTGGCTTAAAAGGCCTCCAGCTCACACTTGAGCCTTCAGGGACACCAGATTGGACTGTTTCCCAGAGATGACAGCTAGCCTATCATCAGGGACAGTAGGACAGGAGTCTTTTTCATGTGCCAGGCCTCCATGAATCTGACTATCTTTGCCTCATCTGGATAAATCAGGCCAGGAGTGAAGGATAATCTACTAACCTCAAGCCTTATTCCCACTGGGTTTATTTTCCCACTTTTTGTTCTTTCCCAACACCCTCCCCCATGGGTCTCTGGAGCCCCTGTACGTGGTTCACTCTTGGGTTCAACTGGATGTGAAATTCCAGTTCAGGACCAAGGACTACTGCCATCTTGAATTCTGATGTTGGTCTCCAGCATGTCGTGGTGGACACCATGCGTAAGGGAAATAAGCACAGTCCCTATTTCATCATCCAGGGCATCGATTGTGAAGTTGCCCAATCATAAACCCACAACCCTGGGCACCTCCTGGCATGTCCTGCCCAAACCACAGTTGGCCTTGACCAACTCTCCAAACAGTTGTTTACACACCTGGCCATTTATTTTAAAGAATGAATGCAGAATAGTGTCTAACTCTGGCAAATATGTATAAGAATTGGGGCCCTGCACATTAATCCTTGTTAAAACAACTTATTTTATTAGAGCCAATGTTTAGGTAGATAGTTGGCCCTGGGTTTCACAGCAAAAAAACATTTTTATATCCTAAGAACAATTGGCACAAGGCTAAGATATTGGGAGAATCTTTTTGTTGTTCACGGAAATCTGTAGAAACACTCGAAGGGGATAAAGCAAATCAGAACACTGACACACTCAGTAATTACTCTATCTCAGCAAAAGAGAGGCCTACAATGGTCTAGAAACACATAAGGTCACTGAGCGGTCATTTGATCGTTCTTGTGGATGATTTTTATTTGATGGTTGCCCAGCACCAGGACAGCCTTCTCACTTTTGAGGAATCAGCCATTTGGTGGGAGGCAAGACCCTGCTTCTTTCTATAGAAACCTGAAAGGCCAGAAGCGTGCTCCCAGCGACTCCATGCCCTGGCCCCTGGAAGGGAAACCATATCCAGAAGATCCCCCAGCAGTGCCCTTGGCCACGGGGAGCAGCAGCATGCTTGGCACCACAAGCCCTAGAGAGAGACTTGGACAAACCGTGTGGTCACCCAGCACCTCTGGGTTCCTCACCGTTTTCCCAAAGTGATTTTCCAACTACCCAATCTCTTTTTAATAAGCGAATCTCCCGATGATCACCCAGAGTTGTTTTGCAGCCAGCACGCTCACGGTTCAGTCCTATATTGCTGTTGGAAGAGGACGGCGCTCATGTCCTGGCAGCACTCTTAGTCAAAACTACCAGGGCCTGCTTGTTATAATGCTCACCTTCTCATCTCTTTGCCTGTGGGGACACAACATGGTCTGCACCCCTTCCCACCCCCTCCCACCTGGGCATTCTCATGGACCCACTCCTTACAAAAACTGCACCCATCCATTAGAATTTGACAGCATGCTCATGCCAGTAGGGTGGCACCCCTGCCTGTCCATCACAGTGGATTGGAAAGGGGATGGCAAGCCTGGAGGGGCTATAGTGAACTTCTGTTTTAGCCACTATATGCAAAAGGCTTTTCTAAAGGCTGAGTCAGGGCCAGAGGGCCAGGCTGCACAGCTCCCACAGCAGTAGTCCTGATGCTTAGTTGAGGGGCTAAGTGTACACATGGTTACGCAGGGAGACTCTGTCCCTGGCCAAGCTCGAGGATGCCATTGGCTGAGATTAAGTCCCCATCACCAGGTGGAATCAAGGTTTAAAATATAAACCAAGTTCAGGTGTTGAAAACAGCAAAAGTGGGAATTCCTATGTTCCTGAGTTTGGGAGTGAGATTTATCCAACTGGATTTGTGATGTCATCCACTTGGGCTCCCAGAATGGAAAACATCCTGTCATTTTCTTTTCTTAGGTCGATAGAGGTCTCTTAATTTTTGATTCCCATCACCATTCTCACTCCCTTCACCAGTAGTGTGTGAAGCACCTACTGTGTGCAAGCCCAGCTGTGAGCCCCCCAGCCAGCAGAGAGCCACCCAGGTGCCCCTAATTTTATTTTTTATTGTGGTAAAATATACCTAACATAAAATTTGCCATCTTAACCATTTTTAAGTGTAAAGTTCAATGGCATTAAATACATTTATGTTGTTGTGCCATCATCACCACCATCCATCTCCAGAACTTTCTTGTCTTCCCAAGCTGAAAGTCAGTCCCCATTGACCACTAACTCTCCATACCCGCCTCCCCCAGCTCCTGGCCACCACCACCCTACTTTCTCTGAGTCTGACTACTCAAGCACCTCACGTAAGTGGGATCCAGTACACGTCCTTTTGCCACTGGCTTATTTGACTCAGCATCATGATCCCAAGTTTCACCTGTGTTGTAGCAAGTGTCAGAATTTTCCTCCTTGTTAGTGCTGAATAACATCCCATTGTATGGCTAGACCACATTTTGGCCATCCACTCATCTGTTGACACACACATTATTCTGTTTTTCTATTTTATTTAAGAAATGTTACTCTGTTGGCCTTGTTTGGTTTCCTTTGACTCTGTACCTCATCCTTACAATTAATTCCTGTTTTGTGTGCACATCTAGGCTTTGCTTCTAACAGGGGCCCAGGGCCTACAATCCCAGGTGCACCTCCATGCTTGGCTCACCCCCTCGCCCATGACAGGTGCCAACGGATGCCAGCCCTGCCCCACCGCAAACAATCCTGCCAAAAGCATCTGTGGACAGGTCCCTTCTATCATTATCCCTTTTTCCATGTTCACATTTTTCTCTCTGCTTCTTTTTATGACTTCTTGTTTCTGTTTTATATTATTAATACCCTCCCTTGGCTGAGAATATTTATTACGCTTATTTGAAATTTTGGATCTGCCTGAAAATCCTGCTCCATGGGGTGATGGTGGTCAGGGCATGGTCCTCATGTGAAAGATGCTGTGCTCCTTTTTGCCTTTAGCTTCTGGGCTCCTGTTCTTCTGGCAGTGCTGCCACCCTGTTTGGGGACAGGTAATGGGTAGGAGTTGCTGCCCAGGCCCCGATCTGGGTGTTGTGTCTCTCCAGGAACAATTGGCAGGAGGGAGGGATGAACCCTAAGACTGCAGAATTATGGCCAACCACCCTTACTTGCTGTTGCTTCACCAGAATTTTCTTTGAGTCCTAGATGTCAGTGGCTCCTGGAGGATGTAGGCTTCTCAGATCAGAGCCCAGCAGTCCTGGGGAGCAGAGCTGAGGTAAGGAGGTGTCTGAGGAAGGCTGATGTGACAGCACCCAGCTTTCATCAGCTCCTCACCCGGTAGCACTGGGGCCAGTCCTGACCAGACCTAACCCAATACAAAGCTACTGGACTGGGCTGCTGGTCTCACTGGTCTCTGTCTCTGGGAAACGGACCTCCCGCCCCCCAAGGCAGAGTGGGGCAGGGACAGAAACAGAACGTCTGGGCTCTCCTCTACCATCCTCCTGGGCTGCCCTCGGCCCTGGTGGCTTTCCTGCCCCCCGGCACTTCCATCACCACAGCCCCCCAACAGTTCCCACCAGCCTGGGGTCTCCTCAGGACTCCTCAGTTTTGTGTTCCCTGCCTCTTCTGAGGCATCTCCAAGGTGGGTACTGGTTGGCGGGCAAGAGCAGCACCTGCTTGGTCTCCATCTTGTCTGGCCCTGGAAGCCTGCTGTCCATCCTTGTACCTCTACCAAGTCCAGCTGGATTCCAAGCCGTGGCAAAGGAATCGAAAGCTGGTTGGATAAATAAAATGAAGCAGCAGATGGAGCCCCCTTTGAGCCTGCATTCAGCACCTATTTGAGGACCCCCCACCACAACCTCATCATTCCCCAACCTCTGGCTCTGCCCTCTCCTGAGAACACATTGCCCCCCATCAGTCCTGATTCACCGGATGACTGGATCTGGGTAAAGTCACCTGACCTGAATCCAGTTAAAGGCAGACCATATTCCACAGTCAATAGTGAAAAAAAGCTTGACTGGAAATTTCTTATTTTTTAATTTTTTAATTAAAAAAAAAGATTTTCATTCATTTGTTCACGAGAGACACAGAGAGGCAGAGACATAGGCAGAGGGAGAAGCAGGCTCCCCACAGGGAGCCCGATGAGGGACTCCATTCCAGGACCCCGGGATCACGCCCTGAGTCAAAGGCAGATGCTCAACCACTGAGCCACTCAGGCGTCCCCTTAAAAAAAATTTTTTTTTAAAGATTTTACTTATTTGTTAGAGAGAGAGAGAGAGAGAATACCAGCAGGGCAGAGGGAGAGAGAGAAGCTGAGAACCTACTCCCTGCTGAGTAGGTCCTTGGGCTCGATCCCTGGACCCCAAGATCATGACCTGAACCAAAGGCAGATGCTTAACCCACTGAGCCACCCAGGCACCCCTAGAACCTTCTTTAAAAAGGAAACAATTGTGAACACTTCTAAAGATTCATAAGTGAAAAGCTTACTTTGTCCTATATTTTAAAAAATTACCTGATAGGCAACTATGAATTTCTTAGAATGAAAGAAGAATCTATTATGAATTTTTCAGCATAATTTTGTAAGCTTGTTCAATATTAATGGCAAATACTTCAATGGCACTTACTATGTGCCAGGCACTGTTCTAAACTATGGATGTAGATAGATAGATGATAAATAGATCAATCAATCTACAGGGTATGTATATATGTATATACATGTATACATATTAACTCTATATATTAATTTAACGAAAAGAATAATCATATGAGACAAATACCATTACAATCCCCATTTTACAGATGAGAACACTGAGGTGCAGGGAGGCTAAGTCATTTGCCCGCACACACCGCCCGTGGCTGGAGGACGCAGTCCCAGCATGCCCCCACCTGGACTCGGTTGCATCCTTCATTTCCTGTCTGACTTCCTCAACGCAATCATGAAGAGGGTCAGCCTTGCAGAGCCTCAAGCATCTCACCAGTTTTTTCCAGTGCCTCTTTGAACACAAGGTTTTAGAAACTGTTCTCTTTGGGGCACTGGGTGGCTCAGTGGTTGAGCATCTGTCTTTGGCCCGGGGTCCTGGGATTGAGTCCTGCATTGGGCTCTCCACAGAAAGCCTGCTTCTCCCTCTGCCTGTGTCTCTTCTCTCTCTCTGTGTCTCTCATGAATAAATAAATAAAATCTTTTTTAGATTGGATTTTATTTATTTATTCATGAGACACACACACACACACACACACACACACAGAGAAGAGACACAGGCAGAGGGAGAAGCAGGCTCCATGCAGGGAGCCCGATGCAGGACTCAATCCCTGGTCTCCAGGATCAGGCCCTGGGCTGAAGGCAGGCGCCAAACCGCTGAGCCACCCAGGCATCCCCAAATAAAATCTAAAAAAAAAAAAAAAGCCCACGACACTATTCTCTTTGGAAGTGCTTGTCGAGCTGTGTGTCATTTTGTCCATGCTCTCCCCGCTGATGCTGGCTGGCCTGCCTCTCAGACTTCAGCCCGGATGGTTTTGTGTGTGACTCCAGAGCCCCACACACTTGCACTTCTGCTCCCACATCGGACACCCCTTAACCGTGCGGAGCCAGAGCCGCAGCGCCCCCGCCCCAGGTGCCGATGGCTGCAGGGTGAGGTGGGAGCGCTGCTGTTCCCTCAGGGGCAGAGGGAGCAGGCTCTGTGTCTGCTCGCATCTGGGCTCTGGGGACGCAGGGGTGGACAGAACAGACACAACAGCCTGTTTTCATGGAGCAGACATTCTGTGACACCAACTGGGGGCAGGGAAGGGGGCAGACGTCAACAGGACACTTAAGTGAAATACACACAGAGAGATCCATGATCAGGGAGAAACGAAGCAAGAAAAGAGATAGGAAGTCCTCCCCACCCCCACCCTGGGAAGCTGCGAGTTAAATAGGATTGATGGGTATGTGGGCAAGTGAGTAGGAGCTCCCTAAGATTGTGAAATCTGGATTAGGCTGAAGGAAGTGTGTCAGGTTAGCCCTGAAGGGACAGCAAGGCTGTGCAGTGGGAAATAGTCAGGAGGCCCATCGAGCCTGGGGGGAACGTGGGCAGTGGGGAGCAGAGCAGGGGAGGAGATGTCACCAGGGGAGCAGGGCCAGGTCATGTTGGTTCTCGTGATTGTAAGGACTTTGGCTCTGTCTCCCCATGAGCCAGGGAGCCTCGGAGGACTTGGAACTGCAGTGGGACAGGTCGGCCTCTGAGCGAAAGGGCAGGATGAGGATGGTGCTGACCCATGGGTTAGCGTGGATGGCAGTGCGCCCCTTGCCCAGGGCTGCTGGTGGCGTGCGGGGGACAGGGGGGTGAGATTGGACTGCCTTCTAGAGAGAATAGAGAAGAGGAACCAAAGAGCAGGGGTAGACAGCTCCTCAAGGAAAATTCTGGAAAGGGGAGAAAGATAGTAACTGAAGGGAAGTGAGTCAAAGGAGGATTTTGTGGTTGTTTTCTCGACATTGGTCTTTAAGACATGAAAAAAAGAGAGAAATAACCACGTGTTTCCAGCTGGGGAATGTGATCTAGAAGGGGATTCAACATTTCTGGGGCAGAAGAGGAAGGCCTGCCAGAGGGATGTCCTCAAGCAGCCAAGAAGATGTGAGATCTTGGGCCAAAAAGAGGTCTTGGTCAGAAACCCAGAGGGTAGACAGAAAAAGAGGCAGAGCCTATGGGCCTGGACTGGGGAGTGGAGGGTTCGGGCCCAGCATCTGGGTCCCTGGGTTCTGGGCCAGCTCCATCACGTCTAACACGCTGCCTGCCCTCCACCGACCCTTCCCAGCTGATGACTGGGAGGCAGGCACTACTTGGGGATGCACGACCAACCTCTGCTGTGCTGACCCGAGGGTGACATGGCAGCTGGTGCCCATGCAAGGGTCCCTCCTGAAGGGACACGGGATCTAGTGACTGCCCGGCATGGCAGAGGTGGGCAGAAGGGGTGGTGGGTCCTGTCACAGTGGCGCTGTGGCCCTGCACCTCCAGCAGGCTCTCCCAGTGTGACAGGATCTTTAATGGTAGGCAGGAGCCCAGGCCCACCTGTCAAGCCAGCTGCTCCAGCCCCTGGATCCCAAAGGCCTTGTCTCCAGCAGTTATTCTCCGCTCTGGATGCTAATTGGGATCGATTGCTCGGGCGCCTTTCTAAAAGGTGTTGCCTCTGGATGCCCTTCCTGCAAACAGGCAAGGAGGCAGGGCAGGGGGTGGTCAGGATGCAGATCTGCAGGCTTGCTTTCTTGCTGGCCCTGTTGCCCCCTTGGACATTCTAGCAGGGAGAGGCATTCTCATCCCATTCTGGAGTTATCCCCTGGGCTTTGTTTTCATGCCGGCCTTCCCTACCTGCGACCCAAAGACAGCACCGCACACCCCTCAGACTGTGTCCTCTTGCCCACCCATGGTCGGGAGGGGATCTTCTGAGGGGCTGCCTTCAGTGCCACTCAAATGAGAGAAGGGATTTCCTTTCCATTCTTCCTGTCTTCCCATCTACTGTTTTCCTTCCATTTATATGTTGTTTTCTCTATTTTTGGCTTCAATGCTAGTGGATAGCTTCCGTTTCTATTTAAACTTCTTAAAGAGAAACTCAAACTTGAATACAAATGAGGAATGCAGCTAAAAATGGGAGATGTGAAGAGTAACTTTTTTTAAGTCAGTGCAAATATTTTTGGAATTTTATTTTCCTTAGGGAAAAAAACAAAAAACAAAAAACGAAAAACGACTTGCAGACAGAGAGTCTGCATCTTGTGTTTGAGCCCCTGTGGCCTCTAATGTTCTTTATTTGTAAACCTAACATGGTGATAGATGACTCCTCAAAGCAGTGCTGACCTCCCAGCAAAATGAGAACAATGTCCTCCCACCCCTTCCTCCTTCCAAGCCTGCCCGGTTTCTCCCTCTTCTTCATGTCCTCTCTTCTCCTCCCTTTCATCTTCTCTGGTGATTGTGGGCAATAAGTGACACCTTACAGGAAACAGTTAGAGCTCTCAGACGATGACAGTCTATAAAGCAAGAGCCACTGCCACTTAATTACGAAGCAGATTTCAGCATAAGCGTTCTGAATGCAATGCACACAGGAGGGAAAGGCCATCCGCTATGAGCAAACAGAGAAATGGGGGAGCGTGTCTGGAAAGGGGACCAGCAGGCTACAGTGCAAATCCATATGCTCAGCCTTCGGGGCACGCTGTTCATGCTCCATTACTCCAGAGATGCTAAAATGGTGGCAGAGATAGAAATCCTCCTTCTAGGTCATTCAGGCCAACCTGAAGGTGGTCGATTCCCCTGGCCAAAGGGCTCCTCTCCATTCATAAGCAGTGTTTTCTGGTTGTCCAGAAAGTTCTTCAAAAAAGTCAGGGGCTGGGGTGAAGGCATCCAGCTGTTTTCATGAGGTGGTCAAGGGTAATAGTGCAAATCACAGACTCCCTAAAGGTCAGCCACAGGTTACTGGAGAAATAAACTATAATATTTCAGTAAATTTGTGAACTGTGCAGCCAACCGAAGTGAAGACTGGCACAGGAAGCCATTAATAATACATTTGGGAAAAACACAGACTACAAAAGCTTATCTTTGGTGATAACGTCAGGATAAAGGATAGCTCCTGGGGGGCATGTGGAGGGGTGGTATTGACAAGCAAGGGGCACTAGGAGGCCTCTGGTTGCTGGAAATGTTGTCTATCTTGATTGGGTGCTGGGTGCACGGATGTCCACACTTACAAAATCATTAAGCTGCATAGTCGAGATTAGAGCACATCACTGTGCAAATGTTATACCTCAATTTAAAAAGTAGCAAACTAGCTGTTCTGCAAAATTATATGTATAACATGAATATATTTAAAGTTTAATGTGGCAGATTGGATTTTCCCAAAATGGCACTAGCAATATTCTTTCATGCTCTTCCAGAACCCCATCTGGAGTTAGAGTCTATCTCCTCTGCCCTTGAACCTGGCAGGTCTTTGTGACTGCTTCCATTAATCGTATGTGCTGGAAATGATGCCAGGTAGCTCCTGAGGCCAGGTCAGAAAAGCCGTTCTCACCCGGCTGTCTCCATCTCTCAGGATTTATGCCCTTGGAACACAGCCACCATGTTGTGAGGAAGCTCTGGGCACTCGAAGCGGCCAACACCAACTTCCGGCCATGTGCGGGGAAAGAGTCTTCCTGTGACTTTCCAGCCCCCAGACTTCCAGGCTTCCAGCAGAGGCCCTAGACATCGTAGAACAAAGATGTGCCATCCTCACCGTGCCTGGTCCAAATTCCTTTCCTGGCCCACAGAATCATCACTGGCTGTGTTATGCCTCTAGATTTGAGGAATAATTTGTACCATGGCTGTTTTAGTCTGTTCAAGCTGCTGTAACAAAAATATATCATAATGTGAGTGGCTTATAAACAACAGCTATTTCTTACATTTCTGGAGTCTCGGAAGTCCATGATCACGGTACTGGCAGATTCAGTGTCTAGTGAGGCCTTCCTGGTGACTTATCCTTGTGTCCTCACATGGTAAAAGGGGCAAGTGAGCTCCCTGTAGGCTCTTTGGTCAGCACGCATATCTCATTCATGACCTAATCACACCTCCCAAAGATCCCCCTTCTAAATACCATCACACTGGGGATTAGGTCTCAACATAGGAATCTGAGTAGACACGGGCATTCAGACCACAACCATCATAACTAGAAATGGATGGTCATGTGTATATGTGTATAACTGGAGGAAATTTCTGAGTACCTGAAGAGAAGGATGGGAGCTGCCATACGCTTATTGCTTTCTCATATTTTTGAATGTTTCTGTAATAAGCTGGCATCATTCAGGTTATGAGAAGAAAACTTAAAACAATATGGATGAATTTCTCAAGTGGAAACAGGACTGCAGCATATATTCAAGGGTACTATGCCAGGTCAGCCAGCACCCTACTGCCCTCCTGGCACCAAGGCAGGTCCAGTTGCCAAGGGTAGAATGAGCTCGGGCAGAGGAAAAACAGCCTCTGCTCCGGCAGGAGGGGCTTCTGCACCTGTGTCTGTTGGCTGGTGCTCAACTTTCCAGGGAGGGGATGGTGCACAAGTGTGTGTGTAGAGGTGGGTGGGGCTTCCTGGGCCACTAACGCATTCCTGGCTAACCTCTTTCTCTCCGACACCTTCCAAAAAATCAAGTTAATTAAGGAGACTTGCCTCAAATGCTGCATCTAAGAACAATATTAAAATATTCATATAAACACCCATATTTTAAGTTGTAGGAATGCATCTTGCCGGATGATGAGACAAAGAGACTTTAGCACAAATTCAATGGGCTCAGCACATCTCTGGCCATGGAGCAAGAACTCCATGGTCAGGTCTGTCTTGCAGGATCTGGAGAGACAAGGAGGTCAGAGAAGCTAGAACATCCTCTAGCTTCAGTGTTTAAGGTTCAAAATAGCTCCTCATTCAAAGTTTTTTTTAACTGAGGAAGACGGCTCGGTTTAGGATTCATACTTCAATAGAAATAGTGGACTTAAGGCTTTCTTTTTTCTTTTTTAAAAGATTTTATTTATTTGACACAGAGAGAGACAGAACAAGTAGGGGAAGTGGCAGGAAGAGGGAGACGGAGAGGGAGAGGGAGAAGCAGGCTCCTGGAGGAGAAGGAATCCCGACCTGGGGCTCAAACTCAGGACCCTGAGATCATGACCTGAGCCGAAGGCAGACACTTAACTGACTGAGCCACCTAGGCATCCCAAGGCTTTCTTTTTTTCCACTCCTTCTTTACCCATCATTATTTATTTACCAGGACTATCTGAAAACCCTGAACTAGTCAAGGTGGGTTTTGTTCTCAATCGACACGCCTGACGAAACGTGGAGTCCAAGGGATGGTCTTACTGTTGGTTTCTACTGGAGGTTCCAAATGTTGTTTGTCACAGGGAATGATAGTGGGGTGTCAGAGGGAAAGGCAGTGAGGGCCCAAGGGGAAGCCTAACCAGAATGTCCACCTCTGGTTGCAGGCAAGTCTCAGCCAGCCACTGGGAATGCTGTTCACAAGAGCACCGATGGGGGTGGAGGTGGAAGGGCCATGGGTCATGTCTGTCTGGCAGAGGGCAGGAATGGTGGCAGGGCACTGTCAGAGCTTGCCCTGCAGCTCAGCCAGGGAGTGGCCGTGTCAGGACTACCCTGGGGCAGGAGCACAGGCCTGCTGAGACATGAGGGCATCAGAGGCCTAGGCAGAGGAGCAGGGGGCTGGGACTCAGCAGGGCCCAGGGCCACCTCAGGGGCTGTGGATCCAGATCCACATAGGCCTGGATCTACATTAGTGGGAGAAACTAGAAAACTAGAGTGGACCAAAACAGAGCTGGCCTGCTGGAGGAGGGCTCTAGGGACACCTGGAGGAATTGGCTGACTGGGGGCAGGCCCCAGTGGCTTACACCCACGCCTACCTTGCACTGCAGAAGTCCAGTGACTCTGATAGTGGGGCTCCCAGAGTATCCCCACATGCCCACCAATGGTCCTAACAAAGTGGCCCGGGGTCTCTGAGGACAGACTGGATGAAAGCCCAAGGATCTAGGCTGTGTTGTGGGGATGAAGAGCCTGATGGAGCGGGCATCTCCCCAGGCACAGAGGGACCACCAGATCCTTGTGAGGCTGAGAAGCAGAGAGCAGGAGGGTAAGAGGCAGGCCTGCACAGGGTTGGGGGGCTCCTAGACAAGACCATCTGGATGCTTCTGGGCCCCTTCCCAGGCAGAATACTGGGAGGGGTTTTCCATGCTGGTGCAGGGTCACCTGTGACCTTTGGTGTCCTTGTCCTGCGATGACTGCTCCTTCTGTGTCTGACACCTCATTCTTGGCATCTCTCTATTCCCCATAGGATATAGATCTGGGCCTCAGGGGAGGCAGGGGAAGCCTCGTGCATTCTCCTTCACCAGGAATCCGGGACTGGAGACCCCAATGAGGGGGTGAGGCCTCAAGCACTGCATATCCACCACTCTTCGATCATATCACTGGACTTAGTGTAGTCTGAGACTGGCTCTCTGGAGGACTCAGTCATCCTCCCTTCATCCTTTTCTGAGAGTCCCTACTATTCATCTTTGATTGGGATCATTGTATCGTGGGCCAGGATGCTGGCCAGCCCCTGCAGAGGAGTCCCTGGTGGGTACCAGAAGGCAGGCACAGATGGAAAAAAGCAGATTCCCTGCAAAAGGGCTGAGGCACCAAGTCTTACCCATTGTCACCAGTTCCCCTTGATACCCTTATGAAGCCCCTTCTCTGCCTTCTCACTGTGCCCATCTCAGCCCAGGCTGAACCTCAGGCCAAGGTCACCCCCACCCAACTATCATGTTTATTGTTCTGTTTACTGTTCTCGTGGCTCTTCCCATGCCTTGAAATTGTCTGGTGAACCTGTCTGCAATCAACCATCTCCCTTCTAGGCTGTCATCCTGGTGGGCAGAGCGACCTATTGTCCACAGCCACTGCCCACCCACCAAGCTCAGTGCCCACTGCTGGGCAGGGCTCGCGCCACCCTTGTTGATGGGGAGGCTGAGCGAGTGGGTGACCCAGGCCCCAGGATGGGTGTTGCTGATGCAGTGACAAAGAACATACAGCCCCTAAGGTCCTAAAGAGCTCAGCACCATGTGCACAGGAATGCCTGGTTCAATCCTACAGATAGCGGTGCCCAGCAGCATGAGGTGTCTCTGCTGGCTGGGTTCTGGGCCTCTGGGGTGGGTATGAGGGGGCCACACACAGAGATTCTGGGTAGGGTTTCCAGGGGCAGGAAGGCGGGGGGAATGGCCCAGTGCATACCTGGGACCCTTAGAGGGAAGACTGAAAGCAGCTGCAAAGTTTTAGAGTTATTTGGGCCTCCTTCCCTCCATCGTTGGCTTCCTTGCACACCTCAGGCCCCCTTTCTGCCCTGTGTCTCCTCCCCGGCACCCTCCCTGCCCTACCTGACCCCCTCCTGCTGGGCACTGGCTCCTGCCTAAACCCCCCCTACTCTGTCCAGGACCACATGGGCACAGCTCCTACTGCCCACAACCCCCAGTTTGTGGGGAGAGTGTCCTGCTCCACTATGCTGGCCCTGGGGCCTGAACATGGTCACTGTCCCCACACACGACCCAGCCCCTCATTCCAACTCCTCCTGTGCCTCAGGCTCAAGGACCTCACCTGACCCCACCTCACTCTCAGATCTCCTCCCTTCTTCCTCTGCACTGCCCAGCACCCCAAACCAGGCTCCTGGCCTGGGGAGACCACCTGGGGCAAACACCTGCCTAGGTGGTTGCAGTCTGCAGTCTCAAGGAGGGGCGTGAGGGAGCCTCTGGTCATCACCCGGCCTTGGCCATGCTCTGTCCCTGGTCCCGAGGGCGAGTCAGTCTTCCTCTAAAATGGAACCCCATCCGCAGCCAGCGTCCAGGCCCCAGGCCAGGGACCTTCTGCATCTGAGGTGTGACTAGAGCTTCCAAAGGGGGGTGGCTCTGGTTTTAGGTCCAACTCACTAGGTGCCAGTAGCCTCCACTTCACATCCTCACAGCTGCAGGACTGGTCCCCTTCCCGGAGCCCCGGGGTCCTTGTCCTGCACAGAAGGGCCTCACCTGAGCCTGCAGCCAGGGCTGAGGGGCAGGACTACCCTGGGGCTGAGACACGAGGGCATCAGTGTCAAGATGCTGGGCCAGTCCAGAATGGTTCTGGAGGGACTCTGCCCATGAGACAGAAGGGCATGGGGGCAACCGGAAGTTTCTAAAAAGAGGTAGAAAGGAGGGGCACCTGACCTGAGTGGCTCAGTGGTTGAGCATCTGCCTTCAGCTCAGGTTGTGATCCCAGGGTCCTGGGGTCAAGTCCCCCCTCAGGCTCCCCCCAGGGAGCTGCTTCTCCTTCTGCCTGTGTCTCTGCCTCTCTCTGTGTCTCTCAAGAATAAATAAATAAGATCTTAAAAAAAAAAAAAAAAAAGGTGCAAAGGAGAAAGGAGTAGACTTGAGTGAGGACTCAGAACTAGAACCAGAATCAACCGGGCAGGGAGGATCAGCCCTTCTCACTCCTCCTTCTTGCTCCTGGGGAGCAGCCTCCAACAGCCTCAACTGCGCCCTTCCTGTTGGTCCAGCCTCCACCCTTCCCCACGTCCTCCCCACCTCAGCCTCCTTTCTCCTCCTGCTCTGAGGTGTTTCGTCCAATCAAGGCAGGGTCCCCGATTCTCCCGTGAAGAAGCAGCAGCTGGCCTCTGACGGCCACAGATTGCGTGCTGGGCCCTTTCCCTGACGTTTGCTCACTCCTTGCAGTGTGGGCAGAGCCATCTGGCCTTGCACAGGTGGGGAGGCTGAGTTCAGGGAGGCCAGCACCCCAGTAGCCGAGGCGAGGACACCAGAGCCCACACACAGCACCAGGACCCCACATTTCGCCCAGCTTGGGGCTGGACATTTCTCATTTCGCTCAAAAAAATGAAATGGTCTAGAGGCCGTGACCAGTAGCCTTTTTATTTCCTGTGGTCCTGGGTAGACATCCCCCTGGAGCCCGCAGGAGTCCAGCCAAAGGTATTCGGGATTCAACAGGAGCCCCGGAGCCCCAGAATGCTCCGTCCCAGCCAAAGTTCATGTCCATGTTCCCTTCCCTGGTCCACAGCCGTGCGTGAAGCCAGAAGGACTTACAAAGAAGTTCGCAGTTAAGATGAACATGTCACCACCCAGGAGTCCCACCACCGACTCCCCAGGCACGCAGGCTTGACCTCCCATCTGCCGGCCACCTCCCCCAGCACCGCCTGCGTGCCCAAGTGGCCATCACATAGGCTGAGAATGGGTGGCACAGAACATTCTCCGCTTCTTGGCAAGCTAAGAAGAAAACCTTATTTAATAAATGAAGACTGTGGGGGTCTGATCCCCCCCATGACCGTCTGTGTGGGTTCAGGCCCACGGGAGGCTGTGCTGCTCTGCACGTCTCCACCCCTGTGGCTGGAGGCCTGCCCCCCACCCACCTACCCCAGTGTCACGGACCCCCCCACCCCCCCCACCCATGGAGACTGTCTGGAGGGCCAGTTTCAAACGACCATATGTGTGGGTGGAAAGAAGTCTGCAGGGAAAGCCAGTCTCCAAATAACAATATGGAAAAAATGTTAAAGAGACACGCACTAACATGGCATTGCTGCAAGCCTCATTCATTAAAATAAAAAGTAAGGAAAAAAAAAAAGTAAGGAAAATTGGCATGGAAGTCAGGAAAATTTCAGAGTATTTCCTGCAAGGCATATATGGGACATCCTTGGAAATTTCTTGAGGCGTAATAAGTTTACTGTTCCTCTTCTTAAAAAGCAAGCAAGCAAACAAAAACAACTATATCTCGCTGTGGCTCACCTGTCCCCTCCCCTCCCCGAAGCAGTTATTTATGGCTGTAAAATATTCCCTGTTTAGGGCAACTTACGAGAACAAACACTGCTGTTAGAATTTCCCCTAGCAGAGAAGAATTTGGCACTTGGTCAGGATCTGAGGTTTGGGTATTTGCTTGTAGCCATTAATTGCTGTATAAAACCTTTGAAAAAAAGCCCTATATCTGGAGTTTTGCTATAAAAGCCCATTTAGAACCAGTGGGAAGCTGGTCTTCAAGGTCTTGTCGACAGAGACTCCGGTCCCCAAGCAGGAACTCCCAATTACACATTTACTGGATAAACATATGGAAGCTGCCTGGGGGATCATTAGCTGTGAAAATCCCTCTTGGAACCTCCCATTGTGGGATTGTCCAAACCTGGCCCCAGGTCCCTTTGTGACCACAAGGGAGCCCAAAGAGCACTGCTGTGGCAATGAAGACAGAAAGGTTTCTTTCTCTTCTCCGAATCTAAGAATGCTTTGACCCACTCCCTTATTTTAAAAATTACTAATTAAATATCCAAGCACAGCTGCTTTGGCACACACCAAGGGAATTATTTAGAGAGCAAATACCTAAAATAAGCTGAGATACTAACTCTTCTGCTGCAGGAGATGCTGCCCATGCGCCCTCTGCATGAGAGGGGCTGGGAGAGATTGGGGCTTCTGAGACAACATATTCCAGACATGTTGGTTGGCACAAGATGCAGCCAAGGTTAAAATAATCTCACAAAAGCAATGCCCTCGTTTGCTCATTTTGATGATGGCCACTGAGGTAGAAAACCAGTGGAGACCAGAATGCTTCCCACTCTGAGCCTGGGTCATTTCCCATCAAATTTTGAGTGTTGGCCCTGCTTCTTCCTTTGCCACTACATTTAATACAGGGTCCTTGATTCCTTCAGAATCTGGCACACCCTCATGCCAGGACCCAGTCTTTGTGGTCAGGATTTCATTGGGCCCAACAGGCTCAAATATGAAGTGGCTCTCATCAGTCAGCTGGGACAGTCCTTAAAAAGGAATGAACACTGAAGGTTTCAAAATGTTTTAATTAATCAGGTCACTGGGTACACTTGTGACAGAGGGATCACTGTCCGTAAATTCATCAACAGCTTTCTAATTTCCATTCATCAGTTCTGTTCAACAATGTTTAATATATATGGCCAAAGTGAACATTTACACTAAAAAAACTGTGCAGAGTAATGGCCAACAAGCATAAGAAATAAGGCTCCACCTCACTGGGGGTCAAAGAAAGGTAGCATCTAAAACTCCACGCCATTCTAAAAGTAGCATATTTTAAAAAAATATTTCATTCATTTATTCAAGAGACGCAGAGAGAGAGGCAGAGACATGGGCAGAGGGAGAAGCATACTCCCTGTGGGGAATATGATGAGGGACTCAATTCCAGGACCCTGGGATCATGACTGGAGCCAAAGGCAGACACTCAACCACTGAGCCATCCAGGTGCCCTGCTAAAAGTAGCATATTACAAAGAGTTAAAGATAAGGTGCCTTGGGTAGAGCTGGTGACACCCAGTGTTGGGGAAAGGTGGGGAAATGAGCTTTCTTGTCCACAACTATGAGCAAAAATTGTTGCTATCTTTCTGGGAGGCATTTTGGAAGTATTTTTAAAAGCCTTAAAAAAAAAGCCTTAAAAATATGCACACCAATTTATACTTCTAACAGTGTTGGACTAGCTGTTTCAGACTAACCCTTCCATTAAGAAAAACTAGAAAAAAAAAAAAAGAACAACTAGAAAAGTGGACAAAAACATATAAAAGACTTGCTTGAAAGCACTGGCGTGACTCCAGGACAGTGAGGACTTGTAAGGTCAAGGTCCTGGAGAGAAGGAAACACAGGAGAATAAATCTGACATCCAGTGCCTCTTTCTCTCTTGATGCATTTGCTAATTCACAAGCACTAAAAGATCGAAAAGCTGATCAACAAACAGTGACTGAGAAGCTAAGAAATTGAGCAGCACTATTGGCAGTATCTCATAGGATGGGGGGACAAAGTACAGCAGAGGATATGCAAAGGAAGAGTCCAGGTGGGCAGCCAAGGCTTTCATTTTGAAGCTCTGAAGAGCTACCTAGAATTACAAACCATCTTGGTTTGTCTGGAACTGCCCTAGCTTTACCACTGAAAGTGTCTTGTGCCAGGAAGCCATTCAGTCCAAGGCAAACTCAAATAGCTGACCACCCTCAATTCACCCTGGGACTAATACTGAAGTCCTCTTCAAACCAACCCAGTCTGTCCCCTCCTAGATGTCTGTCAGAAGCACAAGTAAATCTTCTCTGGAGAAAGATATCACTCAGGAACTCAAATTTACTCTTCAACTGTTATTCACAATGTCCAGCATTCAATAAAAAAAATAACCAGGTCTCTTTCATCCAAGAGAAAAAAATGTGAACAATACAAACAGATCCACTGGAGATTCTGATATTGCTGTTCTTAGGCTTTGAAAAACTAAAGTAACAGAGATTAATATGTTCTAGAAATTAAGTGATAAGGTGGATATTTTCAGTAGCATCCTGGAACTAATCCATGACAATTTTAGAACTTAAAAATATGGTAGCTAGAATTAAGGCATGAATTAAGTTTAAAGATTAGAAAAAATAAGTGATAGTGAAGGTAGGTTAAAATATATATAAAATATATATGTATATTTATATATAAGATATATATATGTATATATTTACAGACTAAAGCAAGAGAGAAAAAATTTAAGATATAGAAGATAATTCAAGAGAAATATATATAATTAGAGTCCCCGAGGGAGAAAAGAGAAAGAATGAAAGCAAGAAATAATATTTAAAGAGATAATGGGTGAGAATTGTTCAAAAATGATGAAATACAGAAAGCCACATATTTAAGAAGAGCTCTAGAGCCCAAGCAATATTAATGAAAAGAAAACCACACCTAGATACAACCTAGTTGAATCTTGAAAACCAATAAGAAAATCCTGAAAGCAGATGAAGGATAAAAGCCTTATTTCTTTCAAAGGAATCAATGAAAGCTAGTGGACAATGGAAGCATAACAACATATCTTCAAAGTAGTGAAAATAAATTTCTGCCAATCTAGAATTCTATGTCCAGCAAGAATTTTCTTCAAAAGTGAGGATGATATGAAGACATTTTCAGACAAGTGAAAACTAGGAGTTTTTCACCAGAGCATCGTCATTAAAGAAACTCCTAGAAGTTATAGTAACTACTAAGGGGCAGAAATAAAATGATCATAAATGAAAGAACAGAGATTCTGGGAAAGAATGAGAAGAAATAGAATGTGGGTAAATGGGGCAGCCCCAGTGGCGCAGCGGTTTAGCGCCGCCTGCAGCCCAGGGTGTGATCCTGGAGACCCTGGATCGAGTCCCACATCAGGCTCTCTGCATGGTGCCTGCTTCTCCCTCTGCCTGTGTCTCTGCCTCTCTCTCTGTCTCTATGAATAAATAAATAAAATCTTTTAAAAAAAAAAAAAGAATGTGGGTAAATGAAGACCAACTCTACAAAACAATAATAATAATGTTTCAGGGACACTAACGGACATTTCATAATGGTGAAAGATCAACCCACCAGGAAGACATAATTCTTTTTTTTTTTTTTAAGTTGTCTTTTTTTTTTTTTTTTTTAATGATAGGCACACAGTGAGAGAGAGAGAGAGAGAGGCAGAGACACAGGCAGAGGGAGAAGCAGGCTCCATGCACCGGGAGCCCGATGTGGGATTTGATCCCAGGTCTCCAGGATCGCGCCCTGGGCCAAAGGCAGGCGCTAAACCGCTGCTCCACCCAGGGATCCCCGACATAATTCTAACATAGCCTCAAAATTGTGTAGCAAAAATGAAAGAAATCAAACAACCAGATGAATCTCCCATGATACTGGCAGAGAAACACACCTCTCTTGGTAACTGAAAAAACAAGTAGAAAAAAAAGAAAGAAAGAAAGAAAGAAAGAAAGAAAGAAAGAAAGAAAGAAAGAAAGAAAGAAAGAAAGAGTGAGTCAGTAATAATTTTCAAGATTAAAACAACACATTTAACAAATGATCCTATTGATACATACAGAATTCTGCATTTTCAGATTGCAGAATGTGTATTCTTTTTAACTGTACATGAAATAGTACCTAAATATGACCATATTCTGGGACACGATGCAAATCTTAACACATTTCCAGTCACTGAAATCATGCCGAGTGTATTGTCTAACCACAGTAAACAAAGCCAGAAATCAATAACTAGAAATCCCCAAACCATTTTACACTAAGTAATACGCTTCTAAATAACCCAGAGGTCAAATAAGAACTCACAATGAAAATTGGAAAATAGCTTGAATGGAATGATAATTAATAGAACAAAATAAAACCTAAGGTAAAACTAGAGCTATACTGAAAGGGGTATGTTTGAGAAGGAAAAAGGCTGGCCATCAATGACCTGGGAAATTACTATGTGATTCTACCTCTATGAGGAACCTAGAGTTAGAGTAGTCCTAGCTATGAAGACAGAAAGTAAAACCTGGTTGCCAGGGGCTGGAGGAGGCAGGAGGGGGAGGTGTTGTTTAATAGGTACAGAGTTTCAGTTTTGCAAGAGGAAAAGAATTCTGTGGATGGCTGGTGGTGATCGTTGCTCAACAATGTCAATGTTGGAAAGCTACTGAACTGTGTACTTAAGGTGATAAGATGGTACATTTTATGTTACATGTATTTTACTACAATTTTTTAAATTTTAAATTAATGAACTTATAAGCACCCATCTCAAGGAGTTTTTTTTAAAAAGCCAAGTAAGTGTAAAGAAAATAAAAAGAAAGGAATAATACATATAATGGCAGAAATTAACTACACAGAAAACAAATTTTCGATTAGAGATGATTAACAAGCTAGAGTTGTTGTTGTTTTTTTTAATGAGTGATAAAATTGATAGCAAGTTGGGTTTCCCAGGAAGCAGATTCTGGGATGAAGATTAGCACATGGGAGATTTCTTAAGGGGTGCTCCCTGGAACCAGGTCTGGGGAAGGGAAGGGCAGGCCGGAAAGCAGAACTAGGCAGAGGGAGAACTTGAGCTGGAATTCAGTCACAAAACTGTCCTTAGCCAAAAATCCAGGCCAGTCTGAAGCTGAAATGTCTGAAGAGTTGTCCCAAGTTGGGGTCAGGGGTCAGACCTTTCTATCCTATATTGATTGGTCATGGGCTGCAGGCCAGACTAGTAAGGGTGTGTGGCCTTGGGTAAGGGGGTTCTCTTTAGTCAAGGTAAGCCTCAGAGGGGGCTGACAGTAGAGGGCTATGTGCCCCCAGGACTCAAAGCAGGCAAAGGAATAAGCACTTCATTTCTAACAGGGGATTCTGGATAGTTCTTTACATTGTGAGCAAGAGACAAAGAATGTCACAAATTACCACTGCCAGAAATGCAACAGGAAGCAGTGTTAAAGAGCCTGTGGAGAACTGAAAGGAAAGCAAGAGGATTTTATGGAAAAAACTATGCCAATCAGCTTGGAAATGTAGATGAAATTGACATATCCTCTCCCAAAATAGCTTTTCAAAACTGACATGAGAAGAAATGGAAAATATGAATAATCTTGTATTAAATGTATAATTAGAAAACCTTCCTATAAAGAAAACTCCAGGTCCAGATAGCTTCACCAGTGCATTCTTCCACATACGTAAGGTGGAAACATACCAATCTCACACAAATTCCTCCAGAGAATAGAAAATGAGGAAACACTACCTGATTTTTCATCAAGCAAGCATAACCTTGATAACTAAAACCTGCCAAGATGGTTACAGAAGAGTAAAATTACAGACAAATTGTTGTCATAAACATAGGTGTAAATATCTTAAGCAAAATATTTGTCAATCAGGTCCAGGATATATAAAAAGATATTCCAGGAATGTAGAGTTGGTTTAACATTTAAAAAGGCTTCCACACAAATCTTAAAATAATTTGTTCTAACTCTCTGAAGAAAGTCCTTGGTATTTTGATAGGGATTGCATTAAACGTGTAAATTGCCCTGGGTAACATTGACATTTTCACAATATTAATTCTGCCAATCCATGAGCATGGAATATTTTCCATCTCTTTGTGTCTTCCTCAATTTCTTTCAGAAGTGTTCTATAGTTTTTAGGATATAGATCCTTTACCTCTTTGGTTAGGTTTATTCCTAGGTATCAGAAAAGACCCCGAATAGCCAGGGGAATTTTAAAAAAGAAAACCATAGCTGGGGGCATCACAATGCCAGATTTCAGGTTATACTACAAAGCTGTGGTCATCAAGACAGTGTGGTACTGGCACAAAAATAGACACATAGATCAATGGAACAGAATAGAGAACCCAGAAGTGGACCCTGAACTTTATGGTCAACTAATATTCGACAAAGCAGGAAAGACTATCCATTGGAAGAAAGACAGTCTCTTCAATAAATGGTGCTGGGAAATTGGACATCCACATGCAGAAGAATGAAACTAGACCACTCTCTTGCACCATACACAAAGATAAACTCAAAATGGATGAAAGATCTAAATGTGAGACAAGATTCCATCAAAATCCTAGAGGAGAACACAGGCAACATCCTTTTTAAACTCGGCCACAGTAACTTCTTGCAAGATACATCCACGAAGGCAAAAGAAACAAAAGCAAAAATGAACTATTGGGACTTCATCAAGATAAGAAGCTTTTGCACAGCAAAGGATACAGTCAACAAAACTCAAAGACACGTACAGAATGGGAGAAGATATTTGCAAATGACGTATCAGATAAAGGGCTAGTTTCCAAGATCTATAAAGAACTTATTAAACTCAACACCAAAGAAACAAACAATCCAATCATGAAATGGGCAAAAGACATGAACAGAAATCTCACAGAGGAAGACATAGACATGGCCAACACGCACATGAGAAGATGCTCTGCATCACTGGCCATCAGGGAAATACAAATCCAAACCACAATGAGATACCACCTCACACCAGTGAGAATGGGGAAAATTAACAAGGCAGGAAAGCACAAATGTTGGAGAGGATGCGGAGAAAAGGGAACCCTCTTGCACTGTTGGTGGGAATGTGAACTGGTGCAGCCACTCTGGAAAACTGTGTGGAGGTTCCTCAAAGAGTTAAAAATAGATCTGCCCTACGACCCAGCAATTGCACTGCTGGGGATTTACCCCAAAGATACAGATGCAATGAAACACCGGGACACCTGCACCCCGATGTTTCTAGCAGCAATGTCCACAATAGCCAAACTGTGGAAGGAGCCTCGGTGTCCATCGAAAGATGAATGGATAAAGAAGATGTGGTTTATGTGTACAATGGAATATTCCTCAGCCATTAGAAACGACAAATGCCCACCATTTGCTTCGACGTGGATGGAACTGGAGGGTATTATGCTGAGTGAAGTAAGTCAATCGAAGAAGGACAAACATTGTATGGTCTCATTCATTTGGGGAATATAAATAATAGTGAAAGGGAATATAAGGGAAGGGAGAAGAAATGGGTGGGAAATATCAGAAAGGGAGACAGAACATGAAGACTCCTAACTCTGGGAAACGAACTAGGGGTGGTGGAAGGGGAGGAGGGCGGGGGGTGGGGGTGACTGGGTGACGGGCACTGAGGGTGGCACTTGACGGGATGAGCACTGGGTGTTATTCTGTATGTTGGCAAATTGAACACCAATAAAAAATAAATTTATTTAAAAAAAAAAAACATTTAAAAAGGCAATGTAGGGATCCCTGGGTGGCGCAGTGGTTTGGCGCCTGCCTTTGGCCCAGAGTGCGGTCCTGGAGACCCGGAATCGAATCCCACGTCGGGCTCCCGGTGCATGGAGCCTGCTTCTCCCTCTGCCTGTGTCTCTGCCTCTCTCTCTCTGTGTGACTATCATAAAAAAATAAATAAATAAATAAAAAAAAAGGGAATGTAGGGCAGCCCCGGTGGCGCAGCGGTTTAGCTCCGCCTGTAGCTCAAGGTGTGATCCTGGAGATCCGGGATCGAGTCCCACGTCAGGCTTCCTGCATGGAGCCTGCTTCTCCCTCTGCCTGTGTCTCTGCCTCTCTCTCACTCTCTCTGAATAAATAAATAAATAAATCTTAAAAAAATAAATAAATAAAAATAAAAAGGCAATGTAACTCACCACACTGACTAAATAAAGGAGAAAATCCTCTAAGTATCTCACTGTAAAGAAAAAGCATTTCATAAAATCCAATACATATTCCTAATGAAAATTCTATATAAGCTTGGAATAAAAGGGAATTTATCAGATAAAGGGAATCCACAAAAAACCCTACTGCAAACATCAAATATCATACATAACCATGAGATATTCTAAGTTTTCCCCTTGAGACCAGGAGACACAATCTGGACTAGAGAGGAGTAGCCTGGAGGTCCACCCATGTATTGGGCAGATAGACTTTTCCAGACTTCAGAGGTTATTGGGGCACATCAGTGGTGGATAAAAGTACTCTGGCTGTAGGAAGGGGTGCAGAAGATGTTTGAGAAGCAGTTAGGGGATGTGACACAGCTAAGATGCAAGGAGTGAGGTCTGGGCAGGTGGTAGTGACTCTCTCCAGGCTTGACACAGCTAGCTTTTTGAGGTGGGGAGTGACTGAACCCCAGGATGCTGTTGGAGCACAGGGCCCAGGACAAAAGAGGTCCTGGGCAGGTTGTAGCTTCTGCAAATGGTGATTCTGAGGCAGCACAGCCTCCTCGGCCGAGTGAGGCCCAAGGGCTTGAGCTTCTGGCCAGCCTGTGGCTCCATTTGGGTGTGCTGCAGAGCCAGGAAGGTGGTAGTAGACAGTAATCAACAGCAGCATGGGGTGACCATTCAACGTGTCCCCAGCAGGCTAAGCAGCAACCTGTGTACATTCACACCCCCACCTGCACTCCCTACCCCAGGGACTCTTCTTGACCCTGGGAATGGGAAGAGGCATCTAGCGTGACACCAGATCTCTCACCTGCCTTGGGGGTAGTTGTTGGGGGCAAGGTAACTCAGACAAGTAAAGCTTGTGCATATGTTGAATAAAGGGAAAGTCCATGTTGTGCTGCTGAGTTCTGGGGATGAGGGAACTACAAAATCCTATGGCTGCTGCAGGGACCCTTTTAAACCAAGGGAAGTGGGAGTTTCACCTTTGGACAAGCTCTGCCTTGGGACATTGGGACCCTTTTTATTCCTGCAGAACAAGAACCTGAGAAGACCAGATTCAGTGCCTTAGTGCAGTGACTCTGATCTCTGAGTGTTGGTAGGGGTGGGGGACTGAGTCCCTCTGTGAGCAGGAACATGGTGACAATTTGCCAATAGGGCTGCTTCCACAGGGAACTTTATTTTTTTTTCCACAGGGAACTTAATCTCCAGGAGAACAGGTGTGGTCTGAATACCAAGCAGATGACCCTTCAAGTATCAGCTGAAGGAAACAGAGTGGATATAGAAAAGAGGAGAACAAAAGGACATAGCAGGTTTTAAGGGGGAAAATCACTAAACTAAGTTCTTCAGAGTGAGGCCTTTGAGCTTGAGAGCCAACGGTTATTCCTATTCCTCGAGGACACACTCCTGCAGCCTGGCACCTTTGTTGCAGCATTTCAGTCTCCAAAAGGGACAGCAGAGATGTCCCTTCAATCAGAGATTCTTCTGCCCAGGTTTTAGAAAAATCAGTAAAACCGATTAAAGCAAGATGGCACCACAGATATTCCATCATTTCTTCTTTCCAACCCAGGGGACCCAGGACAGAGGCCCCAAAGAGGAACACTCCATGCCCCTCCCTTCTGGACCAGCTTCCAACAGTTCTCCCAGCAGGACCCTTACTTTCCACCACATATCAGGGGGCCTTGCTCCACCCTCTCCATTTGTAGCTCTTATGGACAGCCTCTTTCTAATAAATGTTTCCTTAAATCTACAATATTACAGATCATAGTAGAAAACATTCTAAGTATGAGTAAGCAACAAGCTAAAACATAAATCCCTCCTAATGCTTTTAATAATTATCCTTCCAGAGATTTTTCTATATATGTGCTATACTTAGTTGTTTTTTTTAGAAAAATGAGCTTATTTCCTACATATAGTCATATATTTTACTTTCTTCATTCAGTGTCATGAAAATTCCATGGTATTACACTGGATGAATTACAATTAATACTTTTGACTGCACAGTATTCTATTTCCTAGATTATTACAACTGAGCAAGCATCCTATTGGTGCATATTTAAATTGAAAATTACTCTGAAATTTCTTTTGCCATTGACTCTCACTTATTTTACTCTTTTCTGTAATATTTCTTTTTTAAGACTTTATTTATTGGATAGAGTGAATGCACATGCATGAGCAAGAAAGAGAGAGAGTCTTTTCTGTAGTATTTCTAAAAATTGTCATGAACAATGATTATTTCATTTTTCTGGCACCTCTGTGGCCCCAACCACTGTGTTATGACATTTGTTCTCTTTCAGGCAGATAAATATTTACTGCACACCCATATTTCTTGGAGCACCCAAAAGACACATAATATGTGGCTCTGATCTCTAATGAGATATTAGTCCTATTAATAATAATTCTGATAGTATTAGTTTCATTTTGATACTGTAATAAATTGCCACAAATAAAGTGGTTTAAAACAACACACATTTATTACCTTACAGTTTTGCAAGCCCAAAGTCCAACATGGGTCTCAGTGGATTAAAACCAAGGATTTGGCAGGATGCATTCATTTTTGGAGGTTTTAGAGGGTAATCCATTTCCTAGCCTTTTGCAGCTTCTGGAGGCTTGCACAGTCCTTAGCTCCTTGTCCCTTCTCCATCTCGAAAGCCAGCATCATTATACCTCCTTCTGTCTCCCTCCATAGGCACAGCTTTCCTCCTATTGCAACTGAGAAAGGTTCCTCAATTCTAAGGATTTGTGTGATTACATTGGGTCCCCCTTGAAAATCCAGGATGATCTCCCGGTTTCAACGTCTTAACCTTAATCGCACCTTCAGCATCCCTTTTGCCCTGTGATCTAACACATTCACAGGTTCTGGGGATGTCCACAGGTATGGACATCTTTGGTGGTGGTGGGCCTTTTCTGTCTACCTCATGATAACCACTACCATTTGTTGAGTAGTTGTTACTGTCAGTGCTGAACGAAGCACTTTACAAAGAGTATCTCACTTAACCCAACCCCTAATCCATGAGGCTGATATTATGATTTATCCTCCCTGGACAGATGAGGGAACAGAGGCCAACAATAATGATTTGGAAGTTGAGGCTAATTCTCAGGAGTAGCACAAGTCAGTGAGAATTGTGAGCCTTCTTTATTTATTTGCTTACTTATTTACTTATTTGTTTATTTAAAAACAACATTAAAACCTTAACATAAGGGCACCTGGGTGGCTCAGTGGTTGTCTATCTTTGGCTCAGATCATGATCCTGGGGTCCTGGGATCAAGTCCCGCATTAAGCTCCCCACAGGGAGCCTGCTTCTCTCTCTGCCTATGTCTCTGCCTCTGTCTCTGTGTGTCCCTCATGAATAAACAAATAATTTTTTTTAAAAACACCTCAACATAGACCCAGAACTTTCTAGGGAATTTCTGTTTATAAACACTGAGCTGGCCAACTCTGTTTTTAATCCACCGTGTTGGTAAAGGGTGACAAAATCCTCCTCTGAAAAGTTTTTGAGTTGGGTCAGGCCTGAAGTCACTGCACCACTAAGGCACAGGTTTGGGCTGCCATTTTGCCAAGCCTGGCATATTGTCCATAGAACCAGATGCAAATCTGTGTGACTTACAGCCCCCAAATCATGCTTGTGAAAGCTGCTAGGTTGCACTTGGACCCTCATTTAAAAAGGGGTGAGAGGGCTGAATGACTCAATTTTCACCTGTTAGAGGGAGGTGGGTCTTATTCAGCTTTCAGAAAGGCTTCTCAACAGTCTCCCATCTGTGGACATGGGAGTTTAGCTCATTGCCCTAGCCACAACACAACAGGGACTGGAGTGCAGCCTCCAGGGTAAATAATCATATGCCTCAGATCTGTGGGTCATCACCCAGCAGGGGGCTACAAGAAGTATAAAGGGACAAGTCTGAGTAGCCTCCTGATGCCTTCAGGACAGGTAGACTTTCTATTCCTCAGACGAACTGAAATGAGAGGATGTTGGCATCCCTGGGGAGCAGGGTTGCCAGATTTAGGGGGGAAAACAGGACACTGGCTAAATTTGATTTGGATTGAATTTCAGATAAACAATGAAGTATAAACCTGTGCTTGGTCCACAGCTTTAGCAAAGACAGATACATGGCATGGATCCCCTACGAGTGAGAAAAACCAGATAGAGGAGGTTGCATTTCACTTCTGGAGCCAAGCAGGGCAGAGGAAGAACAGGTCTGGCAGGTGACAGGAGGAATCACAGCTCAGGATCAGGAAATCAGGGGCCTGTTATAAAGCAGGTGTGGACACAATCCTTTGGGGAGAGCATCCAATGTCTGATAAAATGTGGGATGAGGGCAGAAGGCAATTTTTGTGAACCTCAAGGGACAAGGTGACCTCAGCTGACACTCCGACTTCACAGAAGAATGTAGTAGATGCTGTAGGGCCCACAAAGGAGGGCATAACTCTATGCCCAAGGGAATCTGAAGAGATTCCTTCCAAAGCAGGGTGTCAGAGGAACTGGTGGGGGCTCAGGGAAACAGAGAGAGCTGATGGGGGTTGGGTAACGAGGCAGAGGGCTCACCTCATGGGCAGTTCTTGAAATGGCATTTTATTCCCTTGGCGGGCATGCAGCCTGCATGGCAAAGGTGAGGATGCAAGCAGGGAATGGATGAATGGTTGGGTTGGATCAGCATATCTGAATCTGCTCCTGAACAGCTTCAGATGTCTTGCTGAGATGGTTGAACTCTGTCCCAAAATTATGGATGGAGGGGCTGGGGTGTGATCAGACCAGTGACGAAAAGGCAAACCAAACAGAAAGCACCTCCAGCAGCTGAGCAGAGGACTGCGCAGAGGAATTCGTGTCAGCCGCCCACAAGGCAATGAGTCTGGTCCTCGATGTGTCTGGTCTCTCTGGCCTGGTCTTCACTTTCCCAGCTTTGGAAATCCTAAGGAATGGAAACTGAATCAGACTAAAATCCCTATGGGCTTAAATTATTTGATCTTACATTCCATTTGGAATTCTTCACCTACTAGGAAATGTTTACACTTGAAAGAGAAACTTTACAAAAAAAAAAAAGAAAAGAAAAGAAAGAGAAACTTTATATCATCATGGCTAGTCACACTAGAAGTTGTCAAGAACTGGTTAACTAGCAAATGTGTTGACTGGGACAAGCCCAGGGCTTAATGAGGAAGAAGCAGCAGGAATTTCGAGGACAAGCAATGATGGCAGAGTCTGTCCCATCTGCCAACAGGCAGCCTCCAATTCTAGGAAGAGCTGGAGAGTTTCTGGGGTTGGCCAAGGAGGAAATTTTATTTTGGGTCATTACAAGCTCTCCATTAATATTTGGAATGAGAGTGTGTTTTTAAATGGATCGGCTTACCAATGAACATTAGAAACCTTTGAGGATGCTGCATGTATCAGACAGATGGTCATACCTGGAAAGAAGACAGACACTTCCAGCTCAGCTGTAAAGGGAAGTATGACTGGTGCACAGAAGCAGACCAATGGATGTGTGTGGCTAAAGCAGCCACTTTGTGAATCTCACTCACATGGTAGCCTCTTGGGTTCCCCAGGCAGCTGGGTGACCCTGCCAGTGTGTGGTTCTGAGAAAGACTTTCACTGCTCCTTGAGATGCAGGCATTCAGTTCACACTCCCTAACTCTAGCACCTGGGTTCCAAATGGATGCCTCCTTGAAGGACCACACCTGTTCTCAGCCTTCTCCCTGGCTCAGCCATCATCTTTGGGCTTATGACCAGAAGCTGGATGCCCAACCTCCTAGAGAAAGCATTGGTTCTGGCACTATAGCAAGGGACAACAATTTTAAGTAACAAAGTTCAGCTTTTGGTACATTTTCTCTTCCCAGTGGCCCATTAAGGAGCTATAGCAGCTTTTATTGAGGACCAGTGGTCAGCTTTAAAAATATCAATTCTCCCTGAATGTTGCCATGGAATAAAAAGCCAGTTTTTCCAGGAGTATACTCTTGTGACCACAAAGGATAAATATTCGGAGGAGAGTATTCTCTGCATAAATCAGGGGTCTCTCTGTCTCTCTCTCTGTCTCTGTCTCTCTCTCTGTCTCTGTCTCTCTCTCTCTCTCATGGGCGCATTAGAGATGTTACACACACAAATTCTTTCATTCTCATGGAGCCCCACAAACTGGGCAGGAAATGGGGAGGATTTGATTCAGGTGCACTGCGATTATTTATTCCCTGCAGATCTCCAGAAAAAGCTGTCCAGTCTGATTCAACCAACCAACCAGCTATTTTTGAAAACTGCTTAACAATTGTTGACTGTGTAACACCAGTTTCTGTGTACTCATCAACAGGTGGGAGCAAATGAGGGCACACAACCCACCGTTAAGTGCAGATGCTCCCTGGAGTGTTTGAACTTGGGCTAAGGCCCCAGAGCTGGGGACAACAGGAAGGAAGCACCTCCCATATTTCAAAAGAGCACCAAACACCTACCAGAAATCCATTCTGGGATTTGCTAAGTCTACACTGGTTTTGCAGCCCTTGCCCCAGTAGCACCAGCCAACAACTACAGAAAATTGAGAGAAATGGGGTCAGGGAGGGATTTGATGGGAGTGATGGGTGTCATCACCTGGTGAGGGGTGCTGAGAAGAGTCCCTCAAACCATATCACGTGGTGCCAACAGTCGCCCTTTAGAGATCAGGGTGCTTGCCAAAAGGGCAGATGGTCATTGCATTTTCTGGTCAAATGTTTGCTTTCTGGGTGCAATTAATCAAGCTGTACCTGGTGGACGATTTTCTGATATATTTGGTAAGTGTGCCTTAGTAACTGAAAATGGAAATGAGCAGAGGAAATACCCACTTCTCTATTAGAAAACTCCAAGGTTGAGAGATTGGCTGGACCAGCCCATGATTGCAGAGTGAGGGCAGTGGGCAGTGGTGGGACAGCCCACGCTCATGGGTATGGTGGGGTATTGTGGGTAGCCACAGAAGATGTCTAGTTCTAGCAATCTTGATGGTGCCTTGTCCCAGGGAGTGGTCTGCTGGGACAAAGGGGCTCAGAAGGGCCCATCAGGGGCAGGGGGTAAGGGAAGTGTGTTCGTTGGTCAAGGTCCCAGCAGAAATTCACCCTAGATGGTTAGCATGAAGAGATTTGTACAAATAGCGTTTACTAAGGTAAAATTTATGTAAAATGACATTCATCCTTTCTAGATATACCATTTAATGAGTTTTCCCAAATGTTTAAAGTTGTATAACCACCACCAGAAACATAGTATAGAACATTTATATTACCCCAAAGAGTTCCCTCATGCTCCTCTGCATCCACTCTCCTTCTTTTACCTCTGGTTTCTGGCTACCACTAGCAGATGTTCTATTTTTAGAGTTTTGCCTTGCTGGAAGACCACATAAATGATGTCATAGAGTATGTAGGCTTTTGTATCCAGCTTCTTTCACCTGGAATAATGTTTTTGAGATCTATTCATGTTGCTGCATATGTCAGTAGTTTGTTCCCCAAGTTTTAGTCAGTGGATAGCATCCCATTGTATGGACATAACTTTGCTTACCAATTCACTTGTTGAAGGACATTCTAATTGTTTCTACTTTTGGTGATTATGAGTAACATGGCTATAAATATTCACATACAGGTCTTTGTGCATATGTATGTTTTCATTTCTTGTGTATAAATATCTAGGAGTGGAAATTCTGGCTCATAAGGTAAGTGTATGTTTAGCTTTCTAAGAAACTGGCCAATTTTTTTCCCCAAAGCTGTTGCACATTTTGTATTCTTGTCAGTACTGTATGAGAGTTCCATTTCTTCCTCATGCTTGTCAGCACTTAGTATTGTCAGTATTTTGAATTTTAGGCATTCTAGCAGGTGTGTAGTAGTATTTCATGAGGTTTTAATTCACATTTCCCTAGTGACTAATGATGTGGAGTATCCTTTCACGTGCTTATTTGCCATCCACATCTTTGGTGAAATATCTGTTCAAATATTTTGCCAATTTTTGAGTTGCTTATCTTCTTATTGAATTAAAAAATTCTTTACATAATTTAAATACTACAAGTCCTTTGTCAGATATATACTCTGCAAACATTTTTTCCCAGTTTGTACCTTGTCTCTTCATTTTTCTAAGTGTCTTTTAAAGAACAAAAGTCTCACAATTTTTATGAAGCCCCATTTATCAATCTTTTTTCTTTTGTACTTGGTGCTTTTTGTGTTGTAGCCAATAAATCTATGCCTGATGCAACTTCACACAGGTATTTCCCTGTCTTTCCTTCTCAAAGCTTCATAGTTTTAGCTCTTACATTTAGGTCTACAATCCATTTGAAGTTAATTCTAAAATATAGTGTGAGGTGAGGGATGATATTAATTCCAAATGGATATCCAATTGTTATGACACCATTTGCTGAAAAGAATGAAGAGTCCTTTTTTATTGTAGAATAAAATACTTGCAGAAAAGCACATATAAGTGTATAGTTCAATGAATTTTCACAAACTGAACAGACTTGCATTATCAACCCTTAAATCAGGAAACAGACCATTTCTAGCTCCCCATAAGCCCCTTCTGATTCCCTTCCAGTCACTATGCACTAGTCCCATCCTATACTTAATAACCACTACCTGGGGCAGCCCGGGTGGCTCAGCGGTTTAGCGCTGCCTTCAAACGGGGGTGTGATCCTGAAGTCCTGGGATCAAGTCCTGCGTCGGGCTCCCTGCATGGAGCCTGCTTCTCCCTCTGCCTGTGTCTCTGCCTCTCTCTCTCTCTCTGTGTCTCTCATGAATAAATAAATAAAATCTTAAAAAAAAATAACCACTATCCTAACTTCCAACAGCTAAGATTAGTTTGCCTGTTTTTAAACTTTGTATAAATGTATTTATATACAACATCTTGTTTTAATCTATATTCTTTCACTCAACATTGTGTTTGGGTTTTTATAAGGAGAGTTTTTTTTTTTAAGATTTATTTATTTATTTTGAAAGAGAGAGAGCACAAGGAGAGGGGCAGAGGGAGAGAAGAAAAAGAATCTCAAGCAGACTTCCTGCTCAGTGGGGAGTCCAACATAGGGCTCAATCACTCCACCCATGCAACCATGACCTGAGGCAAAATCAAGAGTCAGAGGTTTCACCAACTGAGCCACCCAGGCACCTCTACTCAACATTATATTTATAAGAATCATACATGTTGTTGCCTACCATTATACATCACTGACTCTCACTGCTGTGCTGTATTCCACTGAATGACTGTATCACAATTTATTTATCCATTCTTTTGTTAATATTCATGTGTGTAGTGTCCATGTTGGGGCTTTTATGAAGAATGAACATACATTTTAATTGAGTGTATTTCTAGGAATGGAACTCCTGGGGTATATGTTTTGTGTAGTTCAATTTTATCAAACACACCAAAGACTCTTCCAAGTCTTTACACCCCTCTAGCAGTGTAGGAGAGTTCTAGTTGCTTCACATCCTCCATAGCACTTGGATTTTCCACCGTTTTTATTTTATTTTACTCTAGTGAGTATGCAGTGATATCACATTGCAGTTTTTCATCTGCAATTTCCTGATGACTAACGAAGTTAAACTCCTTTCTCTGTGTTTATGAAACACATGAAAGAGAATATTTTGATATGTTCTTTTGTAAAGTGTCTATTCAAGTGTTGTGTTTATTTTTACATTAGGTCATATCTTTTTCTTATTGGTGTGGAGGGGTTAAGTATGTATTCTGTATACAAGTCCTTTGTGAGAATTCTATTTTGCTGATAGCTATTTCCAATATCTCACTCCATGTGTATTTTTTGAAGAATTTTTCTGCCTGAAGGCACTATTTCAGGTGGGTTCTTGGGCACCTGGGGCTAGTGACAGCAGGGAGCTGTTCCTGCTCTGAGGATGAAGTTCAAGGGGATGAAATTGTATTACTTGAGCCCAGGGAGGGCTGGATCTGGGGAGGTGGGGCAGCTCAGCTGGAGTTATGGTCATGAGGGCCACACTACTGCCAGGTGCAGGCCTGCAGCAAGGATGAGTAGGAAATCCCCCTCTCCTCTCACTTTCCTTTCTCCTGATGGGGCTTCCATTAGGTGAACCCAGAAATCAAAAAGGAAACCCAAAAGGTGTCATCCTCAGGAGTCAGCCTCTGGATCACAGAGGAAGACAGAGAAGGAAGAGGCATGATCAGGGCCAGGGGGTGCCGTGGAGATTAACCAGCAAAGAGAAGGTACGAGAGACTGCCCAAAGACTGTATCTCTCAGGTTAAGACACTATGCAGTGTGTATGTCCCCAGGGAGCCTCAAAAGAATCCGCAAAATGTGCTCCTTGAGAAAGCCAGCATTTGGAGGATTGCCATGTGGGAATCTGGCAGCAGAACTAGTTAGGTGAAAAAGAAAAAAGATTTTTTGCTCCCTTCCTAGATTAATCTTCTACTTCCTTTGCCCCAAGCCTAGAGGAGCCAGGAAAGGGAGAGGAAGGGAGAGAGAAAACTCCTGAAAGGACACCCGATGACCCTCCCTACTGCCTGGCTGGGCCAGAGCAGAGCTGGGCTTGGATGTGAGATTCAAATTTTGATTGAGACTGGACTGACTGAATACCTGAAAGCGAGTCATCTTTATAGAAACAAGACTTATTCCTACCATTAAAAATGCCTGGAAAGCTGAGGTGGGTTGGCTCACTAAGATGTCAAAAGAACTTGCCTGAAGGACAGGGTGGAAGAAAGATCAAGCCACTTCCTGTTTGTTCCTCACTGGTTCAGACTGTTCAACAGAATACTTTGGTTTTTTTTTTTAAAAGATTATTTATTTATTTATTTATTTATTTATTTATTTATGAGAGACACACAGAGAGAGGCAGAGACAAAGGCAGAGAGAGAAGCAGACTCCCTGTTGAAGTCTGATGCTGAACTCAATCCCAGACTCAGGGATCATGACCTGAGCCAAAGGCAGATACTCAACCACTGAGCCACCTAGGTGCCCCAACAGGACAGTTTTATTTATTTATTTATTTATTTATTTATTTATTTATTTATTTAGGCTGGTTATGGTATACTTTATTGATGGTACATGACAAGGTAGGGCTTCCCAAGCCTCTCCCCTTCCTCGGGGTCTGGGATGTAAATTGGAGGTCAGGAGATTCTCAGTGTGCTGGGGGATTAAGTTGGGGCAGGGACTTCCCAGCAGCTGAGGGCCTCTCTCTTCCTTTTGTTCTTGCTGGGGCTGGTGGTCCAGGAGGCTCTTACTCCTTGGAGGCCATGTGGACCATGAGGTCTACCCTCCGGTTGCTGTAGCCGAATTCATTGTCACACCAGCTTGACATGAGCTTGACACATGAGCTTGACAAAGTGGTCATTGAGGGCAATGCCAGCCCTGGCGTCGAAGGTGGAGGAGTAAGTGTCACTGTTGAAGTCAGAGGAGACAACCTGGTTCTCAGTGTAGTCCAGGATGCCCTTGAGGGGGCCCTCCAATGCCTGCTTTACCTATTCTTGATGTCGTCCTATTTGACAGCTTTCTCCAGGCAGCAGGTCAGATCCACAACTGACATGTTGGGGGTGGGGACATGGAAGGCCATGCCAGTGAGCTTCTGGTTCAGCTCAGGGATGACCTTGCCCACAGCCTTGGTGGCGCCCGTGGAAACAGGGATGATGTTCTGGGCAGCCCCTTGGCTGCCATGCCATAGCTTCCCAGAGGGACCATCCATGGTCTTCTGGGTGGCAGTGATGGCATGGATGGTGGTCATGAGGCCTTCCACAATGCCGAAGTGGTCATGGATGACTTTGGCCAGAGGAGCCAAGCAGTTGGTGGTGGAGGAGGCGTTGCTGACAATCTTGAGGGAGTTGTCATACTTCTCGTGGTTCACGCCCATCACAAACATGGGGGCATCAGCAGAAGGAGCAGAAATGATGACCCTCTTGGCCCTGCCCTTCAAGTGAGCCCCAGCCTTCTCCATGGTGGTGAAGACCCCAGTGGACTCCACAACATACTCAGCACCAGCATCACCCCATTTGATGTTGGTGGGATCTTGCTCCTGGAAGATGGAGATGGACTTCCCATTGATGACAAGTTTCCCGTTCTCAGCCTTGACTGCCGTGGAATTTGCGGTGGGTAGCATCATACTGGAACATGTACACCATGTAGTTGAGGTCAATGAAGGGGTCATTGATGGCGACAATATCTACTTTGCCAGAGTTAAAAGCAGCCCTGGTGACCAGGTGCCCAATATGACCAAATCCATTCACTCCAACCTTCACCATCAGTGTCTTGGGGACGCTGCTGGCACTACACCAGAAGATGCAGCTATCTGTCGAACCGGGAGGAGCAGCGAGCCAGGACAGTTTTTTTTTTTTTTTTAATTTTTATTTATTTATGATAGTCACAGAGAGAGAGAGAGAGAGAGAGAGAGAGAGAGAGAGAGGCAGAGACACAGGCAGAGGGAGAAGCAGGCTCCATGCACCGGGAGCCCGACGTGGGATTCGATCCCGGGTCTTCAGGATCGCGCCCTGGGCCAAAGGCAGGCGCCAAACCGCTCCGCCACCCAGGGATCCCAGGACAGTTTTAAATAGCTTAAATCTGTCTGTCTTTTGCGACAGGCTTGAGGCCACCTACTTTTCATGCGTTGTCTTCTTAACATTCACAATCACCCTGTGGGTCAATACTAGTACAATCTCTGCTTTATAGATGTGAAAATTGAGTCATAGGGTTAGAAGGCCATAATTACCTGGTTTCAAGTCCAGCAAATCTGATTCCAGGATCCAAGCTAAATCTTTTTAAAATAAGACTATACTTTTAGAGCAGTTTTAAGTTTGAAGAAATTTTGAGAGGAAGGTACAGAGAGTTGCCCTACATCCCTGCCTCCCACATGTACAGCCTTCCCCCACTATCACTGTATCACAGTAATATACTTGTTACAATTGGTGAATCTACACTGACACCTCATTAAATTCCATAATTTATGTTAGGGTTCACTCTTGGTGTTCTACATTCTATGGATTTGACAATCGTATAATGACAAGTATTTACCATTATAGAATCATACAGTTATTTTTACTGCTCTAAAATTCCTTTGTGCTCTGCTCATTCATCCTTCCCTCTACTTTCAACCCCTGGCAACCACTGATCTTTTTACTATCTCCATAGTTTTGCCTTTTCCAGAGTGTCATATAGTTGAAGTTATACAGTATGTAGCCTTTTCAGATTGACTTTTTTCACTCAGTAACAAGAATTTAAGTTTCCTTCATGTCTTTTCATGGCTTCATAATTCTTTTCTATTTAGTGCTAAGTAATATACTTAGCATGTCTGGATGTATCATAGTTTCTTTATCCACTCACCTCCTAAAGGACATCTTGATTGTTTCCAAGCTTTGTCAGTTACAAATGAAGCTGCCATAGATATCTTATGTTTAGGGTATTTGTATGGACATAAGTTTTCAATTCATTTGGGTAAATTAATACCAAGGAGCACAATTGATGAATTGTATGGTTAAGAATATATTTAGTTTTGCCTGGGTGGTTCAGTGGTTGGGCATCTGGGTTCGACTCGGGTCATGATCCCGGAATCTGGGATCAGGTCCTGCATCGGGCTTCTTGCAGGGAACTTGCTTCTCCCTCTGCCTGTCTCTGCCTCTTTCTCTGTGTCTCTCATAAATAAATAAATAAATAAAATCCTTAAAAAAAAAAAAAGAACATATTTAGTTTTGTAAGCAGCATCCAACTACCAAGCTGCCTTCCAAAGTGGCTGTACTATTTTCCATTCCCACAATGAATGAGAGTTCCACATCCTCACCAGCATTTGATGTTGTCAGTATTCCCAATTTTGGCCATCTAATAGGTGTGTAGTAATATCTCATTGTTGTTTTAATTTGCATTTCCCTGATGCTATATGATGTAAGCACATTTTCATGTGCTTATGTGCTTTTTTACCATCTGTATATTTTCTTTGGTGAGGTGTCTGTTAAGTCTTTAGCCCAGTTTTTAATTGACTTGTTTGTTTTCTTATTGTTGAGTTTGAAAAAATCTTTGTATATTTTGGATAATAGTTCTTTATCAGATATATCTTTGCAAATGTTTTCTCTCAGTCTATGACTTGTCTTCTCATTTTCTTGACATTATCTTTCACAAAGCAGTTCTTAAGGTTCATTAAGTCCAGCTCATCAATTGTTTATTTCATGGATTGTCTTTGGTGTTGTATCTACAAAGACATCACCATACCCAAGGTCATCTAGGTTTTCTCCTATAGTATATTCTAGCAGTTTTATAGTTTTACATTTTACATCTATGCCTATGATCCATTTTAAGTTTATTATTGTGAAGGTTATAAAGTATGTGTCTAGATTTATTTTTCTGCACATGGTTGTAGTTGTTCCAGTGCCATTTGTAGAAAAGATGGTCTTTGCTCCATTGTATTGCCTTTGTTCCTTTGTCAAAGATCAGTTGAATATATTTATGTGGGTATATGTCTGGGGTTTTTATCTTTAATATCTTTATTATTATTTTATTATATTTTACTTTTATATTATATTTATATTATAATTATATTATTTTTATTATTTGTTATTATCTTCTATATTCTCTAATCTATTATCATATTGATCTAGTTGTCTATTCTTTTGCTATACCACGTATCTTGATAACTGAAGCTTTATATTGTTTTTAAGTCAGGTAGTGTCAGTCCCCCAGCTTTGTTCTTCTCTTAGCTATTCCGAGTCTTTTCCTTCTCCATATAAACTCTAGAATCAATGTCAATGTCCACAAAATAACTTGCTAGGATTTTTATTGGAATTGCAGTGAATCTAGAGACGAAGTTGGGAGCAACTGAAATCGTGACAATATTGAGTCTTCCTGTCCATGAACATGGAATATCTCTCCATTTATTTAGTAGTTCCTTAATTCAATTCATCTGAGTGTTTTAGTTTTCTTCATATAGATTTATACTTTTGTTAGATTTATACTAACTACGTCATTTGGGGGGAGTGCTAATATAAGTGGTACTGTGTTTTTAATTTCAAATTTCACTTGTTCATTGCTGGCATATAGGAAAGTAATTGGCTTTTATATATAACCCTGTACCTTGCAATCTTGCCATAATTGCTTATTAGTCTCAGGAGGTTTTTAAAAATATTCATATGTTTAATTTTAATAACTTTTCTAGTGAAGACAGCATTGTGCTTTAGGCAAGAATGAAAACCTCAAAATAATCACCATAAAGCTTCTCTATGGGAGAATAAACTAGTATGGTCCATAGATAAAAGATGAAATCCACAATGTTGGGATTATAAATGTTTAGAGCAGCCAAGACTAGAAGACAAACCCAAATTACCATCAGAAGAGTGAAATATGATCTAGTCCAAAAGGTATCTTTAAAGTTTTGACACAACTCTCAGTCTAAGCTGTGAAGACTGATCTTCAGTTCAGTCCAGCCAGCAGAAATTGACCACGCAATTTTCCACTCTATTTATTGTACAGAGTATGTATATTCCATAAGGTTCCCTTAGTGCTTGCTACTCTGTTGTACTTTTTGTCCAAGCAATTTGAGGGCATGCAAGTTCCACAAAATTGTCAATAAGAACACACTATGCTCTTTCTTCATCATAATTAAGACATGTCATCACCAGTCTTTGTACTGAAGTCTAAAAGAACATTCCAAGTATCTTTTGATATTGATCATTTATGATGCTCCAACAAAAATGTATTCCATAAGTCTAAGAATTTAAATCTTCTTTAAGCACTGAATTACAGTAGACAATGGCCGCTTCTACATCTAATCCGTTTTGTTTTGGATTCTTTGCAAAATTAAAAGCAAACTGGTAAAAATTATTAAATCATCCTGGTTCTTTCCATTTTTGTTCCATCTCGGGTATCTGGGCCTTCAGTTTTTCAATGTCACACCATCCATGAACTCCTGTTTGGGAAACTTGCACTGTGTAGCTGCTCTGAACTTCCACACAACTAACACACTAATGCTGGTTGGATTGAGTGCCAGGTCATCACAGAGCTGTAGTATACCATCTTTTCCTATTTTATTTTCATCTTTAGGATCTTTGTATCTATTGTATAGTTGTTCTAACTTCTTCCTGTTCAATGATCCTTTTACACTCTCTCACATATAAAGTTCAGGATTTTGGAAGAAAAATGTGTGTTACAATACCCAGCTTCCAGTCATTTTGAAAAAGAAAACTTACTGCTGTTTTTTCACTAGATTGTATGAAGATCATAAACTGACAAATTTTATCCTTCTGCAATGATTTCAATTTGCTCATGTTGGTGTCTTCCAGGCCTCTCTCCTCCTCCTCTATCTTTACAATGAATCAGTTTGAGGAGTTTTTTTTTGTTGTTGATTCTTTCAGATTTTCTACATATATGATCATGCCATCTGTGAACAAAGATAATTTTATTACTTCCTTCCAATCTGTACACCTTTATTTCCTTTTTTTCTCTTATTTAATTATTTTAACTTCTAATACAATGTTGAAAAAGAGTGGTGAGTGGTGATATTCTTGCTTTATTCCTGATCTTAGTGGGAATGTTTTGAGTTCCTCATGATTAAATATAATGTTAGCTGTAGGGTTTTTGTAGATATTCTTTATCAAGTGAAGGAAATTCCCGTCTGTTCCTTATTTACTGAGTTTTTATCATGAATGAGTGTCAGATTTTATCAAATGCTTTTTTTGCACCTATTGTTCTGATCATGTGATTTTCCTTTTTAGCCTCTTGATGTGGTAGATTACATTGATCAATTTTCAAATGTTGAAGCAGCCTTCCATATCTGAGATAAATTCCACTTGATCATGGTATATAATTTTTAAAATATGTTGTTGAATTAAACTTGTGAATATTTTATTGAGGGAATTTTGCATCTTTGTTAATGAGAGATATTGATCTGTAGTTTTCTTATAATATGCCTTGTCTGGTTTTAGTATTACGGTAATACTGGCCTCATAATAAGTTAAGAAGTATTCCCTTTGCTTGTATCCTCTCAAAAATATTGTAGGGAATTGCCATCATTTCTTCCTTAAACGTTTGGTAGAATTCACTAGGGAACCCATCTGTTTGAAAGGTTATTAATTTCATTTATTTAATTGATATAGGCCTCTGTGGACTATTTCTTCTGGTGTGACTTTTGGTAGATTGTGTCTTTTAAGGATTGCTCCATTTCACCCAGGTTATCAAATTTTTTATAGTATTCCTTTATTATCCTTCTAATGTGCACAGAATCTGCAGTGATGCTCTTTCTTTCATTTCTAATATTAGTAATTTGTATCCTCTCTTTTAGAAAAAAGAGAAAAGAGAGTTGGTCTGGCTAGAAGCTTATTAATTATTGATCTTTTCAAATAACCAACTTTTGGTTTTGTTGAGTTTTTTCCTATTGATTTCATGTTTTCAATTTCATTGATTTCTGCTCTAATCATTATTATTTCTTTTCTTATGCTTTCTTTGTTTTTAATTTGCTCTTCTCTTTCTAGTATCCTAAGATGAAAGCTTAGATTATTGATTATGAATCATCCTTCTTTTCCAACATGTGCACCCAATGCTATAAATTTCCTTCTAAGCACTGCTTTCACTGCATCCCACAAATTCTTTTATGTTTTCATGTTCATTTAGTTAAGCATTTTTAAATTTCTTCTGCTTTGACTCATGTGTTATTTAGAAATGTGCTGTTTGATCTCCATATATTTTAAGATTTTCCAGTTGCTTTCTGTTATGGATTTCTAGTTTAATTCCACAGTGGTCTGAGATCAGATGTTGTGATTCTATTCTTCCAAATTTGTTAAGGTGTGTACGATGGTCCAGAATTTGGTCTGTCTTGGTAAATATTCCATTTGAGGTTGAGAAGAATGTACATTCTCTGATGTTTGATGTTGTTTATAGATGTCAATTATATCCAGTTGATGGTAGGTGTTGAGTTTGGTTGTGTCCTTACCGATTTTCTGTTTGATGGATCTGTACATTTATAATAGGTGAGTATTAAAGTCTCCAATTATGATAATGGATTCAACCATTTATTGTTGCAATTCTATTAGTTGTTAGCTCACATAGTTTGATACTCTGTTGTTAGGCACATACATGTTAAGAATTATTATGTCTTTTTGAAGACTTGATTCCTTTACTATTATTATTTGTCCCTCATGACTTTCAATAATTTCAAGTCTGTTCTGTCTGAAACTAATGTAACTACTCTTGATTAGGGTTAGCATCGTATATTCTTCTCTCCACTTATTTTTAATACATATGTGCCTTTAAAGGGGGTTTCTTGTAGACAACATATTATTGGATCTTATGTTTTATTTATTTTAATTCCAGTATAGATAACATACTGTGTTATATTAGTTTCAGGTGTACAATATAGTGATTCAACAACTGCATACATCACCCAGTGTTTGTCATGATGAGTGAACTCCTTAATCCTCATCACCTACTTAGGCCATCTTCCCACCCATCTCCCCTCTGCTAACCATCAATTTGTTCTCAATCGTTAAGAGTGGTTTTTTTTTGTTTGTATCCCTTTCTTTTTCCTTTGTTTTGTTTCTTAAATTCCACATAAGAGTGAAATCACATGGTATTTGTCTTTCTAGTTGGGTCTTATGTCTTGATCTACTCTGATAATCTCTGTCTTTTAACTAGTGCATTTGGGCCATTGACATTCAAAGTGATTATTGATACAGTTGGATTAATATGTACCATATTTATTACCATTTTATTTTTGTCGCCCTCATTCTTTGCTCCAATTTTTGTCTTCCATTCTTTTTCTGCCTTTTGTGGGTTTAATTGATTATTTTATGATTCCATTTTCTCTCCTTTCTTAACATATTTGTTTTCTTTGCTTTTTGTGGGTTCTGTTGATATATGCTCTAGCTCAGAGATTCTTCCCTCAATTGTGTCTAGTGTACTAACAAGGCCAGCAAAGGCATTCTTCATTTCTGTAAAGGTTGTTTTTGTTTGTTTGTTTGTTTGTTTGTTTATCTCTAGCATTTCTTTTTGGTTCTCCTTATGATTTCCATCTCTCTGCTTTCAATGCCCAACTGTTCTTGTGTGCTGTTTACTTTATCCATTAGAGTTCTTAGCATGTTAATCATATTGTTTTAAATTCTTGGTCTGATAATTCCAACATTGCTGCCATGTCTTATTCTTTTCCTATTGTAAGGTTTCTGGGTTGTTTTTTTTGTTTTTGCTTTTGGCTTTTTTTATATGTCCTGTAATTTTTTTTCTAGGTAGCCAGACATGATATACCAGGTAAAAGGAATGGCTGTGAGTAGGCCTTTAGTAATGTGGTAGTGAGGCGTGAGGGGAAAGGAAGTGTTCTATAGCCCTATAATTAGGTCTCAGTCTTTTAGTGAGGTTGTGCCTCTGGACTATGGACTTCATTAATTTCTCAGTTACCATCTTTCCCCCTTATGTAGGACAGGATGACTAGGGTATGCTGGAGTTGGATGTTTCTCTTCTTCTGCTTGGGAAGCTAGAGCTCACTGGAGTTGGATATGTACCTTCCCAAGTCAGTTACAGTCTGATAATACCCCAGCAGGTTAGGCTCTAGTTTACTAGTTTTCCAGTTTTCCCTGAAGGCAGGCCTTGTTAAGGAGAAAAGAGTACTCTGGCACATTTCAAAATGGTTCCTTTCCCCTTTCCTCTTGCCAAAAGCATGAAGGATTTTTTTTCTCCTGGTAGTTACTGTGAGAACCTGGAGGAGATCCTGGAGCTAAATTTCTCAAAATTGTGAAAGACTCCCTGTGACTGTATCCCCCAGAGTTTATAACTCTTAGACTTGCCCACATTGAGCCTCTAGCAATGTATCAATTAAAGTTTGGGTTTTCCTCCTCCACTGATTCCCTAAGTGGTTTCTAGCTATGAGTCTTTATTCCAGTAAGCTGTGACTCCCTGTACTCACCTGTCTGTCTCTCCAATCTTAGGAACAATGGTTTTCCCTGTGTTCTCTCCTAGAGATCCAAGAAGAGTTGTTGATTTTTCAGGTTGTTCAGTTTTTTACTTGTGAGGATGGAATGTCAGCTTCTAAGCTCCTTACATCCAGAACTGGAAAAGCCCCTAAGCTAAACTTCTAACGGCTCTGCACACACTTTGTGCTTCACTTAGTGATTAGAAAGGGTTAATGTTCTGAAGTTTTCTACTGGTTAGAAGATATGGAGGCTAGTCTGATCTCCAAGGTCCATTCAGGCTGAATGAGCAGCTGAGCAAGCAGGAACTGGACAATGCATCCAGCCAGAGCTGGTTGAGGGATGGAGGAAGCCTCACATCCCCCGGAAGTTTGGGAGAGAAGACATATGGAGGCGTTATTATGTAACCACCCCCACAGCAGCAAAACCACTCCTCCAACCAATGTCTCCACTTCTGGGCCGGGGACCGGCCCAGAGAATCCTGTCGGAACCCTCCCACAGTACAGGCTGTGCCTGGAGAAGCTGTTTGGTAGGCAGGGAGCAAGTGCAAAAGGTTCTAGAGCTGTGCCACTCAGTACTGGTTTGGGGGCGATGGGCAGAATAGGAGAGTAGAAGGAAGAGTCATGACCAGATGATCAGGCTATGGAGGCTCCATAGCAAAGAAACAAGAAGATGAAATCAGAAATGCGGGTCGAAGCCAGAAAGGCAGTCAACAGGTAAACTAGAGGTACAAAGGAGCAGCGTACATGATATGGGTGATATTAGTGGAGGACAAGAAGCAGAGGAGGCTTATGTTGCCCTCCTACCCATTACAGGGTAGCATTTACTACCCTGAATCTCTAAACACAGGCTGACTTTCACTGTCCTTAGAATGTGGTTGTGTGATGGTACAGAGGATTTCCATTTCAATTTCCATTGTCCTGGCTCTGACAAAGCTGTCCATTTAATGGCTATATTACCTAGATTACCTCCTAGAGAGTCACATTGCTTCCTTCACTCATGTAGACCAGCACTCCACTAAATAGGCAAGTTTTCTTTCACCCAAGCTGCCATATGCTTAGACGACACCTATTTCAAACATGTATCATCTGGTTTTGAACTCAGCCTAGAACCTAGTCCCAACCAACCTTGCTTGCTCATGCAGTCAGGTCACCTCTGGGCATTCCAAGTCTTCCAGAGTATCTTCACCAAAACTCCTGCTGGACACTACACTCTGGCTCTTCCCAATCTTTGCCCCAGTAGCGCCTGGCACACACACAGACCCCTCTAAAGGTATCTAAAGTTATGTATGTATGTATGTATGTATGTATGTGTTTATTTTATTTATGAGAGATCCAGAGAGAAAGAGGCAGAGACACAGGCAGAGGGAGAAGCAGGCCCCATGCAGTGAGCCCAATGTGGGACTCGATCCCAGGTCTCCAGGATCATGCCCTGGGCTGAAGGCAAGCACTAAACCACTGAGCCACCCGGGCTGCCCCACAGACCCCTCTAGATGTGGGCTTGTATTGGGGTGTGACTGTGCACCCTGCATTGACCCATGCCTCTCCTCTGGTAATAAAGATGTGACACTTAGTAAAGAACTATGCTGAAGTAACAATGTGCTACTATAGTGACACAACCATGCATTCACTAGAGAAACAGGATCCCCATGCTCTTTCTGTTTTCCATCTGAGTACTCATGCTTCTCAGATGTGGCTGAGAACTGAAGCCTAGAGTTTCTGGAGCCCACCTTTCCCTCTGTTTTGAGAATTGGGATAATATTTGCTCTGCTACCAGGGTCCATCTCTTTTTGCCAGGATTCTCCTCAAGGATCAAGGACAAAGCATTATTTATAACTTCAAAAGGTTCTCAGAAAAGCAGAGCAAAACCACAATGAAGCATCACTTCATACACACGAAGATGGCTATAATTTTTTAAAAGGAAAATAAGTGTTGGCAAGGTTGTGGAGAAGTTGGAATGCTTGTACACTGCTGGGAGGAATGTAAACTGATGCAGCCACTGTGGAAAACAATTTGACAGTTCCTCATAAAGTTAAACACAGAGTTACCATATGACCCAGCAATTCCACTCCGAGGTATAGACCCAAAAGAATTGAAAACAGGTATTCAAACATGTGTATGCACACTCATGTTCATAGCAGCATTAATCATAATAGTCAAAAGCAAGAAATAACACAAATGTGTATCAATGAATGAGTGAACAAACTGTGGTATGTACATTTGATGGAATGTTATTCAGCCATAAAAAGGGAAGAAGCATAGATATACACTACAGTGTGGATTATGAAAACATTATGCTGAATGAAAGCTGAATGTCAAACAAAAGGTCACATATCCCATCCATAGATTGATTCCATTTATATAAAATGTTCAAAATAAGTAAATCCATAGAGACAAGAGAGCAGATGGATGGTTACCAAGGCCTGGGAGGATGGAGACATGGAGAATGTGAGCAATTGTTTAATAGGTATAGGGCTCTCTTTTTGGGTGATGAACATATTTTGAAACTAGATAGAGGTAATGGTTGCATAACATTGTAAATGTACTAAACACCACTGAATTTCTCCTAAATCTTTAAAATTTCAAGAGTGAGGTTGAATCTGGACACCTAAGGTCATTTGGAATCACTAGGTGTTCTTTTGTTATCTTTCCTCTCCTGAGCTACTAACTGAGTGCTCAATTAGACTCATCCATTGCTGTCTTTCCAATGGGTCCTTATTTATCAATCTCAGGATGCTGTGGAGGGAGGTCACTGCAGCTCTATTTCAAATTCTATGGTCTCTATAGGAGCAGTCATTTCCAGTTCATCTTGCAGATACAGAGGACGGAACTGAAGTGGCTTGCCGAAGGCCACTTGTCAAGGTAACAGTGAGGTTGGATGTCAGCTTGCCCAGCCCTGCTAACTTGCTATCACCACTCTGCTTTGTTCCCAGCATCTATATTGGGGAAGAGCAGAGGACATGCAACAGTCCGAGAAAGCCACACTCCTACCCAGCAGGGAGACTGAGCTGAATGTAGCCAATGAGAACTGAGAGGTAACACTACTTCAAGAAGAATTCTTGGCTTCTTGATACCATCCGGTTTGCCCAGACACTCCTAGCCCACTTTCCCCACTCTACTACCATCCTTTTCTGAAAACTGTTTTCCTTTGCTTTCAAATGAATGGCTGCCTCAGGTACTGTGGTCCCGCTCCTGTCAGAGGTGGGCAGCTGACCCTGGCTGGGACAACTCATCACTTTCCTGAGGAGGTTGGAACTGGAACTTAGACCTTTCTAGGATCTGGACCCTAACATGTAAAATTCATAAGCTAGTTGAAGGTGTGCTACCCTAAGGTAGTAGCTGGAGGAAGAGGCAAAGGAAAGATGGGGACAGAATTTTCTCACTTCCTTACAGTGTCCATGTGTGGACTGAGACCCAGCTCCTTCTTCCCTTGGATTCTGAGAAGTGCCCCAGTTTTCTGCTATGGCAGGTCCTGCACATTACCACCTTCACAACACACCCAACTCCTATCCTATAAGCTAGAGGATGGAAAACTCATGTCCAAATTTCCCAGACTCCCTTGTAGTAAAGGTTTCACATGTGATCAAAGTTACACCAGGCCCACATGCCTGCAAGACACATGGAAGTTGGTAATGAACACCCCAGAGTGGTGACCACACTCAGGGGGATCAGACTTTCTACAGGTAGAGTGGACCCCAGGGGCTTAGCTTTCTTGAGCAGCTGATGTGGAGAGTCTATTGCACCAACCCTAAGCAGTGGCAGATACAGAAGTAGCAGCAAGGTTTTCAGAAGACGAGTCCTGTGGTCTAGTCAGGCATCTCTTCTGGCTATAGGATCTAAGCTTGGGTACTTGACCTGCCTAGAAATTCTATCCACCATATAATATGCTGTCATAAATTCCTTTCTCTTAAACGAACTTGTGGATTTGGTGGTCTGTAGCTTATAAAGAATGCATTTATACATATCAACAATCATAGATTCCTCTTGATAGTTTGACCTGAGTGGCTGTCACCTGCAAGCAAAATAGTTAATTAATACAATAGCCAAATTCATTATCCAAATTGTCTATCAAAAAAAAAAAAAAAAAAAAAAGAAAAAGAAACTTTGAAAGAGGTTGAAAAAAACTCCTTTATCCAAAAACTAGGTGTCTCCATTTTCAGGCAGCTCTGACCGTATTCTCTAAGTTAAGACATCTGAATTTCATAGAATGGGAAATGTGTGTGATACAAGCTAATTGATTTGTGGGGAACCCTGGATAGTTGCAACTTTACCTGATAAAAGTTTTAAAATTAAAAGTATTTAAAATAAAGATACTCATCTTTATTGGGTCATTAGCTCTAATGTTCTCCTTGAGTTCTGAAGGTATGAGGCCCAGAGAGTTGCTCAAGAACACACAGAAAGTATCAGGATTGGAATGAGAAGTCATATCACTTGACACTGGTCTCATCTCTCCTCCAAAGCATAGTATCTCTGGAAGCTACGATTTTAGAGCTTGTGACTTAGCCAGAAACAACAGAAGAAAAGAGAACAGAGCCTTATCACGTATTTTTTATGACCATGCTAGCAGAATTCAAAGTCAGAAGAATGGATCTGTGAAAGATGTATTTGACCAAATCCTTGTTTGTTATTCCTTTTCTGAAAGGAGTGATCAGTTCATAGGGGAGAGTGGGTTCATGCCCATTCTTTCCTCTTATCCATCGCCAGCCTTGCCCACACCAGATGAGCTGTGCCTCGATTTTTCGTGCAGCCCTTCACACAGATTGGACTAATGTGTCTAAAAGTTTCATGAAATTTCTGCTGAAAGAAATGTTGTTTCTTTCCTAAAGACACTCCAACAGAGGCTTTTGTTTTGTTTTTTAAACAAAGCATGGTAATAGTCCGTAGCAACTATCATAAATAGAGATTTGTCATGGCAAGGAAAGGTGCTGCTAAAATAGCTTAAATCATGATTGGCCTTCCCATAGTGCCTCTGAGAAATGGTGCACATACACAGGGGAGAAGCCTGACTCTGGACCCCTGCCTGATGTTTACAAGAACTGAAGTGTACACGAGGTCAGCAACCAGCCCAAAAGAGTGGCCATTCCTGGTACAAATGCTGCTGAAAATTCACTCAGAGGAGGAGCAAAACTCTTCATCAGAGCGGGAGAAAAAAGAGAGAAACAATGACTTTGTCATGAGCAAATCACTAAAAAATGAAAAGGGCTGCTTATTACCTAATGTGTCTTCTGGAGATAGATGGTATTTCATGGAGTCAACCAAACAGGAAATGAATCAGTGTTTGAAATAACAGTAGCTACTCAAGATTTTTCTTAATTCTCTCCAGACTTGAAAACAGTAACAATATCAGCATCCAGGAGATGTAAGTTCTCTGTCATGTATTGAGGAATAACATCAAATTCAACAGCCTTTAAAGGTCTTGGAATTGAGTGTTTTTGAAACAGTGGATCTTACACTTTAATGGAAACCTGAACCATCTATTTATCTTTGCCAAAAAGACCCAAGGTGGCAGAAACTAAGAGTTTTGCTTTGAATGTTCTTTTTCAAATGCATGTTGGTAGCATTGTCTGATTATTTTTTACTAAAGTAGGAATGGGAAGCTATATTGTCTACTTTGACTTCTTCCCTTCAATGGATGGAGGTCCTTTCCCTATAGTATTGGACCTTATCTCCAAGCCATGAGGCTGGACAGGTGACCATGTGTCCACCATTGGCAGGAGGAGAAGCTCCAAGGGAAAAAGCCACCATGCAGGCTGCCAGCAAAGGATCCTAATGATCTCTGATAATATGCATGCTCTTTCTAAGGACAGATTGAGCCTGAGGTGCAATCAGGTAGAAGAAACATACAATAACAACAGAATTTATTGCCCAAAGAGCAAAAGAATAGAAGGCAGAACCAAAGGGGTAGAGACATAGAATTATGAGAAAAGATGAGAGGCAGGGGAAATCTTTCATTATGGAAATGTATCTCGAGGTCTGGAAACACTCTCTAGAAAGGCCAGCACAGAAGCCATGGAACAGAAAAGCTCACAGACCACACTTTGTTTCTCAAATCATACTTGTATTGAACCAATTTAAAACATACAGAGAGAAGCCAGGAGAAGAGATGGGAGAGGCTGACACACTCAGGATAGGAGCAAATGGCATTTGCGTGTCTGACTCTCTGCCACATCAGCCTTCTTTGCTGATGGTGTGGTTAAGGTAGGCAAAAGGGCTCAGCAGATGGCTCTCTCATCTATCAGAGAGATGCTGGATAAATGTGCTGGGCTGTGTGCCACCTAAAACTCACTGATAACCACTGAACAGCCTACACTGCATGTTTCAGGTAACCAGGGCATGCATGGCTGTATCAGTTTGCTAGGGCAGCCATAACAAAATGCCAGACTGTGTAGCTTAAACAACAGAAATGTATATTCTCATGGTTCTGGAGACTGGACACCCAAGGCCAAGGTGTCAGCTCAGTTTGTTACTACTGAAGAATATAAGGGAAGGATTTATCCTGAGCCAGAATCATAATGCTATTGTTTAAAAAAAATCAGAAAACAAGAAATAACTCTTAGAGATTACAAATATAATGCAAACATTAAAAACTCAACATAAAGCCTAAAAGAGCAAGTGAAGGAACAGTCCAAGAAGAATAAAAGACAAAGGTATAAAAAAATAGGAAAAAGAAAAAAGACACAAATGAAGCATGTAGTTGATGCAAAAGTGGCCATAAATCTCCATCCTTCCTTGTCTTAGTTCAGGTTGTTATAAAAAAAAAAATGGCACAGGCTTGGTGACTTAAACAACAAATATTTATCTCTACAGTTCTAGAGACTGGGAAGTCCAAGACCAATGCGCTAGCAGACTTGATGTCTGGTGAGAGCCCTTCCCCTGGTTTACAGATAGCCATCTTCTCACTGTATTTTCCCATGGCAGAGAGAGCAAAATCGAGATTGCTCATGTCTCTTTTTACAAGAGCCCTAATCCCATCATGGGAGCTCCACCCTTATGACTTAATCATCTCCCAAAGGCCCCATTTCTAAACACCATCACATTGGTATTATGGTTTCAACATATGAATTTTTAGGAGAACCTGCCCATCATGACATGACTTTGTATTTCTCACTTAGAAAAAGTAGAGCCCATTTTTCCTCCCCTTGCAGCTGGGTTGAACTTGTAATTTGCTTTATCCAATAGAATGTGATAGAAGTGACGTACCAATTCTGAGTCAAGGCCTTGAGACCTTGTACATGCCTGCTTGCTTTATTGGAATTCTCCCCAACTGCCATGTGACCAGACCTAGACTAGTCTGCGGGAAGATGAGAGCATGTGGAGGGAGATGAACTATCCTAGCTGACATCATCTTATACCAGCCAATTACTAGCAAGTCCAACCTTCATGACCCCTGATGCATGAAGCAGCCCAGCCAAGACTTGGAAGGCTGGCCAGGTCAACCCAAACCAAAGTACTGACCCCTAGATCTTCAGCTCAATAAGTAGTTGTTTTGGCCACTAAACTGGGGGAGGAGGTAGTTTGCTATACAGCAACATCTAACTGATATAGAGCATTAGTCAAAGAAGATTAAAATCTCAATAACTAAAGTGTCAAGAAGCAAGAACAAAGGAGAAAAAGAGAAGGAAATTGCCATAGGCATAGTACAACAAAATTTCCCAGGCCTAACAGATGAGTTTCTATATTAAAAGAGTCCACCAAATTTCCACTCTAATGTGTGTGGGGAATAATCCTACACTAAGGAAATCTTTGTGAAATCTCAGAATACTAGGAGAAAGGAGAAGTTCCTATAGATTTTCAGAAGTGAAAAAATAGTCTTATAAAAAGACTTTGGAATAAAAATGGCATTGGACTTCTCATAGGCAACCCAGAAAGCTAGAAGACCATGAAGAAAAGGCCTTTAAAATTTGGAGAGAAAAAAAATTTGGAGAGAAAAAAATTTGGAGAGAATGATTTCCTTCTGCTAATAAGTCTATACTCAAAGTGTGGATATATAATAAACACTCAAGGTCCCAAAAATGTGCTGCCATGCTTCCTTTCTCAGGAAGCTATTGGAGGATGTGCCTCATCAAAATGAATAGGTAATATACTTACGCTTACATATGGGTCAAGTGTACTTGGGTTATTTACACCTACCTCAGAGAATTAAAAAGACGTCCACACAAAAACTTGCCCATGAATTTCATAACATTATTCATAATAGCCAGAAAGTATAAACAATCTGAATACCATCAACAGATAAATGGATAAACAAAATGTGATATATCCATGCACTGGAATATTATTCAGTCATAAAAAGGAATTAAGTACTGATACATGTTATAACATGGAGAAACCTCAAAGACATTATGTTAAGGAAGCCAGACACAAAAGGCCATGTGTTGTATGATTCTGTTGATATGAAATGTCTAGAATAAGCAAATGAATAGAGACAGAAAGTATATTAGTAGTTTCTAGGACCTGAGGGGAGGGAGGAATGGGTGAGTGCTGATGAAGATGAGGTTTCTTTTTGAAGTGATATAAATGTTCTGGAGTTAGATAGTGGCACAATTCTGTGAATTTAATAAAACCACTCAATTGTACGCTTAATAGGTGTGAAATTTTGGGGGATATGAATTATATTTCAATTAAAATTGCATACATTCATTGAGAGAGTTGAATTCTGCAGATTCAGAAGATAAGAGCCCCAACATTAAGAGACAGTCAAAGGGAATACCAAGCATAATATTAAAGTCCTAGGACAACACCATGCAGCAGTGGAAGTAACAATGCCAGATTAGAACAGCAGATAAGGGACTCTGTAAAAGATTCAAAAATGAACCTGGTGTTGTATAAGTTCTTCATATATTTTGGATATTAACCCCTTATTGTGTATATCATTTGCAAATATCTTCTCTATTTTTAAAAAGATTTTATTTAGTTAGTTGAGAGGTAGAAAGCACGAGAGGCAGGGAGTGGACAAAAAGAGAAGGAGAAGCAGACTGAGCAGGGAGCCTGACACGGAGCTTAATCCCAGGACTCTGAGATCATGACCTGAGCTGAAGGTAGACACCTAACCAACTGAGCCACTCAGGTGCCCTGCAAATATCTTCTCCTATTCAGAAAACAATATGGAAATTCCCTAAGAAGTAAAAAATAGAAATATTATATGATCCAATAATTCCATTATTATTTTTTACAAAGAAAACAAAAACACTGATTCAGAAAGATATGTGTACCGCTGTGTTTATTGCAGCATTATTTACAGTAGCCAAGATATGGAAATAACCTGTGTCCATCGATAGACAAAAGTAAAAGATACACGCACACACAGAGGAAAGGAAGATGTACACATACCCACACACTGGAATATTACACAGCCATAAAAAGGATGGTATTGTGCTATTTGAGACAACTTGGATAGACCTACAAGGTATTATGCTAAGTGAAATAAATCAGTTGAGAAAAACAAATACTAAATGATTTCATTCATAAGTGGAATCTAATCCCCCAAAATCCAAATGAACAAACAAATTAATAAAAAGCAGAATCAGGCCTATAAATACAGAGAAAAAACTGATGGTTGTTGAGCAGGGATAAGGGGCATGGACTATGTAAAATGGGTGAGGGGGATAGAGATACAGGCTCCCAGTTACAGAATGAATAAGTCGTGGGAATAAAAGGCACAGCATAAGGAATGTAGGTCAATGTTACTGTAATAATATTGTATCAGGACAGATGTAGCTACTTGTGGCGAACCAAGAGGAAAGTATAAAGTTGTGAAAGTGGCACCTGGGTGGCTCAGTTGGTTAAGCATCTACCTTCTGCTCAGGTCATAATATCAGGGTCCTGGGATGGAGCCCTGCGTCGGGCTCCCTGCTAAGTGAGGAGTTTGCTTTTCCTTCTCCCTCTGCCGCTCCTGACATGCTCATGTCCTCTCTCTCTCCCTCTCTCTCAATTAAATAAAATCTTTAAATGTATGGAATCATTGTGTTGTGTACCTGAAGCCAATGTAACTGTGTCAACTATAGTCAACTTTTTTTAAAAGCTGAAAAAAAAATGAAGCTGGTGTTGATGAGTTTGAACATATTTAAAAGAATTTTATAATCGGTTTGGTGATAAAACAGTAATTAGCATATAGGAGACAAATGGAAACTTTTTTGAAATTTAAAACCAGACAAGAGGAAAACCTGAGCAAAATAACAATAACAGAGATGTAACTATAATAGATGTAACACCATATGACTCAGCTGTGAATAGCAGTTGCATGCTCATAATGTAAACATAAATAGATACATACTTAAAAACTGATATAACAATATTGTCAGGAGGGGAAGCACATGTGTATTTGTAGACAGGAAAGGGGAAGGGATTATCAGGAGATAATATCTAAAATTGAAAACTCAAGAAACAGAAGTATAGACAAGTTATATAGAAATATGGAAATAGATGCCAGGAAAAAAACTCAGCTAAAATAATTTTTAAAAATTTGCTTCAAAAGAGTCTTTTCCTGCCTCATCCATTAAACTTCTAATTTTTACATGAAAATGGACAGTTCTTCCCATTGGGCAAAAGCCATGCTTTTTTCCTGTTAGAAATGCAGAGGAAGGGTTTGGAAGAATTAATAGTGATATACTTACTAGTGAATTGGTTCTGCCTTTCTTTTATTTGTCTGTCTTTCTGCCTATCTCTTTAGATATCCTTCCAAGAAAGCCATACTGTGTTGACCACACCATCGTTGAAAGTGGAAAAATGAAAGAGAAATGCTTGTAAACATTTTGAGTTATTTTGCATCATTTTGAAATAATTGGTGTCAGAATTTTGAGCTTTTGTCATTCAAAGTATAAAATAAAAATCGAAAAAATAAAAGAAGAAATGGCCTAGTATTTAACAGTAATTCCTTCCTCCATTTTTTTTTTTTAAATAACAGAACCCTGATTTTTTGTTGTTTTGTTTAAGTCTTCCTGCTCCTCTGTGTAGCCTTAGCCTCAGAGATTGACTCTAATCCAGTCACTGGATAATTCTAGTCACTGGCATAGGAAGAGGCTTGTGACCCAATTCAGACTGATGAGATATTAGAAAAGTCTCCCAGGAGGGACTGTGTGGTGAATTTCTTAGTTCATAAAATAAGACACAAGGATAAGATGATTCCCTCTTCTACTATGAACGCCGCAAGAATGTGATACCTGGGCAGCTAGCTGACCTGTGGAGGTCTGCAGACAGAGAAGGTGGAAAAAAGATAGGGCCTTGATGGCAAGGTGGAGCCAACTCTTGAACTTTCTTTGGGACTTCTATGAGCCCATCAGTCTCCTTACCTCTTAAGTTGTCTTGTATTGAGAGTTGTATTACTTCCAGCTAAAGGCATCCTACGAAGACCCCTATCTAAACATACAGTATATTTTCAGAATAGCCAGGAGGATGAAGAGAAAGTCCTAAAAAGCTTCCGGAAGGGAAAAAGCCCTCAAAGGAATGGGAATCAGACAAGCAGCAGACTGGTAGCCCCACTGGGTACTGGAACGCCAAGGAACAGAGCCTGCATATCTTGAAGAGGAATGGCTTCAATTGAAAAAAAGTTCAGCCAAAGTAACCATTCAGTATGAGGACATGTTAAAGAAACTTTTAGACTCCTGTGACTTCAAAAAGTTTAAGTCCCATGCATTTTTTCTTAGGAAATAACCAAAGAGAATATACCAACAAAATAAGGGAATGAATCAACAAATGGAAAAACAGATACTCCAGGAAACAATAGTTCCAAAGCCAGAATAGCAGTCGGGAGAAGCACCAGGTCTGCAACTAAACAGCAAGGCTTCACCCTAGAGTAGGAGATCAGAGGCTTGGGAGGGAGGACCCATGAAAAAAATGGACTTCGTGGGGTAACACATGCTCCCAGTACAGGAAGTTATGACAAGGACAAGCATGCAAGGTGGAAGCAGAAAGGCATCGAGGTACTCCATGAAAAATAAATAGATGCAGAGTCACAATCTACATATGAAGCATAAGACTTGGGTGGGATTCAAGAATTAGAAAGAAATAGATTCTAAACAATATAGAATGATAGGAAGCTGGGAACCAGGAGGCATGTGTTGAATAAAATGGATGCTTCTTCTCTCCAAAAGAAAAACAAACTGAATCTAAAAGATTTGATGCAAATATGAAACAAACAAAAATAAATCATGACTTTGAGCAATTGGCAATGGGAAATACAGTCCAAGTGAAACTGTTTTTCAGTGATCCAAGGATACTGACAGTAGATCCACGAGGAAAGAAGCATATTTCTGGCACATGATTGACTCAGCAATGATAAAATTTATGCAGTCAAAATCACATTAACTTGGTTTTTGCTTGTATGTTGGTTTTCACCTTTTAGAATCAATCTATAAATAAAACTTTACAGATAAGCCTTATCAATCTTGACAGAGTAAGAGGAGAGATGTGTCAACAGAAGTTGGTAAGCAGACTTGAATATGAGTGGAGGCATAATGTCTCCATGTCACAGAATAAGGAATCAATAAACACAAACTATGGTTACCCTGGAATAAGCAATAATGTAGGATATTTATATCTTTTAAATGTCTTGTTCTGATTTTAATGAGAATTCTTACAAAGTTTCACCAGCAAACATGTTTGCTATGGTGTGTTATTTTTATTTTATTTCATTTTTTAATTTTTTATTTTTGAGCAGAGTTATGTTTACAGAAAAAAAAATTAGTGGAAAGTACAGAGTTCCCATAAACCACTCACTCCCCCAATTAATTCCTCTATTTTTAACACCTTGAGTTAGTGTGGGACATTTTGTTGCTATTGATGAAATACTAATACTGTAGCTTGTTTTTTTAGGTTGAGAAAGTCTCCTTTTATTATTAGTTTATTGAGAATTTTGCTCAGGCTCAGTGTCAGGTTTTTAAATTTAAGAAATCTACCAAGATGAATATATATCTTCCCTTTAACATGCTAGTAAATTACATTAATAGATTTCCAATATTGACTAATAACAGTGAGAAAAAAAATAGACTCACCAATAGATAGCATTTGGATGTTTTAGAGAAAAAAAACAACTTTGTTTCCTTTCTCACACACCACATCCAAAAGTAAATTCCAAATTGATTAAAGTTCTAAATGTAAAAATCAAAACCCTGAAAGAATCTGAGGAAAGTATAGAAGAATATTTTCATAGTCTTGGAATTGGGAAGGACTTCCTAACCAAGAACCAGAATCCAGTTCTTTTCACAAAAGGAAAAGAGGGAGATATAATTACATAAAAATGTAAACCTTTTTGCTCAAAACAAAACAAAAGAATCTACCCTTAACAGAAAAGAAATAAGATAAAGGACAGGCTGAGATATAATATTCACTATATATAGTAGACAAAGAATTCAAATTCATTACATATAAAGAGGGTGTGTGTATTGGCAAAAAGAGAAGCAACTTATTAGAAAATGAACAAAGTTACATAAGCAGACAATTCATAGGAGAACTCCAACTGTTTATAAATATGTGAAAAAATGCTCAGTATCAAAATTTAAGTGAAATGCAGAGACTCATCAGAACAGGTGGAAATTAAATAAGGACGGTAGCTGGAGCGTGGAAGGATTGAGTGGGATAGCAAGGAGAGACCTTCTGGGATGAGGAGGAGCTGAAAGGCTTGCTTGCTGCCCTCCCAGGTTAGGGCCAGGCAGTGGGGTCTGAGCCTTCCCAGCATGGAAAGCTGGCAGGAAGCTCCAGGCACAAGGCCCAGGGCTAACCCCATCATGGCAGCTGGCAGTGGTCAAATGGGGTGGATGATGAAGGTTGGTTAGAAAACAGGGCATCTGGTCTTCCTCCCTCTCACCCTGCCCACACTGCTCCTTACCACCCCCTCCAGAGGCAGAGAAACCCCGCACTTCAACTATGTCCTAGCTCTCTTGAGCCCTGACCGGGTGCCCCACCACACACACACCTCTGCCAGAGCAGCAGCAGATGCAGAAAACATGGTGGCAGAGAAACAATACCATTTCTTTCCACCACGTTTTGCCCTGCTAAAGACTTTTAAAGAAACCGGTCATTACAAATTCATCAGGGAAAAAAAATTAATGACAAGTGGAAAACGATGGGCCAATTTAGTGATCTATAATTAATCTTAGGAGCTCAGCAAAGGAAACCATCTCAATTTCATTTTATTTGAGGGCTTATTTATTCAAATTATGGATGGCTGGGCTTATTCCCAGCCCAGAGTTAACTTTTAATCCAGCAACAAGGAAAGAAGGGTAAATATCATCCCAGGGATAGATGATGCCACTTGTCTTCATTTTCCTGTTTTTATTTCTATGTTATGGTGCCCCAGAAGCACTCATTCTCACTCCCAGTGCCTAGCTGGGTCCTTTCACAAATCCTTCCTTGTTGGCCTGAACAAGTCCTGTTCTGTGGTAAATAAGCTCACTTCTTCTGTGTCTCTTTCCTCTCCAGGATCTAAACAAGCCTGAGGCCTCCCTGGGCTCCCCATGCTGGGCTGTCTTCTTTGGAGGGATTGCTGTCTCCCCCAAATCCCACAGATTTTTATAAGTTTATAAGTTCTTTTTTCATTTTCATTTAGCTTAAAATATTTTTAAAAAGATTTTATTTATTTATTCATGAGAGACACAAAGAGAGAGGGAGAGACACAGGCAGAGAGTGAAGCAGGTTCCATGCAGGGAGCCCGAAGCCGGACTTGATTCTGGGACCCCGGGATCACGCCCTGAGCCCAAGGCAGATGCTCAACCACTGGGCCACCCAGGAGCATCTAGCTTAAAATATTTTAACATTTCTCCTGAGATTTCTTCTTCTTTCTTTCTTTCTTCTTCATGCATTATTTAGAAGCGTGTTGTTTGATTTACAACTATTTCAGGATTTTCAAGTTATTTTTTGTTATTTCTAGTTTAATTCCACTGTGGTCTGAAATCAGACGTTATGTGATTTCTATTCTTTTAAATGTGTTAAAGTGTGTATTATGGCCCGGAAGATGCAGGAAGGATCCACACATTTTGGAGCTGCATCCAGAACATTGCTTCATGGTCATCTCTCTTAGAAATTCTGCACCATCCACCCTCTCCCCATCAGCATTACCTAAGATACTACCAGACCCACTCCAACTCTTCCACACACAAGGTCCTTCAGAGCTCCTAGTCCTCTAGAATATCTTTCCCTCGATTCTAAATGATTTCTGCATTGTCTTTCCCATGTTCCCATGATGGTCAGGACTCATGTGCAATCACAAACTACCTTACAGATTTATGCAGAAAATGAGTTAATGGGGGGGGGGGCGGGGCACGACGGCGGAGGAGTAGGGTCCCCAGGTCATCTGGCCCCATCGACTTACCTAGATAACTTCCAAATCATCCTGAAAACCTACGACTTTGACTTGAGATTTAAAGAGAGAACAGCTGGAATGCTAGAGAGAGAAGAGTTGGCCCTTCTAACAAGGTAGGAAGACGGAAAATAAATAAATATAAAAACATCCAACGGGGAGGGCGCCCCGCGAGGAGTCGGGCTAAGGCCGGGGCGAGAGGCCCCAGGACAGGAGAGCCCCGACCCGGAGAAGCAGGGGCTTCCCCAATCTTCCCGGGCGGAAAGGCACTCGCAGGGAGCTCGGGCAGGACCCCAGGAGGGCGGGGATGCCCTCAGGTTCCCGGGGTCACTAACAGACACCTGCGCCCCAGGGAGAGCACCACACCCCACGGCCGAGCTCCCTAAAGGGCTACAGCGCGCGCCAAGCAGGGCCCGGGAGCAGCTCCAGCTGCACCCCAGAGCGCAATTCCAGCAGTGCAGGCCCCGGAGCCCAGGACGGGAGGGACACAGCCCAGGCTCCTGCGCTCTCCCCGGGACAGGCGGAGGCTGAGAGGACACAAGACAGCAAGGACGCTCCTGCCCCCAGGGGTCTCGAGCTGTGCAGATCAGCGCCCCCTACCCCCTATCCAGGCCCCTGCGGACTGGAAGCTGCGGTAGTTACTGCGGGAGCTGACTCTAGGGCTGGAGAGCTGGCCGCCGCCACTGCTGTTGTTCCTCCTGGTGTCACTCTGTGCCTGGGACGGAGCAAGGCCGCCAAGGGACAGGGACCTCATGGGGTAAATAGCTCCTAGTGAGCCTGGCACCCGGCAGGGGGTTGGGCAGCTCCCCCAGGTGCACACACCTGAGAGTCAGCACAGCAGGCCCCTCCCCCAGAAGACCAGCTGGAAGGACAGGGGAAGAGCAAGTTCTTTTTTTTTTTTAATTTATTTATTATTATTTTTTTTATGATAGTCACAGAGAGAGAGAGAGAGAGAGAGAAAGAATGAGAAAGAGGCAGAGACACAGGCAGAGGGAGAAGCAGGCTCCATGCACCGGGAGCCCGTGGTGGGATTCGATCCCGAGTCTCCAGGATGGCGGTAGGGCCAAAGGCAGGCGCCAAACCGCTGCGCCACCCAGGGATCCCGAAGAGCAAGTTCTTGACCGAGCAGCGCTGGAAAGCTCCAGGGGAAGTCAAGGGATTTACAGTATATACAACCAGAGGATATCCTCCTTGTTTTTTTGTTTCTGTTTTTGCTTTTTGTTTGTTTGTTTTTGTTTCCCTTTTTTTTTCTTTTTTTTCCCTTCCTTTTTCCAGTACTTGTTTTTAGCCACTCTGCACTGAGCAAAATGACTACAAAGAAGAACTCACCATAAAAGAAAGAATAAGAAATAGTACCCTTTCCCACAGAGTTACAGAATTTGGATTACAATTCCACGTCAGAAAGCCAATTCAGAAGCACAGTTATAAAGCTACTGGTGGCTCTGCAAAAAAGCATAAAGGATTCAAGAGACTTCATGACTGCAGAATTTAGATCTACTCAGGCTGAAATTAAAAATCAATTAAATGAGATGCAATCCAAACTGGAAGTCCTAACAATGAGGGTTAATGAGGTAGAAGAACGAGTGAGTGACACAGAAGACAAGTTGATGGCAAGTCACGAAGCTGAGGAAGAAAGAGAAAAGCAACTAAAAGATCATGAGGAAATGTTAAGGGAAATAAATGACAGCCTCAGAAGGAAAAATCTACATTTAATTGGGGTTCCCCAGGGCGCCAAAAGGGACAGGGGACCAGAAAGTATATTTGAACAAATCATAGCTGAGAACTTCCCTAACTTGGGGAGGGAAACAGGCATTCAGATCCAGAAGATAGAGAGATTCCCCCCCCCTAAAATCAATAAAAACTTCAACACCTCAACATTTAATAGTTAAGCTTGCAAATTCCAAAGATAAAGAGAAGATCCTTAAAGCAGCAAGAGACAAGAGATCCCTAACCTTTATGGGGAGAAGTATTAGGTTAACAGCAGACCTCTCCACAGAGACCTGGCAGGCCAGAAAGGACTGGCAGGATATATTCAGGGTCCTAAATGAGAAGAACATGCAGCCAAGAATACTGTATCCAGCAAGGCTCTCATTCAGAATAGGAGAGATAAAGAGCTTCCAAGATAAGCAGAAACTGAAAGAATATGTGACCAACAAACCATCTCTACAAGAAATGTTAAGGGGGACTCTGTAAAAGAAAGAGGAAGTCCAAAGAAATAATCCACAAAAACAGGGACTGAATAGGTATTATGATGAAACTAAATTCATATCTTTCAATAGTAACTCTGAACGTGAATGGGCTTAATGATCCCATCAAAGGTGCAGGGTTTCAGACTGGATAAAAAAACAGGACCCATCTATTTGCTGTCTACAAGAGACTCATTTTAGACCTAAGGACACTTACATCCTAAAAATAAAAGGTTGGAGAACCATTTACCATTCAAATGGTCTTCAAAAGAAAGCAGGGGTAGCCATCCTTATACCAGATAAATTAAAATTTATCCCAAAAACTGTAGTAAGAGATGAAGAGGGACATTATATCACACTTAAAGGATCTATCCAAAAAAAGGACCTAACAATCATGAATATTTATGCCCCTAATGTGGGAGCTGCCAAGTATATCAATCAATTAATAGCCAAAGTTAAGACATACTTAGATAATAATATACTTACACTGGGAGACTTCAACATGGCGCTTTCTGCAAATGACAGATATTCTAAGTACAACATCTCCAATGAAACAAGGCTTTAAAAGATACACTGGACCAGATGGATTTCACAGATATTTACAGAACTTTACATCCAAACACAACTGAATGCACATTCTTCTCAAGTGCACATGGAACTTTCTCCAGAATAGACCACATACTGGGTCACAAATCAGGTCTTAACCAATACCAAAAGATTGGGATTATCCCCTGCATATTTTCAGACCATAATTCTTTGAAACTAGAACTCAATCTCAAGAAGAAATTTGGAAGAAATTCAAACATGTGGAGGTTAAAGACCATCCTTCTAAAAGATGAAAGGGTCAACCAGAAAATTAGAGAAGAATTAAAAAGATTCATGGAAACTAATGAGAATGAAGGTACAATAGTTCAAAATCTTTGGGATACAGCAAAAGCAGTCCTGAGAGGGAAATACATCGCAATACAAGCATCCCTCAAAAAACTGGAAAAAACTCAAATACACAAGCTAACCTTGCACCTGAAGGAACTGGAGAAAGAACAGCAAATAAAACCTACACCCAGCAGAAAAAGAGTTAATAAAGATTTGAGCAGAACTCAATGAAATAGCGACCAGAACTGTAGAACAGATCAACAAAACGAGGAGTTGGTTCTTTGAAAGAATTAATAAGATACATAAGCCATTAGCCAATCTCATTAAAAACAAAAGAGAACTTTTGTTCTTTTGAAGTTCTCTTTTGTTTTTAGATTCAAATTAATAAAATGACGAATGAAAAAGGAGAGATCACCACCAATACCAAGGAAATACAAACAATTTAAAAAACAATTGGCAGCTATATGCCAATAAATTAGGCAATCTAGAAGAAATGGATGCATTTCTGGAAAACCACAAACTACCAAAAATGGAAAAGGAAGAAATAGAAAACCTGAACAGACCAATAACTAGGGAGGAAATTGAAGCAGTCATCAAAAACCTCCCAAGACACAAAAGTCCAGGGCCAGATGGCATCCCAGGGGAATTCTATCAACGTTTAAAGAAGAAACAATACCTGTTCTCTAAACCTGTTCCGAAAGATAGAAAGGGATGGAATACTTCCAAACTTGTTCTCTGAGGCCAACATCACCTTATCCAAAACCAGACAAAGGCCCTACCAAAAAGGAGAATTATAGGCGAATATCCCTGATGAACACAGATGTAAAAATTCTCAACAAGATACTAGCCAATAGGATCCAACAGTACATTAGGAAGATTACTCACCATGACCAAGGGGGATTTATCCCTGGGATGCAAGGTTTGTTCAACACTCATTAAGCAATCAATATGATAGATCATATCAACAAGAGAAAAAACAAGAACAATATGATCCTCTCAATAGATGCAGAGAAAGCATTTGACAAAATACAGCATCCATTCCTGATCAAAACTCTTCAGAGTGTAGGGATAGAGGGAACATTCCTCAGCATCCTAAAAGCCATCTACGAAAAGCCCACAGCAAATATCATTCTCAATGGGGAAACACTGGGAGCCTTTCCCCTAAGATCAGGAACATGACAGGGATGTCCACTCTCACCACTGCTATTCAACATAGTACTGGAAGTCGTAGCCTCAGCAATCAGGCAACAAAAAGAAATAAAAGGCATTCAAATTGGCAAAGAAGTCAAACTCTCCCTTTTTGCAGATGACATGATACTGTACATAGAAAACCCAAAAGACTCCACCCCAGGATTGCTAGAACTCATACAGAAATTTGGCAGTGTGGCAGGATACAAAATCAATGCCCAGAAGTCAGTGACATTTCTATACACTAACAATGAGACTGAAGAAAGAGAAATTAAGGAGTCAATCCCATTTACAATTGCACCCAAAAGCATAAGATACCTAGGAATAAACCTAACGAAAGAGGTAAAGGATCTATACCCCAAAAACTACAGAACACTTCTGAAAGAAATTGAGGAAGACACAAGGAGATGGAAAACATTCCATGCTCATGGATTGGAAGAATTAATATTGTGAAGATGTCAATGCTACCCAGGGCAATTTACACATTTAATGCAATCCCGATCAAGATACCATGTCCTTTCTTCAGAGAGTTGGAACAAATCATCTTAAGATTTGTGTGGAATCAGAAAAGACCCTGAATAGCCAGGGGAATATTAAAAAACAAAGTCAATCTCGGGGGCATCACAATGCCAGATTTCAGGTTGCACTACAAAGCTGTGGTCATTAAGACAGTGTGGTACTGGCACAAAAACAGACACTTAGATCAATGGAACAGAATAGAGAATCCAGAAATGGGTCCTCAACTTTATGGTCAACTAATATTCGACAAAGCAGGAAAGACTATCCATTGGAAAAAGGACAGTCTCTTCAATAAATGGTGCTGGGAAAATTGGACATCCACATGCAGAAGAATGAAACAAGACCATTCTCTTACACCATACACAAAGATAAACTCAAAATGGATGAAAGACCTAAATGTGAGACAATAATCCATCAAAATCCTAGAGGAGAACATAGGCAACACCCTTTTAGAACTTGGCCAAGCAACTTCTTGCAAGATACATCCTCAAAGGCAAAAGAAACAAAAGCAAAAATGAACTATTGGAAGATAAGATAAGAAGATAAGATAAGAAGATAAGATAAGAAGCTTTTGCACAGCAAAGGATACAGTCAACAAAACTCAAAGACAACGTACAGAATGGGAGAAGATATTTGCAAATGACGTATCAGATAAAGGGCTAGTTTCCAAGATCTATAAAGAACTTATTAAACTCAACAGCAAAGAAACAAACAATCCAATCATGAAATGGGCAAAAGACATGAACAGAAATTTCACAGAGGAAGACACAGACATGGCCAGCATGCACACGAGAAAATGCTCTGCATCACTGGCCATCAGGGAAATTCAAATCAAAACCACAATGAGATACCACCTCACACCAGTGAGAATGGGGAAAATTAACAAGACAGGAAACAACAAATGTTGGAGAGGATGCGGAGAAAGGGGAACCCTCCTGCACTGTTGGTGGGAATGGGAACTGGTGCAGCCACTCTGGAAAACTGTGGAGGTTCCTCAAAGAGTTAAAAATAGACCTGTTCTACGACCCAACAATTGCACTGCTGGGGATTTACCCCAAAGATACAGATGCAATGAAACGCCGGGACACCTGCACCCCAATGTGTATAGCAGCAATGTCCACAATAGCCAAATTGTGGAAGGAGCCTCTCGGTGTCCATCGAAAGATGAATGGATAAAGAAGATGTGGTCTATGTATACAATGGAATATCACTCAGCCATTAGAAACGACAAATACCCACCATTTGCTTCAACGTGGATGGAACTGGAGGGTATTATGCTGAGTGAAATAAGTCAATCGGAGAAGGACAAACATTATATGGTTTCACTCATACGGGAAATATAAAAAATAGTGAAAGGGATTAAAGGGGAAAGGAGAGAAAATGAGTGGGAAATATCATGAGGGTGACAAAACATGAGAGACTCCTAGCTCTGAGAAACGAACAAGGGGTGGTGGAAGGGGAGGTCGGCGGGGGTGGGGGTGACTGGGTGACAGGCTTGAGGGGGGCACTTGACAAGGATGAGCACTGGGTGATATGCTATATGTTGGCAAATTGAACCCCAATAAAAAAATTTTTTTTAAACAAGGAGTTAATGGAAGGGATGCACAAAATCATATGGACTGGAAGTGTGGCTTCTGGACTGGTTCTCCCATTGCAAAACTGGACCTTTGCTCAGGAAGCCCCCTCACCTCTCAGCTCTCAGCCACAAGTCACAAGCCACACCAGTCACACAGATGCCCTCTGTCTCTTGTTTCCACAGCTGCAGAAAAACCAGATGCCTCCTCCACCATTTTTGCCAACAGAGCAGAATAGAAGCAGCAGAGTATCCAGATATCCTACACCTAATTGTCTAATTGTCACGCCCTCACTGACAGTCCCTCTATAAGGGAGTCTGGCAAATATATGTTTGAATTTTCTGGCCTCAAGAAGGCATCTCTAAGGAAGCTAGGATGAGAGAAGGTGGCCAAACATTATCTGCCACGGCCACCATAGCACCCATCCCTGGCTGGGACCCCCCACCCCCACCCCCCTGCCACTGCCCCTCTGCATTCCTCATTACTGTTCATTCCTTTGAATCCATGAATAATAGTGTTGTGCTTTCATGTCCCCCCTTTGGGGAGGGAGGGAGGGAGGGGGAGAGAAAGAGAGAGAGAGAGAGAGAGAGAGAGAGAGAAGGGGAGAAAATATCTTATAACCACCTTGAAGACAGGGAAAGATGTGCTTTCCCTGAGCAGGGCATGAGGCTTGTTGAGTGACACAGAAGCCATGGGAACTAGAAGACATTAAGTTTGCAGTGAAGCAGATCAAGCTGGAAATACCTTTAAGGGAGACTCGAAGATATAAGAAGCCCCAAAGTAGTGATGAAAGCTGTCACAGACTATATTTAGATAATCTCCTATCACTCCCGGTCAGGTTTTGGGCATTAAAAAAACTAGGAAAAACCTTCAGTTTCAAAACTCTTTGGACTTGGGAATTACAAGTCAAGAATTGTCAGACATTGTACTTTTGCATTATCCCAGGCTTCTCATTTCAGTGTCACACTCATTGAGGCAACTCATTCTAGAGCAAAGAAAACTGGAGCCAGGGGCAGGAAAGATTGCCCTCCTGTGGTCCTGGCAGTAGTAGGGATGAAAATGGCTGCAAGCCTTCTGACACTGTTTGAAGCCAATGTTTGTGGAAGCCAATGTTGATGTGGGGAACACCTGATGGATACCTAGATTTAGTATTCAAAACACTTATGTATTATTCCGGGCTCTTTCAGTTGCAAGGAACTACATCAACTCAAAATTGCTTACAAGTTTCAAAGGAGGGCAGGTAGGGTATATACTGGTTTGTGAAATGGGGGTGGCCATAGGAGCATCTGGCTTCAGGGATAGCTGGATGCAGGAAATGGGCAGCCTGGTGCCTAGCAGCTCCAGGGAAAGCTAAGACTGGCCCAACTTTCGTTATCCCTACCCATTCCGATAGGTTGGAATTCTCTGATTGGCTGGATCTGGGTCACATGTCAACCCTATGGCCAGAATATGGGGTCATCCCCAACCAAGAAAAGGAAGGAGGAGTTGTCTCCTCAAGAGAAAAGGTCAGACAAAATATATGCACCTTCAACCCTACACCACATGCCAATTTAAGCCCCAAATTGGCCTGACACTCACAAAGAGAGGGAAGGACGCTTTCTGAAGCTGAAAATCCTCTCGTGGGGTGGAGGACTCTTCTCCAATACCCATTTCTCTCCTTCACCTGACCGTCAGGCTCAGCAAGTCTGCAGGGGCATATTAAAGTATAAGAGCCACAGAAACAAAATTGAAAATAAAATTTATGACCCTTTTTCAAACCAATATCCTAAAGCTGACCAAGACAGCCAACCAGATATAGTTCCCTTAAATTGCAGAAGAAATTTAACGGGCACTTATATTAAACTGCACACATGCAGGGGGAAGTCTTGGTCATTTTCTAGCTCCCCAGGGAATGGATGAAGAATGTCTCAAAGATCTTACTTGAGATAGAGAGACAAGGTGTACTTGCCAACAATCGGCTCATCTCTTCCTTATTTCTGCTAATCTCATTGACGTTCATCCATTACAGGGTCCTCAGGCCACCTTGGCAGGCCTGTTATTGCTGCAGAAAAGTTCTAAGGAAGCCAGAGAACTTCTGTTTCTCTGGCATAGAGATGAAGTCAATGGGGCAAATATTTGGGCCAGGTGTCTTGCCAAGGATGGCCCAGTTTATTTTGAGGTAACCATTCTTCTTTCACTGGATGGATAAGGGACCATGGTTAGGGCTGACCCTAAAACCTAGCATCACCCTCCACTCCAACTGCCCCTTATGGAGGGCCTCTCCAAGATTGCAGAGGGAAGACCATATGCAGCATAGACCCTCTACCCAGAAGGCTCAGAACATCCCACACGGCAGGGGCCAGCTTTCCACTATGGCAGAAGAGTTATTTGCCCATCCAACATCTTTTCTCCATTCTTTCTTGCTGACAAACTCCAGTTGTTTCTGGCTGGCAATTCACCCAGCAACAAGGAATGAATCATGAGTCCCTCCACTGATGATGGAGGCCTGTCACCTGTTTTGACCAATGAAACATAAGGAGAAGTCTGCTAGGAAATGGTGGGGTCTTTTCCTTCTGAATTAGAGAAAGGGATGAGGAAAAGATTCCTTTTTTTGTTGTCCCCTTTTCTGTGGCTTTGTACACATGGTCTCAGGCTGGGTGACTTTGAATCGCTGCAGCCATCTTAGAGAAACTCTGAAAGGTCAATTCGCAAACATAGATCCACCTTGTAGCTGCCTAGCTCTGCTTCCTGTTGGATTAGATAATAAATCTGTATTGCATGAGATGATATTATATCTTGTTTCTTGTTGCTCAAAGCATCCAAACACTACACTCACAGTTAGCAAGCTGGTTTGAAATAGAACCTGAATAAGATGCAGGCCAGGGCTCATCTTACCTACTTGGAATTCCACTTTTAAAGGTTTTCCAAAAAAAATAAATAAATAAAAAAATAAAGGTTTTCCACACTCCTTTAAACACACGCCAAATGACTGATACACAATTCATTGGCGTATATCTCCACTCACATCTGGAGTCATCAGGGAGAATTGCTGCTGACAGGCACCATAGCTTTGTATCACACAGCTTAACACTTCTGGATAATTTGTATTTTTCTTGCTTTTTGAAAATTAGACTTTTAATTTTTAGATAATTGCAGTTTTCTCTGCAGTTGTAAGAAGAATATAGAGAGATACAACATATCCTTTACCCAATGGTGGATAACATCTTGCAAAACAATGGCATACTATGACAACCAGGAAACTGACATGGATATCAAGATACAGAACATTTCCAACATCACAAGGATCCCTCCAGTGCCCCTCAATAGCCACACTCACTTTTGTCCCACACGATTCCCAATTGAAACTCTGGCAACTGCTAATCTATTACATGTTCTCCATTCACTTAGTTTTGTCATTTCGAGAACAGTTATACATAAATGAACTCATATAGTAAGAAACCTGTTGAGTCTGTTTGCTTTTCACTCAGCAAGGAGTGACAGAGAAACAAAAATGTTGTTGTCCATAATTCCCTGGAGATCCATCCACATTGTTTAATGTATCAGTAACTATTCCTTTTTATTGCTGAGTAGTATTCCATGGGTAATGTACCACAGTTCAACTGTTTGCTCATAGAACTGGATGGTTTCCAGTTTTTGGCTACCATGAATTAAGCTGCTATGAACATTCATGTACAGGTTATTTACATGAACCTAAGTCTTGATTTCTCCAGAATAAATGCCCAGGGACCAATTGTTGAGTTGTATGGTAGTTGCATGTTTATGTCTTAAGAAACTGCCAGACTGTTTTCCAGAGTGGCTTTTCCATCTACATTTCCACCAGCAATGTACAAGTGAAGTGTTCCAATTTCCCTGCATCCTTGCTAGCATTTGGTGTTGTCACTGTTTTTTATTTTAGTCATTCTGATAGGTGTGTAGTAATACTCCATTGTGGTTTTTAATTTGCATTTCCCTAATGGCTACTGATGGTGAACACCTTTTCATGTGCTCCTCTGCACCTGTATATCCCCTTCAGTGAAATGTCTTTTTGCCCAATTTCCTAATTTATTTTCTTTCTGTTGAGCTTCAAAAGTTGTTTATCTATTACAGATACTAGTCTTTTGTCCTTTATGTAGTTTGCAGTGTTTCCTTCCAATCTGTAGCAGCTTGTCTTTTCACCTCTTAACAGGGACTTTCATGAAGCAAAATATGATAAAGTCAAGTTTATAAATTTTCTCTTTATGGATTGTGCTTTTGGCATTAAGTTTAAGATCTCTTGGCCTCACTTCATATCCCAAAGGTTGTCTCCTATGATTTTTTTCCATAAAATTCCACAATTAAATCCATGATTTACTTCAATTTACCTTTTGTGTAAAGTATCAAGAGTAGGCTAAAGTTCCTTTTCCCCTCCTCCAGATGCCTCATTTCCCTGGCACCATTAATTGAAAAGTCTATCCTCCCTGCACTGAATTCTTTTGCATCTTTGTAAAAATTCAGTTTGGCATATTTGTGTGAGTCTATTTCTGAGTTTTCTTTTATGTCCCATTGATCTATGTGTCTGTTCCTTTACCAATACCACAGAGTCTTGATTATAGTTACTGAATAATAAATCTTGAAATTGGAAAGACTTAACTCTTCCCGATTTATTCTTCTTTCTCAAAATTGCTTCAACTCTTCCAGTTCCTTTGCCTTTCCATATAAATTTTAGAATCCATATCTGTATCTGTGTATATATCTACAAAAAAAAACCCCTCCTGGTATTTTGGTGGGAATTTATATTTAACCAATAGGTACATTTGGAGAGAATTGGTAATTTTATGATATATGTTTTGCAATCCATGGGCACAATATGTCTCGCCTTTCGTTTAGGGCTTCTCTGAATTCTATCATTGGTGTTTTATACTTTTAGCATACGAGTCCTATACATGTTTTGTTAGAATTACACTTAAGTTTTTCTTTTTTTTTTTTTTTAGCAATTGTAAATGATTTATTAATAGTAGAGAGAAATACAATTGATTTTTGTGTGTTGATGTTCTTGTGTCTTTGAAGAATGCACTTTTTAGTTTTAGCATTTTGGGGGGTAAATTTCTTGGGATTTTCTACAATCCCAATCATATCACCTGCAAATAGGGACACTTTAAGTTCTTCCTTTCTGACTTGCAAATTTTTATTTCCTTTTATTACCTTATTGCACTAGCTAGAACTTCCCTACAATTTTGAGTGAGTGGTGAGAATGGGCGTATGTGCCTTATTTCCTAATTTAGAGGTAAAATATTCAGTGTTTCAATTAAGTATTGAATATAATGTTAGTTGTAAGTTTTTGTAGATGTCCTTTGTCCAGTAGAGAACGTTCTCTATTCCTAATTTCCTGGGAAATTTTAAATCGTGAATGTTTGTTAAATGCTTTCCTGTAAACTAACAAGCATTTGTTAAATGCTTTCCTGTATCAAGTGATATGATCATATGATTTTTCTTGCTTAGCTTAAGCAGGATTAGGATTGGATTATATTGATTGGTTTTTGAATATTGAACCAGGCTCACATCCTGGAAAAAAAATCCTACTTGGTCATAATTTATTGTCTTTTTTTTTTCCCAAAATATTACTGAATTGGGTTTTCTAACACCATGTAAAGAAATTTTGTATCTACATTAAAGAAGGATATTTGTCTGTAGTTTTCCTTTTTTTGTACTATCTTTTCTGGGTTTGTATTAGGGTAATATTGGCTTCATAAAGTGAATTGGAATGTGTTCCCTCCTCTTCTATATTTGGGGAGATTGTGTAGAATGGTTTTTAAATATACTTTAAATGCTTGGTGAAGCCATCTCTTCCTGGTGATTTTTTCTTGGGAATTATTAAATAAGCAGAAATCCCTGGAGCTAATAACTGATTAAAGCAAGGTTGCAAGATATAAACTAATATATTAAAAAAATCAATTGCTTTCCTATATACTAGCAATGAACAATAAGAATTTGAATTAAAAACATAGCACCACTTACATTAGCACCATAAAATGAAATACTTAGGCATAAATCTAACATAATATGCACAAGATATATATAAAGTAAACTATAAAGCTTTGATGAATGAAATTAAAGAAAACTAAATAAAGAGAGATATATTCCATGTTTATTTATAGGAAGACTTAATGTTCTTAAAATGTTACTTCTTTCCAACTATTGTTGATGTATAGATTCAACACAATCCTTATAAAAATCCTAGTAAGGATTTTTGGATACAGACAAATTGAATCTGAAGTTTATATGGCAGATAAAAGACCTAGAATAGTAAATACCATCTTGAAAAAAAAAGAACAAAGTTAGAGAACTGACCTTATCCAATTTCAAGATTTACTGTGAAGAGACAGTAATCAAGGCAGTATGGTTTTTGTGAAAGGACAGACAAATGGAACAGAATATATAACTCAGAAATTGACACACAGATATAGTTAACTGCTCTTTGACAAAAGGCAGCAAAGGCAATTCAATGGAGAAAGGAAAGTCTTCTCAGGAAATGATACTACAGAAACTGGTTATATATATATACAAAAACCTAATCCAGACACAGACTTTACATCTTTAATAGAAATGAACTCAAAATGAATCACAGATCTAGATGTAAAAGGCAAAACTATAAAACTTATAGGCTATAACATAAGAGAAGAACCTCGGTGACTTTGGGCTTGGCAATGACTTTGAGACATGCCAAAAGCACAATGAAAATACTGATAAAATGGGGATCCTGGGTGGTGCAGCGGTTTGGCGCCTGCCTTTGGCCCAGGGCGCGATCCTGGAGACCCGGGATCGAATACCACGTCAGGCTCCCAGTGCATGGAGCCTGCTTCTCCCTCTGCCTGTGTCTCTGCCTCTCTCTCTCTCTCTCTGTATGACTATCATAAATAAATTAAAAAAAAATACTGATAAAATGCATTTCATTAAAATACAATAAACTTTTGTTCTGTGAATGACACTGTTAAGAGAATAAAAAGGACAAGTCATAGACTAAGATAAAATATTTGCAAAGCACTTAACTTATAAGGGAATTATATCTAAAATATGCAAAAAACTCTTCCAAGTCAATAATAAGAAAACAAACAACTCAGTTAAAAAGTTGGCAGAAAATCTGAACAGGCATTTCACCAAAGAAAATATACTTCTGGCAAATAAGCATATGGAAAGAGGCACATCATATGTCATTTATTTCAACGTGAGGTATCACTGAGGTATCAGTGTATACCTATTAGAATGACCAAAATCCAAAACACTGACGATACCAAATGCTGGTGAGCATGTAAAGTAATGGAAACTCTCATTTATTAGTGGTGGATATACAAAATGGTATAGTCACCTTGGGAGACAATTTGGCAGTTTCTTACAAAGCTAAATATAATCTTATTATTCAACCCAACAATTACACTTCTTGCTATTTACCCAAATGAATTAAAAACTATGTCTACGCAAAAACATGTACACAGATATCTACAGCAGCTTCATTTATAATTGCCAAAACTTGGTAGGAACCAAGATATCCTTCAATATGTCAATGGATACATAAATTGTTCTATATCTATGATGGAATATTATTCAGCACTAAATAGAAATGAGCTACCAAACCACGAAAACATGTGGAGGAATCTTAAATGCATATTACTAAGTGAAAGAAGCTAATCTGAACAGGCTTATACTGCATAATTCCAACTATATGACATTTTGGAAAAGGCAAAACTATACAGACAGTAAAAAGATCAGTGGTTGCCAAGGAGTAGGGGGAGATAGGGATAAATAGAGCACGGGGCAATGAATTTATTCTGCATGCTACTATAATGGTGGACACATGTCATTATGCATTCGTCCAAACCCATACAATGTACAACACCAAGAGTAAGTAAACCCTAATGTAAACTATGTATTTTGGATGATAAGGATATGTCAGTGTAGATTTATCAATTATAACGTATATACTACTCTAGCGTGGGATTTGATAGTGAAGGAAGCTGTGAATGTATGGGAACAGGGAGTATATGGAAACTTTTGGTACTTTCTGCTTGATTTTTCTGTGAACCTAAAACTACTCTAAAACTGAAAGTCTGTTTAAAAAAGAAAACAATCCATAGAACTGTACAAGACAAAGAATGAATCCTAAAGAAAATTATGAAATTTAGTCAATGATAATGTATCAATATTGGTTTACCAGTTGTAACAAAGTACCAAATTAATGCAGAATGTCAGTAATGGGGAAACTGGAAACAGGTAGTGTGAATAGAAAAAAAAAATCTCTGTACTTTCTGCTCAATTTTTCATAAATCTAAAACTTCTTTAAAAATAAAAGTTTATTAATTTTTTAAAAAATTCAATCTCCCTAATAACTATAAGTCTATTGAAATTTTTTAATTAATATCGAGCAAATTGTAGAAGTTGGTGCATTTTCAGAAATTGGTCTTTTTCATTTAAGTTGTCAAAGTTAGGTGTTTGCAATGTTTTCTCATTTTCTTTTTGATGTCTTACAGATTCTGTACTAATAGCCACTGTTTGACTCCTAATATTGGTAATGTGTATCTTTTCTTTGTTTCTTTGTCAGTCTTGCTAAAGTTTTGTCCATTTTATTGATCTATTATTGACTTCTGTATCAATTTTATTGTTAGTTTTATTGATTCTTTGAAAAATGCATTTTCTTGATCTTTTTTTAAAAAGTAGCTTTTGTTTATTTTTCTCTATTCTTTTTGTTTTTAATTTCATGATTTCTGCTATTGTTTTTCTTATTACCTTCCTTTTACATGCTTTGGCTTTATTTTGCTCTTTTTTCTATATTCTACAGTGTGAATTTAGATGATAAATTTGAGATTTCTCTCTTTTCCAATGTAAGTATTCAGTGCTATCTATTAGCCTTTTAACACTGATTTAGCTACATCTCACAAATTTTGATGTTGTATTTTCATTTTCATTCAATTCAAAGTATTATTTAAATTATCCAGGGGAATTCCTCTGTGGTAAATTCCTCTGGTAAAAACCAAATGATTATTTCAAGTATGTTGTTCAGTTTCAAGTGTCTAGAGATTTTCTTGTGTTCTTTCTGTTGTTGATTTCTAGTTCAATTCCATTGCAGCTGGAGAAAACACTCTGCATGATTTCAATTCTTTTTAATTTGTTGAGTATTGGTTTTAGTGGGTCAGATATGATCTGTGGTGATGTATGCAAGAGTTTGGACCATGCTGCTTTTGGGTGGAGTATTCTCCACATGTCAGTTAGATTCTTTTGGTTGACAGTTTTGTTGAGCTCTGTATTCTTTCTGATTTTCTCTCTAGTTGTCCTATCAATTGTTGAAAGAGGGATGCTGAGGTCTCCAACTATAACTTTGAATTTATCTATTTCTTGTCTGTTTTATTAGCTTTTGTTTCACATATTTTTACAGCTCTGTTGTTTGGTGCACGCACATATAACTTGCTATGTCTCCTTGATGGATTGGCCCTTCATATACTCTATAATTTCTCTATCTGTGCTTAGTAATTTTCTTTTCTCTGAAGTCACTTTATTTAATATTAATGTAGTTACTCATGTTTTCTACTTAATGTTGCATGTACTATCTTTTTTTATCCTTTAACATTTATTCTATGTAATTATATTTGATTTTCTATTAGCATATAATTGTGTCATATTTTCTTTTTAAAAAAAATTTTATTCATTTATTCATGAGAGACACAGAGAGAGAGAGAGAGGCAGAGACACAGGCAGAGGGAGAAGCAGGCTCCATGCAGGGAGCCCGATGTGGGACTCGATCCTGGATCTCCAGGATCACGCCCTGGGCTGAAGGCAGTGCTAAACCGCTGAGCACCCGGGCTGCCCTGTGTCATATTTTCTAACACACTTCAAATTTGTCTTTTAATCAATATGTGTATATCATTTACATTTAATTTGATTGTTCCTGTGTTAGGGTTTAAGTTAGTCATTTTACCTTGTTTTCTATCATCTTTTCAGTTTCTGTTTTCTTTTTCCTACCTTCCTGTGGGTTACTTGAACATGTTTTTAGAATTCTGTTTTGTATGTCTATAGTGTTTTTGAGTGAATCTCTTTGTATAGTAGTTTTAGTGGTTGTAAATTATATATGTATGCATAATTAATCAGTCTACTGATGTGAACATGTTACTAGTTTGCATGAAGCATAGAAATCTTACCTTCCCTATACCCGTTTTCCCTCTACTGTTTATAATTGTCTTAAATATTTTTCTATATACATTTAGAGCTTCATCAAAGTGTTATAATTTTTATTTCAACTCTTCAAACATAGAAGGCCCAAGAGGTAAAGCAGAATTTATTATATTTAACCTGATTTTTACTTACTTTTCTTTCCCAATGTTTTGTGAGTTTAATAAAACATTTCTCAATGCTTTATTATTTTCTTCCTGTTGTGAATTTTCCATTAACCTCTAGGATAGACTTACAACAAATTCCCTTAGTCTTCCTTCATCTTAGAATGGCTTGATTTCTCCCTTTATTCCTGAAGAATGTTTTCCCTAAATATGAAGTTCTGGGTGGAAAGTCATTTTCTTTCAGCACTTGGAAAATGTGGTGCCACTGTCTTCTAGCCTCCATGGTTTCTAAAGAGGAAATTGCTGTCATTTGAATTGATTTTCTTTCCTATAGGTAAAGCGTTGCTTTTCTCTTGCTGCTTCCAAGATTTTTACTTTGTCTTTAGCTTCCAGGTATTTGATTATGATGTGTTTTGACATGGATTTCATTATATTCATCCTATTTGAGGTCAGCTGGGTGGCTCAGCAGTTGAGTGTCTGCTTTTGCCTCAGGGTGTGATTCTGGGGTTCAGAGATCTAGTCCGGCATCATGCTCCCTACAGGGAGGCTGCTTCTTCCTCTGCCTATGTCTCTGCCTTCTCTCTGTGTCTCTCATGAATAAATAAGTAAAATATTTTTTAAAAGATTCATCCTATTTGAAAATAAATCTTGAATTTATACATTTATGTCTTTTGCCAAACTTGGGGGTATTTCCAGCCATTATTTCCTCAAGTCTTGCCCTTTTTCTCTCACATTCTGGAATTCCAATGACCCTAATGTTAGATCTTTTATAGCCCCACAGATCCCTGAAACTGCTCCCCTTTTTATTTTTTTCAGTCTATTTGCCTCTGTAGTTTAGATTGAGCCATTGTTATTGTTCTGTGTTCAAGTTCACTGATTCTTTATTCTTTCCCTTCCATTCTGCTATTGAGTCCACCCACTGAGGTTTTTATTTCTATTGCTCTATTTTTCAGTTCTTAAAGTTCCATTTTCTTCTTTATGTCTATTATTTCTTTCCTGAGACTTTCCATCTTTCATTTGTCTCAAATGTATTCCTATTTTCTCATTGAAACATTTTTGTCATGGCTGCTTTAAAATTATTGTCAGATAATGCTAGTAACTCTGTTATCTCAGTGTTATCATGTACTGATGGTCTCTTTCATTCAAATTGAGATTTTTCCAAGTTCTTGGTATAATGAATGACTTTCAGTTGAAACCAGGACACTTAAGTATTATATTATGAGACTCTGGGTATTATTTAAACCTTCTGTTTTAGATGGCTCTTTTGACACCATTCTGGCAGGTGAACAGAAGGCACTGCCTTGTTATTGCCAAGTGGGGATAGAAGTCCAGGTTCCCCACTTAGCTTTCATTAGCAACAGGCAGGGGAAGGACCCCTTGTCACTGCTGATCAGAGGTGAGAATTCTGGTTCCCTACTAGGCTTTGCTGGAGGGACAGAAGTGCTTCACTACTGTTTCCCACATGACTTCTACTGACACCATAGTTTGGTTGGTGTGGTGCTCATAGCTGCTTGGCATGGATTAAAGTCCCAGTTCCTACACAGCCTTCTCTGACACCACTTTGTCAGAGAAACTGGAGCACTTTGCTTTACAGTCTAGGCAAGGGTGGAAGTCTAGGCTCACCTACTTAGCATGGGAAGTGGTGGTCCATATTTTTCCTGGAGTGATTGGCTAGACTCTAGCAGTTACTGACTAAAATTTTTCTGTTCTATGAGGCTACTTCCTTCCTGGTTCTTTGGCTAGAGATAGCAGGCCTTTCTTGGGATCTTTTTTTTTTTTTTTTTTTTTAACACTTGGTGTTTCCAGGTCACCTGTTTCTTTAGCTCCATGCCTAAATATGTGAGGCAAAAAGAGAACCCAGAGAACTCATCACTGTGTTGTTTATTGGATCCTGCAGTCCCCAACTTGTCTGCCTTCTCCTCTCAAACTTTCAGAGGTTTCTTGTATTGCTTTAATATATAATGCCCAGTGTTTTAATTATACTTAAATTTCTGGGCAATTTGCATTTTTAGATGTCAATTTTCCTTCATTTACTTTCTGGCAATTTGCATTTTTAGATATCAATTTTCCTTCATTTACTCAAGATCAGGAACTGATCTTTATCACAGTACAAAGAAGACTACCCTTTAAATATTTTGCAAATCTCCAAGACCACATTATATTGCTTCACTTCTGAGAAGAATTTGCAAAACAAAAACTATCCTAATTCTACTGCAGTGTTAGGATGTAGTGCAATGGTGTAAAGCCCATGGAAACATTCAGACAATTTAATAAAGGTTTCAGGATACTAATTCACCTTTTTGTGGTTTGGCTTTTACATAAATTTGAAACCAAATTAATTAACATTTATTTATTTATTTACTTACTTACTTACTTACTTACTTACTTATTACTATTGGAGACTGAGACAGAATTATAGTGATGCCAGTCATGCTGCATATCTGGACACCCTCCTATCCCTAACTTGCATGAGTCCTTCTGAATCCCTAGGAGGGACTCGGGCAGTATTTTAAATGGTTGCATACTTTATAAAATTTACAATAATAGGGATGTGGGTGTGCCTGGGTGGTTCAGTCACTTAGGCATCTGCCTTCAGCTTAGGTCATGACCACTCACATTCCTGGGGTCCTGGGATTGAACCCCATATCAGGCTTTCTGCTCAGTGGGGAGCCTGCTTTTCCCTCTCCCTCTGCCTGCTACTCCCCTTGTGCTCTCTCTCTCTCAAATAAATAGATAAATAAATTAATAAGTTCTTTAAAAATACGGGTAATGGGGGATCCCTGGGTGGCGCAGCGGTTTAGCGCCTGCCTTTGGCCCAGGGCGCGATCCTGGAGACCCGGATCGAGTCCCGCGTCGGGCTCCCTGCATGGAGCCTGCTTCTCCCTCTGCCTGTGTCTCTGCCTCTCTCTCTCTCCGTGACTATCGTAAATAAATAAATAAATTAAATTTAAAAAAATAAAAAATAAGGGTGAGAAGTGTAATTGCTTAGGATCACTTTGTTTCCACTCTGATTTTTCTTCCATTACATGTTCCCTCTTCTTGGGTGATTTTGAAGTCCCTCGGATATTCTGGGGTGGCTGAACAACTGTTAAGAGTAAGTATACTGGAGAATATATTTAATTTGAGTCCAGTTGGATGTATTTATATGATTCATAGTTATTTCAATGTATAGTTAAATTATCAGAAGCCATCTGATATAGCATAGCTCACCAAAATCTGCTTATTGCCCACTGTGTTGACTCTAGTAAGCTACACGAGAAGACTGGGGACTAATTGGATAACAAATGTCATTAGTTGAAGGAGTAGTTCAAATCAGCCACCGCACAAGAAAACTGTGATGCCTTGTAATCTGAGAGCTCATATATGATAGGAATTTGATAAAAAATTTTTCCCAAACTGGAAATAATACAAAACTTTATTTTATAATGACATTACTGAATTCAGACATTTCAGTAATGACAAGTTGTAAAGTTGAAAATAACTTTTCTAAAAAAAAAGAAAAGAAAATAACTTTTCTTACCTATCAGTAAGAAAAACAAATTTTAATCAACAATGCTAAAAGAAAACTCCATCTATCTTTCAATTCTCTCCATATAAAATGCCAATACAAAATTATTATCCAAAAACATAGAAAAGAGATACCTAGGGTAAGTTAGGGTAGAAAATTAATTTTTAGAATTACATTGTTTTTTCAGAATGTTGTGATAGTTCATGTTTAAAATTTGTAACTTCTCGTGATTTCTTTTCTTATTAAATATTCACCTTTTATGTAATACTTAGTTTCCTTTGCATTATTTTATGTTCTTTTTTAATAGCCTCCCAATTGGGACTTCTGGGTGGCTCACTGGTTGAGTATCTGCCATTGGCTAGGGTATTGATCCTAGGGTCCTGGGATCAAGTCCTGCGTCAGGCTCCTCTCAGGGAACTTGCTTCTCCCTCTGCCTATGTCTCTGCCTCTCTCTGTGTGTCTCTCATGAATAAATAAAATCTTAAAAAAATAAAATAAAATAAAAATAAAGGCTTTATGACAAAGAAAGTAGGCCGTTAAGTATTTCTTCTTTAAAGAACTCTGAGCACAGAGTTACCCTTTCTCAGTAGATGGCACTGGAGGTTCACTGCAAGAGGAACAGGCTTCTTGCAATATCCAAGGTGGCTGGAGGGAGGGTCCCGTGTGGGTGTGAGGATTTCTAGTGGAGTCTCGGAGCATCAAGCCCAGAATGCTATCCCTCTATCACCTCTCTTGGTGATAACTGCCTAGAGCCCTCTCAACACAGAAACAGCCCCACTCCCACCAAGAGCCTGCCTAAGTGGGGGGAGGGACAAGAGATGGAGAGGAAGGGAGCACACCCAGAGTGACAGCTCTCTCTGCACCCTCCTCACCCTACTCCACCCCCTGAGACCCAGTGGGTGCTCAGATTCACAGCACATGCACACGCCATCCTTTGCTGACCATTTGCAAACTGATTGCTTCCTGGAGGATGGCCTGTTGTCTGTCTAGCAACCGGCCGGCTCTGGCCTGGCTCAACTAGAGAATCTCTCTGATATCTATGGTGGAACCACCCCTCCAACAAGGTCAGAACCCCAGACAACTTTGTCCTCAACCCTAGGGGGCAACACATCATTCCCTTATAGCTTAGTTACTCCTTTGTTTCCTTAGGAATTGTATACTACCCCACCCTTGTTCAACTTACTGCGGAATTCTGTGAATTGATTAGACCCTAACTGCTGCAGATCCAAGCCCTGATTTGTAGTGTTCTGATTTCCATGCTGTAAATATTCCCACCATGGCCAATTTCAGGCTGCCAACGTGACATCACAGGCTGTGCCGCTGAGAAGAGACGGCCAGTAGCCACCATGGTACAGTGTTTCCACTGTGTAGATGTCAATAAAATAATTAGTTAAAATTAACAAATTTGCTCAGGATTTTTTTTGTTTTAAGATAACATATTTCATCACAAGTTCATAGAATTAATTGTTATTAATACCTGTCTTCATGCCTGGCTCACAAACTTCCAGCACATTCCATTGTTGATTCTCGTTGAGTGGTACACACCAGCCCCAGCATGACACTGAGATGAAGAGCCCCAGAAACAGGCCAGGGGTGCTGAGCATTCTTGGGGCTGGGACCGGCCACTGCAGGGATCAAGAAGGGTCCTGGGTATGTCCTCTAGCAGTGGGCCCAGTGTGGGAGGAGGTGAAGGCAGGGGTTTCTCTGCAGAAGGTCTCACTCACTGCTTGCCCGTTGCTCCTGACCTTGACTGCACTCTTGACCTGGACGGCTCCTCATCCCATGCCCTGAATGTGAAGGCTGCAGGCCTTCCCCTTCCAGCATGGTCAGACCTACCATTCTCCATGGATCCGAGTTTGTCATCACCACGGCCGCTCCTATTCTGTGTTCACTCATTGAGGGAGTAATGGTGGGCACGTGAGTCCAAGAGCCAGGGTTCTGGTTCTGATTTCACTGCCACCCTTAGCCAGGGTGGGCCTGCGTGCTTTTCCGGTGGACAGAGTGTTGCTTCACGTTCACTTTGATGGCAGGACGTGTGGACCCCCGCAGTTTCCGGGAGCTGTAGCAGCATCCACAGGTGGCGTGGTCCTGCTGGGAAACTTTATCCCTGGGAACTGGCCCAGGGACCTGGTCACAGGCCTTGCTGTCAGATAGCTCAGCCTTCATCCAGAGAAAACAAAACACAGGCAAGACATATGATCTTCCTTTTCCCCTTTCCCAGGGACCAGTCTCTGTAACAGAACCCAGGGGAGACAGACCCTCCTCCGAAATAAAGCCTTTGCCCAGCTGTCCTCTGGGACCATGTGAGGCTTGACAGGGAGCCCCGAGAGCTCTCCACCAAGGGGATGGGCAGGGCTGGGGGCGGTGTCAAGACTTGAACCAGCTGCCTGGAGCCCATGCAGTAAGGAAACAAAGCTCTCCTCTGCTTTGGAGCACTTTGCCGAGTGGGGTGCAGTCTACGGAGGGGGGTCAGCATAAAGAATATCAGAGGGTACCAACATTCCCCACAGTTAAGGGGCAAAATGGAAATCCTAAACAGGAAATCCAGGATGCACCTGTGTTGGGGTGATGCCAGGCACCCCAGGGCCAAAGGGCAGACCCAGAAAGATCCAGCTTGTAGAGCACCGGCCAAGAGCTGCAGTCCTTCCCTTCCTGCCCGCCCCATCTGCACACTGGCCTTCCTGCTCGAGGGCCAGCACCCCAGGTCTAGCCAGCGGCACCTTGGCAAAGCTCCACGTTGCATTCTTGGAGAGATTTTACTTGGGCAACTCAAAACCAATGTCCAGAAGGGCTCTCCTAGAAAAGACTCTCTTCTTTGACGTAGGCTCCCAGACTCCCATTAGCCATCCCCACCAGGCCTTCCCCATCCCCTTCTCCCATTTGCTCAGTCTCTGGCCACCTGCCCCTCCTGCTCCATCACCCTCCGAGCCACAACCAAAGACCCTCCCTCAGGTCATCCTTTCTTCCCTAAAACAGCTTTAAAGTCTGACCTAGTCCAAGAAAGCTGCTAACTGACGGGCAGGAAGGGCCCAGGCAGTGTGATCCACTTCCAGGGAGCCTGGTCTGCAGCCCTCCCTCCACCTGCTGGACCATGGCTCCCTTTGCCTACATAGGTCACCACTAAGTCACGAAGATCACAGGCTGTTGAGCAGCCTGGCATATACGCACTTCTTTTCTTGAGCTTACTAGTGAGAGGTCAATGAAACAAGGATAAAGTTTAATTGACTAGAAGTTTATTCTGGAAGGAAACAGACAGAAAGAGAGGGAAATGGAATTACAAATACATGTATATACCAGTACATATACACACTGTGGGGTGCCTGGGTGGCTCAGTTTTTGGGCATCTGCCTTTGGCTCAGGTCGTGATTCCGGGGTCCCGGGATCAAGTCCCACATTAAGCTCCCTGCAGGGAGCCTGCTTCTCCCTCTACCTCTCTCTCTGTGTCTCTCATGAATAAATAAATAAAATCTAAAAAACCCCATATATACACTATGTATATTATATTTATAACATATATATATGCATATGGATATGTTTACATGTGTGTGCATCTATACACACGTATAGGTACGTGTGTGTATGGATGTACCAACTACTCTAAATGAACAAGGCTTAACCTGACCAGTCATCTGATCGAGGGCCAGGCACGGAACTCTTCGAGAAAGAACATTCTACACTCAGGACAGGGAACCTGGAGAGGTGAGTACACATCAGTGAGTCAGGTGGAGGGCAGCAGGTGCCAGGCCAGGAGGGTGAACCTCCCAGTTTTCACAGCCCTTGTGGCAGAGCAGGTGACCGGGGCCCTCGTCTCAGTTACCTTACTCTTCTGTCCCTGAGCCACACCGGCTCCCCCTGTGGCTTCAGCTACCATGAGACACTAAGGACACTTGGCTTGGACATCCAGCCCGACGGCTCTGGGGCTCCAGACCCAGGGACCCAGCCACCACTAGACACCTGCCCTGGACCTCACACCATCGTCTCTTCCCTGCCCACAGAAGCTGGACATGGCGTCTCCCACCATGGCCATCCGTCGCCGGGTTTTCTCAGTTGTTGGATCCCTCGCTTTCCGGCTTTGGCACCAGCGCCCCAGGATGGTGTGGTTCCCCCACGCGCTCTGGCTCTTCCCTGGGCGGGCTCCGGCCCCGCCCCGCCCCCACTGCGGCCTCGGGCAACCTGCTCCGGCCGCACCCTCGCACCCTCGCACCCTCGCACCCTCGCACCCTTGCACCCTCGCACCCTCGCACCATCGCACCCTCGCACCCTCGCTGTAAAGTGGTTGATGTGGGATGAGCTTCAAGCTTTGGATAACCAGTCACCAATGCGGGTGACCATGCTGCACTCCCCCGTCCCAGACCCCACTTCCAAAGCCTGTGCTGGGGGCTGCTGGCTGCAGGGGCTGGCAGAGCCACAGGGCCCCCACCCCATTCCCTCTTCCAGGGATGAGCACCCATCGGACTGTGGGTGCCTCACTGTGCAGAGGGCAACTGCTCCTGCCTGCTGGGGTTGCCATCTCACACATCCAGGGCCTGCAGGGCTCTGGGCTCTCCCTCTTGGCTCCCTCCCGGTGCTTTCCCAGGCCTGGTGGCACCTCCCTGTGGGCGTCCCTGAGGCACGCATCATTCTAATGGTTCTCCGCTCTTTCCAGCCTTCCTCAGCAGCCAATAGGCCCCGAGACTACCCAAGTGTGTCTGGAGCAGGGAACTAGCGTTAAAGAGATGCTGGCCCCAATTCCTCTTCATCTTGTGTTCAAAAGAGCTGGGCGCTTCAACCAGAGGGGTCTGTGTAGCCTGGTCCCTCTCTCAGCACCTCTCAGGGACAGACATGCCTGCTCGCAGCCACCAGACACCAGGGCTCCCAGTGGAGGGGACCAAGGTAAAATGCCTGGCCCTGGAGCTCTGCTCTGCTCGACAGAAGGGGCACCTCTGGCAGCTTTGTCTACCTTGTAGGGATACCTGTCCTAATTCATATGAAGGTGCCATTATATGCTAATGGAGTCTCTGCCCTTTTGCATAAAGACTGAAGCATCAGTCTTTATGCAAAAGAACAGAGATGTCAGGATGGGCCAGCCAGATCTATCCAGACAGCCAAGTCACTAGGGGAGGAGAACCAAAAGGGCTTCTGCACCAGAGACTCCATGGGGAGGTGGGAGCATGAGTAGGATAGCTGCAGATCCACTCAACAGAGCACGTGAGTGAGGGGCAGCCATCCACACATCCTAGGTCAGCAGTGCTCAGGGAGAGACCTTCCTGCAGAGTCAAGGGGAGGGGTGTGGAGTAGGGGGCAGACTTAATCCTGAGCATTATAGGATTGCCAGAGGATGCCCAGAAATACCAGCCCAGGAAGGGCCCCAGTATCAGTGGAAGACTTAGATATCCTCACAAATGTTCTGCTCCTGGCAACCAGTGCCCTGGTCCCCCACACCTCAGCCCCGTGCCTGCTACATCTCAAGGGAGCCACCCATCAGGGCTCTAGCGCCCAGCACAGTGTTTCCCTCTGAAGTTCCAGGGCACTGACTTCCCTTCCACACCCTCCAAAATTATTTAGAATTGGGAGTCTGAGGCCATTCCCACAGAAACATGGTTGCAAGAGCAGGAAGGGCAGGAGCAGGCCCCCTAATCGGGCCACCAAGAGTCCCCAGTTCACAAACCCAGCCCAGTGACATGGATGTGGACAGCAGGTAACTTGTAGGGTACAAGTAAAATGAAGCCCCACCCCCAGGACGGTCTCCTACAGGTCTTTTCACACCTGTGCACAGAGGTGGAGGTACAGGGTTCTCACCCCACAAGCTAGGGGCTGGGTAAAGAACACATGAACAATCAGTGGACACCTACATGGCCGTGAAAATACCAGAGCACACTGGGAAAGTGCTAGTGCATGGTCTCTGAGCCCATCACATTCCAGAAATAAGCCTCAGGATAGTGCTTATGGCAGCACACGACACAGTCTCAGCTGAGGCCACCACACCGAGAGTGAGAAGAGCTGAGCGCCCCACATCCTGAGGACGCTGGGCATATACCTCAGCAAATGGCCTGTGAGCATCAGACCCTAAATGGGTCTACCATTTTGAGGCCGACTTGCCAAGAGGGCCCCAAACCACTCTGAACGCTTCTAGAAGGTTGTTTGACCAGGGAGGCTGAGAAGGGAGGGTTTCTGGTTAGAGAGCTTTGGGGACGGTTTGTTAGAAGCTCTGTGATGTCTCTGCTCTCACCATGGGGAGTGGAGGAGGGGCTGATGCTCCTGGCCCACCTCAGGCCTGGGGCAGAGGCTCTGAGGGTCCTGGCGCCCAGCGCAGGGAGCAGAACATGGAGACGGACTCGGGAAGCTCACAGAGGGGATCCGATCTGGAATTGGGGCACAGGGACTGCATCTTGGCCCTTCTGCAGGCACGAAGCTGGCTGGCAGAGGGGTTACAGTGCAGGCAGGCTACTGGTCCCCCTCAGCAGGACAAAGAATGCAGAATGTGTCTGAGTTCAGGCCATCTTGATCAGACTTTGCTCAAGAAATGACCTGCAGGGGCGGGGGATGCCAGCAGGGGGTTACATGTGCCACAGGATGCAGGAAAGGGGTCCCTGAAGAACCCCCCTAGAAGCCCACCATCAAAGAAAGAGATGGCTTTGAGCATCCGCCAGAATGGATAATAATGCATGTCCTCCGCTGGGCAGCTGAGAACAGCCTCATGAGTGAAGGAGGAAGAGAAGCCCAAAGAGGAGGAGGAGGAGGGACAGGGGGAGGAGGAGGAGGAGGGACGAGGGGGCGGGGAGGGAGGGAAGGTAAGGGTGTGCAATGGAGGGATGCAGGAATGGAGGGATTCAGGGATGAAGGACTCAGGGATGAGAGGTGCAGGAATAAATGGTTGCGGGAGGGAGTGGATTGAGGGGTGCTGGGGCTCATGGGGAAGCAGAGATGAGGGAGGACAGTGTGAACAATGCTAGGAGGCAGAATACAGGGCTGCAGAGATGAGCGGCAAAGGGATGCAGGCGGCAGGTTTGAGAGATGGAGCGGGGAGGGCAGCCGTATTGAGGAAAGCAGGTGCATGGGATGTAACCAGTGGGAAACCAGGGATTAGGAATGAAGGGGTGTAAGGGGATGGATGCAAAACTGAATCACAGAGGGCTGAGGAGTGCAGGGATGGGGGGGGTTAGGGATAGTGAAGTGAGGGAGGTGGCACCGGAAATCCAGGTTTTATCTTAAAACTCCACATTTTTAAGTGTGGGCAACAAATGCAACTTTGGGTAAAATACTGAGCCAGCAGAACAAAACACGAGCCTCAAGCTCAGTGTCACCACACATGCCTTTGGAGGCCAAGGTGAAGGCGGTCCTGGGGAGCACAGCATCGTCGGTGAGCTCTCGCAAGGCTTGGCCATGCTTGCAGGGGCTTCAGTATTTGGGTGCAGAGGCCACCAAGTCCCGGGCCAAGAATTGAAGCCAGTGTCCCCGGCAGTCTCACAGGCAGAGCCTGGTGACTTCATCGTAACGGCAACCTAGCTGGGATGGTGGGCTGGTATTTTCCACACATTCTTCATGTTACCAGCCTTGTTTTGTGAGAAGGTTGTGACTGGGAGGTTAAGTGTGGGGCAAGGAGCGGCTGGCAGGTGAGGACTGCCCCGATCCCCCTGGGGGAGCCCAGTGCCAGGGAGGCAGAGGCCCTGTGGGGAGGAAGGGCAGGCCCAGGCCCCTGGAAGCCTGGCTGGGCTGGTCCAGGGCTCACACCCAGAAGTCACCGAGAGTACAAGCTGGAGGGTGGAGAGCATGGTGCTGGCTCACAGGGCAGCATGAGCACCCTGCTGGCCCAGGGGGACATAAAGAAGGATCTGGCCCCATGGGGGGCCAAAGCAAGCATGAGGCAGAGGAGACACAGAGCCCAGAGCAGGCAAGTGGGAGCAGAGCCCACCTGAGAGCCGCCCTCCTCGTCCCCACCATCCCCACCCCACATGGCTGGAGCCACGTCCTTCTGCCAATAGCCTCCATCCTCACTGGCCTGTCTGCCCTCCATGGTGTCAAGCTCCATCCTGCCCTGCAGCCTGGCAAAGAGCATTCATCGATGTGAGTGAATGACAGCGTGAGGCACCTTGCTTACTTCTCAGCCCCAAGGTACGTTTGAGAGAGGAGGACACTGGGGCCCGCAGAGGAGCATACCTTTGCCCAACGTCCCCAGGTAGTAATGAGTACACCTGGAATTCACAGCCTTCCCCCATTAGGTCTGGGAGTGGGGAGAGCTGGGCCTGGCCACAGGTAATGGCCAGATCAGAATCAGTGTTTGGAACCAACTACTTGAGCCGGGGCCCGTGAGATGTCAGCAGGATGCATTGGCCATCTGGGGCCAGGCTCCGGCAAACAGAGCAGCCCCGAGGAGGCCACCGAGGCCTCCAGGGCAGTGCAGTGAAGGCAGTGGACATGCCCCCCTCTCCTGGGCACAGTCACCACCCTCAGGGTCAAGCTCACGGAAGAGGAAGAGGCGTTGGGCTCCTGCTGGTCCTGAAGAGCTGAACGGGTGGCGGGGGCCGGGGGCGGGGGTGGCATCTGACTGGACAGGACTTGACAATGCCACCCACAGAGGCAGGAGGGCCACAGGCTGAGCACTTGGGGGCTCTGCCACTCACAGAGCAAGTGATTCACTTCTTCCAGCCCCAAACCTCCACTGGGACCCCCCACAACAGAGATTTGTAAATGGGACTGGAAACCAGATCAGTGTCATGGCTAGAGATGGACAATTGCACAGATTCATGTACACAGAACAGACAAGACCCCAGAAGTGCCCTTTTCTCATCCACTTTGGCTTGTTCACCGTGATTATGTTCCAACCTCAAAGCAGGCAGCACAAGGCAGGCATTGCATCGGGGAAGCCAGATGCCCCCTACCCAGTCGCATCAGAGTCCTGGATCGGACATCCCATGTGGAACACAGAAGCTGCAACTCAAAGTCATGGTTAAATCACTCAGGGAGGGGCAGTAGCCTCTCACTCCCATCAGGAATCTGGTCTACACGCCCCAACCACAGACCCCAATGTCCCTTCACTTTCCCTGCCCTTTATATGCTTCCCCGCTGCTTTATAAACCTGTGTCATTGTCATTGTCCAAACAGCGGGTGGGGTCTTAGAAAACACATACACATGCACAACATGTGTATCTGGTCAGTTGCTACGAGGTGGGTGAAAAAAAAGCTAACTTACAACACAGGCGAGGCAGGATGTGTGTGTGTGTGAGTGTGTATTTGGTGATGACACAGGGTGGCACGAGGGCCCCTTATCCTGTGTCAGAAGATGCATGATTTGTAGAAACAGCAGACAAATGTGTTAATTGTAGGACGAATGGCTCTGGGCACTGTAGGTCCATCAACCTTGGATTATACATCATAAAGGAGATCTTGATAAAAGAGTGGGTACAAGGCGGTGACATCTCATTAATTCAGCCCTAGCAGGAAACAACAGAATCTAATTTTTCTAGATAACTTGGGTTATCCCTGTAATCACTCAAACTTACAAATTAGCATTTTATCAAAAACATTGTTATCCTTAACCGAAGTATACCAGGCACAATTTAATCTTCCTCTGGGAACTGGAGACTCTGGTGGAAGATGGGTCACTCTGCGGGCTCTGATCAGGATGGCTTCAGCAGTAAGGGTGACCATTTGGCCCTGGGAGAAAAGGGCTCCAGGTCACTGCATCTTTTGGCCTCACATCTTCCGTGCAGCCGAAGCAATTGAGAAGGGCCCACAGGGATCAATTATAGCAAAACGGCCCAGGTTAATATCATCATAATCAATTGAAATGCTCTGGCTGAGTTGACACATAATGGATTGCATTGTCATCTGTGTAGACTTTGACAGGGGGCCGAGAGGCTGGAGCTGGAGTGCAGGGAGGCAGGAGGCAGGGAGGTTAGCAGATTACCCATCTGCTAACCCCAGGGGGTTGGTCTGCGCCTGGGGCCGATCTTCAAGCTCTGGCAGTTTATATACCACAGTGCTCAAGACCATGCAGCCTTGCTGTTACTGGATGGCTTTTCTCCTACCATGTTCCCTGGAGGATTTGAAGTGGTGACCACTTGTCACCCTGAACGTGGACCCTCTGCGCACCCTCTGCTGCCTGCCAGGGAAGGGGTGCCTGCAGCACGTGGCCCATGCTCAGTGGAAACACCAGCAGGGTGCATTATTCACTTCTGTGCCTCCTGAAGTCAGCTGGCTGACTCGGTCCTCTGGCCCCTAGTGGTCCGCTAAGGGCCTTGATTCAGCTGAGGGCCAGGAGCTACAAAGCTGACGGTTAACCCTGGCTCACGGTTACTGTCACCCAAGGAGGCACTGTGACTGGTAACAGTAAAAGTAAACAAAGATTTGCAATCTTTTAGCTTATAAATTAGAATGGTTTATAAATATCAAATGGTGAGATCATGCATTGTGCTGTTTCATATAGATGGTCTTGTCTGGCGTCCACATCAATGAGGTAGCCACTAATAATACCCCCATTTTACAGATGAAGAAGCTGAGGCCTTGGGCAGTCAAAGGCCACACTGAGGTACACATCACTTGTACCCTGGTTCAGGAGAGAGAGGAGTACAGGGATAACTGGCTCACTGGACCTCGCCTGCCTACCTCCTGTGTGTCACAGACCAGGAAGGTTTTTTTACATCTCTGGTTTCATCATATGCTTTCAGGATGTTGTCATGATTATTACACAAAAGACTAGCTGAATTATTTACTTCTTCAAACAATTTCCTTCCCTATGTAGCCCAGACCTCAGCTGTTCCCGTTTCCATCAGATGCTGAATCAGGTCCTGTGGGGGCAGGTCACTTAGGAGCAGCACTTGGCTGTCTACCTTCCTCGGTGCATGGCTCTGTTATGAAGGTCACTGCATCCCCGTCCCAACCAGAAGAAAGAGGGTAAAAAGAGCAGGCAGAAAGAACACAGGCTCCTTCTTAAGGTGTTGTGTTTGTCAGGGTTTGGTTCCAAAAACAAAACATCCAGTAACTATTCTTGGTGGATCAATCAAAAGGAGGCTAACACAGGGAACTAGAAGGCGGAAGGAGGAAAAAGAGCAAATACGGATGCCCAGGTAGCCATGATCTCATTAGCTGCTCCAAGCAGCATGGCAGTCAGGGCTGGATAACACACGAGAGAGGTGGCATGGCCATAATGGGCAGCTCAGAAGGCTGAGCCACACCTCAGGGGGAGCAGCAGGGCTGACGCTGCAACAGCCCAAGGAAGCAAAGGCTAACTTGGCCTCTACTGCGCAGCAACGGAATATGTGCACAACAGGAACTTCTGTGCAGTTTGTGGAAACCAGTCAAGTCAGAACCACTGAGGGTTGAGATACATCAGGAGTTTCTTCTTTGCTGCAGCCAGCTAAAAAAGCTTACTCTTTTAAACCATTGATTGATGTGACCCCAGTTGGTTTTAGGTTAGTGAGTTGGAACAGGTGGAGGGCCCACCACAATCCAGACAAGACCCTCAGTCCTACAGACCAGGTCCTTGACAAGGTGATTACGTGCTCATCTGAGACCCCTTGGGTCAACTTCTGTGGGAGGCCACATCCTGCCAGCGACAGTAAGGTTGAGTGTCAGTCTGAGCTCCGAATATTTCACTAAGCCCTTCAGTGAATTGAGTGTTGTTTGTCTGTGAAGGGTTGTCTATAGGGAGAGGGCAAATGTAGGGCAGATAAGTCCCTCCTCCAACCAGCTCCAAGGGCTTTATTTGTCCTCTCACTGTAGATGTCTTCTTACAGATGAACAACACTCAGGACGTGGACAAGTGCATAGATCACAAAAGAGTACTTGGCTCCACAGTCGAGGACAGCGGGTTCTGGAGACACTAGATTGCATACATGTCATTCTACCAACCACCACAATTCTTGAGATGATTCTTGAGGGATCATCTCGGTCTGAGTCTGCATCCCTAATATCTATTTATTCTATATTTCCATATTACAAGTCCTGTAATCACTTCCATAAATGCTATTATTTCTCTAAGGACAGTTTGAAGTCACAGTGGCCATTTTGGGTAACTTTTGACATAGACAGGATTGCTATTTTGATTGGCATCTGAAAATTAATAGAAAAAAAATCCTGAATATCCCATAGCTTACATTCTTTATTTGACATGAGGAGACCTCCAAGTTCAATTCAAATTCTAAAATCGTCTACCTAGAAGATTTCCCAAATCCCCAGTGAGAAAGGAAAAACTTTATGGATGAATTCTGACTCATGCTTAGCACAAACACTCCAGGCTTTACTGACCTCTCCCCAGCTAGTCCATCTGTGGTCAGGCCAGGAGATGGAAGGCCTTGGATGAGAGATGCTAGTTAGCATGACCTTAAAATGGTCACAAGGCTGACAAATCCTTAACAACACAAAGTAGAACCTCTGCTAGCAGGGACACTTGTCAATATTGCAAACAAAAGAGTAGCTGCCAATTAATCGTCTCATCCTAGCCATAAAGGAACAAGAACTCAAAAGTTCTGAGGTATTCTAAAGGGGCTCCAAGGGAGACAATAGCTAGTTCCCTCTCCTATCCTTTTCTACCCCCCTTTCCCTCTTTTGTTCCATCTCATGAAAGTCTTTGGAAATTAATTGCAATAGATTGTATTTTTGAAAAATGTCTACTACAATATTTCTAGTTTCCTAGGAGTCTCATGAGTCTACGTACTCTCTCAATAAGAGATGGAGTTCCTGTCTATTCCCCTTGAGCTTGAATGGGCCTTTGTAACTGATTTACTGGATAGACTGGGATAGAAGTAATGGTATAATGACTTCTGGAGTTGGGCTAGAATAGGTGATCCAACTTCTGTGTAGCCAACCACCATGTTATAAGGAAGCCCAACCAGACCCATGCAGAGACCACCTGGAGGTGTCTGCATAGAGGGGAAGAACCAGGCATGTGAAAATGAGCCATCAGGTGATTCTGGCCCCATTCTTGGGGTCTCCCAGCTGCAGTCCCTAGTCATCATGGGACAGAACACACCATTCTACTATGCCATGTCCAAATTTCTGGTCAACAGTATCTGTAAAAGTAATTGTTTTATGTCACTAAGCTCTGAGGTAATTTGTTACGTAGCCATGGAAATTCGAACATTAAGTAATCAGAAAGGGTTCTGTCATTATGTGCATGCTCCAGAACTAACCACTCAGGCAAACAAATCGAACATGAAAGAAAAATAAACTAGGTTGTAAGGTCTCTTAAAATCCACGGGAGACACTGTCCTAACTGGTTATAGAGAGCTTATATAAATTTAAAAGAAGACAATTCAAGAACTTCCAAAGGAGAAAGAAAAAAATTCACCCATTGATTTTGTTGTTGACTCACATTTTGTCAAAGGGAACAAGTTTAACTGTGATATTCATTAATGACCTTGGTTACAAAATAAGAATATAAGTAGGTCATTCACAGCTTTTAGCTTTTAAATATAGCTGGGAAACTCTTTTAAGGTCATTTTATAAATGTAGAAGGATATAATTGAAGAAAAGTTCATGAAATGTTTTTGATAGAGGACTGTAAACATTTTGGAGTGGGTTATTAATTTTAATTTAAAACATCTAATTTCTGCTTCCATATAGGATACCGAAAGCTTCAAGGAACAATGAGAAAATCTGGAGAAGTCTACAATTAGGAGTACCCAATTTTCCTTGGTTTTATCAGAGATGTAAGGTTACAAGGAAACCAAACAAGCTGAATTCCAAAGGAGTAGACCCTTCAAGGGGAATTGCAGTGCACAACCTGTTTCCCCTTCAGTCAAGCACAAGAGAAGCCACCAGGAGGTATGAAGACATTAGCTAACATTTTAGCAAATCATTAAAAGCCAAGTGTGGATATGTTTGGAATGGTTGAGGAATCCAGACTTAACTCAGTCAGCACCCACTTGTTCTTAACAGAAATGTTAGGAGCAGAGCAGGGGACTGGGGAGGGACAGGCATGTGAGGATGCAGGAAGAGGCAAGCCGCTATTGGAGGACCGGCACAAGGCCCTGCCCCTTCCCCACATCCATCCCCACTATGAAGCAAGAGCCTGAGACTCTGAGGGAAGGTCAGGTAAAAATCCATTGCTTTTGAAGGAGTAGAAGCAAAACCATTTGCCTCTGGAAGAGAGGTAGGAAACCTCTCAACCCAAGGATACAGGGAAAAACCCATTTCGAGAAGGGAAAGGAGGGAAAGGCAAGAAATCATTTGGGGCTCAGGATCTGATGCCAATACAAGCAGAGGTCTGCTACCAGTGAGTCGGGAGGGTCAGGAAACTTCCTCCCAAAAGCAGAATTTAGACACAAAGCAGAACTGAGTTGCCTTTAGAAGGTTAAGCAGGAATGCTGAGAAAGCCCCACACTGAGGTTTACGATTTAAGAGGCTGGATCAGGATAACAGAGTGGCCCCTCTATTCAGAGGCCTAGTTTTGAGAAACAAGTCATGGCACAACCCCTGAGAGAGTGGCAAGAGTATAGAAAGAGGCTCTCAGTGGCACAGATATGCAGGAAAGGTGCAAGGATTATCAAGAACACTGAGGGAACCAGTACCCCAGTCCCTACTATCGGCACACATAAAGGCATCCCACACTTAGAGAAATTGAAAGCATCAACTGCTCTGCATGTAGCAATAGCCACAACAAAAACCAAACCTGGCTCAACTCCTAATTGGATGTACTGAACCTTGAATACTAAAATCCAGACGGAAGAGGCATGCTCATTTGCAGGTGTAAACTTACCTTAGTCTGTACTGTTCTTTTTTAGTAGCATTAGCTCTTAATTCCATAATCTTATACAAGCTCTGCACATATTTATTCCCAGAAAGATATATCGATCAAAGTTATGTCTCACAAATAAATGATGGTGTATTTTATATTGATGCTTTACAATTTTTTTCTTAAGATTTTATTTATTTATTCATGAGAGACAGAGACAGAGACAGAGAGAGGGGGAGGCAGAGACACAGGCAGAGGGAGAAGCAGGCTCCACACAGGGAGCCTGATGTGGGACTTGATCCCAGGTCTCCAGGATCACGCCCTGGGCTGAAGGCAGGCACCAAACCGCTAAGCCACCCGGGCTGCCTGATGCTTTACAATTTTTTTTTAACTTTTTTATTGGAGTTCAATTTGCCAATATATAGCATAATACCAAGTGCTCACTCCATCAAGTGCCCCCCTCAGTGCCCGTCACCCAGTCCCCCCATCCCCCACCCACCTCCCCTTCCACTTAACTTTCCCAAAGTTAAGCGTCTCTCATGTTCTGTCACCCTCACTGATATTTCCCACTCATTTTCTCTCCTTTCCCCTTTATTCCCTTTCACTATTTTCTATATTCCCCAAATGAATGAGACCATGTAACGTACTATTCTTCTAACACAATGTCTGGCAGTAGCACACAATCATTAAAAAAAAAAAATTAAGAAACAACAATCTAGAGATAGAACAATCAGCAGAAGTTGATCTGATGCCCCAGGTAGTTGGAACTATTAGACAGGGATTTAAAAATAACTTTAAGGAATATGTCAATGCATCAGTGAAAAGTGAGGTCAACAAGCATGAACAGATGGAGAATTTCACCAGAGATGCCACCTATAAGAAGGAGTGAAACAGAAATGTTAGAAATAAAATATATATCATAGATGGATAATTCTTGTGACCAGTGCATAAGTAAAATAAGTATAGCTTTGGAAAAATCAACAAACTTGAAGATAAATCAATAGGAATAATGTGAGCTGAAACACAAAGAGAAAAAAGTGGTGAAAGCAAATCAGAGCATTCAAGAACTAGGACATCATCAGATGGTCTAACACAAAGGCAATTAAAGTCGTAGATAGAGAAGAGAGAATTTTAAGATAATTTGAAGAAAGGAAATATTTGAAGATAATAGTTAAGAATTTTCCCAAAGTAAGAACAGACATTCAATGACAGGTTCAAGAATTCAAGGAACTCCAATCCAAGCAAAATAAACAGCAAAAAGAAAAAAACACCACCAACAACAACCCCCTCCCCTCACACACACCTATACACATCACTGTCTGATTGTTTAAAGCTGAAGATTAAAGGTTGAAGGTAGTCAGAGAAAAGAGGGAAGTTACATATAGAAGAACAAGGAAAGCATTATAGAACACTTCTGATTAGAAACTATGCAAACCAAAAGACAATGGAACTCACAATTGTATACCCAGTGGAAATATCTTTCAAAATTAAGGTAAAACACATTTTCAAACAAACAAAAGCTGAAGAGAACTCATCGACAGCAGACTTGCATTATAAGAATTGTTAAAGAAACTTCTTGAGGCAGAAGGAGTGCTTGACAGTCACACCAAACAGGGCAGGATAAACCCTCCCCTCTGTCCTGGAATAGTTGAGATGTTGAGACTGATAATGCCACACACACCAAGAAGATGTGGGAAGATTTATTATTCATGGGATTTCCTGAGGAGAGAAGGGCAGGGCACAAAAGCAAGGTGAGGTCAGTGACTTTGGCTTGTACTGTGGTGGAGAGTAGGGTTGAGGAAAGTGTCCATGCACTCAGGCTAGGGTTTGTGTGGTTTAAACTTCTTGTTGGCACACCAGAAGAAGTGTTCAAGCTTTCTTATCAGCTTTCTTATTGGCTTTTGTCCCAGATGTAGGGCAAAAAGGGAAGAAGGAGGACTGGGCCTCGCAAACTGTAAATGGTCCAATATCAAAAATGGAGTCTTACTCTTTATTACATGTAGTATGATGGTAGATGGAAACTTGGATTTACACAGAAATGAAGAGCATTATTTTTAATCACAGTAAAAGATAAATTCATAGCTTCTGGTTCCAGACAAAATGGAGTAATCACATTTCACCTTATTCCTCCCACTATTTGCAACCAAAACTCTGAACAAAATACATAAAGCAACCATCAGAAGACTCTGAGAGATAGAGATGAGAAGTTGGGCTGACCAGGGACCTCGAGGAACAACCAGGTAATCATTTCCTTGGGTTTTTTGTCTGTGATGTGTGTGTGTATGTGTTTAGCCCCCTATATATCCTTTCCTGAGCATTAGAGACATCCACAATCCAGAAATGTCAACAGACACAGACCAAAAAAAGAAATTTCCGGAGAAAGCTTGTTCTCTCTGGCCAAAAGCTTTGACAACAAAGGGGAGCCTTACAGGATGGAACCCACTCTACTCCAGATGGGACTCCTCACAAAAAGCCATCCCACCCCCACCCAACCAGCTGCAGGGACTAGAGTCGGTTCAACCATCCCTGCCCTACACTGATGAGGAGGCAGCCTCCCTCCTCCCATGGGGAGGATACCAATGGGGACCATAGGCAGAGACTTGCTGATCATGTCTGTCCTGCACTAATGAGATTGATCCACCTCATCTACCCTGGGATTTGAGGAATACTTTGGAGTGAAGCACCACCAACTGTTCTGATCCTAGACTAACATGAGCAGAGATGGCACCCCTCCTCCTCCATTCTTAGCACTGCGAAGACTGTAGAGGGATCCTTGTCTACCATCTCTGCCCTGCACTAAGCAAATGTCAGCAAATGGTGCTGCTCCTCCATCATCTACTGGTGTACCAATTACAGGGACTATCACTATTCCGCTGTGTGCTAAGCAAAATGCAGCAAGGAGGCAGCACCCTCCTCTTCCAAATCAGAAAGTGAGTAAGGTGGAGGGGAGGGTTACAGGAAAAAAAAAGAACTGGAGACAGAGACACTTTACATCTGTGTATGAAGTCCTGAGCAGACTCCAAAGCAGTCCATGCATGACCAACCAGAATCAAATCAAGAGATTGAAGAACTTAACCTAATGCCAAATATTGCTCTCATTTCTGATTGGTCTCAGAGCAGCATACAAGCTGAGCAGACCAGAATAGCACAGCAAACTAAATTAGCATTTGAACCACAGCCTGCAAAAATGTGCCAGAACATGCACTCTGAACCTAAACAGGTTGACTGGCTGCTGAGAGAGATTTAAATAGAAACCAGAACCTCCTAACAGCACTCAAAATGTCCTGGTTACCCACAATTACTCATCATACTAAGACCAGGAAAATCTCAACTTGAATGGGAAAAGACAATCAACAGACATGAACACCAAGATGATACAGATGTTAAAATTATGGGACAAGGTTTTTAAAGGAGCTACCACAAAAATGTTCCAAAAAGTAAGTACTAGCACTCTGGGGGTAATAAAGAAAAAAATACAAATCTTAAGCAAAGAAAAAGAAGACTTAAGAAGAACCCAATAAAAAATTGAGAACTGAAAAATAAGGTAAGTAAAATTTTAAAGCTCATTGAATGGGCTGAATAGCAGATGGAGATGACATTAGAAGGACTTGATGAACCTAAACATAGAATAATAGAAATTATCTAATATGAACAGATAGAGAATAAACTTTTTAAATGGATAGAATCTCAGAAACATGTGGACAATAACAAAATAATCTGACATTCATGTTATCAGAAACTCAGTAAGAATGTGGTGCTGAACGAATATTTAAATAATGACTAAAAACTTCCCAAATTTGGCAAAGACAAACTTACAGATCTGAGAAGGCAATCAAACCCCAAATAGGATAAACTCAAAGAAATCCATGCCTAGGTATATCATAATCAAATTTCTCAAAACTAAAGACAAAGAAAAAATCTTGAAAGCAGCCAGAAAAAAATGTTTTACCTGCAGCAGTAAAATATTCAAATGATAGCACATTTCTCATCAGAAATCATGAAGGCCAGGGGTACCTGGGTGGCTTCTCTCTCTCCCTCTTCCTCTGCCCCTCCCCTTCATCACATGCTCAATCTCTCTAAAAAGAAGAGGAAAAGAAGAAGGAAGAGGAGGAGGAGGAGAGGATGAAGAAAGAAAGAAAATAGGGAAAAAAAAAAAGAAATCATGAAGGCCAGAAGAAAATGTCATAACATTTTCCAAATTCTGAAAGAAAAAACTGTGATCCAGAACTTGTATTCAGCAAAACTATCTTTCAGAGATGAAAGTGAAATAAAAGTATCCTTATATGAAAAGAATTTAAGAAATTTTTTCATCAGAAGACTTACACTAAAAAAAATGCTGAAGGAAGTTCTTCAGACAGAAAGATAACAGAAGGAAACCTGAAACATTAGGAATGAAAAAGAGCAACAGAATGTATGCATTAGTTTTCTACTGCTATATCACTAATCACCAGAAACTGGGAAACTTGGAACACATGGGGATCAGGAATCTGGTATGTTTCAGCTGGCTTCTCTGCTTCAGGGTCTCACCAGATTGCAATCCAAGTGTCAGTGGGGTTGCATTCCTTTCTGGATCTTCTTCCAAGTGCACACAGTTGTTGGAAGAATTCAACTCCTTGCAGTTGTGGGACTAAGGCCCTCAGCCACCCACAGTTCCCTGCCATGTGGTCCTCTATATGTGTTTGTATCATAGCAGCTTGCTTCTTCAGGGACTCCTATGATTAGCCCACACCCGTCCTCAACAATGCAATGTAAATCAATGGTCCACTTTTGTCAGGATGAAGTCAATGAAGTCCAGCAGGGAGCTGAACATTGTACCCCAACCTGTACCTGCACACTACACCTAAATAGAAAAGTTTAAATAAAAGATTAAACAGCTCTCACAACATGGTATCCCAAATGCCCAAGATAACAATAAAAAATCACCCGCCATACTATAACAAGGGCAATCACAACTTGAGTAAAAAAAGATAAAGTCTGCCAACACTTAGGGATTTTAGGGATTTTTAAAGCAGCAATAATAAAAATGCCTCAATTATGAACACTCTGAAAATAAAAATGGAAAATCTCAGCAAATAAATTGAAGATATAAAAAAGAACCAAGAGAAATGTGTAACTAAAACTTCAACACTTTAATCTAAAAACTCAATGGACAGGCTCAATAGTAGATTGGAGATGAACAAGGAAAGAATGACTGAACTCAAAAACAGATCAATTGAAATTTCCAATATGAACAACCTGAATAGACTAAAATATTTTACAAAGAACAATGCCTCAGGAATCTATGGGACAATAAAAAAGTAAAATCTAACATTTGTATCATTAGTCTCAGAAGAAGTGGAGAAAGAGTGTGGGGCTGAAAATAATTTTTAAAAATTTAACAAATCTAGGGGCACCTGGGTGGCTCAATGGGTGAGCAGTCTGCCTTCTGCTCAGGGCATGATCCTGGGGTCCTGGGATAGAGTCCCGCATCAGGCTACCCAAAAGGAGCCTGCTTCTCACTCTGAATAAATAAATAAAAATCTAAAAAAAAAAATTCAACAAATCTAAAAGTAAGCAGGGTAAGAGGAACAAGAATGGATGGCACAAACAGAAAACTAACCTGATGCAGATTTAAATCCAGTCATATCACTTGTGATGTTAAATGTAAATGGTCTAAAATCTCCCAACAAAAAAAAAATAAATAAATAAATAAAATAAAATAAAATAAAATCTCCCAACAGAAGAGGTTATCAGATTACAGGGAAAAAACAGGACCAAAAAAAAAAGAAAATCAGTTTAAATATGAACACATAGAAGATTACAAAAGCAAAAAAAGGGTGAAAAAAATATACCAAGCAAACACTAATAAAATAAAAGGGGAGGTGTTTATACTAATATCAGACAAAGTAGACTTCAGAACAATACATATTACCAGAGACATTTCATGATAATAAAAGGGTCAATCAATCCATCAAGAAGACATCACAGGTTCCTCAAAAAATTAAACATAGAATTATCACATCATTGAGCAGCACACTCTCGGGTTACCCACAGTAACTGAAAGCAGGGATTCAAACAGATATTTGTACAAACCACGCTCATAACAGGTAGAGACAACTCAAATTTCTATCAACAGATGAACGGATAAACAGAATGTAGTATATACAAATAATCATATGCTATTCAGACTTACAAAGGAAAGAAATTCTGACACATGCTAAAATATGGATAAGCCTCAAAGACATTACGCCAAGTGACACATGAAAAACCATTGTTTAGTTCCACTTATATGATGTACCCAGAATCATCAAATTCATAGAGACAGAAAGTAGAATGATGGCAGCCATGGGCTGGGGGAAGGGAAATAAAGAAGTAATGGGTACAGAGTTTCAATTTGGGAAGATGAAAACCTTCTTGAGATGGATGGTAATGATGGTTGTGCTTTAATCATGTATGATGATGATGTACTTTAATCTCACTGAACTGTACACATAAGATAGTTAAAATAGTAAATTTTGTGTTACATACATCTTACAACTAAAAAAAGAAGTCATCACAATCCTAAATGTGTAGGCCTAACAACAATTGATAGAACGGAAAAGAGAAATAAATCCACCATTATAATTGGAGACTAGAATACTCCTCTGTCAATAATTGATAGATAAGTAGATAGAATATTGGCACATATGCAGAAATCCTGAAAAATATCAACCGACCTAATTGACATTAATTCAAACAATTACCTGGAGCAGATTACACATTCTTTTGAGGTCATATATGACATTAATTAGCATGACAGATGATATTTTGAGCCATAAAGCAAACCAATGAACTGAAAATAATCAAAATATAAATTTTATTCTCTAACCACAGTGAAATTCAACTAGAAGTTACAAAACTGTATCCCATATGTTTGGAAATTAAATAGTAAATTTAAAGATAACCCTTGGGTCAGGACCCTGGGTGGCTTGGTCAGTTAAGCAGCCAACTCTTGGTTTCAGCTCAGTTCATGATCTCAGGATCCTGAGTTCAGCCCCCCATATCAAGCTCAGTGCTGGGCAGGGAGTCTGCTTGAGATTCTCTCTCCCTCTTACCCCTTGGGAGCCCACTCATGGGGTTTCTAAAAAATAAATAAAAAAATAACCCTTGGGTCAAAAAAGGAAACCAAATGAAGACTTAAAAGTACTTTTAATTGGACACAACAGAATTTTTTTGAGATGTACCCAAAGTTTAGGGGTAAATTTACCAAATTAAATACTTCTGTCAGAAGTGAGAAATGTCTTGAATAATGACCCAAATTTCCACCTTAAGAAACTAGAAGTGGCGGACTGTTGCTTGTATTCTGTATTTTTTTTTTTTCACATCTAGAGGTTAAAATCACAGCCTGGCTACTACATTTTTCCCTTTCTCAGGATGAACTCACACTTGCTGCTACTTTTCTTTTGCTGTGAAATGAGTTCTTTGATCTCAGAAGCAGTAAGGCTATGGGAAGGCAAATTCATATCCTGAGTATGTGTCTATATGTACGCAGGCAATTGCCATTTCTTTTTTAAAAATAGCTTTATTGAGATATAATTTGTATAAAGTTCACCTGCTTAAACGTAACTGGCTTTTTTTTTTTCCCCAATTAGCGGGGTTTTTGAGGTTTATCCATGTTATAGTATGTATCAGTACTTCATTCTTTATGACTAATATTCCACTGCATGGATACATCACATTTCTGTATGCATTATTCTTCAGTTGATAGATACTTGGGTTGTTTCCACTTTTTGACTATTATGGATAATGCTATGAACAAGTTTTTGTAGGGACACATATTTTCATTCTTCTTGGACATATCTATCTAGGAGAATTGTTGAGTCACATGGTAACTGTTTAAAAAATTTAAGAACTTCCAGACGGTTTTCCAAGTGGCTGTAATCATTTTACATTCCCATCAGTAGTGTAAGAAGTTTCCAATTTCTCCACCTCCTCATCAATACCCGTTATTGTCTTATAGTCATCCTAGTGTTTTTTTCTTACCATTTTTTTTATTTTTGACATCTGGTTGTCTTTTTCCTTGTTTGCTGATGGGTTCTGTTTGTTTTTTTGCTGAAGGGTCAGTTTTTACTATACTGTATTTGGGTCATTAGGCATTTTTTGAAAGAGAGCTGTTGTAAGCCTGCTGCACTCCATCCACCACTTTATCCAAACATTCTTAGCAATACTTTTAGGGATTTAGCATACTCATGGAGATTCCCCATTATTCATTCTTTGAACAAATAGTCACTGTGCACCCACTGTGCACCAGGTAGGGATCTCAAAGCAGGGCTACAGAACAGAACCAGAGCCCTACTCTCATGAAGCCTCTCACTTAGTAAATTATGCCAAGTATCTCAACTAAAGCTTCCTTATTTTGCATCAAAATGTGTTTGTAGAAGACAATTTCAATACTCCCAAGATAAAGACTTAGGCCAAATTCATCCAGATTATGAAATTAACTAATATATCCTCTAACATTTTGTGACCCTTCCAGCAGATGCAGTGTGGACAGGAAAAGGAAGCTTCAGAGCAAAGGAATTTGTCTTCATATTCAACGTACCAACACTGTATTTGAAAAGCTGCAGCAGATATAGCTCCTTTTCCAGGCTTTGCTTATGGGATGAGCTAAAATCATTTGCAAATTCCTTAGCTGAGGGTATGCCAAAAATAAATACAATTCTGGCAGAAAGTATTAAAGACCTGTAGTAAAGAGGAGACAGTTTAAGATCTTGAAATATTAAGATCTTTAAAAAAAATCTTTTTATAAGCACCATAAACCAGAGCTGTTCCTCAGCAATTTGCAAAAACTAGATTAACATGGTGCTACAGCCAATATTTACTCAAAGCCAATTACTGCACACTACTTCCCAGCAGCCACCTCAGCTGCACTCCCTGAGACACCTCTAGTCTTTCAATACCCCTAAGGCACCCATGGCATTAACCCAATCAGCAAATATATGAGAGCCACGGTGTGTAAGATATTGTGCTCGGGACAAAGGGGGAAACAGAAATAACATGGCACCTGCCCCCAAGGAATTACTAAGGCAATTGGAAGAGCCCTGACAAAGCAAGGGAGAGGTTCTTAAGATGAAGTAGTGACATACGGCATGCTGCAGTGATAAATTCTGAATTTCCAGAGAACTGTCAATAGAGGGTAATGTTTGATACGGTCCTACCTGTGTAGGGACTTAACAGTCCCCAGTCAGTTTGCAGCACACAGCCCTAGAATCTGAAGGTCAGATCCAAAAGTGACCTTTTTGCTGCCGGCAGAGGCCCATGGGGTTTTCTAGAGACCACACCCACTCTCTGGTGCCAGTGGCAAGTGCAGTTTTATTAGGTTTATTTTTTTTCAGGGGCCATGTATGAAAGTTCATCATTCACAAACTTGTTTAAACTATATTTCCTTCTCTTCCTTCTCCTTCTAGTTCTCTGTCGCAGAGCCCTTCAGCTCCACCAAATGCTGGATAGGAAGCCTCTCTGACTTGCTTATAGCGTTTAGGTCCCAAAGACTATCTCCTTCTAAGTGTCTCAGGATTTGAGAATAATTTCATTTATACATCTCCTTTCATGGATTCTGAATCTTTAAGTTTTCACCTTTCAAACATTGGAACTTTGTTCCTGAACTCAGACCCCAAAGCCATAATGACGCTCAACTGTCAAAGCAGTTGATACCTACTTCCTCCATGAGCACTATGTACAGCCAGTGATTCCCATTACTTCCCTGGCTCCTCATGGGCAGGCTCAACAGGGAAATGTTGGAGAGTCTCTTCTGCATAGAGCTAACTATGGAGGGGATTCAGGGGAAATTTTTATATAGTTAGCAAAGGAGCTGCTTCCTTGTAGGAACACAACCCTACTAAAGAAATACTGGCTTGACCAAGAGTCTCATGTACCCAGGATGGATGAAAGTGTGTTTGTCCTAGAAAAGAAAGGTCCATGCATTCTGGGCTATTCCCATCTGGAAGCACTGCCCATGCTCTGTGCCTATGCTCATGTTCCTAGGAAGAACCAGTTAATCTCAGCAGCTTCTTACAAATATAATGGAAATGTACCACCTAGTGATCAGGGCTGGAACTGTTACTCAACTAGACCAAGAGATTTTTGCTTCAAAATCTGAGCACAAGAGAAGCACCTGGGTGGCTCAGTGGTTGAGTGAGCATCTACCTTAGGCTCAGGGCATGATCCTGGGGTCCTGGGATCGAGTCCCACATCAGTCTCCCCACAGGGAGCCTGCTTCTCCCTCTGCCTATGCACCTGTCTGTGTCTCTCATGAATAAATAAATTTTAAAAATCTTAAAAATCTTTAAAAAAAAAAATCTGAGAAGAGATTCTGAGCTTCAAAAGAAGCCCATTCTTAACTGGCAGGTTATCACACCAAAGTGGTTCAATTCCCCTGCAGTTTATAGGTAAACTATAATTAATAATCTTGTGAAGAAAAGATGTTTTTCCATGAGATTTATGGAGATATGCTGAAAGATAGTTTATGGCTTCTGAATCTGTTGGCTGGTGAAGCCTTGCAGCTATTAACACAGATGTTTAAAACATAATACTCAGATACTCCAATTTGGAAGGAAAAATGCTAAGAATTTTTTAATGTTTCAACGAAAACCATAAATAAAATGCACTTGAAATAACTTTTCTTTCCACTAAAGGGCCTACAATAGATTTATAAAGACTCAAAAATATTTCTCACACTGTAACACTGTTTAAGAGTTCTACTGTGTGTCAATGAATCAACCAATTATGAACATATCTGTTGAAATGGAGTAAGGCTCTGAAAAATAAACATTTTACATCAAGAACAGTTGTTATGATTACTAAAGATTCCATCTTAATACAGAAAACAGATCAACCTATTTAAAGTAACTTGTAATTTTATTAATTTTTCAGTACTTTTGCAAATATGTTACTAACAAAATTCAAACCACAGCAACTACTTATAAAAGTTCTGCAGTTTGCTTCCAGCAGGTCATAAATAAAGCCCAGCCTACATAGATAGTACACTGCAAAACTTGCAGATGGAAGTTTAGGCAGATAACTTTTATCTAGCTAAAGAATGAAAACACATTCCACTTTCTGCAATCATGACTGAAAAGCTTTTCAAGACTGGAGATCCAAGTGACATACTGACTTAATCTAAAACTAAAGTCATAGGAATTAAGCAGATTTTCAATCCTGGAGCATTTGTTCCTAGTTTAAGGAAATTCACATTTTTTACACTTGATCTTAGCCAAAAGGCCAAGAAGTGATGTTGAGTAAAAGCTTAAATTTTTTCACAGAAAAAATATTGATTTCAGGCAAATAAAGACAAATTCCAGATAAACATGGTTCGGTATTTTTTTATTTTACCTTCATCAAGGCAGGCAAAGTACAGATGCTGTACATTAAAAACATACAAATACATTACTCACAGCACATCAACTCCTATAGGCAGAGAGCTCCTCTCTGAAGCACGTAACCACAGCTAAATGTACAAAGAGCCATCTGCTGGTCCCACGTAGCCAACACCAATCAGCAAGACATCTATCAGTGTCCATATCCCCAGGCCACCAAAGCTGAAGAGCTTGCCGAGGCCTTCCCGCCACTGGCCCAGGTAGAAACGGTCAGCCCCAAACCCACCGAGAGTGATGCTGCAAGAACAAACAGATTATGGGATGGGGGAGGCCATCAGCCACCCCCAAGCTGCAGCCAGATGTGGCTCGACACTGGTATTAAGTCACACGTATGAAAGGGCCTCAAAATGATCACAAAGCTTCACAAGGACACAAATGACTATTTCACAAATCCATGACACCACATAATCATGGGCAAGAAGACTGTTTAAATATCAAAAGTAAATGCACAATTTTTCAGCTGTGCTGAAATCTAATGTTCCTTTTAAAGTAATCCACCTTGTTGCCTGCAGTCTTCAAAATGGCACATGTAGGAGAAAAAAGCAGGGAGCCAGTCCAACAAAAAGTACACAAACACGGAGTCAGGAGGTAGGGTTGGGAGGCAGCCCACCAACACTTGGTTGTCCCAGATCAAGTCATCTGAACTCCTGTCACACTTGTCCCCAAAAATGGAGTGTTAAGAATAAATGACTTTTGAGGTTCTTTCAAATTCTAAGATCTAACAATATCCAGATCACCTCTCATTGTACTTCTTTTAAGCTTATTATGGAAAATTTCAAAACAAATAAAAGAAGTGAAGAGAACAGTACCCCTTCAGCTCCAAATATTATGTGTCGGCCCCGTTTTGTCTGTATTCCCACCTCCCCGTGCTGGCGTACTGTGAAGCGAACTGTGAAGTGAATATTCTGAAAAAAACTGTGTTGCACTTCAAAATGAAAACTATTCTTACTTTTTAAAAGTGAAGCTGTTAGATGTAGTATGTTAACTCGAGATGCTAACAATCTAGGGGAAAGTGGGTGGCACGTATACAGGAATGATCTTTGTAGCTTTTCTGTAAGTTTCAAGTTATTCCAAAATAAAGAGGTTATTAAAAAAAAAAAAAAAAGTTCGTTGTTCATTCTAATTTGAACCACTGCTGACAAAGACGATGGCCAGTTATCAAATCTCATTTTTGTTATACTGAATTTTCTATCTTGGACTATTCTTTTATTCTCCAGTTGTGCCTTTCTGCCAGGCAGGCTCTGGCTCTCCCCAGCCCAAACCCTAAAGCAGTGGTGCACATCGGGCAACTTGGCAGTACCTGAAGACATTCTTGATTATCACACCTTAGAGTGCTACTGGCATCTGGTCCATAGGCACTGCTAACCTCTCTACTGTGCACACCCTACTGGTCCCACAACAAAGAATTATATTTGGCCTGAATGTCAACAGTGATGAAGGGGAGAAACCCTGCCCACCTTACATTGCAGGCCACAGGGTCTCAGGCTCTAGCCTAAACCTTCCACTGTAGATGCCCCAACTTTTTAATTAGAACTGTTTAACCAGCATCTCACCTGTCCTTCCCTCTGGGTGGGGGACGACAACAAAAATTGAAGTTTTTCCCTCAAACTGTTGAAAAGTTTAACAAATTCAAGCACATTTTTATGTTAAAATTGTAAGTCCACAATTATTTCTGGATGGTGGAATTGGAGGTGATCTTTAATGTTTTATTTCAATTTTTCCAGTTTTTAGTATTATTTATTAGTTTTTATAATAAAGGAGAAAACTACTAAAAAATAAAACTACAAATCATAAATCTACCTATTTTAAATAGTATATAGCACTTTACACTTACACTCAGGATGGGAAACTCTGACTGATTCTAATGATCTATAATCATGGCTCAGTAAGGCATCTCTAGAATGTGCAGACATCCCAGGGAGAAAAGCAAACATCCTACCATGAATTTCCACTAAATACTTGTCTGATCATCTAAGTAATTCCCTACAGCTATGTTTTCTAGGGCCTACCTAACACATGTGAAAGAATTCAAAAGAAGGAGGAACTTAGCTAAGCTCAATGTATGGAAGATTCCACTGATCCCAATAAAATTCAAATGGCATCCTAACTTATCAGTAGTCAAGCTTACCTCAGAGCCAGAGCAGTAGACCACTTATAACCTCCAGTCCAGTTGCAGTACAGCATTTTTGGAAAAGTACGGTTACCTTAAAAAAAGGGAAAACATTCTACATAGAAACATGGATATAAATATTCTTACACAGATACTAGTGGCTTTGTAATTTAGAATCTAAAAGTCAACTCTCCCTACGATAATTAAAGTTTGGCGCAGTAAATGGTAAAAATAAAGTCCTTACCATCTATAAGCATACATTTAATGCTTAAATCAGTTAAGTAAGGGTTATAGTCTTAAAGTATGTGAAGCTATCAAGGTTCAGGCAAAGTTTAGAGCAAATATGGCAGTGTGGTCTTGTTTATCAAACAGATAAGTCAGGACACCTGGGTGGCTCAGTGGTTTAGCACCTGCCTTCAGCTCAGGGCATGATCCCGGAGTCCCAGGATCGAGTCCCACATCGGGCTCCCTGCATGGAGCCTGCTTCTCTCTCTGCCTGTGTCTCTGTCTCTCTCTCTGTGTCTTTCATGAATAAACAAATAAAATCTTAAAAAAAAAAAAAAAACGATAAATCAAGCAACAGGGAAAAAAGAGAGCTGCACCCACACAGAAACACTTTCTGTGGGACACAGGGCACACACGGGTTGCCCCAGAAGAGCCCAAAGACAAATGGTATCCATGTGGGAAAAAAACATAAACCTGAATCAACTTCAAACCATACACCAAAACCAATTCCTACTTAACCTATTTGTGTGAAAGGCCAAACTTCCAAAAGGCTATGAAAGACTTATTAAATTCAACTAATTAAAATTTTCAAGTTGTGTTAAAAAAAAAAAATTCAAGTTCTATCCAAAAGATACCCCAAAAATGTGGCAGGAGGGGAGTAGTTAAAATATGAGAAAGATTTTAGGGACACCAAAAGGTTATGATCCCAAATATAAAAGAATTCCTGGAAATCCTTTAAAAAAGACAACATTTATGAATAATAAGAATTGGAGAGCATGTGAATCCAGAATATTTATGTACCAATGGTGGGAATGCAAATTGTTAGAGCCATTTTGGAAAATAATACATGCTAGAAGAATATACTAATACATGCTAGACACACGCCTGTAAATGTGCAACCAGGAGACGGGTACAGAAACTTTAATAGCAGCACCATCTGTGAGAACAAAAAACTATATATAATCAAAATCCATAAAATGGATAAACTATGATACAATCCTACGATGGCTTATTATACAGAAGTAAAAAAATAAGACACATGGATCATCTCAGAGCCATAATGTTGAGAGGAAAAAATAAAAGTACAAGACCATAAATAGACTACTAAGTCTAAAATATGCATTACTAAATGATATATCATACTATGTTTTATTACTTACATTTGATGGAACTATATATAATGCAAAGAAAAGCAAGTGAGATGAGAAAATTCATAAAGGCAGTTACCTCTCCAGAGAAAGTAGGACAACCAGGTACAGAAAAAGCACTCAGGTAGTTCTGATGGCATTAGATTGCTTTACTTGGTAATTGGGTGAAATGTTATTACTATACTTTATGCTTTATACCTTATACATTTTTCCTTGTTTTATTAAATATTGCATCTTAAAAGATAAGAGAACTGCAAATTTTCTCGATTTTTTTTAGTTCATTGAGTTTTTTTTATTTTTTAGTTGGCACACAATGTTATATTAACTTCAGATATACAACACAGTAACTCAACAACCATATGTTATGCTGGCCACAAGCGTAGCTACCATCTGTCACCACTGAGTTTATTAATGAGGTTTGGTGTAACTAAAAAGTGCTAATAAATGTTTCCGATTGATCAATTTAAATTTAGGGTGCCTGGGTGGTTCAGTCAGTTAAGTGTCTGACTTGGTTTCGATTCAGGTCATGATCTCAGGGTCCTGGGATTTAGCCCCACAATGGGCTCCATGTGGAGTCTACTTCAGATTCTCTCTCCCTTCCCCCTCTGCCTTTCCCTGCTCATGCACGATCTCTCTCTTTCTCTCTCTCAAATAAAAATATTAACAATTTAAATTTAATTCTCAAATTGCTTATTAAAGTTCCATAATGTAAGCTTAAAGGAAAGTATTTTGCTCACGAATTTCCTTGAACTCCAACTTACCCAAGCAATGAATGTGGTCCCGCACTGTGCAATTGGCAGTGTAACGCTGCCGGGGACAAGACACTGTCATGCAGCTGGTAGAATTGGAACACTCATAATCAGTTTCTGGAAGCTGCCAGCAAAACCTGCAAGTCATGTTGATGATGAAGTTCTTTTGGGATTTGAAGTCTTGATCCTGCATGCCAAAGGACATAGAATGAATCAATCATAATAGTTCATTAATATATCAATAAAAATACAAGGCACAAAGCTTCTAAAAGACTGGTGAATAAAACTAGCAGAAAGTGGCAGAAATATAGGTACCAAACCAATATGTATGCAAAATAAATGTGGTATGATCCCATAATCATAAAAATATACACCCCAAAATATATGCCTAAGGAAAAAAATCTACATAAATTTACATCAAAATAACAGGTTATTCCAGGACATATTTTGCCACTTTCACTTGGCTAAATTTTTCATAATGAACATAGGTATTTTTGTAATACCAAAAAAAAAAAAAAAAAAGGAAATTCATTTTATCAAACCACAGAGTCACAGGGAGCTGGAAAGAGATATGAGTACATCTGTTCAAGGTCTGCTGAGCTGCTAGTTATGTGCAGGACCCACGTTCTCCAACCCCTATTTGAAGCTCCTACAAGTACAACACACTGACTGGCTGCTAAGTCTCAAATCTTCCCAAATATCTCTAAGACCTCCAGGCTACTCACACCTCCACTTAGTATAATCAACTAACGGGTGGCCCAGACAATCACTCTCCACTTTGAAAGAACCACATGTAGAGACTCAGCAAGTATTCTGGTTGGCACTAAGCTTTTAAGGCTGCAGATTTTTTTCACTTCAATTAAAAAATCATTATTTTGTTTTCTGCTTGTAAGACCAGCACATCACTTTGTGTGCTGCACCTTTGGAAATTACAGTAAAAAACCTGTAACCTCTCCCAAGAGAACTACTTTTAATCTTTCATTTTTAATTCCTATAATATAGATGTAAGTGCAATTATACTGAAAGCTATTTTGTATCCTTTTTTCCCCACTTGACATTATACTGTAATACATATTTTTCAAAATCATTTTTAAATGGTCAATCTCCTTTGGAAGTATCAATTTACTAGTTTTTTTGATCAATGCAAAACTGCACTTATGAATAGCATCTAAAACTGGCTAAGGTACTATTTAGGCAAAATTGTTTGAAACATCTGCATATCTCTGGCAATACACACGGATAATGCACAGTTACCAATGGTTTTTTAAAACGAGGTAAGCTGTGAATGTGGTAGATTCCTAAGTGTGACAGAAGGGAAGGGGAAACCACTCCAGGTCTGGCCCTCAGCAGCCACTGCCTCCCTGACAGCAAGCCCTGCTTGGCCTCTGGCCTTCCAGGGAATCTATTCTATGCGTGAGGACGTTTATGTCAGATATATAACCTTTTTTTTTTTTTTTTTTTTTTAAACTTAACTTTCCCACTGGTATTTTTGATTGAATTCTGTAGCTATCAGTAAGTATCTCAAAGAGCTGCCTACTTCTTTCTAATAGCTGCTTTTTATTTCATTTCATAGTGGATCATAAACAGTTTTCTCTTGGACATTAAACTTATTTTAAATCTTCTGTCCAGGAGAACAATGAAGCTAAGAATATCCACAGGTGTATTTATTTGCATCTATGTACAGCATCTGTAAGATAAATTGCTAGATTTGCAACTGCTGGATCAAAAGATATATACATCCGTAAGTTTCACATGTGACAACTGCCTACAAAAGGCTGACCAATCTGCCCACCCACTAACAAGACAGGAGCGTCCCTTATGTCCTCACGAACTCAGAGTGTCACAACAAGCTTTTTTATTTCTTTGCCAACCTGAAAGGTTTAAAAACACATCATTTGTATTTAATTATGAGAAAAATTCAACATTTTTTCATGTGTTGAAAGCCCATTTGTATTTCCTTTCCTATGAACCATCATCTACTTAAGTCCTCATACTATTTTTTCTATAGCACTGTCATCTTTTTCTCATTGCTTTTAGGAAATCTTTACATACTACAGACATTAGTGCATTATTTGTCACAGGTGTTAGAAATACTTTTTCCTAGTTTGCCATTGATTTTTTGCCTTTATGCTTTTTTGGGATATTTTTAGTAGTCAAAGATATCAATTCTTTTTTTTTTTTTTTTTAAGATTTTATTTATTTATTCATAGAGACACAGGCAGAGGGTGAAGCAGGCTCCAGGCTCCATGCAGGGAACCCGATGTGGGACTCGATCCCGGGTCTCCAGGATCACACCCTGGGCTGCAGGCGGCGCTAAACCGCTGCGCCACCGGGGCTGCCAAAGATATCAATTCTTTTATGGCTTCTAAATTTCATTTCTTTTTCTTTTTTAAAGTTATGTTCTTTTTTTTTTTTTTTGACATTTTATTTACTCAGGAGAGACAGAGAAAGAGGCAGAGACACAGGCAGAGGGAGAAGCAGGCTCCATCCAGGAAGCCTGATGTGGGACTCGATCCCGGGACTCCAGGATCACGCCCTGGGCCGAAAGCAGGCGCTAAACCGCTGAGCCACCCGGGCTGCCCTCTAAATTTCATTTCTTACGTAGAAATATACTTCCTACTTTGAGATTATAGCAAAACAATCAAGCTTTCTCTGCTACCTCAAGGCTTCACTGTATCACATTAAATCCCTGATCTCTCTGGGTTTATTGTGGACAAGTGAGGGATTCCACTTTTTTACCCAGAGCGACCCAGGCATTCGCAGCACTGACTGAATCCATCTTCTCTCTGGAGAAGTACGGACCCCTTCAAAAGCTTATCCATAGTAAAAAGATCTATCCACTTTCCCTCTGTGAAAGTTGTCATTACTTAAGAACCCATAACCCACTGAAAGAAATTATACCTGCTTCAGATACACTAGCAGTCTGACAGCTTCTCCAAGTAATGCAAAACATTTCTGTCGAGCACATTTCAGCAGACGTCCACTGTCTTGACAGTTACCATTGTAACTGGAATAGGAACGATCTGATATAACAGGTGTTACAGGATTTTTACATTTATTTCTATAAAGGAATCCAGGTGAGAGTCCCTTAGCCTGTGAATCCCTGCTCAGCATGTCTGGAGGATAAAAGAGTTCATTTTTTGCCATTAAGTTCAAAATAAGAGGGAGCAGGGAGGCATCTGTGTGTGCACACACACGCAAATGAGAGATAAATAAGCATCTGCGCGCCTGCATGTGATGGTCATGGATTATTCCTTCCTGAAATGGTAACTTTTTTTTACCAAGAAGGGACCCTACAGATCTTCATAAAACAAATAAGGAAAATACCCATGACTTGCCCTGGCTCGCCTGGTGACAGCAATCCTAGAACCCATGTCTCTCGGCAGCCAGTTCATGTATTCACTGTTCTCCACTTTGAGAAACAGACCATCAGGCTCTCTCGGGCCAGACTTCAGGTCCTGCACCTGAGAACAGGGCAACTTGTTCAGGACTTATGGTTTCAGGACTTACGGTTACTGGCCAAAAGAGGAGGCAGGCAATATGAAAGCTCCTGGAGGAGGAGAGAAAAAAATCCCACCCAAGACACATCTCAGCCAGGGGGTGAGGACAGCACCAGGAACCATGACACAGGAGTTCAGAAACTGGATGTCAGTTTTCCCCTTTTTTAATAAATACCTCCTATCAGGCCCATGAAATAACATCTTTTTAAAACTTTTTCATTGGAGTATAGTTGACACATAGTTACATTAGTTTCAGGTAGAGAGAAAACTTTTTAAAAGCCTTCAAATAAATACATTTCACCCTTAGGTAATTATGGACGATAAAGTATTTAAGATTCAGCAACAAAGACTAATAACTCAAGGGCAGTCATGAAGACTATCCGGCACTTACACTGGATTTTCCAGAGTGCTGATACAATTTTTAAAATGGCAATAGTTAAGTTTATGAAAACTAAATTCAGATACTGACAGAACAAACTCTTACTTCCCTTTTGAAGTAAGGCCTTCCTCGCTCCCTCTCTGATACTAGACTTCACAAGGAAAATTACAGAAAGAATGTAGGGGTGGAAGAAACTTTCCAATCTAGCCCTCTACAAACCAAGTTCCAAAGGACGGAGAGGGAAGGTATCCTGTTCAAGTGACAGAAATGCTAGGGCCATCGGGTCAAAAGAGATCTGCAAGAGAGGACATGGTAGAGAATCTGTTTCTTCCTCTTCAACCACTTTCCCAAAGCAGGGTTCCATGGAAACACTTTAGAAAAAAGGTGTTCTGGGTCCATGTGCTCATTTCCCTCATTTAACAAGAAACAGATCAATAAGTCAGTCAGAAAGCTAGTTATGGCAGAGCCAAGAGTAGAACACTACCTCATTATTCATTTCTACTCTTCACCTCACCCAGATAGCAGCCCCAAACAAGGGAGTGTGCAATCATTTACCTGGTTCAGTTGTTAAAAAATTCAAGTACCCGAGTCTCCCTGACCTATCCTATTCACATTCAGAAGGTCTGGGGCTGTCTTCAGGAGTGATTTTTTTTTTTTTTTTTTTAAGATTGTATTTATTTAATCATGAGAGACACAGAGAGAGAGGCAGAGACATAGGAAGAGGGAGAAGCAGGCTCCTTGCGGGAAGTGTGATGCAGGACTTGATTCCAGGACCCTGAGATCACAGCCTAAGCAGAAAGCAGATGTTCAACCACTGAGCCACCCAGATGCCCTGTCCAGAAGTGATTCTAACAGCAGCTGGATTCAAGTAGCTTGGAACCAGGTATCCATAGAGCACTCTATTGAATACCGACTATGTAAGCCTTTCTAGGCCCCTTCCCGTCTGTCAAAATATCAGGAGAGAGAATATATGTGTGATGTTTGTAACATGGTCATGTCTAACAGGCAACAGTACACTTGAGCCTCTTCTATTTCTGACTTCCTATAAGGAGTCTGATCATTGCTCCAATTTAATTTGTCAGGAAACTGTCATCTGAGCCCCTGTAACCAAATTTCACTTGCATATGAAAAGTTTCGGTTTTCTGATCCAGGTTGTCTTTGTTCCTAAAATATTACTTGTAGAAGCAGAGCACCTTCTTTCATGATTTCCCCCACTTTCAAGTCTAAACTGTACTTAGAGCTTGAGGTTTACAGTGAGTTCATCTGAAATACGTAAGTGGCAGTACTTACAACACAGGTAACAGAAGGTTTGACGGTGCAGTCAAAGGTGACGGGCTTCCCATAGACACAGGAGAAATTTGTCTTACATTCTACACAGTCTGCAGGAAGTCGGCTACACAAACCATTACTTGGACACTTCATCACATAAGGTGGAATATCAGTACTTTCTGTGAAAAGTAAGAGAGAAGCTTACTCTCATATAATATTGATCAGCATCGCAGAAGAAAACAATTTCCTGAGGCTAAGGGGCATGATGGCTAGCGATGAAATACTACACTGGAGTGGAAAATGACAGAGTGGGAGTCAGAGACACCTGCAATTAAAGCAAGGTTCTGCCACCAAGCTGTGTGACCTGGCCTAAGAGTTCAAAAGCGTGGTATGAAGCATTTAATCATTCCCCACAAAATGAGCATGAAATTCAAAGGTACTTATGTACATACAATGTACACACAAAGCTAGGCTAAGTTGGGGCTTCAAAAAAAATCTACTCTGAAACAAGATGAAAAATTCAGACATAGAGGTGGTAGGGTTTGTTCATGATCACAGAGGGAGGGACAAAACTAGAACCAAGACTCAAATCTGTTTCTAATCTGATATCTTTTCATCTGCACTCACCTGATTTGGAAATTAGGACCCTGGCCGTCTACCCAGGCTATCAATCAGTACAACAGGGTACCAACTTTAGAAAATGTTGTCATTATTCCACACTGGTACCTCAATAAGCCATAATTCCCTTGTAACATTTACAGTTTTATACTACCAAAGTTCAACATAGTTCTCCACGTTCATATGGGTTGCAATTGTTTTCCCAGGCCAACCTTGCCAGGAGTACCATATATTTTTATCCACTGACAGGATTAATTCCACGTATTCTGGGGGAGGTTGTGAGGCTTTCAAAAACATCCAAAAGAGGGGCAGCACCTGGTGGCTCAGTCAGTTAAGCAGCTGCCTTCAGCTCAGGTCATGATCTCAGGGTTCTGGGATACAGCCTCACCTCAGGCTCCCTACTCAGCGGGGAGCCTGCTTCTCCCTCTCCCTCAAATAGATAAGTAAATAAATCTTTACCAAAAAATCCAAAGAATAGAAAATTCTTGTGCTTTCTCTATAATTTGTGTTTTAGACTCAAGTATGCTCCTGTCTTGTAGTAGTCTTTACATCCAAGTAACAACCCATAAAACACCTCTGCCAGTTTCAATTCTTTAAAATAATGGAACTCTACAAGGATGAACTATAGACACAAAGGTTCTGTTTAGCAAAACACTTTAAGACTCATTTAAAACTGGTCCTGGGGCACCTGGGTGGCTCAGTGGTTGAGCATCTGCCTTTGGCTCAGGAAGTGATCCTGGAATCCTGGGATGGAGTCCTGCACTGGGCTCCCCACAGGGAGCCTGCTTCTCCCTCTGCCTGTGTCTCTGCCTCCGTCTCTCATGAATAAATAAATAAAATCTTAAAAAATAAATAAATAAATTGGTCTTACTTTAAGTCACTGGATTATGTGGGCAATTCTATAAAATACCATTTTTCTTTTCTTTTATTCCGATCACTATTGTGGTTGAAGTTGGACCTTTAGAAATCACACAGCCCAACTGACTTTAGAAGGCCAGACCAGCTTCACCACTTTAACGTGAGGAAAGTGATGCTGAAGGGGTGAACGGCAGTTTGCTCAAGCTCCCAGTAGCTCAACCAGACCTAGACTCCAGGTCTTAATCCCTCTGTGATCCATTTCACACAGCCTTGGGAGGAGCCTTTCAGGTCCAATATCAGGAATGGGGCTTATGAAGAAGAAGAAATTTTCTGAAGGGAAAGAAGCACGGGTTGAAAGTGATCTCGATGAATGAGGTGGAAAAATAGAGAGATCGAAATGAGGAATGTGCAAGTGGAAAAAGAGATGAGACCAGAATCTCAGATGGTACTGCAATATCAAGGCAGTCTACAGAAAACATCTGTCTTTAGTCCATCACATTACCTAAAATAAAAATTTCAAAAAAAAGGAAAGTTATTTTATCTAAAAGAAAAAAAAAATAAGAAAACAACCACTAGATATAAATTTCCACATTTACTAGAATAAAAAATGTCTAGTACCTGCTGCCCTGGGAACTACTGTGAAAGTACGTGTTGGGCCCGGATCCTTTATTGACTGAGCGAGCGGCTGCGACTGCTCTAAATTTAAGGATCCTACAATTAGAGAAACATGTTATCCTGGGATATGGAAACCTAGCTTTGTGTGGTTAAGACACAAGGCTCACCCCAGACCAATAACTGTTCATGAAAACCTTACAGCTCGATTGTCCAGAAAAATCAAAGACCCGCTAATGGGGTCGACACCGATTTGGGTCGACAGGCAACGAGGGAACCAGGCGTGGTACCGGGCTCCAGGTCCGCTTCCCAGGCCGAGAGCCGAGCCCTCGGTCCCCCGCCCGAGGGCTCCTCAGCCGAGCTGGGAGGCTCCGGGACCCCTGGGAGGAGGGGCCGCCGCGGAGCCGAGGGCCGGGACTCCCCAGACCCGCTGCAGCGACCCGCCGCCCGGCACTCAGCCTCCGCCCTGCGCCCGCCGGCCTGGCGCGGACGCCTCCCGCCGCTCCCGGGGGCCTCGCTGCCGCTCCGCCCGGCCCCGCGTGGACCCCGGCCTTTAACTCACCCCCGCCGGACAAGATGTAGAACTGGGAGAGGAACAGCAGCACGCGGCATAGGCGGCGCAAGGTCCGCAACGGAACCGCCGCGGCCGCCATGTCGCCGGCGCGCGCCACTTCCGGGCCTGCGGCGGGGCTAGGCAGAGGGGCGGGGCCAGGAGGGGGAGGGGCGCCGGCGCACGCCGCAGGGGCGGGTGCGGGCGCGTCCCCGGGGAGCCCGAGGGCGCAGGCGCAGGCGCAGGCGCAGGCGCAGGCGCAGGCGGCTCCGCGTGGGTTCTACGGCGTCGCGCTCGCCCGCTCCTTGCGGCTGCGGTGGAGGTGGTTCGGGTCCCAACTGTGCCCCACGGCATCACTTCTCTCTCCATGACTAGCGCCTGGGAACGGTCACCTGGGACCCAAATTCACACTTGCAGAGGCTGCAGTCAGAGGCGGGCAGATTGGGGAAGGTGGCCATCATCTGTATGCATGGCTCGGTATATATGTTCAGAGGTTAAAAACTGCCATGTGCTCGGTACTCTGCGAAGGTGTTGATTATGTACTTGGTTGCATTCTGAAAAGGTATTTATTTACAGATGAAACCGTGGCACATACCCGGTAAGGGAAGTGACCTCCCCGCCAAGCTGTGGTAGGCAGGACCTTCCCTGCGTTGCTGACCTGATCAGTGCCCAGCTAGCATCTCTCTGTGGCCAGCTATGGGTTTCACCACTAGCCAACCCCTTAAAGACATGCATTACTTCCAGAAAGTTCGTTCCTCTGAGACGGAGAGAGAGGACAGTAAGTGTATCTGGCAAGTATTCAGGTCCAGAAGTTCTGAGACAAGAACCTCGGGATGTGAAAGGCGGGGTGTAAAGCATGGGCCCGTCCCTAGAGAAGGCCAGCCTTGCAGAGGGGAGCTGTACCCCAGGCCTCTGCATCTGTTTTTGTCAGAGCATACTTTGTCCTGTGTTGTTGACCTGCGTTCCCCCTTCCCACCCACCTGCCACAAGATTCTTTTTGGGGCCTTCTGACTCCCCAACTCCTTCACTTGCAGTTTTGATGAATGGAAAGAATATACTGAATGGTGTCTGGCACACAGTAAGACCTCAATAAATACTACCTTAAAAATTGTATCACAAAATTTGCACCTTTGAGTACTATACAGGTCTGATCTATAGTACAGTTTTGTTTACTAACTGTTCAGGATGCTAAAATAATAGATGTTGAGAGAGCGTGTCTTAAACTTATTTTGAATTCCACAACACCTAGCCAAATAAACACACAATAAATACTTCTTGATTGGTAGCTAAATTCTCTACTGGCATAAAGCTCTTTCAAATCAGCTCTGAGCAGTGAGGTATAACTCTCAGTTAAAATCAGAAATCCATCTGAATTGCGAAACTGAATAAAGGAAACTTCATTTAAGACGGAGCCCCGGAAAAAAAAAAAAAAAAGATGGAGCCAGGAGGCCAGAAGGGGGAGCTCTCATGCCCTACCGCTTCTAAAGAACTATATAGACTTGTCCTGCAGGCACCTTGCATTTCCAAAAGGAAGAGCCTATGCTTTACTACCCCAGCAAGAGGAAGAAATATTTTTCTTTTTGCCCAGCAACAGTCCAACCAATGAGAAACTGTCTCAACCCAGCCAATGAAAAGCCACTACATTTCAACTCCCAGCTTACTCCAGTGGACATTTGGTTTATTACAGCCCTTCCCAACCACCCACCTGCGCCCTTTATAAAGAGCAGCCCTCTCTCCTTTGTGCTTCAGATTGTCTATGGTTTTGTGGTAGCTTACATGTCTCAAATTATAATTATCTGCTATTCCCGAATGAATCCATTTTTGCTGGTAAAATAATGGAAAGTTTTATTTCTAAGGTTAACAGAGTTGACATTCAGGAGAATGTCATCTCATGAAAAAAGTAGTTTAACTCTAGGGGAGCAACTCTAGGGGAGTAACTCTAGGGGAGCAAGTTTAACTCTAGGGGAGCAACCTACTGTTATAAACCCCATAGCTGAAATACTGGAAACACTGCACGTTGCATTTTATTTAGGAATTTATTTTTTCTACAAATGAGCAAGACTCAGTTGGCAATTAGAAGCATTAAACAGAAACTCTTAACCTACACTGCAAACAACCAGTATATTCCATAACACTGAATTTGAGGTTCTGAGTCTTTTATCAGTAATCCAATATTTAGTACTAGCTGCTGCTTCAGTGGTTGTTGGGTAAAACAAATTAAGTGATGATTCCAATTTTTGAGATAAAGTTTCTTTCAGTGTGAACTTCAGTAAAACAACCATAAAAATACCTGAGAGGTATTGTCCTAGAAAATAGGATTTTCCCTTATATTTAAAAAAAGCTTTGCAGGTTCTTATTTGGAGCCTATCTTTTGAAACCAACAATCTAAGCAATAATCTCTCCTAATTTTCATATCCTAGTATTTCCCTCTTTCAATAAATAACATTTTCCCACATAAATCTCAAGGCATTTGGGAAATTAAAAATTTCCCCAGCTCATTCTCACATTGTTCCTGGACACATTAATGAGCTAAACTTTTTATATTAACTACTTATCCATTGTCTCCTTTCTCACTGTACCCATCAGTGAGTCAAAAGTTCTTAGAATAATAGCGATAATTAAGAAAAATGCATTTTTAGGAGTCAAAACAAGGTTACATAGAAGCCAAGTACAAGGAAAACTTCAGAAGTCCTCCTCAGCATTTAGTATACGTGATTTCTTGAAATTCTTCAACTTATGAATGGCAGATGTTACAGAAATCTCTCCATGAATTTTGTTGTCTCTTGTTCGAACATTTACAGCATTATTTGTCTTTTCCTTTTCTCCAACCACTGCAGAAAAGAAAGGGTAATAAACATATTTTAAATAAATGATGTGTTAAATATTAAGTCGACAGTCATATGATACATGTCTTATTGAGTTCTTCTTCAGTATTAATCTAATGACCATGAAGTCATCCTCTGATAGTAAGTTTCTTGAGAAAAGGATTAGATCCCCTCTCCTTATTATCCACTTGCAAGAACACATACTATGGTCTTGGAGTACAAATTGGAGCAGGGAGATAGATCTTCAAGACCCTTCCCCTGCCAGAAAACCAGAATTTTCTGGAATCTAGGTAAAATGTTTCTCTCTAGCGCCCCTTCCTGTGGGATGATGCAGCAATCTGCAGACTTGTTTCTTGCCATGTAGAAGGAAGAAACTGGTCACCAAGTAAAAGGAATAAAGTAGATATTCAAGAAGAGCATAAAGAACCGGAGCAAAGTAGGGCCCAGAAATTAGGAGGAACAGTCTGGATAAGAGTTAAGCAGTTTGTTCTAGTTACTCTCCCAATGATTTTACTATTTAATTCCACCTTCCATGTCATGAAATTCTCCATTACCCTTCCAATAAATTCCATCTTTGTCTAAGTCGATGCGAGAGTTCTGTCACCAGAAGGAGCCTGATTGAAACATCACAATATCTACTACATAAATGCTTTCAATGACAAATTGCTAATAGTACAATCCTATACATATTTATTTTACCTTCTACAGAATCAGTCAACTTACTGGAGATAATAATATCATGCCTGGAAGCATCCAGTATCAGTTTCTCTTGATTTCCGAAACATTTTAAAATCAAAATTTTAGATGCTACATCTAAGTACTTATATCCCTTAAGGACACTTTTTCACTTAAATTTTCTTTTGATCACTTTAAATTTGGAATCTTTCCAACTCATTATCTTAATCCCAAAGATTTATAATAAATCAGAAAAGCAAGGGAGAATATTGGAGACCTGTCACATGGCTGAAATATAAAAAGCATAATTCTGAGAAAATCATTTTCACATTTTTTCATTGTTGGTTTAAGATATTAACTACTGCTAGTGATACTATACCACAGGATTCATGTGAGATTTTATAACTCTTCTTCCAGCAAATAACAAAGAGTATTTATGAACAATTAACCAGGAACACCATGGACTGTTCTTTGTGTACAGGTAACAAACAAATTGTCATAATCACATAATTATACCATATTCATGTAGTTTTACCATTCACATAGTTATATCATACTCATGTAGTTTACAGTATATTCATACAGTTATACCATTTTGGTTTTTGGAATTAAAGTGGAAGAAAACAAGCATTTGAGAAAATACAAACTTAAGTTACCCAAAATAAAATTATACTGAGCCAGCTGCGCATTTCGTATTTTCTTATTTAGTGTACAGCTGTGATCTAAGTCAACATCAGCCATGAATCCTTCTTCAAAAAATGCACTGGATACCTACAAGAAAATGAGACACTTTTACAATCACAGTATTTATGGGAGCCAGCCTCTGAGATGACCCACAGGGTCCTTGCCTTTTGTATTCACAGCTTGTGTCATTTCCTTCCCACTGTACCAGTGGCTCTGTGTGACTACAGAGCAGGGCAGAAGTGATGGCGCGTCACTTCCGAGATTAAGCTAAAAGACTATAGCTTCTATGTCTTTAACATCACTCCCTCTGGGGACACCAGTTGCCGTGTTGGAAGGATACTCAAGGAACCCCTGAAATCCCACATGGTGCACAACTGGGGCCTCCAACCGTAATGTGAGTGATCCCCAAGGAGGTAGCCCTGAGAGGCCAGCAGCACAACTAGAGCCTCTTAGGGGCCCTGAGCCAGAATCACCTCGCCACTGCTCCCAGATTCTGAGTCACAGAAACCATAACATAATAAATGTTTGTTGTCTCAGGCTGCTAAGTCTTGGAGGTATCTGTTACACTGCAATAGACAAATATTCTTCCTTAACAGAGCCATGTGGGAAAGAATAACTTAAATACGAGATATTTGAAAATACAGATTTCTGGGGACACCTGGGTGGCTCAGCGGTTGAGCATCTGCCTTTGGCTCAGGGCATGATCTTGGAGTTCCGGGATCAAGTCCCACATTGGGCTCCCTGCATGAAGCCTGCTTCTCCTCTGCCTGTGTCTCTGGCTTTCTCTGTGTCTCTCATGAATAAATAAAATCTTATTTAAAAATTCCCAATTTCTCAAAAACATTAAGAAGCAAAAATAGTTCTGATCCAAATACACAGACATGATTCAGATGTTACTCTCAATTACTGAAAATGCAGGCTGCTAAAGTAATGTATTAGTGATGCAATATTTTAAGGCACAAATAACATTCCGAGTCAAAATCTTCACAGACTACATATCAATATTATTATGTACTTTCTTGTCTCTTTTTTACCTGAAGTGCATATTTTTCACAAGTTGGCCCCACAGGGATCACCATTACCTGACGAGGAGACAGCCAGAAAGGCCTGAAAAATATGTAAAAATACGTATTTTCAAAATCTAATGATGATCACTTTATTATGTGATCTAAAAAATAACCAAATATTTGGTTTAAAGTAAGACTTCACAAGAGATCAGATTCGACAGGGTGGTGTGGATGTAAACCAAATCATATTGAGAGCTAAAAAGCAACAGAGTAGACAAAAGAGGAAGCTGGGGATTATGGGAGGAAAGGAAGGGAAGAACAAGTCAGCTGCTGAGTGGAAGGGCTACACATCACTTATCAATACCACTGGGCAATTGAACTCCAGGCATTTACCCCAGAGAAATGAAAACATGCTCACCCAGAAACCTTCCTGCTAATTTTCATAGCAGCTGGAAACACTCTGAATGTCCTTCAATGGAAGATCAAACTGGTGCATCCACACCATGGAACACCAACAGCGATAAAAGAGGACCAACTACTGAGACTTGAAACCAGTTGGATGGGTATCAAGGGAATTCCATTGAGGGATTAAAGCCAATCCCACACAGCTGCATACTGTGTGATTCCATGTATGTTACATTCTTGAAATGATGAAATTATGAAGATGGGAGAACAGGTGAGTGCCTGTCCAAGGATGATGATGGAGATGGGGTAGGAGGTATGTGACAATAAAATGGCAGCACGAGGAATCCTCATAAGCAACATAACTGTCCTATGTCTTGACTGGTGGTGGGTACACAGGTGATAAAATTTTACAGAATGAAACCTACACATGCACACAAGTGCATGTGAACTGGTGTGATCAATTTCTTCAAAATGAGATGGGAGACAAAGATGTCACAGACCAGTGGTTGCTGGTCTGCAGCACTTTCATATGGCATAGGACACACCATCATAAAATGTATCATCTGTCAGCTGGTGCCCTGACTGCCAGTAAGGCCAGTTGCTTCTGGGGACACAGTAGTATTAGTGGATCCCACAATGTCAGCTCAGTGCCTTACTTCTTTTGCTAAAAAAATTATTTCCATGGTCAGAAGCCTTATTGTGTTTCTGAGTGTCCAGGCTCAGTAAGTATATATATGGTGCTGTAGACAGAGACATGGGAGAAAAGAAGAGCTAAGCAGATTCTAGAGTTGATCTCTTTTCCAGCAAGGACAAGTCATGGCCCTTGTATGATGAAAAGGACCCAAGAAGCTGACTCTTCCCCAGGATTTTGGTTCCTCATGAGGGACCAGGATTGATCACTACTGATGGCAGACTGAGGCCTTGGAAGAGGCACAGCCAGATGGAACTCAGGGAGGTCTGTGTTGAGTCCATACTCCTGGGTGGCTCCTTTGTTCATGAACCACTGAACAGTCACTACGGGAAGAGTGAAGCTGATGGGAACCACAGAACGGGTCCTCCTGAGTTTGAATATTTAAAAACACCCCACACTAAGGGTTTTGTGTGGGCGACACCACCCTCATGGCCCATTCTGAGTAATTATTCACATTTCTCTCCTGCAAATTCACTTATTATCTGTTTTCCAACCTAATTACTTCTAGGTCTCTTATCTTGTGGCCAAAGCAGTAACAGGACCCAGGCATCACTGAAACTCCATAGGTCTGGCCATTTTTCCTTTCAGGGGAAGAGGACTAGGAGATGTACTCAAATTCCTGTACTTGATGGCATTTCTCTTCTATACTTCTTCCCTAAGTAGCACTAGGCTATTGTCGCTGTCCTCATTAGGTTTGTGCCAAAGCACTGTTCAAAGCCATGTGTGAAGCAGGTTTACATGTTTTTCTCCCAACGCTGATTGGGCACCCCCATTAGGTGAACAACATGGGTTGAAGGAAGGGTGGCCATACAGCAAGTGGTGGAACGGTACTCTCAGGGTCACCAGACACAACTACATCTTTAAAGGGCTTGAAATAGATGAAAAGATAACTCTTCAGTTCTTGCCTTTTTCCCCCAAAAGGCAAATGAGACAATTTTATGTCACACTGCTTTTGTCTTCTTTGTTTTGGGTTCCTGATCTGGCAGCTTCAACAAGAATAGATTACTTGCTGTTTGGATACTTGCTATTATAAGGCAGGAGCCACCAATTTTTTCACAGTGATCCTCTCTTGTTAGACATGACATTTCAAAATAACAGACATACAGTTTTTCTTTTCCATATCACTTACCATTTCCCCCCATAGTTTTCTGAAAGGATGGCTATCATTCTTTCCACTGACCCCAAAATGGCTCGATGAATGATCACAGGGTTCCTCTTATCGTCTCCATCCTTACTAAAAAATGAAAATTACACATTTATGTATTCTCTTAAGATTCAATAATAACTTTATCTTCTTACCTTCTATTTAAAAGTTACTTTCCTGAACTAGGAAAAACAACGAATTCCTCAAAAATCATTTTTAAGTATAAACTGTGCCATGTATTAGAAATAATAATACGAACCAAATGGAAATGAAATACATTATGTAGGAAAAAGCAAGGTAATATTAGAGCACTATTTCTATTATAAGTCTACTGATTATCTTTTATTCTAAACTACTGGCTATGATCAGTTTACTAATGTTGACAGGTGATCTTGCAAATTGTAATTTTTTTAAATTAACTTTATTTTGAACTATGGCTTACTCCACCAGTACCATGTTGGAACAATTGTTGAAGACATTGAAGAAATACGGAAAATGGATTTCTGTTTCTAAATTCTCATTTTCTCAGGGAGCTTGGGTGACATAGTTGGTTGAGTGACTGACTCTTGGTTTTTGGCTCAGTTCATGATCTCAGGGTCCTGGGATGGAACCCTGTGTCAGGCTCTGTGCTCAGGGGGGATGCTGCTTGAAATCTCTCTCTTCCTCTCCCGCTGCACCACCTCCACCACACACTCTCTCTCTCTAAAATAAATTTAAAAATCCTTTATTTTTTTTCATTTTATTTATTTATTTATGAGACACACAAAGAGAGAGGCAGAGACATAGAGGGAGAGAAGCAGGCTCCTCACAGGAAGCCCGATGCGGGACTCTATCCTCAGACGCAGGACCACGCCCCGAGCCAAAGGCAGATGCCCAACTGCTGAGCGACCCAGGTGTCCCAATAAATAAATCTTTTTAAAAAAAATTTATTCATGAGAGAGAGAGGGGGAGACAGAGAGAGGGGGAGACACAGGCAGAGGGAGAAGCAGGCTCCATGCAGAGAGCCCGACGTGGGACTCGATCCCGGGTCTCCAGGATCATGCCCCGGGCCGAAGGTGACACTAAACCGCTGAGCCACCGAGGCTGCCCATCAATAAATAAATCTTAAAAAAAGATTATAAATTCTGATTTTCTCACAAATGCTAAAGATGAATCATGAGATGAATGATTGTTATTTATAAAATATAAAATGAAATTTTAAAAAATTTGCACTGCCATAATTAGTTAAGTTGAATGCCATTTTACATATATTTGTTTACTATATATATATGTACACTATATATAGACACGTTTATACATATGTGTTTAAAAGTTAATCACCCCCCCCATTCCCACTAGACAATGGACAAGGGGCCCAGGGGGCAGTTGAAGAAAAAGAAATATAAGTAATCATTGTTCCTTGTCCATTGTCTAGTGGGATGTACAATTGTGCTGCTTTCATAGTTTGGCTATTGTAAAGAATGCTGCAATAAACACAGGGGTGCATATACCCTTATGAATTAGGGTTTTTGTATTCTTTGGGTAAATGCCAGTAGTGCGCTTACTGGATCATAGGGTAGTCCTACTTTTAATTTTTGGAGGAACCTCTGCACTGTCTTCCACAGTGGCTGGAAGTTTGCATTCCCACCAACAGTGTAAGAGTGTTTCTTTTTCTCCACATCCTCATCAATGCTGTTGTTTCTTATGTTGTTGATTTAGCCATTTTGAATAGGTATAGGTGATAGCTCATTGAGAGTTTGATTTGCATTACCCTGATGATCACTAATGTTGAGCATCTTTTCATGTATCTGTTGGCCATCCAGATGTCTTCTGTGAAGAAATGTCTATTCATGTCTTTGGCCCCTTTTTAATGGGATTACTTGTGTTTTTGTGTTGAGGTGTAAAAGTTCTTCATATATTTTGGAAAATAACCTTTATTGGATATGTCATTTGCAAATAACTTCTCCCATTCAGTAGTAGGTGGTCTTTTAGTTTTGTTGACAGTTTCCTTCATTATGCAGAAGCTTTTTATTTTGATGTAGTCCCAATAGTTCATTTTTGCTTTTGTTTGCCTTGCCTTGGGAGATCTATCTAGAAAAATGTTATGGCCAATGTCAGAAAAACTACTGCCTATGCTCTCTTCTAGGATTTTTATAGTTTTAGGTCTCACATTTAGGTCCTTAAACCATTTGGAGGGTTTTCTTTTTTCTGTATGTTGTAAGAAAGTGATCCAGTTTCATTCTTTTGCATGCAGCTGTTCAACTTTCTCAACACCATTTGTTAAAGAGATTGTCTTTTTCCCCTTGCATATATCTGCCTCCTTTGTCAAAAATTAATTGACCATGTAGTTGTTGGTTTATTTTGGGGCTTTCTATTCTGTTCCATTGATCTGTGTGCCTGTTTTTATACCAGTACCAGATTGTTTTGATTACTACAGCTTTGTAGTATAATTTGAAATTTGGAATTGTGATGTCTCCAGCTTTATTTTTCTTTTTAAAGATTGCTTTGGGGATCCCTGGGTGGCGCAGCGGTTTAGCGCCTGCCTTTGGCCCAGGGCGCGATCCTGGAGACCCAGGATCAAATCCCACGTCAGGCTCCCGGTGCATGGAGCCTGCTTCTCCCTCTGCCTGTGTCTCTGCCTCTCTCTCTCTCACTGTGTGCCTATCATAAATAAATAAAAAAAAATTAAAAAAAAAATTTAAAGATTGCTTTGGCTATTCAGGGTCTTTTGTGGTTCCATACAGATTTTAGGATTGTTTGTTCTAGCTCTGAAAAATGCAAATGGCATTTTGACAGGGATTGCATTAAATGTGCAGATTGTCTTGGGTAATACAGGCATTTTAACAATATCTGTTCTTCTAATTCCATGAGCATGATATATCTTTCCATTTGTTTGTGTTGCCTTCAATTTCTTTCATCAATGCTTCAGTTTTCAGACTACAGGTCTTTTATTTTCTTCATTAAGTTTATTCCTAGATATTTTATTATTTTTGGTGTAACTATAAATGGGATTTTCTTAACTTCTCTTTCCATTGCTTCATTATTGACATATAGAAATGCAACAGATTTCTGTACATTGATATTGTGTCCTGTGACTTTACTGAATTCATTTTTCAGTTCTAGTAGTGTTTTGGTGGAGTCTTTAGGGTTTTCTCTAGGTGGTATCATATCAGTACTACTTTAATGGATTTTTAAAAAATAGTTTACCCAGCTATAACTATTTTTTAAAATATTTTATTTATTTATTCATTCAAACAGTATTCATTAAATTCACTTCAAATACTACATGATGGATATCATCAAATATTACAATGATGGATATCATCATTGTCAATCATTTCCAATAAGAGCCATTATAACGTGACTGCAGGCCAAATCCTGTCTCGATCCCACAGAAAGCTCTGGGGTGGGGTAGGTAGCTGAGTCCAGCCTGAACAGATATACAAAGAAATAATTCATTCTATAAACTAAACCAGTATGGTATATTCCTGAATGTTACATAATGTTGTTCTTGTATAGGGAATGAAAGAGAAGTGGGATGATCCTTTCACAGGCCCCTGGATACAAGAAATTTCTGTCCCTTATCTATATCAAAAGAACTAAAATCAGGTCTAACCTTAAGAAGGGAAAATAGTGAAATAACCTATATGTACATATCTACATGTTCAGATAAACAATAGAATTAATGTCAAGGTCTCCAAAGATAACCCCAGTGGATTTTGTCGGCATTATATTAGATTTACAGATAAATCTGAAGAGAATTAATATCTTCCCAATATTGGTTCTTCCCATTGCAAGAGTGTGGTGTGAGTTTTCATTTAAACAACTTTTTTCTTAAATTTTCTTTTCTCTTGAATTTATCACATATGAGTAAGATCATATAGTATTTGTCTTTCTCTGACTTATTTCACTTAGCATAATACACTCTGGCTCCATCCACAACACTGCAAATGGCAGGATTTCATTCTTTTTTATGGCTAAATATAAGCAAGAAAACAGATGAACATATGGGAAGGCGGAAAAGAAAAAAAAATGAGGGACGGAAACAAGCTCTAAGTGACTCTTAACGATAGAGAACAAGTGAGGGTTGATGGAGGGAGGTTGGTAGGGAATGGGCTAGAGGGTCTGTTAAGTTTACTCCTAGGTATTTTACATTATTATTGTTGCTTCTGAAATGTTTTTTTCCCCACTGCTTTTCCTAGCAGGTTATATATGAAAATAAATTAACTTCTGCATTTTGATGTTATTTAACTTTATCATTAGTCTCCATTTTTCTTCATTTAGTTCTGGTGGATTTCAAGACATCTAACATCTACAAATAACAACAATTTTATCTTTTTTGCTTCAAATATTTGTACTCCCAGAACAATTCTGAGTAATAGTACAAATAGTAGGCATAGTCCCTTCTTTCCAACAAAGCTGAGGTGTTCTTGTTATTTTATAATAAATATTCTTTATCATAGTAAAAAATTTCTTTTTGGTCATCTCACAAGTATGGATGCTAAATTCTGTTGACTGAATTTCAGCATTGTTGAATGTAATGAGTGACAATAATATACTTTTTAATGCTTTCTTAGGAAAAAAAAACTTATTTGATCATAATGATGATCCTGATGCTCCTCTCTCCTTTTCCCTTCATATCTAAGCTATGACCAAGTCATATTGGTTCTACCTTCAAAATATACCCCAAATACCTACACTTTAAAAAAAAATCTCTATTACTGCTACCTTATTCTACCTGTCATCATCTCTTACTTTGTCTTTAGACCCTGCTCCCACTCTTGTTCTCCTATTGTTATCTACCCAACACCTAGGGTAGATGGATAAATAGATATGGGTAGCCGAGTGGATGGATGGATGGATGGATGACAAAAGGACAGAGAAACGGATGGATGGAGACTATCTTGCCTGATCTGCTTCTCTTCCACATCATCCTTGAATGTCCATCAACGTTCAAATTTTGTTAAACAAGCGTGTCATTTCAGCATAAACAAAGTCCTGTCATCCCCTATTCTTTTTTGTTCATTTTAGTAGGTTACTGGGGAAAGATGGGTTCTGTAAAACATGAACTTAAGACACCATCTTTCCTAAAAGGTCCAAATTTATTTTTGAAAGTTCTGTGTTTTATCCCTCATTTTCCTAAGCATTTTTATTATTCTCATGTGTTGGTGTAACTCTCAATATTTAATCAACTATTCTTTCAACTCTTTAACTTACAAGTCTTAGTGTAGCTTTATATATGTAGTAATCAAAACACAAGATGAAGAATACAAAATAAAATAAGATTTTTAAGGGCTGGACACAAATTGAGATTAATCCATAAAATCATACTGGAAAAATGATGGTTGTTCTCTTATTATAAGGATCTTATTAGGAAAATATTCTATTAAAATTATTAGATTTGAAACATGCCAATAATTTTTCCTTTTTAATTTTTATTAATAATTTTGAATGAAAGACAACTCAGCACATTATCTAATCAACACTATATCCAAAACTTAGACATGCTGATAAGAGGGCAGTTTAAAGGGATATGGTCATTTTTGTCTAGCTCAGATCAGGATGTTGGTTCCAGGCAAAATAGAGTAAGCATGCTCCACCCTAGCTCTCTCACAGAATACAAACACGCACCCTGGAAAAAAATGCATGGAACAGCCACCCGAGGATTCTGAAAGTAAATGATGACAGGTGGATTGTTAAAGAAGATGAGAATTTGAAGTACCATCAAACCAGTAGTTAGTTTCCTGTAATTTTGTCTTCCAGTATTGTGTGGCTGGTGGTCTAGACTAAAAGGTGGCCCCAAACCAAAAGTATACACTAGATGCAACGTCATGAGAAATCCTCATTTCCTGGTCAAGAGCCTGAAAAAATAACTTCTAAATTTCAAAAAGAGTAGGGGTTGTGGAAACCCTAGGGTTTCTTTTTTCCTCTTTTTTTCTGTTCTCTTCTGTCCAACCCCCAGGCATTCCCACAGAGGCCAGGGACTAAACTGGCACTTAAAACTCTGAGGAAGAGGATCATTCTCTCTGACCAGAAGGGACTATGATCCCACATGTCAGGGATGAATGCCTGTTGCCTTTTTTTTTTTTTCTCTCTCTCTCTCTGGCCTCCTGATGCTTGGTCTCTAGCACAGATATAGTCACAGAAAGAAATATGGTGGAGTGAGGAAGTTAAAGCCCCAGCTTTCTGGCCATAGAACTGTAAAAAGATAACCTAGGGAATCAAAAGTGCCAGGGAAATCAGAGAGCAGGGCATGCAATATAGCTACTCCATACTCATGTATGAACTCACCTGGCCTCCCCTCTGAGCTGCAACGTGTAGGTCTGACTGAACAGCACACAACAGGCTTGAGAACTGAACTACGTATGGGATTTGACCACTGGGTGGCACACACACTGGACAGATCTGAATAGCACCACTAAGGCTCTGAAAACTGAACTCATATTGGAACCACAGCCCACAGAAGGCATGTTAGAAATTAAGGCCTGAACCTAATTACCCCTTCAAATTGACTGCTGAACAAACAAACAAAACAACAAGAAAGAAATCAACAGTATCTTTATGATTTAAACAAAACCCATCATCTCCTAATATTCAAACTGTCTGGGATACAATCCAAAGTTACTTGCCATATTCATTACCAGGTAAATGTCTACAGGTGAGGGGAAAGGACCACAGATTCCAACAGTGAGATGACAAGGATGGTGGAATCACTGGAGACTATAAAAGAGTATTATAAGCATACTCCAACAAGTGAAACTGAACACACTTGAAATGACTAGAAAGATAAAAGTCTTAGAAAAGAAACTGTAAAACTAAAAAAAAATACAAGGATTGGAATAAACAAAATTCACTAGATGGACACCGCAGCAAAGGAGATGACAGAAACGAGTCAGTGAACTTAAAGATACATGAACAAAAGTATCCAATCTGAAATATACATAGAACAAGTGATGAAAACATAAACAGAGAATTGTGTAACAATAACAAAAGGCCTAATATTCACACCATCTGAATCCCAAAGTGAGAGGAAAAATAGCACAGAAAAAGGCATACTGTGCTATCTAGAAGAAACCCACTCTAAATTTAATGACATAAGCAGGTTAAAGATAAAAGTAAAAGGACAGGAAAACCCAAAACAGGCAAAAATGAAGAAAATAATAAAGAGAAGACATTGAATAAATTAAAAGCATAATAACAGAGAAAATCAATGATATTAAAAGTCAATTCTTTAAGAAGATCAGTAAAATTGATGAATCTCTAGAAAAACTGACAAAGAAAAAAATAAAGATGCACATGTTACTAAATTATGAATGAAAGAGAAAATATCGCTTCAGGTGACACAGAAATTAAAAGCATAATATGGTAATATTATAAACACATTTGCACATAACTTCAACAACTTAAATGAATCAATTCCTTGAAAAGCACAAACTCTAAATTTAACCAAAAAGAAATCTGTAACATAAATTTATCTTCTATCTCAATGCAAATGAACTCATAGTTAAAAACCTTCCTAAAGAAAACCTCCAGCAATGGATGGTTTCAATGGTATATTCTACTAAACATTTGAAAAAGTAATAATACCAGTTCTACATATCTTCCATAAAATAAAAGACAGTGGACCACTTTCCAACTCATTTTGTAGGCCAGCATTACCCAGATACCAAAGCCAGTGAAAGAGCACAAGAAAAGAAAACCACAGACCATTATCCCATCTCAACATACATGCAAACTATCAGGAGCTCAAATCCAGTAATATATAAAAACAAGGATACACCATGACCAAGTAGAATTTACTCCAGCAATGCAAAGCTGGTTCAACATTCTAAATCAATGTACATTCACCATATGAACAGGCTAAAAAAAGTAAAGTCATATGATCCCATCAATTGATGTAGAAAAGGAATCTGACAAAATTCAAAACCCATTTATGATTAAAAAAAAAAACTCTCAGAAAACTAGGAATAGAGAAACTCCCTCAATTTGACAAAGAGCACCTACAAAAACCTATATCTAGTGTAATACTTAAAGATGAAACAACTATACGCTTTTCTCCTAAGATTGGGAAGAAGAAAGTGACAATCCCCACCCTCATCCCTCTATTCAACCTAGCGCTGGGAGTTCTAGCCAGTGCCATGAGGCAAGAGAGCACAAGAAAAGGCAATAAAAAGCATACAGATGAGAAAGGAAAGGTTAAATTGTCTCTATTTGAAGATGATATGACTGTCTATATAGACAAGAATTCTACCAAAAAAACAAACAAAAACCCGAACTCCTAGAACTGATAAGTTAGTTCAGCAAATAAGATCAACATAGAAAAATCAGTTTTAGTTCCCAGTAAACACACAGGTGACAAAATTAAGAATACAATACACCATTTACAATTGCCCCTCCCAAATGAAATACTTAAGCATAAAGCTAATAAGATATGTACAGAACTTGTATGCCAAAATCTATAAAAACTGATGAAAGAAATCAAACAAGTTCATATACTGAAAGATTAACTACAGTTAAGAAGTCAATTCTACCCCCAAACTAATTTTAGATTTAATGCAATTCCAAACAAAATTCTCACTAGGGATTTTTTTTAGACCTATTGAAAGCAAAAGAGTTAGAAAAGCCAAAACAACTTTGAAAAAGAATAAAAGATTCACATTATCTGGGACGCCTGGGTGGCTCAGTGGTTGAGTGTCTGCCTTTGGCTCTGGATTCCAGGATCGAGTGCCACACTGGGCTCTCTGCGGGGAGCCTGCTTCTCCCTTTGCCTATCTCTGACTCTCTCTGTGTCTCTCATGAATAAATAAATAAATCTTTAAAAAAAAAAAAAGATTTCCATTATCTAATTTTAAGACATTATCAAGCTACAGTAATCGAATCAGTATGGTATTAATAAGGGAATAATCAATGAATCAGAGTTGAAAATCTAAAAATAGGCTTATACAATGTGTCTGACTGATTTTTGATAAAGGCCCAAAGGCAAGTCAGTGAAGAAAGAACAGTCTGCCACAAAAATGTTAGCACAATTAGACATCTAGATACAAACAATGAATGTGACCTAAACTTCATTTCTTACACAAACATGAGCTCAAAATGGATCTTAGATCCAAAGATAAAACTTAGTATTAGAAAACTTTTTAAGATAAAGCATAAAGGAAAATCTTCATCACCTGTGCTTAGGCAAAGTATTTGTAGACATCATGCCAAAAGCATGATTTATAAAAGAAAAAATTGAAATTAAAAACTCAAGATTGAAGGGAAAGTTAAGACACTGTAAAAAACGAAAAAATAACAACTATAGGAGGAACTATTTGCAAAAAACATATTAAAGCCTTTGATTATATAAAGAACTCTCAAAACTCAACAGCAAGAAAACAACCCAATTTAAAAATTAGCAGAAGACTGGAACAGACACTAAACCAATGAAGATGTATTAATGGTATAAAAATATATTAAAAGATGTTAAGATCATTAGCCACTAGAGAAACAAAATCAAACCATGAGGAAATCCTACTACACCCCTATTAGAATGGCTTTAAGGAAAGGAAAAAAAAAGAAAAATAAATCAAAGGCTGGCAAGAATATAGAACACCTGGAACTTTCATACATTGCTAGTGAGAATGCAAAATGGCACAGCCACTCTGGAAAACAGTGTGTCAGCTTCTTGTAAGTTAAACATACACTTACCATGTGCCCCATTCCTAGGTCTATATACCAGAGAAATGAAAACTTAAATTCACACAAAAGCCTATACACTAATGTTTATAGTAGCTCTATTCATAATCACCCAAAACTGGGAATGAACTAAATTCCTTCATTTGAGTGACTGAAAAAACAAATTGTGGTGCATCCATACAACAGCATACTAATTAGCAGTAAAAGGAATAAATTGTTGATACATGCAAAAGCATGGATGAATCTCCAAGACATTATGCTGAGTGAAAAAAGCCAATCTCAAAGGTTTTATATTGTATCATTCCATATAAAAAACATTCTGTAAAAGGCAAAATTACAGTGATGCACAACATATTGGTGATTGCCAAAGGAGAGGAATGGGAGGAGAATATGATGACAGGGGAACACATAGAAGTTTATTGGAACAATGGAATCATAATTTGGTATTGGCACACCATTCTACATGGGTGTTAAAACTCACAGAACAGTATACACACACCACACACATGTGAACTTCACTGTATGTTAAGAATTGTTTTTTTTTTAAAGAGTTGTTAATGTGAAATGATAAAATTGCCTTTTCCCTCTGCTTTCTCTGACAAATACCTTATCCTCAAGATACAGACCCAATGTTTACTCTTTATGAAGTCATCCCTCCTCCACTTCAGGGAGTTAGCAGCTTGAATTATGTTTTATAGTACTTTGTTCATATCTCTAATCTTACACTTATTTATCTTCCTTTCCCCACTAAACCATGTCCTCAGAAAATTCAAGTTGATCCCCAAATAGATTATTAGCAGGTATGTAAATATATGAGTATTCTGGAACTGGAGATAGGTAGATGGTGGTAGAGTAAGAAGACCCTAGGCTCACGTCCTCTCACAAATACAACTCGATAACTACCAAATCACCCTAAATACCCCAAAAATCAACCTGAAGACTGACAGCAAATTTCACAACTAAAGGGAGAGGTCACATTGAAGAAGGCAAAAAGTACAGAGACGTGGTTTAGGGGAGAAACGGATCCTGGCTGCTTGAGGTTGGGAGGGAGCCATGCTTGTGGTGAAAGGCAAGAGAGAGAGGAGCACACAGGGCAATACACAAGGAGAATGTTTCCCCATAGCCGCTGGCTTGGAAAATAGAGGGGCTGAATTTCATGAGTTCTTACAACTAGTGGGGCTTGAAGCCTAGAGTTTTAGTCAGCTGGGATAGAGCCTGAAGGGTACTGCCCTATTCCTGGAGAGAAGGTAAGCAAATAACTTGGGGGCAGACAGCATGGAAAAAGTGATCTAAAGAGAACCTGGGGCACATGGTGGGGAGAATATCTGCTCTTCTTGGAGCACATCCCTAAGAGGTAACATTCACAGAGAGGCCTCTCCAGGAACAACAGAGCTAGCCACCACCATTTCCCTCCCCCAGCCCTCAGCATAAACACAGAACCACCCATAGGAAGCACAGTGTGGACACCGGCTGCCTAATTTGCTTGCACCAAGTCCCCCACCCTCACCCCTGGCACTCTGATGGAGCTGCCCTTCTCAGTCACACCCCAATCCCAGTGCAGTTGGCCCTCCCCCAAAAGACCAGCAAAAACCCCAGCCCACAACACATCTCCCAATCAGAGAGTTCTATAGGGCCTCAGTTCCAGTGGAGGTGGTGACATGTCTCATTTCACAAACAGACCAGAGCATACCTAATTAAAACTCACCACACTCAGCCCAGAGACCAAATACTACCCACATCAGGCAAGGAGAGCCTCTGCAGATGACCAGCTTGAAGGATAGAGCAGCAAGAACAGAACAGCAGAACACACAGCACACACTGGAGACACTCCCTGAAGCACTAGGCCCTGGGTAGTTTTTCAACCTCTTCTTAAGGCCATTACTTTCAGGATCAGAACATGGAACTGAGTTTTCTAACACAGAGAAGCAGACAGAGATGTACAGAAAATGAGAAGACAGGGGAACTTATCTCAAATGAAAGAACAAGATAAGGCCACAACCAGAGATCTAAGTGAAAGAACTATAAGTAACATGCCTGATGGAGAATTTAAAGCAATGATCATAACAATGCTCGCTGGAATTGAAAAAAGAATGGAAGACATCAGTGAGATCCTTACTGCAGAGATAAGAGTTAAAAAAGAGTCAACAGGAAATGAAGTGCATAATAAATGAGATTAGAGAAACACCAGATGCAATGAATAGCAGGCTGGAAAAAGTGAGGAGCAAATTAACTACTTAGAAGACAAAGTAATAGGAAGCAGTGAAGCTGAACAAAACAGACAAAAAAGAATTATGTAAAACAAGAATAGGCTTAGGAATCTCAGTGACTCCATCAAACATAACAACACTTGTATTACAAAAGTCCCAGAAGAGAGAAAAAACGGGGCAAAAAATTTAAGAAAATCATAGCTGAAAACTTCTCTAATCTGAGGAAGGAAACAGGCATCCAAATCCAAGAGGCACAAAGAACTCCCATCAAAATCAACAAATGCAGGCCCACATCAAGATATATTTTAATTAAATTTGTAAAATATAGTGATAAAGGAAAAAAATCTTAAAAGGACAAAAGAAGTCAGTAACTTCCTAGGAAAAATCCATAAGTCTAGCTGGAGATTTATCAACAGAAACTTTAACAAGCCAGAAGGTACTGAAAGTGTTAAATGGGAAAAATCTGCAGCCAGGAATTCTCTATCCAATAAGGCTATCATTCAGAATAGAAGGAGAGATAAAAAGTTCTCCAGACAAACTAGAACCTAAGGAATTTGTGACCATTAAACAGCCCTGCAAGAATTATTAAGGGGAAAAAAAAAAAAAAGAATTATTAAGGGGGCTCTTTGAATGGAAAGGAGAGACCAAAAGTACCACCACCTCCGCTTCAATATCTCCCAAACTTTGAAATGTTTCACTAGATCTTGCAGAAGTTCCCACCCAAACATCAAACTCTCTCTATGCTTATAAAGGGGAAGTTTTCTTTACCCCCCTCTCACGGAATGGCTATATATCATCAAGTTCTGGGGGTAATAGCTCATCTGCCACACCCTCCCAGCTGCTTGATTTGGCCTGGTGATTCTGACCCTGGCTGAGAATTCCAGGCCCAGAGAGGAAATCCAGTAGCCCAGCCTGACACGGAGACTAGGCCCCATTCCCATGTATTCTTCAAACTTACCCATCTCCTAGAATTCCCTTCTATCAACCAGCTTCAAGGCCTTCCTCCTACTACTCCACTTCTGCTCTACTAAAATCCCCTGTACACACCAGCTCTTCTCCTGGGGCTGCACTGGTATCTAAGCTTGCCTTCCTCTCCCTTAGACCTCTCCTAGACTGGAGGGATCTCTGGGGGCAGAAGGAGCCTCACTGACCTCTGAATTCCCTTGCTCAGGAAGGCTCAGAGATGATGGAAGAGGCCACGCCAGTCTTGGCATGAGGGAGATGAGCCCAAATGCAAAACAGCAGAGACAAGAAGCCACCTGTCTCTCCAAGACAGTCCCTTCAAGAGTGACTGTGACCGGAAATCAGGGACAAGGCAGGCCCTGGTTGAGGAGACAAAGTCTTCCAGGCTAGGTTCCTATGGGCTGATTGCCTTAACAAAGTATAAACGTAGGAAACACAAAAGCAGTAAAAATGAATATTTCTGTAAAAAACCAGTCAAGGAATTCACAAAACAGATATAAAATATAATAACATATACCTAAAACATGGAGAGAAGAATGGGTTCAAATTTAAATGACCATTGGGATGTCTGGGTGGCTCAGCGATTGAGCGTCTGCCTTTGGCTCAGGGTGTGATCCTGGAGTCCCAGGATCGAGTTCCACATCAGGCTCTGTGTGTGTGTGGAGCCTGCTTCTCCCTCTACCTGTGTCTCTGCCTCTCTCATGAATAAAAAAAAAATTTTTTTAATGACCATCAACTTAATATAGACTGTTGTATGCAGAAGAGGTTATATACAAACCTAATGGTAACCAAATATCAAAAACCATTAATAAACATGCAAAGAATGAAATCAAAGAAATCCAAATATATCACTGAACAAAATCAGCAAAATATAAAAGAGAGAAAGTATCAAAGAAAATCTCCAGAAACAACCACAAAACAAGTAATAAAATGACAATAAATACATATCTTTCAATAATTACTTTGAAGGTAAATGGACTAAAGGCTCCAATCAAAAGATACAGGGTGTCAGAATGGATAAAAAAACACAAAACACAACAACCATCAAATGCTGCCTACAAGAAACTCATTTTAGACCTAAAGATACCTGCAGATTGAAAATGAGAGGATGAAGAAACATTTATCATGCAAATGGATGCCAAAAGAATGCCAGGGCAGCAATACTTACATTGGACAAATGAGACTTTAAAACAAAGACTGTAACAAGAGACAAAAAAGTACAATATCTAATCATCAAGAAGATAATCCAACAAGAAGACATAACAATTGTAAATAGTTATGCACCCAACATGGCAGCACCCAAATATATAAAACAATTAATAACAAACATAAAGAAATTCATTGATGATAACAAAATACTATTATGGAACTTTAAACCCCATTTATATCATTGGATGGATCATCTAAACAGAACATCAACAAGGAAACAATGGCTTTCAGTGACACATTGGACCAAATGTGATTATTAACAGATAATCTTAGAACATTCCATCCTAGAACAGCAGAATACACATTCTTTTCAAGTGTACATGGAACAATCTCCACAACGGATCACATATATAACCATAAAACAGGCCTCAACAAATTTTAAGAACATTTTAGTCATACCATGCACCTCTTCTGACCATAATACTGTGAAACTAGAACTCCACCACAAGAAAAAATCTGGAAAGGGATCCCTGGGTGGCGCAGCGGTTTGGCGCCTGCCTTTGGCCCAGGGCGCGATCCTGGAGACCCGGGATCGAATCCCACATCGGGCTCCCGGTGCATGGAGCCTGCTTCTCCCTCTGCCTGTGTCTCTGCATCTCTCTCTCTCTGTGACTATCATAAATAAATAAAAATAAATAAACCCACTGTTTAAAAAAAAAAAAAAAGAAAAGAAAAAATCTGGAAAGATAAAAAATACATGGAGGTTGGAAAAAAATGAATGGGCCAACCAGAAAATAAAGGAAGAAAAAAATACATGGAAACAAAAGTGAAAACACAAAAGTCCAACACCTTCAGGATGAAGCACTCAGTGGTCTTAGGACCACAAGAGGGTTGTTTATATCAATACAAGACTATCTCAAGAAGCAAGAAAAATCTCAAATCAACAACCTAACCTTACACTTAAAAGAGCTGTTAAAAGAACAACAAATGAAGCCTACAGCCAACAGAAGAAAGGAAATAATAAAGATTAGAGCAGAAATAAGTGATATAGAAATTAAAAAACAAAAAAACCCAATAGAACAGATCAATGAAAACAGGAGCTGATTTTTTGAAGAAATTAATAAAATTAATAAACCTCTAGTCAGACTTATCAAAATGAAAAGAGAAAGGACCAAGGTGAATAAAATCACAAATAAGAAGAAAAATATCAACCAACACCACAAAAATACAATTATAATGCAATACAATTATAAAAGAACATTATGAAAAACCATATGCCAACAAACTGGACAATGTAAAAGAAATGCATAAATTTCTAGAAACATATAAATTACCAAAAATGAAACAGGAAGAAATAAAAAACCTGAACAGACTGATAACCAGCAAAGAAATGGAATCAGTAATGAAAAAACTCCCAAAAAACAAAAGTCCAGTACCAGACAGCTTCACAGGTGAATTCTACCAAACATTTAAAGAAGAGTTAGTACCTATGCTTCTCAAATTATTCCAAAAAGTATAAAAGGAAGGTTAAATTCCAAATTCATTCTATGATGCCAGCATAACTCTGATAACAAAAGCAGATAAAAACACCACACACACAAAATAGAAGAGAACTAGAGGCTAATATCTCTCATGAACACAAATGCAAAAAACCCTCAACAAAATATTAGCAAACTGAATCTAAAATACATTTAAAAAATCATTTACCATGATCAAGTGGGATTTATTCCTGGGTTGCAAAGGTAGTTCAAAGTTCACAAATCAACCAACATGATATATCACATTAAAAAAAGAAAGGATATGAACTATATGATCATTAAATGCAGAAAAAACATTTGACAAAGTAAAACATCCATTCATGATAAAAAAAAAAAAACCCTCAACAAAGTAGGTTTAGAGGAAACATCATAAAGGTCATATATGAAAAACCCACAGCTGATACCATCCTCAAGGGGGTAAAACTGAGAGCTTTCCTCTACAGTCAGGAATAAGACAGGGATGTCCACTCTCAGCATTTTTATTCAATACAGTACTGGGAGTCCTAGCCATAGCAATCAGACAACAAAAAGAAATTAGAGGCATCCAAATCAGCAAGGAAGAAGTAAAAGTTTTGCTCTTTGCAGATGACATGATATTCTGTGTAGAAAACCCCAAGACTCCACCAAAACACTGCTAAAACTAATACATGAATTCGGCAAAGTTGGAGGATATAAAATCAATGTGCAGAAATCTGTTGCATTTCTATATACTAACAATGAAACAACAGAAAGAGAAATTAAGGAATCAATCCCATTTATAACTGCACCAAAAATCATACAATATCTAAAAATAAACCTAACCAAAGAGGTGAAAGACCTATATTCTGAAAACTATAAAACACTCATGAAAGAAACTGAAGATAACACAAAAAAATGGAAAGACATTCCATGCTTATGGACTGGAAGAACAAATATTGTTAGAAAGTCCATAGTACCCAAACTAATCTGTACATTTAACGCAATCCCTAACAAAATACCACCGACATTTTTCACAGAGCTAGAACAGTCCTAAAATTTGTATAAGACCACAAATGACCCCAAAAAGGCAAAGCAATCTTGAAAAAGGAAAACAAAGCTGGAAACACCACAATTCTGGACTTCAAGTTATACTACAAAGCTGCAGTAATCAAAACAATATGATATGGGCACAAAAATAGACATGCAGATCAATAGAAAACAACTGAAAACCCAGAAATGAACCCACAATTATACAGTCTTTCAATCTTCAACAAAGCAGGTAATAATATTCAATGGAAAAGACAGTCTCTTCAACAAATGGTGTTGGGAAAACTGGACAGCTACATGCAAAAGAATGAAACTAGACCACTTTCTTACACCATACATAAAAATAAAGTCAAAATAGATTAAAGAACTAAAAGTAAGACCTGAAACCATAAAAATCCTAGAAGAGAACACAAGCAGTAACTTCTTTGACATCAGCCATGGCAACTTCTTACTAGATATGTCTTCTGAAGCAAGGGAAATAAAAGCAAAACTAAACTATTGGACTACATCAAAATAAAAAGCTTCTGCACAGGGAAGGAAACAATCAACAAAACTAGCAACCTACTGAATAGGAGAAGATTTTTGCAAGTGACATATTTGATAAAGGGTTAGTCTCCAAAATATATAAAGAACTTATACAACTCAACACACACACACACAAAACCCTAATCCAATTTTAAAAATGGGCAGAAGACATGAACAGACATTTCTCCAAAAAACACTCCAGATGGCCAATAGAAATATGAAAAGAATCTCATCATCACTCTCCATCAGGGAAATGCAAATCAAAACTAAAATGAGATAATCACTTCACACCTGTCAGAATGGCTATAATCAATAACACAAGAAACAACAGGTGTCGGCGAGAAAAGGGAACTCTCTTGTACTGTTGGTGGGAATGCAGACTGGTGTAGCCACTGCAGAAGAGTATGGAGGATCCTCAAAAAGTTAAAAATGGAACTACCCTATGATCCAGCAATTGAACTACTAGGTATTTACTGAAAGAATACAAAAATACTAATTCAAAGGGGTTCATGCACCCTGATGTTTATAGCAGCATTATCTACAATAGCCAAAGTATGGAAACAGCCCAAGTGTCCACCAATCAATGAATGGAATGGATAAAGAAGAAGTCACACACACACACACACACACACACACACACATATGATATATATACACACACACACGCAAAAACACACACAATGGAATATTACTCAGCCATAAAAATGAATGAAATCTTGCCATTTGCAAAAACATGAATGGGGCTAGAGAGTATTATGCTAAGCAAAGTAAGTTAGAGAGAGACACTAATATGTGGAATTTACTCATGCAGAATTTAAGAAACAAAACAAACAAGTAGAGGGGAAAAAAGAGAAGGAGACATACCAAGAAAAAGACTCTTAACTATAGAGAACAAACTAATGGTTAGGAGAGGGTAGGTGAATGGGGAGATGGATGAAATAGATGATGGGGATTAAGGAAGGCACATATGATGAGCACTGGGTGTTGCACGGAAGTGTTGTCACTATATGGTACAACTAAAATTAATATTACATTGCATGTTAACTAACTGAAATTTAAATAAAAACTTGAAAAAAAATTAAAAATAAATTAGTATATCACTCATATACTACTAGACACTTACTAGTCTATGTATTAATGCTTATTTTGTATTGCTGGGGCACTTGGGTGGCTCAAGTGGTTCAGCATCTGCCTTTGGCTCAGGTCGGGATCCCAGGGTCCTGGGATTGAATCCTGCATTGGTATCCTCACAGGGAGCCTGCTTCTCCCTCTACCTAGGTCTCTGCCTCTCTCTCTGTGTCTCTCATGAAAAAATAAATAAATCTTTAAAAAAATAGAAATAGTATTTTATTGCTCATGTTCAAATAACAAATAACAGCATATTAGTACTACATTATTTATCATATTCAATTACTCACCTAACATATGTAAGATTAAATCTAATAGGGAGTTGGAAGTCCAGCTGAATTGTAGCACATTGATGGTATCTGCCAATAGCATCCTTGATTTTTATATCAATCTGTAAATTAAATGATGTTTGCTTAAAGACAGCATTTGTTTTTCCTTTAAATTTTACTCTTTTTGAGGCATATGGTCTACTTACTTTAGGGCCATAAAATGCTCCATCTCCTGGATTCATCTTCCATGGTTTTCCAAATTCCACTAAGCTGTTCTGTAATTGCTATTTTTTAAAAAAAAAGAACATTTAAAACTTATACTTCATTGTACTTTTTATTTTTTGCCATATAGCTCAAAAAAGTAAGGAATTACAAATCTTAATTATATTCTGTTTTAGTTCAACATGTATTTATTGGGTATGTTTTATATTCCCCCTTCTGCCCTTTGTGGTTGAGGCCTCTATACATTAAAAGGCATGAAAACTTTGATCTTTTTCCTTTATCCACTCTATGTTCTCCCATTTCACTCTGTTTAGGTGGATAAGAAGGTCTTGCCAACTGTCTCATGCTTTTCTTCTACCTCTGTACATGTAGCTGGGGAGAGGTGTCCTTCATGATTATGGAGGGTGGGAGCAGGAGGCCCACTCTGATCTTCAGCCTATGCCACATAAAATCCTTTGACGCTAGCCTGTAGTGCAGACTGCAGAACTGATGGTGATTGGATATACATATAAGTATCTTAAAAAGTGTCAGTGAGTCTTCTGGCTATTCCCTATGGATATAGCTTCCTTGGGAAGCATCCGGGCTTTCCTAAGTCCCTGGCCAGAATACTGTCAAACCAGCATTCAAAGTCCTGTCATCATCTCGATATACTGTTGCCCATGAGGGGGATTGACATTTGGAAGTAAACTGTTGACAGGGAAGTCAAAGCAGTGGTGATGTCTCAGGGCTGAAGCCAGAGTTATCAAGCAAGCTGACTTGTGGGGTCCTGGCAGGCTCTTCCAAGATCTCAGAGTGCATGAGGAGTTGGTCTTGGCTGAGATCCAGATCCAGATCCAGGAGGCTCTCTCATGGGCCTGCTTCTACTACAGCAGCTTGCATCCTACTTAGCACTGAAGAAGGCCACCACCACAGATTCATTTCAAAGGCAAGAAAGCTAGCCTCTGCCTTACTCTGCTTCTGCAAGCAGAAGAGGCACTGGAATATATTCCCAGAGAAAACGAACCCGGCTGCAGGAGGCAACCAAGTGATGGAGAGAATTTAGGGAGCTCCCACAGAATTAAAAAGCCAAAGAAAGGCTAGGTTTTGGGGAAAAGAATAAAGCAGTGTGTACTGATCCTCACTGGGCCTCTGAGGACACAGTAATCAAAAGGCCCAATACAAACAGCCAAGGATAAGAAAGCCTTTGGTACATGCTGGGCTCTAAACATATTGATTTGCTTAGAATTGTGTGTGTATGGGTTTGGGACGTTCTTAGAGATCTTGATGACTCACTGAAATGATGGAAAAGTGGAATGCAAAAGAGATTTGGAGTGGGGTTATTCCAGCTCCAAGGGGCTGGTAGATTTACAGAGGTTCCAGAGGCAGAGGCCAGACCAGGCCTGCTGAAGCAGCATTCCACATTCCCTTCAGACTTACCTGAGTAGGAACCCTCCAGCTGAGCTTAGGTTAAATTAAAAAATTGGAGAGACAGAACATTAAACTCCCATTTGGATTTTAATTTTCATAAGAAAACGTGGATTTTCTTTAGGTCACAGATTCCTTGATTAAACTTAATAGAAAGCAGGACTCACATCATTCAAATCTACGCTACCCTTTGCTCCTCACATTTTGGCTATTTGGACAAGCTGATGGTTGGACAATCTGATGGTTACATTGCCATAGCTGTCTAGAGAGCTCTGCTGGGTTCCCTAACTACACACAATCTGAGACAGGAAATAAGGTAACAGTGAATTGACAGCCCAGGAACAATGTGGCCTTGGAGCTGACTTCACTAATATCTCTTTCAAACCATTTCAGAGACATCTGAAGATATATATAGATATAGATATAGATATAGATATAGATATAGATATAGATATATAAAATTACTTCCCAGATCAGGGGTCGACATCATGGGAAAAACTCCCCAGAGTAGGATTCCCATCTTCTAAGGGAATAGTCAATGAGCTAAAAAAGTGCAAAAAAAAAAAAAAAAAATGGTGGGACACCCCATTCCCCCCATGCCAGGCCCACACCGAGTCCCCCCACTGTTTACCCCCCACGCTCCATGTATGGAGTGATGATGATGATGATGATGATTCTACTATTAATAATACCAACATCTAATATTCACTGAACACTTACATGTGCCTGGCACTATGACAAATTCCTCACATAAATTACTCATTTAAGTCCACCAGAACCTTATGAAGTAGGTATAATCATCATCACCATCATCATCATCATCATCACCATTTCAGACTTTAATGCTTCTATAATTCATACATGGAGCTAACCTTTGAAACTAGGCAAAAAGTGCTCCAGAGTCGAGCTTTATGCCCTCTTTTCCTCTTCCTACTTCCATGTGGCTAAGCAGGTAAACTGTGTCAGCATCCTGGGGCAGGCTGTCTCATGTGACTTTCTTTTTCCATTCAACAGATATGGAAAAACATGCATTTAGGATGGGCATGGAACAGTGGGGAGAGGAGGCCCAATTAAATCTCAAGCCCAAATTGCTTCTATCCAGTTTCTGCCTGCCCCAGTACCTAACAGAAAACTGTGACACTATCAATACAGTGTTCCTCTGATTCTTAATTCCTTAATGATCTGTGTGATCAGTGTCCATGAGTATTCCATGAAGAGGTGGACCAATAGGCAGGTCAGGGATCAGGCCTTCCTGGGGTGTCTGGCCACCATCCTCTTTTCTAATAAAAACTGACACAGGACATGTCTTGTATTCTTTTAATAAGAAAAAAAAAAAGCATGATGAGCTCTTTAATCTTGGTTTTCCAAAGCTGAGATGTGGCATGTGAGTCTCTGTGTGCCCCCAGACAAAGGATGGCACTAGAGGCTGTGATTGTGGAGGGGATTTGAGCATCTGGTGTATGCATCTGTATCTATGAGTCATGCTACATTGGCTCCATATCCAGCAGCTTAAAATAAGCCAAACACACACCAAGCGTGCCTGCAGATCAGAGGATTCTTCTTTAAAAACTGAGGAAATTGGTTATTAGTGACTGACACTTGAAAAAGTACAAATAAAAACCTGACATAAACTTTAAAAGTGTTTGAGACAAATGTAAAGAAGAAAAACCGGGCAGCCACATTCTATAGTCTGCGTATTTATCCTGTAACTACCAATTTAAACAATTCTACTGCAAAGCATGGCATCCTCCTGATGCAAAGTAACTGCAGTCACTCAGGTGGTTTCCACACTCACAGAAATAAAGGTGTGTGCTTTGTCTCTCCCTACCTTTTCAGCTTCATCCCATAGCTCAACCTCTCCTAGGAAGTTTTCAGGTCTTGTTGACAAATTTAATTGAAAGGAGAAGCCAAACGTTGAGTAAACAGACTGCAAAAACTGCAAACAGCCCTTTATTTCTTCTTCAATCTGAAATGAGAACAAACGAAAATCTAAATAGTTAACACCAAATTACAACTATTTATGGCATTTTAAAAAGTCTTTGTGTCAGAGAGAAGTAAAGCAAGTTTTTACTATATGGTCCATGACACTGTTTTGATTGTTCATCCATTCCTTACTCAGATATCCAGGGAATTCCCAACCCAGCACATGCCTGGTGTGAGCAGGATACCAGCAGCCCCTGGGCCAGTGCAAGTGGTAGACAAAGAAGCAGGCAAGGCTGCGTCACCATGAGCAGTGACACACAAAAGGGGGAAGGGCAGCTGTCCAAAGGAAGTAATACCCGTGCTGCTGCAGCCAGAGAGTAAGTGAGAGATCTCCATGGAAAGCTAGGGCAGGAGCTTTTAGAGCAGAGGAAATACTGAGAGTGAGGGCCCAGAGGACAGAGAAGCAGTCTAGGGCATGAGAGCCACAGGAAGCTGCTGTGGGACCTAGCTGTATACAACAGGGATGAGGGCACAGAAGGGTTGTAGGTGATCAGGCTAGAGGCAGGCAAAGGTCAAAGAGAATTAAGGGTTTTCAAAGCCGGGTTAATGTTTACACTTTTTAGCCTGAGAGCAATGGAAAACCAATGAAGGGTTCTTCAGCGAGAGACCAACACAATCCAATCTGTTCCTTTCAAGTATGGAAAATGGATTGCCAGGCCCATTGGGAACCTGGTAGGGTTGTTTAGGAGTGAGATGATGGTGGTTTGAACTAGAGAGAAGCAGCTGGAATGCAAGGAATCTGTGCCAGAAATTCAGGGATGAACAAAATTATTCAGGAATTAATAATACATTTAGGGAGAGTTATCAATAGGGCTTGTGACTAACTAGACACAAGGAGTGAAGAGTAAAGGGCACCTGGACTCCTGGCCCAGGCAGTAGAGAGGATGTTGATATAGCCCCTGAAAGAGTGAACAGGGAAGGTGGAAGCAGTGGTGTATGAGGCAGAAATAGGGGCTGATTTTAGACATGGCAGATATGAGGATGCTTGTGATTGTCAGGCAGACAGGTCTATCAGGCCCCCTGTCAGGTTGAGATCTGGAGCTCAGGAAAGAGAGCTGAAATGCAGGTGAGATTGGCAGCTGAGCCTAGGATGTAACCAAGGCCCCGGGGAGTGCAGTCAGATCAGAGCTAGGGGTTGTGAGGGTGGGGGGAAAGAAGGACATGCTTAAATGCAAACAGAATAGGGTCAGCAAAACTAAAGCCTTTTAAAAGAATAGGGGGAAAGGCAAGGATCTGTGTTCTACCACTACGTATCAGTTTGAATTTTTCAGATTTTTTAATCTGTGGAATCATGTAGCACATGCTCTGTTTTTGTCTGGCTTTTTTCACTCAGCATAATTATTTTGAGAGACAAAATAATTATGTTATATGTGCCAATAGATCATTCCTTTTCACTAATGCTGAGTTTTCCATTGTATGGATGTACCACAGTCACTTTTTTACATCCACCTATTTCTGGGCATTAGGGTTGTTTCTCTATTTTGGCTATTTCAAATAGAGCTGCAATGAATGTTTCTGTTCAAGTCTTTGTATGGATGTATGCTTTTTTCTTCTCTTGGGGAAAGAAAAGGAGTAAGATGGCTGGGTCATATGGTAGACATGTGTTTGAGTTTTTAAGAAACTGCCCAATTGTTTTTGAAAGTGATTATACCATTTTACATTCCCACGAATGGGCGTGTCATATGGTGGATTACATTGACAGATATTCTTTTTTTTTTTTTAATTTTTATTTATTTATGATAGTCAGAGAGAGAGAGAGAGAGAGAGGCAGAGACACAGTCAGAGGGAGAAGCAGGCTCCATGCACCGGGAGCCCGATGTGGGATTCGATCCTGAGTCTCCAGGATCGCGCCCTGGGCCAAAGGCAGGTGCCAAACCGCTGCGCCACCCAGGGATCCCACATTGACAGATTTTCTGACATGGAATCAGCCTCACATCTCTGAAGGCTAAACCTCACTTGCTAGTGACGTGTAATTATTTTTATATATTGTTGAATTTTATTTGCTAATATTATGTTAAGGACTTTTGCATTTGTATCCATGTGGGATATTGGGATATAGCTCTGTCTGGTTTTAGTATCAGTCAATACTAGCTTCATAAAATCAACTAGGAAGTATTCTATTTCAGAACAGAGTGTGTAGAATTGGTACTAATTCTTCTTTGAATGTTCCATAGAATTCTTCAGTGAAAAAAATCTGAGCCTGGAGATTTCTTTTGGGGGAGCTTTTAAATGACAAATTCAATTTCCTTAATAGTGATGGGACTTTTCAAATGATCTACTTCCTGTCAGGTGATTTATGGTAGTTCCTGCTTCTCAAGGAATTGGTACTTTTCAAGTAAGTTACTGAACTAATTTATGCAGAGTTACTATATTCATTTATTATGCTTTTGATGTCTTTTTTTTTTTATGCTTTTGATGTCTTAAAGGTCTTTAGTGATATCTCCTATTGATTCCTGATATTGGTAATTTGTGTCTTCCCAACCTTTCTCTTTGTTAGTCTTGAAGTCTGTTAATTTTGTTAACTTTTCAAAGAACCAGTGTTTCTGTCTCATTAATTTTTTCCATTGCTTTTCTGTTTTCAGTTTCATTGATTTATGCTCTGGTGTTTATTGTTTCCTTCCTTCTTATTATATTGGGTTTATTTTACTCTCCCTTTTTTCTGGTTCTTGAGGTGGGTGCCAAGATATTGATTTGAGACTTTTCTTTTTTATTTTGGGTTTATCCTTTTTAGAGTTTTCTCAGCTTCTTAAATCTGTAGGCTTATGTCTTTTGCCAAGTTTGGCAAGTTTTTAGCCATATGTCTTTGAATATTTTTCACCTCCACTGTTATTCTCCTCTTTTTCCAGAACTCTGGTGACATAAATAGTAGACATTTTGTTTTAATCCCACTAGTCTCTGAAGTTGTGTTCATTTTTCTTTCAGTCTCTTTTCTCTTTGTTGTTCAAACTGGGTCATTTCTACTGTTGCCTTCAAGTTCACTGATTCTTTTCTCTGTCCCCTCCATTCTACTCATGATCCATCCACTATTTTATTTCAGTTATTAAATTTTTCAGTTCTAAGACTTCCATGTGGTTCTCCTTTATATCTTTTTTTTTTTTTAAAGATTTATTTATTTGAGAAAGAGAGATCAGGGAGAGGAGAAGAGGGAGAGAATCCTTAAGGAGGCTCCACACTCAGCAGAGCCCAGTGCAGGGTTCTATCCCAGGACTCCTCAGATCATGACCTGAGCCAAAACCAAGAGTTGGCCACTTAACCAATTGAGCCACCCAGGTGCCCCTCTTTTATTTTTTCTTGAGATTTTCTATTCCTTTGTTGAAGCTATTTTTTCACTTGTTTTCAAGTGTGTTTGTAATTGCTTGGTAAGATATACTTATGATGGCTTCTTTAAAATCTAAGTCAGATAATGCTAATATCCTTGTCATCTCCACACTAATGTAGATGTCCTTTCATTAAGTTGAGATTTTCCTAATTCTTGGCATGATGAGTGACTTTTGATTTATAAAATTTAAAATTTGGTTAGTATTTTAATTTTATTTAAACCTCTGTTTTAGCTGGCTCCCATAGACCACTGCTCCAACAGGAAGGGTGAAGTACTTCCTGATTACTGCAAAGTGAGAGTAGATGGTCTAGATTTCCCAGTGGTGATCCATGAAAGACGAAGCAAGAATCCTCATTACTAATGGTGACAGTGGGATTTCTGGCTCTCCACTAGGTTTCCTCTGATAACATGTTGGCAGGGAGAGGTAGGAGTTATCTTGTTACTACTCCTCATGTGGCCATTACTGACCACACTGAGTACATGGCCTCATTACTGTGGGGTGGTAGTAAGTGCTCTCTCACCGTAGATCTCCTCTGACAGCACTCAAACAGAGACTGGAAGAGGCATCTTGTTACTGCCAGATAAGGGTGGAAGCCTAAGCCCACATGGTCTCCACTGACACTCTGGAGGTCCTTGTTAATGCCTGGCAAAGATATGAAGAATTGGTATTATTTTTTTCTTTCAATGCTTGGTAGAATTTACCAGGGATTCTATCATGGCTTGGAGTTTTCTTTGTGCAAAGGCTGTTCACTACCAATTCAATTTCGTTTACAGACAAAGGGCTACTCAAATTATCTATTTACTCTTAAGTAGAGTTTGGTAGTTTGTCTTTCAAAGAACTTGTCCATTTTATCAAAGTTGTCAAATTTACTGGAATAAAATTGTTCATAATATTGCCTTAGTATTCTTTTGCTATTTATAGAGTCTGAAGTAATGTCATGTCTCTCATTTCTAGTATTTTTAATTTGTATCTTCTCTTTTTTTCTGATCAGTCTAAAGGTTTATAAATTTTATTGATCTTTTTACTCAAAGTAAAACTAGACTTTTTACTGAAAGTTTGTACTTTTATTTTTTTCTATTTCATGATTTCTGCTGTTATTTTCTTTCTTTTGCTTATTTCTGACATAATTTGATATTTTTTCTAGTCTATTAAGTGGAAGCTGAGGTTACTGATGTGAAAACATTCTTTTTTGATATAGGCATTTAGTGCTACAAAATGTCCCTGTAAGTACCATTTTATTTTATCTTATTTAAAAAAAAAAATTTTAAGTACCATTTTAAATGGTACTTTGATGTATTGTATTTCCCTTCATTTCATTTAATTTATAACATTTTCTAAGTTCCTCTTTGATTTCTTCTTTGATCCATGGATTATTTACTTTTCAAATATTTGGGGATTTTCCAGAAAGCTGTTACGGATTCCTACTTTAATTTCACTGCAGCCAGAGAATGTATTTTGTATGAATTGAATCTCCTTAAATTTACTGAGAATTCTTTTAGTCCCAGAATATGGTCTACTTTGGTAAATGTTCTGTGTGCACTTTCAAAGAATGTGTACTCTGCTGTTATTGGTTGAAGTATTCTATGAATGTCAGGTCAAATCATTTGATAGTGGGCTCTTTCATGGCAATTTTTATTTGAATTGACATGAAAATCTGAACAAGTAAACTCTCGCTTCTAGGCAATTTTGAAAAACAAACAAAACCAAAATTCTTAAATCCCTTAAAATATTCCACTTAATGTCTTTAAGTTAATAAAACTAGATGAAACTTGGTAGAAAAAATAATAAATTTCATGACAAGAAATTACTGATCTATTACCAAATTAGAGGATCAAAAATGTTAGAGCTGAAGGAGACCTTAGAGATGAGACCAGACATCTTATTTTATGGTGACTCGGAAACTAAGAGATGTGTCCAAGTCAATACACTGTTAACCATGCTTCACCCTGTATTACTGTTTACCTGCTCTACTGTGCAGAAGATGTGGGCATCATCCTGCTGGAAGCGCCTAACTCGAGTCAAGCCACTTAAAGTTCCTGATAATTCATTCCTATGAAGAACTCCAAAATCAGCCAATCTGACAGGCATTTCCCTCCATGATCGTGGACGATGAGCAAACATTAGACTAGAAAAGATGCAACAACACACAGCTTTCACTTAGCATAGAAAAGATTAAGTAATTACCTAAATATTAATAAGTTACAGTTAAGCCCCAAGATCTGTAAACCACCTTATCCTAGTTCTTAGATCACCAGTTTAAAAAAAAAAAATTCCTCAGGGGCACCTGAGTAGTTCAGTTGGGTAAGCATTCAACTCTTGATTTCAGCTCAGGTCACAATAGAAAGATCCCGGTCATCTCTTCCAGAAATTCTGTTCCCTATTCTCATTCACCCATGAATTTCCACTTACTGTGTACAATTCATTTCAAAAGCTACTTCTTAAGTGAAGCCCTTCTGGACACTTCCCCCAGACAGGGCTAGGCATTCTCTCCTCAGGCTCTGAGGTCACCTGGAACAAGCCACTATTTTGACACTGAACTTACTGATTGTCTACCTAGCTGCTCCTGTCCCACTCTGCTCATGAGCTCCCTGAGGAAATGGACTGTGTCTTAATAATCTTTGCATTTGTAGCACCAAGCACCATAAGCACTCAACAATTGTTTCCTGTTGAACAAAAGACCTCTCTTCTGCAAAAAAAACAAACCAAAAAACAAAACAAAAACACCAACAGAAAAAAAAACAACCACTTCTGTCTCTCACCCCATCACCACTAAGCCACTGTGATCTTACTCCCTTATTCCAAGGTATGAAAATCAAAATTTCATTCCCTACTTTCATTCAGGCTTACTTATAGTTGAAATCATAGGCTATAGCTTCAAATGGTACCTAACAGGAAACTGAGTTAAAAAGTTAACAGTGTTTTAAAGAATGCAAGGCACTAGGTTAGCTTTCAACTTCTGTTTAAAAAGAGAGCAAATATATTATTTACACACCAGTTTTCACAAAATTAAAGGTAAATATGTATTTTTTACATGCTGTCATCATAAAGTTGAACTTCTTTTAGTCTTTACTGAAAAGGGCAAAGACTTTTCTTCAGTTGGTTTTGAGGTTTCATAGTTACCTTCTAAGGCCAACTTGAAACTATGTATATAATAGTTTACAATAGTTGTATTACTATTATAATAGTAATACAACTATGATACAAAGCAACAGTTGGGATATTTTTTGGGGAGGCTCATGTTTGTTCACACCCTATTATGATATATGCTTGTCTTACAAGGTTGAATTTGCATACTAGCTTTAGGATAATTACATTCTTTCATAGAATCTAAGGCAATATTGTAATATGCATCACTATTTTATGTACCACTAGAAAGGAAAATAACCATTAAGTTATGACATAATGCTAAGATGTCTCCATTTATATGATGCATCCTAATTTCACGGATGTTGAAATGTTGGGGAGTGGATGGGAAGGTATCTTAGAATCAATGATATCCAACAATCCATTGATTATGACTGCATTGGTCTTGTTTTAATCAACCCAAACAGTATACAAGAACTAAATGTTGTGTAATCTGTATATTTGAAGTGTATTACTATTACAAGAATATATACAATAATTTATAAAATTGATACATAATTCTATCTCTAAGAGGCACAAAAACTAAATGACTTCCAGCTAACATTCCATACCTGCCAAAGATCAATTACATCTTGGAGTGTAAATGCATTTTCCAGAATGAAATAACTTAGTAAAGATGATTGGTAGCCACCACTCCTCAGATTTAAGGAATCTCCTAACTCCAAAAAGGCAAAAAAGTAATATTAAAAGCTAACGGTGATGAGGTGTGCTATGTGCTCTTATGCAAAGACTTGCTTCACTTTTAATACTCACCAGTGCCCTGGGCAGTTCATGGGCTTAAGAGCAAAAGTATCCTTTTCAATATCAAAGGTAAACATGTTCTCGCTGTAATGCTGCCAGTGGCCTGAGGTTTCCCAGAGTTTGCTGTTGAACATGTTGGGAGAGAGCACTTCTGTGAAGTTACGTCGGTGATACTCCTCCTTCAAGATAAACACACTTAATGTTAAAATGTGGCACAACAGATCACAATTCCATGCAAAGTAACACTAGGAACGAATATTTAATTTAGGATTACATCTTATATTAATTCGTGGTTAAGGTATCCTCAGTTTTAGGTGTAGAACTTTCTGGATCATGAAAGAAAGATTGATGTACCCTCAGTACAATGTTCACATTAAGTACCTTTATTTTATACTATACAATAGTATATGTTACAAAATCTGTTAATTCTTTGAAAATTAATCAAAATTATATAAAATTATACAAATTACACATATCATCACATATATTGTATATATATCTATATACTATGTATATATAAACTTTCTATAACTACAAATCCTAAAAGCCTTCTATGTTCTAGATAAACAACCGGTTATTTTTATGTTACTTAAGATGTAGAACAGTTTTATAACTTAATAAGCCTGAATGTTATACTGCATGATAATTTAGTTTTGATTTATTTAGTTCTAAACAGAAATGAAGCTGAGAATTTTAATTTATAACACATTAAGTAGTTGATATCTATAAAGTCATGAGCTGGCTTCTCTCTCTCCTCCATCTATTAACAGCTTCCCTATTTCAACACTCAGGAAGGGAAGATTTTCAATCAAAATCCTTATTTTATTTAAACTTTTTGTTTTCTTCAAGATATCAATCAGATAATCTTTGTTGCTGGTTTCTTCGGTTCCCACCATTTGTTAATCACTTAAGGGATATATGGCGCAAATCTGGAGCAGCATATTTTAATGATGTAAAAAATATATTTATTACAATTAAAAAAGTATAAAGCATAATATTTTAAAATTACTAACACCACTTGTTTTATACCACTTAACAGGATGCCATTGTTACTCTTCAGCAAAGCATCTTGTCAGTCCAATTGTGGATAGCTGGGTCTCAGCCATTTAGTAAGCTAAATTTACCTGTCCTTTACTTTTACTAAATTAGAAAGTTTTAACAAAATTATAGGTCATTACAAATGGCAGTTATTATCCTGTGGCTATGTCAGATGTCTCTATATATTCAGATTAAGCAAGGTCCCAAAAATTGAAGAATTTTTTGTGTCTTTGGTTGTTTCTTTTGACAACAGACTATTTTAACGCTTGGCTCAGGAGATAATAATCAATGGACTTTTTTAAAAAAAGATTTTATTAACTTATTCATGAAAGACATAAAGAAAGACACAGGCAGAGAGAGAAGTGGGCCCCACACAGGGAGCCCCATGTGGGACTCGATCCCGGCACTCCGGGATCACGCCCTCGGCAGAAAGCAGACACCTAACTGCTGAGCCACCCAGGCATCTCATCAATGGACTTTTAATCCACTCTGGGTACAACTGCTAATCATGCTAGCAATTCATATGTTTGGGAATGATTTTAAAGTATGCCCTATGACAGGAAATGTCATTATGTTTATAGCTTACTTTGTGCAGTTTAGCAAAAACCAACTATTACTATCAACTACACTGCCTTATCTTTATGTTATACATATGTAATACATATATAATGTTTTGTCTTTCTTATACATACACATACACATGAGAGAGAGATAAGGAAAGATGAAGCAAATTGGCAAGATGTTAAAATTGATGAATCTAGATGAAAGATACAAGGATGTTTACTGTATTGTACTCTAACTTTCTGTAGCTTTGAACTTTTCAAAAGAAAAAGTTGAGGGAAAATATATCTCACGCTATTTCATCAATTTATTTCTCTAAAGAGTAAAGAATATCAAGTGCTCACAAAGAATAAAGTCATGGTGGTTGAGTAGTCTCCAGCTCAGTCTGCTCTCCTGAAGAAATACTGATAGCTTATTCTGAAGATTAAAGATTGCATTTCGGGGACCCCTGGGTGGCTCAACAGTTTAGCGCGTGCCTTTGGCCCAGGGTGTGATCCTGGAGTCCCGGGATCAAGTCCCACATCAGGCTCCCTGCATGGAGCCTGCTTCTGCCTCTGCCTGTGTCTCTGCCTCTCTCTGTGTGTCTCTCATGAATAAATAAATAAAATCTTAAAAAAAAAAAAAAAAGATTGCATTTCATCTCTGAAATACTAGTTTCAGGCTATGGAAGGTACTGAACTTGACCTGCACTTAGTGATGTGGTTATCTGACTCCAAAATATCAGTGTCACAGAGAAGTATTTTTCAGTAATTTTTCATTACAAAAACTAAGCAATTACATTTAAACAGCTCCTTCCCAAAACCATACTCAAATAAAAGAATTTTTATAAAATCAAAAATCTACAAGGCCAAAGGAATAGGAGGGGAAATGAAAGCTATATAGTTTAAAGTCTATAAAGTATATGAACAATCACCTTGGCAGACCTAGGGAAGCTGAAACTAAATGGGAGAATTCCAGAAGCAAGTCTACTTTAGCTGGGTATAGATTTCTAGGCTTCACATTTTTAACGCATTGTTCCTGTCTTCTGTTTTTTAGTGTTCCATTGAAAATGTCATTGCATATTGATACCCAGTCCTGTGTCTATGGCTTTCTCTCTCTCCAGAGACTTAGGATTTTTCTTTATCCCTAAAGTTTTGGAATCCCTCAGTAATGTGCCTTGGTGCCCAAGGAAAGAATGCTTTCACCAAAAATCCCAGACACACTTCTGTTGGGAGCTGAGCCTGACCCTGGACATCTGGAGCTCCTATGGTACTGAACCAACAGGCAGAGAATGACTTGCTCTTCTGACCAGGAAGACTGACCCCAATTACTAGAGATGACGGTGCTGCTGTTATACAAGGAGTAAGGAGGACTATGTCTGGAATCAGTACAGAGCCTTAAGTATTTCCATATCCAACAATGATGGTCAGTGGGGAAACCCTGGTAACCTAATAACGAGAGGATCACTAAGAGTTTGGATCCTATGGGAAGCTTAAAGATCCTATTTAAGTCATCCACTGTTATGGGTTGTATGGTGTCCCTTAAAGAAGACATGTTGAAGTCCTAACCCTTGAAGTCCTAACCTTAGAGTATGGCCTTTTTGGGAAATAGGGCCTTTACAGAGGTGAACACATTAAGATTTGATCATTAGAGTGGGCTTTAATCCAGTTTGACTGGTGTTATTATAAAAATGGGGAATTTGGACACAGACAGACACATACACAGGAAGACAATGCAAAGACATGCAGGAAGAAGGCTGTGTGAGGTCAGAGGACTGCTGTGACACACCAACAAGCTGAGCGACACCAACAATGGCTGACAAACCAACACTAGCTGGGAAGAGTGGGGAAAGGACTCCCCCACAGGTTCAGAGGGAGCACAGTTCACCGACACCTTAATTTACACATCTGGCCTGAAGAACTTCAAGACAATATGTTCCTCTTGTTTTAAACCACTTGGTTATGGTGCTTTGTTAGGCACCCTATGAAACTAATGCACTCACCAAGTAAAATACTCTGTCCACCTGAGATGCTTGTGGCACGGGGGGAAAGGGAATGGGTGGTGGAAGAAATAAGCTCTGACTTATCAATTTAGCCCTTGTGTCCATTTATAGAGGCTCAGGATGGAACCATTACACCTAATTATTTCTTTTCCCTAAAAACTTACATGAAAAGCACTGATGGTGGCTAATGTCACAATTTAAATTTTTGCCAAGACTGAACTGATATCAATGATAATACATTGCCTAGTGGAACTTTGGGTGAGGAAATAAATGCCTTCATCCAAGCAAAGGACAAAAATGGACACCAAAGGGGGCCTAGGTGGCTCATCAGCTCAGGCCTTGTTCCAGAGTCATGAGTTCAAGCCCCATGTTGGGATCTACCTACTTGGAGCCTACTTAAAAAAAAAAAAAGACACTGAGTAGCAAAAGGGGTGTGTTGTGCTAGTTCCTCTCCATTTGCCACTCCCTGAGCCACCCCATACTCAGCTAACTTGTCCCTTATCTGCCCTATTCTGTGTTCCCAAAAGCTGACATCTATGGACTACATCACAAGGCTTACTTGCCTTCTGATTCCTATTTGGGTTTGACAAATCGGAGGTTCCAAAAGGATTCAGAAGATGGAAGAAGAAAGCAGTTAAGGTATTTACTCCCTCCTTTCTCACTTCTTCCTTGCCTTGGGTGATTCTGACTCTGGCTGTGATCTCTAATTATAGTCTCTCTTCCATGGCTTCAAGCTCTCTCTAGATTCTGGAACACTATTCTCTCTCCTTGCTGGTTTTGGGCCTAGGGATGGAAGGTAAGTCTAGCTGTTGGTAATCTCTGTGTGCTCTACAACCCCTTCTCAGTATCTCAACTGGACCCACATCTCTGTAAATATTTTCTTCTCTAGACTATCTACAGTTAAACCCTTTGAGTGCACTGCCAGGACTCTTTCTGCACACATACTAAATGTTTTGATACCTTACATGTCTGCAAAGATAAGTTTAGTTTGGAAATCCACTGAATCCAAGGTTGTGGGAACAAAAAGCACAAGTTCTCCAAGTGGGTTATTAGAATAAAACAAGAGGAGCCACTCCTTTCTACTCCATGTTTTTCTTGTAAAGATAAATATAAATTTACCATATGACCCTGAAATCACACTCCTATGTACTCACTCAAGTAAAATAAAAACCTATATTCATACAAAAACCTGTACATAAATATTTAAAGTAGATTTATTTGTAATTTTTTAAAACTGGAAACAATGCCAATGTCCCTGAGTTAGGGAATAAACAGTCTGTGCTATGTCCATATGATAGAATATCGCTCAGTAGTAAAAGAAGCAAACCACTCATATACTCCACTTAGATGGATCTCAAGGGTATTATGCTGAAGGAAAGAAACTAGTTTCAAAAGGTTATATACAGTGATAATTCTGTTTATATGGTAAAATTTTAGGGATGGAGAATCAATCAATAGTTACCTACAATTAAGCAAGAAAGAGTTTGCATCTAAAACGGTAGCATGATGGAAATTTCTTGGATAATGAAATTGTTCTACATCTTGGTTGTTCTGGTGATAACACAGTTCTGCACATTTGTTGAAAGGAATGAATTTTACTGTATGGAATTTTTAAATGAAAAAATTTAAGGGAAGTAATAAAGGAAAAGAACCAGGTGATAGACACACTGCAGAATTCTGGGGGGAGGGAAGAGTTTCCAGTAGAGTATCAATAAGATGTCTCTATTTATTTACTATCAGTTATCCATACAGTCAGTAACCTATACATCCAAAAGTTCACTCACCTTCACTTAAATAGAAGTGGAGGTCATCTCACCCCAGAATCAAAAACTCAGAAACTCTGGAATTTCCTTCTTAGTGGGAACAACATTCCCTCCTGCATGCCCTTCCACAGAAAGGCAGAAGTTCTATTTCTGAGCAAAATGGCCCCACAAAATGGACTGTTCCTGCAGAGGCCACTATGCTTGGTACCATCTACCCTACCACTCTGGCCACAACTGACTGCTTTTGGACCTGGCACAAAGCCAACAGCCCTTGAGGTGGCCCTGATGTGACTGAGAATCTGCTCTATGTGTACATCTTTTGCTGCCTGGTGAGTAACAGAAAAAAATCTCTCTCTTCTGGACCATAAGATACACAGGATGGGGCACAGAAAAAAAAGACACAAATGATCAGACTGAACAAAAAGTAAGACCCAACCATGTTCTAACTTTCAAGAAATGTACATTCAATATACAAACAGAAATAAGCAGGTAATAAAAGGACAGAATGATATATATCATGCAGTCACTTATATAAGAAAGCAGTTTTGCCAATGTTAATATCAAAGTAGACTTTTAAAAATTAGCTTTAAAAGGTCAAGTACTGTATGATTCCACTTATGCAAGTTACCTAAAATAGTCAAATTCACAGAGACAGGAAGTAAAATGGTAGTTATCAGAGGCTGGGGGAGATGAGAATGGAGAGTCATTACTTAAGAGGTGCAGAGATTCATTATGCAATGATGAAAAGGTCCTGGGAGTTTGGGTTCTGCAAGATGAGAAGAATTCTGGAGATGGAGAGTGGTGATGATGACTGCACAACAATATAAAGGTACTTAATGCAACTCAACTGTATGATTAAAATGACTGAAATAGTAAATGTTATGTTACATATATTTTATTACAAAATAGCTTTATTAAGGTACAATTTATATGCAATAAAATTCACCAATTTTGAGTACATAACTCTTAATGACTTTTGACAGATGTATACAGTCATGTAATCTCAAAACAATCAACACATAGAATAGTTCAGGGGCATCTGGGTGGCTCAGTTGGTTAGGCATCCAACTCTTGGTTTCAGCTCAGGTCATGATCTCAGGGTCATGGTACTGAGCCCCGAGGCAGGCTCTGTGCTGTACATGGAGCCTTGCTTAAGATTCTCTTCCCCGACCCTCCCCCTGCTCTCTCTCTCTCTAAGTCTTTTTAATTCATTTTTTAAAGATTTTTTATTTATTTATTCATGAGAGACACAGAGAGACAGAGAGAAAGAGGCAGAGACACAGGCAGAGAGAGAAGCTGGCTCCATGCAGGGAGCCCAATGTGGGACTTGATCCCCGGACTCCAGGATCACGCCCTGGGCTGAAGGCAGGCTCTAAACTGCTGAGCCACCCAGGAGTGTCCCACTCTCTAAGTCTTTTTTAAAAACCAGATGTAGAATATTTCTTTCACATCAAAAAGTTCCCTCCTGACCCTCTGTAGTCAACCTCTGTTCTCAGCCCCAGGATCCTAATCATCTTTCCTTTGCCATATCTAAAATTTCACATAATGGAGTCATACCACATGTGTCTGTGACTTCTTTGGCTTAGCATAAAGCTTGTGAGATTCATTCTTCTCATTGCATGCATCAGTTCTCTGTTCCTTTTTATTGCTGAGGAGTATTCCATTGTATGGACATACCACACTACATTTATCCTTTCACAAGATAATGAGAATCTGGCTTGTTTCTAGTTTTTTGCTATTATAAATAAAGTTTCTGTGGACATTCAAATACAAGTCTGTATTGTTTTTATTTTCCTTGGGTAAATAACCAGGAATGGGATAGGTCACATGGTAAGCAGATGTTTAACTGTGTAAGAAACTGCCAAACTGTTTTATAAGGTAGTAATACCATTTTGCATTCCTACCTGCAAGGGAAGTTAGAATTTCTCCACATTCTTGATAACCTCTAGTGTTTTCAGATTGTATTGGTTGTTGTTGTGGAGGTGGGGTTTTTGGGTTTGTTTGGTTTTTGTTTGTTTGTTTGTTTTTTGTCCTGGAGTATGTATGGGTGGGGGGCCATTCTAGTGGACATGTAGCTTGCTGGTTTTAATTTTTCATTTCTTTTTTTGCGGAGAGAGACAGAGAGTGCAAGCAGGGGGAGGGGCACAGGGAGAAGGATAATCTTAAGCAGGTTCCACATCCAGTGCAGAGCCTGATGTGGGGGTTGATCTCACAACCCTGAGATTGTGACTTGAGTCAAAATCAAGGGTCAAAAAACAAAACAAAACAAAACAAAACAAAATCAAGGGTCAATGCTTAGCTAGCTAAGCCACACAGGTGCCTCTAATTTTCATTTCTTTGATGACTAATGATGTTGTGCACCTTTTTATGTGTTTCTCCACCATTTCCACTCAAAAAAATCAAATGTCTAGGGGACAATCCGTGAGAAATGTGCAAGACCTCTAAAACAGAAGTTACAAAATACTGCCAAGGGGAAAGAAAGAACTAAATGAGCCAACAAAATGTCCATGTTCATAGACTGGAAAACTCAGTGTGATGAAGGTGTCAATTATCTGCAAATTAATCTATAGAATGAATGTAATTCCAACCAAAATTCAAGCATAATGGTTATCATGTATATACACACAAACACACACACATAAAAATTATTTTATTAAGACAAATATTTTACTATAGTAATAAATGGCACTGAAGCTACTGGATAACCCAGTGGAATGAACCCTGACCCCTCTCTTCCACAGAACCTAAAAACAAATTCAAGATAGATTGTGGCCTTGAGTCTGAAAACAAATATAATCAAGCTTCTAGAATAGAACAAAGAAGAATATTTTCATGACTCCAAAATAGGCAAGGATTTCTTAAACAGGGCACGAAAAGCCCTAACCAGAAAAGAAAAAAATAATACATTGGACTTTGTTAAACATAAGAACTGTTAGTAAAAGACATCATTAAGAAAGTGAGTCCATAGCTACAGCCTGAAAAAATCCACTCGCAATATATACATTCAGCAAATGACTCATATCAGAATACAGGAAAAGCCCCTAAAAATCAATAACAAAAAGACAACTCAGTTTTTAAAAATGGGAAAAATACTTAAATGGGAATTTCATAAAAGAGGATATCCAAATGACTGACAAACAAAAAGCTTGTCACATCATTATTCATTAGGGAAATGCAGAATAATACCATGGTTCCCACTGGAATGACAAACTAATAATACCAAGTGTTGAAGAGGATGTAGAGTAACTGGAATGTTCATATATTTCTGGAAGGAACATTATATGGTTCAACCACATAAAACTGTTCAGCAGTTTCTTAAGTTAGTCATTACCACCCTATGATTTAGCAAATCCACTCTTAGGTGTATGCCTAAGAGAAGTGAGTACTCATGCCCACCAAAAGACATGTACAAAAAATGTTTGTAGCAGCTTCATGTATAATAGCTCCAAAGTGGGAACAAACTTAAAAGTATCCCTATAGGATAATGAATAAGTACCCTGTACTACAGTCATAAAATATAATACCTCTTTTTTCAATAGAAAAAATTATACACAAAACTTGAATGAATCTCAGACATTAACCTGAACAAAAGAAGTCAGAAACACAATAGCTAATACAGTATGAGTCGATTTATATGAAGTTTAAGACCAGACACAATTGATCTATGGTTCATAGAAAACAGCAAGGTCATCTCAGGTGAAAAGAGGGGAGGCAGGTATTGATTGACTAGGAAGACACAAGAGAACCTTATGAAAGGATAAACTGTCCTAGCACAGGCTCTGTGCTCAGCAGGGAGTCTGCTTGTTCCTGTCCCCCTACCTACTCTCTCGAATAAATAAATGAATAAAATCTTTTTAAAAAAGGATGGAACCGGGATACCTGGGTGGCTCAGTGGTTGAGCGTCTGCCTTCCACTCAGGTCATGATCCCAGGGTCTTGGGATCAAGTTCCGAATCAGGCTCCCTGCTTGCTTCTCCCTCTGCCTATGTCTCTGCCTTGCTCTGTGTATCTGCCACGAATAAATTTTTAAAACTTTTTTTTTTTTTAAAAGGAGGATGGAACTATTCTATCTTGATTTGGGAGGTGGTTGTATAGACGTACACACGTATAAAAATGTATTGAGCTATAAGCTTCAGGTTTATGCATTTTAACAAATGTAACTTAAACTTCAATCAGAAACTCTGGCATCAGCCTCCACCTGAACATATTCATATATAGAACTCAATGTAAGAATCACCTCGATAAGCCTAACACTTGGAACCATTAGTGATAATAATGAAAAAATGGCCATTTTAAGTAACTAAGCTTTGGAACAGTCTGTTATGCTGCAATAGATAACCAGAACAGAATTTGCACTAGATGTGGATGCTGCTATAACAGTAACCTAAAATACACAGCCTTGGCTTGGGGGCAAGTGGTAGATGGAAGCTAGAAGGCTACAGACTGTGAGGACTTGGAAGGATAGTGAGGAAAATACACTGAAGGATGAAGAAAGGGGGACTCGATAGATGGTGTCAGAAAACACTATCACCTGAGGTAACATGAAAAACAGAAAGAGTATCCAAAGAATTCATGGAGTATAGCTAGGCATGTGTCTAGGCAGAAAGAAAAAAGGGACAATTGACTTCTTATGACTGCCTATGACAAAATACAAGGGAGACATAAACTAAACAGGGTACTATTAAGTTTTTGAGAAGAAATATCAAAATGCCAGGACCCGTTAGATTAAAAAATAAAACCACTACATCCTTAGGCTCTCTCAACAAGATAAGAATGGCTTCAGCACAAAGACAAAATACAGATTACCACCAATAAAATATGGCCTTAGGGTAAAGCTCTTGAGGGTATGGCTGTATGCCATATTTGTGAAGTTCTCAGAATGAGCTACTTGAGTAGCTAGTAGGGCTTCTGAGAGTCTTAAGATTGTGCCTTGGTAGACAGAGAGTCTAAACAGCTAAACACTAAGAGTATTTTATTTATTTTATTTTATTTTATTTTTATTTTATTTTTTTATATTTTATACTTTTATTTTATTTTACTATTTTATATGTATATGAGACAGAGAGAGAGCACGTGCACATGAGCTGGAGGAAGCAGGAGAAAGAATCCGAAGCAGGCTCTACATTGAGCCAGATGTGGGGCTCAATCTAGAGACTGCGAGATCATGACATGAGCTGAAATCAAGAGTCGGATGCTTAACTGACTGAGCCACCCAGGTGCCCCAAACATTAAGGCTTTTAAGAATCATAAGTTTACTGTCTCACATCAGCTTCACAGGCAGGCTTAAGTAGAGAAGGATCTGGTTCAAAAAGAGATGCAGGTGTGATTTTCCCCTAAGTGTTGATTACCAATGTATACAAAGGACCCCACAAATCTTTTAAAGGAATTCTACTATCTTAGACTAAAAGGGACAGAGACAGCACAAAATGAAATGAGGCCTTGGGACTCATCAAACTTCTACTGAAAGAAACAGGTTGAGAATATTGAGAAAGCTACTCAGAGGTCCACATGGGCTATTTCTCATGGTAAAGGAAGGATGATTCAAAGGGCAGAACCACAACTCATGTAGAGACAAAGGTCCTAACCAAAGTGCATTTTCTGACCAGGGATAAAGAATGAGTAGGTTGTCAGGATTTCTATAGATCAGTGAGTATTACTCTACCCCACCCCTTTTGGAATGGCAGTATGTACTACATCCTATTTATCATTATTTTATAATGTTGGTGGGGGGGTTGGCCCACAGATAACTTGTCCCTTTACTTCACAGATCTTACGATGAGCAGAACTGCTTTTGGTGATCTGTACTTTGCACCTGAGGAGCCTCATCTGCACCTAGACCTGATTCAGATGACGTATTATTAGATTTTGAAGAATATATATTTTTTTTTAATTTTTATTAATTTATGATAGTCACAGAGAGAGAGAGAGAGTGAGAGAGAGAGAGAGGCAGAGACACAGGCAGAGGGAGAAGCAGGCTCCATGCACCGGGAGCCCGACGTGGGATTCAATCCTGGGTCTCCAGGATCGCGCCCTGAGCCAAAGGCAGGCGCCAAACCGCTGTGCCACCCAGGGATCCCAAGATTTTGAACTAACAAAATCTAATCCAATAATCAGAGGAGATTTGGAATAGTTTGTTACTCAGTAGTAGAACACATTGGAAGAGCAGGATTGATTGACCTCCAGTCTTTTGGAGCCGAAGAGAGGAGACTGTCAACTGGAAACCCCACAGGGTCATGCCCTAGAAATATGGATGAGGGCAGCCCGGGTGGCTCAGTGGTTTAGTGCCGCCTTCAGCCCAGGGCATGATCCTGGAGACCTGGGATGGAGTCCCACATCGGGCTCCCTGCATAGAGCCCGCTTCTCCCTCTGCCTGTGTCTCTGCCTCTTTGTTTCTCTCATGAATAAATAAGTAAAATCTTAAAAAAAAAAAAAAAAGAAATATGGATGAATAAGAGGTAGATTGTGTCTGATCAAAATAGAAGCCCAGTGCTCACTTCGGCAGCACATATACTAAAATTGGAACGATCTAGAGAAGATTAGCATGGCCCCTGCGCAAGGATGACACGCAAATTCGTGAAGCGTTCCATATTTTTTACTGTCTGTACTTTAGGAATAAAACTTTGATTTTCAAAAAAAAAACCCCAAAAAAACAAAAAAAACAAAACAAAATGGAAGCCCAGCCCTAACTCACCTCAATCTTTAATTGGATTGAAGAATTAGTCTTCAATCTTGTCAGGGGGTAAATGCTCTAGTGGGAGATGACATTATCTACAGCTTCTGAAGTTCTTTTTATATACAATATTTAGATATAATAAAAAATTACTAAATATGAGAAGAGGCAAGACCATATAACAGATCAAGAGAAAAAATAGGTAAAATCCTTAAATGGTTTTTGTTTTTGTTTTGTTTGCATGGAAAGGCCAATTTCGTCAAAGACATCCAGGAGTTCAAAGTCCTCTGCCTCATCTGTGTCTGCCAAATATTCTTATTCCAAAATTCAGGAACTCACTCTTTCCAAGTACCCTTACCTTAAATAATAGACCACAGGGATTGTGCATTTAAATGACTTTATAATTCTGCAACCCATACAATCAGGCCTTGGGCCTAATCATCAGCCATGTGTATCTTGCATCTATAAAGATAAAAGATTCTTTTCAGGCCATCATAGAGGCTGTGTTTATTCTCCACACAACCCCAAACCTTGAGAGTTGAAGGTGCCAAGGATGTGTTGATTTTCCAGCAAAAACAGACCATCCAAACAGCAGCTGTGATGGTCATTGAGACCTGCTGAAGCCTTGGCTAATCTTCAGTGATTCTTCAAGGCCCTCTGGCCTACCATGGCTTCACACTGGCCAATCCTTACTGGAAGGTACATAGCCCAGATAATAGAGTCCACAGAGTTTAGCCTCCAGGGACACCGCACAAGAAGGAAAGGAAATGAGACTAGTAAGGTGGACAGAGAATAACCAGCTCACGCCATTAACCTTTTCTCAGGAAGTTGCCAAAGAAAGTTCTTCCCCAAATGTGAGGGATAAGGAAGGAAGCGGAAGGTGTAGGATCAGGAAAGAGGAGAATAGCTAGAATAAGAGAGCAGAGACATGAAAAGAGTAGCTAGAATGAAGAAAACAAGTCCTAAGACATCAGTTGGCAAGAATCCTTGTAGCAAGTTAATTGTAGAACAAGAGGACCAAATTTTTAAAAATTACTGAGATATAGGGACGCCTGGGTGGCTTGGTGGTTTAGCGTCTGCCTTTGGCCCAGGGTGTGGTCCTGGGGTCCTGGGATCGAGTCCCACATTGGGCTCCCTGCATGGAGTCTGCTTCTCTGTCTGCCTGTGTCTCTGCCTTTCTCTCTCTCTGTGTCTCTCATGAATGAATAAATAGAATCTTAAAAAAAAAAATTACTGAGATATTACCTGAATCATCCGAAGACACTGTAAGAAGTTTTGCAGTTTTGAGAAAAAGTTTGAGGATGAATTTAGTGATAGGAACTGAATAAGTTAGTGATATAAAACTGAGTAAATGAAATTTCAGGTAATAATTATGGAAAGACAAAAAACACACTCAGAAGGAAACATAATCCTAATAGTCTACGTGGATCACCTCTGAACAGTATCTGTAGTTTAAATGATGTAACTGAAGACTTTCTATCTATAAATTTTATTACAAGAAGGTATCTTACACAATTGTCTTTACCCTTTGCTCTGGATGGAGCTGCCACGTCACCTGGGAGTCACAGTGGAGGGGGACCATGGACCACATTTTCAGAAGCAACATTTGATCATTTAGCATAGTATGCCAGATAGGACACTTCCTCCTTTCTTCTCCTTCTCAGGGAGTTCCACACTTAGTCTATTGTTTACCTCTGTATTGTTTGTGCTCTAGAAACTTAAATGGACCGTAAGTGCACTTCTAGAAATCCCAAGAATGCATTTTATTTAGGGGATATAGAATTCATCTCATTGTTTTTTGGAAGCGCAACCCAGTATTTCTCTCTTAGGTTCAAAATTCTTATTAATATTGTTAAAGTTAATGAAAATGCTCAGCCATTTTATTATGAAAAAATAGTAAAATGTAAAATGGGGCTGAATAAGAGAAACATTTTAAAAGTTAACTTACTCGTATGAAATCCATAAGTGTATTATAAATGAAGGCTCCTCTGGGAAGAAAAAAGCAGCTTCCAGGACTGAGATCATGGAAAAAAAACAGTTCTTGTTCCTAGATTAAAACAATAACTGCATCTCAGATCTCACTGCCATTGATCAGTATTTACCGTATACATATGACATGCTAGGAATGAGACATACTCAGTTACAATTTCCATCTTCTAATAACTGACTTCCCAAAAGCCCCTCAGTACTTACCTCTAACTATATGTACTAGCACACATGAATAGTTAGCTTTTCATGTACCTTTATTTACTGCTGATTTCTGACTTGGCACCTGGGAGTGGATCTCATGGGGAGAGAATACAGCAGAAATACCAGAAAAGTTCAGTGCAGGAGGTGGGCCCTACCTGGTGGTGCTCATCATCACGCTGTCATTACTGAACACCTGCCCCATGTGCCACCATGGTCCAGCGTCTGTCCTTGCATCAGCCCTGCCAATGCTACCAAGCAAGAGACAAGCACGTGGAGGTCCCTAAGTGAATACCTGGCCTCCACATAACACAGCCGTAAGTGGCCAGATGGAGGCTGAAACCCAGGTCTGTCTGCTCTCAAATCTCATGTTTTCTTTCTTCTCTGTTTCTCAAATACAAAGTATGTTATTAGGTACAATTTTTTAGAACATTTTTATCATGGTAAGAATAAGAGAAGGGTGTAATTTCTAAAACTAATAAAAGACACAAGAAGGCAAGAGATGAGAAGACAGGGTATTAGCATGCAAGAATTCAACAGCAAACAGAAGGTGGAACCAGAGAAAAGAAATACCAAACAGTTTAATCATAGGCCAACAAAGGACATCCCCATCCTGCTGGTGATGAGGACAGGCAGCATACCTTTCCAACCTTCCTGTGATCTCGGTTCTTGGCTTCCTCTTGGAATTTTTCCCAGGTCTTCATCATCTTGTTATCAGGGAATGATATCCCGTAGATCCTCTGCAGTGTTTCCATTTCAGGATTGCCCTCCCAGTAAGTTGAGGAATTCTAAGTATCAAACAGGATTTGGGTGAACACACCAAACATCTGGTGATAAATGAAATCACTCATATATGTGAAAAAATTTCCGCTACATCATCAGCATGGCTTTACTTAAAAAATGACTTTTTGTGGCACTGGAAAGACTTTAAAATAGATTCTAATTAAATTTGCCCAGCCGGAATTCATCAGAAAATGATGTCATCTGCTGTGGAAAAATTACTAAGGTAATCCGAGAAAATCATTATATGGAGAACAATACCTTAACATATCATATGAAAAAGAAAGGCATTGTAATGTGTATAGTAAGTTTAGGCAATAGACAATTAAAAGCTACATGTAAGGTCCTAATTACCAGAAATGTAAAAAATTATAGTATCTTTAGAAATTTATGTAAAAATCAAATAATGGAGTATTTTAAAAGACCATGATGTTCAGAATATAAAAGATATGATTGAAATTCCTCATTATCTAGATCATCTTAAGTTTGCTGTATTAAAAAAAAAAAATCCAGGCATCCCAGGTAGCTCAGTGGTTTAGCGCCGCCTTCAGCCCAGGGCCTGATCCTGGAGACCCAGGATGGAGCCCTGTTGGGCTCCCTGCATGAAGCCTGCTTCTCCCTCTGCCTGTGTCTCTCTCTGTCTCTTTCTCTCTCTCTCTCTCTGTGTCCCTCATGAGTAAATAAATAAAATCTTTTTTTTTAAATAAAATATTTTTAAAAAAATCCTTACCTTGAAAATTTTTATGGCTTTAATTTTTCCAGTGTGTCTTACATGGGGGCCTTTGCAAAGGTCAATTAATGGACCACACCTACAATGAAATATTTCAGACATGCCCAGATACAGTTAGAGCTTTTTGGACCATTTGTTACAAACCATGTTTTCATATGTTTTAAGTGAAGGATCTCACTTATTTGTACGTCTTAGGTCAATTTCTAATTTGGGAACAATTTAAAATAATTTAATTTTTAATTTAGGATGAAGATGCAATTTATCTAGCCTTTGATCCCAGTCTTCCCTCCTTTGCTCAAAATCGGAAGTTACAGAATCTTCTGAAATTAACTATACATAAAGACACTTTTCGTTGTCATATGCCAAGGCTCTTAAAAACTCTCCACTTTTAATTCATAAAATTAAAAAGCCATTCCTCTGCTTTACACTAACTTTCAAAACCAAAATTATCTACAATTTATACAAAATGCACCAACTTGATACCTTACTTCAAAAATAAACTTCACCAAACCCATAGAATGTACACTAGCAAGAGTGAACTATATAGTTAACTCAGGATTCTATGTGACTATGATGTGTCAATGTAGGTCTGTCAATTGTAACTAATGTGCTAGTCTGCAGGAGGAGGTACTGATAGTGAAGGAGGTTACAAGAAATCAGAAATCGCTGTACTTCTCAATTTTGCTGTGAACCTCAATCTGCGCTAACAACATCAGGTCTGTTTAAAAAATAAGTAAATAAATTTCAGGGATCTTTTATCTGTTTTTAGACCCCCTGGCATTGTGACAAAATGCTTAATTGTCTTCTGGTTTACTAAAACAGAACATTGACTAGAGTGCAATTCTCACGCAAATGTTTAGGTCAGAGATGGCACCACTTATATTAAAACACATAGTCGGGGGGATCCCTGGGTAGCTCGGCGGTTTGGCACCTGCCTTCGGCCTGGGACATGATCCTGGAGTCCCGGGATTGGGTCCCACATCAGGCTCCCTGCATGGAGCCTGCTTCTCCCTCTGCCTGTGTCTCTGCCTCTCTTTCTGTGTCTCTCATGAATAAATAAATAAAATCTTTAAAAAATAATAAAATAATAATAAAACATATAGTGGGGGGCAGCCCGGGTGGCTCAGAAGTTTAGCGCCACCTTCAGTCCAGGGCCTGATCCTGGAGACCAGGTATCGAGTCCCATGTCGGGCTCCCTGCATGGAGCCTGCTTCTCCTCTACCTGTGTCTCTGCCTCTATCTCTCTCTCTCTGTGTCTTTCATGAATAAATAAATAAAATCTTAAAAAAAAAAACCACACATAGTGGGGTGCCTGGGTGGCTCAGTGAGTTAATGGTCTGACCCTTGATTACTGCTCCGGTCATGACCTCAGGGCCCTGCATCCTATGCTGGGTGTGGAGCCTACTTATGATCTCTCTCTCCCTCTCCTCCTCTCCCACCCCTCCCACCCCTGCGTGCACGGGCTCTTTCTCTCTCTCTCTAAAAAACAAAACACATGGTGTTGTTGCTGAGGATTCATTTGCACCTCTAACAAACAAGGACCCCCAAACTTTAATAAGCACAGACTTTTTTTGAAGTACAGAAACATTTAAAAAGTTAAAATACTAGTGACACCGGTCAGAGGGAAAGTACTTAACATCAACTAATTTAAGGAAAATTTAGTAAAGAAAATATTTTCCCTAACTATTCCAACCAACTTTAAATATTTTTAAAGTTCGCTGGTTAAAAAGTTAAAAATTACAATGAATACATAAAGGGACTGGTTTATTTACCAAAAGGATAAGCTTTAAACATGAAAAGTTTAAATGAAATGACAATTTCAAAAAAAAAAAAAAAAGAAATGACAATTTCTTGGGATGACCAGGCTTTATTGTTCTCTGTCCAAGATGGAAGTGGTAAATCAATGCTCAGAGGAATAAAAGGAATGCCTAATTAGCATAGAAGACTTCAATACTCTAATTTTTAAATAACTCTATAGAAAGAAAAGCAATTCCTTTTCCAAAAATTAAACTGACAGAATAAGAAGTGTCAGTGTTGACCTAAGTAAGGTTCAAAAAAATAACCACAAAAGCTCAAGTATTAGAAGCCAAAATTTTAAGACTTAGCCTATCTTTTCTATATCTTCATGTATTTTTAAGCTTTGAAATGCATATACCAACATTTATTTGAATTACAGGTAATGAAAAATAAAACCTTATTAGGTCATTGGAGAATGGTAAAGGGTAACCATGGTATCCCTCTTCAAAATCAAAGGGCGATGAGTTCTTATTATAATGTAAGAAATGCTCTGTGCATAGGTTTGCTTAGAGCGAAGATGACGTTTACACCCCAGAACCACAAGTACCTGACTGTGGAAAGTAAATGCTCCTAGAGAGGATATTTGTGATTTCAATTACATAGACATCAGATCTTCTTAAGATGGATCCGTGAAAGTCAAAGAGGCAGCCAGACAGGCAGAACACAGAGCAATTACCTGTCAGGCAGCTTAAAAATTGCATGAGTGAAAAAGGGGCTCAGATGTCAAAGAAACAGAACTAAGTCAGGGTAGAATTGATTTTACTTGCCTCTTCCTACCACTTGATTTGCCCTTGGTTCCCCAACAGAGTCCTTCATTATGTTTCGTTAGGAATATCCATGCATGAAAATTAATGCTCTTGGGCTCCAGGAAATGGGGAGTATAGTAAGAGGCAAAAAATCACCACAGGAGGAAGATGGCCCATAATGACTTCCACTGCCATATTAATAAGAATGTGGCAGGATAAAGCAAGATTCCCTTTCCTAACAGCCCCCACTAAAACATAAAGCCCTGGGCAAACACAGTCTCACCCACATGGAAAAAGATGCTGTCAAAGCTAACATCCAGAAAACAAAAATTCAGATTTTAGCACCAGCAATAATACAAATGAAGGCTGAATCATTTCCCTTCGCTGATAACATTTCAGAGTCCCAAACTAAAGTGGTATATCAACTATGCAAATTTACAAATACACCACCCACCCAAAGACCACGGAGCAGTGCTTAAAATTTACATACACTTCACCTGTAAACTGTGGTAGTTGAGGTGTGAACTTTCTCATTCAGGATACGGCATTTAAATTTATTGTACTACAAAAAAACACACACATATTTATATATTATTACATAAAATGTTTAAGTGGGAAAAGAAACTTTTGCTTTTTTCAACAAACACTGAATGGGTGTCTAGTATGTTCTAGGTACTAAGACCCTGGGAATATGGAGAACTCACAGCTTAAAGCTGTAGTGTCCAAAACGGGAGCTACAAGCCCAACTGACTACTGAGCACTTGCATTAGAACTAGTCTGAAATGAAATGTGCTGAAGTGCAAAACACACTGGATTTCAGAGACATACTATGAAAGAAAGATTGTAAAATGGCTCATTAAGTATTTTTATGTTGGTTATCATGTTGAAGTGATATTTTTGATATTGTAAAAATTAATTCTACCATTCTTTTATTTTTAAAATATGGCTATCAGAAGATTTAAGATTACCTATGAGGCTTGGATTGGTGGATCACGTTATGTTTTTATTGAACAGCATTGTTCTAGAAGATTCCAAGTTTTTTCATCTCATTTTCAGAATGTTTTTCTTTAAAGTTTTTATTTAAGTTCCAGTTGGTTAACATACAGCATTATATTAGTTTCAGATCTACAATATAGTGATTCAATAATTCCATCCACCACCCAGTGCTCATCACAAGTGCACCCCTTAATCCCCAACACCTATTTCACCCATCCCCCTGCCCACCTCCCCTCTGGTAACCATCAGTTGGTTCTGTATAGCTAAGAGTCTGTTTCTTAGTTTGCTTCTCTCTTTCCCTCTCTCTTTTATTTTCCCTTTGCTCACTTGTTTTGTTTCTTAAATTCCACAAACTCATGAAATCAGGAATTTATCTTTCTCTGACTTACTTCCCTTAGCATTATACTCTCTAGCTCAATCCATGTCTTGCTGGGCAACATTTCTTTCTTTTTAATGGCTGAATAACATTCCATTGTAGATATATACCACGTCTTCTTTATCAATCAGTCAATGGACACTCATCTATTTCTATACTTTGGCTATTGCAGATAATGCTGCCATAAACATTGGGGTGTAAGTATACCTCTGAATCAGTATTTTTGTGTTCTTTGTGTAAATACCTAGTAGTTCAATTGCCAGATCCTAAGGGAATTCTATTTTAACTTTCTGAGGAACCTCTGTACTGTTCTCCAGAGTGGCTGCACCAATTTGCATTCCCACCAACAGTGTAAGAGGGATCCTCTTTATTCACATCTTTGCCAACACCTGTTGTTTCTTGTGTTGTTGATTTTAGCCATTCTGACAGGTGTGATGTGATAGCTCACTGAAGTTTTGATGTGTATTTGCCTGATCATGAACATCCTTTCATGTATCTGTTGGCCATCTGGATGTCTGCTTTGGAAAAATGTCTATCCACATCTTCTGCCCTTTTTTAATTGGATTATTCTTTTTTGGGGGGTATTGTTTGATAAGTTCTTTATATGTTTTAGATACTAACTTTTTATCAGATATGTCATTCACAAATAACTTCTTTCATTCAGTATGTTGCCTTTTAGTTTTGTTGGTTGTTTCCATTACTGTGCAGAAGCTTTTTATTTTGATGTAGTCCCAATAGTTTATTTTTTTCTTTTATATCTCTTGCCTCAGGAGTTGCTGCAGCCTCTGTCAAAAAGGACACTGCCTGTGCTCTCCAGGATTTTTATGGTTTTAGGTCTCACATTTAAGTTAGAAGATTCCAATTTTAACTACACGAAGTAAATAAAATTCTGAGGGCACAGCTACATTATTAAGTTGCATAAAACAAAACCAAGTTTATAGTAAATGATCATATTGTTACACACACAAAAAAAATCAACAGACACTTTTCCTTTCTTTCCTGCTTTCATCACTACTACTTTGGTGCCAGGTACTTCATATTTAAAGGAGATAGTTGTTGAGAGAAAAAAAAATTCATATGATTTAACTATTTCATACTTAAGTATTCAAATCATTTTTCTTCACAGAGATTTGATCAAGTTTAGTTCTTAAGAGTAGCTGCAAAAAGGCAACCCATAGGATAGGAGAAAATAACTGCAACTCACATATCTGATACAAGATTAATATCCAGAATATATAAAGAACTCCTACAACTCAACAACAAAAAACAAACTCAACAACAAAATGGGCAAAGGACTGGAATAGACATTTCTCCAAATAAGACATACAACTGCCCAATAAGTACATGAAACACCAAAGAATTAAAAGCAGGGACTAGAACAGATATTTGTACAGCCATGTTCACACCAACACTTTTCACAATAGTCAAAAGATGGAAACAACCCAAACGTCCACCAACAGATGAATAAATAAACAAAATGTGGTCTATATATACAATAGAATATTATTAAGCCTTAAAAAGAAAGGAAATTCTGACATATGTCACACCATGGACGAATCTTGAGGACATTATGCTGCTGAAATAAGGAAGTCACAAAAAGGCAAATATCATATGATTCCACTTCTATGATTCTTAGAGTAATCGAATTCATAAAGGTAGAAAAAGGGGAAGTGGGAACGGAGAATTAGTGTTTACTACGTGTGGGGTTCTAATTGGGGAAGAGGAAAAATCTCTGGAGATGGATGGTGGTGATGGCGGCCATTTCGATCATGACCTGAACGAAAGGCAGACATTCAACCAGTGAGCCACCCAACTGCCCCCAGAGCCTGCTTTAGATTCTCTTTCCCTCTGATCACCCCCCAACACACGTGTACACACTCTCTCAAAAATAAATAAATAGGGGAATCCCTGGGTGGCTCAGCGGTTTAGCACCTGCCTTCGGCCCAGGGTATGATCCTGGAGTCCCGGGATCGAGTCCCACATTGGGCTTCCTGGATGGAGCCTGCTTCTCCCTCTGCCTGTGTCTCTGCCTCTGTCTCTCTGTGTCTCTTATGAATACAGAAATAAAATCTTTAAATTAATTAACTAATTAATTAATTAAAGTAAGAATATATTTACATATATTGGTCAAACAAGATAAAGAGAAAGCAGAAGTATTATGGAATTTAGTAGTCAGAATATTAACAACACTCAAAATTAATCAGATTTAGAAACACACATGTGAAAACTATTCACCTGGCCCCTTACCCACTTATATCTGCATTAACATTTTCAGGAGATAGTGGGGAAATATCACATTGGGCAAGTGGTGACAACCTCACATTAGGCTGCTAGACTATTTGAAATAATGTGGCAAGCAACACTTAATTATTTGTTTAAAAAAGAAAGTTGTCTGTTAATTTTTTTTAATATTCCTGGCAAAAGGTTTTCTTATTCTAAAGAGATTCCTTAAGTTACCTTAAACATTTCTAGGAGCACTTCCTTACTGATTTCCAGTCTTTCAAATGGTTGCTTTTCTTTTATGATAGTCTTACATATGTTCTCCAGTGCTGACAGCTCTGTGCTGGACACTGCTCTAAAAAGAAAAGCAAGTAAGAGTCAACACAGATTTCTCAGCCATCATGCAGTTACCTTTTTGTGGACCTTCATCACTAACTGACATGCTTTCTGACATGCACTAAGGAATTTTGTGTTTTATTGTATGTATCCACATGCAAGGCAGATCATCTCATTTCTTGAAGAACACTGAGGCACCAACAGAGGAAAAGATTTGCCTGCAGTTCTTCTCTGCAATGAGGTGTGCAATTGGAAAGCCCTGGTAAAATACTCCCTGGTTAGACTGTGAGCTCCTTGGAGGCCTGTTCTTCTGTGTGGTCTACTTTATACTTCATGCATCTACATTTTTGTTCAAAGGAACTGTAGTAAGTGCTTACAAACCCCCACCCTCAGTGACTTTGGATCCAGGTTGGGAGAAAGATCTGTGAGTGTGAACTGCAGAGTAGAATGGCACTCACAGGGAATGGGCCTCCGTGAGCCATCAGCTGACCTCTTTCAGCCACTCCCTGGTTTATGCTAGTTCTCCTCCACCCGCACTGGGTTCCTTGACTTTCCTCAAACAGCCAGGCATAAGCCCATGCCAGGGAGGTCCCAGAGGCCTAGAATGTTCTTTCCCAAAATGTTCATAAATACACCCCCACACACACACAACCTCAGAGCTTGCTCCCTTTGTCCATCCTGATCCCTGCTTCAACATCACTTTATCCTTTGCTGACCACCTGTCATGGCACACACCTCCCCATACCTGGTTTATTTTCTTCCATACCACTCATCACCACCTGGTAGTAGGTGGCTGTTAGTTTACTGTCTAAGCTAAAGAGACTGTTAGCTCCATGGGAACAGACTGATCTGTTCACCACTGAATCATCAGCATCAAACACAGAGCAGATAACAGGCAGTCAAAAAAATCTTGCTGAATGAATCTTAGAACGGTGGTAACAGGAGATGAAGCTGGTCAAGTTGGTATACAGGAGCTATACAGTCCAGGGTGCTCAGTTAGTTCTGGAATCTAAACTCATAAAAAAATAATTTTCAAACAGCCAATCTATACTCATGTTATAGAACATACACATTAACTAAATTAATATGTAACCATTATAAAATAATGGACTATTAATACATGCCTTCAGATGTGAATATGCAGTGGTATTACCTGTCTTCAATGAACATGTCATAATAGAATCCATTTTCAATGGGTGGACCATAGCACAAATGGCCTCCATAGTAAAGCTCCATGGCCTCCCCAAGAATGTGAGCACTGGAGTGCCAGTATACCTGCAGAGCATCAAACACAGAGGCCAGTGGATATTGAAGTTGTGTCAGGGGAAATTATTAGTAAAATAATACAAGGAAGCAAGTGGGTTAACTTTAAGGGGATAAACACAAAAACAGAGCAACATCAATTTGTCTTCAATGCCCTCTTTGAAGAGACCATTTTCTGAGTGCTCCTTGCAGTTATGCCAGAGGCACATGCTTGGTTTCTCCAAAGATAGCCTCTAAGCTGAATGCAGAGGACCAAAGTAGTTTGTGTCTAAGCAGCAGTCTTTACATGTTGAACAGCTTTTGATAAAATGGCTCTTGAGGGAGAAGTGTGGCCTGGGAATCCCTGCTGGCTGCCTGAGACCCCGAGGCAGTACACACACCAGTAAATTTGCCAAAGTCCAAAGGCTGCTCATCGGGTCTACAAGTTCAGAAAGTTTGGTTTTGAATTTGGTGTTGAATTCCCAAGGAATCAATGTTTTATGGATAAATTATAACTAACCAAAGTCACCAAATAAATAAAGGTACCAAAGAAGCAAGACAATTGAGTCCCCTGGCAGCACTTTCTTTCCCTTATTAAATAGAAAACATTACAGTTAGAAAACTAGTTGACAAAATAAATTGGAACAGAGGGAGTTCCAGCACTGAGCAGGCTACGGGTGATCCCAATCCGCAGTGTTAGGCTGAGATCCGGTCTGTAAACAGCCCCAGAGCGTTGGTTGGTCCCTGGGGAGAGCCCTGTTGCTCTGGATGGTGCCAGGAGGGCAAGCTAACTGCCAACACGAACCCAAGTCTCTTCTTTGGTGTGCTGTCCACACCTAGATATTTGTTGAGCCAAACACTGTCTTGTGAAAGAAAAAGGAGTCACTGGCCTCATATGGTTGGCTTACTGCGCAGTGTGGAAGCAACAGGCATAAACCAACCAGTAAGTGCATAATCACAAGAGAAAGAGATGAGCAGGACACTGTGATGAAGAATAACAGTGAAGGCTCTACATTCCCAGGGAGTCAGGAAGGCCTGCAGGACTAACATGTAAGGGATAAAGCAGGGTAGCCAAAGAAAGGTTGCAGAGCTATCAAAGAGCCAGCAACCATGCAGGCCTTGGGCAGGGGGAGAAGACAAATCTGAGTTTTATTCTAAATGCAATGAGATGCACTGAAGGGCTCGAAGCAGAAAGAAATTATTCAGTTTGCATTTTAACATACTGTCTGGTAGCAGCATGGGAATGGATTTTTGGGGACTAGGAGAGCAGGTGGGCAGATTCTTGGGCAGTGCTATAACACCACCATTGTAGACTCTTGGGCAATGGCAGTAGAGATGGGGAGGAGTGGAAAGATTCAAGATACATTAGGAAAGTAAGGGGTTGGCAATTAAGTAGAGACTGGAGTTGAGAGAGCAGGCAGTAATCACACTCAACCCATGAGATTCTAGGTTGAGCAACTGGGCATGTGGTGGAGGTGTACCGTGAGATGGGCAGACAGGGAAGGGGTAAGTTCTGGGGCTAAGATCAAGAGTTCCACTGTGGACATACTAAAGATTCCTGAACGTTCTCCAGATGGAGATATCACATGGGCAGTAGCATATAAAAGACTGAGACATATCTCACTACAAAGAGAATTGACAGCAGTTAATAGACACGACAGCTTGGAACGGGAATATACAGAGGGTGCTGTGACTGAGCACAGAATTCCTCACTCTGGAAGCAAAGGCAGAAGAAAAAGCTAGCAAAGAAGTCTTAGAAAGAACCCACGGTGGGGGGCACCTGGGTGGCTCAGTTGGTTGAGCATCTGCCTTTGGCTCAGGTCGTGATCCCAGGGTTCTGAGATCAAGTCCCACATCGATGCAGGGAGCCTGCTTCTCCCTCTGCCTATATCTCTGCCTCTCTCTGCGTGTCTCTCATGAATAAATAAGATTAAAGAAAAAAAAAAAAAAAAGAACCCACGGTGGGAATGGAGTGAAGCCAGAAAAGCAGTGGTGCCATAAAAAAAAAACTTAAAAGAAGGGTGTGGTTGATTGTCACTTCTGCTGAGCAAATCCAGAGGATGGGGGCAGGGGAAGTGGCCATTGAAATGGGGGGTGAGGCTGGACTCATGCCCTGATGTCCTGCAAGAGACCACGGAGTGTGACTATGGACCATGTAGTGGGACTACAAGCACCGAACTAGCAGCTTTGGTTCTTGCACAAATCTGCTTTTGTTTGTTCACATCTCTAAGTACCATAAAGTGCCCTGAGGGGTTTTCTTGAGCATGAAATCACAGCTGCACAGCACTGGCTTCTCCGGGATTTCCCCCAAAGATTTAAAGTAGAATAATACACACCTATGTATATTCTTTTATTGGACAATATGGTTACAAAAGGAAATACTCTGAGATATGTTTGAAATTTGCAAGCTGTATCATTTTATAAAATGACTCTTGTTTCTGTTGTATGTATTTATCAGCTTTATGTGAATATGCTTCCTGTCATTTTCTATATGAACCTATCCAGAAAGCAGAGGGATTTATTTCTTCTGTATGTTACATTATGCTCTAAATATTCTTATGAACAGAATCATCTTTTATAATATAAAAGAGTCTTGAATTTTTCTGTGAAGCAAAAACTGCTTTTAAAAAATCATTAATTTCTCATTTTTTAGATCTGAGGTTTCTTTTTTTTTTTTTTAAGATTTTATTTATTTATTCATGAGAGACATACAGAAAGAGAGAGAGGCAGAGACACAGGCAGAGGGAGAAGCAGGCTCCACGCAGGGAGCCCGAGGTGGGACTCGATCCCAGGTCTCCAGGATCAGGCCCTGGGCTGACGGCGGCACTAAACTGCTGAGCCACCTGGGGCTGCCCAGATCTGAGTTTTCAAGATTTGTTTCTCTACAGGGTTTCTTTTTCTTTTTTTTTTTTTAGGTTTATTTATTTATGATAGAGAGAGAGAGAGAGAGAAAGGCAGAGACACAGGAGGAGGAAGAAGCAGGCTCCATGCTGGGACCCGGACGCGGGACCCATCCCGGGACTCCAGGATCGCGCCCTGGGCCAAAGGCAGGCACCGAACCGCTGAGCCACCCAGGGATCCCCTACACGGTTTCTTTTTCATGGATGTGTGTGCTATATAGTCATAAATTGGTTTATGTTCTTCAGTATCTTAATGAATTCAGAATAACAGGAAAATAAATTCCAAGAACAGAAAAGAGAAATCTTTGTTACTAAGTTACATTAAAAGAAGCATTGAGATTCTGGAGAAGTTACTTAACCATTCTGAGCTCTGGTTGCTTCATCTGTAAAATGGGGATTAAAACAGTACCTGTATCACTCGCCATCAGAAATGACAAACACCCACCATTTGCTTTGACGTGGATCGAACTGGAGGGTATTATGCTGAGTGAAGTAAGCCAATCACAGAAGGACAATCATCATATGATTTCACTCATATGGGGAGTATAAAAAACAGTGAAAGGGATTATAAGGGAAATAAGGGAAAATGAGTGGGAAAAATGAGAGAGGGAGACAAACCATGAGAGACTCCTAACTCTGGGAAATAAACAAAGGGTTGCAGTAGGGGAGGTGAATGGGGGAATAGGGTGAATGGGTGACAGGCTCTAAGGAAGGTACTTCATGGGAAGAGCACTGGGTGTTATAGTACATGTTGGCAAATTGAATTTAATTTAAAAAAATTTAAATAAATAAATAAACAAATAAATATCAAAGATTGCCAAAATAAAAACAAAAACAAAAACAAAAAACAGAAAACAGTACCTGCGTGCTAGGGTACCTGGGGACTCAAGGAGATAATGCACATAAAGGGTCAGGGCCATTTGGTAAGTGGTAAATAAACATTTGGTAATTGTTTTTTTCACCATTATCTTTTTCACTCACAACCACACATATTTATGGAAGCCCTATAATTAACCCAATCTTAGGATCATGGCAAGCAGAAGGGCATGCTGGTTCTTCACTCTAGAAAGATTTCCCATGATAAAGAATTTTTTTTTCCACGAAATCACTGAAGGCAAGGAGGGAAGAATCCCAAAGACCTCACATCTCCATGGAACATTAAATTTGATCATTCCTCCATCCCCTACCACCCTAATACCTGGCACAATAAAAAAAAATTCAACAGCCAAAAATATTTAAAAAGAGTTGTAGCAGCGACACCTGCACAATAAGCCAACAGCTAGCCAGCATAGGAAAGTGCAAGGCTTTCAGGCAGGATCTGGCCCTTAGTTGAGGATCAAAACTAACTGCCCCGCCAGCTGTCATGGCTGCCCTCGGTTCCAGGCCCTATTTGACTTTCTACAGAAATTGACACTATCTGAAACCTCTAGTTGTTTGTTTTCTCATTTACTACCTTCTCCCACTAGATGTAAACTCTTGGAAGCGAGAGTCTGCATGCCTTGTTCACTGTGGCCCTACAGGGTCCAGCACATACCTCCAGGGCCTTGGACACTCATCAGCTGATTGAGGGAATTTACAAAATTTTAAAGTCTAGGGATGACATTGGAGATGAAGTTAAGTGACAGCTGTGAACAGCTCATGAGAACAACTCAATAATACATATACACTATTTGTTTCTTCTAAAGATTGCTCTTTCTGAATCACTTTTAAGTGTGATTTTATTGATATTGCATTATTTAGCTCTTGAATTGTTATACCTCACATACTTTAAATATGATTCTTACAGGTTTGGATTAATAAATCAACAAATTTAGCATAAATTTCAAGATTAAGGTTAGGTTTTTAGGTGGATAATAGATTGCATGAAGGGAAACTTCAAAGTTAAGGTAATACTGTGTATCAGAGACCTGCATGAAAATCTGGTATCTAGTTTACAGAATTAATAACTATTGAACAGATATCTGAGTTTTGATAGTCTTCCAATTCTCCTATACCTATTATGTTATAAAGTAGACCCACTTTTAAGAATCTATTAAAAACTCATTTGGACTATACATTGATTTTATAATAAAGTATTATAGCTTAAGGAAACAACTATTTTTAAAAAATGGTAAATAGGAGTTTCTTTAGAAGCTGATACACATTTGTACATATTCGTTCCATAGAAACTCATGAAATACTTACTAAACACCAATAAACAAATTTTAAGTCTTAGAAGGTTATAAAACTCATCATTCTTGACTTCGATATGTCTTCATGCATAGTATCATTTACAATATAAATACCTCAGGTTTCGTTGATTGTTTTTAAATACTTACAGCTTGAGCTTCCTCATTATCAAATGTAAGCAGCTCTAGAGTGGAATCCCCTTCCAATGGACGGTCCAAGTCCCACAATTCACCATTTACTTTGGCTACAACTGTGCTTTCAGCCAGTTCTGGACTAATAAGAGAAAAGTCACTTGGGAGTTATCCTTATCACATGCTACAATGATTCATTAAAACAATAGATTAGAATAATTTCCAGGGTTGGGCAGCCCAGGTGGCTCAGCAGTTTAGCGCCGCCTTCAGCCCAGGGCATGATCCTGGAGACCCGGGATCGAGTCCCACATCAGGCATCCTACATGGAGCCTGCTTCTCCCTTTGCCTGTCTCTGCCTCTCTCTCTCTCTCTCTCTCTCTCATGAATAAATAAAGAAAAAAAAATCTTTAAAGAAAAAGAGAATAATTTCCAGGGTTGCTTGTTTTTCAAGTGAATAGAAAGTACAAAAGTAAATTAATAGCGCATATTTTTTTAAATTTTGTAACAGTTATTTTAAATACAAAAGTAGTATACACCCACTGTAAAAACAAAACAAAACAAAATAAAATAAACTAACAATTGGAAAACAGAGAAAGCATAAAAAATAAAACAAAAATACCATGTAAATCTTACTGCCCTGAAATAACTATGCCTAACATTTTGATGCATGTCTTTCTAGGCTTTTTCTACATCCACCCCTCCTCTTCTTTCTCTCTCTTTCTTTCTCTCTTTCTCTCTCTCTCTCACACACAAACATACATTTATTGTTGTTTGAAAACTACTGACAAAAATAATATATTAAAACCCTGAAAAACACAGAAAAGCAAAAGAAAAAAAACCCACCCTCAATCCCACCACTCAGAAATTACTGTTAGCATTTTGTTGTCTGTCCTTCCACATTTTTTGATAAATATATACACCAATATGAAAATCTAATAATAGTACCATTCTGTTTATGTTATTTGGTAATGTAGTTTTTAAACTTAGTAAGTTACATATTTTCCCTGACCATAGACAGACTTGAAAAACACACTAGTTACCAGCCGCGGCAGAACCAAGACTTGTTAACTGAACCCTCTATAGCTGGGCATTTTGGTTATTTCTTTGTGGGATTATTTTGCTTTGTTTTGTTTAGCCAATGACAAATAATACTGCAGTGAACATTCTTGAACACATATCTTAGTTCCAAATCATTTTCTCAGGAAAAAATTCATGAAGTAAAACTGCTGAGTCAAGGAAAATGAGCTCTAATGATCTCTGTTGGAGGATACTGCCCAATTTTCCAACCAGGAAAGGAGCAAGAATACTTTTTTCTCTGTCCCCTTGTAATGCCAGGTACTATGAGACCATGTCCTCTTTACCAGATAATGTGTTAACTTGCGTTTCTATAACTTGAATGGCAGTACAGTGCTGCGGTTAAGAGTACCTGCTCTGGTGTCAGGCCAACCTGGGTTTCAACACTGAACAATTAACTCTAAGCCTCAGCTTTTTCATCTGTAAAATAGGGATTTATAGGACCTTCCTCATCCATTTATTCTAAGGATGAAACAAGACATACTCATAATAAAAACTTCTTATTAAATGTTAGCTACTGTTACTAATGAAGTAGAAACTTATTTTCATTTTTACTGGCTGTGTAGACTGCTAGGGGTTCTCCACACCCATTCTCTCCTTCTGGTACAATAGTTTTCAGCCTTCCCTGCAGCCAGATGTGGCCATGTGACTAAGTCTAGAAGCAATGGATTCAAGCAGCAGTGGTCTGTAGCATTTCTGCATCTCAGCCTCAAGACAACAGAGAGCCCTTCTCCATCCCCTCCCTACCTTCCGCAGACCACAGTGCACATGCACTGTTCCCCTGGACCACACAGACAACTGCAGTGCTGTACATGCCTACAGATGGTCCCTCGACCAAATGACCAAACGGAAGGAATTCAGATCTTCAGTTTACTTATGGAGAAGTGCTGCCCTGCCACGCCAGCCCCCGCTCCCCCAGACTGTTACAGGAGAGAAACTTGGTCATATTTCAAGTCACTGAATTTTTGTTGGTCTCTCTGTTGCAGCATCTTAGCCTGTATCTTAACTAATCCAAAAAAGTAAGGACCTGGAGGTGAGTAACAAAAACAAAACATGTGGCACTGGCTTAGCAAATGGGCAGTAAGATATGGGAAGCCAATATCCCCTTGTTGTGGCATATATCTGATAAATATCAAATACTGACAGATACTTGATCTAAATAGTTGATAAAATATTTGGTAAAGTCTGAAGGGAAACTAATGTGCTTACAATGCCTATAGCACATAAGGAAGCTGTCATAAAAAGGGAGAATGTTGGCAAATGCTGGACAGCTACTGCAGCTTTTTCAAAATACCAGACCAAGCTGGGCCTGGGTGAGAACTACTGGGTTTGTAGGCAGAGATGGAAGGGAAAGGGCTTTGCCAAGAGAGGCTCTGCCTGCGGCCTGTAATCCAAACTGACAAAGAGTCCAGAAATGTAAGGCTGTGTAAGACTGGAGAAACGGTCCTTTGTCCCAAACAGCAGGAGGGACAGCTCTTCTCAAAGGCCACATGTCAAGACTGACAGTAGGGGCCAGGCCGAGGGCAGGAATTGGAGAAAGGGTGCTGCCCTCTGACATCCTATTGTTTCATGCGACCTCAGGTCATTAAAGTGAGGGACAGAGGAATGGACCAAGCACAAAAGCCAGGGAAGAAAGGGGGTGAGAAGTCTTTGTCTAGAATTCCTTAAGCAAGATTACTTCACGTGGAACTGATTAGAAGCAAAGAGACTGGAAGCCTACTATGCTGGAGAGAAGGGTACTTGCCAAAGGACAAACCCAGCTTACAAACACCTATGACTGTTTGATCCTTTTTTTTTTTTTTTAAATAAGACTTACTATTTCTTTTCTTTTTTTTTTTTTAATTTATTTATGATAGTCACAGAGAGAGAGAGAGAGGCAGAGACATAGGCAGAGGGAGAAGCAGGCTCCATGCACCGGGAGCCCGATGTGGGATTCGATCCCAGGTCTCCAGGATCGCGCCCTGGGCCAAAGGCAGGCGCCAAATCGCTGTGCCACCCAGGGATCCCTGTTTGATCCTTTTTAAAGAAGCTCTGAGCCACCAAGTGTGCACCAGGAGGAACTGCATGGTACCAACTGTACAGCCCCCAGGACAAACTGCCCCACACTCCAGATGTGGCTAATGAGGATAGACAACTGCAAAGCTCCCAAAGAGCAAAATCAGAGTCTTTGCAGGACTGTGGACAAGAGGACTGCTCACAGAAAAACAAAGGGTGGCCAGATGGGCTGACCCAAGCACTACCTGCTGCCAGTCTGGCCTCACAATCACTGCCAGCAAGATCTGGCTTCTTCTACACTACCGTCTGCCCCATCGCTCTTTCCTCTTTTTCCCAAATACACTTCAGTTGTAACAGTCTTGTGTGTATTCCACCACTGAATATAAACGTGGGGTGGGCAGCCTTGTCTATTAGCTTATTTATTGCTAGAGCATAAGGGGCCAGCCTAATGAAGTATTTTGCACATCCCTTGAAAATCCTACACTGTCAGCTTGTTGGGACCTAGAGTTGTCTCACCTGGGGAGGGACTGAGTGTGGGGGACAATGGAAAAGGGTCTCAGATTTCTGGATGCCACAGGGGCACACTGTGGCAGATGCTGTCCCCTAAACCATGCTTCCCCTCTTCCATGGAGAGAATGCTTTAGCTGGACGTGTGGCTGGCCAGCAGGAGTGACATTTCCATTCTCTTACTGCTAGGGGTGGTCAGGTACCTAAATGTGAGCTAATAGGATATTAGAGGAAATTAAAATGTGCCACGGTTGGGGTCTGGGCCTTAAAGCATCACTGTTCTTCAGCTGTTCTTCCCCATGCCTATAGGCAAGTCTATAGGTGCATGGACTCAACTTCCACCCCCAAACATGGACAAACTGTACCTAGTGCAGAGCACTAAGAGCAAAAAGACAGAAGGAACCCAGGTCTACAAATGACTGCAAGGACCAGAGACAGCCACCAGTCCAGGCTGATGTCATCTGTCAGGTGAGAAAATGTGATGTCTTCCTTATTCATGCCATGGTCTTCAGGGGTCTCTTGTTACAGCAATGCGGCCTAACTCAGAGGTTCTCAAACTTGGACTTGCATCAGAAACTCCTTTAGGAGCTCAATAGATTGCTAATGAATTCAAGAGGCATGGAGCAGGGCCCATGAATTTGATCTTCTAAGATCCCAGGTAATGCTCATGCTGTTGGTCTGGGGACCACACTCTCCGAACAATTCTTTCATGAACTATTATGAACTGTCCTTTGCCCCTTTTTTTCTACAGGATATTTTCTTTTCTTTTTTAAGATTTTATTTACTTGATGGAGAGAGAGAGAGCACAGCAGGGGGCAGCGGCAGAAGGAGAGAAGCAGGCTCTCCACTGAACAGGGAGCCTGACCCAGGGCTTGATCTTAGAACCCCAGGATCATGAGCTGAGCTGAAGGCAGATGCTTAGCCAACTGAGCCACACACGCATCCCTCTACAGGGGTGCTTTCTTAGGATATATGGGCATGTATAGAATTACTGGGTCCAAGGTCAGCACGTTTTTAAGGCTTTAAAAGTCAGAAAGAGACTGGACCTATTTATCTGCCCTCCAAAAGTGCCACTTTCCCAAGACTATCAATATTAATTGCTATTCATAAACCTCAGACAAATCGAGAACACATAATTTTCATTTACACTTCTAAGACAATCTGTTCTGTTGAAGTTTTCATCTTTTTCCTATTAATTTGAAAAACACTTAGGGAGCAATCATTTGTTTTATATGGTACATTTTTACCACATTTGTCATTTCCCGTCTTACGTGTCATTTTTACACATAGCCATTTTTCTTAAGTGTTTTATTTCGTGCACCATTTGAATTTGTCCATTCTTTCTCTAATGATTTCCACTTTTCATGTTATGCTTAGACTCCCCCAGAGCAGGAATAATCATCTATGCAATAAACTCTCAGTTACCCAGGAGAACAGGCAGTATAATTTAATAAAGCTATTAATTTCTCATTTATTTTATATCCAGCTACCTCACTGAACCCATACTTACTCAGATAGTTTTTCAGTTAATACTATTCTCTAACTCACTTTTTAAAAAAGAGCCCAACACACAGTCCAACTCACAACCCTGAGATCAAGACCTGGGCTGAGATCAAGAGCCTGACACCCAACCAACTGAGCCACCCAGGTGCCCCCTCTGATTCATTTTAGAGCTCCCTCTCTTTTCTAACCGCCTGAGTTGAATTCTTAGTCTGTTTCTTTTTCTTCTTTCTTATTAGAAATGCCTTCGACACTACAAATCTGTTTCTGATCACTACTTTAACTATATTCCATAGATTTCTGATACATATTCTCCTTTTTAAGTATTTTCTAAAAACTCTGGAGTTTTTGTTTCCTTTTACCTGAGTTATTTTGAAGAATTTTCAATTTTCAAGTTTTATTCTGCTTTTTCTATCATGTAATGTGTATTGAATTCAAAACTGATTTCATTTTATTCATGGAATATGTGAACTTTGCATTTCTGCATTTAATTGAGGTTCTGAGAAGCCAAAAACACAACCACAGGTGTTGAGAGACCTCTGTCTGTAGACCACAGGGACTGATGAGCAGCCACTAAGTTCACCTCACTGTGTTATTATTCAGTCACATTTAACCCTAATGTTTACCTATTTGACCTGCCTAAAAACTACCCAAAGTTTAAGATACTCCCTAGTATCTGTAGTTTTGTATTCTGATCTGATGCTACATTATTTAACTCACTTAGTTTTGAGCTATAGCTTGAACAGTTTTTGAGCTATAGCTTCCAGAGAATTATATTTAATGCTAGGAATACACTGTTTGTCTATTTCTGATGATTTCGGCCCTGAATTCTGGTGCCCCATAGTAATATTATGATCACTGCTTTCTTCTTACCAGGTTTGCTCATCTTTTAGTTCTGGATAACTTTACTTTTTAAACATTCCTACAATCCCTCTATCATGAAATGTGACTGTAGGGTTTGTAAGCTGGTACCCTGTGGAAATGCATATTATTGAGAGTACAGTGAAGAACCTGTTCTATTTTCCCAAGTTTTAACAGGTTTCTTCAGTGTAGGATTCTTCAGGCTCTAATATGCCAACATGCAAACTGACTCTCCATGAAGAAAAACTTATTTTTTGCCTCAAAGCCCGTTTTTCCCAGCACATTTATTCATCTCCCCTGGAAAATGGGGGAACAGGTTAGGAGGGGCCGTTAGAGTGCAAGATATGATAAAAAGGGGAAAAATACAACTTTAACTAGTTTCCAAAGGAAATCTGAAGATTTCAATTGTTGAAAAAGCTTGCTTTTTAAATAGTGAAAGTTTATTTAAGTGGCAATTTTGAGCTATAGCTTCTTTTTTTTTAAGGTTTTATTTATTTATTATTCATGAGAGACACAGAGACACAGGCAGAGGGAGAGGGAGAAGCAGGCTCCATGCAGGGAGCCTGACGTGGGACTCCAGGATCATGCGCTGAGCTGAAGGCGGCGCTAAACCACTGAGCCACCCGGGCTGCCCTGAGCTATAGCTTCTATAGAATCATATTTAATGCTAGGAATTAACATTGGTCAAAATAATATAACTTTACTAATGTATCTAATTTCTAGGAAAGTCAAAGTACTTATTCCAGAGTTGATAATAGCTCTAACATACCTTCAATCTATAATAAGTTATTTTGTACATTTCTAGAGGCACTTTAATTTTCAGAGTATAAAAAAGTATTTCACTTAATTTTACAACCTCATTTTTTAAAATATTTTTTTAAATTTTATTTATTTATGATAGTCACAGAGAGAGACAGAGAGAGAGAGGCAGAGACATAGGCAGAGGGAGAAGCAGGCTCCATGCAGGGAGCCTGACATGGGATTCGATCCCGGGTCTCCAGGATCGTGCCCTGGGCCAAAGGCAGGCGCTAAACCGCTGCGCCACCCAGGGATCCCCTTTACAACCTCATTAATGGGAAAAGCATCATTACTTCCACTGAGATAAAAGGAAACAGGCTTGGAAACCTTCAGGGATTTTTCTAACTTGGTTGAAAGAATCACCCATGGTTATTTACTGGTGGGACAATGACTAGACTTGGAGTCAAGTCCAGGAAAAGATCTGTAAAACCTCAGGGCACCTGGGTAGCTCAGTGGTTGAGCATGTGCCTTAGGCTCAGATCATGTTCCTAGGGTCCTGGGATGAAGTCTCACATTGGGCTCCTTGCAGGGAGTGTGCTTCTCCTTCTGCCTGTGTCTCTGCTTCTCTTTCTATGTCTCTCATGAATAAATAAAATCTTAAAAAAAAAATCTGTAAAATGTCATGGAGATATCTTGATGATGAACAAAGTCAATGTAAATGACCTGTCAAGTATTAGATGTTTTTCTCTACCATATATTTTTATTACTTTAAAATGTGGGCATTTTAAAGAAGAAGAGATTTTACTCTGGTATTCAATTACTTCTTTAAATGCCCTCTTTAGAAGCCAGAGGGAAAAAAATTAATGATATTTAGTTTATTCAACTGAGTTAGAAAAAAATATTTTTGCAGTCCCTAGGGAACACCCTGCCACCAAGCTCTGGCATAATAACAGATACTTCAATAACAAGTATCTTCTCCAAACTATGGTTTACCTAATTTCAGCGGCCACTTGATAAGGTGTTGTTGTCCAGACTTCGCCTTCCACTGTTTTCCCACCAGCCATTCTTACTGTGATCACATTGCTTGTATTCCCCTTTTTGTCATTAAGGGCAAATAAGAGCTGATAGTCTTTCTTCAATATTTCATATAGCTTCAATCTTTCCTTTACAAAATCTGGTTGATTATTTCCCTGAAAGTCATCAGAATACAAAGAGGTTAACATACACAGCCTACTTTTTTTATACCTGTTCTACACGCTCTCTGCACACCCGAGGTCATTTCCAACTCTCCTTCTGGTCACTTCCCACCTCCTTCTTGGGTCTCAGGGTCCAGCTCAAAGCCTACTTCTTCTAACTACATCTCCCCCTGACACATGTTTAATGCGTGGGTGCACACAGTCCCACAACTCAGCACCTACCCATATACCACCGTACTTTCTCTGGTTGTCTTTCCTGTTTATCTGATCTCAACCAGACTGATCCCTCTGAGACCAGGTTTTCCTCCTTGGCTCCTGCCAAGTGTTTATGCTCAAAACATATTCTGGTGGTTTTAATGAGGTAGATGGTAGCTAATTTCCTTAACAGAAAAGAAAAGCTCTGCTATCTCAACTTAAATAGACAAGGGGCTAACTTAACTCTAGCTGTGTGGCTAGCTCATCTTGAAGTTAAGACACATTGTAGCTAAGGCTTGCAAGGTTTTAAATATACTACAAATGTCATAATTGAGTTAGGAATTATACTTTAATTAAAAATCCAGGCAATTAACTGTATAGGCATATTTAAATTACAGGTAGTATTTTACATTATTTAGACAGCAACAACTTACCTCACTCTCAGGCCTGCTTTCCTCCTCCTCCGTTTTAGTGTTCTTTTCTTGGCTTTGACTGGAAGGAGGCTGAGAAATAAAGGTAAATTATAAATAACTCATCCCAATGACAAGAAAGAGGAACACATCAGAAACGTGCAGAGGGGAGGGATATGCTAGCAGTCAGCAAGGCTCCCACATCGGAGTTCTGGCTTCCCTGACCACCACCACAGCTCTCCATGGGCAAGTCATTTTCTTCTTGTCTGTGCATTTTCACACACTCTGGTTAGGTACATTTAACACATTTTGCTCTCTAAAGTTCTTTCCCCTAAACCTTAAACAGATAATATCGCTGGGAAATGGTTGTGTAGCTGCCCACGGACTTTCAATGCACTGTTTCAGGAAGATGCTGCCAGTGCACCACAGTTACCGTTGGTAAAGAACTCAAGAACATCCCACAGTCTGAGAAAGCCTTTGGAACTTCAGAAAATGTATTATTTTACACGAAGATGATCTGTCCTTCAATGGGCCAAGATATTAAATCACTAAAGAATAACGCTAAATGTACAGATCTCAAGAAGTGAATAACAACAACAAAAAAACCCAAAACCACCTGTCATAAATGAACCAGCCATTCATTAGACAGGATGGAAGACTTTGTTTATGTAGCTGTTGGTCTTCCTGCTAAGGAAAGAACAGTGAGTTTTACACACTCCAGCATTTTTTTTCAAACGAAGGAAAACGCTATTTTTGCTACTGAAGAAAATACGCGGCAGGCAATTTCCCGGAAGAGCTAGGAAACACCATCCAGCCCGGCGACCGCCGGGACCACCGGGCTCCGCAGGGGGTCCAGGCGCCTCGGCGGTTCCCAGGCCTCGGCAGGTGCACAGCGCAGGGCTTCCGGCGGGCCCGCCGCCCCGCTGCCACGGTCCCCGCCCGCCCGCCCGGGACTCTGGGCCGCGCCCGCCCCGCCTCCCCGCAGCGAGGCTCCCCGCAGCCACCCGCGCCCGGTCACCTGCGCGCCGGCAGCCGCGCGCCCGGCCCCGTTCCTCCCCGCCGCCCGCGCCGCGCCCCCCAGCGGCGCCCGCTGGCTCAGCTCCTCGGCGAGGCACAGCCGCAGGCGGCACAGGCGCTGGCGCAGGTCGCGGTTCTCCGCCCGCAGCTGCGCCACCTCCCGCGTCAGGCACGGCCCCTCGGCCTGGCCCCGGTCGGGCGCGTTCAGCTGCTCGTCCCTCAGGCGCTGCACCTCCGCCCACAGCCAGCGGATGTCCTCCTCCTGCCGCTCCAGGCGCGACGCCACCGCCTCGGCCGCCATGGGGCCGGCTCCCGGGGCCACCGACGCCGCTCAGGTGGAGCAGCTGCGGCGGGGCGGGGCGGGGCGGGGCGGGGCGGGGCGGAGGGACAGCCGGACCTCGGCGGTCTACGGAAACCTCCGGGAGGCGGGGCGGCGGGGGGAGGCGGGGCGGCGGGGAGGGGCGGGGAGACCGAGAGAGGCGCGGGGCGGGGGGAGGCGGGGAGACCGGGAGGGGCGGGGAGACCGGGAGAGGCGGGGGGCGGGGAGGGCGGGGAGACCGGGAGGGGCGGGGAGCGGGGAGGGGCGGGGAGACCGGGAGGGGCGGAGCGGGGGGAGGGGCGGGGAGACCGGGAGGGGCGGGGAGCGGGGAGGGGCGGGGAGACCGGGAGGGGCGGGGAGCGGGGGGAGGGGCGGGGAGCGGGGAGGGGCGGGGAGACCGGGAGGGGCGGGGAGCGGGGGGAGGCGGGGAGACCGGGAGGGGCGGGGGGCGGGGAGGGGCGGGGAGACCGGGAGGGGCGGGGGGTGGGGGGAGGGGCGGGGAGACCGGGAGGGGCGGGGAGCGGGGAGGGGCGGGGAGACCGGGAGGGGCGGGGAGCGGGGGGGAGGCGGGGAGACCGGGAGGGGCGGGGGGCGGGGAGGGGCGGGGAGACCGGGAGAGGCGGGGGGGGCGGGGAGGGCGGGGAGACCGGGAGGGGGGCGGGGAGCGGGGAGGGGCGGGAGACCGGGAGGGGCGGGGAGCGGGGGGAGGCGGGAGACCGGGGAGGGCGGGGGACCGGGAGGGGCTGGGAGCGGGGGGGGGGGAGGAGGCTGGGGAGACCGGGAGGGGCGGGGAGGCTGGGGGGAGGGGGGGAGCGGGGAGGGTCGGGGGGAGCACAGGGAGGGGCGGGGGCGGGGGGAGGGGCGGGGAGGGACCGGGAGGGCGGGCGAGCGTTGGGGGGAGGCGGGGAGACCGGGCGGGGCGGGGGGGGGAGCGGGGGGGGGAAGGACGGGGGAGACCGGGAGGGGCGGGGGGGGTTGGGGGAGGGAGGGGCGGGGGGACCGGGAGGGGCGGGGAGCGGGGAGGGGCGGGGAGACCGGGAGGGGCGGGGGAGCGGGGTGAGGTGTGAGGCGGGGATACCGGGAGGGGCGGGGAGCGGGTGGCGGGGCGGGGAGACAGGGACGGGGCGGGGGGGAGCGTGGGGAGGCGGGGAGACGGGAGGGGCGGGGAGCGGGGGGAAGGACGGGGAGACCGGGAGGGGCGGGGGGTGGGGGGAGGGGCGGGGAGACCGGGAGGGGCGGGGAGCGGGGAGGGGCGGGGAGACCGGGAGGGACGGGGAGCGGGGTGAGGCGGGGAGACCGGGAGGGGCGGGGAGCGGGGGGAGGCGGGGAGCGGGGGGGAGGCGGGGAGACCGGGAGGGGCGGGGAGCGGGGAGGGGCGGGGAGACCGGGAGGGGCGGGGAGCGGGGGGGAGGCGGGGAGACCGGGAGGGGCGGGGGGCGGGGAGGGGCGGGGAGACCGGGAGAGGCGGGGGGCGGGGAGGGGCGGGGAGACCGGGAGAGGCGGGGGTCGGGGAGAGGCTGGGAGACCGGGGGAGGCAAGGGGCGGGAGAGGCGGGGCGGGGCTCACTGCTGGGCTGAGACTGCAGGTACTGCGGGGAGGCGGGGCGAGGAGGGGCGGGGGCCGGGGCTCACTGCGGGGCGGGGACGACAGGAGCCGCGGGGAGGCGGGGCCACGGCGAGAGGCGGGGCCACGGCGAGAGGCGGACGACAGGGAAGGGCGGGGCGGTTGCAGGGCTGGGGTACAGTGGTTGGGTACCCACGCCCGCGGTGGTCAGGTTGTAGACTGCTGTGGGGCCTGAATAGGCTGACCATGCTTTCAGGGGTGGCCATGAATATCACCATGCGTTGGCTGAAACGCAAATTGTCCAAAGTCTTGGGACGGCTAACCTCTCCCTTTCCAGCGTGGCTCTTTCCTCTTGCGAATTCTAGCAGTCACCATTCCTCCAACTTGCAGATACATTCCAAAAAGTGACTATTGAGAGTCCATCTTCTTTGGCTTTCATGCCAAGGGTGACCAAGTGCAGAGGCCGCTGGGCCCCGGGCGCACAGAAGATCTCTAAGAAAAGTTAAAGCTGATGGGCAATTGCTAGCTCCTAGCTCCCGGCTAGCGAGAGCAAATGCCACAGACATCTCTGTATAACACATAACTGTGAGCATGAACCTTCTTCCTGTAATAAGAACACAAATTAATTTTTACTAACATTCTTAGGACTTAGTATGTGGCAAATCCTGCTTTAAGGTCTTTATAAATATTAACTCCGTAGAACAAAAGTAACTATTGTCCAGTAAGTTGATGGATAAGCTGAAGCACGGAGAGGCTGAGTGGCTTGATCAAGGTCACACAGCCACTGGAATGACAGAGCTGAGGTTCAAACTCCGACAATCTGATGCCAGTGTCTTTTTTTTTTTAAGATTTTATTTATTTATTTGAGAGAGAGAGAGAGAGAATGAGCTGGGAAGAGGAGTAGAGGGAGGGTGAGAAGCCTCCTCCAGGCTGAGCAGGGAGCCCAATGTGGAGCTCCATCGCAGGACCCTGAGATCATGACTTGAGTCCTAGGCAGACATTTAACCAACTGATCCACCCAGGTGCCCCTGATGCCAGTGTCTACCTGCTGAACACTGTGGTGCCTTTTGACATTGGTAAAATTTAGTTGAACATGTCATATGATGAGAAAGAGGCAACAAATGCCATCTGAATTCCAAGATGGGAGAGCTTACTTACTTGGACTGATGATGTTAATACAGAGAACAATTGCTGTGGAAAATAAAGGTTGGCAGTTATTAGAAAGGTGGAGAAGTGAATGAAGGCCACTCTGGGAGCAGAACTAGCATTCCAGGGGATGAGGAGGCAGCTAATTGGAATAAGCTAACTGGAATCATAAACAGCTGCCAGGAGGAAGTTCCATAAAATCTGGCACTGAAACCACTTTATCCTTCGATTCCCTTTCCCGCTAAGCTTCTGGACAGAGTTACACAGGTTCACTGTCTACACACTCTTCCCATTCACTTCTCAACCTGCTGCCAACTGCTTCCTGCTCCTCCCATTCTGCCATGATTTACATGTTGTCAAATGCTCCAGCCTGGCTTAGGGTCTCCACAAATTTTCTCCAGCTCCTTCGTAATTTGTCTCTCCTGGACCTCCACCCTCAATCCCTAGGCAACTAGTGATCTGCTGTCACTGTAGATTAATTTTCATTTTCTAGAGTTTTCTCTAAATGGAATCATACACTGTGTACTCTTTTTTTGGCTCCTTTCATTCAGCGTAATTTTGAGCTTTACCCATGTTTTTGTGTGTATCTATTGTTCATTTCCCCACCCACCCATGGTAGTATTCCATTGTATGACTATACCATGATTTGTTTATCCATGTACCTGTTGTTGGACTTTTGGGTGGTTTCCAAGTTTGGGCTAGGATCTACCTGAACTCAGATGAGTTCACTAGGTTACTGTGGTTATTTCTTCAGTTTCAGAAAGCAGGGTTTGAACAGATACACCCAGCAAACTGCAGAATGTCCACAGTGGTTTCCTGACCCACGGACTTAAAGTTCATGCTCTTGCTCTCTGTCATTATCTCTCTCTTTCTCAAATAAATAAAAATAAAATCTTTAAAAATAATTAATTGATTTTTAATTTTTTAAATAAAAAAATGAAAAGAAATAAACTAAATTCTCAATTCAAAACCTCAAAAAATAAAGGAAAGCAGGAAGCACATGAAATAATAAAGAAAGAAGAAAAAAATTCATGAGCTAGAGAACAGAAAACCTTTCATTCAGATTAGTAAATCAAAATCCCGACTCTTTGAAAATTAATAAAATGAACAAGCCACCAACTTCCACAATCAAAAAAAAGGGAAAAAGCGTAATATGCAAGATAAGAAAGGATACAGAGAAAATAACTATTGATACATAAATAATTTAATAGATTATGAGAAACTACTTTTTGTACCTCTACAAATAAACTGCAAAACAAAACAGAATGGATAATTTCTTAAGCAAATAAAGTTTACCCCAGCAGAAATGGATACCTTAGATATACCAGTTTCCATAGAAGAAATAAAGTTCTATCAAAGAACTACCCCACAAAAAGCATCAGGTCCAGATGATTTTTCAGGGGAATTCAGTTAAACCATTAAAGGTCAGAGAGTGGGATCCCTGGGTGGCTCAGTGGTTTAGCGCCTGCCTTCAGCCCAGGACATGATCCTGGAGTCCCACATCGGGTCCCTGCATGGAGCCTGCTTCTCCCTCTGCCTGTGACTCTGCCTCTCTCTCTCTCTCTCTCTCTCTCTCATGAGTAAATAAATAAAATCTTTTAAAAAATAAAAGTCAGAGAGTCTCCGTGCTAATAAATTGTCACTGAGCATGGAAAATAAAGAAAAATATTTAAACTGTTCTTTATGAAGTAAGTATAACACTCATACCTAAACTTGATAAAGATAGCACTAAAAAAGAAAATCAACATCACTTATGAATGCTGATGCAAAAATCTTAAATACAATGTTAATGAAACTTAACAGGGTTCTACGCTATGTAAAGAGAATAGTATATCACCATCAAGTGGGATTGATGCCAGAAATACAATGATTTGATGTTAGAAAATAGATTAATATAAATGCATCACATTAGCCTAAAAAGAAAAGCCATATAATTATTCCATAGGTGCTGGAAAGGCTTTTGGTAGATTGCAGCACTCATTCCTAGTAAAAGCTCTTGAAAAAGCAGAAATGCGTATATAATCATAAATATGATTATTTTTATATATTTTTTAACATGATTATATATACCTTAATCATAAAACCACAGTTTTACTTAAGTTCTTACTCAAGAGGGACACCTAGAGATATTTGCCCGAAAGTCACAAACCAGACATGAATGTCCACTTACTCCACTACCATTTAATATTGCTATGGAGGTATGAGTAAATGGAATCTGGCTGAGAACACTATAGAAGAACAAGAGGGAAAGAAAATAAATTATCTATATTCAAGATGACATGATTATATACGTTGAAAATTCTAGATTATCAATAATAAAAGTAACACAAAATGTAAAAGAATTCATCCAGATAAAAGGGTATAAGGGCAGCCCGGGTGGCTCAGAGGTTTAGCGCCACCTTCAGCCCAGGGCATGATCCAGGATCGAGTCCTCCCGTCAGGCTCCCTGCATGGAGCCTGCTTCTCCCTCTGCCTGTGTCTCTGCCTCTCTCTCTCTGTGTCTCTCATGAATAAGTAAATAAAATCTTTAAAAATTAATTAATTAACTAATTAATTAATTAATTAAAAAATAAAAGGGTATAGAACTGGGCACCTGGGTGGCCCAGTCATTTAAGTGCCAACCTCTTGATTTTGGCTCGGGTCATGACCTCAAGGTTGTGAGATCAAGCCATGGGTTGGACTCCAAGCTGGACAGGAAGCCTGCCTAAGATTCTTTCTCAGGCACCTGGGTGGCTCAGTGGTTGAGTGTCTGCCTTTGACTTAGGGCATGATGCCAGGATCCTGGGATCAAGTTCCACATCAGGCTCCCTGCAGGGAGCCTGCTTCTTCCTCTGCCTGTGTCTCTGCCACTCTCTCTGTGTCTCTCATGAATAAATAAATAAAATCTTTAAAAAAAAAAGATTCTCTTTCTCTCTGCTCCCCTTCTACCCCAGCTCGCATGCTGTTTCTCTCCCTCTCTCTCTCTCTCTCTCAAAAAAGAATAAAACTAAAGTGCAAAAATCAGTAGTATTCACACACATGAGTAATATCCAGTCAGAAGGTACAATGAATAGGAGAATCCCATTTACAGCAAGAGCAATAAAGAGAATATATGAGAAATGAGGCAGCAAGAAATACAGGCATATCTCATAGATATTGCAGCTTTAGTTCCAGGCTCTCCAATGTAGAGAATACTCCAATAAAGTGAGTCAAAGTTTTTGGTTTCCCAGCGCATATAATACTTATGAGTACTCTATACTGTAGCCTATTAAGTGAGCAATAACACTATATCTAATTAAAAAAAATGTAGACACCTTAATTTAAAAATATTTTATTTCAGAAAAATGCTAACCATCATCTGAGCTTTCAGTGAGTCATCATTTTTTTGCTGATGGAGCATCCTGCCTTGACATTGATGGATGCTGGCTAATCAGGGTTGTGGTAGCTACAGGTGGGGGTGGCTGGGGTAATTTCTTAAAATAAGACAACAATCAAGTTTGCTGCTTCAATTAACACTTCCTATTACTTGAACACTTAGAGTTAATAATTAAAGTTATTCATTGGCCTAATTTCAATGTTGTTGTGTCTCATGGCACAGGGAAGCCCGAGGAGAGGGAGAGAGACAGGAAAGCAGCTGGTTGGTGGACCAGTCAGAACACACACAACATCCATGTTAAGTTTGCCATCTTATATGGCTGCAGTTCACGGTGCCCCCAAATGATTACAGTAGTAACATCAAAAATCACTGATCACAAGTCATCATAACAAGTATAATAATAACAAAAATGCTGGAGAGGCATCTGGGTGGTGCAGTAGGTTAAGCATCTGACTCTTGATCTAAGCTCAGGTCTTGATTTCAGGATCATGAGTTCAAGCCCCGTGTTGGGCTCCAAGCTTAACATGGAGCCTACTAAGAAAGAAAAAGAAAGAAAGAAAGAAAGAAAGAAAGAAAGAAAGAAGAAAGAAAGAAAGAAAGAAAGAAAGAAAGAAAGAGCTGGAAACTCTGCAAGGTTTATCAAAACGTGGCACAGAAACATGAAGCGAGAGATGCCATTGGAAGGATGACACTGAGAGACTTGCTCACCACAGGGTTGCCACAAATCTTCAATTTGTAAAAAGTTCAATATTTGCAAAACAAAATCAAGTAAATTGCAATAAACAAGGTATGCCTGTACTCAAAACTTATATGAAGAGTATTCTAAAACACTTCTGAAAGTCACAGGAGACTTGAGCTAATGGGAAAACATTCTCATTCTTGGTTAGGCTTTCTCAATATACTTTCATGTCAGCCCACTCTCAGTTTATTTATAAATTCAATGTGACTCTGATAAAAATTCCAGTGATCCTTTTCAGGAAACTAGAAAAGCCAATTCTAACATTCACATGAGAAAAATAAACACAAAAGGATATCTAGGAAAACAATGGAGAGAAAGAACTATAAGGAGAGACTAGTCCTCTTACTGGATGTTAAAACATACTACAAAAGCTCTAAACAAAAAATATGGAAGTGGCGCATGAATTGACAGATATTTCTAAAGCACAGAGAAGAAAGTGCAAAATTAGATCAAACTTCATACAAAACAACTAGTAGATGATCAAGGCGGCATCTAAGAAAATATGGTCATTTTAAAAATGGTATCAAGGTGAAGGGGTCAAAAGGTATAAGCTTCCATTTACAAAATGAATCAGTTGTGGGGTGTAATATACATGACAATACAATTAATACTGTATTATATATTTGAAAATTGCTGAGAGTAAATCCTAAAAGTTCTCACAAGAAAAAAAAGTGTTATAACTATGTATGGGGATGGATGTTAGCTGAATTTACTGTAGTGATCATTTTGTAATACATACAAATACCGAAGCAATATGTTGTACACCTGAAACGAATATAATGTAAGTCAATTATACCTCAATAAAAAATTTTTTTCGGGCAGCCGGGGAGGCTCAGCGGTTTAGCGCTGCCTTCGGCCTAGGGCCTGATCCTGGGGTCTCGGGATCGAGTCCCACGTCGAGCTCCCTCCATGGAGCCTGCTTTTCCCTCTGTCTGTGTCTCTGCTTGTCTCTCTCTCCCTGTCTCTCATGAATAAATAAATAAAATCTTTAAAAAAAATTTTTTTAAATAAATTTTAAAACCTCAAATTGGAACTGGGGGCGGGGTTGGTTTAAAAAGCTCTTGAGAGGGATCCCTGGGTGGCGCAGCGGTTTAGTGCCTGCCTTTGGCCCAGGGCGCAATCCTGGAGACCCGGGATCGAATCCCACGTCAGGCTCCCAGTGCATGGAGCCTGCTTCTCCCTCTGCCTGTGTCTCTGCCTCTCTCTCTCTCTCTCTCTCTCTCTCTCTCTCTCTCTCTCTGTGTGACTATCATAAATAAGTAAAAGTTAAAAAAAAAAAAAAAAGCTATTGAGAGGGATCCCTGGGTGGCTCAGCTCAGCGGTTTAGAGCTGATAAAAAGCTCAGTGGGTGCCAGATGTTGGGGGTGGGGAGCAGGGATGAATGGGTGGATCATGGGATTTTTAGAGCAGTACAGCTATTCTGTATGATGCTATAATGATGGATGTGTGTCATTATACATTTGTCCAAACCCATGAAATATACAATAGAGTGAACTCTAAGCTATGGACTTTGGGTGATGATAATGTAACAATGCAGGTTCATAATTGTAACAAATGTCTCACTCTGATAGGATATGTGACAGTGGGGAGGCTGTGTATGTGGGGTCAGGGAGGATGAGACCACTGTACTTTCATTTTTAAAAAAATTATTTATTTATTTATTCATGAGAGACACAGAGAGAGAGGCAGAGACACAGGCAGAGGCAGAAGCAGGCTCCCTGTGGGGAGCCTGATGTGGGACTCAATCCCAGGACCCTAGGATCACGACCTGAGCCAAAGGCAGATGCTCGACCACTGAGCCACCCAGGTGCCCCGAGAACTCTATACTTTCTGTTCTACTTTGCTGTGAACCTAAACGTGCCTAAAAATAAAAAAAAAAAATTAAAATTATAAAATGAAAAAGAAATGTTCTGAGAGACCACAACACGCCACAAGATGGTACTCTTTCCCTCTCAAGCTTCTACGCGGGGCACATGTACTGTGATTGCTGGTAGTGAAGAAATCGCAGGGGTTCTGTCCCTGCAGGTCCCCGTTCTTCAAGAGGTTCAGCGCTTACCATATTGTCCCAGTTTGCGTTTTCAATGGATGTCTTAAAATGTCCTAATAATGTTCATTGTTATTCAGGTACACTGAGGCCAACAGATCAAGAGATCAATATTCAGGTATATCAGGGCCAAGAGATCAAGATCACCACCGTTCAAAAGATCATTTGTTACAGTTCCCAAGTAGAGGGGGTTGCCACACCAGGCAGAACCACACAGGGAAGCCCCAGGGTATAGGTCAGGAGGTGGAAGGAGTGGGAGGAAGCCCTGGGAGAGCCTTTCTTGTGTTTTCTGCAGGAAATCATTGGCGATTCAGGGGAAGCTGCTGAGGAGTGGCTAGTTTGAATACTTTCAGGGGAGCTCTGGGTCTAGGGGCTGTTCCTACTCCTCCGGCACCTGGTCTGGGGATGATTAGGGCAGAGGGATGCTGGCCTGGAATGTGAGCCTCTGATAAGAAGATACTTGGGGTGGGGCCTCTGGATTGGCTTGCATATGAAAGTCACACATGGAGGCTGGTTCTTTGCTCTCTCCAGAAATTGGCTAGCCCTTGGAGGGGCAGTCTCTCCAGGTCTGCCAGACCCCAAGATGCCAAAACACCAGAAACACATGGTTAATGGAGTATGGTGACAGAAACTTACTTTCTCGACGTCACACAAGAAGTCAAAAGCAAAGCCAAGAAAAGTCTTTTCTTGTGGCTACCACAACCAAATCACTCCAAGCGAGTTTTGACTTCTGAAAAATGAATCTCCCACCCAGATTCTGTAGAAAAATATCTAATTGCTTCTATAAACTAACCTGGCAAGAATATCATAATAACCACTAATCTTTTCATCAATTTCCTAACTGGAAAATGTAAGAGACCTTTGGATTTCCTTAAACTTTCCTCTTTACCCACCTGATTTTAGGATGACCTATAGAGAGAGAGGACACTCATGGTACAGGTAGGAGAAAGAAGAACCCAAAGCCATAGTTCACTCACATGCACAGATGGAAAGAGAGTGTGGGCAAGCAAAGAATTGGTCACCTGCAGACCCAGCCAGGGACACTCCAGGGTTACTCCGGGGCCGGAGAGGTTCTGGGCAGGTGGAAACATGAAGGCTGACTTGGAGCAATTGAATTATATCTGTGCAATCTGCAGAAAGGCATCACTTGTTGTAACAGTGCTCCTGAGCCAGCAGTAATCCCCTCTTCTAATCTCTAATCTGGCTTCATTAAGTGGACACCGGGGTCAGATCAGAAGAGTGGGGTCATTCATAGAACTGAATCACTTAACCAAGTGATCACATAGAAGTGTTTGAATTTCTTAAGAAGAAGGGGACCATGCCACTAAGACATAGCACTCAGCACAGAGTTGAATAAAACTGAAACACCAGGAAACAACCACTGGCTTTGGCTACTTTCCTCTACCGTGTATAGTTCACTGCAAGGCCAAGTCTAACCCCAAACTAGGGTGGCAGGAAGACATGAGTCACATGGTTCCTGAAACAGCTTCCAACATCCTGATGAGACCATAAAATTAGATGATGAGTGTGTTTCTTTCATAATGTTGAAACCTACCACTTGTTGGGGGGAATTTGAAAGGGGAATGATTGTCTGGGGCCAAGAAAAGGAGTTTCAGTGGAACAGGTAGTAGCCAGACTGTTTTTTCTTTATCTTTTAAAGTTAACGGCTGCCAGGGGCTAATCAGTGCAGCACAATCCTCTTAGGGCCACGCAGGTCAGCATGCGGGTTTAATCCAAGGCCTTCCCTCTCTCCCCAGATCTATAATAATTCCAGACAGCAGGATGAGTATGCCTGCAGGTGTCCGTGTGGTGCGGACGTGGCCTGCGGAGGCCCCGGAGGGAGACATTTCACCGGCTCTCTGCATGCCAAGATGGGTGAGAGAGGGGCCCGGTCGTGGTTCTATTATTGCGAGTCAACAGCACAGAGAGAAAAGGAGAAGAGGAACAAGCAGCTCTCAGAAATACTGATGAGTTACAGAGAGAGGATCCTGAAGGATTTCAATGTGAGCCAGGTGCTCCCACATTTGGTGTATGATGGCGTGTTCTCCTTGAAGGAGTACAGTGAGATCCTCTCCTGGGATTGCTACTGGAAGAGAGTGGAGACTTTTTTTCTCAAGCTTTGTTCCAAAGGTCCAAAGGCTTTCTGTGCTTTCTGCTCTCATCTGGAGGAATTCTGTCCTTATCTGCTCACCTGTTTTTTCCTTTATTACCAAGGTAAGAACATAGTTTGTTCTGAAAAGTAGTGAGCTTGATGATAGTCTAAACAAAATCTCTGGCACCCTACCCTCACTATGTTATAGTGAGCTTCAATACAGCATTTGGTTAAAAAATCCAATGCTGGGGCACCTGGTTGACTCAGTTGGTTAGGCGTCTGCCTTCGACTCAGGTCATGATCTCAGGGTCCTGGGATCGAGCCCCACATCCGGCTTCCTGCTCCTTGGGGAACCTGCTTCTCCCTCTCCTTCTGCCTGCAGCTCCACCTGCTAGTACTCTATCTCTGTGTCAAATAAATAAAGTATTAAAAATTAAAAAAAATTAAAAATCCAATGCCTCTCTAAAATCTCATGATACAGAAGTAAATGTTTTTGATGCCAAATAAAACTTGATATAACCCCTGAACAACCCAGGGGATGATTTCAGTTGACTAATAGAAAAATATGTACCTTTCTTGTTTTAATGAGGACTTTGGGGATCCCTGGGTGGTGCAGCGGTTTGGCGCCTGCCTTTGGCGCAGGGCGCGATCCTGGAGACCCGGGATCGAATCCCACGTCGGGCTCCCGGTGCATGGAGCCTGCTTCTCCCTCTGCTTGTGTCTCTGCCTCTCTCTCTCTCTCTCTCTCTCTCTGTGACTATATAAATAAATAAAAATTTTTTTAAAAAATGAGGACTTTGAAGTCAAGCCTAAAATATTAGTAAGTTAAGGAAGCTGGACTGACCTTTCATTCTATCTATGAAGACACAGAAATGATGGTGTTTCCTCCAAATGTTGTCATATGACCCAGCAATTCAACCCCTAGGTGTAAACCCAAGAGAAATGAAAACATATACCCACACAAAAGCCCATGTAAGAATGTTCATAACAGCATTAGCCCAAAAGTGGAAACAACCAAATGTCCATCAACTGATGAATGTATAAATAGACTGTGGTATATCCCTAATGGAATATCAGTCTCCTTTAAAAAAGGATAAAGACCTGACACATGCTACAATACAACATGGATGAACCTTGAAAACCTTGTGTTAAAATAAAAAAGCCAGTCACAAAACCATATACTGCATAATTCCTTACATTGAAATATCTAGAATAGATAAATCCATAGAGACAGGGAGTAGATGAGTGGTTTCCGGGGGTTGGAAGCAGGGGGAATGCACAGTGACTGCTAGTGGGTATGGGGTATTGTTTTTAGGGGAGCAAGTGAAAATGTTGCAAAATTAGTAGTTGAGCACGTCTATGAAAACACTAAAAATCACCAAATTGTATTACTTTAGAAGGTAAATTTTATATGTGCACTGTCTAAATAAAGCTGTTTTTTTAAAAAAAAAAAAAAAACAACAACCTAGCACAGCAGTCTTCTTAGCCGTTTCTCTTCTCTTAGCTTTCCAAAGAGAGCCCAATAATTGCCTATCTCAATTTCCCTACCTCCTAACTTTAAAAGAGGAGGGACCCTTTCCTGCTGAGAGGTTTGGGTTGGGCCATATAAAAGGAATGAAGAGTGGAAAAGGGGAAAGTGAGTGTGGGTGAGAAAAGTAGAGCAAAGCTGGATGCAAGAGGAGGGTTTGGGGGATGCAGGGGCAGCAGGTGTTCTGAGCAGTGGTAGGAGTCATGGGCACAGAGGCTAAAAAAGGAATCCCTCTCTATGATGCTATGGCCTGTGTGTGGGGGTACTCACTCAAGCCTTTGAGAATTGCAGGGCAGGATTTGAGCTGTTTTGAAGCGGTGTTTGGTTATTGGTCTCTATTTATCCTGTAACACTTCCTCCAGACTGAACCATCAGGGTCCCAACTGGACATGTATTACATGGATTTTAAGATTTGTCTTAATGGAAAAATTATCCTTGGTTATTAAGATAGTTGTTGTGAATCATAGTCTTATTGTAACCTCACCTCTATACTGTAACATCACCCCTACCACAGCCCCCATAATTTTCAGTAAAATGGTTCATCGACTGAAAAAGTCAAGTTGATGAAAATGAATATTTATACATGGCCTTTTATTTATACACTATATTCAGATGTTGTCTAATTAATGCTTATAGCCTTAATGTAATATGTTTACCAGAGAAGTATCATCTATGCATTTATTAATCCAATACAACATTATAGAATACTATGACAAGATTATGGCAGAACTTCATTTTTTATCGCCAAATTCTTTATTTCTATTAAATATCTATAAAACATTTTTTAAAACTTTGATGAATATTTTTTCACAATGTAACTTAAAATTCTGGTAAGTCAAAAATAGCCTGAATATCTATTGTAGTAATCATTTCACTTTTCTAGGTAAGGGACAATTACAAAGTGAGGTTCCTGGATTTGCCAGTTAACTTTGCTTGTAAAGAAACATCTTAAAAAAAAAAAAAAAAGAAAGAAAGAAATCCTTGGTTGAGAAGAGAGAAGGAGAGGGCAGGGATATCCGGTGGCATTTATGTGTACCTTTAATATTTTAATTCTTTAACACATTCTGAAGTGTATTTGTAAAAATGTTAGCACCTGTTAAGTCCAGAGTTAGAAACATGGATATCCATTATTTTTTATACTTTTCTGAATATTTGAAAATATTTATAAGTAAAAATAAAATAGAAATGTTTAACATGAAAAAGACATCATCTGATTGTGGTGGTGGTTGCACAAATCTATACCAATGATAAAAGGTTATGGAACTATACAGCAGCCACACACACACACACACACACACACACACACATACACACGCAAACCCACAAAAAATGAATGTAGGTAAAAACTAGTACAGTCTAAATCAATCTGAATTTTAGTATTACACCAATAGCAATTTCCTGGTTTTGATTAATGTACTAGGGTTATGTAACATGTTTATCTGTAGGTGGAAACTGATGAAGCATACATGGGAACTTTCTGTACAACTTTTACAACTTTATATGAGCCTCAAACTACTTAAAAATAAAAAATTGTAGAGGTACTGGCTGGTTCAGTTGGTAGAGCATGTGACTCTTGATCTTGGGATTGTGAGTTCCAGCCCCACGCTAGGTGTAGAGATTACTTAAAAATAAAATCTAGATTAAAAAAATAAAAGTTGTAAGTATATATATATATATATATATATATATATATATGCATACAGCAATAGCATTGTCAAAATATAGCTAGAGAGATTATTTTTATTTTTTTAAAGATTTTATTTATTTATTCATGAGAAACACAGAAAGAGAGGCAGAGACACAGGCAGAGGGAGAAGCAGGCTCCTCATGGGGAGCCCGATGCGGGACTCGATCCCAAGTCTCCAGGCTCACGCCCTGGGCTGAAGGCCGCGCTAAACCGCTGAGCCACCTGGGCTGCCCAAGAGATTATTTTTTAAATCAATTCTAAAATATTCCAGTTCCTTTGCCACTTAAACATCAGCTCCATGGGCAGCATTTATAGTTTTAGATTGACCTTTGTAGATGATTCCCTAGGTAATAATTCCAGGCTTTTAAGTAAAGGCTTGTTTCCTCTAATATTGGGTGATCCATCTGCTCTCCGTGGGGCTCCTTCTTTGTGGGTGCTCCAGAAGGGACTGCTTTATGATGAGCTATAATGACGTCCACCTTCAGCAGGAAATCCATTTCCTCTCACTGTGTGGAGGTAGATCAGCTTGTATAAACACCAAGGAGGCCTTACAGTAACAATACGAAAAGAGCCAGCTGCCATCACTAGAAATACGTCCCATTAAATATATGTATCCCAGAGTGACTTAGTTGGAAAGGCTCCAAATTAACAGTTATACTTTGGAGCACTCTGGAAAGGCAAAATGATCTAATCAGTATAAAGGTACAAGCAAGAGGTTAATGCATTTCACTCCATATTACCAGATCACAGGGCCCAGGAGCACTGTAGTGTTTCAAGTTTTATGTCCACATTTTAATATTGTTCATGGAAAACATGGGCTGTTACAACAAGTTACTTGTGTCATCAGGAATGAAAAGAATGCCCAACATCCCTGACTACACAGGAGAAGCCACCACACTAGGGCAGAGGCTCAGCTCTACAGCAATTCCCACCCTGTAAGGTGACCACTGCATTTCTCTTGTTCCCACCCTTGTCCCATTGGGAAGAGGCAAGATCTAGAGTTGGACGGACAATGTAAGTGTGGAGTATACAAACAGACCTCAGGAAGAGCCATGCCAATGGCATTCTTTTCCATAGTCTGTCTCTTGGGATGAGCCTTTCCACTATAATGTGATTCAATATGACAGCACAGATCATGACATGTCTGTACCTTACAGTTTCAGGACCCAGCGCTGGGCACATATGGACAGAATAGGGGCTGCCTTCTAGGAGCTCAAGGAGGAAAGGGACATGACAGGGGAGGTATGTATACATGAAGGTGGAGGACAGGGCAAGGCAGGGATGGGCCAAGAGGTTGATGGGATGGGTTTGGATGCTAAAAGGACCTCCAGAAGGTTTCTACTGGGGTGCCATCAGCCTTTTGCCAGGGAACATCACCTCTGGTGAGTGTTGCAAGTTGGAGTGAAGAGACTCACAGGGAACAAAGTCTCAGAGGTTCAGAATCATGTGTGTGGAGAAGGAGCTGCCCCAAACCAAGGCAAATATCATGTTGAGTCTTGGAGAGGAACAAAATAAGATTTACTGATGAGTGTTAAAAATCAGTAGAAACTCCCTGTGACTCTGGTTCCCAAGCCCAAGAGAAACAAAATCCAAACCTGAGGTTGGGAAGTCACTGGCCAGTAGTTGAGGAAGAAGCTGTATTTGAAAGGGATTCTGCTTCTTCCTTTTCCTTCTTTCACTCTTTCTATGAAACCCATTTTTATATATTGCAAAGAAGGGTGGTACTTACTGCAACCCCCATGACTGGAAAAATACCAAGATGCACTTTTTAAAAATGTCCACTCTATTCCTAACCAAAACAAGCAATTATTTATTTTGAATGAGTTGCAATGAATCATTTTCTAAATGAATGGACTAAGGGGTGTTCGTTTAGAAAAACGTGAAATATGAACTGATTAAGTATCTTTTTACATACAATTTGGAATAGCCAAATCCCCAGCAATATATAACTTTGGAGGAAAAAAAGAAAGGCAGCAGGAAGTGGTGACTTCTTGCCAGAGGTATGATTCCTGTTTATGTTATAATGCAGAACAAACTCATAGGACCTTACAAGATTCATCCACTGCAGAAGAAAAAGCAGGGGTTGGAACTCAGTCCGAACTTAGCAATGCCCTTGAGACTGAAGATCAAGAACAAAGTCTTCAATTATTTAACAAGTATGTTAACACTCTCTGTGTGTTTTTAACCTTTAAAAAGTCCTATCTTCTTGCTTTTCGTTTTCTTCCTCTCCTTTCCTTTCTACTGTGTCCTCTGGCCACTTACAAATTGTTTTGCCAATGCCTGTATTTTCTGGGACACGTCCAGACCATTGTGTCACTCCTTGGCTTACTCTGCGGTATATAAGGAATGGTATTTGAAAAGCACCCTTTGATTTCAGGCAGTTGGTGTGATGCTGCTCAAGTGTGCGCCTGACTGTTCTTACTTTCTGTTCTTTGTTGGATCCCAAACCAGGCTGCTGTTGTTTATTTCTCAGCGTCCCAGATAATTATGTACTTTAGATGTGATATAGACAAACAATGGAATACTACTCAGCCATCAAAAAGACTGAAATCTTGCCATTTGCAACAACATGGAGCAGCTAGAAGGTATTATACTATGTGAAATAAGTTAGAGAAAGATAAATACCATGTGATTTTACTCATGTGTGGATTTTAAGAAACAAAACAAATAGACATAGGGGAAGGAAGAAAAAAAAAAGAGAGAGGAAGGCAAACCATAAGAGACTCTTAACTGCAGAAAACAAACTGAGGATTGCTGGAGGGGAGGTGGGCAGGGGATGGGATAAATGGGGGTTGGGGATTAAGGAGGGCACTTGTTGTGATGAGCACCAAGTGTTATATATAAGTGATGAGTCACTCAGTTCTACTCCTGAAATCAATATTGCTGAAAAAATAAAAACTTGAAACAAACAAACAAAAACTTAAAAAAAAAAAAAAAAACTTAAAAAAAAAAAAAGAGTTGATGTTGCAGTCTTGAGTTTGAATTCCACAGGGCAGCAAGCTGGAAACTTTGGCAGGTTTCTATGGTGCAGTCTTGAGGACAATTCCTTCTATTTTGAGAAACCTCAGTCTTTACTCTCAAGGACATTAAGTGATTGGGTGTGGTGCACCCACATTTTGGAGCATAATTTGCTTTACTCAATCTCTGCTGGTTCAGATGTTAACCTCATCCCCAAATACCTTCATAGCAGCATCTGGACTGGTGTTTGAGCATACAAATGGGCACCATAGCCCAGTCAAGTTCACACATACAAACAAGCATCACAGGGGATGTGTATCCTTGGACAATCTGTTAACCTCTATCCCTGCATTTCTCTTGTGGAAAATGAGGATAATGAATAGTCGTTGTGGGAATTAAATGCACAAAAATGTGTAAAGCAGCCTCCCCTGAACTAGTCTTCCATTTCTGGGCCCCAGACTACTCTGTGCCTGGCATACAGCTGGCACTCAATGCTGCTAAATAGTTGTTGACCAAGCAGTCTGCACACTGTATTTTCTGGCTTGGCTCTTCTATACAATTAAGTCCCAGGCTACCAGCATTTTCTCTGTGCGGCTAGTCCCTGCACACTGGACCTGCTGACCAAGCTCATCCCACCACTTTTTCTCCCTCTCTTTCCCTGGATCTGGCCACACACCAGCCCCACGAGTACCTGTGGTACACTTGCTTCATTACTAAGTACAGCAGATCATCCTGGATTTTGACTTTCTGTCTCATGTGCAAACATAGTATCTAGGTTATTATTTCTTGGCCCGTCCTACGTTTCCCCAAGTCCTAGATCCTTCTTTCCTCTCTCCCTTTCCTTTTTCTTCCCCTTTCCAGGGATAATGTAAAGATGGAAAGAATAATCCTGAGATCATAACTCTGAGTTAGATCCCAAGAGAGTGGGAAGTCTGGGTTCCCAAAGTAGCCACCCTGCTGTTGTTTGCTTTCTTTGAGTTTCTAGGGCATTTGGTTTTCTTGATTCCTAGGGAGAACAACACCTTCTTTTTCTCCATTCCCATGGTCCACATCTGCCACCAACCCTTCCTCCAGATTCTACACATGGGGGTAAGACCTACACTAAAGTGGCCTAAGAGTAGAGACCCACCTCCTCTTGCCTCCTGCCCCCAGCCTCAAGCCCTTCTGAGTGTAAGACTAGGCTGATGATATTCTTGCACTTTCATTTCCCAAGGAAAAGTTACAGCCAACCCTACCCATGTCCCCAGGTTGGCCTTTGTCTCCATGGCAACCACCTACACTCTCAGCAGCTTCTCTGACCCCTTCTTCCCCCACAGCTCATGCTTCTCTTCACTCTGACTTCACTGTCCTTTTCTAGCCTAAAATCCTGAACAGGATACCCACAACTCTGCTGGAGAACAGGTGGAGAACCTTCCATGCTGGGGCCATCACTGAACATTCTACCTGTGTTGGCTTATCCTTACATTTCCACTCCCTCTGAGCTCACTGTTTTTTATTATTTATTTAATGAATGAATTAATTAATTATTTATTTATTCATTTTAATGAGAGACACACACACAGAGGCAGAGGGAGAAGCAGGCTCCATGCAGGGAGCCTGACGTGGGACTCGATCCCTGGCCTCCAGGATCAGGCCCTGGGCTGAAGGCGGCGCTAAACCGTTGAGCCACCCGGGCTGCCCGAGCTCACTGTTTATGGCTAACATTTTCTGCATACTTCCCTGGACACTCCCAACTGTATCATGCTATACTGCCTTATGTATTGGATAAATTCTAGGACAGTAGTTAAGTCTGTTATGTTAACCTACAAGGTGCATGATGTAAACCCGATTGTGTTCATAAAAACAACCTGTAACATGTAGATGTTCTGCATCAGTGAAGCATTGGTCTGAAATGATCATGAATCATCTCATACTCATGTTAAAAATGTAGGCCTGTGAAAAATTCACCTCATTCGTGTATTTCATCACACCAGGAACAACAGTATGGTTTTATTTAGTACCTATATGTTCAGTTTTTAAACCTATCTCTGGAGGAGAGCAGTAATATAGATAATGCCAAAAATAACTTATATTTAGGTACCCTGAGTTAGCGAATAGGTTAGGGATGCACCATGGGTTTTACCAGGAGGTGAGAAAAGCTTCTCTCCTGAATGGGGTTTGTCACACTCGTGCCCGAACCCACTTTGATTCCACCAACTGCTAGAAGACATTTCCACTGCACAAATGTTCGCTGCAGGGCTGCCATTGTGAAAGCCCTGCTCTGTGCCCCATGGGAGCACCTGCTTTCCTCTCATCCTTGCACTCATCAATGGAGGACACAGCAGAAGGGAATCCGATCTCTCCCACCTAAGGGGCTGGAATGAAAGCCCTCCAGGTGGACCACTCCCACTTAGCCTTGAGAGATGATTTCAGAAGAATTACCGTGCCTGCTTTGTAATGTTTATCTCTCTACTCCAGGAAGGACTGGAGAGGGAAACCTATGGGACACAGAAGGCATTTGCTTTTCCTCATTTTTCTGTTCATTCAGCTGTCAATAAAAACCCATTACTGGCTCACAGAAGCATAAATTGAAGAAAAATAAAACAGTGGAGAGGGAAAGCATCATGTATTTTAAGCTTCATCTGGGGATGACCTCAACTCTTAAGAGCAGAGGATAAATCAGAGAAGCTTCTGCCCCTACCCACGCACAATGTTGCACATTCACCACGGCAACCGTGTCCAGGACCTATGATCCGCCAACGAGAAGTCAGCAGTGGTGGTCCTGAGGACAGGAAGGTGGCAGCTGGGGACACAGGCATCCGGCTGCATGAAGACAAGACTATAGGATGCAGGGAGAAGTCAAGCCAAGATCGTGTTTCTACTTACACACATTAAATGTATTGGAAAAGGAACAATGTTGGACAAGTGTAAAGAAATACTGTACTGTATTCTGTATTAATACTGTAAAGTCTTTTTTTAATAGTGAAAATTTTTCACTCATGGAGCATGACCCTCCCTCAACTGTCTGTTTAAAATTCTCAATGAGCCTGGTGCTTCCACGGAGTGAGAAGAAAATTCTCGTCACACTCACAATCCTAGGATTCACAAGCAGTTTCCACATGTCATCTTAAATCACCTCTGTGGTGCCGCAAAGCGTGAATGACCTCAACTCACAGGTATAGAAACTGTGACAGCCACGCATTCTATGCCCTTTCTGGAGGCCTGCTGCCTCCAGGGACCCGGTTTCCTCATTTACAGACACAAAGCTGAGGATGCGGCCAGTGTGGTTCCTAACGTTATCGGATGGAAATAAACTTAGGTCTCCTGCCCACCCTTGCCCTCCATGCCTCCACTGTGGATTAGAAAGGGCTGAACCTCTGCTGGCCTGACTCAGCCCCCAAGATGTGGTCATCTTGCTGACAGCACTTGTGGGATCCAAGCTCCTCAGTTGACCAAACCTCATGGCCCTCTCTCCGCCCCATCCCTCCTCTCATTGCTCCAAAATTTGCATCTCCTCCCTAAAGCCCAGACCCTCCGAGTACGGCCGGCTGGCTGGAGGCTGCTGGCAATCTAACAGGCGATCAGACTAGGTGTGCAGAACCTCCCCGCCAAGCCCTGACCCAAACCTTAGATCACACCCTCCTCTCTTCCCTTCTCCTCACCCTACATCCCGCATCCCAGCAGTCCTGCCAGCTCCACCTTCAAACCGTCTCCGTGGAGCTGACCCATCCTGGGCTCTCAGGCCGAACGGAGTCCCCGCTGTGGCTCACGTGGATGGCTGCGGGGGGGGCTCCCCCCTGCCCCCTGGTTTGCCTGTGACCTCCAGGCTTTGTGGCCACAGCGGAGAGGGATGGTGCACGTGCCCTCATCGCCACCAGGGGCCTCCATCATCGCACTGTGGTAAAGCCCATGGTCCTTCAAATGGGCCCGCAGACCCAGGCCCTGGATCCTGGATGCTGCGCCCTTGCCCTTGACCCCGCTGCTGTGGGCGCATCGGCCCTTTGCTGGTTCTGGGTCCTGGCTGGGGCTCCCGCGCGCCGTCTTCCCTGGACAGCGGCTCGCTCCTCCCCACGCACAGCACAGCCTCAGCGCCTTTCTGGAGGTCACAGGCGCCCCTCAGGGAGGCCTTCCTTACCACCCTTTCTGACGCAGGGTCGGGATGCCGTGGCTCAGGGGCTGAGCTTCTGCCTTTGGCCCAGGGCGTGATCCTGGGGTCCTGGGGTCCCCGCAGGGAGCCTGCTTCTCCCTCTGCCTGTGTCTCTGCCTCTCTCCGTGCGTCTCTCAGGAATAAATAAATAATATATTTTTTAATAAATAAATTAATAAAACGGTGCCATCTCCACCTCTGGTATCATCTATCTCTATTCTCTTCATCCTAATTATTAATCCCTGACATATTTTATTTTTTTATTTGCACATTGTCCATTTTCTCTCAGTAGGACACAATCTCCCAAAGGATAGTGACTTTGTTCGTTTCACTACTGTATCCCTCGTCCTGAGAGCAGTGCCTGGAACACAGTAGGTGCTCAATAAATATTTGTTAGATGAATGCCATATCGGACAGAGGGTTAATAAGATGCATCAAAATACCAATTTCCCCATTCCTGACAGAGATGAGGACCAGATCCAACTTACAGCCTTTTCTTGTGAATAAAATTTTATTAGGACATGGCCACCTCCATTCATTTACATATAGTTAGTGGTTGCTTTTGTGCTGGCCACCAAAATTGAACAGTTGTGACAAAGACTGGAGGGTCCTGAAAGGCTAAAGTATTCATTCTCTAGCCCCGCGCAAAAAAAAAGTTTGTCAACTTCTGATAAGATGATACTTCCTACTTACCTATGTTAAAGTAATAATAAATTAAATAATGAATGCATTAAAATTTATTACATTTTTATTACTATTATCATATTAATATATAAGTATTGATATGTTTACATATTATGTTATAGCATTGATTTAATAATTAACAATGATTATGTAATAGCAAAATATAACTTTTGATATAAATAAAATTTATATATAAATAAAGCAGAAACTATAAAAATATTAATATAAACATTGGTGAGTAATAATGTGATATTATTCATAATATCACATTGTTAATCCATCAGTGTGTATTTATTAAGAAAAATCAAACTGCAGAAATGCCTAAGCTAGGAAGTGAAAGCCACCTTCAGTCCTGGTCCCAGCCCTTTCCAAGAGGAAGCCTGCTAGGATCTGGATTCCTTCTAGATCACTTGTGTGCATGTACATGCAAACCTCTATACAATGATGCAAGTGAGTTTTGATATTAGGGTTTTGCTAGACTTTTAGAATGAGAAGGGAAATGTTCCATCTGTTCCTGTGCTCTGAAACCATTTGAATAAGAACCATGTGTTTCTTGCAAGGTCACAAGAATTCCCCACAAACACTGCCTAAGTCTGGGGGCATGTTTTAGGACCAGATCTCTGACTACTACTGACTACCTTTGCAATATTTTCAATGAAACCATCAGGGATTTAGGTCTTCTGATCCTGTAGTTAATTTTGGTAATTTATACTTTCCTAAAAAATATTCATTTCATTCAGATTTTCAAATTTATAAAGTTGATTACAATTTTGAAAGTCTTTCCTCCTTTGGTAGTGATTATTCTCATTCTTTTTTTGGGTCAAGGCTGCTAATGGCTCTCCATTGTATTAGTTATTAGTACTAGTTATTTTCAAAGAACTCAAGTTTGATCTTACAAAGTTCATTGTTTGCTGTGTTTCATGAATTTCTGTTTTTATCTGTTTATTTGCATTTTGAGGCATTTGCTGGCTTTCAGAGTTGATTTTCTTTCCCCTTATCTTCTCAGTGACTTTACCATAGAGTAGTAAGCAAATCCTCAAGTCTGGGTACAAACTGCTGGCAGTGCCAACCATGACTTTTTGCTTTACCCAAGAGTAACAGAACGCCACTCTGTTTTGCTTTGAATCTCCAAGGGCATACACCTTTTTCTTCTTTTTCTAGTTGGGGTATCCTTTTCCGTGTTTCTTTTTTTGTGTTTTAATTTAAATTGTAGTTAATTAACACACAGTGTGCTATTAGTTTCCAGTACAATTTAGTGATTCAACACCTCCATGCATTTCGTATTATTTCTAATCTTTGGTTTTACGACATTGTCATTAGAAAATTAGCCTGAGTGTCTTTCACTTTTTGAAGTTTATTGAGACTTTTTGTTTCAAACTATATCATTTTGTGTAGATATTCCATGTGTACTTACAAAGAATGTGTGTTCTTTACTGGTTTCAAAATCCTGTATGTTACTATTGAATCAAGCTTGTGATTTCAATATTTAAAACGCTATTTTATTTATTTTTGTCTGTTTATTTAGTCATCTTAGAAATTTGTTAAATTCTTTCATTTTAACTATTTATTCTCAAAAAAAACCTATCTATTCTCATTTTGACTCTATTCATTTTTCTTTATATGTTTTGATTCCGTGTTATTTGAGTTCATGTTGTTCAGGCATAAAGGCGCATTGCCATGGTTTTCATAGTTTTTTATATAAATATAAAATGTGTCATGGGGCACCTGCATGGCTCAGGCCCTCAAGCGCCTGCCTTCAGCATAGGTCATGATCTCAGGGTCCTGAGATTGAGCCCCACCTTGGGGTCCCTGCTCAAGGGGAGCCTGCATATGCCTTTTCCTCTGCCGCTTCCTCTGCTCATGCTCTTTCTTTCTCTGTCAAATAAATAATGAAAGAAATCTTTAAAAATAAATAAATATAAAGTGTATCTTATTTAATAGTTTTTGGCTTAGAATTCTTTCTGATTTCACTTTCTTGTCTTCTGTTGGTTTTGGAAGTGTGCGACTGCCTTTGTCATCGTCATTTTTGAAGATTTCTGCATCATTTTATTTTAGACATAGCTTCATACATGGAATGTAGTAGCATATTTATTTTTAACATATCTGATGGTCTGTTAATATTAATAATGATAGAAGCTGAGCTAAGGAGATCTGAATCTTACCCCGTTCAGGCACTTTTTGAGCACTTTACCTGTTATTTTATATAATACTAGACCTACCCTATCCGGTGGTTCCTCCAGTTTTCCTGTTCACAGCTGGAGAAACTGGGGACGTGAGCTGTGATGTGACTTACTCAAGATCAGAGAGCTAATAAAGGATTGGGCAGGATTTGAACCCAGGTACTATGTGAGCCACTACACATGAATGGTGTTCATCATACTTGCCTTCAGTTTTATCCTTGACATCTTGTTTCGCACTGCATTCTGGGAGAATTTGTCTGCTGAGGCTTTCAGCTCCCGCTTAGACCTTGATTGAGTCAAGCCCATTATGGATGAAGCACATCTGCTCCATTTTTCACTTAAGAACTTATTTCTAATTTTCCAGAACTGATTACCTTTTGGACATAGCAACTTGTTGATTTCTAGCAGGCCGTGTGCCTAGACAGGCTGATATTTAGGTTCCAAGGATCACTTGACTTCTTAGGGTGGATTCTTTTTGTCTCTCCAAGCAGCTGAGAACCCAGGGCACTGACCCTTTATTCCCATCCCAATATCCACTCTGAACACCACCTGTAGCACAATTTCTTCTTTTATTCAGGAGTCCCATTAGAAGATAAATCTCAAAGACAAATTCTAGAACCACCACCAACCTTACTCCATTTGCTTTATATCTTAGGGAATATTTTTGTGCGTCTTCTGATCTCTTAAAAGCATCCTTCCCAGATTTCCAACACTACTATGGACTTTGTCTTTTAGGTTTCTTTGGTCATTGCAATAGGACTTTCAGAGGGAGGAAGAGTAAATTCATATGTTTGGTGGGTCATCTTCAACTGGAAATCTTTCCATTCTCATTGCTCACTAGTTAGAGGTGTTGTTATCAAAGATATTAAAAGTGAATTGCTTTGTTTACCTGCCATTCCTCTGGACTATATCAGTGTAGGAAGCCAAAACCCACACTCTTGTCATATGGTAGACAGGGCTGTAACACTTGCCCACAGTTACAAATGGTGTCCTGAAAACCTCCAAAAGAGATCAGACTACAGATGGAGTCCCTTACACATATGTGAGCTATGAGCTGACTCAGCTCCAGGTGAGATGCTTGTCAATGATGGGGTTAAATGGTCACGGTCATTGATGCTGAAAGGTAGATTGCAAGTGCCCAAACTCTTTCCTTCAAATCTTCTTCCTCAATTTTAACTATTTTTATTTTTTACACAGATACATTCACTTGGTTCAAAATTCAAGGAATTTAAAGTGATACATTGTAAAACTTCTCCCTCCATCCAACCCCCATCCAGTTCCCTTCCCATGAACAGCCACAATGACCAGATTTTTATACTTCATTCCAAAGATATTTTCTGCATATAAAAGCTATATACATTTTTCTTAAAAAAAAAAAAGCCCACATAATTTGTACAGTATACTGCACACATGTTCTGCAACTTGCCTTTTTCACCCAATCATATGTGTGAGAGATAAACTCAAATCTATTCTTGAGCCTCTTTTTTCTTTGCTACAGTTATGGAATATTTTATTGTGTGGCTGTACTGCTTCTACTGATTGTTTAAGCAATCCCTGTTGGCCGATGTCAAGGAGGAAGATCTTCCTCTACCCTTCGAGGTCCTTCTAGTTGGACTCAGAATCAAATTGACATGACACAAATTAACAGGAGAAAATTATTATTATTATTATTATTTTAAAGATTTTCTTTATTTATTCATGAAAGAGACACACAGAGAGAGACAGAGGCACAGACACAGGCAGAGGGAGAAGCAGGCTCCACGCAGGAAGCCCGATGTGGGACTCGATCCTGGGTTTCCAGGATCACACCCTGGGCTGAAGGCAGGCGCCAAACCGCTGAGCCACCCGGGTTGCCCAACAGGAGAAAATTAAATTTTATAGCATACCTATGGGGAATGCACATAAACATGGAAATTCCAAAGACAATGAGGCAACATGAAGCTTATATGAGCTAAGGAGAGGATTAGAAGCAGAGGAAATGAAGCAGAGGAAGGCCATCAACAGGACGGGGAAAGGAGGTGTTTTGAAAAACAAAGGTTGCACTGTAATGCAGATGGGTTTCTTAGGTAAAGGGGAATCTCTGTCAATAGGTCTTTTCTTGGCACTGGCTCTCCTTCCCAAAGTAAATTTAGGCGTTGAGGATCAGGAAAAGACCTTTACCTCCAACTGCTGAGTTTTGATTACTTTGACCTCAAAAGAGTATTCATGCCCAAGTGACCATCTCGGGGCTGGCTACCTTTGGCCCCTACACTGACACTTAGCTCATCTCTTGTCTCTACTGTTACAAACAACGTTGCCAGACTGCACTATTATCTTTTCACCTATCTGCAGATACGGAGGAATTCCTAAAAGAGGGACTGCTGGTTCAAAGGGTATTTGCATAGACGCTGTCAAATTGTGCTCTATAAGGACTGTAGTAATTAACACACCCACCGGTAATTTATGACTGTGCTCATTTCCTGAGTCCTCACTAATACAGCATGCTATCAAACTCTGGGATCTTTGCCAGTATCTGGTAGGTGAAAAATGATGTCCCTTTGTAGTTTCAATGTGAAATGACTTACTATGAATGAGATTGAGCATCATGTCATCTTTTAAGATCCATGTATGTTTCCTTCTATCTTAGTTCATATCATTTGCACATTTTTTTTGCTAAGTTAATTGGTCTTTCTCTTACAGATTTGTGGGAGCATTTCATATATTAGGGAAATATTTCTTCTTCTTCTTTTCTTTTTCTTCCTCATCTAAGAAAGAGAGAGAGACCAGGGTGGGGAAAGGCAGAGGGAGAGGGAAAAGAAAATCTTAAGCAGGCTCGATGCCCAGCATAAAGCCTGATGCTGTGCTCTATCTCACAACCCTGAGATCATGACCTGAGCCAAAATCAAGAATCTGAAGCTTAACCAACTGAGCCACTCAGGCAACCCCAGGGAAATTATTCTTTAGACAGGAATTGACTTGGAAATACGTTCCCAAATTATTATTTGTCTTCTGACTTTGCTTATGGGGGGTTTTCAGATACAGATTTTTCCCCTTTACCTTTAAATAATGGAATCTACCAATATTTTCTTTGATTGCTATGAGTTTTTATGTCATATCTAGAAAAGGCCTTCCCATTATTTGCTTCTAAACAATTACTAGGGGATCCCTGGGTGTCTCAGCAGTTTAGCACCTGCCTTTGGCCTAGGGCGTGATCTCGGGAGTGCCGGGATCCTGTCCCACATCGGGCTCCCTGCATGGAGCCTGCTTTTCTCCCTCTGCCTGTGTCTCTGCCTCTCTCTCTGTGTCTCTCATGAATAAATAAATAAAATCTTTTTTAAAAAAATAAATAACCAATTACTATTATTTCTTCTAATTTTATGGTATCATGTCTACATTTAATTATTCAATCAAATAGAATTTATCCTGGAGTCATGTGCAAGATCTGAATTTAACTTTCTTTTTCTTCAGAATTTTCCTTTCCCTATTAACTTTAGCATGAGATTGTATTGTTTCCCTCTCAAAAAATAATATGCTGTTGGTATATTTATTGGTATGACATCATCTTCATAATTAATACACTTTCCACTACTGGTACTGTTATGCCCATGAATCTTCTTTTTCAGGAGTAAAGATCTCCATTTGTTTGAGTTTTCCTTGTGTTCCTCAGAAGTGTTCTAAATTTTTCTTCATAAGAATTGTGTACCTAGGAAATGTTTATTCCACTGAGGACTATTGCATTTTAAAAAGAAAAAGAAAAACCCCTATATCTTAGATTAGCACAATGTTTATTTCCTGCTCTGTAAAAGCAGGTTGGCAGGTGGTCCTCCATCCTGTGATTCAGGCATCCAGGCTTTCCTATCCTGAGGGGTGCTTTTTTTTTTTTTTTCAAAGATTTTATTTATTTATTGAGAGACGCAGAGAGACAGGCAGAGACATAGGCAGAGGGAGAAGCAGACTCCCTTGGGGGAGCCCGATATAGGACTCGATCCTAGGACCCTGAGGTCAAGACCTAAGCTGAAGGTAGACACTCAACCGCTGAGCCACCCAGGTGCCTCCTGAGGGATGCTTTTAAAAATATGTCCTCCAAAAAAAAATAAAAATTAAAAAAATAAAATTAAAAAAATTAAAAAAAAATAAAAATATGTCCTCCAGAGTTACCGTGGCAGGGGAAACAACATGGAGAGGCACCCAAGCTCACAATTCCCTGGGCCTGGAAGTGATATACTTCTTCCATCACATTTCACTACCTGAATTCATCACAACATCACCTAACTGCAAAGGCTCTAGAAGAGTCATCCCCTGTATACCCAGGAAAGAGAGGAGGACAGTATGGATAATATTGGGAGTCTCTCTCATTCCAGCAAAACTACTAATCAAGTATGAAGGTAAACTAAATAAATATTCTGGTCAAACGAAATCTCAGAATAGAACATTTAATTCTGAGATATCTTCTTTCCAGAAGCTGCTAGAGGGGATGCTCCACCAAAATGAAGGATGAACCAAGGAAGACAGTAACATAGGATAAGGAAACAAAGATTCTAATCCATATTGAGTCAAAGGGCATTGTCAGGAAGATGGTGAACATTCCAGGAGAGTAGCTGCTGGGCTTTTTAACTGAAAATGTATGTAGCCTAGAGCTACTGCTTTGCCTCCTTGAGGGAAGATCTACCAGAGGAGAAACAAGCAGAGAAGACACTAGCCAAGAAGCAGAGTGGTGCCAGGACCAGGTGACATGGGTAAACAGCTTGTATCCAGCTCTGCCTGAAGCTGTACCTGTTCTTAGAGAATTGAGTCACACAAGCCAATAACTTTCCTTTGTGCTTTTAGCTAGTTAGGTTCTGATTTTCTGCCACTTGTAACCAAAAAAAAAAAAAAAAAAAAAAAAAAAGAAAGAAAGAAGAAAAGAAAAAATTTAGACTGAGACCAGAAAACAACAAAAACAGAAGAAATGAGCCTTGTCCTCAAAGAAATTTAAGTCTTGTTGGGGAAATTTTATTTAGCATCACCTACTAGGTATTGCCTCTGCTTCTATACTCTAGTCTCTGCAAGGACTACATCATTATTTTTAGCTAATTTCCTTGCATGCAGTGGGGCTTAGGAGCTGGGCAGTTTTCAGAATTAAAACTACCTTGTCTTGATGTTGCTATTCTTTTACAAAAGCGTTCATTATTTAAATATTTTTTCACTTAAATGGAAATTTTTTATTTTCTTAGCCCAAGGAAATAAACATAGATGTTTCCAAAAGTTTATTATAGATAGAAACATTGCAGCTTGAGTTCAACGTTGCCAAGCTAAATGAAAAAATTGTTATACACCTGTACAAAGGAAAGCTAAGTGATTTTAAATAATTTCATAAAAAATGTATTTCTGGCATGAAAAGTTACTGAAAATTTATTATTAGGTGAAAGAGGTCAGGTGGCAAACAAATTTACTAGTTTTTTTAAAAGGGGGAAATATTTTAAGTAGTTTTCAGAGTGTTGAGATTTCAAATGAAGTTTCTTTTTCTTTTTCTTTTTTTTAGAGAGAGAGTGCATGCAAGTGGGGTGGGAGACACAGAGGAAAAGGAAGAAACGGAATCTTAAGCAGGCTCCAAGTTCAGTGCAGAGCCAGACACAGGGCTCAGTCTCACAACCCCAAGATCATGACCTGAGCTGAAATCAAGAAACAGTCACTAGGGCAGCCTGGATGGCTGAACGGTTTAGCGCCGCCTTCAGCCCAGGGCATGACCCTGGAGACCTGGCATTGGGCTCCCTGCGAAGGGCCTGTTTCTCCCTCTGCCTGTGTCTCTGCCTCCCTTTCTCTCTGTGTCTCTCATGAATAAATAAATTAAAAAGAAAATGAATCAGACACTTAACTGAATGAGCCACCCAGGTGCCCCCAAGTGAAGTTTCTTACTTTCTTTCTGATTTCCAGTTTTTAAAATTTTCTTCAATTGATATCCATTAGTTTTATAATGAGAAAAAGGCATTTATAAGGTTGATTGTGAGTTCAAACAAAGGTATTTTGTCTGCGTTAAACATGAGGCTAAACTGCAGAAATATATATATATTTTAATATTTTATTCTTAAGTAATCTCTACACCCAACATGGGGCTTGAACTCATGACCCCAAGACCAAGAGTCCCATGCTCTACAGCTGAGCCAGCCAAGCCAGGTGCCTCTGCAGAAGTATTTTTACCTTGATCTTGCTGCTTTTTTATAAAAGCACTTACTATTTAGATACTGTAACATTTCTTCATCTTTTTAAGGAAGTTACAATTAATGTAAAATTCTCACATTCAATTTCTCTCACATTTAACAAAACACATATATGACATACTCATATCACCATCATACATATGAAGGTGTTCCTCACACAATTTTTAATTCAGTAAGCAAAATAGAATAGACATATTATATGAATTGTAAAAAATAATTCTGGGCCTAGACATTAACATTCTTTCTTCAGGCCCTTTGTTGTTGAGATACAACAGCTAACAGATTAAATTGTTCACTTTACTCATGCCAAACAAATCAATGCCACTTTAATAAAGCAACACTTGAAGTAAGAAAAAATGATAGACTCACCCTGTATCTTGTCTGTGTTTAAACTAGAATAAGACCAGGAGTCTGAAAATGGGCTTATGATTATGAATATTGGTAAACCAAGTACAAGTGCCTTTTTATATTTGAATTTGATTTAAAAATTCCCAAATTACCTGTAGCAGTATTCATGATGATTTCAGGTCCTTGTAAGAGGAAGTGTCCCTTTAAAAAAGTTATTTTCTCTACCCTCTATAAATCTCACTAAATAAAGATAACTGTGTTCCAACAACACTTGCCATATCAAAAGTGTGTTTTCCAGATCATATTTACCAGAAGAAATGCACAAAATACAGTTGTTCAGAGTAAGAAAAAACAAAGCACTATTTAGTACTCTATCGTGTAATCCCAAAACAAATTGCCCTAATTATTGTCAAAAAAAGTAACCACAGTACTTGTTCCTAAGACAGAATTTATTGAGAATCCATATAGAACACACTTGAGATCTACGAACCTTTTTTTAAAAGATTTTATTTATTCATTCATGAGAGACACACAGAGACAGGCAGAGACAGGCAGAGGGAGAAGCAGGCTCCCTGCGGGGAGCCTGATGCAGGACTCGATCCCAGGATTCCGGGATCATGCCCTGGGCTGAAGGCAGATGCTCAACCCCTGAGCCACCCAGGCGTCCCTAGGAACATATTTTTAAAATTTCTATTTATTTATTTATTTGACAGAGAGAGAGAGAGAGAGAGAGCATGAGCAGGGGGAGCAGCAGAGGGAGAGGGAGAAGCAGACTTCCCACAGAACAGGGAGCCCCACGCAGGGCTCGATCCCAGTACCCAGGTCATGACTTAACAGACTGAGCCACCCACGTGCCCTGTTAGGAACATTTTTAAATGTACTTAAAAATTTTTTTTTAATTTTTATTTTCTTATAATCTCTACCCCCAAACAGGGCTCACACTCATGACTCCAAGATTAAGAGTCACATGCTCTTCCACCTGAGCCAGCCAGGCACCTCACAACATCTTTACATACTTTGTTTACTCTATATTAGTTCACTTTATCCTCTTAAACACATTCTGCTGATAAAAGACACCTTTTTCCTTGCACACTTTTAATAGTTTATAGTCACAGATTGTGTAATTGACTATAGACCTGGAGTTGCTAGTTTCAGGCTAGAATAAACTACAATCCTCATTTAACCTGAGGATGGACATATGTCACCACTAGGTGGTACTATAAAGTAGGAATTAAATTCCACCTTGCTTGAACTTGGTGTTGACAGCGGTTTTTCTCTTCAAGGAATAAATCATTCTGAAGGCATCTTTGTCACTCACATTAGCTCTATCTACTCCTCTCCTAACTTTAATTTGTTAAATCATCCCATGGTGAAGGAATTGACACCTTTGAGTCATAACAAAATATCTTACATAAAAGTTCTTTGGGTTAAATAAAATAAGGGTTTCTGAGAAGTGATATAAATTCCCTGTGTTCTTTCACATTTACTTTCAAGCTCTAAACAATATTGTAAAAGAATGCAAATAATAGTTTTTATAACCAACTAAGCAGAAAAACCAAAGTAGCATTAATAACAAACAAAACTTCACCAATCTTCATGATATATGTAGTTGACAAGCTGAAGCTTGTGTTTATTTTCGTTGTTAAGTCTTGCATGGAAAGATTGTTTCTGATAGATACAGCGAATTTTGTCTTTATCAGTGTGGTTCAAGCAATCAGGCTCTGGTTAGTACCCAATTTAATCAAAGCTTTGCTGTTTCCGGCATCTTCTCTGATGGACATTCCTAGTGGACTCAGTCCCCCAAGAGAATACAATGGTTTCACTCCAGACAGCATTTGCCAACTTTATTCTGTGCTGCTGAATGTTTCCATTATTCATTGGAAAAAAGAATTCTACACCATTTATGCATGAAGCTCACTCCGGTGCTGATTTGTAAAATGTAGATATAGTTCCTCTTTCATTTGTGGTCAACTGGTAAGAATGATTCCATTCTCAGGGTACCTGGCTGGCTCAGTCGTTGGAGCGTGCAACTCTTGATCTCAGGGTTGTAGGTTTGAACCCCAAGTTGGGTATAGAGATTACTTAAAAATAAAATCTTAAAAAAAAGAATTATTCCATTCTCCAAGGCCTGAGTCAGTTCAGTTTAACTCCCAGTAACTCCATTAGAACCAATGTTACCAAACACACACACAGAACAAATGTTTCCCCTACAACCAACTCAGCACTAGAATGATATGCATGAGGTCAGATAACAAAAATAATATAGATAGAAATCTGTTAAATAGGAAATAACATTGACTTGGCAAATACCAAAATTAAATAACTAGAAATTTGTATTTATATTTATACTTATGTTTATATTTCCTTCATGAAAGAACATAGCCCAGTAACAGTCTTTTAGTTCAGTATCTTGAGAAAAAATTCTTGGCATATTTATAAATATAAAAATATGTTTTATTCCATTTGAGTTGCTATAACAAAATGCAGGTGGCTGGTGGCTATAACAATAAACATTTATTTCTCACAGTCCCAGAGGCTAAGAAGTCCAAGATCATGGTGTCCACAGGTGTGATGTCTGGTGAGGGCTTCCTAGCTCATAGGCAGCCATCTTCTCTCTGTCTCTTCACATAGCAGAAGGAGCTCTCTGAGGTCTCTTTTTTTTTTTTTTTTAAGATTTTATTTATTTATTCATGAGAGACAGAGAGAGAGAGAGAGAGGCAGAGACACAAGCAGGCTCCATGCAGGGAGCCCGACATGGGACTCGATCCCCGGTCTCCAGGATCACACCCAGAACTGCAGACCGTGCTAAACCGCTGCGCCACCGGGCCGCCCTGAGGTCTCTTTTATAAGGATGCTAATCTTGTTCATGAGGGTTCCACCGACCCTCATGCTCTAATCACCTCCAAAAGTCCCACTTCTAAATAGGCTCACATTGGGAGTTAGGATTTCAACATATGACTTGAAAGGAACACAAACATTGGGACGCCTGGGTGGCTCAGAGGTTGGGCACCTGCCTTTGGCTCAGGTCGTGATCCCTGGATCCTGGATCGAGTCCCGCATCGGGCTCCCTGTGAGGAGCCTGCTTCTCCCTCTGCCTATGTCTCTGCCTCTCCTCTCAATCTGTGTCTCTCATGAATAAATAAATGAATAAATAAATAAATCTTAAAAAAAAAAAAAGGAATACCAACATTGAGACTCATGAGATCGTGTGTGTGTGTGTGTGTGTGGTGTATGGAAGAGATAAAGAAGACATTCAATTTTTAGTAAGAAAATAGTCCATTATTTTCTAAATAAGAATCTGAATAATTGTCTACTAAGCACCATAGTTCTAAGTGTTATGAGGAATGCAAAGAAGTAAAGATGGATCCTACCCTCAAGAGCACATATCCACACATTCTCATTGAAGAAATCAAACACAAATTTAAAACAACTTAAGACAGTCCAAGGCCCCATATAACTAGAAGATAGCATGGGGGATCCCTGGGTGGCTCAGCGGTTTAGCACCTGCCTTTGGCCCAGAGCATGATCCTGGGTCCTGGGATCAGGTCCTGCATCGGGCTCCCTGCGTGGAGCCTGCTTCTCCCTCTGCCTGTGTCCCTGCTTCTCTCTCTGTCTCATGAATAAATGAATAAAATCTTAAAAAAAAAAAACAAAAAAAAACTAGAAGATAGCAGATTGAGAATCAGCCATGCTATGGGGTCAGATAAAAGAAAGTCTTCTTGAAAAAAAAAAAAAAGAAAGAAAGTCTTCTTGAGCCAGCACAAAGAGAGATGACTTTCTGGAAGGAAGTAATGTAAGCAGTTCATATGCTTCACATGAGGTCTCGTGCGGTTCATCCATTTAGTAAATATCTCTTAAAGCAAAGCATTCTGGTTTAGAAAGTGGTGGAAGCAGAGGGCTCATGAGGAAGAACAGAACAGGCAAACAGGTTGGCATTAGCCAGCCTATGGCAGACAGTCCTTGAAAGCCAGGAAAAGGAACTTTTACTCTATTTTCCTGGCTCCAAGTCAACAGCCTGTTTCATAATTTCTGAGAGGGGCCAGGAGCTGATTCTCTGCTGCCACATTTCACCGCCCCCTGCTTTCATGAGTCAATGCTGTGCCACTGAGTGGCAGTGCCTGTTGCCAAACTCTATGTGGGGCTGAAGAGTTGGCACATTCACAAGTCCCATCCCACTCCCCTGGAAAGATAGCAAGAGCCAGCTCGGAACTTGGCTCAAGCCTTTGTTCATGCCTCTTTAAGGTGGTGGAGCTGGAAAGGTCAGGGTTACAAAAAGCTTGAGAGGGGCATTCAGGGGGCTATGGACCAGGGCTGAGCACTGGAAGCTAGTCAGGGTCCTAATTTGGTAACTTGGGACCCGGCCTTATATTGTTGGGGGAGGGAATTGAACCCTCCTGCAGAGCTGCCAAGGTGGTTTTGATTTGTATGGGTGCAATACAAGGTCAGGAACACCAGAAACCAACCACCAAATGCTGCAGTAATAAAAGATCTGCTGACCAAGTCAGGCTCAGAAACACAGCAATCGGGCTGTGGAATTGGTGAGGGATGCAGATAATTATAATCTCACTCCAAGTCACATGTTTGGACATAGAATATCCAAGGAAGAAAAGTAAGGAGAGTGGTTTTTTTAAATCCCCCAGTGAAACTCTGGGGAAGGATTCGACTAGAGAAACAGTTGTCCAACAGAAGAAAAAATATTTAGAGGTGCCATATACTGAGTGATCTCTTCCGACCTAAGAAGCACATCACCTTCCATCAAATTCCAAAGAAGCAACTTAGGGCTCTTAGAAAGGTCAGGAGAACATCTGGGTGCCTTATTGGAATCTATAGCATCAAAGACAACTCCAAGAATTAGCTGTCTACTGCTGTATAACAAGTTACCCCCAAAACTTAGTGGCTTAAAAAACACATTTATTTTCTCAGTATGTGTGAGTCAGGAATCTGGACACAGTTTAATTGAGTTATCCATTCAGGGTTTCCTATAAGGTTGCAATCAAGCTGTCAGGCAAGGCTGTGGTCTCATCTGAAGAGTCAATGGGAGAAGGATCTACTTCCAAGGTCGTGCACATGTCTCACAAGGATTCCTTGTGAGACAGTAGAATGAGGGTCTTGATTTCTCACTGGTAGGTGGTCAGAGTTTGCCCTCAGTTTTTTGCCAGATGAGCTTCACCAGCTTGCTTTATCAGCAAACGTGCAAAAGGGGTCAGAATGAAACAGTGTACAAAAAAGATGGAAATTGGTCTCATATAACTTTTTTTTAAAAAGATTTTATTTATTTAATCATGATAGATCCACAGAGAGAGAGGGAGAGGCACAGGCAGAGAGAGAAGCAGGCTCCATTCAGGGAGTCCGACACGGGACTCAATCCTGGGTCTCCAGGATCTGGCCCTGGGCTGAAGGCAGCGCTAAACCACTGAGCCACCGGGCTGCCCGGTCTCATATAACCTAATCACAAAATTGGCATCCCATCACCTTTGCTGTATTTTATTCATTACAATCAAGTCACTGGGTTCAGCTCATATACACGAGGGAAGGAAACTACAGGGTATGAATACCGGGAGGTGGGAATCATTGAGAGCCCTGTGGGAAGCTACCCACCACTGAGGGACTGGAGGAGAAATACCATGGACCACAGCAAGATAGTCAGGATGGGGGTCATTCAGGGACTCAGATGATGAGCTGAGTTGTATTCCCAGAGAGTGTGAGTAATGGTGCAGCATCCAGAACCACAACCCACTGCCATTTGAGCCATGAAGAGCTCAAGCAAGAAGGCAAAGTGGGGACCTAAATTAGGAGGCATCCCATTTCGACCATGTGCAGGACTGGTATGCTTAATTCCATTGCACACATCTGCACAATAAACTGTCTGGTCTCTGAACAATCAGGTCTGTCCTTGAGAACTCTAAAGAACCCCTCCAGGGGATAGGTATTTTTCATCAACTTCCTCCTGATTCTCAGACAACTGACTGATGAAACTGACCTTGGCCATGGTATTGAACCACACAGGCAAAAGAAGTCACTTAGATGTTGGTTTGTTGTTTTGTTTTGTTTTATTTTGTTTTGTTTTTTTTTTGAGACCGAATAAGGCCTAAAAATTGTTCTGCCTTGATTGCTGTTGTTACTTTTCTAGAAATGGTCTCTTCCTATTTTAGACAAGGATGTAACATCTGCCTGTTCTATCTCAAAGCTCTTGTGGGAGCCAAATGCAATAATGTTCATAAATGCATTTTGAAAAACACAAATATGTGGATATTCAAACCACATATTGCTATTATCGTGGCTGTTGCTTTAATTTTTTTTAAGTATTTAAAATTCATTTAAGTAATCTCAACACCCAGTGTGGGGCTTGAACTCAGGACCCAGAATCAAGGGTTGCATTCTCTTCCAACTGAGCCAGCCAGACACCTCTCATTACTCTTGCTTCAAAAACCTGTTTATTGGAAAAGCTCAAAGTTTTTAAGATTCATTTTGGCTTCTTCTACTCCTTCTCTTCCCAGGGTGGGTAATGCCTACATCTCAAGAGGAGGCCTCTTCTTTATGACTTTGAGATCTGTACCTTCATCTCACTCTCCTGATGCCTGAGTTCAGGCCTTTCTCTTCGCAGGCCAAGGACATAGCCTTCACACTTATCTCCATGTGCCACTTACTTTTGTCAGATCTTTCTGACATACCTCTTAACACCACATCACTCTCTGTGTGAGGCACAGAGCTCTCAGCCCACACTACGGGCCTCCTGTCACCATGACACTGTTCCTCATTGGCCGATCACCCCACCAGCCCTATGGCCCTTCTTCCCAGACCCATAGCTCTACTGAGGTCTTGCCCCTGTCCTCCTTCTCCCTCTGTGCATGGAAGCAGAAGACGTGGGTCTATTCTCTGATGGTTGCCCATGACTGCTCACTCTCAACTTTCCTCAATACTTTCATGCTAGATATATTGCATCCCTCTCTCTGTCTTAAATATTGACTTGAAATCAATCTGGTCATTTTTAAAAATCATAGTTGTCACTAACCAAAGATACATTTAATCAACACAATTGTGGGGCGAACGGGTGGCTCAATCGATTGGGTGTCTGCCTTCAGCTCAGGTTATCATCTCAAGGTCCTGGGTTCGAGTCCTGCATTGGGTTCCCCTGCTCAGCGGGAGTCTGCTTCTCCCTCTGCCTCCTCCTGCTTGTGCTCTCTCTCTCTCTTTTCTCTCATTCTCAAATAAATAAATAAAATCTTTTAAAAAAATCAACACAATTGCTCAGCAAAGTAAATATAATAATCCCATTTTATGATTGAGGAAATTGAAGCTCAATGCTACACTGTGAAGGTCAGGGCCAATACCCACACCCACGCCCATGTGCTCCTTCTACCCCGGGTGCCCTGTGATATCTCCCCTGTTAGATTGTGAGACACTGCATTCTGAGTCTTTTGACTTTCCACTATAACTGGGATTTTGCCCCAGATAGAAAAGAAAAGTGATATGTGCAAACTCCTGACAGACACACACATTTTTGCCACCAATTATTAAATGCTGATAAATTCCAATGGATAAAGTGGTTAACTTGTATTTTGTGAGGAAAAAAAAAGAAGAACAGAAATGTTCATGAAACTGTTACAGTTCTGGTAACAGTGCACGTCCATGTTAAATATAAAGGCTGAAAATGTTCCATTTCCGGTAGGTTAAGTCTGACTCTGTGCCATTAAATATCTACATTAAATGAAGTATCATACAGTCTTAAGATTTCTTCATTTACATGAAAAGACTCCAGGGTGTAACACTTTAATCTATAAAAAGTACTAACTAAAAGTAACCGTTACCATGGCAACACACTGCATGCATTAGTAGCCTCCAAAGGCAAAGCACTTTGGAAATGAGCATTTAAAGATACCCAGACTAATCGAAACTCTAGGGAATGGATTTTAAATCACTGTTAATACTTGGAGCTTCATTCTTAGGTTCGGAAGTAGATCACAGAACTTGCCCCACACATACACTATTTTTAAATTAAAGGACAGTACTTCATTAGTGACTGATTGCTAATTTTCTACATGTATTTTTTTGAGGAACTCAAAAAATGGATTTTAAAATGTGTCTAGATGCATAAGGTCCACAAATAACTGTGACAATTTGTCTAAAGAAGAGCCAGGGGTTGTAGAGTATTCCCCCTAAGTGAAGTCATATTACAATGTTGGAGCAGTAGGAAATTTGGTTCTGGCAGAGGAGATAAATGCAGCCTGCAGGTGAGCCTACAAACTACCACATGCAGGCCCAGGACAGGCACAAGAGAGCAGTGACACTCCAAACCAGAGAGGAAAGATCAATGTGTTAGCAGCAATGATTAGGAAAACCACCTCAATAAATGGACAGCAAAGAGTTGGATCCCTACCTCACACTATACAAAAAAGGCAAGGTCCTATTGGGTTTAATACCTAAATATGAAAAGTAAAATCATAAAACTTTACAAAAAAGTGACAGAAAATGTCTTGGAGACCTCAGGGAGGAGATTATTTAAGCAAGATCTTTTTGTTTTGTTTTGTTTTTTAAGTTTTACTTATTTAAGCAATCTCTACACCCAAAGTGAGACTCAAACTCACACGAGTCACATGGTCTTCCAACTGAGCCAGCCAGGTGCCCCTTTAAACAAGATCTTAAATGCACAAATGAAAGGGCAAAATATGATGGATAAGACCACATAAACACTAAACATTTCTGTTCAGTGAAGCCATCTTTGTCAAAGTTAGCAGAAAACAATAATCTAGGAGAGGACATTTGAAATGAATAAAACTGACAAGGGATTGTTCTGCCTGGGAGAGTCTGCTGCAATGATGAAAATGTGCCAGGTCATTAGCTACTTGTGGCTACTGAGCACATGAAATGTGATGAGTGTAACTGACTAGTGTAACTGAGCCCCTGAATTCTTAATTTTACTTACCTATATAATTAATTGTAATTCTAATAGCAGCATGGGACTAGTGGCTATCCTATTGGATGGCACAGATCTAGCATGTACAAAGAACTCTACAAATCAATAAGACAGAAAACTCAAAAAATGAGTGGGGGAGAAAAGATACTTCATACCTAAACTCTTTACCTTGATTCTTCTCCACATTCTCATGTGATGTGCATGGGCCCTGGCTTTGTGGGAACTTGTATATTCAAGTTCATTTTATTTATTTTTTATTTATTTTTTCAAGTTCATTTTAAAGAAGAAATAGGGCACCTGGGTGGCTCATTGGTTGAACATCTGCCTTTGACTCAGGTTGTGATCTTGGAGTCCTGGGATTGAGTCCTGCATTAGGCTCCCTGTGGGGAGCCCGCTTCTCCTTCTGCCTATTTATTTCTCTGCCTCTCTCTCTCTCTGTGTCTCACATGAATAAATAAATAAAATCTTAAAAAAATAACAGCCCAGGTGGCTCAGCGGTTTAGCACCACCCTCAGCCTGGGGTGTGATCCTGGAGACCCGGGATCGAGTCCCACATGGGGGCTCCCTGCATGGAGCCTCCTTCTCCCTCTGTCTGTGTCTCTGCCTCTCCGCTGTGTCTCTCATGAATAAATAAATAAATAAATAAATAAATAAATAAATAAATAAGAAATAGATTTATCAACTGCTTGATGAGAATCTGAGACTGTAGATAAAGAGCCCAGTGCTATTTCCAACTCCAAACCAGCTAACAGGGTACATGTTACATTCTTTTAATAAGTGTATTCTTTAATCCCCATCATCTATTTGACTCATTCTCCCACCCACCTCCCCTCTGATCACCATCAGTTTGTTCTCTAGACTTAAGAGTTTGTTTCTTGGCTTCTCTCTCTCTCTCCCCTTTGCTCTCTTGTTTTGTTTCTTAAATTCCATTTATGAATGAAATCATATGGTATTTGTCTTTCTATGACTGACTTATTTTACTTAACATTATACTGTCCAGCTCCATTCATGCTGTTGCAAATGGCAAGATTTCATTCTTTTTTATGACTGAGCAATATATTCCATTTTATGGCTGAGCAATATATTCCATTCCATTCCATTATTCCAATTTAATTCCATTTAATGGAATTATCACCTCTTTATCCATTTATCCATTGATGGACGCTTGGGCTGCTTCCATAGTTTGGCTACTGTAGATAATATCGCAATAAACACAGGGCTGTGTGTATCCCTTTGAATCAGTGTTTTTGTATTTGGGGGTAAACACCTAGCAGTGCTATTACATTATAGTAGTGTGATCTCTATACACAGAAAAAAACTTAAAATGCATGAAAGACCTAAATGTGAGACCTGAAACCACAAAAATCCCTGAAAAGAGTACAGGCAGTAATTTCTCTAACACTGACCATAGCAGCATTTTTCTCAATATGTCTCGTGAGGCAAGGGAAATAATAGCAAAAATAAACTATTGGAACTGCATCAAAATTAAAAGTTTCTGCACAGGAAGTGAAACAGTCAACAAAACTCAAAGACAACCTACAGAATGGAAGAAGATACTTGCAAATAACATATCTGATAAAGGGTTAGTATCCAAGCTATATAAAGAACTGATACAACCCAACACCCAAAAAAACAACACGCATGTTACATTCTTTTTGCTGTTTACATATGTAAGAAGAAATTTGAACTTCTTGTAAAGCTTTCAGCCAAAGAGAAAATAGAAGAAAGTATAATTTACTACTTAAACTGAACAGAAGGATATTTTGGATTACTCTTATCGTCATACCCTTAGAGACAGATAATCCTGGTAGAGTGACCGAAAGAAAGGGGACTAGTCACATACATTGCAGATGAGGGGTTCTCCGTGGGAAGGCAGGGGTAATTTAGTCCTGCATGCCGGGGAAATGGCATTGAAGCCATATGGCTGTGCAGATAATGTCATGAAGAGGAAATATAAATAAAAATAACATCGTTCTGCCCGGCAAAACACTTTGAGGGAGGAACTATTTGTTCCCCGTATTAGTCACAAAAGCAGGTAGTTTACCATGCCAGAGGTAGTAAGATGAAGGATATGAAATTGTCCTGTACCCAGGACAAAAATGACTACTTAAGATGGTGCAACCTTTCAGCTCTCAACCAGAAAAAGCATCTGAACCCCCCTGAGAGATAAGAGGAGAAAGCACATGTTCCAATTTCAGGGATGAACAGGACAGACAAACTTCAGATCCCAAAGGGTGTGAATGGAGAGGCAAGAACAGCCAAGAGTCTGCAGAGATATTTAACAACATGGAGTGAGCTATACTGCACACACAGCCCTCAGGCATTGGCACCGTCACACACACACACACACACACACACACACACACACACGAAAATAAAAAGAAGTACAAAAGCCCAATGACTATCCTGACAATAGACGCCATTGGTCTTCAGGGCTCCAAGCCAAGCATAGTGGCTTAAACATATTTTTGTTGAATTGATGAATCTTTAGAGTAAGTAAAGAGGCTATGGGAGCATGCAGGCAGTGCCCTCTGGTGGTCATGGGTGCTCAGGGGTGTGGGGAAGCCTGCAGGAGGGGGCCATTTGGCCCAAGTGTGTTATAAAGTGCAGGGGCGCCCAATACTAAACTCAGGTTTGATTGGCTACAAAATCTCCTCTGTTTTATATTTTATGATGAATGATAATGGTTATGTTTTCTTTCATTAAAAATGTATAAGAAAAATTGGGGGAAAAACAAGACAAATATACTGGGTGATTTCAAAATTAAAGCTCAGCATCTGCGTCGTTAAAAAAATATATCATAAAGAAATGTTCTGTTTGGTTCTGAAACACCAGAAAAATGGTGTAAGTGTTCAAATGGTGCAAGTGTTCAAAATAACACTGCCTCTCTATAAAACTTCTTGTGCAGTTATACCACTGAACTTCCCAAACAGTTGATTGGGCAGCTTATTAATTTTTCTGTAACTGTAAGGATTGAATCTTTGATTTAGAAATGATCTTGGAGGCACCTGGGTGGCTCAGTCAGTTGAGCGACCAACTCTTGGTTTCAGCACAGGTCATGATCTTTGGGTCCTGGGAGCAAGCCATACCTCAGACTCTATGGTCAGCACAGAGTTGGCTGGAGTTTCTCTTCCCCTCTCCTTCTGCCCCTGCCCCACTCTCTCTCTCTCTCATATGAATAAATAAATCTTTTTAAAAAATGATCTTGGTGTCATTTAAAGCTTTGAGTCAGGGATGCCTGGGTGGCTAAGTGGTTGAGCATCTGCCCTTGGCTCGGGTGGTGATCCCAGGGTCCTGGGATCAAGTCCCACATCAGGCTCCCTGCAGGGAACCTGCTTCTCCCTCTGCCTATGTCTCTGCCTCTCTCTCTGTGTCTCTCATGAATAAATAAATAAAATCTTAAAAAACAAACTTTGAGATAGACAACGCTGGAATAAAATTGGCTTCAGCCATTCAGTGAAGTGTGGGCTTCAAGCCTCTTAACTTCCATGAATCTCAATTTTCTCATCTGTAGTATGGGTTGCTTCGAAAAGGAAATAAATGGAAATATCCATGTCTGTTTTCTTCTCTTTGGAAGGGATTTCGATCCACTTGCCAGCCCTTTCTTTTTTTTTTTTTAATTAATATTCTTTCAGTATAGTAGCTCTTTTTGTTTCAAATTTGATTTCTTTCTTTCTTTCTTTCTTTTTTTTTTTTTTTTTTTTAAGATTTCAGCCCACCAAGGCCTCAGCCGACTACTTCCTGGGTGTTCTGTTCCTAGAGCCCCAGTTTCCTCCAGAGCTCAGCTGTAGCTGTAACTGGAGTGATCTCAGTTTTCATGGCCTGAGCTCTGAGGCCCTGGAGACTATGGAAGATGAGAAAGAGTTTTATCCCTCTTTCAACAGCTCTACAGAATTACAAAATGAGAATTATGCCTTGAAGTTATTTCAGAGCAGCATGTTTTTTGTTTTGTTTTGTTTTGTTTATTGTGGTAAAATACATATATCATAGAATTTACCATCTTAACCATTTTTCAGTGTACAGTTCAGTGGGGCTAAATACACTCATGATATGTAGCCATCACCACCATCCACATTCAGAACTTTGTCTCGCAAAACCAAACGTCTGCACCCATGAAACACTAACTCCCCATTCCTCTCTTCTCTTAGCCCCTGGCAGCACCATTCTACTTTCTATACATTTGACTCCTCTTAGAAAACTTATTTAAATGGCATCATACAGTATTTGGTTTTTTTATGACTGGCCTATTTCACTTAACACAATGTCCTCCAGGAACCGTAAGGTTCATCCACATTGTATGTAGCAGGTGTCAGAATTTTTTTCCTTTTTAAGACTGAAAAATATACCATTGTGTTCACAGACCACAAATATGCAGAGCAGTGTCTTTAATATGCTCAATTTTCCTTTGCCTGTTCAGAGAAAATGTTTTTCTCCAAAATCCTAAAATTTTTGTTCAGGTGGTTTACAGTATGTCTTCTGAGAAATGATGTTCTTTAGCAGACAGTACAAAATAATATCAAAGAATTTGTTGATGCTTAGGTTCAATCATCCACTCATAATGTAGTAACTTTCCCTTCTGGTATCTTATTTGCTTGGAGATAAAAATAGAGAATAGAGACTTCAACCTCAGAGCAAAGAGCAGCTTATTGTATTTATTTAGTGTGTTATAATTAAAACTGTTGTGAATGCGGCAGCTTCATTTTGCAGAGGCTGAGAAAACCTTTTTTCAGTTTGGTTCAAGTAAGTTCACACTTCCTGAATTCCGTTTGGTGTTTTAAGATCTAAAAATAAACCTAGGATTAAAAACAAAATGCAGCCACACCACTGTGGCATACCTGGGCTCGTGCCCGAACAAAAGGGTGTGTGCAATGCCTAGCATGTGCCCAAATGACACATTCATAAACCCAGCTGAAGCTCTGTGACTACATTTGAGAGCAGGAGCGTTATTGCTCACACATGTTTTTTTCCCCACTTTTGATTGAGGTCAGCTCTCTGACCCATCATCCACTGTACTCTCACCCTTGGGATTGGATTCTTTGAGATTAATTGAAAGATTATAAGAATAAAAAAGAAAGTTTGTCATCAAGAGAAGGTCACTAAAGGATACTTATTTTACTTGTCACCAGAGTTTTGGAGATGGCAGGAGCCTTAGAGTCAATAGGAACACCTATCATTGGGGTCTTTCTAGCATAACACCTCAATGTCCATGGGAATCTTCCATCAGATGGGGGGCACTCTCCTGCCCCAGTGTAGCCTGGAGGCTGGCACATTGACTCCTGGGACACAAATCTTGAGTGTCATGATGCAGGGAACTGGGCAGGGTCAGAGCTCAGAGGTCATATTGTCCTGGTGGCAGCAGCTTCAGTGACCGCAGCTATATCACATCAGGACTTTTTTTTACTTCCTTCCTACTTATTCACCTTCCAGAGCTTCCTGGTCCTGCTGCTCTAGAGGATAGTATGTGTTTGTGAGAACAGATACCATGAGCCACAGCATCCTGGAGTTTTCAGGAAAATCAGGAAAAGTAGCCCTGATAGGGAAACAAAGTTGGGTCAGATTCCAGATCTGAGTCTTATAAATCATGTGGCCTTGGACAAGCATTTTGCCCCACTGTGTTTTTCCTTCCTCATTTTTGCAGTGGGGGCATAAGCCTTGCCTTGCATGGTTACTCTCAAATGAGACCTGAATGTCTCTTTAAACTGTAACACACTATACATCCAAGAGAGGAATTTTTTTGTTGTAAACCCAAAGCCCACCAGCCACACCAGACATGGATTTGAAATGGCTTCACATTTTAAATTATACTGCCGCTTGACCCACCCTAGACTGCTAAAAGTGTCATCACTTCTCCATTCTATGCCTGGATGGACAGCAGTAGATCAGAAAGATTGGCTTAATCCAGGGACTCCAGTTCCTCCAGTGCCATGCCTCAAACATCTGCCTCATCTACACTTCCCTATGCAGCAATGTCCAGAGGAAGTGAGAAAGATTCCCTTCCACAGCTTTCTCAAAAGAAAAATATCTTTCCTGGATTGCCTAACAAATTTCTCAGCCTGTTCACTAGCCTGAATTAGATCTTATACCCATTTGTGAACTGATTTAGGGCAAGGAGAATGGGTCACCCCTTGACCAACCTCAAGTCTGGGGTTGGAATCCACTTCTCTTAAGGCACATAGGAGTTCCGTGGGTAGAGGTTTGGGAAGAACTGCACAAGCCAGAGCTCTATTAGGAAGGAGGGAATGGTGAATGTATGCTGTACATGCATAGAAGAGTCTGGATGAAAATGCAGAACAGTATATCCAGTATGTGGTTATTTTTTTATAAAAAAGAGAGAGAGAGAGAGAGAGAGAGGGAGAAATACATATTTGTGTATGCATAAAATACATTTGGAAGGATAAATAAGAAACTGTTCATATGGCTACCTCATGGGAAGGACAAAGGTGTCCAGAGACAGGGATGGGGAAAAAACTTTTCACTCGACACTTATTTATACTTTTAAATTTTGAACTATGTGTTATACAGCAGATTCCAAAAATTGATGAATTAAAAAATTAAAATAAAAATGGACTTTCAGAAGCATGGAAGTATGATGAGACATAGGCACTTTCTGGACACTTTCAAGGACTTAGCTACAGATTCAGTAGAAGCTATACTTACTTATTCATCTAAGAGCCCAGTGGTTAACTCTTGGGTCAAATAATTACACACACACACTCACAGTGAATATTAATTTTCAGAGGAATGCAGTCTGAGTTCACACTTAGGAAGGGAAATCTTTTCCTAATGCTTCAAAATTTGAACTGTAGTCTCCATCTCTGATGGAGAGAATCCTTTTCATGATTATGCAAGGGACAACATGCCCCCCTCTACCATTCTCAGCCTCTAAAGAAACCCATGGTGATTTCACACCCACCCCCCCACAAAGGGACCTTTGGCAATATGTGAAGACATCCTTGGTTTCAGAACTTGGGTGTGCTATGTGTATTTAGTGGGGAGAGGACAAGAATACTGTTATACATTCTTAAATGTACAGGACAGCTCCCAACAAAGAATTATCACTCCCAAAATGTTGAGGTGCCTAGGTGACTCAGTTGGATAAGGGTCCAATTCTTGATCTCCACTCAGGTCTTGATCTCAGAGTTGTGAGTGAACACTGCTTTAAAAAAAAAATGTCAGTGGTTCCATTTTTGAGAAATACCTGCAAATAAAGGAAACTATGTGGAAAGTTATGATATCCTGGAACAAGCAATGCCCTAGAATTTAATAGAGTGAGGACACTAATCAATAATTACTTTAAATGTGAATGATCTAAATATAACAATTAAAAAACAGAGTATTACAGTAGGTAATAAAAGAAAACACTTTTGTTTTATTAGACTATATGTTTTTTTAGACTATATATTGTCTATAAGAAAACCATTTTAAATATAAAGATACAGATGGATTAAAATAAAAAAGATAGATCAACAAATGGTGCTGAAAAACTGTTAATCCACATGCAAAAACATTGAAGTGGAACCCTTACCTTACACTATCCACAAAAATCAACTTAAAAGGATCAGAGGGCTAAAACTGTAAAACTCTTAGAAGAAAACATAGAAGAAAAGCTTCATGAAATTGAATTTGACAAAGATTTCTTGGATATAGCAACAAAAGAAATTAAATAAATTAGACTACATCAGATATAAGACTTTATGCATCAAATGATGCTATCAGGAGACTGGAAAGACAACACTCAGAATGGGAGAAAATATTTGCAAATCACTTATTATTATATCCAGAATATATGGACAGCTCCTAAAACTCAACAACAAATAATCCAATTTAAAAGTGGGCAAAGGATTTGTATTTTCCTGATGGTAAGTGATGTGGAGTGAAATAAGTCAATCAGAGAAGGACAATCATCATATGGTTTCACTCATTGAGGAATATAATAGTGAAAGGGATTATAAGGGAAAGGAGGGGAACTGAGTGGGAAAAATTAGAGAGGGAGGTGCCTGGGTGGCTCAGCGTTTAAGTGTCTGCCTTCAGCTCAGGGCATGATCCCACGGTCCAGGATCAAGCCCCACATTGGGAGCCTGCTTCTCCCTCTCCCCCATCTCTGCCTCTCTCTCTTTCTCTGTGCCTCTCATAAATAAATAGATAAAATCTTTAAAAAAAAATTAGAGAGGGAGACAAACCATGAGAGATTCCTAACTCTGGGAAACAAATGGTTGCAGAAAGGGAGGTGGGTGGGAGGATGGGGTAATTGGGTGACAGGCAGTAAGGAGGGCACCTGATGGGATGAGCACTGGGTGTTATCTTATATGCTGGCAAATTTAATTTAAATAAATTTTTTAAAAAAGAAACAAGAGATGGAAAAAATAAAAAATAAAAGTGGGCAAAGAATTTAAATAGACTTCTCTCCAAGAAAGATATACAAATGGTCAATTACCATGGAAAAGATGCTCAAATCACTAGTCACTGAAGGAATGTAAATCAAAACCACAATAAGAAAAAAAAAAACCCACAATAAGATACCATTTAATACCCAATAGAATGGCTATTATAAAACAAAAGAAAACAAAACTCAGGAGGAGGTGTGGAGAAATTAGAACTCTTGTGCATTGTTGGTAGAAATGTTCAATGATGCTGCCACTATGAAAAACAGTATGGTGTTCCTCAAAAAACTAAGTATATAATTACCATTTGATTCCGCAATTCCATTTATAGATATATACCTAGAAGAATTGAAAGCAGGGACTCAAACAGATATTTGTATACCAATATTCATAGCATTATTCTCAGTAGCCAAAAGGTAGAAACAACCTAAATGTCTATCAACAGATAAATGGATTTTTAAAATAAACACATACAATGGAATATTATTCAGCCTTAAAAAGGAATGAAATTCTGAAACACGGCACAACACGCAAAATTTCCTAAGTGAAGTAAGTTAGACAGAAGGGGACAAATATTGTATGATTTCACTTATATAAGTGTCTTAGTTAGGTTTGGCTGCTATAACAAAATACCATAAACTAGGTGGCTTATAAACAACAGAAATATATTTTTCAGTTTTGGAGACTGGAAAGTCTGAGGTCAGGGTGCCAGCATGATTGGTTGCTGGTGAGAGCCATCTTCCAGCTTATAGACTTCTGACTTCTCATTGTATCTTCATGTGGTAGAGAGCAGAGAAGGGTAAGCAAGCTCTCTCATGACTCTTATAAGGGCACTAATCTCATTCATGTGGGCTTCACCTATATGACTGCATCTAATCCTAATTATGTCTCCAAATCGCCACCTTCCAATACATCACACTGGGAGGTAAAATTTGAGATAGAAATTTTGAAGGAACATACAAACTGAATCCATGGGGCAGATGCGTGGCTCAGTGGTTGAGCATCTGCCTTTGGCTCAGGGCATGATCCTGGGGTCCTGGGATCTAGTCCCACATCGGGCTCTTTGAGCCTGATTCTACCTCTGCCTGTGTCTCAGCCTCTCTCTCTCTCTCTCTCTATTTCTCTCATGAATAAATAAATAAAATCTTAAAAAATTGAATCCATAACATTGAGATACCCCAAATAGGCAAATTCACAAAGACAGAAAGTATAGTAACAATTATTAGGGGTTGATGGGAAAGAATAATGAGAAGTTATTGTTTGATGGGTACAGAGCTTCTGTGATCAATGCTTCTGTAATGGAATATTTCTGGAAACAGTGGTAATGGTTGCACATTGTGAATGTATGTACTGCCACTGAATTGTATATTTAAAATGGTTAAAATTGTAAATTTTATATTATGCATATTTTGCCATAATAATAAAATATGTAAGTAAAAGAATGGAGAAAACCATACCATGCTAACACTAAGAAAGTATAAGTAGCCACATTAGTTTTGCACAAAGCAGACTAGACAGCAAGGAAATTTTTCAGGGGTAAAAAGTATCAAAATTATAAAGGGGTCAGTTACCCAAAAGACATAACAATTCTTAATATAGATGTACCAAAAAGAAAGCATCAAAATATGTGAAATGTGATAACTAAAAGAGAGCAGGGCTGGGTATACTAATATGAGGTTGGGCCTCAAAACAAGTCCTAACAAATTCAAGAAGACTGAAATCATACCAAGTATCTTTTCCAGTCATAATGGAATGAAACTGGAAGCCAATGGCATAGGGGAAACTGGAAAATCCACAAATATGTGGAAATTAAACAGTACACTCTTAAACAACTAATGGGTTAAAGAAAAAGTTGCAAGAGAAATTAGAAAATATCTTGAGACAAAATAGAAATGAAAATACAAATACTAAAACTTAAGAGATGTAGCAAAAGCAATACAAAGAGGGAAGTGGGTAGCTAAAAATGTCTATATTAAAAAAGAAGAAGCAGGGTACCTGGGTATCTCAGTTTGGTTAAGCATCTAACTCTTACTTTTGGCTCTGGTCATGATCTCAGGGTCATGAGATTGAGCCCTGCTAGGCTCCCCACTGCATGTGGAGCCTGTTTAAGATCCTCTCCCTCTCTCTCTGCCACCTCCAATTTGCACATGCTCACTCTCTCTCTCTCAAAAATAAAAAAATAAAATAAAAATAAAAAAGAAGAAAGACCTCAGATAAATAACCCAAAATAACTATAAAAAGGACAAATTAAGCCCAACGGTAGCAGTAGAAAAGATCAGAGCAGAGATAAAACAAAATAGAGAACAGAAAAACAATAGCAAAAACATCAATGAAACTAAGAGTGGTTTTTTAATCAACAAAAGTGATAAATCCTCACTAGATTAACTAAGAAGAAAAACTTCAAATCAGAAATGAAAGAAGAGACATGAAACCTGATGTCACAGAAAGTCAAAGGATTATAAAAGAATACTATGAAAAATTCAACTATTGGATAATTCCTAAAATCACATAGTTCACAGAAATAATGAATCATGAAGAAATAGGAAATTTGAATAGTTTCTGTTTAGGAGTTAGGTCAGTAACCAAAATCTGCACAACAAAAAAAGCCCTTAACCAGATAAGTTCACTGAAGAATTCTACCAAACAGTTAAGAAAGAATTAATGCCAATCCTCCTGAAACTCTTCCAAGAAATTGAAAAGGAGAGAACACTTTGTAACTCATTCTATGAGGCTTGCATTGCCCTACACCAAAGGCAGATAAAGGCTCTACAAGAAAGCTACAAAGCAATATCCCTGGTGAATATTGACCCAAAAATATTCATTAAAAATACTAGCAAACCAAATTCACCAGCATATTAAGAGGATTATACACAATAACCAAATGGGTTTATTCCTGAAATGCAAGGATGGTTCAATGTATGAAAATCAATGTAATACTCATTAACAGAAAGAAAGACAGAAAGCCCGTGATCATTTCAATTGATACAGAAAAAGCATTTGACACAATTCAACACCCTTTCGTGATAAAAAATACTCAATAAATGAAGATTAGAAACTTCCTCAATATAATAAAGGCCATTTATGAAATACTATAGCTAACCTCATAATCAATGGTGAAAGATGGAAAGCTCTTCATCTATGAAAAGCAAAGATCTCTACTCTTGTCACATCTATTGAACACAGTATTGAAAATCCTGACTAGAGCAATGAGGCAAGAGGAAAAATCAAAGGCATTCAAATGGGAAGAGAAGAAAATTATCTATGTTTAGAGATGAGATGATTATATGTAGAAAACCCTAGACTCCGCCAAAAAACAAAAAAAAATAAACCTGTTGGAACTAATAAATGGATTCAACAATTTTATTACAACAGCATTGAAAAGAATAAAATATTTAGGAATAAACCTGAGGCAAAAGACTTATACACTGAAGATTATAAATCAGTGCTGAAAAAGTTAAAGAAGACACAAAATGAAACAGACATAAACAGAAAGTCATCCTATGTTCATGGGTTAGAGGACTTAATATTGTTAAGATGTCCCTACTATCCAAAATGATCTACAGATTCAATGCAGCCCTTATCAAAATCCCTTTGGCATTTTGTTTTTCAGAAATAGAAAATGTTATTTTAAATTCATATGGAATCTCAAGGGACCCTGAAGAGCCAAAACAATTTTGAAAATAGAAGAACGAAGTTGGAGGATTCTCGCTTCCTGATTTCCAAATGTAGTACAAAGGAAAGTATAGTAACCAAAACAGTGTGATATTGGCCTAAAGACAAATAGACCACTAAAATAGAATAGAAATCTCAGAAATATACCTTTATGTATATGTTCAAGATTTTCAATAAGAGTGCCAAGACCACTTCATGGGGAAAGGATAATCTCTTCAACAAATGGTGCTGGCAACCTGGATATCCATATGCAAAATAATGAGCCCTTATTTTACACCATGAAAACATCCATTAAAACGAACAAATTTTGTTTTTTCTTTTCAACTACTCTCACCCTCAACACTTCTGGCCAGCCACCCAATGTATTGGTTTTTCCACACCAGCCAATTCTCTAGTTCTCAGTAGATGCTAATTGATTGGTGTCCTGCAACTTAATTCAGTTCTGACCCTAACTGCCTGTATTTGGCACAGATCCCACAAGTTAAGGGCTCAGTCTCACAACACATACACTAATCACAACCTCAAGGTGTCACCTGTGCTTTTGACTAACTGGCTGTAAATTGGAGTTTCCCACAATCCCCTTCTCAGGTTCAATAATTGACTAGAGTATCTCATAGAACTCAAGGAAATATTTGCTTACATTTACCTGTTTATTATAAGGGATACAACTCAGAAACAGCCAGTTAAAATAGATGCACAGGACTAGTATGTGGGAAGGGTTGTGGAGCTTCCATACCCTCTCTAGGCACACTACACTTCTAGTACCTCTGTGTGCTCCCCAATATGGAAGCTCTCCAAACCCCTTCATTAGAATTTTTATGGAGGCTTTATTACATAGGTATGATTGATTAAATCATTGGACAATTGCTGATTAAGTCAATCTCTAGCCTCTTTCTCTTCCTCAGAGGTCAAGAGACAGGGCTGGCAGTTCTAAACCTCTGATCATATGTTTGGTTCCCCTGGCAATCATTATTCTTCCCATCCTTAGAGGCTTTCCAAAAGCCATGTCATTAACAGAAGCTTAGGTGTGGTTGAAAGGGCTTTTTATAAAAAACAAAAAGTGCATCTTTCACCTTTATCACTCTTACCACTTAGGAAATTCCAAGGATATTAGTAGCTTGCTATCTGGAAAGGGGATGAAAACCAATTATAAATTTATTATAAATCATAATTACACCATATACAAAAGTTAACTCAAAATCTGTTAAAGACCTAAATGTAAGACATAAAACTATAGTATATCTAGAAGAAAACATAGGGAAAACTTCATGACACTGGGGTTTGGGTGATTTCTTGGATACAGCAACAAAAGCACAGACAGCCAAAACAGAAATAGACAAATGGGACCACATCAAACTTCAAACTTTGTGCATCAAAGGATTCAGATTGGCAAAATGAAAATTTCTGAATTTCAACTGTTTCACCACAGTTGAATATACTTAATACTGCTGAACCATACACTTTAAAGTAGATAAGAAGGAAAGGCAACCTGGCTGATATTTGCAAATGGCATATCTGATAAGGGGTTAATATCCAAAATATATGAAGAACCTGTGCACCTTACATAACACTAAAAAAAACAAATGATGCAACCAAACTGGGCAAAGGATCTGAATGGACATTTGGCCAAAGGAGACATACAGATACCCAATAGATACATGAAAAAACACTGAATATCACTATTATCAGGAAAATACAAATCAAAACTACAATGAAATATCACCTTACACCTGTTAAAATGGCCAGGATCAAAAAGACAGGAAATAACAGGTATTAGGTGGTGATGTGAAGAAAAGGAACCCTCATGTACTATTGATGGGAATGTAAATTGGTGCAGCCGCTGTGGAAAACAGTGTGGAGGGTCCTTAAAAATTTTAAATAGAATTACCATATGATCCAGTAATTCCACTATTGGGTATTTACCCAAAGAAAATGAAAAGACTAATTCAAAAAGATACATGCACCCCTATGTTTTACAATAGCCAAAATATGGAAGTAACCCAAGTGCCCATTGATAAATGAATGGATATATACACACATCTTCTTTATCCATTTATTGGACAAAAAAAGACAAAAAAAATATAGGCTCTTCAATATAGAGAACAAACTGGTGGTTGCCAAAAGGGAGGTGAGTAGAGGGATGTGAAATGGATAAAGGGATTAAGAGTACACCTATCTTCATGAACATGCATAGAATTGTTGAATCAGGGATCCCTGGGTGGCTCAGCGGTCTGGCGCCTGCCTTTGGCCCAGGGCGCGATCCCGGAGACGCGGGATCGAATCCCACGTCGGGCTCCCGGTGCATGGAGCCTGCTTCTCCCTCTGCCTGTGTCTCTGCCTCTCTCTCTCTATCTGTGTGTGACTATCATAAAAAAATAAAAATTAAAAAAAAAGAATTGTTGAATCATTATATTGTACACCTGAAACTAATTTAGCATTGTACTTTAATTTACTTGAATAAGAAGAATATCATGAACAACTTTATGCTCACATGTTTGACAACTTAAATGAAATGGACCAACTCCTTGAAAGACACACAAAAAAAAAAAAAAGGACACAATCTACCAAAACTCATACAATGAGAAACAGATATCTGAAAAGATCTACATCTATTAGAGAAATTGAATTCATAATTAATAACCTTCAAAACAGGAAGCATCCAATTCAGATGGTTTCATGGGTGAAGCCAATTAACCATTTAAGTAAGAGTGATATCAATTCTCTACAGTGTATTTCAGAAGATCAAAACAAAGAGAACACTTCCTAATGCATTCTAGGAAGCCAGCATAACACAAATCCAAACTAGACAAAGACATTATAAGGATTTAAAGTTATAGATCAACATCCCTCATGAACATACATGCAAAAATACTAAAAAATATGAGTGAGTCAAATTCAACAATGTATAGAAAGAATTATACACAATGACCAACTGGGATCTATTCAAGAATGCAATACTGGTTCAGTATTTGAAAATCAGTTCATGTAATCTATCACATCAACAGGCTAAAGAAGAAAACAACATGATCATATCAGCAGATGCAGAAAAGCATCTGACAAAACCCAATATCCATTCAAGATAACAATTCTCAGCAAACTAGGAATAAAGGGAACTTCATCAAACTGATAAAGAATGTCTACAAAAATTCTACACAATACTCAATGGTGAGAAACTAGATGCTTTTCCACTAAGATAGGAAAAAAAAAACATAAATGTCCCCATGTCCCCTCTTTTCAGTCCTATTCAGCATCATATTGGAAGCCCTTGCTAATGTAATAAGATGAAAAAGAAAAATAGAAAGTATACAGGTTGGAAAGGAAGAAATAAAATTGTCCTTTGTTTACAGATGGCATGATTATTTATGTAGAAAAAGTCTCAATTAATTAACAACAACAAAACAAACCCCTAGAACAAACTGGTGATTGTAGGAAGCTTACAGGGCATAAGCTTAATACATGACTTTTGGGTCAGTTCCTTTCCTATATACTAGTAATTAAGAACTAGGATTTATTTTAATTGAGATATAATTGACATATAACATTATATTCATTTCAGGTGTAATGTAATAATTCAAGTATTTGCACATACTGCAAAATGATCACCACAATATGTCTAGTTAACATCCATTACCACACAGAGTTACAAATAACTCATTTTTTCATGATGAGGACTTTTAAGATTCACTCTATCAGCAAGTTTCAAATATGCACTACGGTGTTATTAACTGTAGTCACCATGCTGTACATCACACCCCCATTCCTTATGTTATGAGAGGAAGTTTGCACCTTTTGACCACCTTCATCCCTTTCACTCAACCCACACCATCCAATTCTGTTAACCTCCAATCTGTTCTGTGCATCTAGTAGTTTGCTTTTACGTTTTTGTTTTCGATTTGCTTTATTTTAGATTCCAAATACAAGTGACATCATACAATATTCATCTTTATTTGCCTAATCTATTTAGCATAAAGCCTTCAAGATCTATCCATGTTGGCAGAGCCAGAGAAGTGGAGTAAGAGGGAGAAGTAAGTCCACAGAAGTCCCTGAGGCAGTCTCTGTAGAGGAGCAGAAGGAAATAGAAGATAAAGTGACTGGTCCAGAGAAAGCTAAAGAGCAAAATCAAAAGCAAAACCCTCATTTGGGACAAAAGCCTGGAGGTTCAGATTTCTTAAGGAGACATTCGTAGAATGGGAAAAACTATTTTGATTCTGGAAATTGCAACATGGCTAAAGTAAGAATGAATAAGCAACTTTCTACTGCAACTGAGAATAAGACAGAGGTCACTGGTGACTACATTCACTGCACAGGACCTTCCTCAACAGAAACTAACCCTTGTTGCTAGCAAGCTGCCTGGCTGATTAAAAGAGGTGAACTGGAAAAAAAAATCCATCCATGTTGTTGCAAATGGCAAACTTTCATTCTTTTTTATGGTTGCATAATATTCCATTTTATATACACATATACATACACACACATATATATATAGATAGTTTCCTTTTGTAGCCACTGACTGTGATCCCAAGACTTTCTGACCTTTGAGCAGCCCTATTCATTCAACTAGAAGTCAATAAGTAAACTTTTCTAGGTGCAAAAAGTGGAGATCTGAATCAGATAATCTTGAAGTTTCTTTCAGATTCTATCATTCCCTGCTTGTCTTAAAATAATATTGAAATATTTCTTAGCTTCTACTGTTCCCATGTACTATCTTATTAAATCTCTGCAAAGTATCAAGGTACATGCTTTAAACACCTTTCTGCCTGATTTCAGATAAATTGCTACTGAAATTATAACCCTTTTATGAAGTGATTATTTAGTGTTCAATTTTTGTATTATAAAACTACAGAATATCTTAAATATGTTTTCTGATAGATCTAGGGCAGCAAATCCCTTCTGGATGTTTTTCTCTGAAATTACATTGAAAGAAATAAACAGCTGTCAGGAGTATGAAGCCTAAACCATTAGATTGCTGAGTCAGTGCTCTGGAAGTTACAATATGTCCTAGAATGCAAGTCACATGCTCTGACATTCGAGTCCTCATTTTCTTTTTTGAGGGTCAACATAAATTAGTAGTGGGAGATTGAAAAGAGGACAGGAGAATTACTGGCAAATTCAAATGCATGTACAAGTGGCAACCAACATTCTAATTGTGCAGGTGTAGTCAAACATATAGATAATATGCAAAATATGGTGACTACCTAATTTGTGATGGAAAGCCTATTCTTTTTTTTTTTTTTTTAAAGATTTTATCCATTTATTCATGAGAAACACACACACACACAGAGAGAGAGAGAGGCAGAGACACAGGCAGAGGGAGAAGCAGGCTCCATGCAGGGAGCCCAATGTGGGACTTGATCCTGGGGTCCCAGGATCAGGCCCCAGACTGAAGGCGGTGCTAATCCTCTGAGCCACCCTGGCTGCCCTGGAAAGCCTATTCTTAAGTAAATTGTTCTCTTTGTCCATTATAGCTACTGAATTATATATTTCTTTGTTGCTTGGTCTTGTTTTCTCCTCTAAGACCCTATAAAACAATTATAATGAAACACAGTATTCTACAAATATAAAACCAATGCATTTTATCCTTAAGCCATATTCCATTTGAACCTTCACATTTTGAAGGAGAACCAAAAGTCTCATTGCCTGGTATATGCCCTCTTAAGCAAGATACTAGGATTGAAATTCAGGTTTTGTGGATTTTTTTTTTTTTTTTTTTTTTTGCCTGACATTCAAATTGCCTATACCTGACTTGTAGCTTATACCATCTCCTAAAGTGAAGAGAGAGTCCCACCATGTGTCACTGCTGGGCCTTGGAGCTTTGTTTAGTCTGGCAGAAAAAAAGCTCTTGGAGAGATGTAAAAGAAAGCCTACCACCTTCCCTCTGAAGGATGGTAGTAAAAGAAAGTAAGAAAGTTCTGGCAAAGGGTTCAATCCAATGTAGGTGCTAAGCATGCTTCATGAAGTTCCAGCATGAAGTTCCAGCATGATGCAGAATTCAGGGGCTCTGCAAGGAGCAGCTGAGTGGGGTCCCTTGAACCAACATGAGGTGCCCCAGCCTGCTTAAGAGCCCTGAGCAGAGTGGTCAGGCAGAGAGTTTTCCAATCCCAGCTTGGCCCTGAACTGAGATCCACTGGGCTGGCCCTGAGTCAATGGTGGTAGTTTGAGGCTAGGCTGCAAAGGGCCCAAAGGGGTGGAATGGAGATCACTATGGGCTTCTAGAGAGGCCTCAGTGAGATGGAGGAGAAGCAGAACCTCCGGGGCCATACCCCATTGGAAAGCCTCCTGAGCTTGCTGGTCCCCCCACAAACCTACCAGCCCCAGGTCTCAGCTCAGAAGCCAGTAGGGAAGCCCAGCAACCAGGCAGCCAAAGGTATCACCAGGATCTAGAGGAAGACTGTAGTGGACGGGAATACCTGGTCAGAAGGAAACTGGGAGGCTGAGCAGTACCCATAGGGCAGTTAAAAGTATTGTGTGCATCCAAGGTTTAAACTTGATAGGCTTCTGTTGGTTTGTTTGCTTTGTTTCCCTGTTAGAAATAGGAAGCATTTAAAGAAGGCAAAAAACTATGTAAACAAAATAAGAAATGACATGCTCTCTGCACATCCAAACTGTGGCCTGTATCATTGCAGGTAGCTTACAGATTGACAGGAAGAGCACAGATGTGTGTGTGCATGTGTGTACACTCTCTCTCTCTCTCTCTCTCTCTCTCTCTCTCTCGCACACTCACACACACACACACACACACACACACACACACACACACACCTGCTGCAGCCCACGTACAGAACTTAACAGAAGTGAATTCGAAGCAGAGCAAAGCAGACACAGCCTTCTCTGCATGGCTCTCTCCTGCCCCAAAGTTCCTTCCAGGGCTCATAGCTGCTGGAGAAAGCTTTTCCTGCAAATGAAGATCTGCCAGATTCTCATTAAGTCTTGTGCAGTGGGGTTTATGGCACCATTTCAGAAGAACTTCCACCAACTATTTTAAGAGAACATTCACCAACATGAAGAGCTCCTAGTTCTTGAAACTAAATTGGTATCAGTGCAGTCAGTTCTCATCCAGGGCCAGGGTCCAGGGCCCTGAAAATCAGTCAGCTTTCCAGCATTCCAAGGAGCCTGTGTTAGGGAATTTTTATTTTTTATTTTTTATTTATTTTTATTTTTTTATTTATTTATTTTTTTTGGGGGGGGGAATTTTTAAAAAGTAGGCTCTGCATCCAGGGTGGAACCCAGTCCGGGGCTTGAACCCACAACCCTGAGATCAAGACTTAAACTTGATCAAGAGTTGGACACTTAACCAACTGAGCCATCCAGGCACCTCATAAGAATTGTAGTTGTTGTTTAATGACACTTGAAAGAGTGAACATTTTCATGTATACAGATGATTATGGGTTTATGTGCACATTATTTTACTTAGGTAACTAATTTTTTTATCAGATCAATATTTATCCATATTAGAGTTTTTGGAATGTAGTGATCAGTGACAGAGTATCTCCTTCAAGTGGTTGCAGCTTGGTCAGGGGAGACTTGGAATCTGGGCACAGAAACTGCTCTGCTGTGGTGCCAGACACATTTCCCATCTATCTAGCAATACCCAAGATCAAGCCAGGGTGAAGAAAGCTCTTCCTGACAGAATCGGACTGACGCTGCCAAATCCTTTCAGAAGTCACCCAACTTTGAGGATCCCTGGGTGGCTCAGCTGGTTTAGGGCCTGCCTTCAGCCCAGGGTGTAATCCCAGAGTCCCGGGATCAAGTCCCGCATCAGGCTCCCTGCATGGAGCCTGCTTCTCCCTCTGCCTGTGTCCCTGCCTCTCTTTCAATCTGTGTCTCTCACGAATAAATAAAGTCTTTAAAAAAAAAATAGAAGTCCCCTATCTCTTGAACTTAATATGGAAGCTCAAAAAGCTATACAATTTTTCCTTATGTTGTATTAAATATGCTTATCGTAATATCTATTTTTCATTCTTTTTAAAATTAGTCTCTGAAATAACAGTTGAGAAGGCCCCTTTTATACCATGCTAAATTGATTTAGGCTTTCCTTCTTTTAAAAAGTCAACTTTCGGGGATCCCTGGGTGGCGCAGCGGTTTGGCGCCTGCCTTTGGCCCAGGGCGCGATCCTGGAGACCCGGGATCGAATCCCACGTCGGGCTCCCGGTGCATGGAGCCTGCTTCTCCCTCTGCCTGTGTCTCTGCCTCTCTCTCTCTGTGTGACTATCATAAATAAATTAAAAAAAAAAAAAAAGTCAACTTTCTTGAACATTGCCCAAGGTCACTTCTTTGTTTCCCTATTTTATTTCTCATATCTTTTTTTTTTTTTTTTTTTTGCCATAACTAAGTTACCACAAGAACTTCTAATACACTCATGGTAATGTTCAGTAGTATCTGTTGGGATCAGAGGTCAGAATCTGCTTGACCTTAGGAAAGCTTTCTATGGCCAACAAATCTAGAACTGTGGGACTCTACCTCTGGTGGAAGAATTGGGAGGGAATTTGATAGACCTGGTAGCCTTGGTGGCATTTGTGTTTGGAATTAGGCACACTGGTCATGGCCCCACATTTGGAGGAAGGTAAGCACCATCAGCAGCAGAGGGTCATTACCTCAAGTGGGACCCTGGAAGTTCCCTTTTCTGATTTTTCATGCAGAATGTTGATGAATCCAGACTCTGCAGGACTCTCTGAAGTCTTTCATGTTGAGCTCATTCTCTGCTGTGAGAATGGCCATGACTTTATCAAGCTATGGTATTGCATGTGAAACACTAGACAGAAAGGCCTTTATTCCCACTGGAAAATTCCAAAGGTAGCCAAAATTCTAAAAAGATGAGCTAAAGCCCATGAGTAGGGTGTACTGTTCCAAGCTATACATCTTAAAATATGTTCAAAGAACTAATTGGCTGAGGTTCCAGGTATGGGTGCAGCATTTGTTTCCACTAGTGTTGGTCAGATATCTTAACGGGGGTTTTCTTGGCATTTTGGATGGAATGGCTTTATGTTCAGAATCCTCCCATACGTTATCAGACAATGAGAGTCCTGGGCCTCCAGGCACCAAATAACAGTAGCGTTTCTACATTATCATGGCAACCAACAACACCCTCTAAATGTTTCTGAATGCCCTGTTGGAAGTCATACTTCTTTCAACTGAGATCTAGTAGCTCTAGCCTAAGAAGTATAAATGAATGATTTCAGAGCACTTTGTTAAAGTTGGAATTTCATGTTTGTAATCAATTCTTTAGATCAAAAGTTAGATTCTTAAACTTTCAATTAGTAGAAATACTAGATCCAACAGGAATCATGATCCAACTGGAAGACTAGATCCAACTAGTCTTCCCCCTAGTTGCCCCTATGGTTTTTAGAGTCTTTCTACATGAAGTGTGATCCTCAAACCAACAGCATGAGCATCACCTGGAAGCTTGCTGGAATGTACAATCTTTGGAATCAAAACCTATATTTTGACAGGATCCTCACTTAATCCATATGTACATTAAAGTTTGAGACACAGTACTTTAGAGAATACCCTGGATAATCTTGTGACAGCTTCTCATAATTAAACTTTCACCCCTAGTGGCACAACTGATTTGCACCCCAACCCCCAGTGACATAAACCTTTCTGACTTGCACTTCCCATTGTGGTGAATGTAGAAACTTCTCTACCAAAGAACTGTCATGTTCCTCCCCAGTCTGGGTTCCAACCACATCAACTGAGCTGTCTGGTAATTATGAGAAAGCCAGAATATCAGGTGATCTTAATTATTCCTATTACAGTCCATGATAGTCTAATATAGTCTGTCACTAGGCCTGGAGTTGTGCTGGGTCAGCCTATATTTTCACATAAAAGCTGGAATTCTTTGCTCAGGCTGTACACTGCCTGGTGTTGTCTACCTTTCCCATTTGCTGCTGTTGTTATTTTATTTTTAACTCGAACTTTTTCCTCATCTAAAGAAAATCTCACTATTAGACTCTCCCACTCATATTTTCTGTCATCCGCAGCAACAAAAATCCAAAAGGCCCCAAGACCACAAACATCCAAAGGAACAAATGAATGGGGGATTGTGCTTCTGTGTAACCAGCAGGGACTCACATAAAGGGACACTTGTACCAGTCCCGTTTACAATCAACTGATTCTCTGGACACTCTGAGCATCAGTAGCTCTTGAACTTGCCTGCTCCTGTCTGCAACTGGTTCAACAGTGAACTCAGACCAATTAAATTTCCAAAGATATCCTGAGAACAAGTCTGTTTGGGCTCAAGTGCACATCACCTCTTTGTTGCTTGGGCCAACTAAACTCACACTTGCCCAGAAGTCAGCAAACATTTTGCAGGTTGTCAACAAAGGAAAGGATGGGCAATCCAAGCGAATTCAGTTTGAGATTATCCTTTTTCCTTTCTGTCTAAAATCTGCTAGATTTTAGCATCCTACCCAATAGATTTTTCGGCATATTTAGATGTATTATGGGTTTTATTTTGAAGGGGCATTTAAAAATTATGGTAAAATACATAAAACAAAACTTAACATTTTAACTATTTTAAACAATTCAGAGGCTTTTAGTACATTCACATTGTCATACAACCATCACAACTGTTTTTCCAGTTCAGTTTTCTAAAAGACTTCTGTAATTCTGACAATCTTCTATATCCTCTCTTATATACTTAGGAAAATTACATTTTCTCACTTTTTTTGTGCTTGACCAGGACACGTTTGGTTTATCCAATTTAAAGATCTTCTCACATCACTTATGCATTAATTATGAAAGGTAGGTAGATGTAGAGAAATATCTGGCACTGTCTTCAAACTAATTATATGTACAGAACTATTTTTGCTTCTCTATTAGTCTCCTTTATATCTTTATTATTATTTATACACATTGTTTTTTCCTATATATAGCCTTTTATTAAGTCTGAACAAACCTAACCAAGTACAATACAAATAGAAGGGGAAGGTCATTAATTATATATGTTAGTTTTCATAAATTCAAAGCAACTGTCCCACTTACTTTAATGCTTTAAAAAACATTATACAACAATGAATATTTTTAAAACCCTTTACTGTGTGGTGAGATACTTTGCTCCTCTCATATATCCCCAAATATATTTCTATTTATAAAAATGACATACCCACACATTTGAAAGCTTTCTGATTTTATTAGGGGGCTGGTTCTCAGAAGCAAAAAAAAAAATATATATATATATATATATAGGCACACAAAAAAACTGTTGTCAGGAAAATTTGGGGTTGTCGTCTTAGTAAGATAAGACATGCCTAAGGCACATCAGACATGACCCCTTGTTGTGGGTCGACAAGGCTATGATTAAGTTCCCATTTTACTTGGTTGTAGCTTTTCATTATTCTTATCTTTTTATAGCCACCTGCCTTGACTAGTGAAAGCTTCATCCTCATTTTGGGTCTGAGGCACCTTCTTACATAAACATCATCCACAGAGAGAAGTGATTGTTCAGCCAGTCATACATGCTTGCTCTCTATTTTTCACTTTGGGACACAAGGCATTGGACCAACTTTGTTGTATCTGGACAGGTTTTTCATCAGTTATAACAGCAAACTTTGCCTTCAGCTTTTCCTTTTTTTTTTTTTTTAAGATTGTATTTATTTATTCATTAGAGACACAGAGAGAGAGGCAGAGAGGTGGGCAGAGGGAGAAGCAGGCTTCATGCAGGGAGCCCAATGTGGGACTCAATCCCAGGACCACAGGAGCCAAAGGCAGATGCTCAGCCATTAAGCCACTGAGGCGTCCCACCTTCAGCTTTTCTTAGAATCTGTGTATCACTGCTCAGCCACTTGCACCGTCTGAATACCAGCAATGCCACGTTTAGATAATTATTTTGGTAAACAGCAAATAAATTATGAAAAAATTGTGACAAGACAGATTTCAAGCACTGGGTTTCCCTTAGATCAAAGTGCACAGGCAAAGTGCACTTTCAGTAAACAGTTAATTTACTGGCATCGTCAGATATTTTAAAACTTTCTGTAATCTCCTACATGCTCTGCTTAAACACATCACACTGGGCAAAATTCATTCTGGGAGGTATATGTGATACACATAAACACATGTTTCTGGAAACCACAATTTGAGAAAGGCAAGTAAAGAAGTTGGTAGATGTTGAGGCAAGAAAACTATCTTAAAATGTCTAACTCTAAAATCTTAAAGTATCTCAATATGCATATGGCCATCTACTTGAAAGTGGGTAGGTTTCCTATAAGTGACTCCAGGGAGCAGATATCTGATGACGGGGTGAGTCCAGAAAGGTAGCTTCAGCTTCCCTCGAATTTAAAGCCATTCAACAAGAGAACAGGTTGGTCTCTTAAAACTTTAAAACAAGTACATATAGGAATATTGTAAAAGTAGTCTGTGTCGGCTACTTAATGCCTTAACTCCCTTCTGGCCTTACTTGACTTAATGAGCCAGGTTGTTGAGGGTACCTTGAACATCAGGTTTATTGATGGATTATGAAATACAGCGGCCTCAGAGAGTATTTGGATTCATGATCGTTTGGTTTCCTTCTGTGAGGTAGGTTGTTTTCAAAGATGGTCACACCAATCCATTCCATCCCATATGCCCTTCTGCAATGCAGCTTTGCCAACAAAAGGATAAAGTCTCTTTCCTCTTACTTTGAACCTGGACGCATCCTGTGACTTTCCCTGACCAATAGAATGCAGTGCAGATGACACTGTGATTTCTTGGTCTTATGAGGTCTCGCAGTTTCTGTCTCTGCCCTTTTGGAAGCCAACTCTTATGTAGTCAAATCCAGGCTATCCTGTTGGAGGTCCATCATCTGGGCCTACCTGGAAAGAGGTAGGCCCAGATAATGAGGCTGGACAGAGGAGAACCAAGGTGCCCACTGACAGCCAGCACCAACTGGCAAACAACATGGAGTTGTCAAACTTATCTGCCCCAGCTGAACCCACAGAAGTTGAGATGAGTTGTTCACACCAACCCTGGCCCAAATTCCTGACCCAAGGAATTGTGATCAAGAGAAATGGACACCAATTTAAGCTACTAAATGCCAGGCTGGTTCATTACACAGCAATCATAACAGATACCTGAAACAGAATTTGTATCTGGAAGTGGGTTGCTGCTATAACAAAAACCTAAAACACATCTCATTGGTTTTGATACTGGGTAGCAAGAGAAAGTTCAGTGAGGAAACAGTTAGGTCATCTTGGAAATAATAGTGAGAAAATTGCCATTGGAGGCTCAAAAACAAAAAGTAAGCTATGCTACAGAGTGGTAGAATTTTTGTCCATGATATCACCCGTGGAATCATGGAAGCTAGAAGATGCAGCTAATGAACTCACTGATTTGAGGAAATGAGAGTATCAGCTGTCTGGTTGATATATATTGCCTTAGTTCCAGAACTGTTCGGCTTCATCACTCTTTCTCACCTCCTAGGCCTCCAATCAATGGCTCTGAATTTGCTGATCAGGACAAGGAGATTTCCAGGCAAAATATTGAAAGTACAATTGGCCTCTCTTAGCCACACTGATAAAATATAGAAAGAGGGAAATTAACTAAACAAGGAACTATTTTGTTTTTAGGTAGGATAAAGAAGAAATATAGAAAACCCAGGACAGACTCTCTGGCCAGAAAAACATTATCAATGTAAGAAATGGCCTGAGACTGAGGATTAAATCAAGGATTTGGCTGTAAAATCCCTGGTTAAAACCTCTAGGGACGCCTGGGTGGCTCAGTGGTTGAGCATTTGCCTTCAGCTCAAGGCGTGATCACAAGGTCCTGGGATTGAGTCCCATATCAGGCTCCCCAGAGGGAGCCTGCTTTTCCCTCTGTCTATGTCTCTGCCTTTCTCTGTGTGTCTCTCATGAATAAATAAATAAAATCTAAAAAAAAAAAAAAAAAAACTCTGTAAGACTTAAGGCAGCATCTATAAACCCTCCCACCTAGACATCTAGATTTCTAAGAATAGTAAGGGCATATATTTCTTTTCTTTTTTAAAGGCGGTTTTTGTTTTGTTTTGTTTTAAGATTTTATTTATTTACTCATGAGACACATAGAGAGAATAAGGGCATATTTTTCCACAACAGCCTTGCATGTGGCCCAAAGAGAAGCCCATTTTAGAAAAAAATATGGATATAGGGTTTTTGTTGTTGTTGTTTGTTTTTGCCATGGTGTGATACCTAATAACATTCAGAGGGAACCCAGAACATTTTAAAGACAAATATTTACTAAAGTACCATAAACTTTATTTATTTATTTATTTATTTATTTATTTATTTATTTATTACCATAAACTTTAAATAACAGGTATAGAGACAGTTCAAAATGAATAGAGCTCTCTAGGCCCCCATTTTTTTATGGGCAGGAAGCAGGTTAAGAAAAATATCTTCTAATGAAAAGAAAAGATAAAGAGGTAGAGCCAAGATCACCGAGGATAAATTAAAGAGCTCCAAACAAATAATAACCAGGCAACCACTTCCAGGGAGCAGAAATGGACTGTAATTAGGTAAAATTTGTTGCCCTCTATAGATATGTGCCTGGCTGGGCTTCATAATTGCAAAGGACAAAATGATCACTATATGCTTCCTATTCTTTTTCTGAGTTTATATAACTCAGATGACAGGATATCCTAATAAAATTGCCTGAGCTGCCGCCACCACCCCTACCCCCCGAAATTGCCTAAAGCCCCTTGTTGAGGGTTATTGAAGTCATGCATTAAGAATAATGTCTTTGAGGAACACACACACAAAGCCCCTCAATTCCTATTTGGGCTTATCATCTTTCATAGCTGAATTGGTTCAATAGAGGAATAGTCTCACTATCCCACACATGCTCTCTCTGTTACACCTTGTATCACATCAAACAGATTTCCTTTGCTTCAAGCATTGTCCACACAAGGCATGTGTTTGTGAAACAGGCTATAACAAAGACCTGAGTTAAAAGTGAGAGCAGAGTCATCTTGAATCTCCGATCTTTTTCCTTAGAAATTTCCTTGAACATATTTACCAGCACAGGCTCCAGCCTTCTGTGAAACTATCTAGCCCTCTCTTCCCCTCTTTATTCTTCTCTGTCCTCCACCCCCAAATCTTTGCCCCTTCCTCTGGAGAACTTGGCTCTGGGGCTCCATTTGGATATCCAAAGGTTCTGCTAGACTGGAATCTCTCGAACACTTCTCCCTCTTCCACTAGCGTATGTTAAGAGAAAAAAAAAAGCCATAAGGAGATTTCTTTCTTTGCTAATATGAATTATGCTGCCTTCTGCGGAAAGCAGCGATAGTTATGGTTAATTTGGGCTTCCTATTTCTCCTTTTCCATTACTTTTAGATAGCACTAAGTAAAAACAATGGTTTAGATAAGAGTTGACATAATTATATTTAAGGCTAAAGTAGAAATCACTAAGAACGATAAGATGTGGGGCACCTGGGTGGCTCAGTGGTTGAACATCTGCCTTCAGCTCAGGTCATGATCCTGGGGTCCTGGGATCGAGTCCCGTATTGGGCTCCCTGCAGGCTCTCCTTCTGCCTGTGTCTCTGCCTCTGTCTCTGTGTCTCTCATGAATAAATACATAAAATCTTTAAGAAAAAAAAGATTAGATGCTGCGAATATGAAGTTTTATTCCACATGAAATTTAGTACTATTTTAAGCTTTTTAAGATTATGATTATAAAGAAAATAATATAATCTCAAAATTGAGATAAATATCTGCTATGAAGGACAAAAATAGGGTGGGATGGAGGAAGAGGATGAGATTCTCCAAGGTTGCCACCCACAAACATCAGATAATTGCTTTACTCTGGTCATTGATTTCAGTAGCTCAAAAGCTAAATAAATACCAAAATGAAACTTTTCTTAAACCATTGGCTGGCATGCTTATTTTAATTGTACAAGTTTAATTACAATATTTAAAGCTAGTTACAGCTGTATAATTTAGTCATATTTATTATTTTGCCGTATTTGTATGTATGTATATAAAATGCATTGTGTTGTATAGGCCAAGCTGTTGAAATATTGCCAGAATGGTTCTTGATATTCCAAAAACTAAGCACGAACTATAAAGGGGGAGGGTTAATAGATTGAACTACATGAAAATATAAAACTTCTACCTATCAAAACACACACTTAGGGCTTTGAAAACATGGCAGAGAAAAAGCAAAGAAAAAAGATAGCTGTGGTTTCAGAAAATCTCCTGAAAAAGAGGAAGGCTTATCAGGCCCTGAAAGCCACTCAAGCAAAGTTGGTACTTTCGGACAAGAAGGAGCAGGAGAAAATAAAAGAGCTCAAGTTTAACCGACTGGAATGGCTCCTACATGATTGATTCCTGGTGGCAGCAACGTGACAGGGTGCACCTCAGACGTCTAGAAGTGAAACCTCATGGCTTGGAAGTGCCACATAAACATTCCTTGGCCTTTGTTGTATTGCATCCAAAGGATTAATAGAGTGAATTCACTGGTGCAGAGGACCATTGCAGGGCTTCACCTAAGGATTTTCAGTGGTGACTTTGCCAGAATGATCCCTCCCACCCCCAGACCATATAAACACCGTGCATATAGAAATGAACCTTATGTAACCTGGGGATTTCCAAATCTGAAGTCTGTCCAGGAACTCATCTTGAAACAAAGACAAGCCAAGGTCAAGAATAAAACCATCCTGGGGCACCTGGGTGGCTCATCAGTCCATTAAAGTTCTGACTCTTGATCTCAGCTCAGGTCTTGATGGCAGGGTCCTGAGTTCAAGGCCCCCAATGAGTTTTTATTTTTAAGATAGCCTAAATAAATAAATAAATTTTAAATAAATTTTAAAATAAATAAATATTTTATTTAATAACAAAGTAAATTTTTATTTTAAATAAGTAAAGAAATAAATTAATTAAAAGATAAATAAAACCATCCCTTTGACAGACAGTACAGTGATTGAGGAGCACCTGGGGAAGTATGGTGTTATTTTCTTGGAAGACCTCATTCATGGAAATTGCCTTTCCTAGGAAGAATTTCCAAACAATCTCTGAGTTCTTACATCCTTTCCATATCTCCGCAGCCCCTCCTGCTCCCAGGAATAGAGTAGGCTTCTTCAAGGAGGTGGGCTGACCTGGCTATGGAGTAAATGCATCAATCAGCTCATTCGGCAGTGGAATTAAATCCAGAATATCTGCAAGCACAATGCATTGGAGGCATGTGTTTGTCTTTTTGAGTTGTTATCTGTATCTTCAAAGATTATCTTTGACTATATCTTCAGAAACTGAAGAGAGTGATCAAGGAAAAGGTGATGATATTCCTGGCAGGCACTTCTCATCATAGCCCAGGTTCCAAGGAAAAGTACCAGCACTTTTTCCACATTGGCTGTCACTGCAACCTCTGAAGTCAGCAAACGACTCATGCCATGGAAGATGGAGTCCTGCTGTGTCACATCTCACATCTTCTATCCTGGGGTCTGATGAACAAATACCCAATCATGAATATAAAATAGCAGTGGGCCAAGCTCAGGGACATATTTGAACCTGGAGGTTCCTGGGGCCTTATTTTGAAAGGAACTTGAAATATAATTACAAAGAAGAGAACAAAAAGTGTGGGGAGAAAACACACACTTAAAAAAAAAAATCAGTGTAAACTAGGAGAAAACCTTCACAACACATATAAACTTTAAGGGATTAATTCAGAATATATGCATATCAATATGAAAAAATTAACAGAATAAGAAAATTGTAAGAGACAAATGGGCCATTCATAAAAGTAAAATAAGAAAGACTCAATTCTGCTAATAATCAGGAAAATGCAAGTTAAAACCACAAGTGCTTGTGGAAGTCAGGTAGGTAATGTTAGGACAGAGCGCAAACCAAGTGTTTCAAAATGAGAAGTGATGCTAACTGGAAAATTGGAGTATGCAACTTCTACCCAGCTCTAGCAGTTGACATGAGGAAATGATTCCTGTTTGTTCAAAAGGTGCCAGGCTTTTATATGAAATTTCACAATTCTTAAAACACTGTACAGACCAAACAAAGATGTTCAAGACCCAATACAGTTCTCAGGGCATGAATTTGCAAACTTTAAACCCCTGTTGGAAGAAAATATGTTATCTCTATAGCAAGGCTCCAAACTTACTCCTTTTAAAAAAAAAAAAGATTTTATTTATTTATTCATGAGAGACACATAGAGAGAGAGGCAGAGACATAGGCAGAGGGAGAAGTAGGCTCCATGCAGGGAGCCCGATGTGGGACTGGATCCCAGAACTCCAGGATCACGCCCTGGGCCAAAGGTGGCACTAAACCCCTGAGCCACCCGGGCTGCTCTCCAACTTATTCCTAAAGAGAGTGGGCCCCCAATTATCATGTTGCAAGGCTTTTAGTACTTTTCCCCTTCCTACAAAGTTGTGGGCACCACAAGATCTCTTTGATGACTATTTGGTACCCAACACAAGCATTGCATGTTAATTCTTCTAGTATTTCTTCACTTTGTCTCATTAACAGTTTATTTCAACTATGTTATTTTTTTACATTGACCATGTTTTTCTTATCAACATTATTGTGTTATAATACAACCCTAATTCTCAGAGTAGATCAATGGCTCAGAGTTGGTCATGAAAGCTTAAAAGCAGTGTTCAAAAAGAAAAAAAAACATATACCTTAAAAAATGTACGAATGGATGAAGAATATGTGAGATAAAGATATAGATATATACATACACACAATGGAATATTACTCAGCCATAAAAAAGAATGAAAATTTGCATGAACATGTTAAAGAATATAAAGAAAAATCAGGATTAAATTAATGAAAATGAGTTTTCCTAGTTTTACTGAGATGTAATTGACATACAATAATGTGTAAGTTTAAGGTATACAACCTAATGATTTGATATACGTGTATATTATGAAATCATTACTACCATAAGTTTAGTTGACATCCATTACCTCATATAGCTACAAACTTTTTCTTGTGATGAGAACTTTTAAGATCTACTCTCTTGGCAACTTTCAAATATGCAATAGAACGTTATTAAATATAGGCACCATGCTGGACATTTACATACTCATTTATTTATCTTTTAACTGGAAGTTTGTGCCTTTTGATCACCTTCACCCATTCTCCTATCCCTTAAAGAAGTAGTAGGAGAAAATGCAGTGAATCTCTCTACCATCTTGAAGAAAGTTCTTTCTTTACATAACATTGTTAAAATTCATAAAGAGAAAGACAGGTTTGACTTGTCCAAAATTAAAAACTGATGATAGATAACAAATGTCATATAATTTCACTCATATGTGGAATTTAAGAAACAAAACAGGTGAACAGAGGGGAAGGGAAGAAAAAAATAAGATAAAGACAGAGAAGGAGTCAAATCATAAGAGATTCTCAAATATAGGGATCAAACAGAGCTGCTAGAGGAAAGGTGTGGGGAGGGATGGGGTAATTGAGTAATGAGCATTAAGGAGGCCACTTGATGTTATGAGCACTGGGTGTTATATGTAAGTGATGAATCACTAAATTCTACTCCTGAAACTAATACATTATATGTGTACTAACTTGAATTTAAAAAAAAAATCTTGAAAGAAAAAAAACTTATGATAGAAAAGATAGTACCAAAACAGGCAAAGAAAAGTAGGAACTTCCATACTGTCTTCCATAGTGGCTAAATCAATTTATGATCCTACCAACAGTTCATAAGGGTCCCCTTTTCTTCACACCTTGCCAGCATTTGTTATCTCTTATTCTTTTGATCACAGCCATTCTAACAGCTATAAGGTGATATCTCATCGTGGTTTTGATTTGTGTCTTCCTAATTATTAGTGATGTTGAGCACCTTTTCATGTACCTGTTGACCATTTGAATATATTCTTTAGGAAAATATCTATTCGGGGCCTGTACCCATTTTTCTAATTGAATTGGATGGGGATTTTGCTATTGAGTTGTAGGAGCTCCTTATATATTTTGAATATTAACCCTTTATCAGATATGTAGTGTGCAAATATTTTCTGCCATTCCGCAGGTTGCCTTTTCATTTCGCTGATTGTTTCGTTTACTATGTAGAAGCTTCCTAATTTGGTGAAGTCTCACTTGTTTATTTTTGCTTTTGTTGCTTGTGCTTTAAGTGTCATAGTCCAAAAAGTATTGCAAAGACTAATGTCAAGGAGCATTTTCCTTATATTTTCTTCTAGGAGTTTTATGGTTTCGCATCTTACATTTAAGTCTGTAATCCATTTTGAGTTAATTTTTGTAAGTGATGTAAGATAATACTCAGTTTCTTTCTTTCTTTCTTTCTTCTTTCTTTCTTTCTTTTCACTGTTTCTTTCTTTTGCATGTACATTTCCAATTTCCCCAGCACCATTTATTGAAGAGACTATCTTTTTCCCAATGAGTATACTTAGCTCCTTTGTCAAAAATTAGTTGACTGTATATATGGGGTTTTATTTTGGGGGATCTCAATTTTGCTCCATTGGTCTATATGTCTGTTTTTATGCCAATACCTACTGTTTTGATTAATGCAGTTTTATAATAAAGTTTGAAATCAAGGAGTATGATGTCTCCAGCTTTGTTCATCTTTCTCAAGATTACTCTGGCTATTCAGGGTCTTTGTCTTTCCAAATGAATTTTAGGATTATCTTTTTTATATCTGTAAAAAAAATGCCATTGTAATAGTTGTAGGAATTACATTGAATCTATAGATGGCTCTGGGTAGTATGCACATTTTAATAGTATTAGTTATTCCAATCCATTAACATGGGATACATTTCTGTTTAAATCCTCAATTTCTTTCATCAAGGTCTTGTAGTTTTCAATATACAGATCTTTTACCTACTTAGTTTATTCCTAAATATTTTATTGTTTTTGATGCTATTGTAAATGGGACTATTTATTTCTTTTTCGCATATTTCACTGTAAGTGTACAGAAATGCTACTGATTTCTGTACGCTGTTTTGGTATTCTGTAACTTTACTGAATTTGTTGATTAGTTCTAACAGTTTTGTGGGGGTTTTTTTGGTGGAGTTTTTAGGATATTCTATATATTAAAATCATGTCATCTGCAAACAGAGACAATTTACTTCTTCCTTTCAAATTTGGATGCCCTTTATTTCTTTTTCTTGCCTGATAACTGATTACTAATTACAGTACTATGTTAAATAGGAGTAGTGAGAAGTGGGCACCTTTGTCTTGTTCCTGATTTTGGAAGAAAATCTTTAACCTCAAGTATGATAATAACTGTGGGCTTGTCATATACGGCATTTATTATGTTGAGGTATGCTCCTCTGTATACAGTTTGTTGAGTTTTAATCATGAAAGAATGCTGAACTTTTTCAAATGTTTTTCTGCATTGATTGAAATGATCAAATTATTTTGATCTTATATTCTATTAAGATGATGTCTCATATTTATTGATTTACATATGTTGAGGCATCTTTGCATCCCAGGGATAAGTCCAACTGGATCATGGTGTATGATCCTTTTTATGCACTGCTGAGTTCAGTTTGCTAGTATTTTGTTAAGAATTTTTATACTTATATTCATCAGGGATATTGGCTTTAGTTATCTTTTCTCATGTCCTTTTCTGGATTCAGTTTCAGGATAATACTGGCCTTGTAGAATGAATCTTGGGTTTACTTTTCTTTTCAATTATTTTAGAAGTGTTTGAGAAGGATTATGTTAATTCTTTTTAAATGTTTGGTAAAATTCATAGTGAACCCATCTGGTCTTGGGTTTTCCTTTCATGAAAAGTGGTTTTTGTTTTATCTTGTTTTTCAAAATTTCTGATTCAGTCTCCTTACTTCTTATTAGTTTGTTAAGAATTTGCCTTTCTTCATGATTTAGTCTTTGTAGGTTGTTTCTGGGGATTTATCTGTTTATTCTAGGTTACCCAATTTATTAGTGTATAATCATTCAGAGTAGTCTCTTATGATCTTTTGTATTACTGTGATATCATTTGTAATGTTTCTGGTTTCATTTATGATTTTGAGTTTTCCCCCCTTTTTTCTGAGTCTAGCTAAAGATTTGTCAGTTTCTTTTTTTCAAAGAATCAGCTTTTAGTTTCATTGGTCTTTTCTATTGTCTTTTTAGTCTCTGTTTCATTTATTTCTTCTGTGATCTGTGTTATTTTCTTCCTTCTGCTAAGTTTGGGATTAATTTGTTCTTCTTTTTCTAGTTCCTTGAGGTATAAAGTTATGTTGCTCATTTAAGATTATTCTTTTTTTTTAATGTATTTATTCCTATGAACTTCCCTCTTAATGCTTTCACTGCATCCCATAAGTGTTGGTAGGTTGTATTTCCACTTTTGTTTTTCTCAAGATATTTTTTCACTTCTTCTTTGCCCATTGATTGTTTAGAAGTGTTTGGTTAATTTCCATCTGTTTGTGAATTTTTCAGTTTTCCTCCTGCTCTTAATTTCTAGTTTTATGCATTTGGATAAGAAAAGATCCCTGGGGGGCGGGGAGCAAGATGGTGGAAGAGTAGGGGTCTTTAATTGACCTGGCCCCACAAACTTGTTTAGATAACTTTCAAAACATCCTGAACACCTATGAATTCGATCTGAGATTTAAAGAGAGAACAGCTGAAATGTTGCAAAGAGAAAAGTTTTTGCTTCTAACAGCACGAAGATGAAAAAAAATTAAAAGAATAAAGTGGGGGAGGGGAACCATGACTAGCAAGGCTAAATTCGAGCAGTGAGAGCCTCCAGGATAAGAAAGCCCAGCCCTGGACAAGTGGGAACTTTAAAAATCCCCCCCGGAGTTTCCCCAGATGAAAAAGTGCTTAGCAGGAAAATCAGACAGAAGCTCAGGACAGGCAGTGAAGCCTCAAGATTCCTGGAGTCACTATAAGAGGAGGGGCACCCAGGGGAAAGCTCAGCCCAAACCGTGGTCTGATACCAGTAAAGGGCTGGAGCACCACAGTCCTCCCGGGCATTTGGAAGATGCAAGTCAGTCAGGTGGGCTCCTTTGGAGCTCCCTTTATCCTAGATCCTGGCAACAGAAGGAGGTGGCTGTGCCTATTCACTTCAGGAGAGGCAGCCCTGGGAGTGTGGTTCCAGCAACACAGGGCCCCAGATATCAGGGCGCCCAAGTGGACAAAGCCGGTGATCCTCTGTACCCACTGGGACAGGCGGAAACAGGGAGGGCACAGGAGAGCGAAAACTGTTCTACCCCTGGGTGCCCTACAAGAAGTGAAGATCAGTGCACCTGCGCTTGCCCCTAGGAGCATCTAGGCTAGTGAGAACTTGGGAGACTGTGGTTAGTTGCTGGCAGTGGGGAGCTTGATTCCAGAGCTGGAAATCTGCCCACCACCAGTTTTCCTTTGTTTCACCTGGTGCCTGGGAGAGGCGGGGCCTCTAGGGAACAAAGGCCTCACAGGATAAGCAGCTCATGCTGAGCCTGGCACCTAGCAGGAGGTGGGGCATATCCGTCCAGGCAGACACTTGAGAATCAGCACAGCAGGCCCCTCCCCCAGAAGACCAGCTGGAAGAACAAGTTTATTGACCAAGCAGCACTGGAAAGCTGCAGGACTGAGGGAAAATAGTATATAGAGCTAGAGGGTCTTCTTCCTTTTTTTTTTTTTTTTTTTTGTTGTTGTTCATTATGACTTGTTTTTATATCAGGCTAAAAATTTCCAATATTTATGGGACGCCTGGGTGACTCAGTGGTTGAGCATCTGCCTTTGGCTCAGGGTGTGATCCCAGAGTCTCGGGATCAATTCCCACTTTGGGCTCCCTGCATGAAGCCTGCTTCCCCCTCTGCCTCTCTCTCTCTCTCTCTCTTATGAGTTAATAAATAAAATCTTTTTTTTAATAAAATCTTTAAAAACAATTTCCAATAGTTTTTCTCTTTTCCTACCTTAACTACAATATTTTATCAACTCTTCATTTTTCAGTTTCTTCCTTTTTGACTTTCATATTTCTACAATTACATGTCTTAGATATATTTTTCACTTCTGGTTTCCCTTCAACATATTCAATTTAATTTTGGTAAATGTACAAGATATGGGTATTGTTTTTTTTTTTTTCTGTCTCATTTTGTTTTACAAGTTAGTACCTTCTAACACATGACCAAAATACACCCAGAACAAAGTGGAACACCGGGTTGGTTCATTCTGTGCAATTATATTCTCTCTTCCTTCCCATTCTGCCCCCCTCTTTTATCTTGTTTGTTTTGGCGGTCAACATTTGGTCTTTAAGTATTACTAGTTTATATAAATTTGGGATTGAGCATCTTCCAACATACAGAACAATATACACTCAGAACCAAGAGGCTCACCCTCTAGGACCACCTCAGGGAGACTACATTCTTTCTCCACTACCACTTCCTCACCACCATCACCCCCCCCCCTTTTTTCTCTTTTCTTTTTTTTCTTATTTTTTGTTTGTTGTTTTTTTAAATTTTACTGTTTTGTTTTAAAATTTGTTTTTCACTTTAGTGCTCCTTTTGTTTTATTTTGTTCAGTTCTTCTTTTTCTCTTATTTTCTGGTCTCTGACCTCTTCAGAATCATCTAGAGTGTATTTTACTTAGGTTGTGGTTGATATTTTTGACTCAGCTTGCTCATATAGCCACTCTGCACTAGATGATATGAAAAGAAGGAAAAATTCACCACAAAAGAAAGAACCAGAAACAATGCTCTCTGCCACAGAGTTACAGAATTTGAATTTCAATACAATGTCAGAAATTCAATTCAGAAGTACAATTATAAAGTTACTGGTGGCTCTGGAAAAAAGTGGAAAGGACTCTAGAGATTTTGTTATTGCAGAATTGAGATCTAATCAGGCCAAAATTAAAAATAGATTAAAGGAGGTACAATCCAAACTGGTTGCTCTAACTGCTAGGGTTAATGAGGTGGAAGAGAGAGTGACTGACATAGAAGAGAAGTTGATGGTAGGGAAGGAAGCTGAGGAAAAAAAGAGAAAAACAATCAAGATCCCACGAGGAAAGGCTTAGGGAAATAAATGATAGCTTGAGAAGGAAGAATATATGTCTAATTGGGATTCCAGAAGAAACTGAGAGAGAGGACCACAAAGTATATTTGAACAAATCATAGCTGAGAACTTCCCTAAACTGGGGAAGGAAACAGGTATTCAAATCCAAGAGATAGGACCCCCATGAAAAAATCAATAGGGCAGCCCGGGTGGTTCAGCAGTTTAGTGCTGCCTTCTGCCAAGGGCGTGATCCTGGAGACCTGGGGTCGAGTCCCAGTGTCGGGCTCCCTGCATGGAGCCTGCTTCTCCCTCTGCCTGTGTCTCTACCTCTCTCTCTGTGTGTGTCTCATAAATAAATAAATGAAAAATTTTTTAAAAATCAATAAAAACCATTCAACACCTTGACATGTAATAGTGAAACTTGCAAATTTCAAAGATAAAGAGAAAATTCTTAAAGCAGCTCAAGATAAGAGATTCATAACTTATTATGGGGAAAAATACCAGATTAACAGCAGACTTCTCCACAGAGACTGGCAGGCCAGAAAGGGCTAGCATGATATATTCAGGGCACTACGTGAGAAGAATATGCAGCCAAGAATACTTTATCCAGCAAGGCTCTCATTCAGAATAGAAGGAGAGATAAAGATCTTCCAGGATAGGCAGAAACTGAGAGAATATGTGACCCACCAAACCAGCTTGTAAGAAATATTAAGGGCGACCCTGTAAAAGAAAGAGGAAGTCCAAGGAAACAATCCACAAAAACATGGACCGAATAGGTAACACGATGACACTTGAATTCATATCCTTCAATAGTTACTCTGAACATGAATGGGCTAAATGATCCCATTAAAAGATGCAGAGTATCAGACTGGATAAAAAAGCAAGACCCATCTATATGCTGTCTATAATAGACTCATTTTATTTTATTTATTTTTTTAAAGATTTTATTTATTTATTCATGATAGAGAGAGAGAGAGAGAGAGACAGGCAGAGGGAGAAGCAGGCTCCATGCCGGGAGCCTGATGCAGGACTCGATCCCAGGACTCAAGGATCACACCTTGGGCCACAGGACAGGTGCTAAATCACTGAGCCACCCAGGGATCCCCTAAGAGACTCATTTTAGACCTAAGGACACCTCCCATCTGAAAAGGAAGGGGTGGAGAACCATTTACCATTCAGATGGTCCTCAAAAGAAAGCTGGGGTAGCAATCCTCATATCAGATAAATTAGAGTTTATACCAAAGACGGTAATAGGAGAAGAAGAGGGACACTGTATCACCTTAAAGGGTCTATCCAACAAGAAGACCTAACAATAATGAATATTTATGCCCCCAATGTGGGAGCTGCCAAGTATATCAATTAATAACCAAAGTAAAGAGATACTTAAATAATAATACATGAATAGTAGGAGACTTCAATACGGTACTTTTAGCAAATGACAGATCTTCTAAGCAGAACATCACCAAAGAGACAAGGGTCTTAAATGATACACTGGACCAAATAGATTTCACAGATATATATAGAATTTTCCATCTGAATGCAACTGAATACACATTCTTCTCAAGTACATGAACAACATGCTGGGTCACAAATCAGGTCTCAACCAATACCAAAAGATAGGAATTGTCCCCTGCATATTTTCAGACTACAATGCTTTGAAACTAGAACTCAGTCACAAGAAGAAATTTGGAAGAAACTCAAACACATGGAGGTTAAAGACCATCCTACTAAGAGATGAATGGGTCAACCAGGAAATTATAGAATTAAAAAGATTCATGGAAACTAATGAAAATGAAGATGCACCCATTCAAAATCTTCAGGATACTGCAAAAGCAGTCCTAAGAGGGAAATACATTGCAATACAAGCCTCCCCCCCCCCAAATTGGAAAAAACTCAAATACACAAGATAACCTTGCATCTGAAAGAATTGGAGAAAGAGCAGCAAGTAAGGCCTACACCAAGCAGCAGAAGAGAGATAATAAAGACTCAAGCAGAACTCAATGAAATTGAGACCAGAAGAACTGTAGGATGGATCAACAAAACCAGGAGTTGCTTCTTTGAAAGAATTAATAAGATAAATAATCCCTAGTCAGCTTTATTAAAAAGAAAAGATAAAAGACTCAAATGAAAAAAATCATGAATGAAAGAGGAGAGATCACAACCAATACCAAGGAAATACAAATGATTTAAAAAACATATTATGAGCAGCTATATGCCAACAAATTAGGCAATCTAGAAGAAATGGATGTATTTTTGAAAACCACAAATTACCAAAACTGGAACAAGAAGAAATAGAAAACCTTAGCAGAACAATAACTAGGGAGGAAATTGAAACAGTCATCATAAACCTCCCAGGGCCAGATGGCTTCCTAGTGGAATTCTACCAAATGTTTAAAGAAGACAAAATACTTATTCCACTAAAGCTGTTTCAAAGGATAGAAAGGGAGGGAATACTTAAAACCTGTTTTATGAGGCCAGCATTACCTTGATTCCAAAACCAGACAAAGAAACCACAAAAAAGGTGAATTATAGATCAATATCCCTGATGAATACAGATTCAAAAATTCTCACCAAGAAATTAGCCAATAGGATCCAACAGTACCTTAAAAAGATTATTCACCATGACCAAGTGGGATTTATCTCCGGGATGCAAGGATGGTTCAATACTCATAAAACAATCGACGTGATACATCATATCAACAAGAGAAAACACAAGAGGGCAGCCACGGTGGCTCAGCGGTTTAGCGCCGCCTGCAGCCCAGGGTGTGATCCTGGAGACCTGGGATCAAGTCCCACGTCAGGCTCCCAGCATGGAGCCTGCTTCTCCCTCTGCCTGTGTCTCTGCTTCCCTCTCTCTCTCTGTGTTTCTCATGAATAAATAAATAAACAATTTTTTTTAAAAAAAGAGAGAGAGAAAAGACAAGAACCATATGATCCTCTTAATAGTTGCAGAGAAAGCATTTGACAAAATACAGCATCCATTCTTGATCAAAACTCTTCAAAGTGTGGGGGCAGAGGGAACATTCCTCAATATCTTAAAAGCCATTTATGAAAAGTACATAGTGAATATCATTCTTAATGGGGAAAAACTGAGAGCCTTTCCCCTAAGATCAGGAACATGACAGGGATATCCACTCTCACCATGCTATTCAACAGAGTACTAGAAGTCCTAGCCTCAGCAATCAGGCAACAAAACGAAATAAAAGGCATTCAAATTGGCAGAGAAGAAGTCAAACTCTCCCTCTTCCCAGATGACATGATACTCTACATAGAAAACCCAAAAGACTCCACCCCAAGATTGCTAGAACTCATACAGCAATTTGGCAGTGTGGCAGGATACAAAACCAATGCCAGAAATCAGTGGCATTTCTATACACTAACAATGAGACTGAAGAAAAAGACATTAAAGAATCAATCCATTTACAATTGCACCCAAAAGCATAAGATACCTAGGAATAAACCTAACCAAAGAGGTAAAGGATCTCTACCCTAAAAACTACAGAACACTTCTGAAAAAAAATGGAGGAAGAAAAAAAAAAATGGAGGAAGACACAGCAAATGGAAAACATTCCATTCTCGTGGGTTGGAAGAATTAATATTGTGAAAATGTCTATGCTACCCAGGGCAATTTATATGTTCAATGCAATCCCTATCAAAATACCATGGACTGGGATCCCAGTGTGGCGCAGTGGTTTAGCGCCTGCCTTTGGCCCAGGGCGCGATCCTGGAGACCCGGGATCGAGTCCCACGTCGGGCTCCCGGTGCATGGAGCCTGCTTCTCCCTCTGCCTATGTCTCTGCCTCTCTCTCTGTCTCTCTCTCTCTGTGACTATCATAAATAAATTTTAAAAATTAAAAAAAAATACCATGGACTTTCTTCAGAGAGTTGGAACAAATAATCTAAAGATTTGTGTGGAATCAGAAAAGACCCCGAATGGCCAGAGGAATATTGAGAAAGAAAGCCAATCCCCGGGGCATTACAAGGCCAGATATCAAGCTGTATTACAAAGCTGTGATCAACAAGACAGTGTGGTACTGGCACAAAAACAGACACATGGATCAATGGAACAGAATAGAGAACTCAGAAATGGGCCCTCAACTCTATGGTCAACTAATATTCGACAAAGCAGGAAAGACTATGGAAAATGGACAGTATCTTCAATAAATGCTGCTGGGAAAGTTGAACATCCACATGCAGAAGAATGAAACTAGACCATTCTCTTACACCAGACACAAAGATAAACTCAAATTGGATGAAATATCTAAATGTGAGACAATAATCCATCAAAATCCTAGAGGAGAACACAGGCAACACCCTTTGAACTTGGTCACAGCAACTTCTTGCAGGATACATCCATGAAGGCAAGGGAAACAAAAGCAAAAATAAACTATTGGGGCTTCATCAAGATAAAAAAGCTTCTGCACAGCAAAAGAAACAGCCAACAAAACCAAAAGACAACCTACAGAATGGGAGAAGATATTTGCAAATGACATATCAGATAAAGGACTAGTCTCCAAGATCTATAACAAACTCATTAAACTCAACACCCAAGAAACAAAAAATCCAATCATGAAATGGGCAGAAGACATGGACAAAAATTTCTCCAAAGAAGACATAGACATGGCCAACAAGCACATGAGGAAATGCTCCACATCACTTGTCATCAGGGAAATACAAATCCAAACCACAATGAGATACCACCTCACACCAGTGAGAATGGGGAAAATTCACAAGACAGAAAACAACAAATGTTGGAGAGGATGTGGAGAAAGGGGAACACTCTTGCACTGTTGGTGGGAATGTGAACTGGTACAGCCACTCTGGAAAACTGTTGGAGGTTCTTCAAAGAGTTAAAAATACAGCTACCCTACAAACCAGCAATTGCACTACTGGGGATTTACTCCAAGATACAGATGTAGTGAAAAGCCGAGGCACCTGCCCCCCAATGTTCATAGCAGCAATGTCCACAATAGCCAGACATGTGGAAGGACCCTCGATGTCCTTTGACAGATGAATGGATAAAGAAGATGTGGTTTATGTATACAATGGAATATTACTCAGCCATCAGAAAGGATGAATACCCACCATTTGCTTCGATGTGAATGGAACTAGAGTGTGTTATGGTGAGTGAAATAAGTCAACCAGAGAAGGACAATCATCATATGGTTTCACTCATATGGGGAATATAAGAAATAGTGAAGGGATTATAAGGGAAAGGAGGGGAACTGAGTGGGAAAAATTAGGGAGACAAACCATGAGAGACTCCTAACTCTGGGAAACAAAAAGTTGTGGAAAGGGAGGTGGGTGGGGGATTGGCATAACTGGGTAATGCACTGCGGAGGGCACTTGATGGGATGAGCACTGGGTGTTACGCTATATTTTGGCAAATTGAACTTAAAACAAATTTTAAAAAACTAAAAAAAATTTTAAAAAAGATCCCTGGTGTGATTTCAGTCTCAAACTTGCTAAGATTTTTTTTGTGACCTCCTTGTATTATCTATCCTGAAGAATGTCCCGTATATGCTTAACATAATGTGTATTCCTCCGCTATTGGGTGAAGTATTCTGTAAATGTGTGTTGGGTTCATTTGATCTAAAATATAGGTCAAGTCCAACATTTGCTTATTACTCTTTTGTCTGAATAATCTATTATTGAAAGTGGGGTATTGAATTCCCCTATTACTGTATTTTAGTGTATTTCTCCTTCAGATTTTAGTATTTGCTTAATTTATTTAGGTAGAGACATCTCCCACTATTTGAAAGTAGAGCATTTCTATGAAAACTTTCATGAGCAGAAATGGTATAAATCAAAAAAGCAATTGCCTTTAATTTATATGGAAAACTTTAGAGCATTCTCACTATCCAAAAAATGGCTTTTCTTAGTTTTTTCTGATACCTTAGGACACATCTCGTTAATGAAAGCACAAAACAAATCTGGATAAAGCACAGATGCTCACAGACACAGTTCAAAGCTATCAAGGCTTGATGCTGAGATGCTAAGTGCAGTTCCCAGGGAGGGGATTTGTGGCCCCACTCTCACTGCTCAGGGTGGGCTCTTTATCATGGCTCACTGCAAAACAAACACTGAACACTATTTTTGCTTTTTATCTTTCTATGCAAAAGTGAAAATCTTCTTTGGCTGTCTTTCGGTTAGCAAAACAGGTACTAATATAGGTCTTTTGCAAAAGCAATGTGGCTTAATGCAAACTTTCAGAAAGAAGGAGATACCTCTACTCTGATGTTGGGTGCATATATATTTACAATTTTTATATTGTCTTTGATGCATTTATCATTATCCTCCTTTATCATTATACAATGAACTTCTTTGTCTCTCGTTAAAGCTTTTGAGTTAAAGTCTACTTTGTCTGATATATGCATAGCTGCTCCTGGTCGCTTTTAGTTTCCATTTGCATGGAATATCATTATCCAGCTTTCAAGTTGAGCCTATGCATGTCCTTAAAGCTGAAATGAATCTTTTGTAGACAGCATATAGTTGGATCTTTCAAAAAAAAAATTCATCCAGCCCCTTGTATACATTTTGTTGGGAGAATTCAATCCATTTGCATTTACAGTAATTATTGTTAGGTAAAGACTTACTAATGCCATCTTATTAATTATTTGTTGGCTGTTTTATAGTTCCCTTGTTCCTTTCATCCTCTCATGCCATCTTTCTGTGTGAATTGACAGTTTTCCATAGTGGTATGCTTTGATTGCCTTGTCCTTATTTTTGGTGCATCTAGTGTAGGTTTTTGCTTTGTGATTGCCAGCAAATGGTACATAGAACATCTTATAGATATAACAGCCTATCTTACACTGGTAGCAACTTAACCTTGATCACTTACAAAAACTCTACTTTTTTAGTCCCCCATCTTTTATGTTTTTGATGTCATAGTTAACCTTAATTAATATTGTGTATTCCTTAACAAATTATTGTACATATACTTCTTTTTTAAAATATTTTATTTATTTATTAATGAGAGACACAGAAAGAGAGGCAAAAACATAGGCAGAGAGAGAAGCAGGCATCATGCAGGGAGCCTGATACAGGATTCGATCCCAGGACTCCAAGATCACACCCTGGGCTAAAGGCAGGCGCTCAACTGCTGAGCCACCCAGATGTCCCTGTATATATCCTTCTTTTTAATGCTTTTGTCTTTGACTTTTGTACCAGAGTGCAGTGTTTAACATACCACCATATCACAATATTAGAATATTTTGAATTTGGCTATATACTTACCTTTACCAGTGTAATGTATATTTTCACATGTTACTAATTTGCACCCTTTTAGCAATTCTAAAAAGTGAGGTCTGCTCATGATGAACTCCCTCATCTTTGGTTTGTCTGGGAAGTATCTCTCCTCATTTATGAAGAACAATTTTGTTGAATAGAGTATTCTTGATAGGTTTTCTTTTTTAGCATTTTGAATATAACACCCACTTTCTCCTAGCCCATAAAGTTTCTGCTGAGAAATGTGCTGATAGCCTTATGGGAGAGCCCTTGTAAGTTATGAGCTTCTTTTAAGATTCTCCTTGTCTTCGATTTTTGACAGTCTTTGTAATTTATCTTGCAAAAGATCTCTACATTGAGGTTGTTTGGGGACCTTTGAGTTTTATGAACTTAGATATCAAATCACTTACCAGATTTGGGAAATTCTCTGCCATTATTTCTTTTTTTTAATAATACATTTATTTTTTATTGGTGTTCAATCTGCCAACATACAGAATAACACCCAGTGCTCATCCCGTCAAGTAGCCCCCTCAGTGCCCATCACCCATTCACCCCCACCCCCCACCCTCCTCCCCTTCCACCACCCCTAGTTCGTTTCCCAGAGTTAGGAGTCTTTATGTTCTGTCTCCCTTTCTGATATTTCCTACCCATTTCTTCTCCCTTCCCTTCTATTCCCTTTCACTATTATTTATATTCCCCAAATGAATGAAAACATGTTTGTTCTTCTCCGATTGACTCATTTCACTCAGCCTAATACCCTCCAGTTCCATCCACGTTGAAGCAAATGGTGGGTATTTGTCGTTTCTAATGGCTGAGTAATATTCCATTGTATACATAAACCACATTTCCTTCATCCATTCATCTTTCGATGGACACCGAGGCTCCTTCCACGGTTTGGCTATCGTGGACATTGCTGCTAGAAACATCGGGGTGCAGGTGTCCCGGCGTTTCATTGCATCTGTATCTTTGGGGTAAATCCCCAACAGTGCAATTGCTGGGTCATAGGGCAGGTCTATTTTTAACTCTTTGAGGAACCTCCACACAGTTTTCCAGAGTGGCTGCACCATTTCACATTCCCACCAACAGTGTAAGAGGGTTCCCCTTTCTCCGCATCCTCTCCAACATTTGTGGTTTCCTGCCTTGTTAATTTTCCCCATTCTCACTGGTGTGAGGTGGTATCTCATTGTGGTTTTGATTTGTATTTCCCTGATGACAAGTGATGTGGAGCACTTTCTCATGTGCGTGTTGACCATGTCTATGTCTTCCTCTGTGAGATTTCTGTTCATGTCTTTTGCCCATTTCATGATTGGATTATTTGCTTCTTTGGTGTTGAGTTTAATAAGTTCTTTATAGATCTTGGAAACTAGCCCTTTATCTGATACGTCATTTGCAAATATCTTCTCCCATTCTGTAGGTTGTCTTTTAGTTTTGTTGACTGGATCCTCTGCTGTGCAATAGCTTCTTATCTTGATGAAGTCCCAATAGTTCATTTTTGCTTTTGCTTCTTTTGCCTTCGTGAATGTATCTTGCAAGAAGTTACTGTGGCCGAGTTCAAAAAGGGTGTTGCCTGTGTTCTCCTCTAGGAGGTTGATGGAATCTTGTCTCACATTTAGATCCTTCATCCATTTTGAGTTTATCTTTGTGTATGGTGAAAGAGAGTGGCCTAGTTTCATTCTTCTACATGTGGATGTCCAATTTTCCCAGCACCATTTATTGAAGAGACTGTCTTTCTTCCAATGGATAGTCTTTCCTCCTTTATCGAGTATTAGTTGACCGTAAAGTTGAGGGTCCACTTCTGGGTTCTCTATTCTGTTCCATTGATCTATGTGTCTATTTTTGTGCCAGTACCACACTGTATTGATGACCACAGCTTTGTAGTACAACCTGAAATCTGGCATTGTGATGCCCCCAGCTATGGTTTTCTTTTTTAAAATCCCCCTGGCTCTTCGGGGTCTTTTCTGATTCCACACAAATCTTAAAATATTTTGTTCTAACTCTCTGAAGAGAGTCCATGGTATTTTGATAGGGATTGCATTAAACGTGTAAATTGCCCTGGGTAACATGGACATTTTCACAATATTAATTCTGCCAATCCATGAGCATGGAATATTTTCCATCTCTTTGTGTCTTCCTCAATTTCTTTCAGAAGTGTTCTATAGTTTTTAGGGTATAGATCCTTTACCTCTTTGGTTAGGTTTATTCCTAGGTATCTTATGCTTTTGGGTGCAATTGTAAATGGATTGATTCTTTAATGTCTTTTTCTTCAGTCTCATTGTTAGTGTATAGAAATGCCACTGATTTCTGGCATTGGTTTTGTATCCTGCCACACTGCCAAATTGCTGTATGAGTTCTAGCAATCTTGGGGTGGAGTCTTTTGGGTTTTCTATGTAGAGTATCATGTCATCTGGGAAGAGGGAGTGTTTGACTTCTTCTTTGCCAATTCGAATGCCTTTAATTTTTTTTGTTGTCTAATTGCTGAGGCTAGGACTTCCAGTACTATGTTGAATAGCAGTGGTGAGAGTGGACATCCTTGTCCTGTTCCTGATCTTAGGGGAGAATTATATTTGCTGTGGGCTTTTCATAGATGGCTTTTAAGATGTTGAGGAATGTTCCCTCTATCCCTACACTCTGAAGAGTTTTGATCAGGAATGGATGCTGTATTTTGTCAAATGCTTTCTCTATATCTAATGAGAGGATCATATGGTTCTTGGTTTTTCTCTTGCTGATATGATGAATCACATTGATTGTTTTATGAGTCTTGAACCAGCCTTGTGTCCCGGGAATAAATCCTACTTTCTGCCATTATTTCTTTAAATAAGTTTGCTGACCCTTCTCCCTCTTTTCTCCTGAGACTCCAATAATTCACAGATTGTTTCTTCTGATGGTATCATGCAAATCATGGCTTTCTTTCCCTTCTTTCATTCTTTGTTCTTTGTTCTCCTCTTAGTGGATAATTTCAAAGGTCCTGTCTTCTAATCCACAGATTCTTTCTTCTGTTTGATCCATTTTTTTAATGTTCTCTACTACATGTTTCATTACATTATTTTTTCAACTCCACAATTTCCATTTGGTTCTTTTTTATGATTTCTAACTATTTGTTAAAGTTCTCATTATGTGTATTGTTTCCTGACTTCTTTGAATTGTCTGTGTTTCCTTGTAGCTCATTCAGCTTCCTCAGAACAGCTATTTTGACATTTTTAGCAAGTAAATTGCAGATCTCCATGTCTTTGGGGTAGGTAACAGGAAAATTATTGTGGTCTTTCAGTGGTGTAATATTTCCCTGATTTTTCACATTCCCTGAAGTCTTGTTTTGCTGTTTTAGTATTTGAAGTAGGAATCACCTCCTTCAGTCTTTACTGACTGACTTTGGGAAACACCTTCCATATGGTGGGGATGCTCAGGTTTTCTCAGATCTTCTATGGACACAACCAGTTCCACACTTCTTGCTCTCTCTTGTGGCAGAATTCTTAGGCTTATATGAACTTCTCTCAATTCTGCAATATCAGGTGGAGTACTCACCACTCTAGGAGCCTCATATAACTGAAATCGTACAATATTCATTTGTTTGGCTTACTTCACTTAACAAAATGTTTTCATCACTCTGGTCTTTTTAATGCTGCTGGGTTTTTTCCAGTGTCTAGTAATTCTTGGGTCAGTTCTTCATTATGCATAAATGATCAGAATGAGTAGTAAAGGGAGCTGCAGCTTCCCAAAGTCCTCCCTATCACCAGGAGGCCTAAATGTGGCCTCTGTGCTGGTGGCAAAGGTAAAACCTTTGAGGGTAGTGGGTATGATGAAGGTAGCCAACCTGGAAACTCCACAAGTCAAAGTCAGGAGGTTTTTACTCTGGAGATGAAGTACTTCGTGGTCTCACTCTTTCTTTTCTACTTTAATGTCTGATGCAAACATTTTTTGAGTTATCTGAAGCCTTGCTTGGACTCTTGCTCTGGTTCCAGACCTCACACCTGGATTCCCTTTTCACACAGATTGTCTTTCTACAAGGAGCAGTCCTCTGACATTCTTCTTCTGCCAATTTGCTTGCTGTGCATAAATGGGGAGGCAGGGTGTGTGTGGAGTCCCACTGACCCTAGCTAGGAATGCAGATCTTTCTTAAAGCATCCTAGTGATTGATTCACAGTCCACACTCCCACTTTTGTTATTGATTAGTTCTGAGCTGAGCTTTTACTGTCCTAGTTGGGATTTTGTGCATAAAAAGAAATCCTTATAATTATTTATTTTAATCAATATTATATTATTATAGTTACAAAGGTAAAAAGTTTTACCATAAACATTTAGGCTTAACTTATAATCTTACTTTATTTACAAATTTTTATGATTTTAATCAAAATAAGAACAGTTTTTTTCACTTGTCCTTTTTGAGTTAACTCATACATTTAATATATTTACATATTTAATCACATTGCCTTGGCTATTTCAAAGTACAATTTTAATATAATTTGTTCTCTCAAATATTTCAAATACACCAAGGGAAGATGACAAATGTAAAAAACAAAAGCTTCCTAAGCATTTAAACCACACTTGACAATCTACTGAATTATCATCCTTATAAATTTTGTAGACAAAATCCTTTTAAGCCTTTCAAAATCATTTAAAAAATTAACAGAGTGTTTACAGGACATCATAATGGTTATATTTAAACACAACTTATGTAAGAGTACACTGAGTTTTAGAGATTATAAATAATTCATCCAACAAACGGGAACAAAATAAGTGTGTCAGACCAGCTGATGTTCCAAGGTCAATAGCTTAGGACAGTGGCCTGAGCTCCAACTGAACCACATGAGAGATCCATGGGGCAGAAGACCCCCATACCTCTGGGCTGGATGTCTTTTTATAAGCAAGTTTTGTCTACCATAGCATCGACAGTGTCCGTATTCATAAATTTCAGCTGAGATTTGACCAATTGCAAAATGTTAGTCAATTACAATTAACCAACTTCAATTTCTGCAATCTAGTGATTTAAAAAAGAAGCCTACCTTTAAATTAATGAGTCCTTCCCAGATCTTGTTTTTAAATTTAATCCTCTGTAGATCTCATGTAAGTTCCTAACAATATTCTATTAGAACGTTGAACCACATACTCAGATGTAACCTATTAAACCTTCTTATCCAGCAGATTAGTTGACTTCTAGAATACCTCATTTCTATATTATTCCATGTAAGTGAGTCACTCTATTTCTTTTCTTTATTCATTAAGATTGTCTAATTTCCACATATCAAAATCTCATATTAAAAACCTATACCTGAATCTTCTCAGAATTTATAAATTAATTTCATGTGGCTGGAAGAGAATTGCAAAATGTCCAACTTTAGTTTCTGCTGCTAATTTTCTGGAATTACTAGCGTATGGAAGCTAATTTCAGATTACCCATCTTAGTTCCCTGCTGTCCATTTTAGACTTTCAACCTATCTTTTTACCTCTGACATGCTTACATTTTAAAAACTCTTATTTAGTCCTCTAACAGCTAGCATAGTGCCTAGAAGATAATATACATTCAACAATTTTTTTAAAGTTTTATTTATTTATTCATGAAAGACACAGAGAGAAAGGCAGAGACACAGGCAAAGGGAAAAGCAGGCTCCCCCTGGGAGCCCAATGCAGGACTCGATCCCGGGACCGGGATCATGCCCTAAGCCGAAGGCAGATGCTTAACAGCTGAGCCACCCAGGCATCCCATGTTCAACAATTATTGATTGAATAGAATAGATGATTAAATAGATCAATTATTATCTTTCATTACTCGTACCTCAGTCATCCAAATTATTCAGAGAATTTTTTTGTTATTTATTATGTATTATTATCTTGGAGGAATTTAACATATATAGAAAAAGTCGGCTAAAATGAGCACACAATGATTGTTTCCTTAATTGCCCCTTTGGTTGTCTTCATTTAAAAAAAATATTTTACTTATTAATTCACAAGAAACACACAGAGAGGCAGAGACATAGGCAGAGGGAGGAGCAGGCTCCATGCAGAGAGCCTGATATGAGACTCAATCCTCGGACTCCAGGATCACACCCTGAGCCGAAGACAGAGGCTCAACCGCTGAGGCACTCAGGCATCCCATGGTTGTCTTTTTGAAACTTAATATTTTATATCAGCCATAGCATCAATCTGTCAATTAGACTCACACTCTGAGCTTCCAATTGCTGATGATTAACAACAGAATTTTATTAAAATTCTTCAATGGATATTTTATTGTGCAAGGAACAAATGTTATAACAATAAGAATTTAATTACCAAATGATTTGTGTCGCTAACTCTTCCTGGCCCATGCCCTCCTACCTCTTGATTAGTGTGATGATGCCAGCCATGGCTCTGAGTCAAAAGCTGAAAACACCAGATGGTGTCATACCTACTTAGAGACAGAGGAAACAAAGCTCATTTGATGAGGGGAGGGTCTTGAGTGGATTGTATTGCATTAAAGTCCTGGAAATGAATGCTGGGGTCTGAATAAATTTCAGTAATTTACCTATGGATTTTGAAGAGAATTTTTTAAATCTTCAAGAAACAGTTAACATTTGTGAAAAAAATTGTTAATACATGCTGACAAATAATTAGAGCCTTTAATGACAAAGATTGCAGGTGCTTAACCAAGTATCTTCTCTCTCATGCTTCTCATAACTCAGATTTTGTTTAGAGGGCCAGTGCACCAATCCAAAAAACTTTACTTCCCAGGCTCCTTTACAATTGAGTCGGTATTCAATGAAATTTAAGTAGAAATCTTTGGTTGGTGTTGTCTAAAACTCTTTAAAGGGAAAGAAGAGTCTGTTTGTCCCTTTCTATTCTCCTAAAATGCAGACATGTTGATAGGAGTTCTAGTAGCTATTTTGTGACCTTGAAGATGGAAAGAATGCAGAGCAGAAATTTAAAAGCTCCTTGGTCTCTCATGACTTTATGGAACCACTTTTCCAACACCAGACTGGCAGACTATGACTTATTTTTTTTTTTTAACTCTCTGTCTCTCATGAATAAATAAATAAATAAAATCATTTTTTAAAAGAAGGAAATAGATGGGCTTCCCTATTAGAATATAAAGAAAAGGTGACATTTAAATAGGTACTCAGGAACTCATTTAAATAGGGTACCTAGGGGGCTCAGTGGTTGAGCGTCTGCCTTCGCCTCAGGTTGTAATACTGAGGTCCTAGGATTGAATCCTACATCAGGCTCTCCACAGGGAGCCTGTTTCTCCCTCTGCCTGTGTCTCTGCCTCACCCTCTGTGTCTCTCATGAATAAATAAATAAAATCTTTAAAATAAAATAAATAAAACAAATAGGGTAATCAGAAGGCATCTATAAGATGATATTTGATGATAAGAAGGAGCCAATCAAACAGAAACTATAGTCAGTGAAAGGGAGAGTGACAGGAGATGAGATCAAAGTGGGCAGTAGCCAGATCATGCAGGTCCTCCTAGGCCATAGGCAAGAGTGTGGATTGTATTCTTTTTTTTTTTTTAATTTTTTTTTTTATTTATTTATGATAGTCACAGAGAGAGAGAGAGAGAGGCAGAGACACAGGCAGAGGGAGAAGCAGGCCCCATGCACCGGGAGCCCGATGTGGGATTCGATCCCGGGTCTCCAGGATCGCGCCCTGGGCCAAAGGCAGGCGCCAAACCGCTGCGCCACCCAGGGATCCCATGTGGATTGTATTCTAAGCGTAATAGAAAGATATTGGAAAGTATTTATGTACAGGAGTAACATGATCTGATTTTTTTGCATGTAACTGTTTTATTTATTTATTTATTTATTTATTTATTTATTTATTTATTTATTTAAGATTTATTTATTTATTTATTCATGAGAAACAGAAAGAGAGAGAGGCAGAGACACAGGCAGAGGGAGAAGCAGGCTCCACGCAAGGAGCCCGATGTGGGACTCGATCCCGGGTCTCCAGGATCACGCCCTGGGCGGCAGGCGGTGCCAAACCGCTGCGCCACCGGGACTACCCCTGTTTTATTTTTTTAATATTACTTTAAGAAACCATTCTTTTAGTGAAGTATAGTTGACATACAATGTTACATTAGTTTCAGATATACAACAGTGATTCTATAACTCTATTGTTAAGCCACGCTCACTACAAGTGTAGCTACCATCTGTCATTACACAACACTATTACAATACTATTGACCATATTTTCTATGCTGCACCTTTCATCCCCATGACTTATCCATTCCATAAATAGAAGCTTGTACCTACCATTTCCCTTCCCGATTTTGTCCATCCTCCTACCCCTTCCTTTCTGGCAACCACTGGTTTGTTCTCTGTATTTACAGATCTGTTTCTGCTTTTTTTGTTTAGATTTTACATCTAAGTGAGATCATATGGTATTTGTCTTTCTCTGTCCGGCTTATTTCACTTAGCATAATACCCTTTAGGTCACATATGGCAAGATCTATTTTTTCTTTGCGGCTGAGTAGTATTCCCGTGTGTGTATGTGTGTGTGTGTGTGTGTGTGTGTGTGTAAAATCACATTTTTTCTATCTATTCATTTATTGTTGGACACTTAGTTTGTCTCTTTGGCTATTATAAACAATGCTGCAATAAAAATAGGGGTGCATATATTGATTTTTGGGTTGGTGATTTCATTTTCTTTGGGTAAATGTCCTGAAGTGGAAATTACTGGATCATATGGTATTTCTACTTATAATTTTTTGAGGAAACTCCATACTCTTTTCTGTAATGGTTACACCAGTTTACATTTCCATCAACAGTTATGAGGGTTCCTGTTTCTCTACATCCTTGCTAACACTTGTTATTTTTTTTCTTTTTGTTACTGGCCATTTGGACAGATGTAAGGTGATATATTATTGTGGTTTTGATTTGCATTTTCCTGATGATTAGTGATGTTGACCATCTTTTCATGTGTCTGTCATATATATGTCTTCTTTGGAAAAATGTGGGGATGCCTGGGTAGCTCAGTGGTTGAGCGTCTGCCTTTGGCTCAGGGTGTGATCCCAGAGTCCTGGGATCGAGTCCCACATCAGGCTTCCTGCAGGGAACTTGCTTCTCCCTTTGCCCATGTCTCTGCCTCTCTATCTTTCTCTGTGTCTCATGAATAAATAAATAAAATCTTTTAAAAAATGTGTATTCAGGTCCTCTGCTCATTTTTAATCAGATTATTTGGGCAGTTTTAGTATTGAGTTGTATAAGCTCTTAAATATTTCGATATTAACCCGTTATTGGATATATCATTTGAAAATATCTTCTCCCATTCAGTAGGTTGCTTTTTCATTTTGTTAATGGTCTCCTTTGCTGTGCAAAAGCTTTTTTTTTTTATGTAGTCCCAGTAGTTTACTTTTGCTTTTCTTTCCTTTGCCTGAGGAGACACATTCATAATTACATTGCTAAGGCTAATGTCAAAGAGATTCCTGCCTGAGCCTTCTTCTAGGATTTTTGTGTTTCAGGTCTCACACTTAGGTTTTTGATCCATTTTGAGTTTATTTTTGTATATAGTATAAGAAAGTGGTCCAGTTTCAAACTTTTACATGTAGCTCTCCAGTTTTTCCAGCACTGCTTATTTTAGAGACTCTTTCCCCCCATTGCATATATATTTCCCCTATTTGCCTTCCTTGTTGAAGATCAATTGATTGTTTAAACACGGGTTTATTTCTGGGTTCCCTAACCTGTTCTATTGGTCTATGTGTCTATTTTTGTGCCAGTACCACATTGTTTTGATTATTACAGTTTTGTAGTATATCTTAAAATCTGGGATTGTTATGCTTTCTGTTTTGTTCTTCTTTCTAAAGATTGCTTTGGCTATGGAGATTTTTGTGGTTTTATACAAATTTTAATATTATATGCTCTAGTTCTGTGAAAATACTCTATTTTGGTATTTTGATAGGATTGCATTGAATCTGTAGACTGCTTTGGGTAATACGGACTTTTTTTTATAATAAATTTATTTTTTATTGGTGTTCAATTTGCCAACATACAGAATAACACCCAATGCTCATCCCGTCAAGTGACTTTTTTTTTTTTTTTAATATGGACATTTTTAGGGCAGCCCCTGTGGCGCAGCGGTTTAGTGCCACCTGCAGCCTGGAGTGTGATCCTGGAGACCTGGGATCGAGTCCCGCGTCGGGCTCCCTGCATGGAGCCTGCTTCTCCCTCTGCCTGTGTCTCTGCCTCTCTCTCTCTGTGTCTCTCATGAATAAATAAATAAAATCTTAAAAAAAATATGGACATTTTTAACAATATTTACTCTTCCAATTCATTAGCATGGGATATTCTCCTATTTGTGTTGTTTTCTTTTTTTTTAAATTTTTATTTATTTATGATAGTCACAGAGAGAGAGAGAGAGAGAGAGAGAGAGAGATCTCTCCACGGAATGTCATCATGAAATGTTAGGACAGTGAAATGAAGAGAAGATTTGAAAACTTCCAAAGTGTGGGAAAACAAGCAAGCAATGTAGTCAGGACACAAAGTACACTAGGTTTCTCAAGAGTAACATTGGAAACTACAGTACAATGCACCAATGACCAAAATTTTGAGTTAAATTACTCACAGTCTAGAGTTCTATATTCAGCCAAAAAAATAAAGTGGTGGTAAAATCAACTTTTCAGATGAGCATCATCTCAAAATATCTAGGTCTCATATATTCTTTTTTTTTAAGATTTTATTTATTTATTCATGAGAGACAGAGAGAGAGAGGCAGAGACATAGGCAGAGGGAGAAGCAGGCTCCCTGTGGGGAGCCCAATGCAGAACTCGATCCCAGGACCCCAATATCATGACCTGAGCCTAAGGCAGACGCTCAACCACTGAGCTACATAGGCTTCCAGGTCTCATCTACTCTTTTGGAAGTTATTAGAAGAGATTATCCATCAAAACAAGGAAGTAAACCAAGATGTGACGTCCAGAATACAGGGGACCCAGCAAAGGAGAGAAACAAAGAAGATACTCATGATAACAGTTGGGCAGAAGTCTAGAGAGCAAATCTTTACAGACTGCAGCAGCAAGATGGAGGGCTCCAAGATGCTAGGTCCAGGAAATAATGAAATTATTTGGTCTAGTCTGAGTGTATGGGAAAATGTATTTCATTTTACTGTATTTCATTTCATATTACTGTTGCAGATGTGAGAACACTTAGTCATGGGTTCTAGGAAAATTAAACAAGTTAAAAACATGGCAATTTATTAACTCCAGAAAAAATTTAAAATTGCATAAGAAGGAAATAAAATGATGGAAAAAATACTAGGGTCAGTACTAAACTATTTTTATGTTTTTTTTTTAAGATTTTATTGATTTATTCATGACAGACACACACACACACACACAGAGAGGCAGAGACACAGGCAGAGGGAGAAGTAGGCTCCATGCAGGGAGCCTGACATGGGACTCGATCCCGGGATTCCAGGATCACACCCTGGGCTGAAGGCGGCGCTAAACCGCTGGGCTACCCGGGCTGCCCTAAACTATTTTTAAATAGTCACAATAAGCAAATTCATGGATTTAACCAAATATGTTGATGATCCACATGGGAGGATAAATAAATCTCTTGCCTGAAGTTGCAAACATTCTGGAGCTAGGTGAAAGATGAGAGTTTAATGTCTCACCGCTCAATACATAGTCTCTCCCATACCACCTCATTTTCAGTCTAGCAGTCTACCCTATTGTTCTGATTCTACTCTCTAGTTCCTCCCCAGAGAATATACCTCTATTTCTGCAGGATAGGGGAAAGGTAGTTGTCTAACTAAAGAGGTAGGAGAGGATATAAGAGAAAGCTGACAGTTTCTGTTCCAGTTCTCAAGTAAACCTCCTATTCTCAGTACTTCCCCTCTCCCTTAACTTACATCCATCTTCTGTGGAACTGGTCACTCCATTTTAATACTTAGCATCACTGCAGTTCTGTGGTGAGAATGAGCTTGCTTCTCTATGGCATTGCCCTAGGTAGCCTAGGTAGTCCTCTCACTACTGCTAAAACATTTACTATTTCTCCACTGCTTTCCAACTTCTGAAATAGGTTTTCCAATACTTCCATGTTTCAGTGAAGATGGTATTTTTATTTCTCTTTCTTGGGCTTGTTCTTTTGAATTTACTTTTAAGAGAAGAAAGGGAGGGAATGTTTTTAATGTCACTGCCTTAAAACTAAAAGTCCGTATTGTTGCTAAGATTTAAGATTTAAGAGATAGCACATGAAAATCTGTACTAATGTCAACTTGAAGGAGTGGAAATACTGGTCTAGTATTCCACAACAACTGGCAGGTACTGGATAGTGGCTGCTCCTTTCTAAAAGGGTAGGCAGATCACAGATTCCACCAATCCCTGGTGACTAACAACTGGCCTGCTTTACTGTTTTAAATGCCTTCTCCTATTGGATTTTGAGTTTGTGAACCCAGTTCTCTAAGGTAAACCACAGGAGTGGGCAGCTGAGGTGGAACAGGGAAAAAAAGTCATTGGGAGTGATAAGGCCAAGGAACTGAGAGGCCAAAGTGTTTGACGGTCCATCCACATGGACGTTGAAGTCATGAAAAAGTATGCCAGAATAGAAAAAGAGAGGGAGTCAGTATATGACAATGAAGAGAGGGGGAAAAGGTGGTAGAGATTAAAAGCATAAACTTCAAAGGGTCAGTTTTTAGGTTTTTCTTGTTAATTTTGTTTTTGATAAGAGAAGAATCAAGAAATGGCTTAAAAGAGGCAGTATTGGCCAGGAGGAAACATACCCCACCTTCTGGCCTTTCTTGAGGCATATGGTGTACAAGAGATAAAAACACCTTCTGCTGTAGAGGACTGCAGGAAGAAGCACCGACTCAGGGGATAGCTGGACATCAAGCAAGGATAGGAGTTAAAGAGAATGTTCCAATCACGTGCTAAGAGCACAGGGGGGCTTGCTCACAGGGCATTCCAGAGAGCATAATTGGATTACCTGAATCTAAGATGAATGAAGCCATAAATCTGGATGCTACTGGCTGACTGGAGGGGCTTAGACTTTTGTTGGCTGCTGAGGTAAACAAGGATGTGAGGCATGATGGCATTAGACACAGGCATCCCTTAGAGCAGTGCTACACAAGCCACAGCTGCTATCTATTAGGTGAAAAATAAATTGGGTAGGCTGTGATTCACATTTTTAAAAATGAATAGAGGAGAATGGAAGGGTTCAATCCAGGTAGTAAGGTAAAATATTGTTTCTAGAAACTTTTGCTTCAGGGGTGTGTGTGTCTGTGTGTCTGTGTTTGCACACATAGGTGCTAGGACATCCATACATGTATGTGCACGCTGGTCACTATTTAAAATGTGCTTCTGACTGGGGGGTGGTAATTTAAAAATTTTGGAAGACCCCATTTTAAAGGAAGATGGATCACAGTTTCAGGCGCTGTAATCCTTGGTAATTTGCTTGTTAGGAGGTCTCTCCTAGGGATGCCTGGGTGGCTCAGTGGTTGAGCATCTGCCTTTGGCTCAGGTCATGATCCTGGGGTCTGGGGATCGAGTCCCGCATCAGGATCCCCTGCAGGGAGCCTGTTTCTCCCTCTGCTTCTCTGTGTTTTTCATGAATAAATAAATAAATTTAAAAAAAATAAAGGACCTTGCATAGTATCAAAATAGCAATTCTCTCATTTTCCTTCAAAGCATTGGCTATCCTCTGAAAACTAACAGACAATTTTTATTTCCTTGGCCTTGTAATACAATGTCAGCTTTCCAGCTACAGAAAACTCTGCGAATAGCTGGTCTGTTCTTAAAGAAAATGTTATGCTTTATGAAAAGTCATGAAGTCTTTTACTTTGCACTTGTGCCCTCATTCAACTTCAACAAATATTTACTGAGTGCCTACTACATCCCAGGCACTATTCTGGGTACCAGAGATACAGCAGTGAACAACACTGACATAACTTCTCTCCTCTGGACTTGGGCTTATTTTGGTGGGAAGGTTTTTTATTCAATCTCTTTGTTATAGTTCTCATATTTTCTGTATGTTCTTGAGTTAGTTTTAGTAGTCTGGTCTTTCTAGGAATTTTTCCATTTCACCTAGGTTATTTAACTTGTTGGTATACAATCACTCATAGTATTCACTTATAAAGTTTTTTTATTTCTGCAAGATTGGTAGTAATCCTTCATCCCAAATTTTAGTAATTTAAATCTTCTCTCTTTTTTTAAGATTTATTTATTTATTCATGAGACATGCAGAGACACAGGCAGAGACACAGGCAGAGGGAGAAGCAGGCTCCATACAGGGAGCCCAATACGGTACTCGATCCCAGGACCCCAGTATCACGACCTGAACCTAAGGCAGGTGCCAAACCACTGAGCCACCCAGGGATCCCCTAAATCTTCTCTTTTTATTTGCTTTGACCAGTTTAGCTAAAGGCTTGTCTAAAATTTTATTGATCTCTTCCAGAAACCAACTTTTGGTTTTATTGATTTTCTGCATCATTTTTTCTGGTCTCTATTTCATTTATTTATTCTCTAATCTTTATCATTTCCTTCCTTTTGCTTGTTTTGGGTTTAAACTGCTCTTCTTTTCCAATTTGTTAAGGTGGAAGAGTGAGCTATAAATAGGAGCTTTATTATCTTTTCCAATACTGTGTTCACAACTATAAATTTCTTTCTAAGCACTTCCTTAGCTGCATCTAAATTTTATGTTATGCCTTTTTTCTTTCATCAAAAGTTTTTTCTAATTTCTTGCATGATTTCTTCATTTCATTGGTTATTTAGGAGTGTTCCATTTAATTTCCATATATTTGTGAATCTCCCAAATTTTCTTGTTACTGGTTTTGAATTTAATTCCATTCTTGTTGCAGAACATACTTTGTATGATTTCAACACTTTTAAATTTGTTGAGGGCTTGTTTTGCTGCTGAATGTGGAATCTATCCTAAAGAATGTTCATGCATTTAAGAAGAATGTGTATTTTCCTGTTGTTGGGTGTGATACAGATGTGTTGGGTCTATTTGGTTTATGGTGCTGTTCAAGTCTTCCACTTCCTGCTGAACTTCTGCCTTGCTCTAGCCATCATAGAAAGTGGAGGTGTTGAAATCTTCAATTACTATTGTTGAGTTCTCTATTTTTTCCCTTTGATAATATTAATTTTTGCTATTTTGGTGCTCAGATGTTATGTGAATATATGTGTCTAATTGTTATGTTTTCTTAAGAGATGGACCCTTTCATCAGTCTAAATGTTCTTTGTGTTTAGTAACAATTTATTCCAAAGTCTATTCTGCTTGATATTAGTATGGCCACTCCTATTTTTTTTTTTTTTTTTTTTTTTTACTTTTTACATGGTACTTTCTATTCTTTCACTTTAACACATTTGTGTCTTTAAAGTTATCTCTTGTAGATAGCATCCAATTGGATCATGTTTTGTTTGGTTGGTTTTGGTTTTGTTTTGAAGAGGGAAAGAGAGAGAGAGGAGCAGAGGGAGAGGAAGAAAGAGAACCTCAAGCAAGCTCCATACCCATTGTGAAGCCTAACACAGGGCTTGATCCCACCACCCTGAGATCATGAACTGAGCCAAAATCAAAAGTCATATGCTTAACCGACTGAGCCACCCAGGTGCCCCTAGATCATGTTTTTATATCCATTCTGCCAATCTTTTGCCTTTTGATTGGAATGTTTAGTAATTCACATTTAAAGTAACTACTCCCCCCCCCCAAAAAAAATAAAATAAAGTCACTATTAAGGTAAGATTTACAGCTGTCATTTTGCTATTTGTTTTTTACATGTCTTGTGTCTTTTTCTTCTTCCATTTCTCTATTACTGCTTTCTTTTGTGCTGTATATATTAGAATGTACCATTTTAATTTTCTTCTTGCCTCTTTTTCTATATTCTAACGTTAATGGTAGTCCTTTTTTTACAATTACAATTAACTTTTTAAAAAATATTTTATTTACTTGAGAGAGAGTATGAGAGACAGTGAGAGAGCAGGAGTGAGGGGAGGCACAGAGGGAAAGGGAGAAACAGACTCCCCAATCCCAATGGGCAGGGAGTCCAATGTGGGGCTTGGTTCTAGAACTCCAGAATCATGACCTGAGCCAAAAGCAGATACTTTAATCGATTGAGCCTCCCAGGCACCCTACAATTAACTTCTTAACTTGAAATAATCTAAGTAGAATTAGTACCAACTTAATTTTAATCATACACCAAAACTATGCTCCAATATAGCTCCATTCTCTCCTACCTCTTTTGTGCTATTATTGCCATACAAATTACATATTTATACATTATAAATGAATATCTCATTTAAGTTACCTTTTAAGTTGGATAGTAAAAAGAAGTTCCAACTGCAAATATTTTGATTAAAAGATTTTAAAAATTAAAAAATTAAATATCTTATATTCTCTTTTATATTCAGCTCTGCAGTGTTCTTTACTAGTGCTCTTTAATTCTGTGTGTGGATTCAAGTTACTGTCTGCTATCCTCTAATTTTAGTGTGAAGGACTCTTTTGGTATTTCTTAGAATGCATGTATGCTGGTGATGATTTGCCAGTTTCTGTTTATTTGGAAATACCTTAATTTCTCCTTCATTTTTGAAGGATAATGTTGATAGATACAGAATTCTTCATTTGTAATCTTTTTCTTTAAGTACTTTAAATGTCTTCCCTTCTGATCTCCATGATTTCTGTTGAGAAATCAGATATTAATCTTATAGAAAATCCCTGTATGTGATGAGTTGCTTTTTTCTTGCTGCTTTCAAGATTCTCATTGTCTTTGGCTTTCAATAATTTGACTATATATGCCTGGGTTTGGACTACCTTGAGTATATCCAACTTGGATGTGCAGATTAATATAATTTTGTAAAATCTGAGAATTTTTCAGTTATTTATTCAAATACTCTTTGTGTCTCTTTATCTATCTCTTCCTTCTGAGACTTTGTGCATATGTTGGTACGCTTAATGATTCTTCATAGTTCTCTGAGGCTCTGTTCATTTTTCCTTATTGTTTTGTCTTTCTGTTCAGCACACTGGATAATCTCAATTGACTTATTTTCAAATTCACTGACTCTTACTTCTGCTATTTCAAACTTGTTGTTGAGTTCTTCTAATGAATACTTTACTTCATTGTATTTTTCAACTCCAAAATTTCTATTTTTAAAATTTAAATCTTTTTAAAAAATTTTTTAAAGATTCTATTTATTTACCCATCACACACACACACACACACACACACACACACACACACAGAGGCAGAGACACAGGCAGGAGGGAGAAGCAGGCTCCATGCAGGGAGCCCAATGTGGGACTCCATCCCGGGACTCCAGGATCACGCCCTGGGCTGAAGGCAGGCACTAAACTGCCAAGCCACCCAGGGATCCTCTCAATCTTCTTTTAAATTATGTATTTGGTGAGACGTTGTTCTCAGATTTCCCTTTCTTTATTTTTTTAAATTTTTTATAAATTTATTTTTTATTGGTGTTCAATTTGCCAACATATAGAATAACACCCAGTGCTCATCCCATCAAGTGCCCCCGCTAGTGCCTGTCACCCAGTCACCTCCACCCCCTGCCCACCTCCCCTTCAACCACCCCTAGTTCATTTCCCAGAGTTAGGAGTCTCTCATGTTCTGTCTCCCTTTCTGATATTTCCCACTCATTTTTCTCCTTTCCCCTTTATTCCCTTTAATTCTTTAGATATGATTTCCTTTAGTGAACATATTTATAACAGATGATCTAAAGTCTTTGTCCAATAAATCCAATGCCTGGGATTCCTCAAAGTTTCTATTAACAGCGTTTCCCCCTTATCTTGGCCATTTTTTTTTCTGTTGCTTTCCAAGTCCTATAATTTTCTGTTGGAATCTGGACATTTTGAATAATAGAATGTGGCAACTCTAGAAATGATATCCTTCCCATCTCACTCCAGGGTTTGTTACTGGTGGTTCGTTGTTGTTTTGTTTGTTCATTGACTTTGCTGAGCTAATTCTGTAAAGTCTGTATTCTTTGTCATGTTTGGCTACCAAAATTTCTTCTCAGGTGTTTAGTATAAGCCAATTATTGGACAGAAATTTCCCTAAATGTTTTCCAACCAGTAAGTGTCCCAGTCTTTGATGAGAAGCTGTGTGTGTGTGTGTGTGTGTGTACACCTTCAACATTCTGATAAGTAGTTTACAACTCTTCCCTAGCCTTCCCTTTCTGCTTGCCACTGAACTTTAAGGTCAGCCAGACATGAGAGATTAGGGCCTTATCAGGCATTTCCTGAACATGTGCATAGTCCTTGATATTATGGAATCTCATTCTCCATCTGTCCTTTAAATTTTTTGGTGAAACTAGCCCCAACTAGTTTCACTACCTCAGGTAGCTGTGATGTTAAACAATTGCTTCTGATTGTTTCTGACAAATGTCCTAGGAATAGGAATAAGGCTATCTGCACAAAGTGAGTTCTAAGCCACGTCAAATAAAGACAATCCCTATGGATGGAGCTTCTCAAGTCAAATAATGACAGTTCTCTGGGGATAAGGCTTTTGGGGACCTCTGAACCCATTCTGCTGCCTCCAGTGGCTGCTAGCATACTGGTTTTCAAAACCACTGTTTAATTATAAGGCTGTTGGTTTACAAGACTACCACAGAGCTGGAGAGATGTGAATTGGACAAGTCAGATGCTATAAAGCTCACTGTTCCAACCAAGATTCAGTACTTTCTCTTGTATACACACTCTTTGGTTTGTTGCAAGTCTTTGGTTAATTTCTGAAGTTCTGAGAAGGTTGATTTTGACAATTTTAGCCAGTATTCCCTTTTTATGGAGAAGCAGATTTTCTGCCATTCTGGAAGTGCTTCTACCAGGTTTATTTTTATCTTTCATTATCCTGAATTGATCCCTCAGCCTTCAGTTGTCTAATCCTTGAGTATAGCACAGTATTTTCATCAAATATCTTACAAGAAATATGAGAAGGTGATATAAAAGGCCATAAAAGAGGATGAAGATGTAAGTATAGGCTCTGATGCCTTTTCAAAGTACTGCTCCAAGGTGCTGACCCGTGTGTGGATAAACATTTGAAATGTCAAAGATCTGCCAATTCTTCATTCTTTGTGAGAGCTAAAACATTTGGATAAAGAAAAGTGAAGTGGATTAAGATGAGCTTTCTTACCAAAGTTACTGTGAAATCATGTTGGGAGCCTACTAGAAGATCTTTGTTTTATTTTATTTTATTTTTTGTTTTTTGTTTGTTCTAATTTTACATGCTAATTAACTTGAAAATGCAGTGTTTAAATAGAGGTACAAGAGAGATGTACTGTGGAGGGAGGATGTTAACATTTGGTAATTCTGTCTGATGGGTGTACAAGTTACCTTATCTGTACTGTTCGTATATACATATTATATACACACACGCACACACACAGAGAAGCAGTCCTTGCTTTGCAGGTTCAGATATGCCTGATGTGAGCTACTATGACTTAGTTAAATAACACCAGTAGCTCAACAATATGGTTCACATTTCAGTTATCATAGCCTATTAACTGTGAGAAAAATGCATAAAGTTCCATGGTAGCTCTACAAATCACCATGTAATTAACATACGTATCATGATCAGTGAGCAATCATAGCCATTCTTTCAAAGTCTGTCAGTGATTGGTAACTGCACATCTGCAATAGTTCAGGTAATGACAGTAAAGTGTGCAGTTGATAATCTAGTATCTCCCAGTGGTAAACCCACACAGTATTGTATGAAAATGGGAAACTTTCAGAGAGAATTGCTAAACAAAGATGATAGTGCAGCAAAGAGAAAAATGATAGACGGAAGTGAAGGGAAATTTGAATGGAATATAAATCGTGTTATAGAAGAAACAGGCAACTGTGAAGATACTGACACTGCCGTCTTTCCAGAGAGTCTAGATTTGCAGCCAGAGGAACTTACTGAATATGAACTAGGATGAGGAGACTGGTTGTGATGAAAAGGATGAGGATGTCCCAGACAATGTCACATTAAAGGAATTCTGACATATTTCACATTGAAAGCTCAGAGGATAAAATTTTGAAAGTCATCCAAACATGATGCATCACCAAGGCTCAGAAAAGATGCTCTATATGACAATTCTACCAGGAGAAGACGAGCACTATTCGAGTTACCTTTGATAAGTTTCTCTTATCAAACAGCTTAATTCTCAATGTCTGTAATATTTCAAACTACAGTGTACTAAATGATTAGTCTTACTTTTTTTTCCATTCACTTAATACACTTACAGCTTAATTCTCAATGTCTGTGATATTTCAAACTACAGTGCATTGAATGATTAGTTTTACTTTTTTTTTCATTTCCTTATAAATTTACAACCACTCATGAAGAGAGTTTGGACTGTTTTGACAAAAATTTTAAAGGTCATGGAACAATCTTAATTTTCCCAATTGATCATTAAAACAATTTTGCAAAATAAATAAATAAATAAAACAATTTTGCATGGTTCACGGTCATTGGTACAGTTCCAAAGTACTGTGCAAGAAAGGACTGTATACATATATATATATATATGCACACACATATATGGATGCATACATATGCCACATAGATCATGTATATAGTATATACACCTTCTGTATTATATATATATAGTATGTCCGTGTATACACATACATGCATTTTGCATGGATGCATTTTATGTAAAAATACACACATACATATATACACACATATACATGCTACATACATCGTGTATATAGTATATACACCGTCCGTATTATATATAGCATGTATGTGTATACACGTACATGCATTTTGTATAGGTGCATTTTTATGTAAAAATACACACATATACATATATGCCACACACAAACACAGATACGTACACATATATGGTGCATACGTCATGTATCGTATATACACCATCATACACATACATGCACTTTGCATAGATGCATTTTTATGTAAACATAAAATCTTCAAACACTTTAGGCTAGAACACATACATGATGATTGCAAACCATTAACCGAGAATCATAGACTAAAACCATTTTTTTTTTTTCTCTCTGTCTTCTGGGAGTTGTCAGGGGGTTCTCCTGGACTCCACACGGTTGCAAAGGCTCTGACGGCAGCCTCCGAGGAGACCGAGGCACACGCGGCGCGGGGCCAGGGAGGCGGGGGCGGGGGCGGCGGCCCGGCAGCTCCGGCCGCTCGGGCAGGAGGAGTGGAGCCGGGCCCGCCGCCCGGGGCGCCCGCGGGGGCCGCGCGGGCCGGGCGGAGGGGGCGGTGCGGGCGGCGGCAGCGGCGGGCCACGCACGGCGGCGGCGGCGGGAGCGGCCGGGCACGCACGGCTACGGCTACGGCGGCGGCGGCGGCGGGAGCTCCGGCCACGCGCGGCCGCGGCGGCGAGGGCGGCGGGAGCCGGAGCGGGAGCGGGAGCGGGAGCCGGAGCCGCGGGAGCCGCGGGAGCCGCGGGAGCCGGGCGCGCACGGCGGCGGCGGCGGGAGCTGTGGAGGCGGGAGCTGTGGCGGCGGGAGCTGTGGCGGCGGCGGCGGATGGCCCAGAGCTGATCTATGCGGCGCCTGGAGGGGCTGTGTCTGCGGCGGCGGCGGCGGCGGCGGGGCCCTGCCCGCGAGCGCAGCGGGGACAAGATGAAGTACCAGAAATACCTGACGGTGCTGCAGATGGCCATCGGCGTCACCCCCTCCAACCGCGGCAGCCTCCTGCCGCTCAAGAGGAGGCTGTGGTGAGGGCGCGGCGGGCGCGGGCGCGGGCCGGGGCCGGGGCCGGGGCCGGGCGGGCGGGCGGGCGGGCCCGAGGGCGCGGGGAGCGCCGAGCGCAGCAGCCATTTCGGAGCCCGTGGGGGGGCCCGCGCCCCGCGGGCAGGTGCGGCCGCCACACGCAGACGGCGCCCGGAGGGAAGGCGGGGGCCCGGCGGCTGCCGCCCGGGGCTGTCCTTGCCAGCCGGTCCCCGCCGAGGCGGTCGCTCGGGGTTTCGCCCCCGCCGCTCGCCCCCGCCGCGAGGGAGCAAGTGCCGAGGCGCTAGTGGCACGAGGCGGGCTGCATTTTGTCTGCACGCGTTCCAGTTCCTCTGACCTGGAAACCGTTATTGGGGGTAACGGGAAAAGATCGCCCTTAAAAGAAAAAATGTCCGAAGTTTTGCAGGTCTGGCGGCCACAGCTGATGATCTTTCGGGTTGCGTCGCGTTTCCGTGAGCGTTCAAGGGGGGCATGTGGCGTCCCCGGGGCTGCCCGGGCGTTCCGCCGCCTCGAGGCTTCAGCGTGAGGCTCTGTCACCAGATAGTCCAGCGAAGGGATGGGGACTGTCAAAAGAATATGTCAGCAACCTTGCTCTTCAGTGGCTATTTTGATTTTAAATTTTGTGGTCGGCGAGGTTCTGTGGAGATGGACACAGTTCCATTTTAATTGAATTGAATTTCAAGGTTATAGGGAAAAGGAAGTGAGGCCGCTGGTAGGCATTTGAGAAAAGTAGTTTGTGCCATCTAAGACTAAATGAGTGATCCAAGGAATATAAAGATGGAGCAACCAAAAAAAAAAAAAAAAAAGCTTAAAAGAAAAAAAAAAAAAGAATGCCCCATAATGAAGAATTTTGGAGGTAAGACCAAAAAATATGGGCAGCAGAGTTCAAATTCAGCTGTGCCACTTACTCTGTGACCTTAAGCAAGTTACTGGAGTATCTGTTTCTTGGTCTGTATGGTGAGAATGATGTTATCTACCTCCTGGGGTCATAACCCAGATCAACTGAGATAATGAATACAAAGCATCTGCCACTAGGTCTGGCTGAATAATGGGTGCTTAGTGACTATTAGTGTCTTCCTCACCGCCCTCCCTCTAATAATTTATTTAAAGAAAGAAATTTAGGGGTACCTTGGTGGCACTGCCTCCAACTCTGTTTCAGCTGGGGTCCTGACCTGGAGGTCCTGAGATCCAGCCCTATATCTGGCTGCACCCTCAGTGAAGAGGCCACTTGAGTTTCTCCCTCCTTCTCTGCCCCCTTCCCCCACCTTTCCTCTCTCAATCAAATAAACATTTTTAAAAAGAGAGAGATGTATTCTGCAAACAGTATTTTAATTTGATGAATAGCAAGGGATAACACATCAAGGACTAGACTGGTAATAGTTGGCAGTAATTAAGAAATGTCCACGGAAGAAGATTTTTAGCAAATATATGAAGACTGTCGCTATTATGAAGCAAGAAGCAGTAACATTGGAAGATGGCTTTTCAGGTTGATAAAGGAAAGAAAGAAGAAAAAAAGAGGTCAGCACCAGCTCTGCTTTTTCTCCTGAGCACTTACAATATATAAGGCACTACATATTTTACTTAATTGCCATGCATACTACCCCCCCACACACACACACAGCCGTGCCACTGGAATGTAAGTTGCATGGGGGCAGGCCTTTTTGTCTGTTTGGTTCATTACTAAGTCCCCTATAACTGGTATCTGGTACAAAATAGTTTCTGAAAAGATACATGTTGAATAGATTTATTCTTTTTTTAAATTCAAATTCAATTAGCCGACATATAGTACATCATTAGTTTCAGATATAGTTTTTAATAATTCATCAGTTGCGTATGACACGTGCTCATCATATCATGTGCCCTCCTTAATGCCCATTACCCAGTTCTTAATAATGCATAACCGGGAAGGAAATTTTCTTGATGTTAAATTTAAAAACTAAGATGTGGGAATATTGTTTGAGGAACTGTTGGGCATGAATATTAATTAGCATCACTGGGCCACCAAGTCAGGATACTAGGTTTATTCTTTTTCAGTGGAGTGCTGCTTCTGAGAATACATTCCCCAATACAGTGTGTGAAGAGAGGACACAAAGAAATAAAATCCAGGTAACTTTTGTGCTCTAGAGATTCATGTTTCAGGCAGGCAGGCAGGCAGGGAACCAGGGCTGTACTTAAAAACCATCTAATGAAGAGAGAGCCTGGAAAAAGCCAGGGGATTTTGTTTAACTTATCCACAATTTTAAATGAGCATTCCAGAATTTCTGCTCAATGTTAAGTGAATTTGCAAATGCTAATATAATTTCTATAATGGCAAAGTGAAGAGCATACATGATGGAAACTCTAGAGTGGATGGTACTTCAAACGTATATATATATAGTCCTTTCTTTAAGTTGAAGAATATTGTGAAGAATATTGTGCTGCCTGACTCATCTCTCTCTTACATCCTCTGGAATTGATTTTCTAGATAACATTTCATTTTGCCAGTATTAGAGCCAACGGCATATGGGGAATTAAGACAGGCACTATTACATAGCAAGAAGATGTGTGGATATGGGTTCTGACTCCAGCATGGTAGGTAGGAACCAATAGCAGACATCAGCATGGATTGTCGGACCTTGGGATGCACTATACCCATTTAGAAGATGTGAAGGATACTATGATAATTGGTTGTGGCACATATGAAGATTTATATGAATGTGCTTACGCGAAAGTGCATGCTGTCTGTGTTCCTCTCTCTCTAAATTCTTGCAGTCTGTGTGGAACGATGGCATGCCTGCAAAGCTTATGCGGATGGAAATAAAGGATAGGGTTGCCTGGTCCAGGGCTCTGGCCCCACACTTCTATCTAGTTTGACCACTTGTGCTCATTAGCTTTCTTCTGTGCACCATCTTTTCATCTTTCTGATTGGCTCTGCAATTCCTATAAGGAATAATAGATTTGTACACCATTTTTGGTGGAAAGTAAAGCAGACAAACAGCCAGATCTGCATCACTGGAGCCTGCAAGAACTTTGTCTTCTCCTTGTCTCCTTCTCCAAGAAATTTAGGAAGTAGGACTGTTTGGTTTTGAATCATTAGTGTTTAAGAACATAGAACTAAGGCCTGTGACCTCTACCCAAAGTAGGTGTGAGTTTGTGCAGCTTGCAGCCAGTGGGTATCTTCTATATTTGCTGCTTCTGAAAAGAGGCAGCAGGGCACTGTTTTTCCTAGAGCTGCTGTAACAGATTACCACTGATTCAGTAGCTTAAAACAGCAGAAGTGTATTCTCCCTCAGTTTTGGAAGCCAGAAGTCTGAAATCAAGGTGTCTACAGAACCAGGCTTCCGGGAAGGCTCTAGGTGGGAATCCTTCCTGCCCTCTCCCCATTCCAGGTGGTTCCAGGCATTCCTTGTGGCTGACTCACTCCCATATTTCTCTACCTCTTCACATGGTCTTTGTGTCTTCTCCACTTCTGTCTCTTATAAGGACATTTGTCATTGGATTTAGAGTCCACCTGGATAATCCAGGATGATCTCATCTCAGGACCCTTCATTATTTCTGCAGAGACCCTTTTTCTAAATGAGAGTCCCATTCACAGATTCCTGGGGTTAGGAAAAATGGAGAGGGAGCACCAACCAATCAAGTACAGGTACTGAGGCCAACTCTCTGCTTTTCAATAGGTGTGAAGCCCAAACAATTGTTATTCCTGTCGATTTTATGTGAAATGTGAAAAATATTTTCATAATAGTTTTATTGTTATTCATCCAGATTTTTGCATGGAGTGCCCTTAGTATCATTTACACTGATCTTAGGGGGAAAAGAGAATGTCACCTCATTTTCTTCATGCCTCTAAAGACATTTCTCCCCGCTATTTGATTGAGTAACTATTGAAGGTGGTGTGGCATCAGTGCACTCATTCAAGTAGTTGTCCAGTAGGCAGATTCTGTAAAAAAAAAAAAAAAAAGAGCTGCCATTCCTTGAGTTTATTACCTAATGGGCCCAGTAGAAGTGCTTTCCAAACATCCTTATATAACCTGCAGCACCACTATGAAGTAGCTGCTGTTTTCCTCCCAGTTTTACAAATGAGGTCATTGACTTGCCCAGAGTCACACATCAGGTTTTATGCCAGTTGTTGGGGTTAAAAACACATTTGAGCAGGGACGTGACAGTCTAGAAAGGAAGAACAACCGAAAACAGGTACAAAACAACTGGAAAGTGCCTTATAGAATGTTGTTTCTCCAAGGGTGGCCCATAGCCCCCTCATGGGTCACAGAGGTTCCTGTGATGGGACAGGAATGGCTCTAATATCCACATCCTTTCTTGGTTTCTTTCTTTTTTTTCTTTATTGAGGTATAGCTGACATACAACATATTTCTTTCAGGGGTACAATATAATGATTCAGTATTTATCTATATAGCAAAATGATCAGTACAGTAAGTCTAGTTAGCATCCATCCCTTTCTTAGTTTCTTTAATGCGCAAATTGTAGCCAGTTATACACATTCTTATTTATATGTACAACTAAGGGCCAGCCATGTATATAAACATTTTAAGGCTTCTGAAGTCTGATACTTAAAGACAAAAATTAGCATTTTACCAGCATTAATGGAAGCATCCTTCACAAGAATTCAGTATCCTTCTAAAGTCAGCTGCCTTGCTGTGCTTAGCAGTATCTCGAGGCCTCTGTTCTTACACCCTTGTTTGTACTTCCCATTGTCTGGGGGAAAGATGCTCTGCTATCACCCATCAGTATTCTTCTTGAGTAGGTTGTGGTTATCAGTTCCTGATATATTTTTTAAGGCTTTATTTATTTATTTATTTATTCATGAGAGAGAGGGGCAGGCTCCCTGTGGGGCGCCCGGTACAGGACTCGATCCTAGATCCCCAGGATCACCACCTGAGCTAAAGGCAGACGCTCAACCCTTGAGCCACCCAGGCATCCCTAATTCCTGATATTTTAAAATTAATATCATGTAGAAAGATTGTTAGGTGTTATTTCTATTGGTACTTTGTTCTTGTGTAACTGCTTAATTTCTACCATTTTGATTATTTTTGCCCAATTCTTTGTTAATACTGAGATCTTTTCCACTAGAAATTAGAGATGGATGAGGTAGGCAAGCTTAGGAGTTGTTCATTCCAAGTGAACCGTGGTCAGAAATTGTTGTGAGCCCAAACTTCTGCATTAGAAACCAAATGAGGAAAAAAAAAAAAAAAAAGAAACCAAATGAGAGGGTTTCTGCCTGTCAAGCATGCCAGCCCTGACCACAAGAAAAAACATGGTTGTATTACAGAGGTTATGAACAGAGTGGAGAGAAGCAGAAATTTTCTCCCCAGTCATCCCCTAGAGATGAATAAATGGAATTAAGAATTAGGAAAAAAACTTCATTGTAAGCTAAATATCGATTTCCCCAGAATTCAAGGGAAAATACCCAAAATGCTTACATCTCAGTTACTAACTTTATTTTCCCTGTCATCAAGGGCCATTCTCCTAAATATTTGGGAAATAAAGCCCAGAGTCTGAGTTAATTCAGTTCAGACCACACCATCAGGAGAGTGGGACCTTGGGATTAAAAATATGCCTGGGGCATCTGGGTGGCTCAGTCCGTTAAGTGTCCAAGACTTGATTTCGGCCCAGGTCATGATCTCAGGATTGTGAGATCAAGCCCCACATCAGGCTCCATGCTGGGTGTGGGGCCTGCTTAAGATTCTGTCTCTCTATACTCACTCCACTTATATTGTCTCTCTCTCTTTCTCTCTCTCAAATAAATAAATAAATAAACCAAAACAAAAACAAACCAAAAACCAAAAAACTAGAACAACAACAACAAAATACTCCTTTTTTTTTTTCCTCCACATCTCCATGTGGAGACGTCAGAAAGAACTGTCCTTCCTGGGCTTTTTGTATCCAAGTACAGCTCGTCTTAACTGAATTGTAAATATTCCTCTCTATTCTTAACGAGGTTCCAGCAGAAAAGTATTATATTTAGGAGTTTTAGTTATATTTAGATAGGATTTTTTTTTCCTGATTTCATCACTAGACTTGATATTACATTGAGTTAAGTCTAATAAATTTCTTGGCTGTCAGTCATGTATACATTTGGTGTATATAAAATCACAGACTTCAGATTTTAGGTTTGGTAAAAAGGTAAATAGTGATACTTTTCAAGTCAAATGAGAGAAAAACTTGTGAAAAATATCTTTGTCAAAAAGTTTATATTAGGGATCCCTGGGTGGTGCAGCGGTTTGGCGCCTGCCTTTGGCCCAGGGCGCGATCCTGGAGACCTGGGATCGAATCCCACATCGGGCTCCCAGTGATGGAGCCTGCTTCTCCCTCTGCCTATGTCTCTGCCTCTCTCTCTCTCTCTGTGACTATGATAAATAAATAAAAATTTAAAAAAAATTTTAAAAAAGTTTACATTAATTTCTTATGATTATATCACATAATCAATGCTATCAAAGAGAGAAAAGAAACAGAACTTAAGACTTACATATTGTTTTGCAAATCTGTTTTTCTTTCCTATATGCCTTCTTCTCTTAAATGAAATTCTTCATTATTTTCACGGAAGCTTTTATTCTGCAGAGAAGAGAGCAACACTGTACGATGTACTACTTTTTTTTTTTTTTTAAAGCCACAACAAAAATACTAACAGTTTGAGTAAACAACACCAAATGCCATCAATGGACCAACATTTTTGCAGAATCTCTGAAATGTACATACTAGATTGGATGGATCTACTGAGAGAAAAGCCTTGTAGGAACCACTGTCCACAAAATGAGCAGAACATTTCTGCACAAAGAGAGGTTGATAGCGTGCAGCAGCATTCCAGGGATGGAAGGAGCAGAGGACATTTGGGGAATTAAACAGATTCGATGCTCAGTTGACTCCTTGCCTCCCTAGTTTGTGACAAGTTGTGGACAACAGTGTTGCTTTCTCACTTACCAAAGCAGTGAATGCAAGCTCTTGGGCCAGAGACACAGGGCTGTAGCTGAGATAGCTACTGAGCCGTGACCCAGAAGAGAAGTTACTTCATAACAGCCTGTCCCATCTCCCTGCCAGAGTTGCCAAAGGCAGGCCACAATAATCTGGACAATGCAGAAACAGATGTTCTCTAATACAAGTATAAGTAGACATTAAAAATTACCAAACAGTTGGAGAAAGCCAGTATTAAGAGAATTACTGTACTTAACAAACAAAAGAACTAAGTCCTGAGAAAATAGAAAAACCATCGATTTAAATGGTTATTTTCAGAAAGATGCAAGAGAATATTAATAAAACACTGTATGAGACACTTCAGAAATTTAACCTTTGCTTATTAAACTGAAAGAGAATGGCTGATCGGATAAAACTGAAAAGCAAGTTAGCAATCTAGAGGAGTAAGCTAAAGAACCACTAAAGAATAAAGGGATCAAAAGTATGAAAGAGAAGTTAAGAGACCTTGAAACTATTTCCAAGAAAGGGTGGAGCTTTTGGTAGGGTTGTCCTGGTGTTGGAAAAGAAGGGAAACGGAGGTGGGTTTAATGTTGTTTCTTGTGGAACAGCAGATAGGAATACCACTGAACTGTAGATGTTGATAGAAATATTTCAGTTTAAATATATATGTGTGTACAAATGTATTCTGGAAATATAGAAGTATGTATATATGTATGCATATATTTACCTATGCACATATAAATATATAAATATGTGTGTGTATATAGTTAGCTAGAGTTAAGAGTTGCCCTAATAAGATGTGTAACTTTGTTTTTTGTTTTTGTTTTGTTTTGTTTTGTTTTGTTTTTAGATGTGTAACTTTGAACTACGAGTTGGAAAGGAGAGAGTCCAGGGGTGGGTGGAGACATAGAAAACTCAATCATATTAAAAAGGTGGGAAAAGAAAAAGAAAGCATTTAAACTAGAAAAATATAAACTATAAAACAATGTGGCAGGAATAAACCTAAATATATTAGTAAACACAACAAATTTGAATGGATTAAGTTTCTCTCAAAAGATACAGATTCCCAAATTGGATAAAAAAGAAAACAATAAGGCAGCCTGGGTGGCTCAGTGGTTTAGCGCCGCCTTCATCCTCGGGGCCTGATCCTGGAGACCCGTGATCGAGTCCCAAGTCGTGCTCCCTGCATGGAGCCTGCTTCTCCCTCTGCCTGTGTCTCTGCCTCTCTCTCTCTCTCTCTCTCTCTCTCTCTTTCTCATGAATAAATAAAATATTTTTAAAAGAAGAAAAGAGAAAAAATAATCTGGTTACATGCTGCTAAAGAGTTAACAAGATTAAGGGTATAGCTAAAAGAAGGGCAGGGGGAGACAGCAGGGGCTTGGAAAAGACAAGCACAGAAAAAGATAAGTCAAGAAAAAAGATAATATATAAATGTAGATGGGGAAATTAATAGACAAAATAGCATTTAAGGTAAAGTCTTTAACTGGAACAGAGACTTTTAATATGATGAAAGGTTAAATCCCAGAAAGATATGAGTTATAAACATTAAAGCATCTAATACAACAGACTTGAAATATGTAAAGGAAAAACTAATATATAAAGATCAGTTTCAAATCCATATTCATGTTGGAAAACTCCAAAATAGTCTTTTTTAATAGAAATCAGCCCTTCAACAAGGTAAGTGTAATTAAGGATACAGAGAAGTTGTTATAAAATGATAAAGTCACTCTTCCACTTGAGGATACTCCCACCCTCACATGAACATACTTTCTTAAATCTTGTTGATGGAGGTATAAGTTGGTAAAGCCTTTTTGAAAGGTGGTACCTAGCAACATCTAGAAACCTCTGACCCTGCATTTTACTTCTAGTAATCTTTCCTAAGTAAATACTATGTGCGCAAAGATGTTAACTATGTTCATTGCTTTATAGTTTGATAACAAACATTTGAAAGCTAAATGCCCATTGGTTAGAAGAGTGGTTGAATAAATTGTGGTACACCTATATAATGAAATACTGTTTAGCCATTAAAATAAATGAAATATGTAAGTTCAAGCCCCATGTTGGATGTAGAGACTACCTAAAAATAAAATCTTTAAAAAAAAATGTGTGGGGAGGGGAGATGCCTGGCTAGTTTAGTAGATAGAGCATGCAACTCTTAATCTCAGGGTTGTAAATTCAAGCCCCACATTGGGTGTAGAGACTAATTAAAAATAAAATCTTTTAAAAATTGAAATAGATCTGGTTATTCTGGGAAAATCTTCAAGATATATTACTAAGTGAAAAAGTAGGGTGCAGGGCAATTTGATCACTGCTAAAAAGTCTCAAAGAAGATTCACACATACATGGATAAGCATGGGCATTTGTTTGGAGTTTATACAAAGAACTGTTAGTGGTGGTTGTCCTTAGAAAAAGGAATGGGGATTTGGGATGGGGGGGAGAAGGAAGCTTTACTTTTCAATTTTGCATCTTTTCATACTCTTTAAATATTCTAACTATAGGGAAGTAGTACTTTTAAACTGCAGGCATACCTAATCTAGTCTAGTTTATGATATTCATTACCATCTTATTATTATATAAGTCAAATTTACTTTGCTAATAGTCCATCCAGTGTGTCCTTTTCAAGCAATGAGAGAAGACCTATTTTTTTTAGACAGAGAGAGAGAGAGAGTGCACGCTCACAGAGAGGAGGGACAGAGGGAGAGAGAAAAAATCTTAAACAGGTTCCATGCTCACCATGGGGCTCAATCTCAGTACCCTGAGATCATGACCTGAGCCGAAATGAAGAGTTGGACGCCTGACTGAGCCACCCAGGCGCCCCATTAGAGACCTATCCCTTTCAGACAGCATTTCAAGTATAAAATATTAATTAGGTCGGGAAAGTTGAAAAGTACATGAACATGGAATGTATACAAGCAGGAAATCTGATCATAAAATAAGGAAACTGATTTTCATAAGCCACACTTAACAAATCAGTCTTACTCCTTAAACCTTTGTCATCCCTAAGATGATAATCCACTAAGTAGTTTCCTCCCCGGTTCCCAGGGCACCTTCTAAGGCTGCCAGCATTAGTGGCACAGAAGCGATTGAACACATGGTGGACTTTGAGTGTGTGTTTACGTGTATCCCAATGTGCATAGATTAGATTAGATTATTTACCATTTCTTTTTATCTGTATTTACTTGGTTCTGTAATCATGTTAAAATTAAGTGTTGGCTGTCATGTTTAAATTTTTGAAGTTATTTTCATGCTTGAAAAAGCATGCTGAACAGTATTTGTGGTTGTACAAAGTGATAGCCAACTTGCTCCAGGTGTGCTGGGCTCTGGGCTGAGCGCTTGATAAAGAATCACCTAGTGGGGAGCAGATGCCTCCCAGTTACCTAGGAAACTTCAGTCTGGCCTTCATTGCTTCTTTGATGGTCACAGAGTTGACTTTTAGTGAGTCTTAATGTAGAAATGTTTGAACCCCATCAAGAAAAATTTCTAAGCCAGCAAGCTGCTAAGAAATACTTAGAAAGGGTATCTGGGGCAGCCCCTGTGGCCCAGCAGTTTAGCGCCGCCTTCAGCCAGGGGTGTGATCCTGGAGACCCAGGATCGAGTCCCATGTCAGGCTCCCTGCATGGAGCCTGCTTCTCCCTCTGCCTGTGTCTCTGCCTCTCTCTCTCTCTGTGTGTCTCTCATGAGTAAATAAATAAAATCTTTAAAAGAAAGAAAGAAAAAGAAAGAAGAAAGAAAGAGGAAAGAAAGGAAAGACAAAGAAAGAAAAGGAAAGAAAAGGAAAGAAAAGAAAGGAAAGAAAGAAAGAAAGAAAGAAAGAAAGAAAGAAAGAAAGAAAGAAAGAATGAATATCTGATCAGAGGTAGCTCCACTGTGGTTCCTTCTTGTTTGAAAAAGAGTACGAGATTTCTAGAGCTATTCTCCAGTAAGTCCTTATTTCATGCTTGAGAAACCTATCTACCTACAAACCTTTTAAGTTTTTTTCCCTTCTTGCAGGGTAACGCCATCCTCTGAAAATCCAAATGGTGCTACTTCTAGCGTCAGCCAAGGAAAACCTTCTTTAAGACGAATAAAAGGGAGACTGCACAGAAGCAAAAGCCTTGACAGCATCGATTTCTGTGAACTCACTGTAAGTGGACTGTGCAGTATTTTTTTTAATTTTTCAAAGAATGTGAACATTTTTATTTCATTATTTTTATTTGCATAAAAATGCAACAGTTGTATTTTGTGCACATTTTTTTTTTGGCAATAAAAACGGGTTTATCCAACAGGTTACCAACCAGAATGCTTTGTTAACTGGTATCTGTATGAAACATCTATAATAAATGATTCTGATTCGAAGACCAAAATAAAGAAATGCTTCCTGAACTCTGCAACAAAAATTGAATTAAGTTCAGTGGAGTATTAATGTAAGTTTCTTAGAAAATTACAAATCTGCATGTTAATGTAAGTAGGGATCTAAGTGTTTGATTAATCCCAAATATCCACCTTCCTGGCAGCGCCAGAAAATAGAGTTACTCTGATATGATTAGGACAGATCCTGATTCAGCTAATGCTAGTCCTTTCTATCTGTTCGAAGTGATTAACATTAGTGGTCATATTCTTTTTTTTCCCCCAGGCCAAGTGACAGGCTTTCATGTGAGTATGTGATACGTTCATGCATGTTTTAGACGAACACTGGCACTTTCAGTCCCCACTGTCCTTTGCTATTAATTATGTTGTTTAGCTCATAAGAGATAATGTAGTGCTATAAAGGACATAGTAGAATTTTCTTTGCTTTAAGAAGATTTTATTCAAATTTATGTAGGGTTCAAATTAATGGATATTTAGGATGTTTAGCAGACCAGATGTGTTCACTTCTCCCCTTTGAGCTCTGAAAATTTCTGAATTATAAAAGTACCATTGAAGGATGCCTGGGTGGCTTGGCTCAGTCAGTTAAGTGTCTACCTTTGGCTCAGGTCGTGATCCTGGGATCAAGCCCCACATGGGGCTCCCTGCTTAGTGAGGAGGCTGCTTCTCCCTTTCCCTCTGCCTGCTGCTTCCCCTGCTTGTGCACTCTCTATCAAATAAATAAACTCTTTAAAAATCAATCAATAAATAGAAGTACCATTGACCATACCTGTTTCAAACAGTGGTAACAAAGACTTTCTTTTTTGAGGGTATGACTTATGCAATCTTTTATCAATAGTTAATGAAACCAAAAGTTCAGTAAATGTGGATATTCTTAATTTTTATTTTAGTAACTATTCTTGTTAAAATAATTATACTCAATTTTGCCTAAAAGTGTACTTGACCATTTTATGACACAAGACAGCAGAAGGTGAAATGTGACCTTCTTGTGAAAAAGACATTTAAGCAATAACTGAGAAAAGACAGTAAGGTTTTGCTAAGCAAAGCTAATAATATGACTAAAGAAAATATAAATATGGTTTAATATAAAGAGAATTGCTTTGCAAAAGTCAAACACTGAATTGAGAAGCAGTTTTTTTTTTAAGATTTATTTATTTATTTATTCATGATAGACAGAGAAAGAGAGAGAGAGAGAGAGGCAGAGACACAGGCAGAGGGAGAAGCAGGCTCCATGCTGGGAGCCTGATGCAGGACTCGATCCCGGGACTCCAGGATCGTGCCCTGGGCCAAAGGGAGGCGCCAAACCGCTGAGCCACCCAGGGATCCCTGAGAAGCAGTTTTGAGTTACTTTTTGGAATATAAAAAATGGAAATTGGAATTTTATCAGGTTCTTTTTTATAGTATTAAACATTGTCATTACTGAAGGTAGTCCAATAACTAATAAATCTGGCATGTCATAAAATACGTTTGTTTGCTTAATTATGGTCTCTGTGGTTGGGGAAGAGGTAAATATATCAGTAGACTATGACAGGAAAAAAAAAAGCTTTACTTCATATACTATTGCTTTCAGCCTCCCAACAATAGAAATAGATTATTTTAGCTGTGAGGAAAAGTTAGCAGATAGAGCTATCTTTTATCATGATGAATATGTTTTAAAATTATTGATAATTCATCCCCTGCCTTGTGCCATGCAAGAGTTGATCTGGCTCAAGTGAGTACACAGTTCAAGCAAGGAAAAAATAACACTATCTGCAGAATTAATTTATTTCTTTTTGAAATCTCTCCAATTTGACTTTATCTCAAAAGTGAAATGTCTTAGTTATCCCCAGAGGGAAGACATTTGACACTGAGGTTAAGAGAGAGAGAGGTAAAGTTGAGATTGATGGAAGGTCCCATTCCAGGGAGGAGTATGTATGTGTTCAAGGACGACGTGGTTTTCTGCTTTCTGGAGAATACATTGAGAGGCCATGGACTTTGGTACACTGACATTTAATCTCTTTCAGTAATGAGAATGTATTAATGAAATGTAATTAGGGTTCACCCTTGAAGATTGCAGGGGTTAGAGGCATCAAGCCTCCATGCAGTCAAAAATCCACTTGTAAGCTGACTCCCCAAAAACTTAACTACTAATAGCCTACTGATGACCAGAAGCCTTAGCAATAACATAAATAGTCCATTAACATGTATTTTACGTGTTCTATGTATTATACACTTCATTCTTACAATAAGCTGAACTAGAGAAAAAGTGTTATTAAGAAAACTGTGGGAAGCCTGGGTGGCTCAGCGTTTGAGTGCTTGCCTTCGGCCCAGGGTGTGATTCCGGAGTCCTGGGATCAAGTCCCTGCATGGAGTCTGCTTCTCTCTCTGCCTATGTCTCTGCCTCTCTCTCTCTCTGTGTCTCTCATGAATAAATAAATAAAATCTTTTTAAAAAGAAAAAACATCATAAGGAAGAGAAAACACATTTATAGCACCGTGTTGTAAAAAATCTACTCATATCTAGACCTATCAGTTTTCAAACCTGTACTGTTCGAGGGTCAACAGTACTGCAATCAATTAGACTTTTTTGCAGTTTGAGTTCGTTTTGTTTCTCAGGTTTCGCAGTGATGGGTGGTAGGACAGCAATGTTTGAAGATTTTTAGATTCTTAGAAATCTTTATAGTGTGCATGTTCCGTTTTTAGGAAAGCAATAAACTGATTTTCCAAACAATAGAGAAATTTTTAAAAAGAGCCTAACAGCCTGGCTACTGCCACCATCTACCATAAGCTGTGGCAATTGGTGTTGTAATATCCAAAATACATAGGGGCATATAGCATCTTTAGCACAAGGATAGGAAGGTTGTTTTCCCCTCCACTTCTTCAAATCTGTCTTCTTTTTGAAAGAAAGAAGTGCTACTCTTGAAAGCTAGATTAGAAAAGAGTCTCAGAGGAGGAGAATGGGATTCAGATCTGGTTCTCTTACACAGTTGACTCTAATGTAATCATAGAAAACCACGTTTCAAAAGCTTCAGCCACAATGTCCAAAGGGTAATTACTTGGTAAATGATGGCCAATTATACAGGAATAGATACTTCTCATCCCCTTTAGGAAATAGTTTAGCCGGGGGGGGAGGAGCAAGATGGCGGAGGAGTAGGGTCTCCAAATCACCTGTCTCCACCAAACTACCTAGAAAACCTTCAAATTATCCTGAAAATCTATGAATTCGGCCTGAGATTCAAAGAGAGACCAGCTGGAATGCTACAGTGAGAAGAGTTCGCGCATCTATCAAGGTAGGAAGACGGGGAAAAAGAAATAAAGGAACAAAGGCCTCCAAGGGGGAGGGGCCCCGCGAGGAGCCGGGCTGAGGCCGGGGGAGTGTCCCCAGGACAGGAGAGCCCCGTCCCGGAGGAGCAGGAGCTGCACCGACCTTCCCGGGCGGAAAGGGGCTCGCGGGGAGTTGGAGCAGGACCCAGGAGGGCGGGGATGCCCTCGGGCTCCCTGGGACAGTAACAGCAACTGCGCGCCCAGGAGAGTGCGCCGAGCTCCCTAAGGGCTGCAGCGCGCACGGCGGGACCCGGCGGGACCCGGAGCAGCTGAAGGGGCTCGGGCGGCGGCTCCGCGGAGGGGGCTGCGCGGCCCCGGGAGCAGCTCGGAGGGGCTCGGGCAGAAGAAGAGGCTCCGTGCGGAGGGGGCTGCGCGGTTCCAGGAGCAGCTCGGAGGGGCTCGGGCGGCAGCTCCGCGGAGGGGGTTGCACGGCCCGGGAGCGCGAATCCACCAGCGCAGGCTCCGGAGCACAGGGCGCCGGGACACAGCCCAGGATCCCGCCTCCCCCGGGACAGGCAGAGGCCGGGAGGGCCCAGGACAGCAAGGACGCTCCTGCCCCAGCTGAGCAGATCAGCGGCCCCGCCCCGGAGCCTCCAGGCCCTGCAGACGGAGTTCCTGCCGGAGCTGAATCCAGGTTTCCAGAGCTGCCCCGCCACTGGGGCTGTTCCTCCTGCGGCCTCACGGGGTAAACAACCCCCACTGAGCCCTGCACCAGGCAGGGGCACAGCAGCTCCCCCAACTGCTAACACCTGAAAATCAGCACAACAGGCCCCTCCCCCAGAACACCAGCTAGACGGACAACTTCCAGGGGAAGCCAAGGGACTTAAAGAACACAGAATCAGAAGATACTCCCCGGTGGTTCTTTTTTTGTTTGTTTGTTTTTGTTTTTGTTTTTGTTTTTGTTTTTGTTTTGTTTTGCTTTTTGATTTGTTTCCTTCCCCCACCCCCTTTTTTTCTCCTTTCTTTTTCTTTCTCTTTTTCTTCTTTTTTTTTTTTTTTTTTTCGTTTTTTTTTCTTTTTCTTCCCTTTTTTTTTCTCTTTCTCTTTTCTTTCCTTCTTTCTCTCCTCTCTTTTTCTCTTTTTCCCAATACAACTTGCTTTTGGCCACTCTGCACTGAGCAAAATGACTAGAAGGAAAACCTCACCTCAAAAGAAAGAATCAGAAACAGTCCTCTCTCCCACAGAGTTACAAAATCTGGATTACAATTCAATGTCAGAAAGCCAATTCAGAAGCACTATTATACAGCTACTGGTGGCTCTAGAAAAAAGTATAAAGGACTCAAGAGACTTCATGACTGCAGAATTTAGAGCTAATCAGGCAGAAATTAAAAACCAATTGAATGAGATGCAATCCAAACTAGAAGTCCTAACGACGAGGGTTAACGAGGTGGAAGAACGAGTGAGTGACCTAGAAGACAAGTTGACAGCAAAGAGGGAAACTGAGGAAAAAAGAGACAAACAATTAAAAGACCATGAAGATAGATTAAGGGAAATAAACGACAGCCTGAGGAAGAAAAACCTACGTTTAATTGGGGTTCCCGAGGGCGCCGAAAGGGACAGAGGGCCAGAATATGTATTTGAACAAATTCTAGCTGAAAACTTTCCTAATCTGGGAAGGGAAACAGGCATTCAGATCCAGGAAATAGAGAGATCCCCCCCTAAAATCAATAAAAACCGTTCAACACCTCGACATTTAATTGTGAAGCTTGCAAATTCCAAAGATAAGGAGAAGATCCTTAAAGCAGCAAGAGACAAGAAATCCCTGACTTTTATGGGGAGGAGTATTAGGGTAACAGCAGACCTCTCCACAGAGACCTGGCAGGCCAGAAAGGGCTGGCAGGATATATTCAGGGTCCTAAATGAAAAGAACATGCAACCAAGAATACTTTATCCAGCAAGGCTCTCATTCAAAATGGAAGGAGAGATAAAGAGCTTCCAAGACAGGCAGCAACTAAAAGAATATGTGACCTCCAAACCAGCTCTGCAAGAAATTTTAAGGGGGCCTCTTAAAATTCCCCTTTAAGAAGAAGTTCAGTGGAACAGTCCACAAAAACAAAGACTGAATAGATATCATGATGACACTAAACTCATATCTCTCAATATTAACTCTGAATGTGAACGGGCTTAATGACCCCATCAAAAGGCGCAGGGTTTCAGACTGGATAAAAAAGCAGGACCCATCTATTTGCTGTCTACAAGAGACTCATTTTAGACAGAAGGACACCTACAGCCTGAAAATAAAAGGTTGGAGAACCATTTACCATTCGAATGGTCCTCAAAAGAAAGCAGGGGTAGCCATCCTTATATCAGATAAACTAAAATTTACCCCAAAGACTGTAGTGAGAGATGAAGAGGGACACTATATCATACTTCAAGGATCTATTCAACAAGAGGACTTAACAATCCTCAATATATATGCTCCGAATGTGGGAGCTGCCAAATATATAAATCAATTATTAACCAAAGTGAAGAAATACTTAGATAATAATACACTTATACTTGGTGACTTCAATCTAGCTCTTTCTATACTTGATAGGTCTTCTAAGCAAAACATCTCCAAAGAAACGAGAGCTTTAAATGATACACTGGACCAGATGGATTTCACAGATATCTACAGAACTTTACATCCAAACTCAACTGAATACACATTCTTCTCAAGCGCACATGGAACTTTCTCCAGAATAGACCACATATTGGGTCACAAATCGGGTCTGAACCGATACCAAAAGATTGGGATTGTCCCCTGCATATTCTCGGACCATAATGCCTTGAAATTAGAACTAAATCACAACAAGAAGTTTGGAAGGACCTCAAACACATGGAGGTTAAGGACCATCCTGCTAAAAGATAAAAGGGTCAACCAGGAAATTAAGGAAGAATTAAAAAGATTCATGGAAACTAATGAGAATGAAGATACAACCGTTCAAAATCTTTGGGATGCAGCAAAAGCAGTCCTAAGGGGGAAATACATCGCAATACAAGCATCCATTCAAAAACTGGAAAGAACTCAAATACAAAAGCTAACCTTACACATAAAGGAGCTAGAGAAAAAACAGCAAATAGATCCTACACCCAAGAGAAGAAGGGAGCTAATAAAGATTCGAGCAGAACTCAACGAAATCGAGACCAGAAGAACTGTGGAACAGATCAACAGAACCAGGAGTTGGTTCTTTGAAAGAATTAATAAGATAGATAAACCATTAGCCAGCCTTATTAAAAAGAAGAGAGAGAAGACTCAAATTAATAAAATCATGAATGAGAAAGGAGAGATCACTACCAACACCAAGGAAATACAAACGATTTTAAAAACATATTATGAACAGCTATACGCCAATAAATTAGGCAATCTAGAAGAAATGGACGCATTCCTGGAAAGCCACAAACTACCAAAACTGGAACAGGAAGAAATAGAAAACCTGAACAGGCCAATAACCAGGGAGGAAATTGAAGCAGTCATCAAAAACCTCCCAAGACACAAGAGTCCAGGGCCAGATGGCTTCCCAGGAGAATTTTATCAAACGTTTAAAGAAGAAATCATACCTATTCTCCTAAAGCTGTTTGGAAAGATAGAAAGAGATGGAGTGCTTCCAAATTCGTTCTATGAAGCCAGCATCACCTTAATTCCAAAGCCAGACAAAGACCCCGCCAAAAAGGAGAATTACAGACCAATATCCCTGATGAACATGGATGCAAAAATTCTCAACAAGATACTGGCCAATAGGATCCAACAGTACATTAAGAAAATTATTCACCATGACCAAGTAGGATTTATCCCTGGGACACAAGGCTGGTTCAACACCCGTAAAACAATCAATGTGATTCATCATATCAGCAAGAGAAAAACCAAGAACCATATGATCCTCTCATTGGATGCAGAGAAAGCATTTGACAAAATACAGCATCCATTCCTGATCAAAACTCTTCAGAGTGTAGGGATAGAGGGAACATTCCTCGACATCTTAAAAGCCATCTATGAAAAGCCCACAGCAAATATCATTCTCAATGGGGAAGCACTGGGAGCCTTTCCCCTAAGATCAGGAACAAGACAGGGATGTCCACTCTCACCACTGCTATTCAACATAGTACTGGAAGTCCTAGCCTCAGCAATCAGACAACAAAAAGACATTAAAGGCATTCAAATTGGCAAAGAAGAAGTCAAACTCTCCCTCTTCGCCGATGACATGATACTCTACATAGAAAACCCAAAAGTCTCCACCCCAAGATTGCTAGAACTCATACAGCAATTCGGTAGCGTGGCAGGATACAAAATCAATGCCCAGAAGTCAGTGGCATTTCTATACACTAACAATGAGACTGAAGAAAGAGAAATTAAGGAGTCAATCCCATTTACAATTGCACCCAAAAGCATAAGATACCTAGGAATAAACCTCACCAAAGATGTAAAGGATCTATACCCTCAAAACTATAGAACACTTCTGAAAGAAATTGAGGAAGACACAAAGAGATGGAAAAATATTCCATGCTCATGGATTGGCAGAATTAATATTGTGAAAATGTCAATGTTACCCAGGGCAATATACACGTTTAATGCAATCCCTATCAAAATACCATGGACTTTCTTCAGAGAGTTAGAACAAATTATTTTAAGATTTGTGTGGAATCAGAAAAGACCCCGAATAGCCAGGGGAATTTTAAAAAAGAAAACCATATCTGGGGGCATCACAATGCCAGATTTCAGGTTGTACTACAAAGCTGTGGTCATCAAGACAGTGTGGTACTGGCACAAAAACAGACGCATAGATCAGTGGAACAGAATAGAGAATCCAGAAGTGGACCCTGAACTTTATGGGCAACTAATATTCGATAAAGGAGGAAAGACTATCCATTGGAAGAAAGACAGTCTCTTCAATAAATGGTGCTGGGAAAATTGGACATCCACATGCAGAAGAATGAAACTAGACCACTCTCTTTCACCATACACAAAGATAAACTCAAAATGGATGAAAGATCTAAATGTGAGACAAGATTCCATCAAAATCCTAGAGAAGAACACAGGCAACACCCTTTTTGAACTCGGCCATAGTAACTTCTTGCAAGATACATCCACGAAGGCAAAAGAAACAAAAGCAAAAATGAACTATTGGGACTTCATCAAGATAAGAAGCTTTTGCACAGCAAAGGATACAGTCAACAAAACTCAAAGACAACCTACAGAATGGGAGAAGATATTTGCAAATGACATATCAGATAAAGGGCTAGTTTCCAAGATCTATAAAGAACTTTTTAAACTCAACACCAAAGAAACAAACAATCCAATCATGAAATGGGCAAAAGACATGAACAGAAATCTCACAGAAGAAGACATAGACATGGCCAACATGCACATGAGAAAATGCTCTGCATCACTTGCCATCAGGGAAATACAAATCAAAACCACAATGAGATACCACCTCACACCAGTGAGAATGGGAAAAATTAACAAGGCAGGAAACAACAAATGTTGGAGAGGATGTGGAGAAAAGGGAACCCTCTTACACTGTTGGTGGGAATGTGAACTGGTGCAGCCACTGTGGAAAACTGTGTGGAGGTTCCTCAAACAGTTAAAAATATACCTGCCCTACGACCCAGCAATTGCACTGTTGGGGATTTACCCCAAAGATACAAATGCAATGAAACGCTGGGACACCTGCACCCCGATGTTTCTAGCAGCAATGGCCACGATAGCCAAACTGTGGAAGGAGCCTCGGTGTCCAACGAAAGATGAATGGATAAAGAAGATGTGGTTTATGTATACAATGGAATATTACTCAGCTATTAGAAATGACAAATACCCACCATTTGCTTCAACGTGGATGGAACTGGAGGGTATTATGCTGAGTGAAGTAAGTCAGTCGGAGAAGGACAAACATTATATGTTCTCATTCATTTGGGGAATATAAATAATAGTGAAAGGGAAAATAAGGGAAGGGAGAAGAAATGTGTGGGAAATATCAGAAAGGGAGACAGAACATAAAGACTGCTAACTCTGGGAAACGAACTAGGGGTGGTAGAAGGGGAGGAGGGCGGGGGGTGGGAGTGAATGGGTGACGGGCACTGGGTGTTATTCTGTATGTTAGTAAACTGAACACCAATAAAAAAAAAAAAAAAAAAAAAAAAAAAAAAAAAAAAAAAAAAAAGGAAATAGTTTAGCCACCATAGGTGTCTCTGTTCAAAAAATAATGAAAATTTTGTCATATGATCTTTTTAAAATCTGTAAAAATTTTTATTAGATGTATGGCTTCCTTTGACTGCCAGAGCAATGAGCAAACCTTAAAGTAGAAAGACAAACTTAGTTCATTATCTCTGGTTATGTGCAAATATCAAATTTGCATGACCAACAGAATAACGTGTATGTTTTTATTTTTACATTTTACTTTCAATTTTGCCTAAGAAAAAATACAATTTTTATTGCTTTTGGAAAAACAGAGCAAATAGAGTAAGAAGAGGTCCACTTGCTATGCATTCAAGGTCCCAGTTTCTGGCTGAGAAACCTCGGATTCCAGCTGAGTTGGCTGGCTTTGGTCCAGGCGTCAGATTGATGCCATTTCACTCCTGGGGAGAGGTGATTGTTTCAGCTTTCTCTGTGGGGATTAAATGGGATGGGCATCCTAGTTCATTTGGCAAATCCTACAGCATAAATGACTGACTTCCGAGTTCACTGGAGGAGACTGGAATCCATCCAGTCTCACTGCTTCCATGAGACAGTGTCCCAGAGATCCTTGGTAAAATTTTGTTGGGCAAGGCCTGCACTGGACAAGTCTGTTATGAACACCTGTCTTGCCTGGAAAACCTGAGCCTTTGTTCAACACTCTAATGGGTAAAATGCTATAAAACCACGTGACAAGTTCTCACCGCCCCTCGAGGTGATGGAGTGATGTATTGACGATCGGAAGAAGAAAAGTGACTATTTTGTCTTTAGACGCAGTTAATGATGTTGATATGCTGAGCTATTCCGTTTCGCTCTGGGCCATGGCCTGTTTAGAGTGATCAGGTTGCCTTATCCCTCCCTGCTTCTCAGATTCTAAGTGTATAGTCAAAACATTTTTAGTGATAATTTAAAAATTCAACAGACTGCTTGAAATTTTACAGCTTCCTTGATCATACATCCTCCCTAAAACAGGAAAATGGAGCCAGTTGAGTAGGATTCATTCAGTGGGGGGAGGCTCTTCTGAATATAGACTTACACAATTTATTTCCTGCTTTGTGGGTGTAAATCTAGATTGCTAATTTTCTCTTTCTGCCAACAGACAAATACTCTAAAAAGTTTCATGTACAATAAAGAGAAAACAGTGAACCAATTAATAGTTTATGGCTGTGTTCCCTTAGCTTTGGATTAGACAGTTGCAGTCGTCACCAAGAACCATTAGGCAAAAATGATAGGTCTCAAAATCTTCAGAGGAGTTTTTGTCATTAGAGGAAAAATATGTGATAATAAGATACTATTTGGAGTATATTACTTTTATATGCATTTCTGGGCTAATAAGTCACATTTCATTGCTGCCTGGTTGTTAAGGTAATTCTTTTTTTTTTTTTTTAATGATCAGCAATTTTTCATATTTGAAAAGGTAACTTTTTTCTCCTGATAAAGAGGAGTCTCTATGTAGGCTGATAGAAAATAAGTGTAACCTATGGAGATATCAGTGATAGAAATTTTCTCCTTCTCCCTCTACCCTTTAAGACCTCCTCTGTGAGCTCTGTGGGACACTTGAGAGAGTCAAGAACACTGTTTTAAAACTAAATATCTGACTTTTAATACCTATCAAGCTTGCTTTCTTCTTGGCATGATTGGGTACCTGACTGGTGAATGAGGAGCTGGGCACCCCAAGGTGAGAAGATGGAAGGTGGATATGTGAAGGCACACTGAATACCAACTTACCCTGCCTCCCATTCTGTTGGGAGGGGGCCAGCCACTTCTCCCCTTTCTTGCTCCCATCTGATCACCACTGCCCATCTCACCAGTCAGTATGAGAACCTAGAAGAAACAGCAGGGAGCATTGGGGGCCCCTTTTACTCTGGGTGCACAGCTTTCCCCCCTGACCTTTAGTGATATGGGCATCTTTCTGTTCACTTTTACAAATCTGCATCATTGTAGGTGTTGGCCCACGACCACCAGCAGATCTCCTCACTGTGCCCTCAACTCTTAGTGCATGTTTTATTCCTGATTGTATCAAGGGCTTCACCTCCTCAGAGACCGGGAGCATGTCTTTTATATTCCCCTGAATGCTACACATGACAAATTTTATGCTCATTAAGTATCTATTGGTTGGTTGTTGGTTAATTGATTGTTTCGTTAGCTGTGGCAGCTCAGTAGAGAAAAACTTAGAGACCATTAAATGTTCCCATAGTAGGCATTAAGAAGTAAGAGATGATGTAAAATGATGTAATTCATTTGATATGGAGTTAGGTAAAGTAACCAGCTTAATCTGTTGACTTATTTATGGGAAACACCCCTGAATACCAAGAAATAAGGGGGGAGCAAAGTAGACGTTGTGATGCCATTTAGAGGTATTGGAGGTGGAGGTGATGGTATTGGTGATGAAGGTAGAGGTGGTGATGGGGGTGGAGATAGAAGTATACACACCCATTGTTATTAGTCTTTCTTTGAAACTTTTGAGAGCAAACTGTACATATAATGTCTCACAATCTCTACATTTTGAATACATAGGTCCCCCAAGCAGGGTCATTCTCCACTTTGCCACCATGTAACAAATCAACAAATCAACACTGACACAGTAATAGTGTTCAATCTACAATTCCCATCCAAAATTCACCACTTTCCCAGTGGTATCTCTCTTTCCTTTCTGGTGCAGGATCCCATCCAGGAACAGGCATTGGTTAGAGATGTCATGTTTCCTCCTTGACAGTTTTAAAGAATCCTCAACCTGGAGCTGTTCAGTGTTTCTCATGACTAGATTCAGGTCATGTGTTCTTGGCAGGAACAGAGGACCTGCCCTCACTAGTCCCAGTACACCAAGCACCTGGCCTCCTTGCTGGCTTCAGTGTCTGTGAACTAGACACAGGAGTGTGCTGTGGCCCACTCCCAAACCTCCCTGAGGATATGCATTGCTGTGGGGTACAGGAGTCTTCCAGAATTATCACCCTCATTAATTTTCCAGAGTGGGAGAAATCAAGTAGAGTTTTGAGGCTCTTGTGCAGAACAAAGGAATCTGGCTGTTATATATGTTTGGGACTTCCAGAGGCCAATCTAAGTCCAGTTTGTCAATTAACAACCAATTAATAGTAGACAGTTTGCCCTTAATGGTTACTTTCATTAAACTGCATATCTAAGGGACTCTCACAGACAGCCTTGCAAGGACTCTTGTCTTTTTGGAAACAGGCTGTCTATTCCTCTGAATACTGTCAGCTTCTACCTTTATCTAACAGGCTTTTGGGATTGGGTCCACAGGTCAGAATTTTGTCTTCCACTTATGTCAGCGACTCCCTCTTTAGTTTCTTTTCACTAGCAAATGCTTTTTGAGAAGTTTGTTGGCTCTGATTTTAGGCGAGATTTTTATTTATCAAAACTGAATAGAAAACTACAGATGGGCCTTTTAGAAATTTAGATCTTAAAGAAAACAATAGAGAAATATTATTTCTAAAAAGAGAATATGAGGTCTTCAGTATTCTACCTTAATATATATTTCATAGTCTGTTTTGAAAGCAGTTCTTTGATTTTGCCTCTCTTTCTAGGGCTTACATTCCATCCTTGGTGGTTGGGCTGGAGAGTAGCCAGCTACTGTCCTTTCCCTGTCTCCAGCCACAGCCTTCACCCTCTTCATGCAGATCAAGATGCCAGCCCCACAGCCAGAATATGTCCAGGCTTCATTTTTGGCTCATCTGGGACCCCTCTCCTTCATATCTTTCACACACACCACCACCACCACCACCTCCATCATCATCTTGTCTGCTGTTAGAATGGTCAGATCTAGTAGAGCAAGCAGAAAAGTAAACAGGCATGTTGCACTATGAACAATAGTGGAGGCAGTCCAGGGTACCTCCAGGGAATATGGAGTACTCATCTCAGCCTGGTACGGCAAAAGAATCACAAGAAGGTGGCCCTTCAACTGTATCTGGGAATGCATCTGACTTTATTTGGGGGAAAAGTAGGGAGGAGGTCATTGATTGAAGGAGCAGAGCAGGGAGTGGAGACAGAGCTAAGAACTACTAGGGGTATGGAAAGATACTATAGTTTGTTTTGAACCCCAGAGCTTTACAGAGATGCCCGGGGCTGGGCTGGGTGGATCTTGAGCCCTCATCTTCCTCTTCAGCAGAAGTAACTCCGCTTTGATCTGTTCTGCTGGAAGGTAGGAGGGACACACAGCTGGGAAAAAAAAAGATTCTCCCCTGGGACGGTTTTGTAAACTAAGAGAGCTAATGCTAGAACCAGAGAGTGCTAGTTCAAGGACAGTCAGAAGGAGAGGAGTAAGCCAGAGAAGTTCATGGATAGATGTTAGAGAAGCTGAGGAAGGCAGTTTCCGGAAGGGAGTGGGTAATCCACAGATACGTGTGGCCTCAAAGCTGGGGTGGGGAGGGGGGAGGGCAAAGCAACTAGGACCTGCCAGTGGTCAGAGAAGGTCATTCGAGGAGTGAGAACTAGAGTTTATATTTTCCTTTGTTTTTTATCTTGAGAGGAGAAATAATGTAATTTTTCATAAAGACACAGAACAGAGAGAGCCATCAGCACTTTGAAATCTACAGAGCTGATGTCATGGACCCTGACAGTTATGTCACATTTCTGACAGTTACAGCCCCCTCGCCCTCAAATCTATGAATGGGGCACACGATGTTAGAACTCACCCTCCGGGTGCTGTGCTGTTGGTGGTGACCGGGCACGAGGGTGGCAGGGGACATTTGGAGGTGGTTGGCCACATTAGCCAAGGGCAGTGGGGAAGGCCAGCAGGCTGGAGAGGTTGATAATAATAGAAATAAAAAGAATATTTTCATGGGTGCTGAAAGTGTAAATGTATGGAAATGATCCTTTATCTAAAATGGATCTGCTTCAGGTTCTCAGAGATGATCTATTATTTCACTATTTTTCATTCAGTGAATGGAATCATTTGATTTCCACATTTGTTATTGAACAGAATAAATAACCTCTGAAGAATGTAATAATGCAGTGTGTTTGTGTGTGCATGTGCATGCACGCATTGTTTCCATTGTGGAGAAAACTGGTCACATTTCTCTTTGAAACAGACATCATTGTGTTCCTGGATGAGAGCATGTTAATTCATCTGGTTATTCCGTGACTTCAGAGCAGAGAAGGGGAAGTCTCAGAATGTGTTGTTTGCCATCCCTGTAACGAGTTCTATTTTGGGGAAGCTGCCCATGTTGTAGCTAACATTTAGTGGGTACTGACTATGCCTGATGGAGAGGCTGAGTGAGGGCCACACACAATGAGAGTACCTGCTTTTTCACACTGGCTCAGGAGAACCTGAGAAAATAAACTAGGAGGAAAGGAATCCTTCCATTGCCTTTGCGCTTTATAGTTTTCATTCCTGCAGTGAATGGGGGCATGAAATATTGATTTATCTTCAGTGATGACTTCATAGCTTGCAGGAGGACTCCTTCCTCAGAGCCTGCTTTGGGTGCTATCATAAGACCCAGTCGTCCCTGGATATCTTTGTGGCCTGTTTGTTCCAGACTGTTTGGACACCAGCATTATTTCCAGATTATTGGAGCTAGCTCTCCCCTTCAGAGGCACTGAGAGGCGGCACAGACTTGAAGTGAGCCTTGGCGGGCAGAGCTTGACAGCCCTGCCTGGGGAGGTGCTATGGGTGGAAAGCAGAGATGATCGGAGCATTCCAGAACAGACCTCAGGCAGCCAGGGCTGGGAAGGAAGGGGTTCCAGACACAGAAGGAATACCAAGAGCCCAAAGTACTGAGATACCCCGTTTGCCCCAGGACCAAAGAACATTGCATGTGACCTTTATATACAATTTTAATATCAACTAAAAGATCCTCTGTGGTGAAGTATTACCAGCAAAATGTAGTTGTGACTAGGGAAGATGTCATTTAAACTGGGCCTCAGTATCGTCACAGAATGTGAATGTCCCTGTTTGCAGAAGTCCCTGGGGAGAATCTCAGTAAGGCCCAGGCAGATACAGCAGTTAATTGTGGCATGTTCCCATTGTCCAAGCCACCAAGCCTGGAAAGGGTTTAGTTTCTGCTTAGGAGGCTTTATCCTGAAATATTTTAACAGTCAGAGGTAGGTGGGCACTTCACAGTATTATTTTTGACTGGAATCTTCCCCTTGTGCCCCAAGGCAGGTGGCCTGGCTACACACAGTTTGGCCAGCCACATGGGGGCAGGGCTTTCTAGCAAGTGCACTCTGGCAGCCAGAGCAAGGCTGTCCAGTTGGGGTCCTTCTGGACTAAAGATTTCACGCTCCCTACTTGTCACCTGTCATAGCTCTACTTAAATTTGTGGTCCATGGACTTCCATGTGGAAATGAAAGTGGAATATTTGTTACAATTTGAAGTTATTTCAGATGTTTGAATTTCTTTTTTTTTAATTTATTTTTATTTAATAAAATAATTTTTATTGGTGTTCAATTTACCAACATACAGAAGTTTGAATTTCTGAAAGCAATTGTTACTTGGAGAGGTTCAGCCTAGGGCAGAGTGGACTTCTGAGTGAGCCACTCTGTGCTTGTTGGAAGGTGATTTATATCTCAAGAGCTTTGATGATTGGAGAGTATCTGACAGTCGAGGCTTTGCTTTATTCTTTGGGATGAAAAACAAAAGTGTTTCTACCCTTCTGTAAGGACTTCTGTGTGACCAGAATGAAGTGAAGCTTTTTTTGTTGTTGTTTTTAAGTGACCTAGTTGAAACTCTTTAGAACTATCTACATCCTGTATCCCAAACATGATTTTAGTTTGTGATCTTTTTAAAATTATGTTTTGGTATTCATTTCCGTGTTTGTTATAACCTTGGTAAGCATTTATTAACTTTGTTTCTCCATTCTCTGTTGTTTACTAAATTTTGAAAGATTTATTATAATTAGAGAATAAAAACTTTAAACTAGCCTTTAACATATTTTTTTTCCTTCTGATCCAACTGTATACTTTGGGTTACTGCATTTTATGTAGATAACTCAGAATCTCTGGCATTTTCCTATTTCGGCATGAAAATTCATTTTCAACATTTTGTTTTTTTTTTTTTTTTTTTTTTTTTTTTTTCATTTTCAACATTTTGGAAATTATATGATTCAATATATTATTGTTGCTACTACTTATATTTTAAAAACCTGTTTCACCTTTGGCTTCCAGTGTATGTTCCATGTTCTCAGCAGAAAGTTTAAAATGGACTATTTAGTTTTAAATGACTTATAAATGTTTATTTTTTCTCCCTTGAAAATGTTAACAAGATACAGTAAGATTGGAAAGACATGCTGATGTTTTGAGGTAGGGCCATATTTTAATTCATCTAAGCTTTGTTTTAGTGTAACACTAGATTTACCATCTAATAATTAGATCTTTTTTCTGGTAAAGAGAGATGTTTTCCATTGTACTTTTTCATATCTAGGTGTATTTTGGAACAGGACAAAAGAATAACCTAATTGGAGCTACTGCATTATCAAAAGTGTCATTTAGGAAAGGATTCCAGAGTCAGGGTTTGCCCTTCTTGACTTATTCTCCAGATGATGATTGTGTTAAGTATGTCTCTGTATGTCATTTTTTATCTTGGACTGGGTCAGTGTTGTCTGTGTTAGGTTGTATACCGATGGTCCCCAACTTAATGATGGTTCAACTTAATAAATTTTCACCTTTATAGTGGTACAAAAGTGACGTGCCTTTCAGTAGAAACCATACTTCGTATTTTGAATTTTGATCTTTACCCAGGCTGGCGATAGATGGGACAGTATTCTCTCATGATGCTGGGTAGTGGCAGTGAGACACTGTGCCTGGTCAGCCACAATCACAGAAGTAAACAACCAGCACCCTTACAACCATTCTGTCCCTATACATCCATTCTGTTCTTCACTTTCTGTATAGCACTCAATAAATTACATGAGATATTCAGCACTTTATTATAAAATAGGCTTTGTGTTAGATTATTTTGCACAACCGTAGGCTAATGTAAGTGTTCTGAACACATTTAAGGTGGGCTAGGCTAAGCAATGATATTTGATCAGTTAGGTGCATTAAGTGCATTTTGACTTAGGATCTTTCTAATCTACGATGTCTTTATTGGGATATAACCCTAGTGTAAGTCAAGGAAGATCTGTACTTGTTATTATCTTTGCACATTGTGTGCAGATGGTATCTGATAACTACTTTTCAAAGTTATTTTTTTTAAGATTTATTTATTTATTTTTTGGGGTGGGGGCAGAGTGAGAGAGAGTTTCAAACAGACTCCATGCGGAGGAGCCCAATATAAGGCTCCGTCTCATGACCCTAAGATCATGATCTTATCCAAAACCAAGATGGAATATTACTCAGCTATTAGAAATGACAAATACCCACCATTTGCTTCAACGTGGATGGAACTGGAGGGTATTATGCTGAGTGAAGTAAGTCAGTCGGAGAAGGACAAACATTATATGTTCTCATTCATTTGGGGAATATAAATAATAGTGAAAGGGAAAAGAAGGGAAGGGGGAAGAAATGTATGGGAAATATCAGAAAGGGAGACAGAACGTAAAGACTGCTAACTCTGGGAAACGAGCTAGGGGTGGTAGAAGGGGAGGAGGGTGGGGGGTGGGAGTGAATGGGTGACGGGCACTGGGTGTTATTCTGTATGTTAGTAAATTGAACACCAATAAAAAAAAATAGATTTGGAAAACAAGACCCAATTCTAAGACAATAAACAAATTGAAGATCAAAAAAAAAAAAAAAAAAAAAAAAAAACAAAACCAAGATTCTGACGCTCAACTGACTGAGCCACCCAGGCACCTGTGCTTTTCAAAGTTATTAAATACTTCTATGTCTTGCATTCCTGAGGAAATACTTTAGTACCTGCTGGTTTTAGTATGCCATTGTTTCTTAGTTTTCATTTCAGAAGATACAACATACAAACGTACTGCTATTTTTTGTATGTTTTCTCAGATTTGTTTTGTATCATTTTTTAAAACATGGAATCAGTGCCTTTTTTTGGATGATATGAAATGAGAAAATCTAAAACTTCCCCGGTAGAAACCAGCACAATTTGAAGCCTCAGGATCCCCAAATCTTTGTTGAAGATTTGATTTTCCAGCATATTACCACCTGATACTAACTTTTTCTTCCTGGTTTTTGACTGATTGAAGAGTTTCAGAAATAGTTTACTCTTAAAGTGTGATCTTCTCTGAGCATAAATTCTGTAGCATTCATGTCATATATAATCTATAATTATGAAAGATTATAGTCTATAACAGTATTGTTTGCTAATTACCGAAAGAGCTGCATAAATTTCAGAATTTGTTTTTAACATTTACACCAACTTAAAATAAGTAGTAAATGAAATGAACCACCTGTTACTGCATGCATGTTTGTCCGTAGATTTGATGAGAGGATGATTGGAGATTAGTAGAAAATGAGAGGAAACTATAAACAAAGGACTGAGGCTAAAGGTAACTGACCTGCTCTCCAGCTGGACTCCACTGGAGCAGCCAGTGTTCCTTGCGTGTATACTGTAGTCCCCAGAGTACAGATACCTGGTATACAAACAGAAACTAAGCCAGGAGCTGGATGATCAGAGTGGCAGATGTGAGAAGGAAAGCCTCATCTTGGAGAACCAGTGGGTGGCCCTCTAGACCCAGACATAGGAAGGCCAGAGGCTTGGTCTTGATGGCTTAGAACTTGCTGGAGCTGAAGCAACAGGAAAGAACATCAGTGTCTACAATAACGTGGACCAAGGAAGGCAGATGCTGACAACGTAAAGTAATATAATGAAAACTTAGCAGACTGCTATATTTAGTATGCAGTAGAGTGTTTTTAAAATTTTGTAATTTTTAAAGCATGGGAGTGTATTAAGCATCTTTATATGCCTAGGGGAGCCTTTGAAGATACCATAGGAAGAAAGAGGTGGATGCAGGCTCCGGAGGTAAGGAGGGAAGGATAAAAGTCAAGGCACCCAAGTGTGGAGCTCTCCACTCCCCAGAGGAAGAACTGCATAGTTGCATATAGAGATAAATTCCAGGTTGGGAGGCAGTTTCATTTTCTGAGTGGGCAGAGATTGCCACTTGAGGAAGAGGTGACAAAGTAGAATTGCTACTGAGGGCAAAGGAGAGGAAATGACTGCCAGGCATGGTTGAGGGGCCAGCAGAGATCAGAGACTGTGACTCATCCTAGGACAGCAGTGAGAGCTGGCCTAGCTGGAAGTGAAGGGTGTGGGCAGTGAGACAAGAGAGGAAGAGAGGCTGGAATTGAAAGAGGGGAGGCTGACTGAAGTGATGGCCCAGGGGGACTGGACTGATGATGTAAGGAAGTGAAATGAAGGGACTGGGGACACCAGGGCTTTCATGCAGAAAACAGGAGCTTTGACCTGAATGCTGGACGGACATGCTTAACTTGTCGGGAATAGTGCTGGCTTTGGGCGTGGACTGATGAACGGAGGGGCAGGGGCGGGGTTATTCCAGGACTGGTAAAGCTGGGAATTTGATGTCATTTGGAATGACCCTGGCCATCTGTGAAGAAGCAGGCCTTGGGGTGTTTATGATTCCCTACTGTCCCCTCCTGGTCATTAGTGTGCTGCTCTAGCAGGCCCTGGTGAACCCATAGTACCTTATGGGAGACACAAGGATTTTAAGAAAACACGGGCCAGTCACTGCTGGAAGAGATAGGGACTTAGAGAGTCGAGTTGTTACTGATGACTGGAACAGAGGAAGGGAATACAGAGTTTAGAAGGTAAAGATAAAGAATTTAGGGATCCCTGGGTGGCGCAGCGGTTTGGCGCCTGCCTTTGGCCCAGGGCGCGATCCTGGAGACCCGGGATCGAATCCCACGTCGGGCTCCCGGTGCATGGAGCCTGCTTCTCCCTCTGCCTCTCTCTCTCTCTCTCTCTCTCTCTCTCTCTGTGACTATCATAAATAAATAAAAAAATTAAAAAAAAAAGATAAAGAATTTAAAATTAAGTGAAATTTGAGGAGAAATTTGAGAATAAGGAACATTTGAGAAATGAGAAAAGAAATGCTTTGTGGAGGCAGTTTGAACTAATTGGAGAGTCAAATGCTAAATATTAAAAACACCTAGGAGATCTACAAGTGATGCTGGGAGTGTGCCAAAGAGCAGCAAATGGTTCATCTAAGCAAATAGAAGAAACATCCGTGGAATGTGGAAGAATGTGGGTATAATAATTTCTCTGTGACTTCATTTCTGACAATCATTTTCCAAATACTTCTGAGAGTAATAATTCAGTTTCCCTCTAATGGCATTGCTTTGATATTACCTCAAAGACTTCCACACTTAACTTACTAATTTATTTAGCCTACAGGAAGATAAAAGCTATTTCAGAAAGTGGAATTGTTGGAACATTTTGTAAATCCACAGTCAAATGAAAAATCTTTGCCAGCTTTACTTCCTCTAATCACCATTAACTCTTCACCCACCGCTTATAACAAAGCTAATTATAGCTTTGCCTCCAACAAATGTTTGTATTTGAAGTTGAAAACTACTTCAGAGGTTCCACATATTTCAGTTGTAGGCTTTATTTCTGCACATACTTAGAACATAACCTTTTAAAAAATGTATTACTCAAATTTTAGATCTCTTTTTAGGGAATAATTAAAGAGGTCAGTAAGCGTTCTTGTTTCTCCAGTTTGTTGGGTTTGTGGCACAAAGGAGTCTACATGCAGGTTTTATCTTGGCGTCACTCAAGGTGGGGCTGACTTTTAAGAGGTGAGGAGAGCGTGGAGCTTGGATGTTGAAGAAATTGAGAAAATCACAGTGACAGCCCAGCCCTACTTCTCCAAGACCGAGGTACAACCTCAGTTTAACTTAATACCAGTACCATGAATCATCACATTTCTTGTTTAATCACAGATGTTTAGGAACACATGAGTTGGGTTATTTCACCTTGAATTGTTTTGCTTTTAATTCTGTAGGTTCAACTAGCAGTTGCTCAGTTGAGCATGGCACACAGAAACATTCATTACTCGCAGCATTCTCCAGGAGTGTGGATAGACACTTGTATATCAAAGAATGATGTTAAAATAAACAAGGTTTTCCTTCTTTTAAGGAAACGAGCCTGTCAGTCACTTGGGTCACTGGTTAGGTTGTCCTAAAAATTCCCCTTAGCATCACTCAAATACTTGTCTTGGTTCTCATGCCATGAATGACTTGAAGCAAAGACATAATGAGGGATTTGGTTTTTTATTTCTAGTAAACTCTCAGATACAGCTTTGCAGATGCTTTTTAATCCAAATAGAATTCTGTACCATGCCAGATTTCAGTACTCAATTACCAGGTCTACCTCCCGGAGGTTCCCCTGGTCATGATCAGCTTGAAACACCAATTTTTGGGGCACCTGGGTAGCTCAGTGGTTGAGTGTCTGCCTTCGACTCAGGTCAGGATCCCGGGTTCTGGGATCGAATCCCGCATCAGGCTCCCTGCAGAAAGCCTGCTTCTCCCTCTGCCTATGTCTCTGCCTTTCTCTCTCTCATGAATAAATTAAAAAAAAATTTTTTTAAAAAAAGAACACCAATTCTTTTCTACAGCATCAGACCATGAATCATGTTTCCTGTTTTCGAACTTCATTGTCTCCCACTGTCTTCAGGTTTCTGTGTCCTTGTTTTCTTCTGTCTTCCAGCATCTTCAGTCTTGGGGTGTATCAGGAAATTTTTTCATAATAGGTGTATTATCTGGTCATAATGGAATCGAGGATATGAGGCTCACTCCGTAGAGCTAAATCTGATTTCTGCCATCTTGAAAAACATTTCCACTGATTTGTCACCTTCTCTTTCCTACCACGTTTGTTGACTATGTGGTCCATACACACGCCTCTACTCCCACTTTCTTTGCACTCCAGCAGTCTGATATTTTCATCACAGCCCTATTGTCTTTTCTTAGCATTTATTCTCTTTAAGTGCTCTCCTTTTTATAATTCAGCAGTGGAGTAGTATTCTCTCCTTGAAATTCTGCAATATCTGGATTCTCCTCCTACCTCTCTGATTGTGCCTTTTCTTTTTTAGAGTCCTTTAATCCAGCATCTCAGTGTAGTCTCTATTCAAATATTTAGTTTTCACTCTTCTTTTCCTCCTAGTCTCTTCCTTCAAAGGTGATCCATTTATTGCCCAAGGAATGATCTTGCCAGTCAGCATTCCCAGACCTTACCTTCTTAAGTGTTTGCTTACAGCTCCAAATCGATGGATGTCACTTGAATGACCCGCCCTCATTTTAGATCCAACTTTCCATGCATATGTACATATGTATATATTAAGGTACATATTATAGTGTACACGTACATCTCTGTATAATAATGGAAACAAAGTATAGAAAAAATTTAAAATATTAACAAGGATGTTTGCATGCATAAAGGATTATTTATGATTTTCCTGTTTCTCTATATTTGTTTCTTTTTAATTTTAACACTTTAATTATTTAATATTTCATGGCACCTGGGTGGCTCAGTAGTTGAGCATCTGCCTTTGGCTCAGGTGGTGATCCTGAGGTCCTGGGATCAAGTCCCTCATCAGGCTTCCTACAGGGAGCCTGCTTCTCCCTCTGCCTATGTCTCTGTGCCTCTATTTATTTCTCATAAATAAGTAAAATCTTTGTAACAATAGAAAAATTATTTAATATTTCAAATGTATATTTTAATACCTTTACAAAATTTCTAGTTATTTTATGTAATCATAAAACTATTAAAATATATTAGTTTGAAAATATTTTTCAGTAGTTCTAATACTGTTCAAATCAGCTTTAGAATTCTTTGTTTCAAATAACAAAAAAGGAAGGGCAGCTTGGGTGGCTCAGCGGTGTAGCGCCGCCTTCAGCCCAGGGCCTGATCCTGGAGACCCACGATTGAGTCCCACGTCTGGCTCCCTGCATGGAGCCTGCTTCTCCCTCTGCTTGTGTCTCTGCCCACCCCCCCCTCTCTCTGTCTCTCATAAATAAATAAAATCTTAAAAAATATATAACAAAAAGGGAAAATATATTCTCAGAGAAGCTAAATATTTATTTTTCAAAATGGAATCGAAAAATGATGACTTCACATTTTTCACATATACCTAAGTTATCTAGAGAGAAGATTGATTATAGATTTGTAGGAGTTTTTTGTATATTTTAATTATTAGTTCTTTGATGGTAAGATGCATTGCAAAAATTTTACCCTTGTGGTTTATCTTTTACTTTCTATCTCAATTTGAATGTAGTCATGTTGGTAGTCTTTTCCTTTATGATTTTTACTCTTTTAATGTCTTGTTTAAAAAACCCTTTCTAGGGCACTTGAGTGACTCAATAAGCTAAGCATCTGCCTTGGGCCTCGGGTCATGATCCCAGGGTCCTGGGATCCAGCCCCACATCGGGCTCCTGTTCAGCAGGGCATCTGCTACTCCCTTTCCCTCTGTCTGCCATTCCCCGCTGCTTGTTCTGTCAACAAATAAATTAAATAAATAAATAAATAATAAAATCTTAAAAAAAAAACAACAACCCACCTTTCTTCAGGTCATAACGATGGTCCCCCTTATATTTTAAGAAATATTTTAAGGTTTACTTTTCACATGTGGTGAAATCTTGAAATTTATTTTTGGGTGTGGTGAGAGGTAAAGATTGCTTTATTATTTTCAAGATGGATAATCAGTTGTCTCAGGACTGTATATTAAATGTTTCAATCTCTTCATATTAATCTGTAATACTTTGTAAAAAGTAAAGCTTCCTTACATGTGTGGATGTGTTTCTCTTTTCTTTTCCATTGCTCTGTTTACCCATTCCTGTGTTGTGACTAAACTCTCTTAATTACTAGAACTTAATAACAAATTTTAAAAACTGGTAAGGCAGGTATCTTCTCTCTCCACCCTGGTTATTTAAGTTGCCTTGGCCTATGCTTGGCTCTTTGATCTTCTTTATATTTTTTATAATAAATCTGTCAGATTCCAGACAAAACACCTCATCAGAAGTTTGATTGGAATTACATTGAAGTATAAAATTAGAATGGGGGAGAATTAATATCTTCATAATTTTGATTCATTAGGCTTGGATAGAACATATATCTCTATTCTAAAATTACTTTAAATAAAGTTTTATCTTGTATGACTTATTAGATTGGTTATACAATATAGTTTTGGGCCATTGTAAGTGGCTTATATTTTATTCTCATTTTCTAACTATGCTAATACATAGATATGTAATTGACTTTTGTGTTTTCATGTGATAACCAGCATTCTGTCATTTTAATTCTAATAATTTAAGATTTCTTGGGTTATTCTATATGCTTTATTAGTCTCTCCATGGTACAAAAACAAATTTATCTTGTTTTTCAATCCTTATGCCAGTCCTATTTGTCCTACTTCCGTGTTGGACATTACAGTAGTCTTGATAGGGTAGTGATAGTGAGCATACATTTCATGAAACATTAGAAACATCCATTTCCTTTTTCTTTTTTTGTTCATGAGAGATACAGAGGCAGAGACATAGGCAGAGCGTTAACGGGCTTCCTGCAAGGAGCCCAATTCGGAACTTGATCCCAGGACCCTGGGATCACAACCTAGCCAAAGGCAGATGCTCAACCACTGAGCCACCCTGGTGACCCAGAAACATCTATTTCTAATATTTCATCATTCAGTATGGTGTTTGTTGTATATTTTTGTAGGTCACCTTTATCCAGTTAGAAAAATTCTCTTCTGGTCTTAGTTTGCTAAGAGCTTATATCATCAGTGAGTAGTCAGTTTTTAAAAGTACCCTTTCTGGGCAGCCCCGGTGGCGTGCAGCGGTTTAGCGCCGCCTGCAGCCTAGGGTGTGATCCTGGAGACCCTGTATCGAGTCCCACGTCAGGCTCTTTGCATGGTGCCTGCTTCTCCCTCTGCCTGTGTCTCTGCCCCTCTCTCTCTGTGTCTCTATGAATAAATAAATAAATAAATAATCTTTTTTAAAAAAATAAAAAGTAAAAGTACCTTTTCTACACCTGTTGAGATAATGCATTTTTTTTCTCCTTTAGTCTTAATTAGTATGTGCATGTCAATGTGGTAAATTAAAAAATTATACTAATGGATTATTGCTTTTATTTTTTGTTTTTAGTTCATTGTTCTGCTCATATCCTTATATCTTCCTCTAATTTTTTGATTTGTACATTTAGATCATAGGTTTTTAGTCTTCTTTTTTTAGTTTTCTTAAGGATTTATTTATTTATTTTAGAGAGAGAGAGAGAACAAGTAGGAGGGGGGAGAGAGAGAATTTCAAGCAGACTCCATGCCCAGCATGGAGCCTGACACAGGGTCCAATCTCACAACCCTGGGATCATGACCTGAGCCAATAGCAAGAGTTGGAGGCTCAACTGACTATGCCACCCAGGTGCCCACCCCGTTTTTTTAAGTAATCTTTACATCCAACATGGGTCTTGAGTTCATGACCTCAAGAACAAGAGTCACATGCTCTTCCAACTGAGCCAGCGAGGCACCCCCAGTCTTTCTTCTTTTCAGATATACTCCTAAACACCACATTTTTCTCTAAGTAGTGACTTAGCTGAATCTCATGTATTTTAATATTTAGTGTTTTCATTGTCACTAAAGATTTAAGTGCTTTCTAATATCCTTTATGGTTTTTCCCTCTGACCTAACAGTTATTTAGAACTCTGTTCATAAATTTACAGGAAGATAGACAGATTGGTTACTTCTACCGCCTTGATTTCTGATCATACCATGGTGACATAAGAAAGTCTGAATGATAATGATTCTTTGGTAATTGTTGAAATTTACATTATTGCCTCATAGAGTTGGTTTTTTTTAAATGTCATCTATAGGATTTAAAATAATAGGTTCTGTAGTATGATCTTATGTTTCCCTTAGGCTTGTTAGTTGTTATTCAGATTTTCTGTATTTGATCAATTAATTTACTGAAATGAGTGTTTTAAAATCAGCTACTGGGGCACCTGGGTAGCTCAGTCAGTTGAGTGGCCAAACTCTAGGTTTCAGGTCAGGATCTCAGGGTTCTGGATTGAGCCCACCATCAGGCTCCATGCTCAGCGAGGAGTCTGCTTGAAATTTTCTCTCTCCCTCTCCTGCTCATGTGTGTGTGCACTCTCTCTCTCAAAAATAAATAAATCATTAAAAAAAATCTACCTTAATAGTGGTATTACCCATTTTTCCTTCTAGTAATTTTTACTTTTAGAAGTTTTCTTGTTTGTGTCTCATGATGTACATGTGCATGAGTTTCTGTTAGTTATATAACCTTGCTGTAGAATTACTGTGTCTTACGTTAGGTATTTGTTCTGTTAGAGAATACTAAACAGTTTTCTAAAGTGGTTTAAACAATTTTTATACTCTTACCAGTGGTGCATGAGAGTTCCTGTTACTCTATTTTTAGCAACACTTGATGTATGTTTAAAACAAATTTAGCCATCAAGTTAACATAATACCATTGTGGTTTCAGTATGCATTTCTTTGATTACTAGTTAGGTTGAGCCTCTTTTCATATATTTATTGATTCTGCTTTATAGTTTCCAATACTCTGCCAAAACAGTCTTTTATTTTGTTGACATAGTATGCAAAATTATTTTATGTCTCACTCTCTAATATCTAGAGTGATTATGAGTATTCTGTTGCTTATAGTTTCTTTTTTTGTTTTTTTATAGTCTTTTGAGGTCTGGTTATTTTTGAGCATCAGAGAAAAGAAAAAAAATTAAAAATAAATCAAGGTCTAGAGAAATGTAGTCTTTCTCCAAAGTAGTTTTGCTAGGTACTTATCAACCATAGTGATCTGGGATCATCTCAGTCTAGTTTCCAGGACTGAGATGATTCAGAACTAAGCTTTAGTACCTACAAAGACCTGCTGATTTCTGGCTCATCTTTATTTGTAGGGAGCACTCCTTGAGAATTCCAATCCAAATTAAGGAGGATTCACCAGGCTCCCTGAATTTGGTGGGCCTTGGACTCAAAGTTTCTAAAACTCAAGTTTCTGAACACAAGAATTCAAGTTTCTTGAATTTCACTACTCCAGTTTCTTTCCCTTAATTCCTGGATGGAGTCACAGTGCTGTTGAGCCAGACTCTCTAGAGTCAGAGGACGCCCAAAAGGGAAGGTGGCCCCAAGTATGCTTGTCTCACTATTTGAACCTTCATCTTCCCAGGATTTGCCTTGGCAGTTCTTTGTTGATTCTGTGATGCCATCAAGAAAATGTCCTTTAGGGGATCCCTGGGTGGCTCAGCAGTTTAGCACCTGCCTTCGGCCCAGAGCATGCTCCTGGAGTCCTGGGATCAAGTCCCACATCAGGCTCCTTGCATGAAGCATGCTTCTCCCTCTGCCTGTGTCTCTGCCCCTCTCTCTCTCTGTGTCTTTCATGAATAAATAAATAAAATCTTTTAAAAAATACGGTAAAATTATTTTTAAAAAATGAAAATGTCCTTTATATTTTTCTAGTTATGTTCAGAGAAAGGCTTAGTCTAAATTACCTAGCCCATCTTTCCCATAATCTAAATCCCTCCCATAGATACATTTTTCTTATTTTTATTCTTAATCTCTATGTGTATGTGTCTCTGTGGATTTTGTGGGGTTTTCCATTTTACAAATCTAAATTTTTATCTAATTAAGCTGACACATTTCATTTATTTATAATCAGATTTATGATATATGTAGATATGTTTCTATGCCATTTTTCTATGTATTGTGTTTATCCTACTTTTCCAGAATTTTTATTTCTTTGGGTCTTTCATTGTCCATCACACATAGGGATTTTTTTCTTGTCTCAAATAATTATTTACTATTTGATGGGTCCATATGGTTATTTCTGGGCTTTTGATTGTGGGAATCAGGGAAAAGATTATGTAAGAAAGCTCTTTTTAAAAAAAGTTCTCAGCCAAAAAAAAGTTCTCAGCTTTGCTTATAAACACTCAACCTGCTATCTCTACTTTAAAAGTATATAGATATGTGTTTTTTTCTCTTCCTTTTTGTCTTTATTTCTTTGGTTTTCAATAAGGATTATATTTTCTGAACCTAGAGCTTGTTCCCCCGGGGAGAGTGTTGGGGTTATGGCATAGTAAACTAAGCCTGCTGCCCTAGCTTGTGGCTCCCTCCCAGATTTACCGGTCATCAGGAAGTGCTGCCGAGAGGCCAAAGGTGGCCTTGGCTAAGTGGGGTGCCCAAGAAAACATGATAGAAGAAGGGAAAATGAAAATGTATCTTTGAAGAGAGGATACCAAATTATTTTTTATTTTCTTCTTTATGCTGGTCAACATCTGCCTGTCAATAATAGAAACCACTGAACTTTACCTCTTAAATAGGTGAATTTAATGGTATGTGAAATATACCTCAATAAAGCTAAAAAAAAAAGGAAGATCAGCCTGTCGGAAGAGTTAAAGGAGAATGTGTCAGAAATTGCTGACCTGCTCACGGATTCCAGAAGCCTGCTCATTCTGTGTCATGGATTGAGTATGTTATATACAGGAAGAAAAGTGTGTGTATAGATGTCTATATAGGAATGATTTTATGGACTCTTGGTGAATGCCATGGTTTACAGGTTCTAATTATTGTGTCCACAGCAGAAAATTGACATATTTTTCTTGTTTTTAATTTTTAAAAAGATTTTATTTATTTATTTGAGAGAGAGAGAGAGAATGTTAGAGGCAGAGGGAGAGGGAGAAGCAGGTTCCCCGCTGAGCAGAGAACCCAGTGTGGAGCTCGATCCCAGGACCCTGGGATCATGACCTGAGCCAAAGGCAGATGCTTCACCAACTGAGCCATCCAGGCAGCCCTAAATTTTTTTAATAGCAAAGGAAGTATAGCACAGAAGAGAGACCAGAGTGCTATTTGATAAATGCCTTCAGTGAGGTGAATGTTGTGATGAGTCCACATTGCAGAGGAGAAAATGTGGGCATGGAGGTGTTGAGTAACTTGCTTTAGTAACCAGGAACAAGGGAGGAGGAGAGCCTGGTTTAATGGGCCTGAGCATCTACCCTCTTTCCCTCTCTCTGTGCCTCAGGAAGATATGTCAGAGTTGTTAGGTGCTCCTCTGTCCTCAAAGGATTTCGCTGTTATTGGAGAAAGGTGCTCAGCTCAGAGGATCCTGAGAAGACTGAGCTTCACATTTTGTGGTGTTGCTTGTCATTTCCGCAGTGGTGTCGTCTGTATGCTAGGATAGAAGGCAGCTGAGCAGACTGGGGTGCAGCCCTGAAATACTTAGAGGCCAGCCTCTGGGTCAGGGAGTGCCTGATTCTCTCAGTCCACAGGAAAGGTAGCAGTAATGATGACTAGAATTCGTGGCTAGACCTACAAACCATGCTTTAGACAGCAATTAGCAATTCTAGACTGGCCTATATGTGTAGCAGGATCCGCTCTTAGATTATTTACTGTGTGTGGAGCAAGTTAAACGAGAAGATGCTCCAGGGAACTGCTGGCACAGGTGGATACCAGCCAGCAGTGCTCCCATGGGATTAGCTTTGCTGTTTACAACCAGCATGTGCTGGGAGAATTCCTGCTTCTGCATTCCAGCCAGTTATGAACGATGGGATTTAGGTGCAGCTAGAAGTCAGAGCTGCCCTAGTGGGCCTAGATCCTAGCAGCATTCTGCAATCTGCACACACGTGCAAACTGCAATCTGATAACTGCAATCTGCACACACGTGCAAACTGGGTCTGAGATTATCTCTTCAGCTCAGGAGAGCAGCCAGTTTGAATCTCATAGTTTCAGTCGCACATTTCTAAGGAAGTGGCTATGATTGTCCACCGCATCTCCAGATCAGTCATCCCTTGTGGCTAGACAGTGTGGTCATATTACACTAGCATAGTGGTTCTCAAGGTTCTCAAGGGGTTGGTATTTAGAAAAAGCAGTGGATGTCCCCCATATCCGTGTTATAGACATGTATAAAGTGCATAAGAGGGATCACACTGTTACATACACTTTGTGTTCTGCTTTTTTTTCACATAGAGATCATGAATACTTTTTCTTTATATTCTATAATCATTGAAGACATTTGAATGACTTCTCACTGCTCCTTATTGGGCATTTTATAGTTTATTGATTTTTCAGTTGTTTTGTTAAATGTTGAGATTGCTTTTTTCCTAGTTAAAAAATAATTGCTTTGAAAATAATTTTCTAAATGTATATTTTCTTATAATAGATTTTAAAAAGGTAATATCTGAATCAGTGGACAGGAGTTGTTATTTTAGCTGTTGGTATGGTATGTATTGTCAGATGGTTTTCTAGAAAGGTAGAGTAACAGATGAGTGTAGAGAAGGCTTGTTGTATACAGATAGTGAAACTCATGCACACAATAGAAAAAACAAATAAGGTATATTTAGCTTTAAGGATGAGACTACCAAGGTGGCAAAAGGACATGTAGATATTAGGAGAGCTTTTTGCTTTTTAATGCCTTTATTGGGGTATAATTTATATACCCTGTACAGTTCACCCATTTAAAATGTAGAATTCAGCGGCTTATAGTATATTTACAGATTGTGCATCCATCATCACAACTAATTTTAGAATATTTACATTACCCTCCAAAACCCCACTCCCTTTACCGTCAGTCCCCCATCCTCCCATTCCAACCCTCCCGCCAGGTCTATGCAACCTGTAATCTTGCTTTCTGTTTCTATTAGCATGAAGTTTTCAAGGCTCATCCATGCTATAGCATGTGTCAGTACTTCATTGAACCTTTTTGCTGCTAATTATGAGAGCTTTAGGGACATCTGGGTGACTCAGTGGTTGAGCATCTGCCTTTGGCTCAAGTAGTGATCCTGGGGTCCTGGGATCGAGTTCTGCATCCAGCTCCCTGAGAGAAGTCTGCTTCTCCCTCTGTCTCTGCCTCTCTTTGTGTGTCTCTCATGAATAAATAAATAAAATCTTAAAAAAAAGAAAAGAAAAGAAAAACTGAGAGAACATACCAATTTAAGAAATGAGAAGTTTAAGGAATAATTGGCAATAAAGAAGCATTTAAAAAAGAGCAAGCTTTGGTCGTATCAGCAGAAGGGCCTCTAAGTCTGTAGTTAGAGAAGCAGAGGGCCCACTTGGGAGCAATGATCATGAATTTACAGCGGCACTAAATTCCTTTGTTATGTGACTTTCTCCATTGTCTTTGTGTTTTTAATGGCAATAGCAGTAGCCCTTTTTATGGATGTGTCACAGTTTACTTACCTTACCCATTGTTAGTGGATGTTTGAGTTTTTCATGGCTTTCACTGTTTTGTATGCTGCTTCAGTGGGCAATCTGCTGGATAGGTCTTCGAGCATTTCTCGTCTTCTAGAAGTAGATTGTCTCCTAGGAGTAGGTTTGGTGACCAAAAGGGTATGGTCACTTTACATTTTGAACAGAGGGCTGCTTGCCTTCCTGAAAGGCAAAGGGTGTTTATGCATTAACCAATGGAACAGGAAAGCATTCATTTCCCTGTATCTTCAACACACTGAAGTAGTCTTAATTTGTAGTGATCTGATGAGTGAAAAATAGAGTCGTTAGAGTCCTTGTTTACATTTCTTGGAACTATTCAGGTTGAACAGTTGTTTTTTTGGAGTTTTTTTGGTGGTTATTTTGCCATTTATGTTTTTCTTTTTAAAAGTATAAGGTTAGAAGTTTATAAGTAGAAATTTAAAATTTCATAGTCAGGTTTTTCAATATTTCAGTATTTCTTCCATTGCTTTAAGTTTAATTAAAATTGTAAAATCTTTTTTTTAAAGATTTATTTATTTAAAAAACAAGATTTATTTATTTATTCATGATAGACATAGAGAGAAAGAGAGAGAGAGAGGCAGAGACACAGGCAGAGGGAGAAGCAGGCTCCATGCCGGGAGCCCGACACAGGACTCAATACCGGGACTCCAGGATCGTGCCCCCGGCCAAAGGCAGACGCCAAACCACTGAGCCACCCAGGGATCCCCAAAATTGTAAAATCTTCTAAATATTTTCTTTAATATCTTTTTATTACTGTTAATTATCATTATTCTGTTAACCTGTTTATTATTCTATTATCCTTTGTTCTATTACCATTCCTTTCCACTACATTTCCTGTGGCTTTTAATAACCATTTAATTTCTTTTAAAAATGCCACCTTCAGTGTTACTCCTCAAAATATTTATTCTTCTCGAGTTACAAGAAACTTACAACCCTCAATTAGACATTTTCCCACACAGCTAACCCTTGCATTTTCACACCAATTATTTCTTTTTACTTTAACTAATTTTAGAAGACTCTCAACTGCTAACTGAATGTTTTCTTAGAAACATAAAAAAGCATTGCCCTTTACAAATGTAATGTTTATGTGCAGCCTATGGGTTAATCTGTTAATTTACAAACTAAATGTCAAATTCATAGACTGCAACCTTTGCCGACCTTTGCATTAATTTCCTTACTTTTGTACAGTTCCTTTGACTTCCTCAATTCCTCTCTTCATTTTCCCTAATTTCTCTCTTTTCCATTCTTTGGAAAGAAGGGAAAGTTGCATTCTTTTTATTCTCCCTAGAAAATCTTCCTTTTTATTTCAAAATGCATTACTTTATCATGAGTAGTCCTGAAGAAGAGAGTCTGTCTTTGGAATCAGAGGTAACTCTAGCTCTGAGTGATAAATATGGAGTATTTGGATTGTGAAGACAACAGGTAATAGCTGAATAAAGAGATGACTGAGAATATCATATAGAAGTATCACTATAATTTACTGAGGAAATGATAGTTTTTCATATCTGACACACACAAGCAACTTTCCTAAAGCAGAAACTATAGGAGATAAAAGGAGAAATAGGCAGGCACTAATAAATAGAGGTATTTAACATACTGCTCTCTGATTTATACAGATCAAGTGCAAAAAATTAGTAGGTGTATAGATGGCCTAAATAAATACTAAGGGGATCTGAAGCTCTGTATTGAACTGTGTACCGCAGTAATAGGGAATAATACAATACAATAATATAATAATAATCTTTTTCAGGGTTGAAAAACTTGACATTTTTTTATTGTGGTAAGAACACCTCATATACCTACCCACTTAACAATGTTGTACAGCAAGTCTCTAGAACTTGTTCATGTTGCATAGCAATTTTACCATTTAAATTTTTTCTTTTATTTTTTCAGCTATATTGAGATACAAATGAAAAAATTGTAAGACTTTTTTATTGAAGTGTAGTTGACATACATACATTAGTTTCAGGTGTACAGCATAGTTATTCAACTTTTATACACATCATGAAGTGACCACTGTGATAAATCCAGCTGCCATTCGTCACCATACAAAGTTGTCACATACTAACTATAAACAACTTCAAATAATTTTGAAAAACAGGAATCAAAATTTTCTGAATAAAACTAGAAATTAATAGAAACAAAAGGTTGGTTATACACGGTATAAATATACATAATATTACTGAACTGTATGCTGAAAACTGATTAAAATGGCAAATTTTATGTGTATTTTACCTTTCTTTTTACAACAGAAACCCCAACTACCTGGTGAAACCAGAGAGAATATGTGGTCGACCTTTAGTAGATAACTGGTGCAGAATGGAGCTGATTTTGCCACCATAATGACCTGGTTCAAATCACATGATTTCTTCCATGGGCTTGATGTATAAGCAAAGCAATCACCTTTAAAATTCGCTTCCCTGATTTTCAGGTGTATAATATTACCTCCTTTAGAATGAAGATTTATTTAGAATTTATGTAAAATACCTAGTAAATTCATGTTTTTAAAAAATAACTATGAGGGCACCTGTGTGGCATCTGCCTTTGGCTCAGGTTGTGATCTCATGAGTCCTGGGTTTGAGCCCCGCATCGGGCTCCCTGTTCCGTGGAGACCCTGCCTCTGCCCCTCTCCCTTGCTTGTGCTCTCGGGCGCATGTGCGCCCTCTCAACTAAAATCTTTAAAAAATAATAATTACTAATTACTATGTTCTTTCTTCAGAGTTTTCGTCGTTAAAATAGTTCCTTGAAGTGACCTTGTAATAATCAGTCAACACGAATTCATGATTTTCATTAACATTTAAAGACAATACTAATATGGACATCAAAGAGAAATGCAAAAAGTGGTCACAAGACTCCAGATTTCTCTGCTTTAAATTCAAGAACAGGTGAGGAGTAGCATTTTTACTTGAGTGCCAATTTATTCTAAATAGAAAACAGAAGTAATTATCACTTACAGTTGCAGCTATAGGATAGAATTTAGACCTAAAACAAACCTTGGAGTCAACGCCCTACTTAAACAGATGAGGGTATTGAAACCCAGAAAGGTGAACTGCTTCCCTGAAAGTCTTAACAGCTGATTAGTGCTAAAGCCAGAATTCAACTTTGTTCTGTATCAGGAGCGTATATCAGAAGCAGAGTAAAATTAACAGCACCAAACAGAGAGGGTTAACAACATACACAGAAAACAATAAAGCAAATAGAAATAAAAATAAAAAATAAAACTTCCGTACAATGTGGAAATTTTTAGAGTGGAATGCCCCTGTGCAAAGTCTTCAAGGTTATTTTATTCATTAAAAATGAAACTCACTCCGGTACAGTTAGAACTCTACTGGGGGTGCGTGAGTGGCTTAGTCAGTTAAGCCTCTACCTTTAGCTCAGGTCATGACGCTGGGGTCCTGTGATCAAGTCCCGTGTCCCTCGGGCTCTCTGCTCCTCAGGCAGCCTGCTAACCTGCTTCTCCCTCTCCCTCTGCCCTTCCCCCTCATGATTTCACTCTCTCTCTCTCTCTCAAAATAAAATATTTTTTAATTAAATAAAACAAAACTCTACTAACAGTTGTTGGAACAAAAGGAAAATATGAACAAAACTACAGAATTCTGAGAAGACAATGTTAAAAACATGCCATATGAGAGTCCCAACAATATAGTTGAAACAATGCTTAGGAAGATTCAGATCTTTATAAATAAAAATCAAAACAAAAAACTTTAAAAAATGAACCAAGCACCAAACTCAAAGCACTGGGAAAATAACAGTGAACTAAAGATAGAAATAAAGCATTCATAATATAAAAACTGAAATTAACTCTTAGTAAACACCAAGAAAAATTAATAAATCAATAACTTCATTCTTGAGCTAAAGATCAAGAAAAGAGAAAAATTACTAGTCCACCTAATTTTTAAAACATGGGAAGAAAATAATACATACCCAAATAAGATATGGCAAGGAGGAAATAACTGTAAAAACAGAGGAAATTTAAAATAAAACAAGAGACTACTTTGCACAACTCTATGCAGATATATTTGAAAACCCGGATGAAACAGACCACCTTTTGGGCAGCCCTGGTGGTGCAGTGGTTTAGTGCCGCCTGCAGCCTGGTGTGTGATCCTGGGGACCCTGGATCGAGTCCCGTGTCAGGCTCCCTGCATGGAGCCTGCTTCTGCCTCTGCCCCTCTCTTTCTCTGTTTCTATGAATAAATAAATAAAATCTTTAAAAAATAAAAGAAACAGACCACCTTTTATGAAAATATAATTTACTAAAACTGAGCCCAGTGGAGACAGAAAATCTTAAAGGGCCCAACAATACATGAAGTAGGAAAAATTGCAAAAGAGTTTGGGTTAAGCACAATGCCCAGATGATCTAATAGGGAAATTATTCCAAATCTTCAAAGCTCAGATAATCACAATACTTTTAAAACTGTTCCAGAGCACAGAAAAAGAAGGAAAATTTCCAAATGTTGTTAATGAAGTAAATTAACAATACTAAAATCCGATAATGGCTTTACAAAAAAATGGAAACTGAGGAACAGTATTGCTTATCAATATCAGTGTAAAAAGTTTAAGTAAAACAAATATAATCTGATGGTACATAAAGAAGATACATGACAATCAAGTAGAATTTATTCCAGGAATTCAAATGTGACTTTTTAATCCATTTGTATGGCATTTTGTATTAGGTCAGTGGATCTCTGGAGAAAAATTAATTATATAGTCATCTTCCTAGAGCCAAAGAAGTCGTTTAGCAACATCCAACACTCATTCCTTAAAAAATGCTCAATAAAATAAGACTTAAGTGCAAAGTATCTTAACATGACTAGACATTCTCACATGTGTATACACATATTCCAAAGTGATGTGGGAAAAAAATCTAGAGGCCTTCCCTCTATAATCAGGAACATGAGAGGCATACAATTTAGAAAGTGTTAAAAATCTGTTTGGGGACACCTGGGTGGCTCAGTGGTTGAGTGTCTGCCTTTGGCTCAGATTGTGATCCCAGGGTCCTGGGATCCAGCCGAGCCTGGCATCTGGCTCCCTGCTCAGCAGGGAGTCTGCTTCTCTCCTCTCTCTCACTCTCAAATAAAATCTTTACTTAAAAAAACAACAACAAAAACAAAAAACAAAACAAAAAAAAACCTGTGATGTTAAATCTTAATTGGAAATAACAGCATGAACTGATTTTTTATTTAAAAAGGAAAACGTATTTCCTGGCTCTGTCCACGGAACAGTCCTAGGAGTGGTAACTATAACATATCTAGCACTCTGACTATAATGTCTAATCAGGACTCCTTGAAAGAATGGCTAGTTCTAGATTTAGGGCAGTAAATATTCAAGATGTGCTTGGAACATTTTATTGTCCTGGAAAGCAAAGAAGTTATTAGAGAGTATTGGGACCATATTAAGAGACACAGGAGTCAACACTAAGAGGCAGTCATTGGCCAAAGTTGGGAAGATTAGGAAATTACGTGTAAAAATGCAATTAATTGAAACAGAAAGAATGTGTAGAAACCTATTACTTTCTAAGAGCACTTTAATAGAGGAAGTCTGAAAACTCATTGCAGCCTATTGGATGAATCCAGAATTAGGGTCCTAGTCTGACTTAGAAACTTAGCAATTAAAAGGAAAGAATTACACACTTATCCTGCCTTTGTGTATCATCTGTAATACAGGTAGACAAGTAACTAACTCATAAGGAAAAGTTGTTCTTTATAAAAGAATGTCAGCTCATAGCTGTGGAAAGAATGGTCAAATTAGAAAATAATCATTTTACAACCCTTGATGAAGTAGTAGATTACGGCAATGGTTATTAGTAAGTGAAATCACTAGATGGAAGGTGGGGCGCGGGGGGTGGGGACTGTTTGATGCAGACTTCAGGCTGTCAGCACCTCAGTCCACTATGGATTGCTTAAAGAGGGGCCGGGAGACACTGTGGGCCCCCAATGTGATGGCAGCAGGAAGCACCCAGCACTACCTATGAACTGTTTCTGCCAAATAGTGAGACCTGAATTTTATCCTGCTTTTAGAGCTACCTCTATTTGCAAGGAGATATGAGAGAGGAAGAAATAAGGCAGATGACACTGTGAGGAAACAGCAGACAAATCCAAAGTGTGAGATGACTGGAACAAAAATGAATGGCATTAGATTAATAAAGGTGAGGGTGGGAGGACTCCTAGAACAAAGGTATACAATCACAGGTAATACATATGTGAGCTCTGAATCTCAATTAAAACCTGTTTGGGTAAAAAGACATTTTTCAGACCTTTGGCCGAGGTCATGATCCTGCAGGAAGCCTGCTTCTCCCTCTGCCTATGTCTCTGCCTCTCTCTGTGTGTCTCTCATGAATAAATAAGTAATCTTAAAAAAAATAATAAAATACTTCAGCAGGGGCACCTGGTTGGCTCAGTAAAGTGTGCGACTCTTTTTTTTTTTTAATTTTTTATTTATTTATGATAGTCACACAGAGAGAGAGAGAGGCAGAGACACAGACAGAGGGAGAAGCAGGCTCCATGCACCGGGAGCCCGACGTGGGATTCGATCCCAGGTCTCCAGGATCGCGCCCTGGGCCCAAGGCAGGCGCCAAACCGCTGCGCCACCCAGGGATCCCTAGTGTGCGACTCTTGATCTGAGGGTTGTGAGTTCAAGCCCCACGTTGGGTGTAGAGATTACTTGTAAATTAAATGAAATAGTTCAGCAAAGAAGGAAAAGAAAAAAGAAAAGTAGAATTAGTGAAGCAAATCTCGACACCATGGAGTTGGCGGGATGGGTTCATATATAGTTCTTTTAAACTGTTGAAAGACAAGTGCCATCCCAATAAGAGTAAACTAGCCTATCTTGGAAGGGGGACTCAGGCACTCAACATCTTTCTGAAGTGGAAGCACTGGGGAGCTCAGTTAACTGGATGGCAAGGAATTTGATTGGAAGAAACAAACTTTTTCACAGGCAGCACTGTTGTGAGGCAAAGGTCCGAGATATGAGGGGACCCCCATAGGTATTGAGGGTCAGGAAGCCTGAGGCTGCATCATTCCATGGATATTGAAATTATCCAAGATGGTGGGAAAGCCCCAAGAATTCATTATGAAAGTTTTCAAAACTACAACCAAGCTGCAAGAATGTTACAGTGAATACTCATCTATCCAGTACCTGGATTCGACTTTGATCATTTTGCTTTGCTTATTTTATCACATATCTGTCCATCTCTGTATCCATCCATCCATTTTACACTTTTGACTCATTGCAAGTACATTGTGGACATGTGTGTGCCTCTCTTCTGCAGGAGCTTTGAGGATTAAATGTGAGAGTATCCCTTAAATTGTTAGATACTATAGAAATACACAGTATTTTAAATCTGACTAAGAGAAGAAGTTGCCTGACTTCAGGTTGCAAATGATGACTAAGTTCTTGAGTCAACTCTGGGAGCTGAGCCAGACCCAGATGGAGACAGGGCCACCCCTACATTTCCTTGCTCAGCAGGACATTGGGCCCGTAGTTGCTGACTCCACATGTTGGCACACAGCAGCCACTCCTCCCATCCTGCACCTCGCACACCCTTGCCTACGGATGCAGACACTTTTCTGCTCTCAGGAGATCAGCAACCCAAAGGCAGGTAAAGGAAGGCAAGTGCAGTGTTTGCAGTGGAAGACTAAGGTGGCATATTCCAGAAAAGACCTAGCAGTGATGTCAGTAACCCAGTCATTGAAACATCCTCCTTCTTGCGGGTTGATTTTTTTTTTACATCTTTTATGTGCATTTCTTTCCTGTAATTGTAGTTGTTTCTAATCTGAGGGAGAATATGACTGGGCTAGTCCTGGTACTTGTCTCTTACCATGGGTAGCTAGAAAATTACAACTCAAAAAGTTCCAGGATGACTAGACTTACATTATATTAAATGCTGAAAGATCTTTTATTCTCCTGAACCAACTTGAGCTTTATGTCCACTTGCATGGAGAAAGCAAAAAGTAACAGTAAAAACATTTTTGTGTCCTGTTGACTGGTCTCTGAAATAGGCCCACGTTACAGTTTGGGCTGTGTAACTAATGTAATCTCTGACCCCTGGGCACATTTTGTACCTGGCAGTGCCTCAATTTCTGTGTCTGTAAATGAAGTTGATAACACCTTGTCTGCCCCTCTCTGGTTGGTTTTTGAAAAAGACACACATTAAAGAGTAGCAAGTATAAGGTGGACTGTCTGCCTTGACCAATTGGGGGAACAGACTTTGCACTTTTGCACTCAACGGCATGGGTCTTTTCTGTCTGGAGTCTCATCTCCTTTGCAAGGTCCCCACTGGGGAAGGGAGAGAAAGAGGATGAGTGTGACAGGGCCCCAGCTGCATGGTAGCTGGGGCTGCTTAGCCCTGCTGCCAGGCTCCAGGCAGGATCACTTCCCAGAGCATCTGGAAGAGATGAGATGGCTGGGAGTGAATGGAAAACCTTGTTCTTGGAGAACGCTTGCCAAGAGCTCTGGTAGGCTGAGTGAGGGCCAGTGGGGAGGTCCTGGAGTATTTGCCACTCTGCAGTTGGGTCCCCAAGATCACCTCCATTCTCTCCCAACCCAGTCCACTGGGTCACACTCTGTCTCTTACATTGCTGATTTTCCTCAGTATTTACCCAACAGGACTGGACTTGTTTCTTTGTTGTCCCTCCCCTGCTTAGAATGAAAATGAAAACTCCGTGAGGACAAGAGCTTTATCTTATCCACCCTGTGTTCCCAGCACCTGGAACAGAGTAGTGCCTAGCACATAGTAGGCGCTCAGTAAAGATGTTGAGAGAGTGAATGAGTCAGAAATAAAGCCACAAAAACACAGCACAAGGCAAGGCCAGAGAAACCCCTACTTCCCACCCTGTGCCTTGTTCTGACCAGTTGACTTCTCTTCCCTTCTCTGATGGAGACCCTTTTTGCCTCTTGCCCAGTTAGTGGTTTACTTAGGTATAGGATTCTAGCTTGAAAAGTATTTTTCTCTGAATTTGAAAAACACATTCTGCAGTCTACCTATGAGTGTTGCTATCGAGACCTCTGACACTATTCTATTTTTTAAGCATTCATATAACCTGCATTTTTCTCTGAAAGCTTTTAGCAGCTTGTCTTTATTCCTGGTAACATTTCACCATGATTTGCCCTATATTTTCATCTTTGCCACACACTGGGAAAGTCCTTTGAATGTGAACACCAGTATTTTCTAATTTTGAGAAAATATCCTCTGTTGTTTCTTCAATCAACAACCTTTGGTCTCTTCTTTCTGGGAATCCTGTTAATTCGATGTTGGGCCATTGTATTGTCCTGCAACATTTGATCTCTCGCTCTCTCTCTCTTTTAAACATTTTATGTATTTATTCATGAGAGACAGAGAGAGGCAGAGACTTAGGCAGACAGAAAAGAGGCTCCTCACAGGGACCCCGATGTGGGACTCAATCCCAGGACCCCAGGATCACGCCCTGAGCTAAAGGCAGGTGCTCAACCACTGAGCCACAGAGGCGCCCCTGATCTCTCTCTTTATACAACTCTTCCAAAAAAAATTTATTGATGCTATTTAAACATTTTTCAGACACCTTTCTCATTATTTTTGGTTTCTGTCTTTAATGTTGGAAAGTTTTCCTGAAATGTTTTCTCATCCTTAGTTATCACTTTATATATGTGTGTAAGTTGCTAACGAGCAATTGGAAGCCCTTGAGCAAGCTGACTCTTACTGAGAGAAAGTCTTTATGCAGGGTAGGGGGTAGGGGAGCAGTCCTGGGGATCCAAGTGTTCGGTAGACCGGCATTCACTGACTCCCCCTGTTTTCAGCTCTACAACACCCTGCCCTGCCCTTTGTGGTCAGTTCCAGTGCCCCTGAGCCTGGAGCCTTTCCTGGGACTCAGAGCACATTGGTTTCTGTGTCGTAGACCATCTGCTAGCATGAGGCTGCAGTCTTTGCTTTTTCTTGTTAGTAAGTTAGTAACTCCTCCTCACTACCCCTCTTCCAAAATGGGTTGCCATCTCCCATTCACTGGGATCTTTTTACCTTGTGGCTTTATTTTTTATTTATTTTTTAATTTTTTTGGTCAGTGATTCAGGAGGGAGAGGAGATAGCATATGTGTATTATCCACCTTTTTAATTAGAAGTTTGCATAGGTTTAATAGTTCTAATCATGTAATTATGGATATGCCACTTTAGTCTTTTTAATCTACTCACATGCAAATGAAAATTCAAAGTGCTTATTTCAGCCAGCTATTCACTTGCTCTAATTATCTACATTGGTACCGCCATCACCTGGGAGCTATGATCAAGATGTGGAGTCATCTTCTAAACCCAGGCTGCAGTGAGCAACAAGTCCTTTCAAAGTAGTGTCCATTCATTTATAGCTGAGGTGGCATGGTTGTGTGGCCTCATAGGATGAGGCATTGCATAAAACAGAAAACTCTACAGTAATGAAACCTTTATAAAGTTAAATCCTGAATGTCTTATTTCTTTTGGTCAATTATTTAAAGAGGGTTGAAAAATACTTTCAAAGTTGTCAAAAGAAATTAACATTAATTTGGCTAAATTTAAACCATAAATATATGCCCTGAAACACTGGTGTGTCTGTGTGTTTGTGTGTGTGTGTCTTTGTGTGTGTGTGTCTGTGTGGGTTTTCTGTGTGTGTATGTGTGGCATTTGGAAGGTGGATTAAGGATAGAGCTTGAAAGAAAATGTCACATGATGTCACACCTTACTGTATTGTTGATGATTTTTTTAAAAAGATTTTATTTATTCATGAGAGACACATACACAAAGAGAGAGGCAGAGACAGGCAGAGGGAGAAGCAGGGTCCCTGTGGGGAGCCCGAAGCAGACTTGATCCCAGGACCCTGGGATCATGACCTGAGCCGAAGGCAGACACTCAACCACTAAGCCACCCAGGTGCCTCTTGTTAATGATTTTTAAATGGTTTATCCCAGTTCCTTCATTACCCTATAGAATGATGCACTAAAATGAATTAGTGAGTTGCTAATTTAAACATAACATGTGATGCTTTTAAACATAACATGTGATGTCCACGTATAATCATCTAGGTACATCTGCCCTATTCAGTGTGATCCATAGGTAGAACTCCGTCCTTGAATTGACAACAAACATATGGAAGCAGAACCTCAAGAGCTGGCTGTTAACTGTAAGCGAGACGCTGAGGACAACACTTGTGTAGGTGTAAAGTTCACAAAGTTCTAATAATTTCCATCTTAGCTAACTATCAGACAAAGTAAATGTCACTTTAGTAGTACCAGTTTTAAAATTTTTTTAGTTGAAGGTGAAGTTAGTTGGCCTCCAGTGGATTAAATGTAAGAGATCCCATTGCTCCTTTGATAACATGGATTTTAAAGCATCCATTTTATTTTTCTTTATTATCTTATCTTTTTAAGATTTTATTTATTTATTCATGAGAGAGAGAGAGAGGCAGAGACACAGGCAGAGGGAGAAGCAGGCTCCATGCAGGGAGCCTGACGCAGGACTCAATCCTGGGTCCCCAGGATCAGGCCCTGGGCCAAAGGCAGGTGCCAAACTGCTGAGCCACCCAGGGATCCCCTCTTTATTATCTTTTTACAGTTTTATTTATTCAAGTAATCTCTACACCCCACATGGAGCTTGAACTCACAACCCTGAGATCAAGAGTTGCAAAGCATGAGTTTCTAAAGGACAGATTCTCCCACTGAATAAACTTTTTAAAAACATAAACAAGGCAATTATTCAATAAAAGGACAAAATTTGTGTCAAATTTGATTTCAGTAGCTACAACTTGAATGTTTTTGTTACTGTACAGTTTGTCAAATTGTAATGTGCTAAAACAAAGGAACTGCATATTTTACATTCAAAAATTAATTTTAAGATTTTCTAGGTGATCTTTAATATTAAGAATTCTGCATCTAGAATACAAATGATAACAGGCACTAAGAAATACTGCTTTGACAGAGTACCTCATATAGTTACTCCACTTACATGTTCTTGTCTAAGTTATATGAAATCCTATTAGCCAGATTTGGCAGTGGTTAAGTATTAATATTCATATTAAGTCTTAATGTGAAATTCTTTTTATCAAGTGAAGCCAAATGCAAATCACAGTAAATGAGCTTGTATGGTGTATGGTGTGTGAATCATTGTTGATAAAGTCCTCTAACAGAGCCAGGGATTTTCCAGTTGAAAGGGAGTGCATCTGGTCATGGGTTATTGAAGGTGGGTGACTGTGGTTGTGATAACTATTCCAGTTAAATTTATGTAGGAGAGGAATGGGAGAATTGCTACATTTTTGGTTAACTCCTGGCCAGTAAATTCCGAAACAGTAAATTAGAGAATCATAAAAAAAAAATCCTCATATCCCTTAAACACTTTATATTAATTAAATACATATAAATACACATTCTTCTACCAGTGTTTTGATGTAGATCCCAGGCCTTTTCTTCCATTAACCACACAGCCATGGTGCAGTTGAGGTTTCTTTAAAGTAGAAAGAACTGGATAGTTCAGGTGGAAGATTCTTTATGACTTTTAGTAATTTCCCTTCCTCCTTTTTAGAGTTGATTTTTTCCATGGCTAATTTGACAGAATGTTGGGTTTTTAGTAAAACCAAAATTTGCTGTCATCAGATGCTTCCAGGGCATTCATTCATTGAATGATTTCTTTGGTACCCCACTCGTCAGTTACACTAAAAAGCACAAATGAAATAGTACAGTTGGCTAAGATTGTATTGTGCATGGAGCTCAGTTGGAGAGAGAAGTGTGTGCGTGTGTGTGTGGTGTATGTGCCTGGTCTGTCTGACTATGGGTGCAAGTGCGCGTCTGTGCAACCATGCTTGTGCTTGCCCATGTGTGTGGTGGGATTGGGGAAGCCCACGGGGCCCCAGGATTGGTGCTAGTCCTCAGTGGCTGTGAATGTTTCACTGAGATGATGAAGAGCAGTAGTGGATCTGACAAAGCTGCGTGAGTAGAGTTCAGATAAGAGCACCTTGCTGGGTAGATAGGAGCATTTAGGAAGCCTTGGCTGCTTTTGTTAAAGGCCCTTTTCTAGGGACACCTAGGTGGCTCAGTGGTTGAGTGCCTGCCTTCGGCCCAGGGCGTGATCCTGGAGCCCTGGGATCGAGTCCCACATGAGGCTCCTTGCATGGAGCCTGCTTCTCCCTCTGCCTACGTCTCTGCCTCTCTCTCTGTGTGTCTCTCATGAACAAATAAATAAAATCTTTTTAAAAAATTAAAAATAAAGGCCCTTTTCTTGGTCACACTCATCTCCACGTGGCAGCCATCCTACTCTCTGGAGCTAGCACCTTTGGCCTCCCAGGCAGTCACTTTATACCTCCATAAGGCTGCTCCCACGTGGCTGAGCTTGACTCTGCACTCAGACCCCCTCATATCTTTCTTTCTTCTGACACTGTCATAGCATCTGGCTCTTGATACCTGTCTGATGAACAGTCTCACTGGCCTTCTGTCATTTGGCTTTCTCCAGGCTTCCTGAGGCTAATTTGCAGCTCTTTGGATTTTAGGTCCCCTGGAGGTGGGTCAGACAGAGCAAATGGAGCAGTTGGAGAAGCAGTGTATAGAGCATCTCTCTCAACTCAGGCTGCAGGAGAATCTGAGGAGATTGGACTGGGGTAGGGGACTTTTAAAAGTGGTGATGGCCAGGGCCCACAAGGGGCCAGCAGCTTTGGATCTCTGGAAGACCTCCATCCTCTGGGTTGGGGCATTCTGATTTACCCAGGGCAGGAACAGAGGGGGTGTCCAGCTAGCCAGATCTGCCACTTACTTTTGCCCTTTGCTGGGGGAAGGTTGGCTCAAAGCAGAAGAGCAAAAACCCTTCTGGGGGCTCAGACCCTGGATAATGTGGTGAAAACTATGCATTGTTAGAAGGAAAAAAATACTCCCAGATCCACAGCCTTTTGTCAAATTTCAGAGAACTGAAAGACAGTAGGGGTAAAAGGAAGCAGCTCCTAATAATGTCCTGTTCTTACCCATCTTCAACCCACTCTGCTTATCCTTTCCTCCCTTCTCTTCTGCTTGAAAATTATGTCTGGGCAATGCTGCCTTGACCCTTACTGACTTCTTTACCACTCAGGGCTGAAGTGGTTTTTTGGCTCTGGATCTACATTTTCCTATAGCATGTGCCAAGAAACTGCCTGCTAAACAAGCTGTTTGGTGGTAGAGAGGAGACTGCAGCAGAGATGATAATGTGGCCTGGTGGTTCTCAGAGCACTGGCCCTGGACCAGTAGTCAGCAGCATCAGGAACTTGGAAATGCAGGATCTCCGGCCCATGCCACACCTGCTGAATCCAAAACTCTGGGGGTGAGGCTCACGTTCTGGGGGATGTTTATTCAGGCAAGAATGTGAGAAACAGAGTGAATGAGGCCTCTGCTCCCCCAGTTTTTTAAGATTTTATTTATTTATTTATTTATGAGAGACACACAGAGGCAGAGACATAAGCAGAGGGAGAAAAGCAGGCTCTATGCAGGAAGCCCAGTGTGGGACTCGATCCTGGGACTCCAGGATCATGCCCTGAGCCAAAGGCAGACACTCAACTGCTGAGCCACCCAGGTGTCCCTGCTCCCCCAATTTTAATGAACTTTTCCTGGTTGGTGTGACGCTAGGACATTTTGTCCCATGGCTGTTGGACTGCTGTGCTCGCCTCTGTAATGAAACACGTGCTGATAACAGTGATTTACTTATAATTTAGACTTCTGTCACACATTATTTAGATAACAAAAGAAAATATCTTGAAAATTGTATTTTAACCACAGAAATTTTTGTTTTACTTAGAAACTGAAATGCTAGAAGTGAGCAGCAATTATACTGTTCCAGACCCAACTTTGAGTGCCTGTGTGTGTCATCATTATTTTAACTTTGGAGAGGGAGAAGGAAACACACCAAAAAGAACTTCGAGTCTCCACTTGGCAAATGTTTCACCACTAAAGATGTAAATTTGTTCCTCGATACAGGGTATGTGTGTAAAAACACAAGAGACGAAGCTATATTCGTTTAAGGGGTAATCCATGCTAGGGACTCAAATTCCTAATTTGTAAAAACATCAAGTCATAGGAAATGTTTTGAACATTTGAAAAAATTATCACTGTCTGGATTGCTATCTTCAGTTTACTTCTCTCATATATGCTAAATTCATTGGCTTATGTGATTGAGGTGAATGCCATCTTCCTGATGTTTCCCAATGCCATGAGAATAGGAGAGCAGGCCTCCAGCAGAGAGCTCCAAGAAGGACTTTGAAGATTGTTTTCTCATCTGCTTTTTATTTTTATATGCAAACAGGGTCCTCTGTAGTTCATCTTATCTCTGTCTTTAGCCAGAAATACTTTGGCTCATAAAAATTGGGCGGGGGGGAATCTCTGGCTCAGAGTGACACAGGTGAAAAGGCTAAGTATTCAGTTCTTTTATGTGAAAACATTTATATTTCTTCTTTGTGTAATGATACCCTGTTCTGTCCCTTTGCTCACTCTTTCCTCCCCACCCTTCCCAGTCACCAAGGATAGAAGCTTTCTTTTCATCTTTAGATCCTCCTCCTCACTCCCTACTTAATGGCAAGTCCAGAAATGGCAATCCTTATGAAGTGTCATAATTTATTCTGTCCTCTGTGCACTTGAACATTACCTTTCTCCTTCTTAATCTTTCTGAGGCTAATGGACCCCATGAGTATCCACAGACCCTCTTCTGGAGGAGGAGATGCGTGTACTCACATGTGTACACATACACACACACATACAATTTTGCAGTCATCTCAAGAGATCCACAGACCCTGCTTAAGAAACTTTCACAGAGCCATTTTCTTGCCTATAATATCTCCTGCAACAAATACATTCTTCATATTTTTTACCATTTATCTTCCTGAAATAGATTTAATTATGTCACTATCTGCTTGAGGTTTTACTGACTTGTCTTTGTAGAATAAGATCTAGTCTGTTAAGCATCATCTTTAAGGACCAGGGAACTCCATAATCTAATTCTCCTTCATTTGGCTTCCCTGCTTTCACCAGCTTCCTACCACCTGAATTATTGTTCTCCAAATATATGCCATGGGTTTGTATAACTTTTTGCCTGCGCCTGCTGCTCTTGTACCTAGAATGCTTACATCCTCACTCTCTTCTTCATCTTTCAGAAATATCTTTTTCAAGGCTCTGATGCAATGATTGCTGTTAATGAGATCATCTGTAACTCCCTTGTGAATCTGCCCACCTCTGCTTCCTGTGTCCCTACAAAACCATCTACCCGTACTAGAGCATCTGTTAAGTTGAACTATATGAAATTGCTGATAATTAGCTGCTTTTAACACGTTATTCTTGAATTTACATACAGTAGAATTCACTCTCTTTGGTGCACAGTATTGAGAGTTTTAACAAATGCATTAGCTTCTGTAACCATCACTGCAGTCAAGATACAGAACATTTCCACCACTTGGCCCCCAGAATATTCTTTCATGATACCCATCTGGAGTGTTCAGTCTTTTTAATGTAATTTTTAATACTTAATCCAAAACACAATGGTTATCTGCTTATATTTCTCATGAGATTGTAAGCTTTTCAAGAATCCAAAAATCCAAGCCATGGTTGTTTTCCCATAGTTCCTAAAAATGCCTAGTGCATTTTAAGTTCCCAGGGCCTGAGTCAACACATGAATGCGTGGTTAACACAAATAATTGGGAGGGTTGCTTTAATTACGACAGTGAACTTCCCTCCTCCTCATTTTCCTGCCTTTTTCTTCTTCAGCTGAATCTGCTAATGGATTCCATCATGCCCTGCCCAGTTCTTGAGTCAGTCATGACAGAAACCATATCCTTGACTCCTTCAGTCTCCAGATTTTGGAATGAAGTTATGATTGTAGCTGGTGCTCAGGTGCAAGAACATCTGGCTCCAGGGGACCCAGATGGACCAGGTTCTGCCACCTGCAGCTGATAAAAGCTAAAGGCAGGAAGACAAGTGGCAGTGATATTACAGGATTTTTGTCCATTTAGTACCTGCGTCTTGGTCACACTGCTTCAAAGAATGAAGAGGTAGACCAGATGAAGAGTGGTGGGCAGCAAAGTTTATTGAGCAATAGTAGAAAGCTCCCAGAGAGGGAAGGGGGCCCAAGTGGGTTGTCTTCGGAATTTCTAAATTTAGGGACTTTTATGAGTTCTTTTGCAGAACTTTCTTAAGCCATCAGGGCTTTGATCACGTGACCTGATAGGTGAATGTCTCTCTGCTAATGGTCTTTTTTTGCTGACATCTGGGGGCTTATGTCTTTTTTTTTTAACTTTTTTTTTTTTAATTTATGATAGTCACATCAGAGAGAGAGAGAGGCAGAGACACAGGCAGAGGGAGAAGCAGGCTCCATGCACCGGGAGCCCGACGTGGGATTCGATCCCGGGTCTCCAGGATCGCGCCCTGGGCCAAAGGCAGGCGCTAAACCGCTGCGCCACCCAGGGATCCCTGGGGGCTTATGTCTTAACTGCCTTTTGCCCCTGATATGGACAAATGATTTTGTGGTTATTTGTCTTATTTTAGGATGTTTTACAGAAGTCATTTCTGCAAAGCCTGCAAAGCAAGATGTCTATGCGGTCCTGTCTAAGCTGCAAAACAGGATGTCAGTGCTATTTTCTTTTAGCCATCCTGACTCCATATTTTCTTGTTGGGGAGCCTGGTCCTGACTATCTAACTGTCCAGCTAACTCCTAACAATGATACAAGAAAGGAATTTATTTCAGTGAGGCCAACACCAGGAAGAGGGTAGATTAATGTCTCAAAGACTGTCTCCAAAGTGGTAAAAATACTTCCAGGTTTATGTAAGGAGATTGTAGGACACAGGTCAGTAGATGATTCAGGTGGGCAGTGAAGGTCAAATCATCATTGTCCTGGGGTCAATCATGGGCAGGGTGTTGCTGGCTCTGGGCAGTTCTTATTGCTTGTTGTTGAGGGGTCATTTGGGTTCCCCTCAAGAGATGCTTTGCCCCAGGGTCTTTTTTACTTGAGTTAGGAGATAAGCTGGAAAGCACTTAATCAGTGGAGGTAGTTGACATCTTTCAAGATCTGATGTGCTTCCTGGTGACTCTGAGCCCAAGGCATTTAAATTACCTCTCAGTGGCATTAGGCAGCTGCTGGCTTGCTGACATGTGAGGACCCTTCAGGAGAGACACCACTGCATGTAGATGTACTCAAGAAGAATAGAACTTCATCATCACCACACTCTTTATTTGTCTCTATTCTCTCAAAATCATCATGCACAACTTACTTGCCTCCCAGGCTCTGAAAGCAACAGAGCTATCTGGAGCTGAAAGTGCCAGCTAGTGACCAGTTATCAGACACCCTTTGATCTGAAATGTCTCCATTACTGTGTACATGTGTGCCTGCCTTTCCCTGTCTTTCAGTGAACATGGCACATTTGATACCACCTCTGGTAATCTCTTACTCTCTTTCAATTTATCCCATTTCACATAATCGAAGATCTGTAATCTGTTTTAGTTGGGGCCTCCCTGTACCTAGAGTATATTCTTTTGGGGAGAGGAGATGGTTTTAGTTTTTTGGTCATAACTCTCCTATCCTTAGAGCTCTCAAACTGGGGTTGATGTTAGCCATTACGCCTCTCAGTCATCACAAAAACTGATTTATAGGACCATTTTTATAGGTAACTAGTATTAGCACAATTTTATAGGTAACTAGCTATAGCGCAAGATAAATACTTTTAACTTTAATAAAATATTACAGAATTATCTACATGCAGGTAATAAGCATAATCTCCATTGTGTGATTTCATTAAAATACTTTTTTCATATAAACAGTGTTTAAAATGTACAGCAAATATGATATCAGAACATATTTTAGACATGGAAAGGTTAAGGGAGTGGTGAAAGTGTTCAAAACAGGCCTGTGTTTAGGACTTCCTAGCGATAGCCCAAACACTTTGGCAAAGATTCAGGTATTGTAGCAATGAAGTTGGGTGGAGTGAGCATAGTCAAGTCACTCTTTCCACTTTAGTATTTAAAAATATAAGTGGGCTTTGATGTTAAAGAAGAAAGTGTACATAGAAAATAAGTACTGTGTTTATTTCTTCTCGAGTTTCTGTGACATTATAACATTTCGTAGTATAAAAGTCTCTGTCTCCACTGCCTGTTATTGTTTTGCAAGGAAAGTAGGCTGTTAGATGTCAATTCAGATTTGGGGAGGTGAGTAACAGTTCAAATTGTTTTTCCAGATAAGGTGTTTTCCCCAGTGGTTTGTAGTAGTACAAATAAACAAATATCACGTTGCTTTTTAGGGTGTTTTCCGATTTCAGTGCAGATATCCCAGCCCTTCTTTATTTTTTTTATTTTTTTTTATTTTTTTAAGATTTTATTTATTTATTCATGAGAGACACAGAGAGAGAGAGAGAGGCAGAGACACAGGCAGAGGGAGAAGCAGGCTCCATGCAGAGAGCCTGACATGGGACTTGATCCCGGGACTCTAGGATCATGCCCTGGGCCAAAGGCAAGCGCTAAACCCCTGAGCCACCCAGGGATCCCCCAGCCCTTCTTTAAAAGGAACATGAATCTGGATCATTATAGAAACTCTGCTTTACGGAGATAAATGATGACTTAAAAATTACTCGAGGAGCTAAGTTAGCTTCCCACTACTGCCTGCTACAGCTTAACCCATGGATGGGTTCCAGGTTAAGCCCACAGCTGACCCTGGGAAGGGTTAGCCACCCTACTCCTTGGGGGCCTGGGTTCTAATCTACAGACTCCAGTTTGGTGCCATAGTACAGAGACGTCACATTTGGAGGGACAGGTGGACAGCTCCCCTCAGAACTTTGTGTCAGCATGCTGTGCAAGTGGGAGTTGCCGGGGCCCGTATCGTGAGAGCAGCAGTGGGTCTTCACATGATAGGAGACCAGTCTTGTACCCAAGGCCATTGAGGATGTAGGCACTATGAAGGGTAAATGTTTCTGACTCCTAAGCATTTTGTACAGAAATCGGTGTAAGTGCATCAGGATCCTCTTCTCTTTGCATTATTATATTGAAATACCATTTAAAAAATTATCTTTTCTTTGAAAAGGTTAACACCTCCATAAAGCAATCACTTGTGCTTTTTAAAAAAGATTTGTTTATTTATTTTAGTGAGAGAAAGCAAGAGCAAGAGATGTGTGCAGGGTGGGGAGGGGCAGAGGAAGAGAGGGAGGGAGAGAATGAGCCTGACGCCAATGCTGATGCTGGGCTTGATCTCACCACCTTGAGATCATGATCTGAGTCAAAACCAAGAGTGAGACGCTTAACAGACTGTGCTACCCTGGCACCCCAGCAATCACTTATTTTTATTTGTGAATTAATGAATCACTTTCCTGCTACCAGATAGCTGAAACCAGATCTCTGAGGTTTAGAGGTGAGCAGGATGTCAGTGAGTTTAGAGCTGAGGGAGGCAGCCTGGAGAGGGCCAGCCCAGTGGGTTTGGCTCAGATGGGTGCTGAGATGCCTCCAGGGTAGAGAGAAGAAAACTTGAACAACAAAGGACACTAAAGATAAACTTCACTTTTCTCACTTTACCTTTGACCAACTCCAACCATAAGGAAACTGTAAGACATTTGTTTTGAAGAATGTGGAATTAAATGATTATCCAAGTCAACAGTCTTTCCTGACTGAAATCTTCCTGCTCTGGGATAACATTTTTGTAGAAAAATCCCAAGAAATCTCCCTTTCTGTATCCTTAGGCAGAAGTAAGGCCTTGGCACCTGCATCCCAGGGACGTGCTCCATGCTGAGTCTGCTCTAACCATCGCCAGTGCTGTCATGCATGGGGTGGGCCTTTGGACATGCTACAGAATCCTTGAGTGATTAAAATAATGAGATTTGCCCCTTTTTCCTTTAAAAAATTAGTAACTATACTTACCAATTCTAGCTGGGCATACTGCAGTTCCATTCTGGCGCTAACCACCTCAAATTAGTGCAGACCCCACAAGTTAGAGGGCCTGCTTCCCAACAAGACCAGCCCTTATTTCAGATGCCAGCTGCACTGTGGAAGTCTCAGGCCACTTGCACTTCCAACCAAATGGCTCTAAATTTAGAGGTTCGCATGACCCCCTCGGGTTTCCTAACTAACGAGCAACACACAGAACTCAGGAAAGCACTGTACTTAGGATTAAAGTTTTATTATAAAAGGTCTGAATCAGGAGGACCGGCCAAATGAAGAGACATATGGGGCGAGGTATGGGAAGGAATGCAGAGCTTCTGTGCCCTCTCCATGTTGAGTCAGGGTGTGTGAGCATCATGGCACATTCATGTGTTCACCAACTAAGAAGCTCTGCTGAGTTTCAGTGTCCAATGTTTTTACTGGGGCTTCGTTACACAGGTAAGATTGATGAAGTCATTGGCCACATGATTGACTTCAATCTCCAGCATCCGCTTTCCTGGAGATGGGGTGGCTAAAATTCCCAACCTTCTGATCACAAGGTTAGTCTTCCAGGTGCCCAGCCCCATCCTGAAGCTCTGCAGGGGCCACCCTGAGTCCCCTCATGAGCATAACAAAGACACTCCTAGGACTTCTGACATTCTAAGTGTTTTAGAAGCTCTGTGCTGGAAACCTCAGGCAAATTATTTTTTACATTACAGTAATGTATTCATATAGTTAACTGAGTTGGATAGCACTACAGGATATAAATACCTTCAACTTTTAACTTTTTCTTTGAAACTTACTTCCACATTGCTGCATGACATGCATACTCTGATTTCTCTTGATTTGTCTGCCGATTTGTTATCCATTGACTTTCTGTTTGGAATATGGAGAAGTAGCCCTTTCACCCTGTGTGTTCTCCCTCCCTGACACTTGCCCTCCTCCCTCAATTCTGAGTTCATGTATTATAACTACAATACCATTCACTGCTCAGCCAAGTAGTATATTAATAGTATTTTCCTTTCTTGCACAGATTTTCATTTTTCTTGAACTTAAAATTGCCTTATTTTTTTAGTTCGCTGAATTTTCTCTGCATCTATTATGTCTTCTTAAATGGAGGAGCCTACAGAATGCTTCTTCTTAAGGTTCTTTATCAGGTAGTCACAAAGCTTTTGTCACTTTTCCCTGGGGGGCTTTTCTTGAGCCACCCCACACTCTAGCCAGGGTCTGGATGTGTTGTTTTGCAGGCTGTGGCACAGCCCTGTTCCTCACTTGTCACTTACACTGTCATCCTGGACATTTCCTCCACCTCTTCCGTTTCATGGCTCCAGAGAGGCCACCTCCATTAATTTTCTGAGAAAGGGTATATATCAGATTATGATGTTTTCTGCTATAGTGACAGCCAACCAAAAGTGACTTAAACAGGACATTTCTTATATCAGGTAAGTCTGGAGTTAGGATGGTACAGGGTAGGCTAGTGGTATTTTGAAACTTAGTGTTAATAGGATTTTTATGCCCTTCGTGCCCGTGGTTCTTGGTCACACTGCTTCAAAGAATGAAGAAGGAGAGCTTATGAAAAGTGGTAGGCAGCAAAGCAAAGTTTATTGAACAATAGTTTAACTGCCTTCAGGGTTTCTAAATTTAGGGATTTTTATGAGCTCTCTTGTAGAACTTAAGCCATCAGGGCTTTGGTCATGTGTCTGTCTACCTGATAGGTGAATATCTCTCTGCTGATGGTCTTTTTTTGCTGACATCGGAGCTTATGTCATAACTGCCCTTTGCCCCTGATATGGACAAATGCTTTTGTGGCTATTTGTCTTATTTTAGGATGTTTTACAGAAGTCATTCCTGCAAAGCCTGCAAAGCAAAATGTCTGTAAGGTCCTGTCTAAGCTGCAAAACAGGATGTCAGTGCTATTTTCTTTTAGCTGTCCTGACTCCATATTTTCATGTCAGGGATCCTGGCCCTGACTAACTCCTGACATCAGGTCTTTTCAAACTTTGAATTCTTTGAGCCTTGGTATGTGGATTTGGCCTTGTGGGCTAGTTGCAGGGTGGGTGCCAACTGCAGGTGTCCTATACAGAAAGCAGTTATCTGGGAGTGAAAAATGAGCCATTTTCTCTGGTGAGCCTCATTTGAATCCTTTTTTGAAAACTTCCTAGCCACTTTCACTTCACATCTAATAAGGGCTCACCCTCCTGGGGCTGATACCCCACCTCCTTCAAAACCACTTAATATATGAATAAAATTTGGGTTTTTCAGCAAGAGAGAAGAGGAGTAGCTGCTGGGTTGGCCATTAACAGTGGCTGCTGTGGTGCAGCAGATTCAATGTCTGAGAACATTTTTATATCACTTGCCCACTTGATAGTTTTGTTGAGTCTAGTATTCTAGGTGGGAAATTAGTTTCTGCTGATTTTGCAGGCATCACTTAATTATCTTCTAGTTTCCAGTATTGTCACTGAATCCAGTGGCATTCTGATCTCCAGTCCTTTATATGCTCTTGTTCTTCTCTTCACTTTGGAAAAATTTAGGAAGCTTTCTTTATCCTTGATGTTCTGATGTGCTGTGACATCTTTTTTTTTTTTTTTTTCTTTTTTAATTCATTGTGCTTGGCACTTAGAACTAGAAGATGTCTTCCAACTTTGGGGAAATTGTTTAGTGGCATTTTCTTCTTCTCGTTGGGCCCCTTAGACTGATCTTTTAATTTCCTTTTTTTATAAATAAAAATTTTATTTATTTATTTGAAAGAGAGAGTGCAAGAGTGGGGGAGAGTGCAGAGGGAGAGGGAGAAGCCAACACACCACTTCCCCCCTGAGCAGGGAGCCCACACAGGCCTGGCCAATCCCAGGACCCTGAGACCATGAAGGCAGCCGTGTAACCAGCCGAGCCACGGCAGGCGCCCCTATTTCTTTTTCTTTTAATCTTCTATTTCCCAACTCTTTATCCTTTTATTTTTTCTTGTGATATGAGATAAATTCTCAATTTTATCTTCCAAATTTCCATTTATTTTTTCCCCCTTTCTCCCTTATTTTTAGTTTTCAAGAGCACTTTTGTTCTAGGGCTTTTTAAAGAGCAATAAATGACAAGAGGAATAGGTGATGTGATGTGATGGGTGGAAATTCCAGGAAACTTCGTTCTACAAGCAGAGGAATTAGAGGTGGTTCATGTGAAATGAATTTCAGCATCCCTTGAATAGGTAGGCAGGTTGCTTAGTAAAAGAAAAGGAGGTAGGAGGAACCTCTGGGGAGCTTGGGAGGACTGTAACAAAGGCCACGAACAGGAAAGTGATGGATAAGTTAAGACCACAAAACAGATAGCATTGAGAGCTTCATTAAAGCAGTTTGTTATTTGTCTCAAATTGATGTTCTTAGGTTTGTCAGACCCCTGTGTTTGTTAGTACTTTTAAATGACATTAACTCTTCATTCTTGATTACAAAAGTAATATATATTTGTTGTAGAAATCTTGGAGAATATAAGAAATCACAAAAAGGGGCACCTGGGTGGCTCAGTCAAGTGTCTGACTCTTGATTTCAGGTGAGATCTTGCTCTCAGTGTCGTGAGTTCAAGTCCTGTGTTGGGCTCCCATGCTGGGCATGGAGCCTACTTGAAAGAAAGAAGTAAGGGGGACACCTGGGTTGGTCAGTGGTTGAGCCTCTGCCTGTGACTCAAGTCATGATCCCGGGGTCTAGGATTGGGTCCCACATCAGGCTCCCTGCAGGGAGCCTCCTTTTCCCTCTGCCTATATCTCTGCCTCTCTCTGTGTATCTCTCATGAAAAAATAAAATCTTAAAAAAAACAAAAAATAAAAATAAAAAAAGAAAGAAGGAAGGGAGGAAGGAAGGAAAGAAAAACATAAAAATTGTGTATAATCCCACCACTCAGAGATAACTGTTATTAATATTTTAGTGTTTTCAGTGGCATACTTAATAATATATGAATATGCTGTATCTTTCTATATACTTTTCATTTTTATTTTTTTAAAGATTATATTTATTCATGAGAAACACAGAGAGAGAGGCAGAGACATAGGCAGAGGGAGAAGGAGACTTCTCACAGGGAACCTGATGTGGGACTCAATCCCAGGACCCCGGGATCACGCCCTGAGCCAAAGGTAGACGCTCAACCACTGAGCCACCCAGGCATCCCTTTATACTTTTTAAAAACAAAATAAGAATCATACTATAGATTGTTTCATACTGCGCCTTTTCCCCATTAACAGTACATCACATATCTTGAGTATTTTTCACATGAAATATCTTTTTGAGATCATTATATTCCTTTGAATTCTTTTTAAATTAATAGACTTTATTTTTTAGAGTCACAGCAAAGTTAAGCAGAAAGTACAGGGAGTTCCCACCTAGCCTGTGTCTTCCCACATTCCACCCCCATAGCCTCTATCAGACGCTGTCCCTGGGTAGTACATTAGTTACAACTGATAAACCGAAACTGACACATCATTATCACCTAAAATCCATAGTTTATTTATTTATTTTAAAGATTTTTTTTATTTACTCGTGAGAGACACAGAGGCAGAGACACAGGCAGAGGGAGAAGGAGGCTCCCTGCAGGGAGCCTAACATGGCACTCCATCCCAGGACCCAGAGCCAAAGGCAGACACTCAACCACTGAGCCATCCAGGCATCCTCAAAGTCCATAGTTTATATTAGGATTCCCTCTTGGAACTGTATATTCTGTGGGTTTGGACAAATGTACAATGACATATATCAGCCGTAATAGTACAAGACAGAATCGTTCACCACTCTAAAATGTCTTGCACTTTAGCTGTTAATCCTTTTTCACGTCCCCTTGAACTGCTGGCAACCATTGGTGTTATTACTGTCTCTATAGTTTTGCCTTATCCAGAATGTCATGTAGTTAGAATCATACAATATATAGCCTTTTTCATATTGGTTTCTTTCTGTTAGTCACACACATTAAAGTTTCCTCCATGCTTTCTGTGGCCTTACAGTTCCTTTCTTTTTATCACTGAACAATACTGTTGTATGGCTGAACCACTGTTTATTTACCCATTCACCTGTTGAAGGATATGGTGCTTCCTAGATTGGGTAGTTATGAAAAAAGCTGTTAAAACATGTATGTGCTGGGACGCCTGGGTGGCTCAGTGGTTGAGCGTCAGCTCAGGATGTGATCCTGGATTCTGGGATCCAGTCCCACATCAGGCACTCTGCGAGGAGCCTGCTTCTCCCTCTGCCTATGTCTCTGCCTCTCTCTATCTCTCATGAATAAATAAATAAAATCTTTAAAAAAGTTTTTTTAAAATATGATATTTTAAACTTGTGTTTGGTAAGCCTTCTGAAATCATCTTTTCTAAAGGTTCTATACTAGCTTATGTGTCTGCCAGGAGGGTTTGCGAGTGACTACTTCCCACACTCTTGCTAACACCCTATATTACTGTATTAGTTTCCCAAAGCTGCTGTAACAACCACAGCCTCTGTGGCTTAAAATTACATATGTATTCTCTCACAATTAATGGAGATTGGAAATCTGGAGTCAGGTGTCAGCAGGCCTGGGTTCCTACCAAAGACTCCGGGGAAGGATTCTTCCTTGCTTTTTCTTAGCTCCTGGTAGTTCCTGGCAGTCTTCCATGTTCCTTGACTTACAGCTGCAACAGGTCCCATCTGGCCTTTGTCGTCATATGGCCTTCTTACCTATATGTGTATCTTTGTGTGCTCTGTCCTTTTGTGAGGACACCAGTCATTGGATTTGAGGCCACTTTAATCCAGCATGACCTCGTCTTAATTACATGTTCAAAGAGCCTGTTTCCAAGTAAGTCGCATTCTGAAGTTGCTGGTGGACACAAGTTTTGTGGGGATACAATTCAATGCGCTACAATGATCTTTAAAAAAATTTTTTTTTCTGACAGAGTGGAGGCGGGGCCATCCCGTTTGTGTTTTAATTTCCATTTCTGTAATTACTAGTGAGGTTGAAATCTTTTGATAGGGTCATTTGCACATATTTCTTGTTTTGTAAATTGTAGCCCTCGCCTGTTTTTCATTTGAATGGTTTATCCTAACTCCTCAGACTATCTGTTGTTTATTTTTATTTACAGAAAGAGGTTAGAGATGTCTTCCTCTCACATCTGGCAGCCTCTCTAATTGTGTGCCAGATGTAATCACTTCTCTGTGTGCCTCTACCGCCTGCGAGGTCTGAGTCCCTCTTGTTTTCTCACAGGAATCACTGTAGGATCCTAGTGTAGTTTCCCTGACTCCACCCAGTCTGCTCTCAACACCGCAGCCAGAACAATCCTTTTCAAATGTAAATCAGATCCTGTCCCTCCTCTGCTCAGTACCCTTCACTGGCTTCTGTGCACCCTGGGAACAAAGGCCCGAGGAGCCTCCTCGTGGCCCACAGGTCCCTGGTGATGCAGCTTCCTCCTTGTCCTTTCCTGCCACTAACCGCCAGCTTCCCTTCCCTCTTGTTTATCCAGACATTCTACTGTTCCAGGACTTAGGGCACTGAAGCCTCCAAGGAATTCAGCTTTGCTGAAATCTGCTCTAGTTATTTTAGGCCTCACACCTGGCAATAGGAGGTCAAAGATATGATAATGGAGCTGCCCCCAGGCACCTCTTTTCCAACTCTGTAGCTCATTTTGTGTGAGCATGGGATTTTGTCTTCAGGTTACCTACTATGAATACATGTGTTTATTTGGTTCCCCTGACAGAATTTCCCATTGCTCTGATCCACTTAGGTTGCTGCTTTTCAAAAAAGTTCTACTCTGATTTCTATAGGAGGAAGGGCAGATATCTCAAAGACTTGGAAAGGGAGATTTTCTGATTTTTAAAAATATTTTGAAAACTTGGTAAGGTTAAACACATAACATTGAATGATTAATAATTTTTCAGTGAGTAGAGTAATTTTATCTGCTGTTTTACCAAATGGCAAGGAGATCCTTCTAGATTAAAATACTTATCATGCCATTAGAAGTACATTTGATACTGGAATAAAACTAAATATCGCATTTATGGCATGCAGGTTTGTGCCATTGTAAAATATTCATCTTGAGCTTTATATAGATCAGTTAGAAAGTTTTGCTTCATTCAGCCTCACCCCTGTATGGAGATGGAAGATGAGTGGGAATGGGATGAAGGGGGCCTGGCAGGTGTGTTTGTGAGTAGCCTGGCCTTGTTTACAGACATTGGGCTTACCTGAAAATCACTTAGGTCAAAACTTGGCCTGTTAGATAGAAAAGATACTTTTCATAAATGGGGTTCACAGTTGTGTTGTTCTTTCCTTAGAAGTGAATAGCACATAACAACTAAGATGTTAACTTGCTAAATTGTTGGTTTCTACATTCTCTGCTTGTTATCAGTTTCCTTTGGCTCAAACTTCTCCCTTGAGGGCAGGGCAAATGGTACTTCAGTGCAGTTGATTAAGTAAAGGAATTCTGTCTTAACTGGTTCATGTCAAAAAGGGAACAATAATAAAGAAGAGTTGCTATGTTCCTGATCATTTCTTAAAGGTGTTTGTAGATAGGAGTAGGACTCTATTCCCCCAAACCTAAGTCACTGTTTCAACTGCATAGAAAGTTTCTTTTAAAAATTAAGCCTGGTCTTTGATTGTTTTCCATATAGTTAACTGAGTTTACTGTATCGTTAGTTCACTAAAGGTTTCTTCCTCTGTGTGTACTGTAGTTAGAATAAAATACAGACTAATGACACTGTGAGCTTGCATTTTCTCAAGTGGTAGAATCTGTAACTTTGAAATAATCAGCAAGCAGAGAAATACATGTTGCATTTCTTTCAGTGGAAAGGTTTTAAACATTGCATTTCCTTATGGACTGTTTATTTGTTTTACATTTTCCAATTTTCTTACAAAGTAAAACTTCAGATATCTCTGTGATTCAAATTAAAGAACCAAACATGACACTGTCAGTAATTTCATTTAATATCTGGATTTTTTTTACTATTTATCTTCTAACTTTTTGGAAATAGAGCTGTGATCAGAATTGATGTGAACTAGATAGAAGGTTAACAGAAATTAGTGGCTTATTTTCTCATATTATTTAAGATTTTTGTAGGTTTTGGGAGGCCTGGGTGGCTCAGGGGTTGAGCATCTGCCTTCGGCTCGGGTTGTGAACCCACAGTCGTGGGATCGAGTCCCACATAGGGCTCTCTGCATGGAGCCTGTTTCTCCCTCTGCCTGTGTCTCTGCCTCTGTCTGTGTCTCTTATGAATAAATAAATAGAATCTTTAAAAAAAAGAAAAAGATTTTTATAGGTTTTAAATTTCCATCTTACTAAGAAAAATCACATGAAATACAGAATTATAGGCTGGTACTAAATATGTGTATAATGTAAAAAGACCTGACTCATGACTGACTAAGCAAACATGTCACCAATTCAGTAATGTTAAAAGTGATACTTATTCACTGCAGAGGATTAGAGTGCACCGGAGGGTTCTGTGGTTCTTGGAATCTGTGGAAAGAGTAAGCCCACGGGCATGACTTGAGGATCAGGCAGCTGTATGTTTCTGTAGAATTTTGCTTTGGAGGCCTAAAATGCAAAGTTTCGCTGCTGATCAGCATAGACTGCACCAAGTTAGAATTGTGAGAGTAAGAATGGTCAAACCACATAACTATGTAGTCAAGGAACATTTGGAAGGAATTCAAAGGCATCGCAGTCTTAGTGACCTGCCTCTCAGTGTTGTGACACACAGAGGAGACAGTGTCTCTGTTCTCAATAGTAGATGGTCATTATTCAGTGTGGGGCCAACGTTCCTTTGACTTCCTGTCCTCTGTAGCCTCCCCCCCCCTCCCCCCGTTCCAGTTCTCATGGGTTCTCCTCTCGTGAAGGCCGCTTTTCTGTCACCTACTCTGGGAAGCCATCAGAGTCCATCACACCGTCCCTGTGACTTTCATACCTTACGTGCATTCTTTTGACTGCTATTGAACCTGGAAATAAAGAGGAATATTTCTTTCTCTCACTGGGTTGTGAACTCCTGCAGGGTGGCTTCCACATTTTACCCTATTTGTAGCTCTAGACCTAACAGAGTCAGAGCCAGATAAAAAGACATGGAATAAGGTGTGTTGCTTTGAAAGCAAATAAACTTGAGGGCTCTTGTACCAGGCACTGGGCTGTGTGCTTACATATAATCATTACTTACCTGATCCTCAGAGGCAGAAGTCAAGTCCCACATGCAGGTTAGGCAGTTAGTAAGTAGAATTTGAATCCCATCTGACTCTACTACATACCATCTTATTAAATGATAGGGCCTATAAGATAATAATATGACTGAAGACTTGCAGGGTATCAGGATTTTGATAGGGATTGTGTTGAATATGTACATCAATTTACAGAGTGTTACCAATTTAACAATATTAAGTCTTTCAGTCCTTTAACATGGGATAATTTTCCTTTTACTAAGTATTCTTTAATTTCTTTCCTTGATGTTTTGTTGTTTTCAGGGTACAGGTCTTGCACTTGCTTTGTTAAAATTATTTCTAAGTATTTTATATTTTTGAGGCTATAATAAATATGATCGTTTTCTTATTGACTACTATTTTTAAGGGTATAAAGTATTACAGATTTTTGTATCTGTTAGATACAGATTTTTCCCCCTAGTTCTTAAAGGACAAAATACAAGGAAATGGAGTTTAGTTGAAAATAAGTAAGTTCTTTCTGAGAATTAAGATCAAGGGAGACTCTGGAGTTTCAGTGCTCCATGGTTAAGAAGAAGATGGACTGCAGTCCAGAGGAATCAGCTGAATCTTCCCATTCTCTTTTCAGTTCACCTAAATCATGCTCCTACCTGCACCCCTTCACTGAAGCCACTGTCCTGGAAGTCACCAGTGACCTTCATGTTACCAGATTCACAGTCATATTGGTCATAATAATCATCTTCCTTGACCATCTGAATGATCTTCATCAGCACAGACACAACTCCCTTTTCCTGAAACATACTCCTAGGACCCCATACTCCTCTGATTCCCCTTCTGTCCCACTGTGGCTCCTTTTTCATCTTCCAACACCTTAATATTGGGTCTAAGGCTTCCTTTTTCTTTTCTTTTCTTTTCTTTTCTTTTCTTTTCTTTTCTTTTCTTTTCTTTTCTTTTCTTCTTTCTTTTCTTTTCTTTTTTCTTTTCTTTTCTTTTCTTTCTTTTTTTTTTCTTCTTTCTTTTCTTTTCTTCTTAAGATTGTACTTATTCATGAGAGATACAGAGAGAGAAGCAGGCTCCATGCAGGGAGCCCGACATGGGACTCGATCCTGGGACTCCAGGATCACACCCTGAGCCAAAGGTGGATGCTGAACCACTGAGCTACCCAGGCGTCCCTAGAGCTTCCTTTTTCTATCTATACTCCTTCGTTGACTTTATCCAAACTCAAGGCCTACCAAATAACATCTAAATGCTGTTGACTCTCAGATTCACATCTCTAATATAGACCTCTGCCTTGATTGTGAACATCATACCCTTTATCTGTTCTGATACCCCAGTCTTCATTGATGGTAACGTCATCCTTTACTTGGTCAGGTGAAAAGCCTTGGGATCATCCTTGACTGCTTCCTCTCATGCTCTACTTGTACCCAGCCCATCAGCAAATCTTAACCTTGGCTACACCTTTGGAATGGATCCAGTATGTGACTGCTTCTCACCACCTACATTTACCACCCTAATCTAAACTGTCATTATCTTTTTCCTGAATTGTTGCACTAACTTCTTAGTAGCTTCTTGCTTTCACTCTTGCCCCTCTTACCACGTGTTCCCAGCACTCTCTTCGAAGAACCTGAAAGGTCATGTTGAAAGTTAAGCTCTATTATGTCACTCCTCTGCTCAGAACTCTGCAAGGGTTCCCATATCATTCAGAGGGAAAGCCAAACTCCTTACCATGACCTAGAAAGCCCCTTACCTGTCTTTTCCTATCATTTATTTCTCTCACCCCAGTAACTGCTGTACCTACACTGGCTGTCCTGACTCACTTGTGCAAGTTCCTCCATTTGTCTGGACAAATGGCTCCTCTCCCACTACTTGGAGTCTTGTTTTATTTTTTTATTTTTATTTTTTAAAGATTTTATTTATTTAAGATTTTATTTTATTTTAAGACACAGAGAGAGACACACATGAGAGACACACAGAGAGAGGCAGAGACATAGGCAGAGGGAGAAGCAGGCTCCCTCCAAGGAGCCTGATGCGGGACTCGATCCCAAGACCCCGGGATCACAACCTGAGCCGAAGGCAGATGCTCAACCACTGAGCCACCCAGGTGCTCCTGGAGTCTTATTTTAATGTCACTTTTGTCTGAAACTGTTAAAATTGCATTTCTCATCCCTTCTAAATTCCCTCACTTCCCTATTTTTTCCTTACAGTGCCTACCACCATTAAAAATACATTTTATCTATTTTTTTAAAGATTTTATTTATTTATTCATGAGAGACACAGAGAGAGAGAGAGAGAGAGAGAGAGAGAGAGGCAGAGACACAGGCAGAGGGAGAAGCAGGCTCCATGTTGGGAGCCCAACGTGGGACTTGATCCTGGGTCTCCAGGATCAGGCCCAGGGCTGAAGGCAGGCGCCAAACCACTGAGCCACCAGGGCTGCCCCATTTTACCTATTTTTGATCATGTTTTCCCTACTAGAATATAAAATTCAGAAGAACAGGAATTGTTGCCTGTTAAACTGCTGTATCCTCACCTATAACAGTGTCTGGCACAGAGTAGAAAGTTAATAAATATATTTTGAATAAATGAATCAGCTCATCCAGTTTCCTGCTAGTAGATGGTTATTTGTTGGGGTTTTTGGTGGGATCCTCCTAGCTCTATGTATGTGTACACTCTTAATGAGCCTTCGAGTGGCTTTAAAGCTCACAACAAACCTGTGGTAATGTAGGCATGATTATTTCCATTTTACTCAAAAAGAGGTTGGGGTTCAGAGGATGTCCATAGAATTGCCCATTACACATCTGGTCAGACAGGCATTGATTCCCTGTCTGGTGGCCTCCAGCACATCAGTGTCCCTTTCCCTACTGCCTATTCCAGGGGCACCCCTCATAGCTGGTAGTGTAAGGAGCACTAGCAGAAGTTCCCAAAGACAATAGGGAGGAAGCAAATGAAGTAAGAAGCTAGATTAGAGAGTCACTCAGCATTATGATTGAAGGGAAAAATATCAAATTGTCTTAGTAATTGGGAACAGGCATAGGTTGTAATTAAAAGAGGGGGCAGCCGGGGTGGCTCAGCGGTTTAGTGCCTGCCTTTGGCCCAGGGCCTGATCCTGGAGACCCGGGATCGAGTCCCATGTCAGGCTTCCTGCGTGGAGCCTGCTTCTTCCTCTGCCTGTCTCTCTCTCTCTCTCTCTCTCTCTCTCTCTCTCTCTCTCTCTGTCTCAAACCAATCAATCAATCAATCTTTACAGTCAGTAGAAACATTGGTGTTCATGAAAGCAAAGATAATCATATGGGCCACCAGATCTTACTTATGGGCAGCCTGGGTGGCTCAGCGGTTTAGTGCCGCCTTCAGCCCAGGGCATGATCCTGGAGTCCTGGGATCAAGTGCCATGTCAGGCTTCTTGCGAGGAGCCTGCTTCTCCCTCTGCCTGTGTCTCTGCCTCTCTCTCTCTCTCTCTCTCTCTCTCTCTCTCTGTGTGTCTCTCATGAATAAATAAAATCTTAAAAAAAAAAAAAAGTAAGTAGAAGATGTAAAATAAGGATTTGAGACTTTTCTGTCCATATGTAATTAAAAACAGAAGAGAGTTACTTCCTCATGCTAGTAGAGGTCCGTTTTTACCTAACGGTTGGGTTAGGAGCATCATGGTTTTTGGAACTCCTTTCGTCAGGTCACTTTCTGCCTCATGAGACATTGGCTTCATGTTTTCAGGGCTGCTGATTGCATGTACAAAATAACACATAGGGGCCTGATAAGATTATCCATATCATTGCAGTAATGCTTTACATTCCCATCCCAGAAACCAACACCAATACTTACCTTTGTCCTTATTGTTTCTGTGCATACTTCAACTAATTATTCTAGCTGAAATCTAATCAAAATGAACCAAGGAGTTCAAGTATATTTTAGTCTATCAGTGATTGTTACCTACATATTTTCATGTTTAATAACCATGTCAACTATTTATCATTTTCTCATTTCAAGAGACTTTGGGGTGGGAATTACTTGTTTGAGATTATATTAGCATTGTGTAACAAACATGCTGTATTTCTTTTTTCTGATAGATTTTATCTGAAACGTTGAAATTAAAGAAAGTTTTGCTTGTAAAAAATATCTGAAGGGGTTCTGTATAGCTGCTTCTTGTGTTCAGATTCCTTCATGTTACATACATACTTCTATAAATTTAGAATCTTTTCTAATCAACCATCCATGAAGTGTATGGACAGAGTACACCTTTCATTATGTGTTGCACTAGTGACATCACATTTTTCATCTAGCAAAGACACAGAGTTAATGAAGCCACCAGGGAAAAACTTGCTTCCCATGGCATGGTCCAATAAGACTCCTTCCCCCTCTTTGCCTTTTTGCAAAAATCTACCTGTTATATAAATACTGCTTCATAGAATCTGTTTAAAATGAGATGAAAATGGATGGGGGGCAGTGCAGAATATGACTTTGACTTTTACAAGGGAATAAGTATTATAAATCTGTTACTTCAGAAGCTTTTGTTTTTATTGTACAGTTTATAAAATGTGGAGAACAGGAAACTAAAATACTGTTCAGAGAATCCTCTTTTCTCAGTAGTGCACATTGTAAATTTTAAGTGCAATGAAAAGGTGATGCCAAGAAGGATCTGAATCAACAGTTTCTGATTTCACATTCTGGTCACAGAATCTCAGAATTTGAGATTAGAACCATAAAGATCTCTAATCCCTTCCGGTATTTTCCCAAGATGGCACCTAGTACTGTGTTCAGTGCTCCTCATCCCATTTGGCATTTGGCCCTCACCATCAGTCTGGAGGGTGATTCACACCCATTCATAGGAGGACTGAATCCCAAGGAGGGTTTAAATTTGATGAGTAGAAGACATGGGGTTTGAAGTGCAGGCTCTGGATTTCAGATGTGTGTGGGGCCGCAAAGCATCATGGGAAAAGATGCTGCCCCCTAGGATGACATTGACATGGTTCCAAAGCAGGAATGTGGAGGTGGAGCTTGGGTCCAAGACCAGCACACTCTCAGTCTTAGCCCCCAACTTGGTACCTCTGTGCCAAGTACACATTGGTCCGGGTGTGGAGTGCAGGCTTCATTGGTGCTACCCTAGAACAAGTAGACATTTTCCCTGGCAGGATCTGTTCTTATTAAGAGTTTTTATACTCTTCTGTGGCATTGATTTTCTCGTGATTCTCCTTTTTTGACTGCCGATGAGAAAATAGTAAAAGAGGATTCTCTTTCCTCTGTTAGCAGTTGTGTAGAGATTTACTATCACATCAAATTCTCTGTGAGGGACTTAGAGGGGCCTAATAATTTTCAACATATTTTGTATTGGCCATACTGTGTCTATTATGCCTTTCACAACAGAACATTTGCCTAACGGTCTGTCCTAGAATTTTGTCAGAGATTGATGCCATATTTGCCAGTTTGTCGCTTCTTGCTCTTTTCTGACAACGGGGCACATATTCCTCTGGTTTCCATGTCCTGTCAGCTGTCCCATTTGTTCACTTTAGGAACCAAACCAGCAGTGGCTCCCCAGAAACATCCGTCATTGCTTCTCATTGCACTTGGGCTTTGAAGTTGTTAAAAATGCCCTTCTTTACCTTCAGCTTTGCTAGTTTGAGGATCTTACTGAGGTGTTACAAATTAAGCAAAATGGTGAAGTGGCCCAGCTTCTATTTTCTTAGCCTGTTTCCCCTTAATTCTCATTTTGCTTCAGATGACTTCTAACAATTGCTTCATTTTAAATAATAGGAAAAGAATCTCATTTCCTTGGCAGCGGGATGCTCCCAGCAGACGTGGTTTGTCGGGCATTTTCACTCAAGAGTGGCAGACTTGGGGTGGGGGGAGTGCTTGGCCAATGTCTGGGTCATGGCAGAACTGTTTTGCTGAGTGGGTCATGCAGCTGAGGATGAGAGCTGTATCTGAACAGAAGCAGTGGTGAGAGAAGAAAAGAGAGATTAATGAAGCTGGCAGAAAGAGAAGTTTTGCACAGAAGAGAGGAGATATTTAATGAAAGAAATTAAAAACTTTTTTTTTCCTCTGTGGTCTATGAAAAAGAATGCATGCACCTGCTACAATTTCCTCACAAAATCTTTAGTAACAGGACTATGACTTGCTAACCCCTCGTGGCATTGGCTCTCTCTGGAGGACTGGATGAATTACTAAGTGTGACTTCACAGTGGGAGAGGGCTGAGGAGGGGCATGGCCTGCCCTGCCCTTCTTCACTGAAAAGAATCCCACGGGCGTGGCTGTGCGAGAGGCTGGGGAATGAGTAAATAGTCGGTCCTAATGTCCAAGAGGGCCTACCGCCCTTACAAAGAACTATTGTAGTTACTTGTGTTTAAAAATAATATCCAGTTTACAGAAGTTATGCTTTTTTTAAAGCTAGTTTTCCTTTTCAATTTACAAAGCTTATTATTCCATTAATGGATATAATTATTTGGTAAACAAAAAGACTGTTAAGTTTTGTTAATTGGATTTCTCCCAAACATTTTAAACTACATTTATAGGGTTAGTATGTTTTATTTTTAAGCATTGAAAATGCCTGAGAGGCAGCTGCACAGGAGAATAAGGCAGGAGGAGGTGTTGTCTGGGCCTTTGGAGCTGGCTCAGCCTGGAGGGGGGATCCCCTAAGGCATGGACCAGCCTGTGGGCAGCAACTTGGGCACTTCCCAAAGTCTCCACACCCCCACCCAGCACCACCCCCTGGCCCTGCCATCCCTCACTGCAGCCTACACTTCTGATAAGTCCAGAACTTTCGGTGTATCTGCCCTCCCCACTCCTCCCTGCCCTCAGCCCCAGGCCCAGGTCAGGCTCCCTCCTGAGACAATGTTGATCTGGCTCAGCGCCTCTCAGCCATGGAGGACTCTCACCCTCCCACCAGGAAAAACAAAGTTCATGCAATCTAACCAATATATATGTTTATTTATGTATTAATTATATGCATATGCCACCATACAAATATATTAGACAAACTATAAAATACTTACCAAAAAATAGAAACTGCAAAAAGAATGAAAGAGTAAATAGATCTAAAAAAATAAAGTATAAAAAACAATGTCTGAGATTTACAAATCCCTGTGGGAAAAAAGTCCCTAATAAATTAAACTTCTAAGTACAGTAATCAAGTTATCTCAAACATGGTGTGCCTGGGTAGCTCAGTTCGTTGAGCATCCTACTCTTGATTTCGGTGCAGGTCATGATCTCAGCATCATGAGATCTAGCCCCATGTTGAGCTTCATGCTCAGCGGGGAGCCTGCTAGAGATTCTCTTCTTTCTCCTACCTCTTCCCACTCACATACTCTCTCTCACTCTCTCTCTCTCTCTCTCTCTCTCGTTATGTCTGTAAAAAAATAACAGGTTATCTCAAACATGACGATATTTACAAACAATACATTTCTTTTTTTTTAAGATTTTATTTATTTATTCATAGACACAGAGAGAGAGAGGTAGAGACACAGGCAGAGGGAGAGGGAGAAGCAGGCTCCATGCAGGGAGCCTGACGCGGGACTCGATCCCGGGCCTCCAGGCTCACACCCCAGGCTGCAGGCGGCGCCAAACCGCTGTGCCACCGGGGCTGCCCAAACAATACATTTGTGATACGCCTTGCAGTTTACAGATGTCAAGACAGTTTTGACGGGTTTCCTGAGATATTATAAACAGTTTAAATGACAGTCACTCAAAAATATCCTTATATTTAACACTGACACAATGCACATACATATATGCTGTGTATTTGATTTACTTTGAGGCCTCTCCTCCTATTTACTTCCCAGGATGGGTTATCTAGCTAAGGGAACAGATTGACCATCTCTAGGTCTTGGGGAGCAGGAGTCCTTGGCCTTGTGCTGAGCACATTTTCTGTGCATTTTTGAGCACTTGATGAGATCCAGTCTGTTCCTGCTGCCTCCTCCGGCCCTGCCCTGCCCTACCTATTATTCTTGCTGGGTCTTCAGCCCCATTCCATAGTCCTTTTAATAACATCCCATAGCATTCAGCATTCCTGTCATGCTTCTGTCATGGTGTTACTCAGATGACGGGAGTGACAACACTTGGAGGTGGCACTGGAGCTTTGGGAACCTGAGCCAGAGCCATTCCTCCTGTAGGCAAAGAATGTCCTTTTCAGATGTACACCTGGGGGGGGGGGAGCAGAAACAATAAAGTACTCTTATGCAGACTGTTTTATTTATCCCCCATTTTAGAAAACCAGTTATACTTGAGCTTAAATGATTTGTTGTTTTAAATATAAGTATTATTTAATATGTGCTTAATTCATAATGGGTTTTTTATTATTTATTTTTTTAAGATTATTTATTCATGAGAGAGAGAGAGAGAGAGGCAGAGACATAGGCAGAGTGAGAAGCAGGCTCCGACGCGGGGAGCAGGGAGCCCGACGTGGGACTTGATCCCCAGAACTCCGGGAACATGCCCTGAGCTGAAGGCAGACACTCAACCACTGAGTCACTCAGGCGTCCCAATGTTTTTTTTGTTTGTTTTTTTGTTTTTTTTTTTTTTATGATTGTGGTGAAAAAATATTGGGAGTTTAGGATACTCTGGGAATTAATTATAATTTTACTTTTGAAATGGATGGTAATGCTACATTAATGACTTTTGGCTTTACATCCTGTTTTTTTGAACAAATTAAAGGTATTAGGTGATGTGTGTATATATATATTTATTAAAATATATAACGTAAATGTAAATATATACATATATATGTACACACACAGTGATGGGCGTATATATCCATTTTAATTAACTATTTTAATGTTTTATACGTAAGTCTAGGTTTCAAAATAAAGTTATATTTCTCACAATGAGTATCTAGATTTTTTAACATTACATAATAAAATGTAAATGTTATTACACATCATTTCTAAGCATCATTTTAAAAGACTGCATAGTTTATTTAACTGCTCTTTAATGCGTTTTTAGATTGTCTCCACTTTTTTTCACTGTGATGAGTATCTTTGTGCACAGAGAGTATTTATTATACGCGATTATTTCCTTAGGCCAGATTTCCAGAAGTGGAATTATTGAGTCATGGATAGGAATATATTTAAGATTCCAGTTACATATATTGCTGAATTGCCTTCCCAAAAGTTTGTACTCATTTACTAGGCTACTAGCAAATCTAATACAAATGTTATATCTTTGTTTATTGGAAAGTCTTTTTTGATGATCATTTTTTAAAGAAGATTTTATTTTATTTATTTATTTATTCATGAGAGACACAGAAAGAGAGGCAGAGACAGCAGAGGGAGAAGCAAGCTCCCCACAAGGAGCCCGATAGGGGACTTCCCGGACCCCTGGATCATGCCCTGAGCCAAAGGCAGACTCTCAAATGCTGAGCCACCCAGGTGTCCCTTGATGATCATTTTTAACAACAAATAATTTTTTCCTGTTTGGTTTGCTTTTACAGAAGTATCTTAAATATCCAGTATGTTTTTCTATCTTAAAAGAATTTTTGTTGTTATGCTCTTTTTTTCATGGGTGTTTATCTCAGTATATGGAATTGGATTAGGGGGCCCTTTTTTCCTGCCTGAATTGCTACCCAATTGGCATAATCCTTCCCCAATTTTCTTTGGTCAGTTTGTGGTTTCTTAATATGTGTAGGTTTTATTTCTGGGTTGTCCACGCTAGTTGCTTGTTCTACTTACTCATGGATGTTTCTGCCCCTGTCACACCGTTTAAATAACACAGTATCCTAACCTCCTTCAGGATTCTTCTGCAAATATTCTTTTGTAATTCTTGCCTGTTTGTCCTTTCAGATTAATTTGTGAATACTGATGTTGAATTTCCAAATTATTTTGGGAAGAATTGGCCATTTAAAAATGTTTGATTATCTGAGTCAAACACATGGCATGGCCTGTGTATTGACTCAAATCTTATTTTTTGTATTTCTCATAGAATTTTCCAGTTTTCTTGAAATAGGTCACACATTTCTCATTATGGTTATTACTACTTATTTTGTAGTTTGTATGTTCATCTCTTTTTTCATCATATTTTCAGACTGAGGGTACCTGGTATTTTGATTTTGTATATCTTGTATTCATTCACTTTTTTTTTTTTTAATATTCATTCACTTTAAAATTAAATCTAGTAGCTTCCCATGTGATTCTACATCACCCGAAAATAAACATTTTATTATCTTCCTTTTTAACATTTAAGTTTTGGCATTTGTTTCATGTCTTTTAGCATTGGCTTGAGTTTCTTTGAAATTTCTAAAATAACAAAAATTTGCAAATGATGAAACAGTAAGACTTTAAATTAGTAAAAATGTATTGAGGAGGGCAGCCCGGGTGGCTCAGCGGTTTAGCACCACCTTCAGCCCAGGGCGTGACCCTGGAGACCTAGGATCGAGTTCCACGTCTGGCTACCTGCATGAGGCCTGCTTTTCTCTCTCTCTCTCTCTCTCTCTCTCTCTCTCCGCCCCCCCCCCCATGTCTCTCATGAATAAATAAATAAAATCTTAAAAAAAAATGTATTGAGGAATGGTGACAGTGGCATGATATGCTTTAAGTCTTACAGAGACTTTTAACCTTTATTAAACAATGCGTTTGGGCATGTCCTGGTCTTCCTACACTGCTGATGTTCACATTTATTTAGAGCACACAGTATTTTTAAGTTGGCATCTCATCCAGCGTGATCTCTTGTCTGAGGGAACAGGCAGAGCCTGGATTACGGTTGATGAGAGGTTTTCAAATCTGAAACTGGCCAGTGGAACTTAACACATATTGTTGTGTCTTAAACTACAGATGCTTTTGCAAAACTTCTTTGCATCTCTGAGCTATGTGGTTTACGTTTCTCAACCTGTAGTAGTTTCTGAGTACTGCAGACTGGGCCACGTGATGCAATTTTTACTAGTCCGTGCAAAACCCAAGAAAAATAGGTAAAATATGTTTTTTATAATCTGAATTTTTGCTACTTTAAAAACTACTCTTTTTTTTCTAAGATTTTATTTATTTATTCATGAGATACACACACACACACACACACACAGAGGCAGAGATACACAGGCAGAGGGAGAAACAGGCTGCATGCAGGGAGCCTGACTCGGGATTCGATTCCCGGTCCCCAGGATCAGGCCCTGGGGCAAAGGTAGGTGCCAAACCGCTGAACCACCCAGGGATCCCCTAAAAACTGCTCTTTATTGAAATAATGCTTTTTCCTATTTTGTGTATAGATGTACATTATGCTTCTATTTCCCCCTCAAATATTCTGAGATACCAAAATAAAAGGTTGTCAATTCTAGGTCAGTTTTCTGCTTTACTCTCCCCCCGCCCCCTAGTTTTCTGCTTTACTCTCTCCCCACTTCTTTCTTTAATTTACTGGCCCAAGGCTGAAAAAAAAGCTGATGGTTTATCAGGTTTTTTTGTTCTTGTTTTAAAGGTTGAAAACCCTGGGCGTCTTGGGCCCACAGTCCTAGGCCTCACTGGGGGCGTTTACTGATAAAGAAGTAGGAAGAGGGGACAAAGCCTCTCTGGCTGAAGCTCCTCCCCACAGCTTTCAGAAATGCTGCTTTGTTTGGATTTCCATTTATCCTCCCTGGTACTACCTCCGGGAGCTCATTGACAGCCAGATGCCTAAAGGGAACCTTGTAATGAATCAAGCCCTGGCCTGGAAGTCAAGATATCTAGATTCAAGCCTGGTAGCTGCCACTCACTTACTTTCTGACCTCAGGGAAACCTCTATTCCCATCTGTAAATCGTTAACCTATAAGACATTGTGAATGTTGGGGTTGTCTATCAAAACTAGGGGTATGTGCAGGATCCAGCTCTACAACAGAGCCTGCAAAGGAGCTGAGTCTATGGAGTGAGGAGTCAGGAAAACAGTCCCAGCAGGGCCAGCCCAGCAGCCCTGGAGGCGAGGGAGACACTGTGCCCAGAGGGAGGGATCTTGTTTGCTGTCACCTATCCCTGTCAGTTCACTAGAAGCACTTCGGTACAAAGCAGTACTTTTGAGGCTGCAGCCCCAGTCTGACGGAAGCCTTTGGTGTGTACACTTGGTAGTGAATGAGATGGTAAGATGCGTGTCTACCTTGCCTTTGGCCCTCAGTCCCTAGCCCTGCCCTCCTTCCTGCCTGGCCTGATCTGTCTTCCTATATATGAAGTCTCTTCATCATCTGAACCAGAAGCGAGGGCTAGCTACTTGCATCTCTTGGATCTCTTTGGTTAATATACTGCTGTGGTGTTTATGGAAGGCTATCTTGAATTGCACCCCTTTGTAAATGTATCATCTCTGCTCACTTGTAAACTACCTGAGGGCACTTCTGTAGCCCCTGCTGCTAGGACAGTGATGCATTATGTAGTGGGCATTCTTTTTTTTTTTTTTTTTTAAGATTTATTTATGATAGAGAGAGAGAGGCAGAGACTCAGGAGGAGAGAGAAGCAGGCTCCATGCCGGGAGCCCGACGTGGGACTCGATCCTGGGACTCCAGGATCGTGCCCTGGGCCAAAGGCAGGTGCCAAACCTCTGAGCCACCCAGGGATCCCCTGTAGTGGGCATTCTATACAGATTTGTTGAATAAATGAATGAGAAAAACCTAAGATATTACTATAAGATAGTTGCAAAAAATATAAGTGTTCATTCTGCCTTTCTACAGTTTAGTTTTTAGTAAATGTTACAATAGTATGATAGTTTGATTATGGATTAAGTTCGAACCAGCTCTGCTACTCAACTCTTGGACAACCTGGGTTCAAGTTTCTGTACTTGAAAAGGGTAGAGATAGGATAACAGAGGTTCTCAGAATTTAGTGGACAGAAGAATGAAATAAGGTGCTAATTAAAACTGTGGATGTCTTGGGGCAGCCAGCTGGCTCAGTCAGAAGAGCGTGCAACTCTTGGTCTCAGGGTTGTGAGTTTTAGCCCTATGTTGGTTGCAGAAATTACTTACAAATAAAATCTTAAAAAAAAAAAAAAAGTAGATGGTTAGGCTCTGTCCTCTGAGATTTGCCAGGCCTGGGAAAGGGCTGAGAGCCTGACTGTTAAATCCAACCCCCAGGATCTGTTGAGAACCAACAAACAAGGTGATCTGTATGGTTCCTCCAGCTCTATTTTATTTATTTTATTTTATTTTATTTTATTTTATTTTATTTTAAAGATTTCTTTATTTGAGAAATAGCACAGGCATGGGGAGGGGGAGAAAGAGAATTCCCCAGCAGACTTGGCACCAAGTGAGGAGCCCAATGGCAGGGATCCATCTCATGATCTTGATCTTGACCCTGAGATCATGACCTGAGCTGAAGGCAGGAGTCCAGTGCTCAGCCGACTGAGCCAACCAGATAGATGCAACTGAGCCATCCAGGAGCACCTCTCCAGTACTATTTTAAAAGAATACTTAAACCATGATAGACATCTATCTGTAGTTACTTTCTTTCAAAAGATGTTTAGTTTATTTCTCCTATTGTGAGTTCAGTGCAGCAGCAAGTACAGATAATGAGCATGCGCCAGATAATACAATTTAGTAGAAAAGGGGTGCCTTCAAATTCTCTACAAGGAGAGAATAGTCAGCAGGCTGTCCTTGTTTTAATAGGGATGCTCTTGGACAGCTTTGGGCCTAAAGACTTTTTTCCAGAAATTTTTATCTTTTAGGAATTTCCATATTTAACACGTTGACTTTGTTAGTAGCTTTGTAGTGCTGGAGCATGGTTGTGACATGTCACCACCAAACACAGGAAGCTGTCGAGCTCCATGTATAATTTGTCTATTCCTTCATACATTTTAACTGTAAATAATTTGTGAGTAGAATGTATCCACACATTCTAAAAGATTCATAAAATCTTACCATTCATTGAAATGCAGTTCTTTTATCATGGGAGACTGCCTCTTTAAAAGAAGACAGATGAGGAGGCAGCCTATCTTCATAATTAAAGTCAGAAGTGAAAAAGGAAACCCTTCCTGAAGACACCTCTTTTTCTTTGTCATTTGATCACCAGTAAATGGCAGTGATAGAATAAATGATCTCAGGGTCCAAAAGGGGGAAAAGTACCATTCACCGCTAAAAATGTGTGCGTGGAGTGCGGTAAGGAGTTAGTCACTGCAAGGAATGGATGAGATTATATTGATTTTATAATTTTATGGCTGAGCCGTGATACAAAAGTTAATCTCCAACTGAGCGGCAAATATAGGTTATTTAAGCAAGTGTAAGTAACTCAGTAAAAAAGAACACAGAACACTCTGCATTCCCTGCATTCCCTGAGCGTTTTGCACAGGACTGCCATCAAGCCCTTCCTTGAGCACCTCCCTCACCAGCTTTCAAGGCTGCAGGAAATGGACCTCGCATAACCCTAAGTCCCAAGGCAAGCCTAGAGCTTGGAGGAAATCTTTTACTTTATTAGATTCCAAATTAAATTTCTTTGACAAGAGATGGAGGAAGCAGACAGATTCCCAGTAGGCTTCAAGCAGTATGCAATCAGAGGTCTCCACAGTTTAGCATAGAATGAGTATTTGCTAGATGTTCTTTTCTAGCAGGAACAACAGTTCTGAAACTCAAGTGGATGTGTATGTTTCTTTTCATTAACTAGATCAATTCTTTCAAACAACCATCTTATTTTATTTTTAAAGTTTTTATTTAAATTCCAGTTAGTTACCATAAATTTAATCTTAGTTTCAGGTGTAGAATTTAATGATGCATCACTATTATACAACACCTGGTGCTCCTCGCACAGGTATTCCTAAGTTCCCATTACTTGTTACCTGCCTCCCCGCCTCCCCTCTGGTAACCATCAGTGTGTTCTCCATAGTTAAGGGTCCATTTCTTGGTCAGCCTTTCTTTTTTTTCCCCTTTGTTCATTTGTTTTGTTTGTTCAGTCCCACATGTTAGTGAATTATACATGGTATTTGTCTTTCTCAGACTTATTTCAGTTATCGTACTACTCTCTGGCTCCATTCATGTGGTTGCTAATGGCAAGATTTCTTTCTTTCTTTTTTTTTTTTTTACAGCTGAGTAATATTCCATTGTATATATATCTCAACTCTTTTCTTTCTTTTCTTCCTTGATGTAGGTTTAAGGGTTAGCTATAACCAGGGTTAGGGGTAGGGCCAGGATGAGGGTAGGGTATGTGCCTGGTATCCTACAGTTGAGAGAACTCTCCAGAGGATTCCATTTAGGGTTAGTTCAAAGAACCATTTAATTTTTTGTTTATTTGTTTTTTTAATTATTTTATTTGTTTATTTGAGAGAGAGGCAGAGATATAGGCAGAGGGAGAAGCAGGCTCCCTGTGAAGAGCCCGATATGGGACTCGATCCTAGGACCCCAGGATCACGCCCTGAGCCAAAGGCAGATGCTCAACCACTGAGCACCCAGCCCCCAAAGAACTGTTTTAAAAGAATTTAACTGCTTTAGGCATTTTTGTATTCCTTCCACCTGGAAGTCATTGGAGTGGCAGAATCAAAAGAGGGGGCAAAAAGAAAGCAAAGACAAGACAGAAGGTATTACAGAGTAATGGAGTCATCACCAAGGCCAAGTGGGTAAACAGCCAACTGGTCAAATCTTGGGTCTATTTAACTTGTCTGGTTACTCTCAAAATCACCTTCCACAAAATTTATCCAATAGGATTTGGGGGTTATTTATGTATTTACTTAGGTTGTTTTTTTTTAACCTTTATTAATAACCTGCTTAGTCTCTCAAGCTGAATTGGACTAATGCCTCTGAATTTGGGAAAGGTAATAATGTGTGCTATAAATGTAAACATAGTTGCTTTTCATCTGGCCCAGCATGTTTAATCCAGCCAACTTGGTCTCTTGGGAATTTGGCACTTAAACCCAGTTACAGATTTAATTTTGGTCCTGTTCCCTCTTCTGTGCATGATATCATGTGCCTGCTGGTCATTTTGTGGCCCATTTTCTGCGGTCTATTGAGTGAGTTGTTTGCTTAACAATTTAGAATGAATGTCACAAAATCATTTTTAGAAAGGTTATTAATGTCTCTAAAATCTCCATGTGCTCCCAGGGAGTCTTTTATCATTGATCTTGGTAATGAGGACATGAGAATCATTTCATATTTTTGATCTGCCTTGTAGTACAGCATTGAGCCTACTGACATCTCTTCTCCTCTTCCCTCAAACCAAAATACAAACAAGCAAAACATATAGTAAAAATTCTGCCCAGTGCTTGATAGTGGGGAGATTGTGGTAATGAGGGGCTTACTTGGTCTCTTTGGTCCATGTACTGGGACAGTGTAAGGTTAGCTTGGGCTGATGGGAAGACATCGTACTTCATATTCAACTTATGTACTTGAGTATCTGGGAATTACTACTAAATATCCACACAGCTTCCTAGGTAGAGGTGGAAAGTTTCTATCCAAAGTGTGGGTCAAATCTATTTTGAATCTATTGGTATAACAGCTGATGAACATCAGTTGGATAAGGTCTTAATTAATAGGTGGGGTTTTATCTCTTTAAATTAGTATTATCCCAGATTAGCAGAGAAGGAAACCAGCTAGAAAGAGTGAATTACTTGCCCAATGTTAAAAAATGAGATCCAAAGGATTTGAACTCAGGTAATGAAGCTCTAAGCTTCTTCTGCTTACCCACTACACTGGACTACCTGCTTCCAAAGGACACATCAGACCATGCACAAGGATGTTTATTATTATTATTATGGCTGTGTTTTTAGAAACAAAGCAAAAAAACAAAAAAAATCTGAGTGTACATACACAGAGAAATGTTGAAATAAATTGTTGCAATACATTGCACCAAGAAGAAAATTATTTAAGATATGGTAGAAGGAAAGCAATAAATATAGTAAAAGCTTGTGTAATTTTGAAATTTACTTTATATTCATGAGAAACAATTGTTTTCTTAAGGCAATACTCAATGTATTTCGGAGTAGCTAACAAGATGAAGATAATTTTCACTGCCGTTTGAATACATTCATTAATATTATCATTTGATCCAAACCACATGTGGAAGAATGCACATCTGACATTGAAATGCTATTGCTAAAGTTAGTGGGTCAGAGGAGTGAGAGTTCCTTTTTCCTTTTTCTTTTTTGACTTAGATTTCCCTGATGATTGATGATGTTGACCACCTTTGCATATACCTGTTGGTCATTTGAATGTTTACTTTGGGAAAATGTCTATTCAGGTCTTTTGCTCATTATTTTTAATTTAATCACATTTATTATTTTAATTACTGAAGTATGGCTGCAGAAGAGTGGGATTGATGGTGATGATGATGATGACAAGATTGCCATCTCCGAGAAAGACATTTCCTAGGATACCCAGACTGAGCTTTTTTAAAAAAGTTTTTATTTAGGGAAGCCCCGGTGGCTCAGCGGTTTAGCGCCGCCTTCAGTCCAGGGTGTGATCCTGGGGGCCCGGGATCAAGTCCCACTTCGGGCTCTCTGCATGGAGCCTGCTTCTCCCTCTGCCTCTCTTCTATCTCTCTTTGTCTCTCATGAGTGAATAAATAAAATCTTTAAAAAAACAGTTTTTATTTAAATTCCAGTTAGTAACATTCAGTATATATTAGTTTCTGGTGTGCAATATAGTGATTCAGCATTTCCATACAACACCCAGTGCTCATCACAAGTGCCCTCCATCATCCCCATCACCTATTTCAACCATCCTTCCACCCCCAGACTGAGCTTTTTAAACCATTGTAAAAATTGAACTGGTTAAATCATTAATAACATTAGAAGTAGAAATCTAAGAAAATATTCAAGAAAAAAAGAAGACCACCAGAGAATCTGGCCCTGGCTCTGGGGAGGTCCTGGGCAGTGCACCATGGAGACAGCTAGCAAGTAAGATGGAGGTAGCGCTGCACATGGATGCCAGAGAACAAAACTGGAGCAGACAAATCTTGAGACTTCTTATTATCAGTGTCTTCCCAGCCTCAAGACAGTCTGCTGCCTTTCTTAAAAGTTTCTTCCCCCCGACACAGTATTTGATAATCTCTTTATCCCATGTTAACCATTTGTTTATGAATGTATGTGAGGGAGATGAGCACTGGCTGTAGCGTGGCCATTATGAACATCAGGTCACTTTTTCTCCCATACTAATCCAGGCCTGCCCTGCCTCCCACAGCAGCTTCCCTGTTGGTCCCGGCAGAATGGGAATATTATACAAGCAAATTTGGAAACAAATACATCAAAAGGGAAATAAGTTTTCATCTTAGCTGTTTACATGCATGATTAGAAATTATACAGAGCTATGGAACTCTAAAATTGTAGGGATAGGCTTTCAAAGAATGCCTCTAGAGACTTCCCTTTTTTGCAGATTTCTTTTTTTTTTGGGGGGGGGCTTTTTTGCAGATTTCTAAGGACAGATTCTAAGGACAGATAGTGAACTATGGTCTGTTTTTCTAAAATGAGATTATTTCTGAATGATCTGACTTAACAAAAATATTTATTTGAAAATATATCCATTTCTTCCAAGGAATTCTTAATGGTTCTGGGCAAAATCCAGGGGCTGTTGACAGAGATCAAGTTAGTTTAAACGGCACTTGACTAGTAACAGTTAACCAGCTTTTAAAAAATTATACTTAACTATAGAGAACAAACAGATGGTTAGCAGAGGGGGAGGGTGGAGGGATGGATGAAATTGGTGATGGGGATAAAGGAGTGCACTTGTGATGAGCACCAGGTGTTGAATTACTATATTGTACGCCTGAAACTAATATTACATATATGTAATTTATAATTAAATGGAATTTAAATAAAGACTTAAACTATACTTTAAGGGAAAACAGGCCAATTTCAATGTAAAAAGTTTAAATATTAAGCTTCTAAAGAAATAATCATGCACTTAATGTCCTTGAGTCAAATATTAAGGCAAATTTTCTAAAATCTTTTGCATCTGTTATTGTTTTTCATGAAATTATAAACACAGTGACTCAGATCTGAATTGGTAAGAATTTGGTGTCATAGAATGCTGCCATAGCAGAGCAGCAAAGTAAACTGCTGTTACACAGAAAATTGTCACAAAAGTGGTAGAAACTGAATGGACTTCAAATTTAAATGAACTGAAATACTTCCATTTTGTTACCTAAGCATTCTAGTTACTTAAATCAAGGCTTCACCGTGTTCTCATAAATGTGTGATGTAAGCACTTGGGAGGTGGTATTGACCTGTCACAGGAAAAAGTTTGGGATGATTTCAGGCTTCAGACCCCAGGATGCTGTTTTTTCAGATTTGTATTCACAGCACTGCTAGGTATTACACTGCCCTTGAATTCTTCGGAGGAATGAAGGGCTGTAGCATGTAGTCTCTAGTCATTTCAGTGTTGTCAGCTGTGTGTGTTGTGGTACAAGCATTCCGTCTTAACCAGGATTGTGGACAGACTGACCTTTCATCTTGTAGAGCAGTGCTGCCCAATAGAACTTTGTGCACTGCCCAGTAGAACTTTGTGGCCACGAGTAACACGCAATTCTAAGTCTCTTGAAATGTGACCTAAGTGTGTCTGAGGAACAGGATTTCTAACTTTATGTCATTTTAATTAGTTTAAACAGCCAACTGGGGCTCGTGGCTGCCATGTTGGACAGCGCAGGTAGGGTTTTGGCCACAGGTGCCTGGGTGGCTCAGTGGGTTGAACGTCTACCCTCTGCTCACGTCATGATCCTAGGGTCCTGGGATGGAGCTTCTCCAGAAGCTCCAGGTCAGGAGTTTCTGATCCTTCTCCCTGCATGGGCTCGTCAAATAATAAAATCTTTAAAAAAATAGAGTTTTGGCTGAAGTAACAGCTGCCTTTTGCCATTGGAAGTATAGCCCACAGGGAAGATGCTAACATTTGCCTCATAATGGCAGAACCAAAACCCACATCCTGTACCGGGGGCAGAATTTATGGAGTTGTACACAGCAGCTCCAGAAAAATTTAGTTTTTAGATACTTACACAAATAGATTTGCTTGAGGAATTCCCACAGCAGATGGAAAGGAGGACTCATTGAAGTTAGGATAATAAGGTCAGCTGCAGTTTTCAAATGCAACAAGGTACTTGAAGAAAATAAAAATCAAACCAATAAAAATGAGGTTGAAATTCCTCTTTAAAAATCTGCCGGGGAGGGGGGTGGGTTGCAGCCCAGGTGGCTCAGTGGTTTAGTGCCGCCTTCGGCCCAGGGCATGATCCTGGAGACCCCCAGATCGAGTCCCATGTTGGGCTTCCTGCATGGAGTCTGCCTCTCTCTGCCTCTCTCTGTGTCTCTCATGGGTAAATAAATAAAATCTTAAAAAAAAAAAAAAAAATCTGCCGGGTATTGGCAGAAAGTACTGGCTAGCGGTTTGCTTTCCTCTGGGTCCACAGGTGGTCACATTGCCTCCTGGGGTGGTACACTTACTGGGGTGGAGTAGAAGGTGGGCATGAAGTCCCCAGTGAGTGGCTCAGCTTAGATTTAACACTCCTTATCAGGAGCTGCTAGATAACTGAACAATATGGGCACAAGGGGAGTGGGTCTATATTTAAAAGAAGAAATCCTTATATACCAGACCTCATCATCCAGTCAGGTGAGGTTTTGCTTATTACAGCCCGAGAAACATGTACATATGTGATAAATGTGACTTTCCACTGAGGAAGAGAAGGGAAAACGAATGACTTTTAAAAATCATACTAATGGGGGGCAGCCCTGGTGGCTTAGCGGTTTAGCGCCTATTTCAGCCCAGAGCATGATCCTGGAGACCCAGGATTGAGTCCCATGTTGCGATCCCTGCATGGAGCCTTCTTCTCTTTCTCTCTCTCTCTGTCTCTAATAAATAAAATTTTAAAATAATCATACTAATTGGTATTATTTGTTTCTTGTAATCATGAACTCTGTCTTTACCTGATTGGTCCTGCTTTATGTTTATGTGTGTGAAAATCAAACAGGCAGCCCTCTTCATATGATGTGTGTGTGTGTGTGTGTGTGAGATTAGAAGCATTAAATACACTAACAGTTACAATATTGATACCACTATGCATTAAGTTGTGGTGTTTAAAAGGCATTACTCATTGAGTAAGGAACTAGACTTTTTGTCTCAACAACTCACAGCCAAATTTGCAGACAAAAACTTTAAATTCTACTTGGTTTAAAACTATGGTTTTGCTAGTTTGTGCTTGATTTAGAGAATGTCATTAACATGGATTTTTGAGTAATGCCATTGCATCAACCCAGAAAGAACATAGACAACGATTCGCTGAGGTTTCTCTTATTTCATAATAGGGCGGATTCCTTTTTCACCCGGGGCATTGTCCCTCTGACTGCTGTCTGTCGCATGCTTGCCTCATGGTTGGTGATGCTGGTCCTGATCGTGCCCTGTGACTGAAATACGCTGTTTGTGAGGTTGGCCCTCCTCCCCCGCACTGCTGTGTGGACCAAGTTGCAGTGAGCCAAGTGCTTGATTGATTCTGACAGCGCACAGTGGGGCCTTCATGAGGCTCTCTGCAACCCCAGCCCTGCCATGCTCCCTGCTGTCACCCTGCAGGCCTCTCTCACTGTCACCCTCCTTCTCAGAGAGGAATGACCCATACTGCCGCAGAACAGAGCCTTTTTTTTTTTTTTTTTTTATTAAGGCAACCATCTCTCCCACTACTATTAGTTTGGTGCAATGATGGTGACAGGCATAAGTGGGAAATCTGAAAGAGAAAATGCAATATCCTCTTTATCTAAACACTAAACTGTGTGATTGAGAAACTCCCTGTGGGCTGTACATTTGGGGGGAGTGGAGGAGGTGGGAGAGAAGAAAACTGCTTTTCTTTCTGTCCCTTTGTTTTGTTTTAATTCTGATTTTTTATCCTATTAGGAGCTATGTCTAATGCTATACTTTGTGCAACATCACGTTTTTCTTGTTCTCAGGAAAATATAAAGCTATGATCTGCCGTTCTACACCAGAAATATTTCTAGATTTATCTGGTAAGAAATAACTATTTGGTACAACCCCTAAGAAGTCCGCCAAGGCCATAAAGCCCGGTGCCTCATCTAGGCAAGTGGAGTCAACTTCAAACCCTAGCTGAAAGTTTTTCTTTTTGAGGGCTGGTGCTTGAAATCTACCAGATGAGAATATTAAAACTTGAAAGTGAGGAGGAATATCAAGTATAGAAAATATTGCCATGATCATAAGTGAATGATCCTCTATGTTTTCTTTATACTTCTGATTTGTTTTTTATTATTTCTTTTATATTTATTTATTTATTTATTTATTTATTTATTTATTTATTTATACTTCTGATTTGATTCAAAAAGAAACTGACTCATGGGGCGCCTGGGTGGCTCGGCCGGTTAAGCATCTGTCTTCAGCTCAGGTCATGATCCTGGGTCCAGAATAGAGCCCTAAGTCCGATTCCCTGCTCAGCAGAGAGTCTGCTTCTCCCTCTACCCACTCCCCCTGCTTGTGCTCTCTCTCACTCTCTCTCAAATAAATAAATAAAATCTTAAAAAAAAAAAAAAGAAATATTCATGACAAGGATCAGTTTGCTCTTAGACCTGGAATTGTGGCAGGCCTCCCAGGAGTCTGGGGAGCAAGGTCCCAAGGAGTGAGTTCCTGCAGTAGGGTCTTGTTGGTCTTCTTCCCCAATGTGTTTTCCAACGCCTGGATTAGGTTAGGGCTATGAAGGATATCACCCTCAAATTTGGGAACAACTAATATCCAGAATTATTTTATTTATTACTGCAGTAGCATTGATACACAGTGTTGTATTACTTTCAGGTGTACAACATAGTGATTTTGACAATTCTGTCCTTATTACTTGTCACTGTAAGTCTTATCCTCTGTCACCATACACCATTATTACAGAATTATCGACTATAGTCTTTATGCTGTACTTTGGTGTACTTATGTATCACCATGACTTATAACTGGAGGTTTGGACTCCTTAATTGCCTTCACCTATATTGTCCATCTCCTCCCCACCCACCCTCAGGCAACCACCAGTTTGTTTTCTGTATTTATGAGTCTCCATGTTCATTTGTTGATTCCCCATATAAATGAAATCATGTGGTATTTGTGTTTCTTTGTCTGATTTGTTTCACTTAGCATTATACCCTTTGGATCCATCCATGTTGCAAATGGCAAGATTTCATTCTTTTGTTATGGCTGAGTAATACTCCATTGTATGTACACACCACATCTTCTTTATCCATTCATCTGTTCATGGACACTTGGATTGCTTTCATATCTTGGTTCTTGTAAATAATGCTGCAGTAAACATAGGGTGCAAATATGTTTTCGAATTAATGTTCTTGCATTCTTTGGATAAATACCCAATAGTAGAATTACAGGATTATATGTTTTTTTTGTTTTGTTCTTTTTGTTTTTTGTTTTCCAAATAGACATTAAAAGTAACGCTCAGAGCTGCTTGAAGTTCCCCAAGTTCACCCTACTCTCAGGAAAGAGTCTCACCCTTCACCCCAAGGTGGCCCTGGGTGTGTGTACTCCTAGACCGACACAGCCCCTGTATGGTTTCCCATGACTTCCATTTCTTTCTCTTTCTTTCTTTCTTTCTTTCTTTCTTTCTTTCTTTCTTTCTTTCTTTCTTTCTTTCTTTCTTTCTTCTTTCTTTCTTTCTTTCTTTCTTTCTTTCTTTCTTTCTTTCTTTCTTTCTTTCAAGGATTTTATTTATTTATTCATGAGAGACAGAAAGAGAGAGGCAGAGACACAGGCAGAGGGAGAAGCAGGCTCCATCCACACAGGGAGCCCAATGTGGGACTCAATCCTAGGACTCCAGGATCACGGATGCCCTGGGTCGAAGGCAGGCGCCAAACTGCTTAGCCACCCAGGGATCCCATGCAAGGTCCATTTCAGATGCAGCTTTGAACCTAAGAAATGACATTGTTGAAATGACTGGTGTATACATCTGCTTGTTAAGAATGATAAATCCATGAGACTCAGTCTCCTATTGCAAAGTACCAGCTCTCTCTGTGTCTGACATATGTTTTTGTTATACTATCCCTGAATTGTGTTTTGTTTTTTATTTTCTCTTCTGGCCTGCACTTTCATCTTTGTTTTATATTTTCAATTTGGATTTGAGTTCAAGGTACTCCATAATCATCTCTGATTGAAATATAGTAAGATTTAGGGGCACCTGGGTGGCTCAGCGTTTGACCGTCTACCTTTGGCTCAGGTCGTGATCCTGGGGTCCTGGGATTGAGTCCTGCATCAGGCTCCCTGCAGGGAGCCTGCTTCTTCCTTGCTGTCTCTGCCTCCCTCTCTGTGTCTCTCATGAATAAATAAATTAATAAAATCTTTGGGGGAAAAAAGAAATATTTTAAGATTTAAATCTTAAAAATTTTAATTCTAGAGAAAATAAAAAATGAAAAGATGCTGCCTCATAATCTAGGATAGTACAAGTAATTCCACATTTATGCTCACCATATAAATACCTCTATAACCCTAAAGCATTCTGGAGTTTATGAGTGAAAGAACCAGCAGGGCTGAACTTGTTTCACCTTGAAAGCTAAGTGCTCTTGTGGAGTCTTTCAGCTGACAGCCTCCAGGACCCCTCTGTGGTCATTATTGTCCTCTTCCCTGCCCACAAATTTTGCTTTCCCACAGCAGACCCTGTTAACCACCTGATGTCCTCTCCACAGCCGGGAGCTGCTGTCCATTCAGACGTGCTCTCCTTCAGAGTAACCCCAGAAAACAGGGAAGCAGTTCTAAGGCTTTCCATTCAGAGAAGCAACACAAGAGCTCAGTCATTATGAGCCTTTCTTGTTTCCATTCCTCATGTCTCATAGCAAGAAATCCATTCGAATATTTTTTTCACAGTTTGGCTAGCTAATGTTTCAATCATCTATTCCCGAATAAGTTCTGTGAGTTAATTCTCACTAGGGGTCTCTCATGGAATTGCAGTCAGGTGGTATCTGAGCTGGACTCCTGTGAAGGCTCACTTGGTCTGCACATCCAGGATGGCGATTTCCTGTGTGTCTGGTGCCTCAGTGTCAGTGGCTAGGCCAGCGGGGAGCCAACTGGCCCCTGTCTTCAGGCTGCTTTCCCCCGTGGGCAGTGTGCATTTTCTCATGAGAAACAGGGCACTTGGGCTTCTCCCACAGCAAGCCTTCCAGGAGGCTCAGGTGGAAACCTCACAGATTCTTAGGAACCAAGTCACACAAGTCACTGTAACTTTGCTTCTAACGCATTCTAGAGGAAAGGGCTGCAGGGGCTAAGTATGGAAGGTTTTGCTCTCAGGATGGTAGAAGTTGGGGGTGTCATTTTTGAAGATTAGCCACTACAGCCAGAAAACCAACTATATATATTCCCACATTTTATAATGTTTTGTACATTTATTAAAATCTTCTCATTTTATTGTTACTGTCACAGTAGTTGAGGTATCTATCTCTCTCTGACCCCAGTTACTGCTTTGCGTCCTTCTTTAGAACTGGATGGGAAATGACCCAAGAGTTGGCTAAGTGAACTTACGTTGTAGGCAGACTTCAGTGACCAGCTTGCTCGTTCTTTCTTTCTTTCTTTCTTTCTCTCTCTCTCTCTTTCTTTCTTTCTTTCTTTCTTGAGATTTTATTTATTTATTCATGAGAGAGAAAGAGAGAGAGAGAGAGAGGCGCAGAGACATAGGCAGAGGGAGAAGCAGGCTCCATGCAGGGAGCCCGACGTGGGACTCGATCCCGGGTCTCCAGGATCATGCCCTGGACTGAAGGCGGTGCCCAACTGCTGAGCCACCGGGGCTGCCCAGTGACCAGCTTTCAATGAGTGTTCAGTGTCTCCTGTAGAGAGGAGTGTCTGTCCTTTCCTTTGGGTGGTAAAACACTGCCGAGTATTCAGAATGTGCCTCTTGAAGTTGCCTCCTCCCCGCCGCCCATGCTAGAATCTGAGGAGGTGGCTGGACAAGGCCCAGCGGGAGGAGGAGATCCCTTGGTGCTCCTGGCCTCACCATGAGTGAGTTCCCTTGAGACTCTGGCAGGTTATCACACAGGCACAGCCTTGAGTTCCTCTTTTGTCTGAATAGATCAGTCAATAAACTTGTTAAGTTTTTAAATTCCTGCCTCCTTTCCTTTCTCCTCCTTGTCTTTGTCCTTAATGTAAAATTTCTCTCTTTAGTCTTCAAGTAAGTGGAGGAGACCAGCTTCTGTTTGGCAGCACACACAATGTTTTCCTGGGGCAGAATCGTTAGTCCTCCCCACATCCCTGTGAGGGGCGCTTCCCCTAACGGGAATTGATAAGGGCACGTTATGTAAAATCTGGAAGGCAAGCCTTTCCCTTTTGGGTCAACATTCAGCCGCGAGCTAAAAGGGCTAATCAACAGAAGCATTTTCTGTGTTCATTCCAGAGAATTTCCCAGGGGCACAATAAATTGAGCCTGCCTGTTTACAGGAACGTGGTTATTTAACAAGCTAGTCTCCAAAGCTTAAGAGTCTTTGGTTTCATCAGACTGAACCCAACCTGCTAAATTTGTGAGATTCATTACTGTCCACTCATGTTGCCCTATGTATTTTAAGATAATTTTGCATACTTAATGTATAATTGGTTTCTATATACGAGACCCATGATATATTTATTACAGAACTATTTTTTAGTGTTATGTCTTTTTTTAACCTTTCACCTGTGTTTCAGTCCTGCCCACTGGTATTTCCAGTTAGCTACCTTAGCTTATTTTACACATTCATTCGTTCATCTATTCAGTAAATGTTAATTTGCATACCTGTGTGGGCTATATAAATGTTATATAAGAAGGATGGTAGGACATCATCCTGCCTTCAAATTGCTGGATGTACAGGTCAGTAGGGCCAGGCAGTGAGCTTCATAATCATTTGGTGTCAGTACAGTGCTCATTTGATTTCGCATCAAGGGGTATCATTGGTGAGTGTAATGAGCAGTGTGTGTGGGTCATGGGGTTGAACCTGATTACAGTGTGATGATGACCTGGAAATAGCACTGCTCCTTCTGCAACCTTGACCTGAGAGCAGAACCTCCGATCATGGGAGTAATATTTATAGGGTAAATTCATTTTGATCTGGGGATTGCTGAGATTCATGTTTTCTGAGCTTTGATAAACCTTGCCAAATTCCCCAGAAATGTTGCATCTAATGTATACTCTCCTCTTAACAGTATGTCAGTGACCACACCCTCCCCAGAGTTTTGCAGTATGATGGGTAAAATAAATAGTATCTCATTGTTTATTCATTTTACCTCTTTTTAAAATTTTTCTATTTAAATTCAATTTAATTAACAATAGTGTATTACTAATTTCAGAGGTAGAAATTAGTGATTCATCAGTGACATGTAACACCCGGTGCTCATTACATCAAGTGCCCTCCTTAATGCCCATAACTCAGTTACCCCATCCCCCGACCCACCTCCCCTCCAGCAACTGTCAGTTTCTTTCCTATAGTTTTTAAGATTGTATTTATTTATTTGAGAAAGAGCACATATGAGAGAGTATGAGCAGAGGGGAGCAGAGAAGCAGATTCCCCACTGAGTAGGAAGCCTGTTGTAGGATTTGATCCCAGGACCCTGAGATCGTGACGTGAGCTGAAGGCAGATGCTTAATGGACTGAGCCATCCAGGCATCCCATGATTAAGAGTCTCTTAGGGTTTGTCTCCCTCTCTGATTTTGTCTTATTTTATTTTTCCTTCTCTCCTATGTTCATCTATTTTGTTTCTTAAATTCCACATGAGTGAAATCATCTGTTATTTTACCTCTTTAAATATGTGTGAAGTTGAACATTTTTTATGATTTTTGTTTTGTGTTTGAGATTTGTATTTCTCCTCCTGCAAATTTTCTGTGTGCTTCATTATTCTGTAAGTTTCTTTTTGTTTGTATAAGCACTTGTTAAAAAAGATTTTTATTTATTTATTTATTCATGAGAGACAAAAAGAAGCAGAGACACAGGCAGAAGGAGATGCAGGCTCCCTGCGGGGATCCCGATGTGGGACTCATTCCCAGCACCCTGGGATCCCGACCTGAGCCAAAAGGAGATGCTCAACTACTGAGCCACCCAGGTGTCCCAGTATGAACACATTCTAAATTAATGAAGTTAGCCATTTTATCTGTGTTGCAAATGTTTTCTCTATTTGTATTTTTGTGTTATGGCCTGTTAGAAGAAACCGTCCTGTCCATTTTTGTGATTCTCTGTTCATTGACACCTTCTCTTATAGCTTCATTTTTATACTTAGAAACTTTGATTCATCTGAAATTATTTTTAGTATAAGGTGTGAAAATAATCTGGCTTTATTGTTTCTGGATAGCTACCTAATTGCATGAAACACTGATGAATCACTCATTTTTTCTTGATATGCTACCTTTATAGTATATAATATACTTTTACCATATGCCCAACTTACAGTGAATTAAATTTTCTTATGCATTTTAATCTTTTATTGTGATCCACTGATCTTTCTTGTTTATTCCTTCTCTAATTCCAAACTGTTCTGATACTAAAGCTTCATTTTTTTAAAAAAGATTTTATTTATTTATTCATGAGAGACACAGAGAGAGGCAGAGACATAGACAGAGGGAGAAGCAGGCTTCCTGCAGGGAGCCTCATGCAGGACTCAATTGCAGGACCCCGGGATCATGACTGAGCCAAAGGCAGATGCTCAACTGCTGAGCCACCCAGGTACACTGATACTAAAGCTTCATAAATATGTTCAGCTATCTGCTGGGACTAGTTTCCAGCCATTAGTCTTTTTTTTTTCAGGGTTTTTTTTTTTTTTTTTCCATGATAAAAACCTTTCTTTTCAAAATTTTACAGTTTATTTACATCCGCAAAATCTGCCTCTTATGTCCTCACAACCAGTCTTTAAAGGAGGTTTAAAAGAACTTAAATTTGGGGGGGAACCCTGGGTGGCACAGCGGTTTGGCGCCTGCCTTTGGCCCAGGGCGTGATCCTGGAGACCCGGGATCGAATCCCACGTCGGGCTCCCGGTGCATGGAGCCTGCTTCTCCCTCTGCCAGTGTCTCTGCGCCCCTCTCTCTCTCTCTGTGACTATCATAAATAAATAAAAATTAAAAAAAAAATTTTTTTTTAAAAATAAATAAATAAATAAAAATTTAAAAAAAATTTTTAAAAGAACTTAAATTTGGGCTATTTTGCATAGAAGGTTCATCTTCTCAACAAATATTGGGAATATGGAGTATGCCAGTGTCAGACATGATTAGTTGTTATATTCTCCTGATTTGTTTCTTCTTTCTTTTCTTCCTTTCCATCAACCTTTATATTACACGTTGGTTGCTACATGCTGGCCACTGTGCTTGGCTGGGAGATCAAGAGGAAAGCCAGCTATTCCCTGATTCATTGATAGCGCAGCAAGCCTAGCCCTGTCCTTGTGAATGAGCTGCATGCAGATTAGAGTTTATACAGATTTCATAAGAAGTCAGACCGCCCAAAAGGGAAGAACGGAAAGAAGCCTCCTCAGCAGTTTTTTTTTCTACATTTTATCCTAAACCTTTGCAAAACAACCACTGGCCAGAATTGGCAACCATACAACTGACCAGTTATTTTTAATTCCTGGAAAATTACAAAGAGGGAATTAGGAGCTGTTTAATCCTCTGCTAATTCTTAAAAATGCTTTTAAAACAATTTTTTTATACACTGAGACAGTTTTTTTTTTAAGATTTTTCTTTTCTTTTTTATTTATTTATTTATTTATTCATGATAGACATAGAGAAAGAGACACAGGCAGAGGGAGAAGCAGGCTCCATTCTGGGAGCCCGATGTGGGACTAGATCCCAGGACTCCAGGATCACACCCGGGCCAAAGGCAAACCGCTGAGCCACTCAGGGATCCCCACTGAGACAGTTTTTGAGAGAGATACACACCCATGGAGCCTGTGGAAAGAGACTGGAGAACTATATTCAAAATTCCCACCAGGTGGCAAGGGAAAAAAGTGTTTCTCCCCTGACCTGAACAGACATAGGCTCTGTTGGGGTATGTGAGAGTTAAACAAGTTACCTTCTTCCGGGGGTGCCTGCTGTAACATTTGAATACAGGTTTACAGTTCTGCCCTTGTGATGGCTATCACGTAGATGATCTTCCTCACAAGTTGCTATTTGCTTTTATAGTTAAAACGACTCAGTTCTACTATTGGCCACAGACAACACATCTGACCTGGGCATTGCTCAACTTTAATGGGTTGGAAATTTCTTATGTCCAGGAGAGTTCCAGTGCCAGTCAGAAATTGCTGTTTCCACTGTTTACATTTGATGCAATACACACTTGGTCATCTTTTTTTTTTGGTCATCTTTGTTCTTGATACGTGTTGTAAGTCCAGTTCAGTGGATTTTGGCAGGACCATAGAGGGAACAAAGAAGCATCAAGAAGCAGAGCACCTTTGAGCATCTGCACTAATGAAACAGAAACCAAAGGATGACGTATTCAGGCTTGGTTGACTATTCTTTCCCTCAGAAGGCCCAGGACTACTGATGGTGGCTCCCTGTAGATCCCTGTGCACCTGAGGCCCCTGCTGTCTCAGGTTAGGGCAGCTACTGGAGAAAGCCCAGGGAAGGTCTTGTTTCCTTATACCGGCTCCTTGATAGTTCAGTTCCAACTAGAAGGCTCATTTTCTTTTTTGGAGGAGGGAGACAGAGCATCCCATGCAGGCTCCACACTGATCATGAGTCCAACACGTGATCCATCCCACAACCCTGAGATCATGACCTGAGCTGGAATCAAGAGTTGGACATTCACAGGATGCCTGGGTAGCTCAGCGGTTGAGTGTCTGCCTGTGGCTCGGGGGGTGATCCCGGGATCGGGGATTGAGTCTCATATCGGGAGCCTCCTTCTCCCTCTGCCTGTGTCTCTGCTTCTTTTCTCTTTGTGTCTCTCATGAATAAATAAATAAAAACTTAAAAAAAAAAGTGTTGGACATTCATGAGCCCCCTAGAACTCCCCAAAGGCTTCTTTATTTTTATTAAGCATACTGTACACCTTCAGTTAATTTGTTGTTGTGAAAGGCAAATGATATTCTTCAATGGATCAGAAGCATTGGAATGCTTTCCAAACATTCCAGAGCACTATTTTCTGATGTGACATTTGACTTACATGAAAGCAGCCTGTTTGTTTCCTGCATAAAATATACACTGAGGACAGCTTTTATAATATAGTAAATAAGATCCCACACAAATTCCACATGACATACTGTGTGGGGAGTTCACATAATAAAATGAAGAATGCTGACTGTTTGTTTTCTGACCAGTGTGGAGTTTTCATCCTATCCTACATCTGTCAAAGCCTGTGTTCAAATACAGAAATGATGGACTTAAACATACTGATTAAAAATGGACACTTTTTCTTCATAAACAAAACACGTTATTGCAGCGATCCTTTATATTTTAGTAAGGGTGAAGGCAAGCTCTAAATATAGTTAATGACTTAAGCTAATGCCAAATTTGTGAGAGAAAAATGTGCCGAAATTTAGGTGGGTGTTGCCAGAAAGAACAGGAATGTGGGGGGGGCAGGACAGGTGACACGGGGATAAAGTCATGCCAGACATAAACACACATTGCAAAGAGAAGAGTTAACAGGGAATTATAATATGCTGCTATTTTTGAAAAGGAGAAGGTGTCAGATCACCGAAAGAAAAAGAAAAAAGGCCGAAAGCTGTGTTTACATCAAAGTTTATGTCAGCTCTGTGTTTCCTTTCTTCCAACTGCTGGTGATGAAAGGTTGCTTTTTGCAGTTGCTCTTTGCAGATTTCTTTCTGTCTCCTTACCAATCAAGGGCAGACAGCTTCTCTCCTTGTGTCACTCCCATTCATAGCACAGAGCCCGGTGACTGAATTGATCTGAACAGACTGGACGTAAGCTTCTCTTGAGTGCTCTGCTTCTCTGTCTTTAGCTATTCTGCCTGCCCCCTGTTGACTCCCTCACTTCTTTTTTTTTTTGGTCCTCCACAAGCTTTTGAGGCCCTGGAGGGCAAGCTGCACTGATAGTTGGGTACTGCTGACGGCACCTAGCTCTGAGGAGGCTCGAGACATTGGCGGATGCAGTGCGCCTTCACTAATCCTCCTTGCAGCCAAGGCTCCTCCACCCATTCCTCTTCCTCTGGGTGCAAGTGAGAGGTTTTCAGATGCTTCACATATTAGTGCACGTTCGTTTGTTCATTTGTTAGACAAACGTTTACCAAAACAAGTTTCACAAACAGAAAAAAATGCCCTTCTGAACATGGTGATGTTCCAAGATCTTTGCAGATACTGCCACTTCCTTTCCATGGAAAAGGTCCTCTGAGGTTGAAGGAAGTTGCAGCCCATTTTCTTAGGAAAACAGCATTTGGAGGTGCACTGGAACCTGGTAGAGTAAAATTTTCAACAATATGAAGTGGAATTAACTATGCAGTTTACATTAACATTTGTAAAAATCACAGGCCTCATTCCCCATGCCCTTAGGCTTTAAATCCATGCTCTTTGTAAATATCTTCCTGGCACTCGCTGGTGTCAGTAATTGCTGAAAGAGCAGTTCTTACCCTATCAAAGGGATTGGTGTTGATTTGTGTAGCTAAAACCAAGAAAAACAGCCATCTAATCTTGTCCTTGAATAATTTCCTAGTCTTGTTACATATTGCTTATCCTGTTAAAATTCACTTGTAGATTCCAACTCAAGCACATTATGAAGATCTTGGCTCACATGAGAGTTCATGGTTTCCTGAACCTTCAGATCGCAGTTGGAAGGGCTCTCTTGTTGTGTCACTCCTGGAGAAGGAGAAAAAATCGGTTATTTTAAACCTTCTAAATTTAGGTTAATGTTTGCTTTTTTATTGTATGACTTTTGGGTTAATTTTAGAAAAGAGATTTACAAACACAGTACAGGTGTTTGTAAAGCGGAAAATTAAAAGGAATAAAAAAAAAAAAAACAGCATACAAATGTTTACCACTCAGTACTCAGTAAAGCAAAGAAAAAAAGCTGCCAAGTAAAAAAGATCTGTAGGAGAGAAAGCACCCCACATGGCTAACTGATAAGAAATGTGGAGATAAAAACAAGACAGACAGGAACTCAGAGGCATAATGCCAGCACCACAAAAAAGATCTGGAAACCCTCAAGGCCAGATTTTGGGTTCCTTGAGTTTATTCGTCTAATTTGGATGAAGACCTTGTGGAATTAAACCTGGCCCAGAGGCCTGCAGGTAACTAGAGCTGACAAGAGTTTATAGATAATAGTCCTGGCAGGAAAACTGTACAATTCTCAGTAATAACCACCTCCTATGGGCCAGGAACCTCATTAAGCTCTTGTGCGACTAAACCAAATGAAATGTATAGTCCCTACCCTCAGGGAACTTACACTCTGAGACAAGGACTGGGATAAATGAATTTTAGAAGAAAACAAAAGAATTATCTTGGAACTAGGGTGTATCTTTTAATCTGGAGAGAGAGAAATCTTCTGAGAGATACCAATTTAAGACAAAAGGAAATACCACCCCAGTGACTAGCGCCAGAATCTCCAGACAACTTTGGAAGCCTGTAGTTTAAAAGAACCTTTGCTTTCCAAGGGACTGCCAGGTCCATGTGCCGCAGCTTTCTGCCTTAAACCTTCAGTATTAAAAAAAAAAACAAAACAAAACAACAACAACAAAACACAGACAAGACATTTTTAAAGATTTCACGATTTTTTATTATTGCCATGAGAGGCCAGCGACCAGCAGTGCAAGCTATTTAGAGCAGCAGGTTCAGCAAAAGTTTTGTCACCATTCTGGGAGAATAGGGTGTGGGTTAGGCACATGGAAGTCCAGAGATTAACCTCTTTCTGTGTTCTTTTACCACCAAAGAGCCAACAGCAGCCTGCTTTCTAATTATTCTGGGAGTTTGTGTTCTCTCTCTCTCTCTCCATTGTCACCACCTTCGCTTGGGCCCAGGTTGCAAAATCAAATGCTCACAGGGTCTAGTTAGTAACATAAACAGGTGCTCCAACCCAGAGAAGCCTAAAGAGGGAGTGTTGGGGTTGTGGGACCCCAAAGAGAGCTTCCCTTTCCCTCCTCCCTGATCAAGTAGTCAAGTTCAAGATGTTTTAAAAACATTCTTCTGGCCAAGCAACACACATCTGCCACCTGCATCTGAAGACTGATTGTAGGCAGAGGACTCTACTTTGGACCTGGTCATGAATTGTTCCAGAGTCTCCTAAAGCTTTCCTCCAGGCTCTGCTTCTCATGACCCATCATCCATGTTGCCAGCAGTGAATTTCTAAAGCACAGACCTGGTGGTGGCATTTCTCTGCTAAAACCCTGGGATGACTCCCCATTGCCCACCTGACAAGGGCAAACTTAGCCTAGTCCTCACGCCTTTGCACTTTGACCTGTTCTGTCACTCCTCCCGCCCTTTTAATTTTTTTTGCCCCCAATTTAAGATCTCACCTAAGTAGTGACTCTGTATGCTTTCTACAATATTTCAGTCTAAAGGCTTTTGTAATTGAGCTTTTTTTTCTCTGCCTGGAATGACCTTCCCTGTGAAACTTGGTTTAAATCACCAGACAGTTGCTTAATCAGTTCCTTCTCTGTGATCTCACACTACTTTATATGTTTCTGCTCTTATTCCTGAACATCCTGCATTGGAATAAATGCCTCCTTCACTAGACTTCAAGATTCTAAGAAGTAGGAATCAAGGTTTCTTTTTTCCTTAACTTCCTTTATTCTGAATGCAGAGCAATTTTAACCTAATCTTTCTGGGCCTAAACTATCTATCTGTAAAACAAAGATGTTTGAGGTGTTAGATTGGAATTCAGTTGTTCTTAACTAGAGGTGTTCTTAATTAGAGGTTCTCAAAATCACTTGGAGTTCAGCAAATGGTACTGGGACGACTAGACATTTACATGCAAAGAAATGAAGTTGGACCCCTACCTCACACAATAAACAAAACTCAAAATGGATTATCGATCTAAATGTAAAAGCTAAACTCAGAAGAGAACACAGAAGTAAATCTTCAAGGCATTGGAATAAACAATGGTTTCTTAGATAATGGCACCAAAAGCACTAGTGACAAAAGAAAAAACAAACTGGACCTCATGAATATTATAAATATTTGTACTTCAAAGGACACCTTTAATAAAGTGAGAAGACAACTCACAAAATGGGAGAAAGTTCTTCCAAATCATATCTAATAAGGGCCTAGTATCCAGAATATATAAGAAGTCTTACAAGTCAATGATTAAAGGAAACCCAATTTAAAAATGGCAATAGACAATTCTCAAAAGAAGATCTTCATTTGAATATGGCCAATAAGCACATGAAAAGATGCTCAGCATCATTAGTCATCAGAGAAGTGCAAATCAAAACCACAATGAGAGGGGTGCCTGGGTAGCTCAGTCCATTAGGCATCTGACTCTTGATTTTGGCTCAGGTCATGATCTCAGGGATGTGAGATCCAGCCCCACCTTATGCTCTGCATGGGGCATTGGAGCCTGCTTAAGATTCCCCCTTCCTTCTGTCCCTTCCCCTGTTCCCATCTCTAAAAAGTAAAAAATAAAGTAAAATAAACAAAATTTAAAAATTTTAATTAAGAAAGAGGAAAGGGAGGCACCTAAGACCAAAGAGTTAACCAGGACTCCCCAGAGAGAGTAAGGGAAAGGAGTACTCTCTTCTGAGGTCAGAGTGTATGTAGGCTGTGGTCAGGTCTAGAGCTGGTGCCAAGGCAAGGACTGTGATACAGAGAACAGGTACCATTGTCACCTTCACATGGTATCTGACATAGGGTTCTGGGTTAGGCAGAGCAGGATGAGACAGAGGGTCCACCTGCTAGGCATATATGAAGCGTGTAGCTTCATTTGGTCAGTGGCCAAAATATCTTTGGAGAAGTCCTGTGATCGATTTTTTCCCTCCTAAGATATTTTCTTTTGAAACATAAACTCATTGGGCATAAATGTAAAAATAAAAACTGACCATAAAATTCATTCAATTCCCAGCATAGGGAGAGACAGTATGAAAAAGAGTTTGCTTTCTAAATTAGATGGTCAGCACAGACCCGTAAGCAAGATCATTGTAATAGCTGTCTGATAGTCCTTTTGGAGCTGACTGTAATGGTAGGGCTTTAGAAAAATGACACCTCTTCTCATTTTTACCTTAAAAATCGAACATTTCACCTCATAGCTACTCAGGCTGTACTGCATTTTCTTTTCTTCCACATTTTAGGCGGACTGTGATGTTGCTATAAATAAAACCTAAAATTTGAGGGTGAAAATTGAAAAATCACATTGACTATGAAGCGGGTCTTTTTATTGGCCATCCTATTTTGTCATTGCATGAACTCTGCCAGTGTCTCCGCCTTGAGTGTATCTCCTATACTTTAAAGCTGTTTTTTTTTTCACCACACTTTCAGAATCTTTTAAACAGTTTTTATGTAAACTAGGTGGGCTACTACTTGCATTATGTTGGCTTCCGCCTGAAATGTTAAAATTGGAATGCTAATACAGAGACATGGAGCAAAAAAACCCACAAAACCCAAAGGCATGAACATTGTTGGTTTGGAGATTAAAAAAAATAAAGCAATTGTTATTAACAGAACAGTTTTTAATAATAATAATCTTGGCAATGAAGCAATGTTTAAGAAGAGCCCCTAAGTGAAAGGTAGCATATTATAGTTTAATTTGTGTAGTAAGAGTAGACAAGTCATATTCATCATCTTGTGCCCTTCCCCAGCAGAACATCCACCTGAGTGGTGTAAGTAGGTGTCTTTAAATGATAACATTTATCCTGTGCTTTGTGGCTATAGCACTTTGAAACTTCCTAAGGCAGCTTTGCCTAATAGCCCTGTCTGTAAAATGATTGCAGTTTTTTTTATCTGATATTAGCATAGATTTTTATCATGTTAGATTTTTGTAAATATTTTATTTATTCATTTAGTTTAGATCGAGAGAGAGCATGAGTGGGGGAAGGGGCAGAGGGGAAGTGAGAGGGAGAGAGAGAATCTCTCAGACAGACTCTGCACTGAGTGTAGAGCCTGACATGGGGCTTGATCTCAAGACCCTGAGATCATGACCTAAGCAGAAACCAAGAGCTGGATGCTCAACTGACTGAGCCATCCAGGCACCTCGTCATGCTAGATTTTTAAAACTGATTTGTATATTTTACAATGATATAAGTAAAATATTATATAATGAGGATTATAGCCAAATTGAGCAAAGTAGGCTAGGTCTGACAGGGTGATATATTTACAGTGAAGGACACATATTTTAATAACTGATGGGGTGGATTGAACTGAGCTATCTTCAGTGTATCTGGGTATAAAGAATGCCTTTGGAGCAGTGTGGCAGCATGATAACCAGCATTTATTAATCATCCCTTACATACGTGCCAAGGTTTGTGCCAGGAGGCTGTGTTATTTCTAACCTTCCAAATAGCCTTAAATGGTAGATAGTTCTGGTTTCATTTTTTTTTCTTTTCTTTTTTAAAGATTTTACTTATTTATTTGAGACAGAGAGAGACAGAGAGCATGTGTGTGCATGAGTAGCGGAGAGGGAGAGGGAGAAGCAGATTCCCCACTGAGCCAGGAAGCTGATGTGGGGCTCCATCCCAGGACCTGGAGATTATGACCTGAGCCCAAGGCAGACACTTAACTCTCTGAGCCACCCAGGCATCCCTGGTTCCATTTTTCAATAAGGAAACTGATGCTCAGAGTTTAAGCCTATTGTCTGCTAGGATCCAGACCCCACATGGGTAAAATATGGCATAGCCCATCTGGCATAGCCCAGATGCTGCGTTATACATAGTCTTGCCGTTACCATTGTGACCTTGGGTGAGTCATTTAACCTCTACTTCCTCTGATTTTTATTTGTACAGTCAGAGACTTGGACTCTACAACTTCTAGATTCCTTTCAAGCTTCAAAAGTCCATGAGAATAAGGAATATTTAAAAGAGAACTTAAAAAAAAATAAAAGAACTATCTAAATACTCTCATTATATATAGATTACTTACACATAAAATCTTGGTCATTCAAAGTCATCAGGAATAGATTTGTGAACAGCCAACCACTGAACTTAAGTTTTTCAGTTTATGAATTCACATTGTTATTAAATGTATCCAGTGCTTCCTTGGCCTCTTTGAGAAGCATGTGCTTTGTGCAACTAGACTTTTGATGTGAGACAGCATTGTGAACACCTCTTCCCTGAGTTGGGGGGGCAGATGAGGGACACCTTTCTCACAGCTCTCAGAAGTGAACATGCCCCATCCATCATCTTTTACCTGTGACCTATTCCCTTAGACTAGAGGGAAATCTGACTGGTTCCCAGGTCACTTTCCACAAGCTCTGAGTGTAAAATAAAAACAGCTTCTCCCTGAGAATTTTTCCTGCCCTTTGAAGAATTTCCTTTCCTGATGCTCTTCCTCTCACTTGACCGGAAAGAACCATAACGAACATTCATTAGTAACTCCTGAATCAGCTCAGTGATTTGCAGATAGTTTAGTAACTGAGACTCTTTCCTTAAATGAAATCTCCGAATGTAAAATGGGAGAGGCTCCAGAGGGAAGAGAAAGGCGAAAGAGCCTTCAAGCTGCTCTGATAAAGAGGATTAGGCTGAGAAAGTGCAGGAAGCTGGATCCAGGTCTCCCCTGTGCAACCCAGAGGACCTCCAAAGAACACTGAGGGCTCTGAGGAACACAGATGCAAAGTGACTTCCTGGAAGGAGGGCTGGGGCAGGAGCCTCCACGTTGGTTGTCACCCTCTGTGTCCTTCCCTGTCCTTCCCAGTGCTTCGTTATTCATGCGACCCGAGGGACTGTCTCTTGCTTAGAGTTTCTGGTGGACTGTGTAGGATGAGAGCCTGCAGACGTTTTGTAATCAGATAACATACCTCTGCTACCTTGCCTCCTGATTCAGTTTTCTTAAAGCTCTTTGTTTTATTTCACTCCCCAAAGAGAATTTCCAATATGATAGTATTTCAAATACTACCATAGCCACACCATTCAAAGATAGTGACTGTCAACACTTTGATCCTTCTGATCTTTTGTTCTATATATATAGGTTTAAAATGATCTTATATAGTTGTGATTACAACATGTGTTCTTAGGATTTTTTCACTTAATGGAACAATATACTTTTCATTGTTCTTACAAATAGCATTTTAATGATTAAGTAATATTATTGTAAGCAATGTTGAATAAATAGTCCACAATCAATCCCTGGTTATTGGACATCAATCTTAGTGTTTCTGCTATTATGAATCATACTTCAGCAACCATCTGTCCTTAGGAAGCAATGTATTTACATTGCCTTAAACTGCATCACATATAGTAGAGACTCCATGTGCATTCTTTGGATTAATATTTCTTCCTGTAGCTGTTTTTATATTTAAGATCAGAAAATCAGAATTACTGTGTCAAAGCAATGGAAATATCTTTAAGAAAATGTATTCATTTAGACATATTTTGTTATTAATGAAGAACAGTTTGAGTACCAGAGCATCTCCCGATTCCCAGAGGCAGGAATGCATCTCTCACAACCTTGAAAAAAGCCTAGAACAAAAAAAAAAAAAAAAAAAAAAAGGAAAAAAGCCTAGAACAGAGATCTTGAATGACATTAATACTCAGTTCTGCATAATTTATGTCTTTTCTCTCTGCATATATATTTTATTCTTTTTGTTTGCCTACAGAAAGGGCTTCTCTGCTTTTCTTGTCCATGTGTCAGAAAACAGACCAAGGCCAAGGATGGATCCATGTGATGTAAGAGGCAGAATGATAGATTTGGGGGCTATCTCATGGTTGTCTCCTACATTGGCCTTTTAAGATATGTGAACAGAAACTTCTGTTGTTTTTAATCTAGCAGTATCCATTTAGGAAGTCTCTTGCATTGTCTGAGTTTGTAAATTTTATATACTCAAGTGCACCCATCTTTTCTGATTTCTTTAATCCATGCCATACCTAAAAGTGGACTTTCCCATTAAAGGTTATAGAAATATTTTTTCTGTATTTTCTCAGAATAATTTCATGGCTTTATTTTCTATTTTAAAATCTTTAATCCAACTAAAGTTATTTTCATGACATGATATAAAGCAACTACAACTTCATAGAAATTCCAGGACTTTTTATCACCTCAAAAGAGTCTCATGCTAATTAGTAGTCACTCCCCATTTTCCCTTCCTGCAAGTCTGGCAGCCACCAATCCACTTTCTGTCTCAAAGGATTTGCCTGTTCTGAACATTTCACATAAATGGAATAAGGCAATGAATGGCCTTTCATGTTTGGCTTCTTTCACTTAATATGGTATTTTCAGGGCTTATAAATGTTGTAGCATGTGTCAGCATTTCATTCCTTTTTATGGCTGAACAATATTCTGTTGTATGAATATACTTCCTTTTGTTCATTTATCCATGTATCCATTTAGCTGATGGACATTTGGGTGGTTTCTACTCTTTGGCCATCATGAAATAATGCTACTATGAATGTTTACAAATTTTTGTAAGGATATATGTTTTCAGTTCCTCTTGGGTGTGGAATTACTGGTGACTAATAATGTCGAGCATCTTTTCATGGGCACATTGGCTATTTGTACATCTTTGGAGAAATGTCTACTCCAATTCTTTGCCCCTTTATTTTATTTTTGTGCCCTACCCTCCTTTGCCCCTTTTTATTTTTTATTTTATTTTTTAAAGATTTTATTTATTCATGAGAGACACAGGCTGAGGGAGAGCAGGTTCCCTATGGGGAACCCGATGCGGAACTTGATCCCAGGACGCCAGGATAATAATAAAGCAGACACTCAACCACTGAGCCACCCAGGCGTCCCTTTGCCCCTTTTTAAATTGAGTTTTTTTGTCTTTTATTTGAATTATAAGATTTATTTATCTTATTTATTAGTATCTTTTTTCTGTTTTCTCTTTTTTTCTGGTGCCCTTTTTACTCTGAGTGAATTTTGTTGAGGATATTAATCCTTTTTCTTATTTATTGTAAATATTTTTTCCAACTCATTCATCTTTTTTTTTTTTTTTTTTTAGCGTAAAAAATTTGGCATAGTAAGATTTATCAATCGTTCTCTTTTTGGTTGATTTTTTTGCATTTACAAGCTCTTTTTTTTTCCTCACTCCCCCTCCCGCCACCCTTGCCTCCAGATCTGGTCAGTTTTCTCTTTTATATTCCTCTGGCTTATTTGTTGTTTAATTTTAAACACTTAAGTCTTCAGCTCATTTGTAGTTTATTTTCATATGAGGTGTGATACAAAGACTTGATTGCTTCCCTACCATCACTTCACCTAGAGGCTAATCCACTGTTATTATAAAGTTCGTTGATGCCATATTCTCTGTCCTGCTGCTGGCTTTATCTTTTATTAATTATCTTCTATCATAAGGTTTATTTCTCTGTTATCTATTCTGCTTTACTTAGCTTCTTCCTTGTTTTAATAATTATACCTTTATGTCATGTTTTAGTATGTAGCAGATGTGGTCATCTTCATACCCATTAGTTTATAAATCTTTCTTTCTCACTAGAGTTTTACACCATGGGTATGTTGGAGTCTTTTAGGTTCCCTCAAAAAATGTATATTGCATTGTATCAAACCTGTCAACAAACTTGAGACTGACTTTTGTCTTCAAGTATTTAGTTTTGCACTTAGCAACTGGGCATGTCCCACTTACTCAAGTCTTCTTGAGTAAACAAAAAAATTAATAAATAATAATAAAATAATATATTTTTTGTTTTTTTGTTTATATATAGAGCCATGCATGGTTGGTTAAAGTTATTCCTTGATACTGTGTTTCATATTTTCATATTTCTGTGAACGCAATGTTCATAAGTTCTATTTTAAACTAGTGTTTCTAGTGTAAAGATATCAATTTAACTCCTGTTTATCAATTTTGTGCTCATTCTTTGCAAGATGCTTATTAATTCAAGGAATCATTTATTTTATTTATTTATTTATTTATTTTGGTAGTATTGCTTCCCTTTGAATAGAATTAAAAATTGTTTCTAAACCTTTTTTTTCCCCCTCATAATACCTTTTTGTTCCGTTGTTTCTCATTCTGGGTGCAAAGTCAGTTTGGAGGTCTCATGCTTACATAAGCTAGATTTTGGCTAGTTAGAGTCTTAAATTATTTTTGAGACCTATTTTTTAATTTTTATTATTTTTATTTTTTTATTTTACTTTTTTTTAAGATTTTATTTATTTATTCATGAGGGACACACACAGAGAGAGGCAGAGACAGAGGCAGAGGGAGAAGCAGGCTCCATTCAGGGAGCCTGACATGGAACTCGATCCAGGGATTCCAGGATCACGCCCTAAGCCAAAGGCAGGAGCTAAACTGCTGAGCCACCCAGGCGTCCTGAGACCTATTTTATCTTCAGTTTAAAAGGTAGTGATTCTCATACTTTGCTTTGATTGACAAGTGTGTGAATTGTATTCTCTGATAAAGGGAGTGTACTAGTTTTCTGTGGTTCTTATTACGAATTACCATACAGTTCTGGAGAACTAAAGACCAAAATCTGGGGCACTTGGATGGCTCAGTTGGTTAAGTGTCTGACTTGATCTGAGCTCAGGTCTTTCTTTTTTCTTTCTTTCTTTTTTTTTTTTTTAAAGATTTTATTTATTTATTCATGAGAGACATAGAGAGAGAGAGAGAGAGGCAAAGACACAGGCAGAGGGAGAAGCAGGCTCCATGCAGGGAGCCTAACATGGGACTCAATCTCGGGTCTCCATAATCCTACCCCGGGCTGAAGGCAACGCTAAACTGCTGAGCCACGGGGGCTGCCCTTTTTTTTTTTCTTAAAGATTTTATTTATTTATTCATGAGAGACACAGAGAGAGGCAGAGACACAGGCAGAGGGGGAAGCAGGCTCCCCAGAGGGAGCCGTCCTCGAACTGGGTTCATGCCCCATGCCAAAGGCAGAGGCTCAACCGCTGAGCCACCCAGGCATCCCTGAGCACAGGTCATAATCTCACAGTGCTAATTTCAAGCCCCATGTTGGGCTCCATATGAGTGTGGAACCTACTTCAAAAAAAAAAGGGGGGGGGGAGAGGAAGACTAAAATCTATGCGCACTCCCTCCCAGAGATCTAGGGGAGAATCTGACCACTGTCTCTTCCAGCTTTCAGTGGCTGCCCAGCATTCTTGGGCATTCTTGGCTAGTGGCCTCTACTCTCCAATCTGTGCCTTTGTCTTCACCTCCCCTTCTCCTCTTGTGTCTCTGTCAAATCTCCCTGTGCCTCACTCTTAAAAGGACATTGTCATTGGATTCAGGGTCCACTGGGATAATCTAGGATGGTCTCGGTCTCAGTCCTTAATTTACATCTGTAAAGACAGTTTCCAAATAAGGTTATATTCACAAATTCTGGTGATTAATTTGTGGCCATATTTTGTTGGGGCCACCATATAGTCTACTACAGAAGTCATTGTGTAATTGCTACTAGAAACACTAGATTCTCTCCCTTGTTTTTAGTATATATATATATATATATATATATATATATATATACATACACACACACACATATATATACACACACACACATATCTTTCTATTCTTTCTATATATTCTATATAGTATATAAAATGTTACGTCTTGCACACAGAATTAGTTTGGTAAAAATGTATATCTTCCAAGTAATTATGTGATTTCCTTTGAAAATACCGCAGCAAGAGAATAGTCTCGTCATTTTTCCATGTATTATATATAAAACTGAGTAAAAGTGCTGTGACATACTCATTTTCTTAAACATGATTCATAGAAATCTAGTGGTGATGTGGTGAAGGTACAGCAACCATCTGCTAGAAATGCAGATGTAATGTTGCTCCCTTCATGTGTTGTGCATCTCTCCTGTGGAAAAAAGACAGCCTATCATTTCATTATTATGTAATACAGAATAGCATTATGTAAGTCATTCTCAACAAAAGATTTTCATTTCAGAAGGTCTGGGTTTTGGTATAAGGAAATTGCTTTCATGATCCTGAAAATAAACATATTTAGTGACTTTTTAAAATTATATTTTATAGTGCTTTGAATTTTTTTAGAATGCATTTGTATTTATTTTAGTTTTGATATATTGATAAGTAACCACAGGGCATCAGTTCCTCTTGCTCAGTTTTCATAGCATGGCCATTGCATTCAATATGAAGGTTGTCGGAAAATAATAGAGCCACATTAAAGTGTATATTTCTCCTTATCTAACCTTCATGTATTTTTAATTAAAAATATTATTGAGATAATTGTAGTTTTCATATGGAGTTGTAAGAATCAATACAGAGAAATCCTCTGTATCCTTTTCCAATTTCCCCAGTGGTAACATTTTATGGAAATGCAGTATAATGTCACTACCAGGACATTGACATCGATACAATCTGCTGTTCTTATTCAGATTTCCTGTTTTATTGCTGTGTGTATATGTATGTGAGTGTATTAAGTTTTCTACAATTTTATCACCTGTGTACCTACATATGTACCTACCACTACAGTCAGGATACTGAGTATTTCCAATACCCCAAGAATCTCTCATGTTGCCTTTCAGTAACCTTATGGTTTTCTCCCTCCCCCTGACACACTCAGCTAATTTATCCTCTATTTCTAAAATTTCATCATTTCAAAATGTAATATAAACAGAATCAAGCATTCAGTACAGAATAAACCTTTTGGGATTGGCTTATTTCACTCAACCTAGTTTCCTGGAGAACCATTCAAATTGTTGCTTAATATCAATTGTTTGTTCCTTTTTATTACTGAATAATATTCCATGATATGGGTAGATCACAGGGTTTTTAATTCACCTATTGAGGAAACTTTGTGCTGATTCTAGTTCTGGGGATATTTTAATAAAACTTCTATGAACATTCATATACAGGTTTTTGTGCAAATATGGATTTTCATTTCTCTGGGACAAATGCCCAGGAGTATAATTGCTGGGTATGGTAATTGCATATTTAGTTTTATAAAAAAACTGCCAAACTGTTTTTTAGTTAGTGTCTCTACCATATCACATTTCCAGCAGCAATGTATGAGTGATCCAGTTTTCCCACATCCTTTCTAACATTTGGTATTGTTACCAAATGGGTATAAACCTGATAGATAGGCAGTGATATCTCATTGTAGTTTTAATTTGCATTTCCCTGAAGTCTAATGATGTTGAACATCTTTTCATGTGCTTATTAGCCATCTGAATATCATCTTCGGTGAAATATCTGGTTTTTGCCAATTTTTAACTTGGATTATTTTTTTTGCTGTTGAGCTTTAAGAGTACATTATATATTCTAGCCTTTTGTTAGATATGTAGTTTGCAGATATTTTCTTGCAGTCTGTAGCATGTCTTCTCATCCTCTTAGTGAGGTTTTCGTCAGAGCAAAAGTTTTTAATTTTGATGATGTCCAATTTATCAGTAATTCCTTTGCCGAATTTGTTCTTCTGGTATCAAGTCTAAGAAATACATACCTACCCCTGGGTTCTGAAGATTTTCTTTTTTTTCCTCTAAACATTTTATAGTTTTACACTAAGTGTCTGATCTATCTTCAATTAATTTTTGTATAGGGTGTGTGGTTTAGGTCCAGGTTCGTTTTTTGCTGATGGATATCCAGTTGCTCCAGCACCATTTGTTCAAAAGACTATCCTTTCTTTGAAGTCCCTTTGCTCCTTTGTCAAAAGTGAGTTGGGCATACTTGTGTAGCTCTAATTCTAGATTCCACTGATCTTTGCTAATACCACAGTCTTGATTACTGTAGCTGTGTAATAGGTCTTGAAATTTCAGGGCAGCCGGGTGGCTCAGTGGTTTAGCGCTGCCTTTGGCCCAGGGCGTGATTCTGGAGACCTGGGTTCAAGTCCCACCTCGGGCTCCCTGCATGGAGCCTGCTTCTCCCTCTGCTTGTGTCTCTGCCTCTCTCTCTGTGTCTCTCATGAATAAATAAATAAAATCTTAAAAAAAAATTTCATAGAATGATTTCTCCCATCTTATTCTTTTTTTTTCCAGAGTTGATATAACTATTTTAATTCCTTTACCTTTTCTTTTTTTTCCTTTACCTTTTTTTTTTTTTTAAAGATTTTATTTATTTATTCATGAGAGACACACAGAGAGAGGCAGAGACACCGGCAGAGGGAGAAGCAGGCTCCATGCAGGGAGCCTGACATGGGACTCGATCCCTGGTCTCCAGGATCACGCCCTGGGCCGAAGGCGGCGCTAAACTGCTGAGCCACTGGGCTGCCCTCCTTTACCTTTTCGTATGTACTTTAGAATAATTTTGTTTATATACACAAATACCTTGCAGGAATTTTGATTGGTGGTAATTCTTCCTCAGATGTTTGGTAGAATTCTGCAGTGAATTCTGCTGGCCCTGGAAATTTATCTTTCAGAAGCTTTTAAATTAGATGTTCAGTTTTTAAGAACAGTGATACGACGATTCAGATTGACTGTTTCACTTCACGAGTTTTGAAAACTTATAATTTTGTAGGTATTGGTCCATTTCTTTGAGTTATCAAATTTCTGAGTATAAAGTTATTCATTGTATTCCTTTATTATCTTATTAATGACTATGGGATCTTTAGTGATACTACTTATTTCATTTCTTTTTTTCTTTTTTTTTATTAAAGATTTTATTTATTCATGAGAGAGAGAGAGAGAGAGGCAGAGACACAGGCAGAGGGAGAAGCAGGCTCCATGCAGGGAGCCCAACGTGGGACTCAATCCCGGGACTCCTGGATCATGCCCTGGGCTGAAGGTGGCACTAAACCGCTGAGCCACCGGGGCTGCCCACTTATTTCATTTCTGATCATTTTTTTTGTTTTCATTTTTATTTTTGTCTGGGTTGCTAAAGTTTATCAATTTTATTGAAACTTCCTCCCAGCCCCCCCACCCTACACCAGACTTTTGGGGTTTTTTTGCTTTCCTCCTTTGTTTTTATATTTTCAGTTTTATTAATTTCTGCTTTTAATCTTTATTACTTCCTTTTGCTTGCTTTGGGCTGATTTTTGCTCCTCTTTTTTTTCCCCCTAGTTTCTTGTGATGGGAAGTTGGGTTACTGATTTGAGTTCTTTTTGCATTCTTAAAATAAGCATTTTTAACGCTATAAATTTTCCTCTTAGCTACTGCTTTAGCTGCATCCCATGTATTTTGATATATTGTGTGTGTGTGTGTTTAAAGATTTATTTATTTATTCATGAGAGACAGAGAGATAGAGAGGCAGAGACACAAGCAGAGGGAGAAGCAGGCTCTTCACAGGAGCCTGATGCAGGACTCAATCCCGGATCCCAAGGTCAGGATCTGAGCTGAAGGCAGATGCTCAACTGCTGAGCCACCCAGGCCTCCATGATATATTGTGTTTTCATTTTCATTTAATTCTGTGTATTTTTAAATTTCCTTTGAGGTATCCTTTTTGACACATTGATTCTTTAGAAATGTTTTATTTCCACATAGTTATTGTTTTTTCATTTGATTTCACTATAGCAGCCAACACACCTGCATAATTACAGTTAACTTTAAATCTTTTGTGGCATGGTTTATGGCCCAAGCAGTATATGGTCTCTTCTGATGAGTGTTCCATAAATGCTTAGAAATAACTTATGTTTTGCTGAGGTTGGGTTTGTGTTCTGCATATGTCAATAAGATCCTGTTAGATTGTGTTGCTCAGATCTTCTCTATCCCTGCTGATTTTTTTAATTGAGAAGTCAATTAAAATCTAGTTTTGGAGAGGAGGGCTATAGTCCCCAACTATAAATGAGGGCTTATCTGTTTCCCTTGTCAGCTTTGTCAGCTTTTGCTTCATGCATTTTGAGGCTGTATTGTTTGGTGCATACTAACATTGATACTTAAGTTTAAATTATGTTAAGCATATCTTAAGATGTTAAGAACTCAAGTCCTAGCTATTATTAATTATCTATTTAAACTACCTTTGCAGTACACTAGAGACAAATTTAGAAACAGAATTTCCTTGTACAGATAATGTAGCAATTATTATTCTAAAAGATTGCCTTTAACAGTTTTCTTATATGTAGACAACTGGTGATGCCTTATTATTGTAACACCTTTTTAAATATAATAGTGAATAGAATATATGATTATAATTATTTTAAAAACTTGTTGACTTATATCATCAGTAAATGAGAGTTCTAAATAATACCGTAATAATTGTGGACTGTGATCCTATACATAAGTTAAAAAAATAGATCAAGATTGAAAAAAAATTTTTTAAAGATTTTATTTATTTATTCATGAGAGACAGAGAGAGAGAGGCAGAGGCAGAGGCATAGGCAGAGGGAGAAGCAGGCTTCCTTTGGGAAGTCTGATGCAGGACTCCATCCCAGGACCCCAGGATCATGCCCTGAGAGAAAGGCAGACACTCAGCCACTGAGCCACCCAGGCACCCTCAGAATGAAATTTTAAATTTAATCAAATGGAGTCTCTTAGATTTTTTAAAAAGATTTTATTTATTTAATGATGAGAGACGCAGAGTGAGAGAGGCAGAAACAGGCAGGGGGAGAAGCAGGCTCCATGAAGGGAGCCCGATGTGGGACTCGATCCCGGCACTCCGGGATCACGCCACCGAGTCAAAGGCAGACACTTAACCACTGAGCCACCCAGGTGTCCTGAGTTTCTTAGATTTAAGGTCTTGAGTAGGTTTTGTGGAACACCTGGTAGATTTGATCCTTAGCTAAATTATAATTTTCTTTGTGAAAGTTACTTATGACACTTCTATCTTTCTTATATTTGCCACATTCCAATTTGTGTTATATTTACATGTGTGTTTGTTTAATAGTATACTATATTATCATTTCTATGGAACTAGATATACAGTGTGATGGTTTTAAAATATATCCACAAGATCTTTGATGATCTTCCCTTCAGGAAGTGGAGCTTAAGTCTCTCATCTTGAATATGGGGTGGGCTTAGTGACTGGCTTCTAATGATAAAATAAGACAGAAATGATGGTGTGTACTGTGGACTCGGCCATACACACCATTGTGGCTTTCTCATTGTTCTCTCCTGAATCAGCCATTCTGAGAAAAGCCAGCTGCCCTGTCATGAGGGCATCCAAGTAGCCGTATGGAAAGTTCTATGTGGTGAGGAATTGAGGTCTGTAGACAACAGCCATGTGAGTGAGCTGCCTTGTAGGCGAATTCTCCAGCCCAGTTAAGCATATGACTACATCCTTGGCCAACATCTTGATGGCAACTTCATGTGAGCCTCTGAGCCAGAATTACTCAGCTGAACTGCTCCTAGATTCCTGACTTTCACAAACTGTGTGAAATAATAAATGTTTGTTCTCTTAAGTCACTAGGTCATATTATGAGCAACAGATAACTAAGACACATACCATTTTGTAGCATGTTGCTTTACATATATAGTATGTGCTCAAAATATATTTACTCATTTTTTCAAAAGGCACTTATTTGAATCAGGCGTTTATATGTTTTCCGACACTTTCTGTAACCCTAACCCTTTTGTTCCTCCTTGAACCTCTTTCTGGTCTGACCTTGTTGATTCCTGGCTCTTTCAGATCCCCATTGTTCCCATTTACCTTGACATGACTAATCTTGTATCTGAGATTGGGATGTTTGAATGTTGTGATTTTGGAGAGAAGGCAGTTGGGGTGATGGGAAAGCCCAGTGTGTGCCCCTGGATATGTATAGCTAAAAGGTTGTGGAGATAAGCAAAGTCGGGGCTTGAGAAGCCAGTGGTGAATGTCGACGTCCTGCCTGGTCACAGGAGACCATTGAGCAGAAGTCTATGAACTGACATTCTCTGCTGTTTTATAATAATGAAAGCAGATTATGAGTACTTTTTACTTTGAAGTTTGCCATTTAAATATAGTGCTTTGTCTTTATTTTTGCTTCACTTTTTATATATTTATTCTTGTCACTCACCTAGATTGTAATCCCCTCACAAATCTGCTGTAGCCCTGGGAGGTTTCTTTGTTTCCTTTGCTGTCTCCGGGGCTTCCGTTCTTCTGGAATTCCTAGGAAGATCAATTAGCCATAGCTGGAAAATCCATCTTTGAATAGATCCCAGGATATTGTTTTTTTTTTTTTTTTTTTCTTTTTTTTTTTCCAGGATATGTTTAGAGTTTAGGGGAGTGAGAGGGGAAGGAGGTACATCCTGACCTATAATGTCTCTTTGTCCTTGTATGTTACAGCTTTCTTATCTCTAGTGTCATTTTAGTGAGATTTAGGAGAAGAGATAAACACATGGACAAACACTCATGTTTAATTTAAGGCCTTATTAAAATATTGCAAACTGAATAAGAAAAGTTTTAAGTTAAAGACTGGCTTTACATACTTTTTTGGAGTATCCATTTTGGTCAGTACTCAGTTATCTTCCTCATAACAGCATTTGACACAGTTCACAATTAATCAGTCCCTTCTTGAAATGTCTTCTTCACCTGACTTCTAAGACACCATCCTCTATCTTATTGGCCACTTATTCTCAGTTGCCTTTTCTCCTTCTCCCTGACCTCGCAACATTGGTAGGCTGCCAAGTATGGTTTGGGGTCTTTCTCTGCATTTACACCTACTCTCTGTGAGCTTATGCACCTATGGTTTAAGGCATCTTAAATTGAGGATCAGTGCATCCAACCTGAACTTCTTCCCTAAAGTCCACTTTCACATCTCCAACTGCCTACCCAACATTTTTACATAGATGTCTAACATGGGCCTCAGATATAACATGTCCAAGACCAGCTCCTGATCAGCTCCAAAACATTTTTTTTCCAGGCTGTATGATTTTATTTGATGTTATTTCCGTCCTTCCAGTTGCTCAGATCAAAAGTCTTCGCATTAACGTTAACTCCTCTTTTTTTCCATACTCTGTATCCAATCTGCCAGCACATTCTGTCAGCTCTACCTTCAGACTGCATCTGGAATTCACAGACAGCACCTCCAGCCTGGCCTCAGAGCCAGGCCCAGCCACCATGACCTCCTCTGTAAGCTACATTAGGTGCCTCCTCACTGGCCTCCCTCCTTCCCTCCTTGTTCTCCCACTTCACTCTCCGCATAGCAGCAGAGTGGCTTCTGTGAAAACAGTTCCTCCATTGTCACTTCCTGTTCACATTACTCCAGTGGCTCTCCATCTCACATAGGAAAAAGCCTCTCAGGCCCAGTGTGACCTGCCCACTCTGCCATAGTTCGTAACTTCCTTGACATGATTCCCTTTGTCTTGGCTGAAACCCACTGACCTCCTTGCTTTCCCTCAAACAAAGGCCTCTCCCATCTCAGAGACCCTGCAGATACTCTCCCTTCTGCCTAGAAGGTCTTCCTCCCATATGCATGTGGCTCACTCCCTGGGCTCTCTCCCTTGTCACCTTCCTATTAAGATCTTCTTGAATCCGCAAAATGAACAGTCCACTGCTTTGCCTCTCGGATTTCCTTTCTTTCTTTGCTTGATTTTTCTCCCTAGCACTTATTACCATGTAACATTTTGCATATTTTTTCTTATTTATTTATTTTACTTGGTTCTGCCTTTCTCCACTATAATGGAAGCTATGTGTGGGATTTTTGTCTGCTCTTAATTGCTGAGTCCCCAGCATATAGAACATGATAGATAGTCATTGAATCTGGACTAGAAAATAACTTTTGTTGGGGTGCCTGGGTAGGGGTCAATCAGCTAAGCGTCCAACTCTTGATTTCAGCTCAGGTCATGATCTCGGGATTGGGGGATCGAGCCCTGTGTTGGGCTCTGCACTCAGCACTGAGTCTGCTTCTCCAGCTCCCTCTGCTCCTTCTCCCACTCATGTGCACACATGTTCTCTTTCTCTTTCTCTCTCCCTACCTCGAAAATTAATTAATTAATTAAATCTTTAAAAAAAAAAGAACTTTTATCATTAGAATGGTTGCTTAACATTTTTGACTTTATTATTATTTTTAAAAGATTTATTTATTCACGAGAGACATCCAGAGAGAAAGAGGCAGAGACATAAGCAGAGGGAGAAGCAGGCTGCTTGCAGGGAACCCCATGCAGGATTCTATTCCCAGGACCCCCAGATCATTCCCTTAGCCGAAGGCAGACACTCAACCACTGAGCCAACCAGGCGTCCCAACACTTTTGACTTTACATTGATATAAAAATAAATAAGTAAATATCAAATAGGTTAAAACTAAAAAGAAATAAAGAATAATTCAGCAAAACAATGAGCGGCTATTGAGTGCTTACCTACTATCTCACATGTGAGCCCATTTAATCCTCATTGAGCCAATTTGTAAAAAGCAGTGATTTTCATTTTTATTGATAAGAAAACGGAGACTTTGAGAAGTTAGATTGCTTATATGTAATCAGTTACATCTGGTAAAGCAAGCACCATGATGAAACTTTGCTTGTCCAAAGCTACAGGTTAGTTTAGCATTTTAGAAGTGAAGCTTTCTTCTCACATATAGAGAAGAAACTTGTAATTTAAGAACACTTACCATTCTTATTGCTTGGGTAGTCCATATTAAGGGAACTGCAAAGGATTCTTACATATTTCTTCATCAGAGATTTCCATTTCTAGTCATATATTGATTCTTCCTTTATACTTATATCTGGAAGCTCTCACTTTCCCAAATTTTCACCCCTCTCTTAAAATAAAAGAATTTATCTTGGGCTTTCTAGTTAAAAGTTTACCAGAAGGTCAAAACACCTCTCTCTATCCCACCACCACTGGAAACATCCTCAGTTATGGGAATTCTTAATGGGTCTCCAGGCTTTGAAATCCCAGTTATGGTGTTGAATGCACTTTGTTATGTGTCACACTGTAAGAAATCAGAAGAAAGACACCACAAACTCAAATTTGATTTTCAATCAAATCAGCTATGGTCAAGAAGGATATGGATTGCATTTTTGTTGATAAGTATTATTTTCCCATTTAAAATTAGTAAATAAAAAGAAGGGCCACAGTTTTGACCTTTTAAAAATCTTGAGAATTTACTAAAGCTGCTACTTCTTGATGGCACGTTGAGAGACAAGTCAGGGCTTCCCAGCTTATACAAGACAAAACTTCACTAAGTCAGACTAATTGAGCACAGAGAAAGTTTGAATTAGTCAAAAGTAAAATTATAGCATGTAAAAAAATGCAGCCTTTTAATATTTTGCTTCTACTATAACTCCCATTAAATAGTACCTAAGTGTTGCAAAGTATAGGTCCTGAAGGGTGGGCCTCCTTTTAATGAGTAGTTAAGAATCATTTTTAATCATCAGGTTGTTTGTACACAAGTATAAATTATTTTCAGTGGGTTAAATATTTTTGCTGAAAGATTTTCTCCCTGCCTTTCTGCTTGGTAAGCTTTTTACCTCGGACTAGCCCGACTCAACTTTCAGCCTGGCCCAGACTACACTGGCACCCTGGCTCAGTGTCCTACCACCACATTTAAGGCCCAGTCTTCTAGGCAAGTGGAGAAGGGATCAGCCTTCTTCCTCTTGTCAACTCTATGTAGTCACATTCCCCCTTTGTGGGTTCTTCTTGTTCCTCATGGGAAATGCCAATGCCCTGTTTTTAGAGGAGCAGCCCTCAAACTGGTGGCACCCTTTGAAATATACTTCAAGGCTGAAACATAGGAACTCTTATTCTGAGGTCAGTGTTTTTCTATTTCAGATGGTTACACTTCCACCATGTTCTCTTCTAGGGACACCTTCCCCCAGAACTCCCATCCCTCTGTATCCCTAGTTCCCTCACTGTGTTTTTAGCCCTTGTTCTACTGGTGCTCATCTCCTATTTGATCTCTCCTCTAGACTACAGGCAGATTCTTTGAAGACAGAGACCTTCCCTTTTTCTTTCTTTCTTTCTCTCTCTCTCTCTTTCGAGAGAAAGAGAGAGTGCGAGTGTGAGCAGGGTTGGGGAGATGCAGAGGGAAAGAGAGAGAATCTTAAGCAGGCTCCATGCCCAGCACAGAGCCTGACACGGGGCTCCATCCCATGACCTTGAGATCATGACCCAAGCCAAAACCAAGAATTGGACGCTTAACCAAAGCAACCCCCACTCCACTCCTTAGTCTTTCCTGTATTCCAAACACCTAGCATGGTGAGTGACATCTACTAAGGAAACAATTTAGGGATGATGGAGAAGAATGCCTTGTATTCAACAGCAGGGTGCTACTATGTGCAGCTTTATTCCATGGCATTGGAGTATAAAAAGTGGAGAAATTTGGAAGTATTCCCTCTGCAACCTTCCTACTGTAGACTTTGCCCCTCAACTTCTGTCTCTTTTTTTCCTGGACAAGGGGAAAGTGAGGAGACTATATATAGTTTTAATTTGTGAACTAAGAATGAAATGGGAAGTGGCAGAGAAGGAGGAAGAGAAGGAGACCAGCCCATATATCTTCTCCTTGAAACTTTCCTCTCCAGTCCTCTGGAACAAACACAATCAGGTCAAGGTATGACTAGAGCCACTAAAGAGGGCCCATCCAACTCTAAGGGCTTTCTAGAAAGGCTGTTTTACATACCTCACTAAAGGTGACTGGATGTCTTCCATTGCCCAGTACCCTGATTCTGACACTGAAAATCCTTTGTCATAGGAAACCACTCCCTGGGATACAAGAAGCCCTGGCTTTTGGTGATGGGTACTGAAGGTTGGAGGAAAAGTATAAAACTCATTAAGTGGTCTCCAAAATAGGGGGTGACAGCAGTGGCGCTTTAATGCCAGATGGGTACTGCATAGATGATTTACCTTCTGTAGTTGCTGTCACCACTTTTTCCCTGAAACCAATGGCATCTGTGATTTACAGTTCATGGTAATGGATCATCCATTGTTGCATCACTCCGAGCAAGGAGATGGAAGTGTGTAATTAACGGTGTTGTAACCATGAGCGTTAAGAATCTGACTTTGACTTGGCCTGTTGATTAACTGTTGTGCTTTTATCAAGATTATGCTTGTTGGACAGCCCGGGTGGCTCAGTGGTTTAATGCCGCCTTCGGCCCACAGCGTGTTCCTGGAGACCTGGGATCGAGTCCCACGTCGGGCTACCTGCATGGAGCCTGCTTCTCCCTCTGCCTGTGTCTCTGCCTCTCTCTCTTTCTCTCTGTGTCTCTCGTGAATAAATAAATAAAATCCTAAAAAAAAAAAAAAAAAGAAGATAATGCTTATTAAAATGTTAACATTGTAATTCTCTTTTTTAAAAAAATATTTTATTTATTTATTCACGAGAAACACAGAGAGAGAGAGAGAGGCAGAGACACAGGCAGAGGGAGAAGCAGGCTCCATGTAGGGAGCTTGATGCGGGGCTCGATCCTGGGTCTCCAGGATCAGGCCCTGGGCCAAAGGCGGCGCTAAACTGCTGAGCCACTGGGCTGCCCCATGGTGAGTAATTCTGATCATGTCTTCTAAGAATTCACATAATTAAAACTATTACAATAGCAATGCCAGCACGGCCCAAATCTCATCGGAAAAGAAGGCTAATTGTGATATTTTAATGACAGATAGAAGGATGCATACAACTGGATTTGGGAGCTAAGTGACCAAAGCAGAGTATAGTACACAATATACAGAACAGACATTGGAACTGGGCATAGAGAAGGTGGTGTGAAAGGACATATGGAGGCTGAATCCCACTAATTTGGGCTGAGATAGGCGAGTACTTTTAATTCAAAAATTTCCTTGTCTCCCCAAAAGATGCCAATAAGCAATTACAAATTGCTGTGGGGCACCTAGGTTGCTCAGTTAAGTGTCTGACTCTTGGTTTCGGCTCAGGTCGTGATCTCAGGGTCCTGGGATTGAGCCCCGTATCCAGCTCTGTGGTCAATGTGGAGCCTGCTGGAGAGTCTCCCTCTCTCTCTGCCCCTCCGACTCCTTCTCCTTCAAATAAATAAATCTTTTTAGAAAATAGCTGCTGCTGAATAATCTTTGGCATACCACACCATTGAATATGCATTATGGTTTCATTTCCCTATTGCTGTATGAAACTGACATTTTTTGATTCAGAGGACACAGTAATGTGCCCTGTGGGCAAACAAGGAAACCTGAATACCAGGTTTGTTTGCCTCTTTTGTTGTAGAGCTGATGCTGTCATGTCTTTTCAACCACGCTGCAGTCTGTAGAATATCAGATCAAATGTTCTGCCCAGCTATTAGGCATTCTGATTTAAAATTGAGCTTTTGATTCATCTTCTTGATTTTTGTGAAGATTTTAATGAAATCTAAGAAAAGGAAAAAGCACAAAGATTGTTGGTATCTTGTTCTACTTAATATTTGCATATCCAACAGATAGTTCAAATGTAAATTTTGGAAATTCCATTCAAAATATAAACTTCTCAACAAAGAAACTGAAATGATGTTACCTATTAAATACCTACATGCCTCATACACACTCTTTCAAAGAAGCATGGATTGTTTATCTGTGATATTGAGGCTTTCACAATGCAAGTTTTAGGTCACTTTTCCATTTCCTGAAAATATGCAGAAGCATTTAATGAGATGTTTGAATTTATAGAAATGCAAGGAGATAGCCTTCTCAGCATTGCCTATAGGATGATTGTCGTGTTGGTCTGGCATAAAATCATATTTTCAAATGTGGAACAAAAGGAATGTCCCTCTCTAATTTGGAAATACATGGAGAATGAAATGGAGGAAAAAAAGTAAAGTAAAACAGACACTTCTATGCTCTTCAAAACTCTTTAGTGATATTTGAGTGAATGAGGCCAGAATAAGCCTAGAGAAGGATAAAGTGCCTGTATCTGAGTCATTTGATGTTATGTTTAGGTTGTTGCAAGAACTCTCATATAGTGATAAAAATGAGTCCTTTTTGGAAATGGCTTTCAAATTTTTTAAAGAAAATTATCAGAAAAGGGAAAAAAACCTCAAAAAGGGTCAAGTTAAATAGAATTTTCTCAGTGAAACTTAAGCTTTGATCTTAGAAATTAAAATTACAGCTTTGCTTCAAAACTATTTTCCTGGAGAAAGAGAGGTTTAACTTATTGGATTATTATTATTTGGATTATTCAAAAATGGCAGACAAACTTAAAACGTAAAACAGAACTTCTAGAAAAGAACATAAGAGAAAAATCTTTGGGACTTAGAACTGAACTCATCAAAATTGGGGATGCCTGAGTGACTCAGTTTGTTAAGCATCTGCCTTCCGCTCAGGTTGTGATCTCAGGGTCCTGAGATTGAGCCCTGTATTGGGCTCCCTGCTCAGTAGGGAGCCTGCTTCTCCCTCTGCCCCTCCTCCTGCTTGTGCTCTCTCTCTCTCAAATAAATAAAATATTTTTTAAATTACCCAATATTGAAACTGATCAAAATTAACAACCTTTAATCCAGGAGAGAGCCTGCTGGAAGGGTGAAAAGATAAGCTGTAGATTAGAAAAAAATATTTGCAAAGTACATATTCAACAAAGTCCTTGTATGTAGACCATATAAAGAACTCTCAAAACTCAATAGTGGGAAAAAAAAATCCTGTTAGAAAATGGACAAAAGAAATAGACATTTCCCTGAAGGAGATATATGGGTGAATTTCTCATTAGCCAGTAGAGAAATGCAAATTAAGTTGAGAATGAGTGGAATACTACTTAGCAAAACAAAGGAAAGAATTATTGGTACATGCAACAACTTGTATAAACCTTAAGGAAAACATGCTGAGTGAACAAAGCAGACCCCAAAAGGTTGCATATTATATGACTCCATTTATGTAATATTCATGAAGAAATATAATATAGTGATGGGGAACAGATTATTAGTTACCAGGGGTTAGAGATTGCGGGGAGAGGGGTAACATAAGAGATGAAATGAAATGGTGAAATGACAGTTGAGTGTCTTGGTGGTGGTGGTTGTGGTCATACAAGACGACAGTATAATCAAGTTGCAGAGAGTTACACATACAGATGCACAACAGGAGTGCTTGCATAGCTGGAAATCTGAACAGTCTTTAGAATGTACCACTGTCAGTTTCTTGGTTTCCGTATTGTACTAGAGTAGTGCAAGATGCTAACATCAGGGGAAGATGGGTGAAGGAAGCATGGAGTTTCCCTGTACATTTCTCTGCATCTTCGTGTGACACTACAGTTATTTTAAAATGAGAAGTTTTATAAAAAGAAGAGGTGTCTTGGACAGTGATAGCCTATATGATGAATTTATAGATACAAACAACCTGGTTAACAAGCCTTTAGATGCAAAGGGGATGGATGTTTTTGGGACAGGTGAGAATGAATTCCTACAAGTCTAAAAATTTATCCTTGCTAGTAAAGAGAATCATAAGCATTCCACACTCACATGATTTTGTTGAGAGGATATTTAGCTTAATGTCATCAGATCAGACTGACACCTGGGATCTGTGTCATGTGGGTTAGAGCTGAACAGAGCAAGTCAAAGTGAATTTTATGTATGACTGTATTCAGTTTTGCCACCAAAGAAAGCATGGAGGGATGTCTAAACTGCTGTAGGCAGAAAAGTGTTATTAGGAAAGAAAACAGAATAAAAATATCCTATTGTATCCTGGAGTTGAAAGAGTCAGGACATTATGATTGTGTGCGATGGTGATTAAATATAAGTAGTATCTGTTTAGCCCTGGTGTATTTATATTTTTAAGAAGTCTTACATTTATATATCTCAAAAATACACAGTAGAAGGCCTACAAAATTTAAATACCCAATAATTTTTAAAGGGTTCAACTGCTGTATCAGAGGACAGAAAGAAGCATTTTAAAATCTTGATACATTTTTCTCATTGTTTAAATAGTACTACTATTAATTACTACTGATTGCCACTACTAACTAGTTTTATGGTTGTTGTGTTTAACATTTATATAACAGAGAGGGAAATAATACAGAATAATATATAATCTCCATCCACACCTATTTTTTTATGTTAAAGCAATAACACATGTGTATAATTACTTACTATATATTATATTATGAAGTCTTTTTGCCTATTACTTCTGTCCTGGATTCACTCTATAAAAGTTGATCACCCTAGGAATAAACTTCTCTTTACAACAGTGCTAGGAGCAAAAATAAGTCCAGCCAGACCTGTATTTCTCTTGAGGTGTGGGGATGGGAGAGAATACCAAAGTATTCATCGATTTATTTGCTCCTCCTGACACCACACTGTGAAGTATTGACCTATGTGGATTGTGCTTTTCCCTAAGAGAGCATTCTGCTTTGAGCACCACAATCTAAGTGGGGCGCCCGGGTGGCTCAGTGTGTTAAACATTCTGCTTTGGGCTTGGGTTGTGATCTCAGGGTCCTGGGATTGACTATGCCTAGAGAAGGAATGATGAGAATACAGATTAAAAATCTTTGGGATGTTGGAGGACCTGTGGCTCAGTCAGTTGAGCGCCTGCCTCTTGGTCTCAACTCAGGTCTTGATCTCAGGGTTGTGAGTTCAAGCCTCATGTTGGGCTCCACTCTGGGTTTGGAGCCTACTTAAAAAAGAAAAAAAAAAATCTTTTGGGTGTTTATCACATATTTTAGCTGACTTAAGTTGATTATATGTATAGGAATATCATGTTTTATGCTATTTTAGGCACCAGTCCTTGCTGTGTTCAGGATATCAGAGAAATGAATTTGGCTTTGTCTGAATATTTCCAAACAATCCAGAGTCAGGAAGCCACACCCTTTCAAAACATACTCTCACACACAGATTCGAGCTTAGCTGGAATTTTGCGTGTTTTCTAGTTTGTCCAGCTTTTATAAAATTGTCACTTTCACATACTATGTGCTCTCACATGGAAATAGTAATCACATTTAAAAATTGAACACATTTAAAATGAGAACTTTTCCTAGAAACAGAGTCTATTGTTTTATCATCTGTACCTTTCCAAAACTTGGAAAACCTACAAATAACCACATCCAGCACTAGCCTGATATAGTGTCAGGATGAAAAGCTTTTGACTCTTTCGATCACTGAAAGTTATGGCCTTCTAAGGAAGGTCTTACAATTAATCCAGTCCCCTCTTCCCCGCCCAATCTCTCCATGTCTCTCCCCTCTGTTGTACAGAGAAGGAAACTTCAGTCCCAGGAGACCTTTCCCAAATCATTTCCATCATGTTCTTTCCGATGCTTTCACCACATGTGTCCACACTTTGTTAACAGAAGAGAACATTTATTTTAGTATTAGGTAGAATGATAATGAATCTAATGGATTTTCCTCAGCTCTTTGTGTTGTGCTTTCAGAAGGAGGAAGGCAGGACCATCAGAAGCAGGAGATCCAAGTGCTGCCCCAAGTGAGGGGTCTGTCTGGGGTCTTGGCTTCTGCACCAACTTTCAGCTCAGCTGCAGGTTTTTCCTTTGTCCACTTCATGTTTAGTTCCACAAATAATGAAGCTGCCACCAATTTTTCTTAGCTTTTAGAGTCCAGTCTTTACAAACCCCATATTTAATGATCTTTTCCTGTCGTTAGATTTTGTTAGATAATGTTAATTCCAAACCCATAGTCTGAAAAAGGCAGTTGCAACATTTACTAAATAAGAGTTTGCTAATTCAAGAGTATAATATGTAGCCATTTATTTAAAATGATTCTTGTGCTTAAAAAATGTACTTGCAAAAATTATATTGCACCTTTAAAAATATAAATGAAGAAGTTGGAAAAATTAGCATGTAAATGTGGGTGGCATTTGTGTGAACAGTAATTCTAATGTACTGAAAATAGCCATATTCATCACAAATTAAAGTATCAAATTAACTTTAAAATAGTTCCAAATAAATATCTATTATTATGGAGAAATATTTAACCCTCTCAAATTTTTCTTTTAGAAGTTTTCTGATGATACTAAGATGAGCTATATAATCCTTAGGAGGATTATTTTAAAGTTAATGTGATTTAGCTAGATTAATTAGTCATAATTTAGAATCCTCCAATATTTTCTCTTAGTAAAAGAGTATCTTGGCTAAAATGTCCATATGCACCTCAGTGACTTCTGCATCATGTTTTCTGGGGCACTTCATTTTATTTTATTTTTTAAATTTGTTCATGAGAGACCCGGAGAGAGGCAGAGACACAGGCAGAGGGAGAAGCAGGCTCTCCGCGAGGAGCCTGATGTGGGACTCGATCCTAGGATCCCGGGATCACGCCCTGAGCCAAAGGCAGACATTCAACCACTGAGCCACCCAAGCACCCCTCTGGGGCACTTTAAACGCTCTCTAATCAATCCTTATACCTGGGCCCGGCATTTGCAGGTGAACGTCTGTGGTAAAGAGGAAACACGATCTGTTCTTACAGTATGTAGGGTGAAACCTGTCCTGGTGGAGAGTGTCACAGATGTGTTCATGGGTGCTAGGGTAGCCCCAGCTGTGGCCTTTAGGGGCAGGAGGGTCAGCCACGCTCGCATAGATGTGTGCCTTCCTTCTGTACTGGCTACTTGGGTTGTGGAATTTGAGTCAGGGAAGAAAGGCAGGGCCTTCTGCCAGCAATCCCAAAGACTCTGTTTTGTCTGGAATTGGTGACTGGAGGCAAAGCCAGACCTTTCCAGTCCTCAAAAAAGAGTTCTTTGTAGTCCATCGGTCATATCAGTGGAGTAACCACTTGGTTTGATAGCCCTCACTGTACATACAAGAAGAGGTGTTCTACCAGAGCCTCCATTGCCTTTAGTGCAATTTCCAAATGTACCATTAGATCTAGTGACCTGGCATTCTTACTCAGATACCTTGACGGAATACATGCCATGTGCCCCCACAGTTCTAGGAAGCTGATCTTTTGTGTATGTTTGTGTAGTGCTTGTGTTGATTTAGCCATACATAATCAGTTTGTTCTGCTGCGTAACAAATCACCCAATACCTAGCATCTTAAAAAACATTCATGATTCTGTGGGCTGGCAATTTGGGCTCAGATCCGAGTGGTTCTTTTGCTAGACTTGCCTGGGCTGAGTCATGCAGATGCAGTCGTTTGTGGCTTGGCTGAGACCAGATGGTCTAGAATTCCCTCACTCAAATGTCTGGAGGTTGGCCCACTGTCCTCCAGGGCATCTCATTCCTCTTCCATGTGACTTCCCCAGCAGGCTACTCTGGGCTTCTCCCCATGGTGGTCTCAGGGTTCTCAGCAGCAAGAGAAAGCGCACCCTCATACCCAAGTGCTTTTCAAGCTTCTGCTTCTGTCACATATGCCTTTTAACTAAAACAGGTCACACTGCTGCCCAGATTCAAGGGATGGGATAAGAAATGTTTCACCCCTGGATGAGAAGAACTTCAACGTCGTGTTGCAATGGGGTATACAAAGAGGGATGGCTGGAATGGCTGACAATTACTTCTAATCCACCTGTCTTTGCTGAGAGGAATATTTATTTTTATTGTTTTTGTTGATTTTTCATGACAGAAAATTTCAAATGTACAGCAACATTTGAAACAAACTCCAAAATAGAAAGAATAACACAATAAACTTCCCATATGCCCATCACCTGGATTCACCAATTTTCAGTATTTGCTATATTGGCTGCCTCTATTTAACTTTTCTCCTTCCTAAAGTGGTGTGTGTGTGTGTGTGTGTGTGTGTGTGTGTTTAAAGACTTTATTTATTCATGAGAGACACAGAGAGAGAGGCAGAGACATAGAGGGAGAAGCAGGCTCCCTGTGGGGAGCCTGATGCAGGACTTGATCCCAGGACCCTAGGATCACAACCTGAGCCAAAGGCAGATGCTCAACCACTGAGCCACCCAGGTGTGCCCTTGCTGAAGTGTTTTAAAGCAAATCCCAAACACTGTGCTATTTCAGCTATATATATGCATCTTTTAAAAAGGGATACCTTCCTATGCTACTATAATACCATTACCACGTTTTGGTATCACTGAACACTCAGTCCATAATGAAATTTCCCCAAATGTCTCAAAAATGTATTTTTACAATAGGTGGGTATGAAAAAGAATCCATCCACAGAAAGTCCATAGCAGTTCCAACTTGCTTTTCTTTTCTTTTTTTCTACTATCTTGTTTTGAAAACTGGGTCCATTCTCCTGTGTAGGACCTCCTACATTCTGTAGTCATCTGTTTGCTTTCTGGTGGAGTCATTCAACTTGCATCTTTATCTCCTGTATTTTTGTTTATGAAAATTAGCCCTACAAGCTGAATTTGGGGACAGCATTCTCTGTAGATAGTAGTACTGTTTGCTTCCAGTTGTATCACATGGAGGCATCAGTGTTTGCTTGTCTTAGCTTTGAATGATACTAACGTTGATTGTTTTGATGACTAGTTGCCTAGGTCTATTGTTTCAGGTGTTACAAGATGATGGTTTCCTCATTGTATCATTCCAGATTTGTTAGCTGGAGTTATTTTATAAGGAACATCTTTTCGTCAATTAGAGTTATTTGGTTATCTGAAATAGAGCTCACACAAAATATATTCTTTCTTTTAAATTGACAGTTTACAGAATAAGAAGTTAGTACCCCAGTTATATCCAGGTCTGTTCCATAAGTAGTTGAGGGCTCTCTCACTTACTTTCTTCTTTGTTGTTATTTGAATTCATGGGTTTTAGATATTCATTGTGTTTCAGTTAATTGCCTTTTTTTTTTTTTGGTTGGGGCTCAAATTGTTTCATCATTGGCCAATGGGAACTGCTGGTAGTTGGCTTCTGTATCCCTTTGATCCATTATTCTTTGAGAACTTCCTTGCTTTCTGGCACAAAGTATCCCAAGATTATCTTGTATATTTCTTGCTCCAGATCTGTAATCAGTCATTCCTGGCTGGAGATTACAATTTGGGCACTAGCTGTGCTCATTGCTTTTGGGTTTTCATCCTTTCTAGTCTTTCATTGTCAAGAGTTAGGAAATCTCTGTATATATACATACATACATACATACCTACCTAAATACATACATGTATATCATATATATATGATACTTTAAAACATTAAATTATACTGATTTTTTAAAAAACAAATTAGAATTGTAGAATTTTTATTTAACTTCTTTGATTTTTGTATTTTTTTCTCTTCTCTTTTAAGCAAAAAATCTTGGTTCATAAGAATGTTAATATGTCCTAATATATATTGATGTATTAACTAATAATATAACCGGTACAAAAGCATACACCATAGTATTAGCATTATTAGCAGACACTAACATATTATCAGCATTATTACTTTGAAATTGGTATATATTTATATGTAACTTTGAAACTATCATATATAATATGCTAATATTACAAAATGTTATGTTAATAATGCTAATATATTAAATATACTAATATATTTGTTAATACACATATATAAATAATAGCTAATCATTATATATGTTAATATGCTAATGAATATGTAACAGTTTAATATTAGTTAATGCATACACGTATTAACAGTTTCAAAGTAATAATGCTGACTATTGAATGAAATTTAAGATTTCTTTGCAGTGCTGTTTTCCTTAAACTGTATTATACAAAGTATCTACAATCAAAGCACTTTGTGCAAGAGGCATTGGAAATAATTCTTTTCTCTGTGTGGTTAGGTTACCAACTTAATGTATGTTTTCTTGCTTCAGTCCATTTTCAGTTTTTACAGATACTTTTTCTTCTTGATTTCATTTTTTTAAATATGTAAAATATTTTTTATGTTTTTAAAACTGAAACTATGTGAAAGAGCATATGTAGAAGTTATTATTGATGTCTTCTCCTTCTCCAAAGGTAACTATATTTATTCTTAGTTTTCCTTCCAGTGTTTCTTTTGCAGGTATATACATCTATTTTATTCCCTTTTTTTTTTTTTTTTAAGATTTTATTTATTTATGAGAGACAGAGAGAGAAGCAGAGACACAGGCAGAGGGAGAAGCCAGCTCCATGCAGGGAGCCAGATGCGGGACTCGATCCAGGGTCTCCAGGATCACACCCTGGGCTGAAGGTGGCACTAAACCACTGAGCCACCAGGGCTGCCCTATTTTATTCCCTTTGAAAAATTATTTTATTTTATTTTTTTAGACAGCATGTGCTCAGGTGGCGGGGTGCGGGGGGCAGGGTCAGAAGAAGAGAGAGAGAATCCCAAACAGGCTCCACACCCAGCATGGAGCCAGATGTGTGGTTCAACTTCACAAACTTTGAGATCATGATCTAAGCTGAAATCGAGTTGGATGCTTAACTGACTGAGCCACCCAGGTGCCCTTAAAGATTATTTTAAATATAAAAATATATTTACCTTTTTTTTTTTTTTTACTGGAGTTTCACTTTTCTACGTTTTATGTTTGTTTTAAAAGAGTATTATTATAAAGGTTTATCACGCACTCAAACACACACATTGTAAAGAGAATCCAAACATACTTTGGGGGATTGGGTCATTCAGATTCTTTTAAGGAATCTCTCTTTTTTTTTTAATCCAGTGAATTTGGTACTTCCTGCCATCTAGGGAAGACACACTCCAAACTAAAGTGGAGTCAGGAGATTTCTTCCAATCTCCACTTATTGTTTGAAGCTGAAAAAATATCCCACAGCAATTGTTTTACAAACATGAGTCTGAGAAAAAAATGTTCCTGAACATAATAAGAACTGTGAAGCTCCAAGTGTACACTTTATGTTGTCCACTGTAACATTTTGGTTTATACTCTGCCTCATTCATAGTCATGTCCACAAACCTAAACTTAAGAAGAGTCTAGAGGCTCAAAATGAACAGGTCTAAAATAATTTCCGTAAGATTTGCAAAGGAGAAGGAATCAGCAGAATTGGAAGATTATCAGAGAAATTAAAGAGTTAAAATTAGCAGAATTTGATTCAGTTAATAATGTTGTAACAATGTTAATTTTTTAACTTTTAACAAATCTACCATAGTTATTTAAGATGTTAACATTAAGGGAAGGTGGATAAAATCTGTACTATCTTTGCAACAGCTAAAATTATTCCAAAATAAATTCTATTTAACACACACACACACACACACACAAGCAGCTGCATTGAATAAAAAAGTATACTTAAAGAGCTTCAACAAATCAATAACAGAAATAACCTAACCAAAAAAAAGGGGGGGAGTAAATGAAATAAACAGGCAAGTAATACACCATTTTTGTCTACCAGATGTTACACTGTATCATTACAACTTCTACCTTGTTATTAGTCACCACCCCTCACCCCCATGCTGTGCACTCACAAATCCCCCCCTCCCCAGATGGGCGCCTGCAGAAAACAGCGCACAGCCCGGCTCCTGGCCGCACACTCGCCCACAACAGGTGGAAGCTTCCGAGGACCAGGATGAGGGCAGAGGAGCGTGCAGGGTGCTCACAGGCGGTCCTCCAGCTCCACGTGCACAGCCGGGCACTTTTCTCCATGTGTGTGCACTGAGCACCAGTAAAATGGGGGGTTATGGAGAAAAATGTTTCTTTTATTTTTTAAGATTTTATTTATTTATTCATGAGAGACACACAGAGAGAGAGGCAGAGACACAGTCAGAGGGAGAAGCGGGCTCCCATTGGCAGGAAGCCCGATGTGGGACTCGATCCTGGGACCCCAGGGTCACGCCCCGAAAAAAAAAATCTAAAATCTAAAAGATAAGTAAATCTAAAAGATAAGTATTATCACGGGTTCATATGGGTGGGGGGAAGAGGATAGGTTGATCTGGTATTATTGGAGGGGTGGTAGATAGTATCAGTTTAAAAAAATTATTTTAAAAAAAGCATATGGTTCAACCCAGAAAAATCCCCTTTTGGATGTCTTACCTAGAGAAATACTTCACATGTGCACAAGAAGGCATAAATAAAGATTTTCACTGAAGCATTATAATATCAAAACCATCTTAAATTAGATAAATTATAGTATACCCATATTATGGACTACTAGACAGCCATTTTAAAATGATGATGTAGATTTTCATTGTTTGACATAATCTCCAAGACAAAAATATTAAGTGGGGAAAAAAGTGCAAAAGTAAATATTGTTTATCATTTGTTTTTAAAAAAAAACACCCTATATATTCCTGTATATCTACACACCCCTTCCTTTCTTTCTCTTTGTTTTCATATATATGTGTAAATAAATACACAAAACATGGTCTGGAAATACATACTCTGGTTCTGTTTAAATACTATTATATCTGGGTAATAGGAATGGGAATGGTGGCATGTGGTCCAGTTGGACTTTTAAAAGTATCTATTGCTTCTTTCATAGAAGGAATGTATGCCTGCATGAGTTGTGAAATTAAGGTGAAAAAAAAAGAGTGCCAAAGGATTTGGGATGCCTTGACAACAGAGAGACCTAGAGGTGAAAGAGAACTTCTGAGAAGCTTGTCACAAACTCATAGAATGTGATCTAGAGGGAGAGGTGGTCTCAGAGCTGCTGCCTATATAATTTATGGGGCCCAGTGAAAAATGAAAGTGTGGGGACCCTTTGTTCAAAAAGCAGAAGAAAGTACCATTAAAGGTACATATAATTATACCATTTATTTTTGTACTGAGCAGTGCCAGTTTTATTTTTTATTTTTTAATTTTTTAAAAAGATTTTTTTTAAAGATTTTATTTATTTATTCATAGACACAGAGAGAGAGGCAGAGACACAGGGAGAGGGAGAAGCAGGCTCCATGCAGGGAGCCCGACATGGGACTCGATCCCGGGGTCTCCAGGATTACACCCCAGGCTGCGGGTGGCACCAAACCGCTGCGCCACCAGGGCTGCCCAAGATTTTGTTTTTTTATTCATGAGACACACATACACACACACACACACACACACACACACACACACACAGAGGCAAAGACACAGGCAGAGGGAGAAGCAGGCTCCATGCACGGAGCCTGATGCGGGACTCGATCCTGGGACTCCAGGATCACGCCTCGGGCCAAAGACAGGCGCCAAACCGCTGAGCCACCCGGGGATCCCAGTGCCAGTTTTAGAGCAAAGATCAGAATATTTAACTTGTATGAGCAATCACTTCAGTTACACAATTTGGAGTTTGTCCCATAAGCTGGCCAGAAGAGACAGGCACAGACAGACTCGGAAAGGTAGGGAGGAGAGAGGACCCCATTCCTTAGGGGAGCACCCCTGGGCCTGGTAAAATTATAGCTAGTATAGACCCTCATAGGCCCTGGGGGTCCCACTTGCCTCCTGGGCCTATTGGGACACCCCCCGCCCCCCTGCCACACACAAGCCAACTGATCTAAGTGCCCAAGCTGAGGACAGGGCCTGGGGAAGTCAGGCTATAGGACTGCTGCTCCAACCCATACATAGCAGACGGGAACTACTAAGGATCTTTAAACCTCCACCCTGACAGCTTGGTACCCCAATGGGGACTAGGCTCACTTCCACTAAGATATGGCCTCCTGTCATTCTGGGGCTCTTGCACAGCCCATGTGCTAAGGGCACACAGGCCTGACCCCAACCCTCTCCCAAATCTTTGTGAGGAACAGAGGGTGGCAGAGCAGGGAGGGAGAGTGCAGGTCCTTCGGGAGTAGTGGGAGCAGATAGCTGAGAACCCCTCCAGGGAGGCCAAAACAAACAGGACCACTGTTTGTGAGCTGAGGTCAGCAGGGCATGCCCCATTGTCCCATTACCTTCACTTACAAAACACAAATCCAAAGCAAAAATTGTTAAGATTCAAGACAATGCTGCAGAGCATTAAATCCAGTGTGGGGCCCTTCTGAGTACCTGGTTCTGTACAGCTGTGCTGACTGCATACTTGTGAAGGCAGCCTGGGTGGAGTCAAGAGTTGTCCCCTTAACCCTCACTCCCACCTCCCATTTTTAAGCGGAAGACCTGACAGGAAGCTTGAATTCTGAGATGTAGAATCCTTTTGGCTGAGAGAGCATGAAGATGATGGTGAGACAGAACACAGCTAATAGGAGATGGGATTCACAGCATAGGGATAGCAGAAGACAGAAGAAAAGCAGGTGCCCAGGGTAGGAATATCATTGTTTGGCTGGATGGAAAGGGAGTTTCCATTCCTTAATTTCTATTTTCTCTATGAATCACTGCTTGGGCTGGGGAGGAGGTCTTTGACTGATCATTTGGAGAGTACAGAAGATGGGAAATGGGCTGGAGAGAAGGGGAGGCAAACTACTCAGAGATGAGTTAGAGCCTTGGCTGGCCAGTCCGGCCGGAGTCGTGGATTCCGTGGAATTATGGAGCTAACAATCTGCCTGGTTGTATGACATTCAGGACCTTGCAAAGAGAAAGCTCCACCTTGCCTCTTCTTTTAGGAAGGACTGTTCTTTATTCTGTCCTGAATAAAATATGATTTTTTAGTGTTTATATGTCCTTTTAAAAATGAAATGTTGGTGATAGTAACATTCTTTTGGTAAATTTTTTATTGTGGCAAAATGTACATAATATAAAACCTACCACTTTACATCTTTAAGTATATTAGTGTTTTTAAATTTGCAAATTTGACTTTGTTTGCAAAGCCATTACTTTGCAAAATAAAATAAGTGAAAAAGTTGGTAATCATATACTGCACCCCTGAAGTGTTATGTTTTAAAATTTTACTGGTCTGTGAAGTCTGGAAATTTCATGAGCCTTAGCAAGCTGTTCCTCATTTAATCTTGTTCTATGACTTTATTGGCAGAGGAAAACTCTGAAGCAATTTTTAGAATTTTAAAAGACATGGCATAGGAGTGAGGTTAGGATTACTTTTGTTGTTGTGGTTGTGGTTACAATGCTTTGATAAAATTCTAATTCTAGGATTTTGTATATACTCTTTTGTGGCATTATCAAGGTTGTCTCATGTTCTACCACAGTGCCGTAATAGTTCCCCTTTGCGCTTCATATGTAAACTCACAGCTCATACCAGAATAACAAATAGGCCTTTCTAAGGATAAAGTTTGTTGTAATGGAAACAAAATATATCTAGATTAAAAAAAAGTGAATGGCCATGGGTATAGCCATTCACTTGGTCAAGGCTGTTTTAATAAATGGTCCTATCTAAGATTTTTTTTTTTTCTATCTAAGATTTAGAAAGATTTTGCACAGTTCTTTTTTCTTCTTCTTCTTCTTCTTTTTTTTTTCATTCTGAGCCGCAGACACCAAAAACCCCACAGGAAGTTCTCTTTGTGAGTGTTGTGGTTTTTCATTTCCTGTTCACTTTGCACTAGATGATTAGACATAAGACAATCTGTGCAATCGAAAGAGATTCTTGGTTAAAATTTGTTACTCTGAGAATCTCAAATTTGCTTGTATTTCTTCCCATGTGATGAATGAGTCTAGAGGAGGTGTAACCACCTCCATGCTCAGTTCATAGCTGAGCATTAAAGTTGTGGTATAAATTTTGTTGTTCAGTAGATGAACTGAACTCTTCATTGTTACAGGGGCAACTATCTGAGATTATGCTCTATGCTTTCCACTTCTTATCAAAGCACTGCCCCAAAAATAAACCATTGGAATGGAGATATGTTTTTAAGACTTGACAAATATTTTACCCTTATTTTTACAAATGACAAAAACTTTCTCGTTTCTTTAGAGAAAAGGAAATACGTTAAACATATCCAGTTTACTTCAGATATTACAAATACCATTAAAAAATTTTAAAGGGTACTATTACTGAGATATTTTTGCAAATGTAATTTTTAAAGTAAGGTATTCTCAAGGTAAACTTTGCTTGATTTCATTATGTTTAAACCATGGCTAAAGTAAAATAAAGTTGTAATCAGGTATATTAGATCTTTGACAAATCATTGTTGTAATCTAGCATTTAAATGATGTATGGAAGACTTGATGAAAAGTGACAAACGAGAAAAAAAAATTTCTGTGCATTTTTAGGTATGTCTCTAGGTTTAGGTGCTATTAAAGACATGATGCCTAGTTCTAGGCAGGTCATGCTGATTGCACATCTTAATAAAATGGCAAAAGTAATAAATATATGAAAGGTCTTTTATTACTGTAAAAACTTTCATCACTTTAAAAACAGTGCTTGCTCCTAAGGACATTTTAATTACAATTCTTAAAAGAATAAATAATACTTTGACCAAAAACAACAACAAAAAAAATTACACCGTAAGTTTAACACAAAAGTGAATGTTATTTATTGTTACTTAGAATTTCTGACATTTGTGAAGAGCTTTCTGTTTTACCAAGTGTAGAATAATGAGGCCGGCAATAGTTTCTTACGTACTCTGGTGTTTAGCAAGGTGATCAGCCTTGTGAGAAGGGTATGCGGAGGCTGATTAACGCCGGACCGTGGGTTGCAGGTCTTTAACCTTGTCTGCTCAGAGGAGAGCTGGAGAACTGCCCTTAGAGGTCCAGGGCAACCTGAGCCCTTTGCTCCCCTCTGCGAATCTAGGCATCCTGGTTGCCGAAAAAGACTTCGGAGATCCCTGCCTACTGGGGTGGGAGAGACTTTGGCTGTGTCTCGAGGCCTCACGTGGGTGGGCCAGGACCTCGCAGTCCTCGTGGGTATTTCTCAGTCTGCTCACCCAGGAGTGCCCAAGACCGCGGTCCGTCAAGAATGAGAGCAATCATTTTGGCCGGGTTCGGAGCGTCTTAAGGATGAAATGACTCACTCTGCTTTCAGTGGGGCGGCAAGGCCCGGGCATGGGGTGACGGCCGTGGCCGTGGGTGTTCGCCACGTGAAGGAAACTACTGTCGGGTGTTCGCTCGGCCCGCCTTTCCAGCCGCCCTTCCGCGTGGGGCTGAGCCGCCGTGGCTTGCCGAGGAACCAGCGGACAAGTCTCTGCTGGAAGTCGAGAAAGCTTGGGTACAGAGGGGCTTCCTCCTCGGGGGGCGATTTCTGCCGGACCTTTGATTAAAACAAAACAAAACAAAAACAAACAGGAAGACTCGCATGCCAGCGGAAACTGCCCACCGAGTACTTCGGGACCGGGCTTTTCCTTCGGCGCCTGGGGTCGGCGGACCTCGGGAGGAAGCGGGCCCGGGGCCGCCCGCCCCGCAGAGGCCCCGCCCGCCCCGCGGAGGCCCCGCCCGCCCCGCGGAGGCCCCGCCCGCCCCGCGGAGGCCCCGCCCCGCCCGCGAAGGCCCCGCCCCCCGCCGTGGCCCCGCCCCGCCCCCCGCCGTGGCCCCGCCCCGCCCCGCCGTGGCCCCGCCCCGCCCCGCCGTGGCCCCGCCCCCGCCCCCGCCCCGCCGGGCATGCTCAGTGGGCCGGGCCGGGCCGGGCCGGCAGGTTTGCGTGGCCTCCCGCAGTTGCCGGCGCCGGCTCAGGCTGCGGACGCTGGGTTCCCTACCCCGCGCCCGGTTCCAGGGAAGTTAGGTGCGGAAGCCGGCGTCTGAGGGGCCAGCGGGCGGGCTGCGGGGCGGCCGGAGGCCCCCGGGGCTGCCCAGCGGGGAGCGGGCGGGGCCGCTGCGTCCGGGCTGGGGGAGCTCGGCGAGGCCGAGCGAGTGGCCGCACTCGGAGGGAGGCGCCGGCCGGGCGCGCCCCGCGGAGAGGACCCGGGCGGGGCGGGCGGGCGCTTCCCGGACTTTTGTCCGAGTTGAGTCCCCTCCCCGGGGGCCGGGCCTGCGCGGCCGCCCCCGCCCCCGCCCCCAGCCCCGCTCGCTCCCGGGAGATGTTTATCTGGTCCGTGGCGTGAGCAGCCGGCGGGCGGGTGGCGCGGAGTTTCGGGTCCGAGGAGCCTCGCGCGGCGCTGGAGAGAGACAAGATGTCCGCCAGAGCCGCGGCCGCCAAGGTGAGCGCCTCCGCGGCCGCCGGGCCGATCCCGAGCGAGCGCGGCCGCCTGCGGGCGTCGGGCCCCGCCCCGCCCCGCCCCGCCGTCCTCCCCGCCGTCCTCCCCGCGGTGCCGTCCTCCCCGCGGGCTGCTGCGGGCCCGGCGGGCTGCGGCTCGGAGCCCCGCGGGCGGGGGCGGGGGCGGGGGCGGGGGCCCGGGCGGGGCGGCGGGCGCGCGGAGGTGCGGCCCGGGCCAGGGGCAGGTGCAGCGCCGCCGGCGTCGGTGCCGGGCCCCGGCTCGCTGCGGGCGGGGACGCGCAACAGGTCCGCCCGGCGGACTCGGCTTCGGGAGCGGGTCCTGCGGGGCGGGCGGGAGGTCGGGGTTGGGGTGCGCCTCCCCCCGCCGGTAGCGCAGTCCCGAGAGGGCTGGTTGGTCACGGCGAAACCGTGTAGTTTCGATCTGATGTCACTCCCCGTGGTATGCGCGCGCCGGCGAGGAGGCGTTGAGGCAGCCAGGCGCTGCTCTGTGTAGTAGGTCGGCATTGCCCCTCCCGCACCGTGTAGTCTGCCTAAGGCACGGCATTGAGAAAGTAACCGCTTCACACTTTTTAATAGTTCGATTTGAAACGGACCCTCAGGAGCAGGTAGCATAAAATGCTACAAATGGACAAGGAGGTGAGGTCTAAAAAATAGCATCAGGAAGGACTTGTGGGTGCAGCAGAAAAAATAACGTTTCTTTTTTCCTGTCATTTTTCATGTGCTTTGCAGTATTCAGGCATTTTTTCTCAGTGCGGTGGAACCAACTTCTGCGTTACGTCGAAAAGCTCAAGTTCGTAAACTCAAAATCCGCCCTTCCTGTTTGCACATTTTAATCTTTCTCCTACAGTAGTAGTGCCTGCTCTTTCTAGCAGTCGCAGACATACAGAAATGTGAATTGTAAATCTCTCTGAAAATCAGTTCGTTACTTCAGATAGTATCGAAGTACTTAAGGTAGTGGTTTGTGTGTTTATTTTTTCTTTTGGAAATGTTTATTCATAGCATCTGGAATGGAAGTTTCTGAACTCAGGATTTTTTCTGGGAGGCAGAAGTCAGCGGTTACATTTAGTAGTGAATATATATATATATATATATATATATATATATATATGTATATTCTTTAAGAAACTTTAATTTGCACCTTTTTGACCTTATGTTGATGAAGAACAACCTAAAGATGAAACTTGAGCCAATGACTTGGAATAAAAAACGACATTTTGCTTAGATTTTAAAATGTTTATATTGTTCACCCTTTAGGGGTTTCCTTTCCTAGGTGGAAGGGCTCTGTTTTCATATTACACATAATGTCACTTTGTTCCTGAGGTGGGATCTCTGATACTTGATATCCAAGACGACACACTTCATTTTTAAAAGATTACTATGTTTATATATATATATATAAATACTATGTATATATACTATATTTAGCATATTGTATGTACTATATATATAAAAACCTAGTAAGTATTTGTTACCGTATTTCAATTCAGGCAGCGCTACATGAGGAAAATGCTACCTCACCAGACAACACACTTTAAAAAGGTTTTTTTCAAGTATGGAGAGAAAGAAGTTTTCAATGGCTTGTTACAGTAAAATGATTTAGAAGGAACAGTCCTTTTCCTCCTGAATTATGGGGTTGAGATTTTTATAGCATGTTGAAAAGCATCACTAGTTGAATATTACATTGTGGGAACATGTGTGTTTTTAAATATTTGTGAGTAAAGTGTAAGCTGAAAGCTTATTTTAAATGCTGTATTATGAGCCTACCACAAAACCTTTTGTAGAACAAGGCAGGTAGGCTGTAAAAAATAGGCGAAATGAAAGAATATTCAGCCATTTCCCTAAATCGCATTTAATTTCTCGAGGTGACTAAAAATGCTTACTACAAGTCAGACTGTGTACTTAATACTATACACGTGATACTTTTGTTCCCCTACTCTAACCCTCAGTTTAAAAAACAAAAAGAAGACCTTAATTTTGCAGCTGGCTTTTTTGTTTTAATTTTTGTTTTAATTTTTATTTATTTATGATAGTCACACAGATCGAGAGAGAGAGAGAGAGAGAGAGAGAGAGGGGCAGAGACATAGGCAGAGGGAGAAGCAGGCTTCATGCACCGGGAGCCGGACGTGGGATTCGATCCCGGGTCTCCAGGATCGCGCCCTGGGCCAAAGGCAGGCGCCAAACCGCTGCGCCACCCAGGGATCCCCTGCTTTTTTGTTTTAGCAGAGTAGTTTGTAGAACTCTTCTCTAAGCCAGTGCCTGTGGTTCTGTATCTTTTTGTAATAGCTGAATAGTCTGCTATCCTGAGAATATGCCGCAGATCATCATTACCTTATTGACAGACATTTAACTTGTGTTCAGGATTTTGCTGTTGTAATAAGTAGCTTTATATTTATATCTGTGTACTATTGTGTTAAGTTCTTAAAAATGGAATTTCTGGGTCCAAGGGTATGTGCTTTTAAAAATCTGGTAAATCCTACTAAATTTTTCTCAGAGAAGAACATGCCTAGGGAATAAATGCAACACTTGTTGGTAAATTTTAAAGGACATAAAACCTGAGTGAATTAGATGTGAGGGAATTGGGGAGAGTCAGTATTATAGAATATACTGATTACCCCAAGTCGATTTATGTATAAATGTAATAAAATTCCAAATAGAATTTCAGTGGCATTATAGAAAACTTGACATATTAATGAGAAAGTTTATCTGATAAAATGAATGAATGAAAGCCATGAAATTTTGGACAAAGAAGGCCCTACTAGGAAACCTAATGTGTTATAAATTTGGAGTAATTTAAAGCTTCTGTCAGCTCAGGAATAGACAGTGGAACCACAGAATCCAGGAACAGTTTTGTATTTATGAGCTTTTGGTGATTATCAGCAGCATTAAGTGCGTCAGGTATTGTCCTAAGTGCGTAACATGAATTAACTGATTTAATTCTTACAGTAACTCTATGAAATGAGCATTACTATTATCCCCACTTTATGATTGAGGAAATTGAAACAGAGATAAAGTAATTTGCCCAAATTCACTTAGCCAGCAAGAGCATAATGAAATAATGCTTATTTCATAGAGTTACTATACTACAAGAATATTGTAGATTACTGGGGAAAGGATGGGTTATTTATTCAGTAGGTAATGCTGGGACTGCTGGTTATCCTTTTTTTTTTTTTTTTTAAATGGTAGTTTTCTGCTTTAAACCATAGGCTCCCCCCAAATCCAGATGACATGTTTGAGTAAGAGCAAATAAAATAGATCATTAAAAAGTACACCTGAGCTAGAAAGGGCTTCTTTGTACGTGATGTTAAATAATAAAGGAAAAGGTTTTTATACATGTAGTATACATCTGAATTGCAAGCATAATTACTAGAGCGCCTGATAATAAAATTATTCTAAAGTTGAAAATAAGGATTTGAGGGTGGTTCTCTGTCTCACCAAGGAGTTAATTATGTAAGAAAATGGTGTGAATAATTATTAGGAGGAGGGTTTCCTATTGGTTGACTCACAGAAAGTGGCTGAAGGAAGTTACAGTGGCTTGTGGATTTTCAAGCTGTTTCACTTTGGAGGAAGCAATAAAATTTAAGGTTGCACTATCATTTATGTTTATTACATTTTGGTGCTTAAACGTTTCCATTATGTTTAAGGGACAGCGTTTTTTTTCTTGTGGTTTTATCTCTAAAATTATAATGTATAAAAATCATTTACATCACTTAATTGATTTATTGTATCAAGTAAGGCACAGTGGACTTTTCTTATTTATTTATTCATTCCTTCATTCCTTCATTCAGAAAGGCTGGGCATGAACTTGAATTTCAGGGCTTGAACTCACAACCCTGAGATTGTAACCTGAGCTGAAATCAACAGTTGGACACTCAATTGACTAAGTCAGCCAGGTGCCCCTGGAATTTTCTTAATAGTGAACATTTGAAAGTTAGGAACTGTAGAAAATTAGTCTTTACAGGTAGGAATTGTGTTCTGAGCAGCTGGTACGATGTAGTTTTAATTTTGGTACTTACTGATCAATGCATATTTGCTGCATATTACTTTAAAAGTAAAGGAGAAACTCACCGAACTTTATGAGAATTCAGTTGATTATGTCTGCCAACTTTTAATGAGCTTCACTGTAGTAATATTTTTCTAGATATGCCAAGTTTATACATTACTTATTTTTCACTGGAAATATTTTAATAGTATTTAAGGCAAAAGGCTTTTATTTATGTTAGCATTTAATTTATGGTTAAAACTAATTCATGTTCTTTGTTGATCGTCTTGACTATATTTATGACTCAAGTTCATTTTCGGACGCCCCTGTACGACAGTGACTTTTCCAATCATACTGTGGCTTTTTTCTCAGGTTGTGTAATGGCACAAATTCCACTACACTGTTAGGAAAGACACACCCTCCCCCCCCCCCTTTTTTTTTTTTTTAAGATACGGATGTTTTCATGTTAGGATCTTACAACCTTCGTTTTATATTTAAGAAGGACTCATGCTGGGGCACCTGGGTGGCTCAGGCAGTGGAGCATCTGACTCTTCATTTCGGCTTAGGTCGTGATTTCAGGGTCGTGCTCAGAAGGGAGTCCATTTGAGAGTGTCTCTCTACCCCTTCCATTACTCCTCTTTTCCTCTAAAATAAATAAACTCTAAAAAAAAAAAAAAACAACAACAACCCCACCAAAGACTCGTGATGCCCATTGATTACTGTCAGTGAGTGATAGAGGAGTCAGCCATCCACAACCAACAAATAATGAATTTGAGACCAATCTGTGGCTTTGAGGGCTGTAATGCTGTGTAGATAGTACTGTTCCCTGTTTGGTTTGAAGGAAACAGATTACAGTAGTTCACTCATTTTTTCAATCCTGGAAACAATGTACTGGCTCTGACTTTTACTTGCTCTTTAATCTTTTTTCTATTTAGAGACCAAATGTAAACTCTGTACAGTTCTAAGAATAAAACAGTATAAATAAGAACATCATATCACCATGCTGTTAAGAAAAAGGTCTTAAAAAATAATTTTGGTGAAAATTTGGGAATGTAGTCCTGTTTCTCAACAAAACCATGACAGGAAAAAAAAAAAAAAAAAAAAAAAAAAAAAACCATGACATGGTTCAGTCTATTGAAAGACCATTAGCCCAGCTATAAATTCGTGTGTGGGACCACCCATCCCTGACTGCTCAGTCATACCTCTTTTCAGGCTCCTGTGCACACATGTGCGCTTGGTATCTGGTCCTAACTGAGCATTGTGGCTGAAGGCAGCCTAATGAAATGAGCAGGTATTTTTTATTAGGAGAGTTTCTGGTCAAATGTTAAATAAGATTAAGATATAATTGTTGATGACTAGTATGATATTTCTGAAGTACTGGACTGGAACTTGCTTTGCATCTTTGGATTTTGTAAGGCAGTCTTGAGAAACCTTTTGAGTTTAACAGCTTTTAATCTGGTAGGAAGAGAGCGACATTAGGATAGTTTACTGAGGGTTTTTTAGTTGTATTTTTTTTTTATTTTGTTTTGTTTTTACAGTTTACTGAGTTTCAAATTTCATCCAAAATTGATAGGCTTCAGAACTGTATTTCCAGTGCAAGGCAGTAATAAATATAGCCCTTTTGGTATCTCTGACCTAGAGTGCTTCTTTATTTATTTATTGTAGAGAAGAGTAGCTTCAGGTTGCTCCTTTATGGGTTAGCCAGGTGCTTTATTTCCATTCCTTCTGAAACAGATAAATTCTTAATAATGAGAAGTATGCTGTGAGTATATGAGTAGGGAGTTTCATTTTATAACTTAAAAATGAATGAAAAGAATAGACTCTTGAGTGATCGACTATGTCACAAAAACACTGCTTCAGAACAAGAGAAAACCTGTGTTGCCAAAATTTGAACCATAAAACATAGCATTTGAGACTTAATAACAAAACCTTGACTGTTACATATGTAATGTTAAATATTGAGTCTCAGATGGCCCTTAACTTTGGGATAGATCAAAAGATAAATTTCTATTCGTGTTGCAGGTATATATCAGAACCACCAAACTCTTTCGTGCTAGTGAAATTCTGGGAAGTTGACTGATAAATGACCTCAGTCATTCTAGTTTATTGTGCCCAGAAGGGATGTGAAAACAGGAGCTAATATTACTTTATATGGATACTAATTAGGAACATAAGGTTAGCATATGCCTCTTCTAATTAAAATTTTTTTTTATTTGCCAATTTTTTTTTTTTTAAATAGCATATATTCCCAAGGAGTGAAAGTTCTTTTTTTTTCTTCTTCTTCTTCTTTTTTTTTTAATCTTAGGAATTTTTTTTTTTTTAAGATTTTATTTATTCATTCATGAGAGACACAGAGAGAGAAACAGATACAGGCAGAAGGAGAAGCAGGCTCCACGCAGGGAGCCCGATGTGGGGCTCGATCCTGGGACTCCAGGATCATGCCCTGGGCCAAAGGCAGGCACTAAACCGCTGAGCCACCCAGGGATCCCCAATCTTAGGAATTTTCACTTTTGAAATTGTCATTGGTAATCTTTGGGGTTTGTACAGTTTCTGACGACTGAATTAAACTTAATTACCTCTCAGGTTCATAATTATAAAATCCAGGAAGATTTTGGTAATTAATTTTTTGTTGTTGTTGTTAACCCAAGAAACATTCATTGAGCACATTTTGTTTTGGATCTCTGTCCTCTAGAAGCTTATAGTTTCCAGCCGCTTTATACTGTAATAATCAGTTGTGATACGTGTTTTACATTTCAATTTTACATTATTTACTCATAAAAAATATGAGCCCACTTACAGTCATTTTATAGTAATACAGCATCTTATGTGCCTTTTTTGTTTGGGGAAGGTGGTAGAGTCTTATCTAGAGCCTAGGCTTGCTCTAACACATGAGTTTCAGTATTTTTCTTTGTTAATTTTTAAAAAATGTTGAATTGAATCTGGACACAGCCATGTAATTGTGTGCATGTGTTTGGTGAAAGTATCTCAAAAGGAGAAAAATGTTAAGAAAAAGGTTAAGAATTAATTAGAATTTATTTACATACTTAAAACTCCTTGAGAATACTAACATGGAAAATGCACAATATGCTAGCTGTTACTATTATATTTAGGATCTGACAAGCTGTGAAATACGGAATAATTTGAGTTTTTGAAATTTTACTTTACATTCAACAGATACTTATTGGGAACCTAGCATGTGCCAGGCCCTGTTGTAGATGCTAGAGATGGAACAGTGAACATCTCTATACACATGGAGCATTTTAACAGTGAGCAGACAACAACAAATAAAATACTGTACATGATGATAAGTTCTAGAATTCCTAACATGCCATTTCTGGATCATAACCTCCTTCTCCCAAAGATTACAACTGTCTTGTCTTCTGTGGTACTCATTTTCTAGCTTTTCTTTATAATTTTACCACTTAATTATGCATTCCGCAAACACAGTAGTTTTGCCTGTGAGATTTACACACACGGAATCTTCCAGTGTGGATTCTGTTATGTATGGTTGCTTTTGCTCAGCATTGCTTTTGTGAGATGTGGGTAACTAGTTCATTAGTTTTCATTGTATTCATGGATCAAATTCATAGTAATCCATTGTATGAGGACTTCACTGCCAAATCCACTTTGGAAAAAAAAAAAACAGTTTGAAGTAGACTTTTGTGGGTTTTGTTTTTGTTTTTTTGTGAGAAAAAAATTGTATTCCTCAATTCTCCTTTGTATTGTATTCCTCTAAGGGGCAAGAATTAGATAAGCCTATTAGCTAGTCATTGGAGTATAACAGCTCTGTGAAATAAAGTAAGCTGCTTTTGGTGTTCATATGATGTCTACCTTCAAAAGTCAAAACTGAAGTGTTTAGTTTTGAGGATATTTTATGACTAGGGTCTTAAAAATTCATCATCTTAAAGTATATTTTAGTAAGTACCCATTTACCTGACTCTGATCAGACCAATAAAAGCCACAATCAAGAAAGTACATGCTTTGGACAAAGCAAGTAAAAACAGGCCTGTGTTTCAAAGTATAATGTAGGAAATCTTTCTCGTGGTGTCATGTAAAGAAACTTTGGAAGATTTATATACTGGTTGTTGATTTTAAGTGTTATGTGTTGAAGTATCTGATCAAATGTATACCAACCCATATTTTTCTGCTCTATTGTCTATAAAATCAGAAAACAGTGGCCGTGGCAAGTAGATTTACATGTGTTGTAAGTACGAGAAAAGCGTGTTGATAATAAATAGCCCCCTAATACTGAGCATTGATTCTGTGACAAGTACTAAGGTATGTATTTTGTGTGCATTATTTTATTTAATCTTAACAGCTCTGTATATAACAGCTCTGTTATGTACTAGTGTTACCTGTATTTTAAATGTGGGGTTGAATTTACTTGCTGTAGCTAATTGCACACCTGTTTGTATGCTTTATAGTTCGTACATGCACATGCTTATACATTCATGAGTTCTAAAGGAGTGTCATGGAGATGAGTGTGGAATGGTGTTAGGTGACTTTTAGATCACATAAGTAGCATGAATCCTGGAAGCTGGGAAACACACGGTGCTGTGGCAGTCAGGGAGCACAGCTGATCTGAAGGAAGTAGCTGTTGCTCAGCTCCAGCTGATTGTTGGCTTGGAGGAAGGCAGGCCAGATCTTCCGGTTTTTCAAACAGGTTGTAAATCTGGATTTTTATGTAAATTATCTTGACTTACACATTGTCAGATGACTTACACATTGTCCTTTTTGTGCCTTTTTATTGTGAAATACAATACCTGTATAAAAGTACTTAAAGAAGATGTAAATTATTTATAAAATCAACACCCAAATAAACACCACCCAAGTCAAGAAATAAAATATTGCCAGCTTCTCAGAAGCTTTTTGCCTTGCTTGTTCCTAATAATACTACCCTAGTTAGGTAGCCTCAGTCTTGACCATAAGATCCATATGTTGTGACCTTCCTAGATGACACCTTTACTCCCCTAAGGCAGTGTGGTGACTTTATGTTTTTAAGATTTGTATGTTGTGTATGAGTTCATTCATCTGTATAGTGTTCTATTCCATGAATATTCTACAGTTTATTCAATCTGCTGTTGATGGACATTTGGGTTATTTCCTAATTTGGTCTGTTAAGAGTAATGCTTCCATAAACACTTGTACATTTCTTTTGGTGCACACCCATATTTCTCTTAAGATATGTATTTGGGGATGGAGTTGCTCCTGGATTGTTTAGTGTATTTTCAATTTTTGTAATTGAAATAGTGATTGAATAATGTGTTTTCCAAAGAGGTTGTACCAGTTTGCAGTCTTCATCATCAGTGAATGAGAGTTTCTTTTGCTCTGCATTTTCACCAGTACTTGGTGTTATTAGACACTTCAATTTTAGCCCTTCTGATGGGTCTTTTAGTACGATTTCTTTGTAGTCTTAATTTACATTTCTTTGACTAGATGAGGTTGAGCAACTTTTCATGTATATAGCCTGCCCAAGTTTTTTGCCTGCTTTTTTGTGGGACTTTCTTTTCTTATTGATGTGCTTTACATTTTTTGGATAAAACCCAGTTGATTTTATGTATTTTAGATATGTTTTCCAGCATGGTGGTACTCATTTTAATGGTCTTTTCATGAATGGCAGCTCTTGATTGGAATGTGGTTTGAGGGTAGTGGCACAGGGAAAGGCCAGCGAAAAAAAGAGTTTCAAGAGAGACCTCTCAGCTGGCCAGATCCTGCACAGAGAGAGATCAAGTAAACTAAGGACTGGAAAGGTTATCATTGAATAGCCCTAAGTTTTAATTGCTTTACTATATGAATTTAGATTATGGAATCTGAATCTTGAATCTTTTTTCTTTGTAACATACAGCCACTTAATAGCTGTTCTCTCATCCGTGAAACACAGATAATATTGACAGTACCCACCTCAGGGTGGTTGTGCACTCAGCACAGCGTTCAGCACATTGTGAGCTGTTATGTTAAGCTATATCTTCTAAAAACATTTTAAGTGAAGTTTGTTTTAATGTTAGAGAAGAGGCACCTAGGAATTAGGTTTCTTTTGCGTGTGTGCATCCTAGTATGAACATTTAATTTATGTGTTTATGTATGTATACATTTGCTTATTTGATACTGCACAAAGGTTGGCCTGTAGGTTAAGAGCCCAGCAAGATGTGCTATGGTTTCAGAGAAATCTTTGGGCTCTGAGATTTTTTTTTTTTTTTTTTTTAAGATTTTGCTCATTTATTCGTGAGACACAGAGGGGAGAGCAAGAGAAGCAGAGACATAGGCAGAAGGAGAAGCAGGCTCCACGCAAGGAGCCTGACGTGGGACTCGATCCCGGGACCCCCAGGATCATGTCCTGGGCCAAAGGCAGGCACTACACCACCAAGCCACCCAGGGATCCCGGCTCTGAGATATTTTTATTTTCTCCGAGATATTTTTGAAAAAAATTATTACATCTTTATTCTGATGGATTAGAGAATACTATTCCAAATCCAACACACAGCTGGAATATCTATCCAGTAAGGTGAATGATTGATTAGCAAATTCTGTCACTTTTTAACTCCTGAGCACTTAGTAGTAGTTTCTGCTTGTTCCATCTGTACTTTGTAGCATCCCCTATACTTTCCCTCTGCCCCAACACATGTATACATACATATATGTTATAGTCTCTCTGGATTCCTGTAATAGCTGCCTAAGTATAATATACCCCTTCTTTTTCCTTACTCTTTTCAAAATCCAAGTTTTACTAGCTTCCCACCCTCTTCCTAAAACTCCTAGACTCAAGTTTTACTAGCTTCCCACCCTCTTCCTAAAACTCCTAGACTTACTGCCTTTAGAAGACCAAAATCCATACTGTGGTCAGTAAGCTCCTTCTGGATTATTTGACTCCTGCCTATCGCTCTGGCCTCATTTTGCATCTTTCTCCTCCTTGCTCTGTGTTCTCAAACTATGCTGTCCTCTTTTTGGTTCCTTGTGGCTGTTACACTTCCTGCCAAGTTTCTCCTCTCGTAGCACTGTTTTTCTTTCTTTGAAGTACTCATTTAAGCCTGTGATTATATATTTAGTTGTGAATTTTTTTTTCTTCTTCTAGATTGTAAGCTCCATGTGAAGAAAGATCAGTACTGATGGTGTCCTAGTCACAGAACTTAACACGGTGTCTGGCATAGAGTAAACTCTCAAATATTATTTGAATGAGTGAAAGGACTTTCCTGCTCTAGGGGGTTCTTGCGTGTACTGTTTTTCTACCTGGAGAGCTTCCCTACCTTTACCCTTTATTCACCAAGCACCTGTCTCAAGAATCACATGTCCTGAGCCCAAAAAATAGGTCAGAACTCTCCTTTAAGATCTCTATATGGGCAGCCCCTGTGGCTCAGAGGTTTAGCATTGCCTTCAGTCCAGGGCGTGATCCTGGAGACCCGGGATCAAGTCCCACGTCAGGCTCCCTGCATGGAGCCTGTATCTCCCTCTGCCTGTGTCTCTGCTTCTCTCTCTCTGTCTCTGTCTCTCTGTCTTTCATGAATAAACAAAATCTTAAAAAAAAAAAAAAAAAAAAAAAAGATCTGTATACTTTTTTCTTTGTAACATACAGCAGTTTGTGTTTACTTGTCTTCTGGTTATTTGATTAATATCTGATGTCTTTCCTAAACTTAGAGTGGCCTTTTTAATACTCTGTTACTCACTTGTAATAGACTAGGTTAAAGTCAGCCTAGAAACTCCTAGAAGGTGCTAACACATCTCTAGACCTAGCTGCATTTTTCTTTTCTGAAGAGAGAGAGCTGTTGAAGTAGCCATCCTATGGGAAATTTATTTACTGGCCTGGCATCTTTGTAGCAGCATTCTTGATTTGAGTCTTCCCTAGATCAGTAATTAATTTCTGGCCCTCTCATTAAGGAGTGAACTTGTTGGATGAGCACTGGGTGTTGTATGAAGCGTTGAGTCACTGTGTTGTACATCTGAAACTGATACTACAATGTATGTTAACTAACTGGAATTTACATAAAAATTTAAAAACCAGGGAGATCCCTGGGTGGCTCAGCGGTTTGGCGCCTGCCTTCTGCCTAGGGTGTGATCCTGGAGTCCCGGGATCAAGTCCCACGTCGGGCTCCTTACATGGAGCCTGCTTCTCCCTCTGCCTGTGTCTCTGCCTCTCTCTCTCTGTGTCTCTCATGAATAAATGAATAAAATCTTTTTTAAACAGTTAAAAAAAAACAACAAAGAAGACATACAGCTGACCAACAGATGCATGAAAAGATACTCAACATCATTAATCAGGGAAATGCAAGTCAAAACCACAATGAGATATTACCTCAGACCTGTCAGAATGGCTAAAATCAAGAACACAAGAATCAAGTGCTGGCGAGGATGTGAAGAAAGGAGAACCCTCTTGTACTGTTGGTGGGAATGCAAAGTGGTGCAGCCACTCTAGAAAACAGTATGGAGGTTCCTCAGAAAGTGAAAAATAGAACTACCCTAAGATCCAGCAATTGCACTACTAGTTCTTTACTCGATACAAAAATAATAATTCATAGGGATACCTGCACCCCATTGTTTATAGCAGCATTATCAACAATAGCCAAATTATGGAAACAGCCCAAGTGTCTATCAACTGAACGGATAAAGATGTGGTGTTTGTGTGTGTGTGTGTGTGTGTATCACATATATATAAAATATGGAATATTATTCAGCCATCAAAAATAATTCAATCTTGCCATTTGCAATGACATGGATGGAACTAGCGTAGAATGCTAAGTGAAATAAACCAGTCAGAAAAAGACAAATACCTGATTTCAACTCGTGGAATTTAAGAAACAAAACAAACAAGCAGATGTGGGGAGAGGACAGAAACAAAGAAAGAGACAGACTCTTAACTATAGAGAACAAACTGATGGTTACCAGAGGAGAAGGTCGGTGGTGATGGGGAATGAGTGATGAGCACTGGGTGTTGTATGGAAGTGTTAAATCACTATATTGTACACCTGAAGCTAATATTACACAGCATGTTAACTGTATTGGAATTTAAATAAAAACTCTGAAAAATTTTCTAGTCCCCTCAAGTTACCTTTCTTTTTTATTTTTTTAAGTGGTAGAATTTCATACCCATACAAAAGTAGGTGAACAATATAGAAAGTCCCCATATTACCATCACCAGGTACAGTTATCAAATTATGGCCAGTTTCATTGATACTTCTCAATGTATTGTATCTTCTCTCCCCCACTATTTTGAAGCAAGTACCAGACTTGTGTTTTTTATCTGTCAGTATTTGAGTATATATCTCTAAAAGATAAGAATTCTTTAAAAAAGAATGAGATGACCATTATTACAATTTAAAAATAACTTCCAAATTCAAAATCCAGTGTTTAGTCAATGTAAAGTTTCCAGTTGTCTTAAATATGAACTTTTATTTTTAAATGTAGTTTTTAAGAATCAGGATTTAAAGTTCTGTTTTGGTTGTTTGGTATCTCCTAATTCTCTTAGACTATAAGGTTCTCCCAGGGCACCTGGCTTGCTCGGTTGGTGGAGCATGCAACATTTGATGTTAGGATTGTGAGTTCGAGTCCCACATTGGGTGTAGAGATTGCTTAAAAATAAAATCTTGGGCAGCCCCGGTGGCCCAGCAATTTAGCGCCGCCTTTCGCCCAGGGTGTGATCCTGGAGACCCGGGGTTGAGTCCCACATCGGGCTCTCTGCATGGAGCCTGCTTCTCCCTCTCCCTGTGTCTCTGCGTCTCTCATGAATAAATAAATAAAATCTTTTTTAAAAAATAAAATCTTAAACAAAAATACTATAAGGTTCCTCCATCTCTCTTTTTTATCCTGTCTCCCTGTAGTTTTATTGGTGAGGAACAGGGTTGTTTGTCCTTGTAATGTTTGGATGCTTGCTTTCCCATGGTGGTTACTATGTTTCTCTGCCCTCTCTCTGTATTTACTCTTCTTTGGTCATTAGAGCCAAAGCACTTCTGATAGAAATATGTGAGTCGCACATGTAACTTAGAATGTTTATTAGCTACATCAAGAAGTTAAAATTAAACAAGTTAATTTTAACATTTTTATATAGTGCATATACCAAAAATACTACCATTTTAACTATGGCAGTTAACTATGACACTTTAGTTTCTCTATTTCCTTGTCTTTCACAACCTTGACACTTTGAGTGAACACCGGTCAGTTGTTTTTTAGAATGTTCCAATTTGGGTTTGTGTGATGTTTCATGATTTGATTGACATTATGCATTTTTGATAAGACTACCACAGACATAATGGCTTGTCTTTCTCAGTGCATCATGTCAGGAGATGATGACATGATGATGATTCTCCATTTGTTAATTGGAATTTATCTGTAAGGAAGAGCTAACCCTTCTTTACTTATTTATTTGATTATTTATATCAGTATGCATTCACAGATAATTTATTCCATGGATTACAGTCTGTTAGTATTATTATTTATTTTGTTGCTCACATTGTTACAGCTTTGGCTATTGAAATCCTACTTAGAGCACTTTTTATTTTTTTGGTACAAGTGTTTAAGGTTCATTTTCCCTGCCCTAACCCTGGATTCACTCACTTAGCCAAGGAGACCTGATCCTTTTATTGGAGAGTGGAATTTAGAAACCAGGATCTGTGTGCCCATTGGTACTGTGATGGTGATGTTCCCAGGCCCTTCCAGCAGTCACAGCTAGACAGGCACATAGGTTAATGTTTTCCCTATCCTCTTCAGTTGTGGTATTCCTTTGAAATAGTTTATTTGTTAAGTGTATTCTGTTTGGGGTCCCACCTCCAAGATCACCACCACCACCTATCTCATCCTGGTTGATATTCATTTATTTATTATTTTGGGGTATGTGGAACATTACTGTAGTTCAAAGCATATACAAAAATATATGCTCAGAAGTGTTAATTCTTCCTCATTCCCAACACCCCCAATCCATTTTCTTTTCCTTTCTATTTCCTGCTTACCTTGTAATTTTTTAGTTTCTCATTTATCATTTCTGTATTTCTTCTGCACGGAGGAATGAATAGGTATATATGTATAATTTTATATTCCTTTCTTTCAAGGGAAGAGTAGCATACTATAGATAGATTTATTCACTTAAAGGTATGTCCTTGAAATTGGTCCATATCAGTTCATAGAGATCATCATTTTTAATAGCTGCATAATACTCCCATTGTACTGATATACCATAGTTTTTTCATTCACTATCCCATATATGGTCATTTAGGTTGTTGCCAAGATGAACTTGAAATTACAAACATTGCTGCAGTGTATGACTTTCTCCATATGTATATTCACATTGTTGGATATGTATCTTAGAAGTAGAATCTCTTCTACTTCTACGTGTTGTTTAGTTCTGTTAGGTATTGCCAAATTCCCTCCAGAAAGTCAGTACTAATTTGTATTCCCATTAGAAAGTTATGAGAGGAATTGTATCCTCACAGTTTTGCAAACAGACTGTGTTGTTGTACTTTTTATTTTTTGCCATTTCGATAGGTAAAAGATGGCATCTTGGGGTTATTTTAATTTCCATTTCTCTTGTGAGTGAGTTTGAACATTTTTTTCAAATATTTAAGGACCATTTTAATTGTTTTTATGTGAAGTATTTGTCTTTTTTCTTTTTAGACTTTTCTGTTTTTCTGTAGGTTTATTTCTTTACATATTAGAGATATTGGCCATTTGTGGTATATTTTGCAAATGTATTCACCTAGGTTTCTGCTTAAGAATGTTTATGGTGTGTGTGTATACGTTTGCATTTTGGTCATTTGGACATTTTTAATTTTTTTTTGTGTACCGGATTTATTTCCTAAGTGAGTTATGGTTAGAAAGCCTTTTCCTACACCAACATTAAAGAGAAATTCACTTGGGTTTTCTTCTAGTATTTATATGGTTTTATTTTTTACATTTAGAACTGTATTTCTTTAGGAGTTTATTCTCCTAAATGGTGGAGAATATAGATCTAATTTTATGTTTTTTTCAAGTGACTGACTAGTTGTTCCAGCACCATTTTATTAACAAGCATATCCTTTTCACCAGCAATTTGAGATGTTACCTTTCTTGCATCCTAATTTGCCATTTATTTTGGTAATCTATTTCTGGATTTTCCATTCTGTTCCACTGGTCTATTTGTCTAATCATGCACTAGTATCACACTTCTAATTATAGAATCCTTATAGTATGTCTTAATTAAGAGGACTTTAACTGATAAGGCTAGTTCCCTCTGGGAGTTTTTCTATTTTAGTGGGTAGTTTTTAAAAAAAATTGTTATTATACTCAAATGCAAACCTATAGTATGTTTTCTTAATGCCTGGCTTCTTATGTTCAACATTGAACAACGTTGTGAGATTCATCCATATTGGTTTGTGTAGTTGTGGTTTATTCATTTCATAATGTGTAATACTTTGAGTAAATGTTGTTAGTTTTCTATTTTATTGCTGATGGGCATTTAGATTGTTTTTGTCTTTTGGTTATTTGGAATAGTACTATTGTGAATATTCTTGTAGTGAGTGTACACGTTTTTGTTCCATAGTGACCATAGCTTATGCATACTGGCAGATTTCAAAGAAGTTATATGAGTTTACACCCCCAGTTGTAGTGAGTTCTGATTAGATTGTTCACTAACACTTCATGTTTTCTTTTTCATATTAGCTCATTGTGTTTGAATGTCTGGGTAGCATTTCATTATGTTTTTAATTTGTATTCTCCTGTTGATTAATGAAATATAGCACTTTTCCCACATGCTTATTGGCCATTTTGATATCTTCTTTTGTGAAGTTTCTTCCTCAAGCCCTTAGCGCATCTTTCCTATTAAGCTGTCTTTATTGATAGGAATACTTTGTGTATTCTGGACATGAATACTATGTTGGATATGTATATATTAGGTTATTTTTTATTTTTGACAACATACCAAATTTTTAAACTCTTATGTATCTGTAATTAGCATTACTTTAAAAACCTAGTTTTACATGAAAATAAATGATGAGGTAAAAAAATAAATTTACCTAAATGACTTGCATTAAAACTCCCTTCCTTTGAATCTTGATCAATTACTGTTGCCACCTTAATGGTAAGATTTTCAGCTTCAAGATGCCTGATCTTAGAAGCAGGAGGAAGCTCCCTGAACAGTGTGTCTAAGAAAGTCTTACCAGTTAAAACAAAGCTTGTCACCTTTTTTACCTTAGATGTTTTGTGATTTGTTTGAAATAGTTTTGGGGGGGCACTTGGTCGTTTAAGCCCAGTTGGTTAAGTGTCCCAACTCTTGGTTTCAGCTCAAGGCATGATCTCATTATGGTGAGATCTACTCCTGCGTGGGGTTTGCACTCAGTGGGGACTCTGCTTGAAGATTCTCTCCCTCTGCCACACCACCTCCCCTTGCCTCCTGCCATGCCCTCGCAGTCTCTCTTACTCTTTCTTTCTCAAATAAATAAATCTTTAAAAAAATAAAATAGGGTTTAAGATAGGAAGGCTGATTTTAAAGAAATGTGACCTATTGAGTCTGTAAATTTGGTCTATTGTCCATTGAGTGCTTTGTTCTGTGGGTATCGTGGGTTTTTCATGTATCTTACTTAGATTATTTAGAAATTGAAAGGATTTTTTTAAACTTTTTTATTTTGAACTAATGTTAAAGTTTTTAAAACAGTACCTTCCTTAATGTCCCTCATCCCACTCACTTTAATATTTTACATAAGCATAGAATTATCAAGGATAAGAAATTAACACTGATAAAATAATATTCACCAAATTATAGACTGTATTCAAATATTGCCAGTTTTTCTTCTGTTTCAGGATTCCACATTGTATTTGGTTGTTTCTTATTGGTGCCTTTGAATGTGTAACAGACTCTCAGTCTTCCCTGTGGTATATGACCTTTATATTTTGAAGAGAATTAATCTGTTATTTTGTAGAATGCCCCTCAATTTGTTTTGTCTGATACTGTCTAATGATTTTAGAATGAGATGATGCATTTTTGGCAAAAAAACTATAAAAATCACAATGTATCCTTGGTGCATCATTTCAAGGGATTCGTGATGTTGATTTGTATTATTGGTGATGTTTACTTTGAACATTTGTTTAAGGTATTTCTCCACTGTAAAGTTACTATATTTTTATAATTGATAAATATTTTGGAGGAGATAATTTGAGACTGTTAATCATGGTACTCTTCAAACTTCCACCCACTAATTTTAGCATCCATTGGTGGATCTCATCTGTAACCCCATCTTACTTGTGGGGTTTGCCTGATGATAATTTTGTTTCCCTTTTTCCTTCCACGTTTGCTAATTGAAACTCCACTGTCAGGAGTGCTGTCCCTTTCTCATTTTTTTTTTTATTATACTGGTATGGACTCACGAATATCCATTTTATTCCATGAGTTAAATTTGAATATTACCTATTTGGTTTGTTCTTTAAGTTATTCCACTTTGGCCGTTAGAAGTTCCCTCAGGTTGGTTCCTGTGTTCTTTTGACAAATATCCTTACATCCCTTTTTAAAAATATTTACTTACTTATTTTGTGCAGTCCCTTAATTTCTGGTATCACATGATGTTCTAGGTTCATCATATATTTTCATCCTGAAACCCACCTCTTCTCCAGGGAATCCTTGTTTATTAGTGGATAGTATTTAGAAATTTAGATCTCCATGATGGTTGTGCTCATTGCAGTTGGGTTTGTTTGCTTGCTTGCTTCCAGGCTGTTTCAGCAGATTGAGCTAGGAAATAGACATATGTATAATAATCTGTACACATCTACATGACTCTTTCTCTCTGTATTTATGGCTAAAACCATGGGTTTATGCTACTCAGATTCCAGTCTCATAGAATTCATTTTAGGCTTCCTCTTTTTTCTCTTTTCTTTTCTTTTCTTTTCTTTTCTTTTCTTTTCCTTTCTTTTCTTTCTCCTTTTTCATTTTCTTTTTAAGATTTTATTCATTCGTGAGAGACACAGAGATGGGGCAGAGACATAGAGGGAGAAGCAGGCTTCCTGAAGGGAGCCTGATACGGGACTCGATCCCAGGATCACAAGCTGAGCTGAAAGTAGATGCTCAACCACTGAGCCACCCAGATCTCCCTTCTTTTCTTATTTATAATTTTTTCCTTTTAACAGTAGAAGCCCAGCTCTCATTATCTGTAGTGTATTTACTTCTTGGTTCACTTATAATTTACCTAGAAAATAATTTTAAACTTCTACCCATTCTTCCAGTAGAAAGACTTTCTAACTAGGGTATAGAATTTCTATATAGTTCTTTTTGTCTTTGGCTTTACAACGTTCAGTCAAGATACTGTTTTCCTCTGTTACCTATTTAGGTTCTGTTCTCTTCTGCCTTTTTCATGTGGTCACGTTATTTATTTGTAACAGAGTTAAGTTTGTTACTGTTTGTATTCCATTTTAGATAACTCTCCCCTACCACCATACCTTTGTTTTAATGTATTTTTTGTTTTGTTTTTTGTTTTTTAGATTTTTAAATTTATTTATTCATGAGAGACACACAGAGGAGCAGAGACATAGGCAGAGGGAAAAGCAGGCTCTATGCAGGAAGCCTAATGTGGGACTTAATCCCAGAACTCTGGGATCATGCCCTGAGCCAAAGGCAGACACTCAACCACTAAGCCACCCAGGCATTGCTGGTTTTGGTTTTTTGATATGAAAAGGATATATATATCAGGAAACAATATTGTGGTTCTGAGAGTCAGAGCTACAAAAAGATGCATTCAGAAATAACTCTATTGTCAGTGCCTGCCACCCCGATCTGTTTTCCTTTTCTACCTGGAAAGAATTTGAAAATGTCAACCTAAAAAAATAACAAAAAAACAGAAGAAGAAAGAAAATGTCAACCTAAATACAGTTTTGTTTTTGATAACTGGAAAGCACTCAAAGTTTTCTAGAGTGTCTGTAACTGTCCCTGATAAGAATTGATCAGTGTTTAATGTGCAAATAATGGTAACTTAGTTAAGCTGATATTCTTTCACATTGATCTTAGGCAGTGGCAAATACGGTGATTTATTTGTAAAGTTGTATTTTAAGCAGACCTCCAACTTTGACCAAAAAATTCCAGTTACATTTATGTTTTCTAACTCTTAATGTTTTCTAATCATTTCATCATCATTTGGCTCCTAAATTGCTAACCAAGGAGTAGACAGAATAAAGCATTTGAAAATATAACCTACATTGAATGTAGTAGGGTGTTAGATACTAAATTTACTTATTTTTTATTGAGACGGTCATCCTGCAGTTGCTGTACTTTATTTTGATCACCAATTGAATTTTTTTAATATTTACTTATTTACTTATGATAGACAGAGAGAGAGAGAGGCAGAGACACAGGAGGAGGGAGAAGTAGGCTCCATGCCAGGAGCCCGACGTGGGACCTGATCCCGGGACTCCAGGATCACACCCTGGGCCAAAGGCAGGCGCCAAACTGCCGAGCCACCCAGGGATCCCCATCAATTGAATTCTTAAGTTTAGTGACTTCTTCAGTTATATTTGAGAAGTTTGTTGAATCTCTGAGTCTCCAAGACCTCTCTTCATTTGACTTTAGGTTTATCTTTTTTACTACCTGTTGGACATTTCTATTTTTTTTTAAACCGTTTTCAGATAACTTAAGTTATGTGACTTTTTTTTTTTAATTTTTATTTATTTATGATAGTCACAGAGAGAGAGAGAGGCAGAGACACAGGCAGAGGGAGAAGCAGGCTCCATGCACCGGGAGCCTGATGTGGGATTCGATCCCGGGTCTCCAGGATCGCGCCCTGGGCCAAAGGCAGGCGCCAAACCGCTGCGCCACCCAGGGATCCCTGGACATTTCTATTTTGAGAGTTTACATGACACCCTTGTTTTCTAGATCAATCCAAATGTATATTTTGTACCTTTTAGCATATACGCTAGTCTTTTTCTTTGTACTTCATTTCTATAGCAGTGATCACAATTGAAATTAAATACTTGAAACGTTAAGGAGGGGGGTACCTGGGTGGTTCAGTGGTTGAGCATCTGCTTTTGGCTCAGGGTGTGATCCCGGTATCCTGTGATCGATCGAGTCCCTCATTGGGCTCCCCACAGGGAACCTGCCTCTCTCTCTGTATCTCTCATGAATAAATAAATAAAGTTTTTTTTTTTTTTTTTTTTTTTTAAAGAAAGGTCAAGGAGGGCAGGGGTCATCTGTTTTATTCACTGAAACTTACTTACGTTGTACTTCTTAAGTTCCTGGCTCAACCTGATCTCAGTAGATTATCTTGCATTTTATTTTGTGTGGAAAATAGCTCAAGACAAAACAAAGACACTGTGGAGAGCAGAAGAATTCAGAAATAATTCAGTGTAGTAGCTCTACTCACAGAAGGATCCCAGAGAGACCATCACTTGATTTTTCACAATGGAGGACTGCAAGTTACCAAGAGTGTTCAGCTGCCTCATTTAAGAGGTAGTACTGACTAAGCCAGTCTAGGTATATATTTAATATTTAAAGGTTCAACAACTTAAAAAAAATATACGGAAATCTTACCCTTTTGTGATATTTTCCATTTTTATATTTTATTTTGGTGTATACTCCGAACAATAAATATTTTGTATTAACTGGTTTTCCTGGGTGCTCACTGGCTGTTCCTTTTCAGATTCCTTTGTTCCTGTTTTCCTTTTTCCTCCTAAAATAAGGGTCATCTTAGTCCTTGGGTAATTGGATCTTTTCTCTTGGGTTCAATACTACTTTGTTGATTACTTCTAGATCCTTATCCACTCCAGATCTCAATCTTGATCTTCAGCCCTATATGCAGCTCCTTACTGCCTGTGTGTCTGCTTCAGTAACTTCATAGGCACCTTCAATTTTGGATGTCTAAAACTAAATTTGTAATCTTTCCTTCGTCCTGCTTTTTCTAGCTGCCTGATTCAGAAACCTATCAGCCATCTTTAACTTTCCCCCCTTTTCACTTTAACTTTCTAACTGGTCTCCCTGCCTCAAATCCGTCTTCCGTGTAACAGCCTTCAGAATGAGGTCGGGCTCTGTCATGTGATTGCCTGAAATTCCTTAGTGTTTTCCCATTGAGTTTCAAGTCCTTAGCATTATATTACAAGGTCTGTTGTAATGACCCTTTTGTAGCTTCTCTTTTTACCCTTTCCTCTTCCACAAATTGTACAACTCAGCCATCTCAAAGCCATTTATGTTTTATGTGCAACATCAACAACCTTGCTGATGTGATGTTTCCTCTGAAACTTCTCTCCACAGTTTTTTTAACTGGTCAGTCTCCAAGCTTGAACTCAAACATTGCTTTCATAGGGACTCTGTCTCTGATCCTCACAGCAGACAGAATCCTCCTGTTCTACACCATTTATGTAGTGTTATACACTTTCTCCTTGGGCCCTTTAGGAGGAAGAGGGATCTATATTTGGCCTCCACAATACTTAGGATATCTGGTAAATGTTTGTTGAGTGAATGAGTAAATAAGTGAATGGGTTGCTTTTAAAATTATAGCCGTAAGATCATAAAATTTAACTAGCTTTTAACTCTTGATTTATATCTAGATAATGTTTAGGGGCTAAGATTTTCCTTCATTTGTAGAACAGTTGCCTTATTTTATTCTGTTTTGGAGTTGGTTTTATTCCAATTACAGGTTCATCTTGTTTTGTCAGTTCTTGTGTCCTCCTGTCTTTCCCACATTTGATCTATAATCAGCCCTAAAGGACAGCAAAACTGCCTAGAATTGGGATCTGAAGTTTTGGCAGGAATCCTTTTAGAGTTGGTGATCTGAGTAGTGTCTTTGCCAGCTGGAGCTTAGAACAAAGAAACCAAACAAACTCTTGGCAGATTCTGAAATGCAGTTTTTTGCTTCTCCAGAAATTGTGATTCTAGTCAGTTGATGCTGATTTAGAAATGTATGTAGAACTGAGAATCCAGTAGTCATGAATTGCAGTCATTCTTGATGCCTTGCAGTACTTCACTAACTATTGAATATGTGACCTGTTTGAAATTGGAATTATAATTGGACTACAATTAGAGATACAATCTAATAGAATTCTGGAGCTAGAAAGGACCTTTTACTTGAGATAATTTGATCCAGTTCTTTAATATTACAGGTGAGGAAAACTAAGGTAATCTATCTAGTATGACACATTTGGGCTCTGATCTCTGTATTTCTGGTTTAGTTCATTTTCTGTTTTTAATAGCATCTTTCCAGATTACTAGGGACTAATAGTGCTGGAATCATGCTTTAAAGGACTAACGCTTTTTCCTGGGTCTCCCAGAAACTTAAATGCTCTGGGAGAGAGATTATAGATTTACCAGAAGATCCTTGTCCAATTTATGCAATTATGTATTATTTTTCTTTTAATAAGAAATGAGAAGCAATTTTAAAATAAGGATGTTGAGTTTTAACAGTCCTTTATTTGAATAGGTAATAGATGAATTGATAAACACTACAAAAGGGGAGTCAGAGTGAAGATGTAAGGTATTCTTAGATATTCTTCCAAAGGAAAGCCTCTGCCCCCCTTTTTCTAAAGTGTCAAAATTCTCATTCCTGAACATTTTTTGTTTGTAGTGCTTATGAAAATAGTGTTTAATTTACTAGTACAAAAACTTTTATATCAGTTTTAGTCTTCAATTTCTGAGTAATTTATTGTGATCACTTTTTTTTTAAGATTTGAGAGAGAGATGATGATTTTCAAACATTGCAAAGTTGAAAGAGTTTTACAATGGATACTTGAATACTGATAAATAAGAGTCTACCATTATATTTTATTATATTTGCATTGTCACAGATCTGTTTGTTCATCTGTTCACTTCTCTCTTCATTCAGAATTCCTCATAAGGTCTGCCTAGTATCATATAAACAGCCATGAGACAGAATTTTGCTGCTTTTGCCACTGAAGGAAAACAAAAGCTATAGAGTGGAGAGAGAGGACATGCTTCATGATTTAACCTGCGACTACATTTTTGTTTTGTTTTGTGGTTTAAGTTGATAGGATTGGCAAGGCATAATAATATAGATTAAATCGATTTAATATGCTGGTCAAGAGCCTAACTAATCACCTTTTTAATGTCTCATTCTCTGTTGTCTTCTTGTACTGCATAGGTCTCCCTTGTGATAAATCAGACTAATAAGGCTGTTTGGCTTTAACAGAGAAGTGAGCTATTATATTGCCGTTTCTTGGGAAGGCATTGAATTAGTTGAGATGTGTGCTTTCTAATCTTCCAGTAAAGAAACATACTCATTTTGATTGGAATGCCTAGAACAGTTGTTTTAGCATTTTTAGTTTTTCCCTTATCCAAAGAAAATAAATTTCTCTTTTTGTACTTCTCTTGAAGCTTGTATATTAAGACCTTAATGTATTAGATCACTTACCAACAGTAGAATAAACATTTTTTATAATTAACTGTAAAACAAAATAATCTTCTTAAATACTGTTTGTTTCCCTAAAACAAAGTTAATAATAGATATTTGAAGTTTCAAAGGAGATTTGGTGAATGTGGTTTGAAATACCTTAGCAGTTTATTCTGATTAGGAGTGAAGAAAGGAAAACAAAGAGATAAAATACCTAATGAAAAAATGTAACTCCTAATCCCTTCTCTCTGAAGATGATCATTGTTAACATTTTGTCTCCTTTTAGCCTTCCTGTTACTACTCATGTTTAAGCATAATTAGGATAACAATATATAAGCTGTTTCATAACCTGTTTTTTCCTCCTTAACGTTAATCTCCTTGTTTGATTAACATTGTTTTACAAAATAGAAAACTCTGAGGTCATTAAAATCATATGGAGGATGATAAACTGCTTCATACCAAAGAAAGTGTTATCACAGTACTTGCTTGTTGTCAGATTACTTTTCCTTTGCACTGATAGGAAAGAGATTAAAAAGGCAGTGGAGCAATGCTACTGGTTAAAGTGGATCAAGAAAAGATGAGCTTAGAGCTATGCAAGCAGTTCTCATTTTTAATAAGTCAGCTAAGATTGGACAAACTGGCAATTATTGCAGATATTTTTATCACGTATATTTCAGTAGGACTCTCAATGTTTAGCAGAATTACTCGTATCATCATTGCTTTACATTAATGGAGGAATTTTCTTTTTTTTAATACTCTAAATCCTGGTCAGTTTCTGTGAAAAAACAGAACAGCTTTGTTTCTAGCAGAAGTCCCATTAAAGGGAGGTTTTGCTGCATTTGATTGGAAGATTGAAACAAAACCTTGGTAAGGTTGGTAGTTTTTATCTATGGGAGTGAACAGAGAGATCCTTTCTCTCCCTGTCCTATTCATCTGGCAGGAAATTTAATCTAGTTGCTTTGAATTTAGGGAAGCAGACTTTCTTTATAGGGATTCATTTTCTAAAGTGGTATTAATCTTTGATTAAAGATGCTGTGGGAAAGGAGAAATGGGTCCATGACACCTTGATGGGAATATTCTCACAATGCTAATGACAGTGTAATAGAAAACGGATCTCACTTGTGAAATTGGCATTTATAACAGTGGGTAATCCGTGATGTTCTGAGAATATTATATTCAGCATTCTCCCCTTCTACCCTGCCTTTTGTTAATTCTGGAAAGGCCTTAAAAAAATTTTTTTTGTTTGTAAATATATTTTTAATAGCGCCAGTTCCATGAAATGATAATAGTAAAAGAGACTGAATTACTTAGGCCTCCAAGAGCAATTAACCCAATTTCTAAGAAATTTTTTTCTGAATTTTTTAGTGTCAGTGCCTTAGATAGGATAGTAACTTACTTCCCTCTCTCATAAGACGTTCTTGACAGGAGGCAAACCTGAACTACACAGTGGTTTGAGTAATCCCTGAATTGGAGCTGATGTTTCAACTCTATGATGATTCTTGGGGTATTTTGTAGTTGCTTGTTTTTCTTTTTCTTTCTTTCTTTTTTCTTTTTTTACATTAGCATTAAGTCATTTTTTTAATTTAAATTCAGTTTTCCAGCATACAGTATAACACCCAGTGCTCATCATATCACTTTCCCTCCTTAATGCCCATCACTAGGTTACCCCATTCTCCCACCCACCTCCCCTGCTGTTTTTTGTTTATTTGTTTGTTTTGCATGTGTGTGCATGATACATAAATTAGAAAAACTTTTTTTCCTTAGGGTTATAAACAAAGCTTGAGAAGATAGTTTGTAGCAAAACTGAAACTAAGTGGAGCAGTAGTGTTTAATTGTGTGATTTTTAAAGCACCAATGTCCAAATCTATGTAATGGTCTTATCTGGTTTCCTGTAACATGTATATTTACAATTACGGAGTTCAGAGGTATTTGACTTTTCCTTCCTTTGTACAACATAAGGAATGCTTTTTAAAATGTTTTGTGTGTCATCAGATATTTTAAAATAGTACTATTTCAACTTTCATTCTTTTTCTATCTGATGTTAAGTATAAAGTTACAGAATTAGCTGCCATGAATGAATATAGAGCAGCATTTGTGCAGATTAAGTTAAAAACAAAGGAAGTTCCTGCGTGTAGTTTCCTGTCTATTACAACAAAAATAAAAGAAACAAAAAAGCCTTCCATAATTATTTCAGAATATCAAATACTAATAGTATGTATGTTGAGATTTCAGTGTGCAAATTGCTGGATGTTCTCAATTTATTAATGACATTTTCTTAAAAGATAATTTGTCTTTCTTTTCCTTTATCAGAACACAGCAATGGAGGAAACAGCTATATGGGAACAACACACAGTGACGCTTCACAGGGTAAGCTTCTGTTGCAGTAAATAATCTGTGTATAACTCAGGATACTGGCAGCTTTTGAAAACAATAGAGAAAAGCCAGATGTCAGGAAGTCAGAAGAAAGGGAAAAAACTTTTCTATATTCCTTTGTTTAAAATTAGAGTTGCAATAAATTCTTTATTAAGGTTAAAAGTGAACATGATTACTTTTTCGTATGTCCTTTTGGTGGTGGTTAGCTTTTTCTTTTTATTCCTGATGTAAGAAATTACAAAAATTTTTAAAAATTTGAGCCATCAGATAAAAGACATTGTATGATGGTATAAATTATAAACTGCTTCAGCCTTTCTGATTAGGTGTGCTTGTATTGTAGGCTTGGGGTTTAAAATCAAACCAAGTCGTGTGAGTAATAAAATCCTAAAAGATATTCTTGATTTGAAATACGTAGACCCAAGCTATTGCTTATGCAATTACAGGTGGACAGAGAGCAAATAACAGTAAGCAATAAGAGTAAGAGCTCTCTCTGAAGTGAGACTGTCCTGAATATGAATTCTAGTGCTGCCTCCTTTCCTTTAGAAATGGGCAAGTGATCTAACCCTATGCTAAAGCCTGGGTTTTTACAGACTTAAAATGGGACTAATGGCAGCTCTTCATGCTTAACCTGAAGTGAGCACCTCCCATAACTCTCCCCTATTCTGCCTTTGAAGAGAGCTAACTCTTCTGATTACTCTTGCCCTTAAAGAATGAATAGAGGAAATTAGATAATTTGGGGGGGGGGGGAGGCAAAGGGAGAAGGAGAGAGAGAATCTTTTTTAAGATTTTTTTTATTTATTTGAGAGAGTGAAAAAGAGAGAGAATAGGCACAGTGGGAAGGGGAGAACTCGCATGCTCCCCACTGAACAGGGAGCCCAACGTGGGGCTTAGTCCCAGGACCCAGAGATCACAACCTGAGCTGAAGGCACAACTGAGCCACCCAGGCACCTCAGGAGACAGAGAATCTTAAGTAGGATCCATACTTAGTGCAGAGCCGGGCACAGGGCTCCATCCCACAACCCTGAGATTGTGACCTGAGCCAAATCAGGAGTCAGCTGCTTAACCAACTGAGCCCCACCAGGTGCCCCAAGATCAGAGATTAAATACTTCATAGTACTGTTTCTACCAACTGTGTCCATTGTTAGGAAAATGGCAAGGTGTAGGTAAATCATATTCCTGAACTCTGCCCCTGATTATTTTGTGAATGTTTGAATCTGCTGCACATAATAGATAATGGGTAAATTAATTATTAAAAAACAGTGATTTCAAGGATCTCTGAGTGGCTCAGCAGTTTAGTGCCTGCCTTCGTCCCAGGGTGTGATCTCGGAGTCCCGGGATTGAGTCTCACATCAGGTTCCCTGCATGGAGCCTGCTTCTCCCTCTGCCTGTGTCTCTGACACTAGCGTGTGCTTGCTCTCTCTCTCTCTCTCATGAATAAACAAATCAACTCTTTAAAAAAATAAAAAAACACAGTGATTTCAGATAGTTGACTTTTTTATGCCTCCCTAAATGGTAAAAGAAATCATTAAGTAATAATGTCCTTAACTTTTAATTTTTAAGGCTAAAATATGGACAATTCTGAAATGTGCTAATAGATAGCAAAATATTTAAATCAGATTAAACATGTTGTAAAATAGCTTCATACCTTGTAATTATTAGATTGTTGTGATGTAATTTGGTATTGTGTATGTCACCACATTACATTTATTTTAATACCTTTATTGCTTTTGTTGGTATAATTTGCATATAGGAAATTTGTCCTTAGTGTACAGTTCTGAGTTTGATAAATTGACATAGTCTTGTAACCACCAGCACAACCAAAATATCGAACTGTCCTATCACCTGAAATTTTCTCTTGTACCCATTTGTAGTCAACTTCGTTCCCTCACTCTAGCACTTGGAAGTCACTGATGTGTTTTATGTTCTCTACTTTACCTTTTTCATAGGGTCATATAAGTGAACTCATATAGTGTGTGTGTGTGTATTTATACAACCCCCCCCCCCCACATGCATGCACTATATGTGTATATATGTAGCCTTTTTAGATTGGCTTCTTTACTCTTAGCTATTTAAGATTTCTCTAGGATGTTGCTTGCATCAGTAGTTTATGTTGCTGTTATTTTTAGGTCCTTCTTATTGCTTGAGTACCATTCCATTGTATGAATGTAGAATAATTTGGGTTGTTTGCAGTTTTTGGTGATTATAAATAATTCTCTAGTGTATAGATTTTTGCATGAACTTAACTTTTCATTTCTCCTGGTTAAATACTTAGGAGTGGACTTGGTCTGGGTCTTAGGGTAAGTTAATGTTTAACTTTGTAAGAAACCGCCAAACTGTCCATACCATTTTGCATCTCCATTAATAGTGTATAAGACTCTTTTGCTTTGGTATCCTTATCAACACTGAAATTATCGGGGGGGAGGGTTCCTGCCCTAATTTTAGCCATTCTAATAGGTGTGTAGTCATTGTGATTTTGCTTTGCAATTCTTTGAAGGCTGATGATAATGTATACCTGTGTGCTTTTCATCCATGTATCTTCTTTGGTAAAATATATTTAAATCTTTTGCCCACTTTTAATTGTGTTGTTGGTTTTCTTTTTATTGAGGTTTGTTGTTTTTTTTTTTTTTTTAAGTTGTGGTAAAATACATATGAAATTACTATCTGTTCAAGTCCTTTGCCATTTTTTAAATTGGGTTGTTTTTAATTATTGAGTTTTAGGGATTCTTTATATGTTCTGAATATTGACCACTTAGCAGATATATGACTTGTAAATATTTTTTGTCATTTTGTGGATGGCCTTTTCATTCTGTTGATTGTGTCCTTTGGTGCACAATCATTGTTACTGTGTTTGAGAATTCTTTATATATTCAAGATACAGATTCTTTATCAGGTATTGCTTTACAAATATTTTCCCCTGCCTGGAGCTTGCTTTTTTCCTTCTCTTGAGAGTGTCTTTTGCGGAGAAGTGTCAAATTTTGATAAAGTCCACTTTGTTAGTTTTTCCTTTTATCAATCATGCTTTTGAGATGTCTTTGCCAAGCCCGAGGTCTCAGGTTTTTTTCTGGATGTTTTATTTGAGTTAAATTGTGTATATGTTATGAGTTGTGGGGACAGAAAAATTTTTTTTTTTAATATGGATGTCTACAAAATTTTGAGCAACCATTAGTAAAAGGATTATCCTTTCTTCATTAAATGTTTTCTACTTTGGTCAAAAATAGGTCTTTCCCTAGTCTGTTTTGTTGCTTTAAGTGTCCCTTCTGCCAGTTATTTCTGTCTTTGTTACTGCAGTTTTATTTTAAAAGAGAAATCAGGTAGTGTGAATCCTCCAGATTTCTTTTTTTTTTTTTAATTGTTTTGACCATTTTAGTTCTCTTGTGTTTCTACATAAATTTTAGAATAGGTTTATCAAATAAAATCTGAGGTTTTTATTGGGATTGCATCTACAGAGTAATTCAGGGAGAATTGACAGCAATATTGAATCAAACTTTGAATGTGATGTGTCTTCCTCTTCTTTTATTTTCTTAGTACTGTTTTGTAGTTTTATTTCTTCTTTTTGATCTATATACAGTTCATTTCTTTCTCGTGCCTTATTGCACCTGCTGTGTTGTTGAATAGGAATGGTGAGCAGACATCCTTTCCTTATTCCTATTTATTTATTTATGAGAGAGAGAGAGAATGAGAGAGAGAGAGAGAGAGAGAGAGAGCACGTATGCACGAGCAGAGCGGGAGAGAAAAGCAGGCTTCCCGAAGAGCAGGGAGCCCAGTGCAGGAGCCCAGTCTCGGGACCCTGGCATCATGACCTGAGCCAAAGGCAGACACTTAACTGAGCCACCTAGGCACCCCAAAAGAAGACACTTAAATTAACTAGAGTTTGTTTCTCTTTTCTACTATTTTGCTTGCTTTTGTTAGGATTTTAAGCATAGGGCAGTGCTAAGTGCTTTTGCTAATTATCGTTATCTCATTAGCTTAGGTAAAGTTGGGAAAGATCTTGAATATTGAGAAAACAGTCCAATTTTCTGAATGTGCAAGAAGTGTCCTACCAACTCATGGTAGATGTAATAGGCAACTCTGAGTTTTCTATTTAGAAGATTAGTGTAAGTTTTGTTCTGTAGCTGGCTTCTTGTGCTTTAGTTTTCTTTTTTCATGGAAAGGTACCAGCTTAGGAAAATGTCATCAGAAGATACATAGAGATGAGTATATAATTCATAAATCTTTGGTTATTAAACATGTTAACTGTTGTGCTGGGAACATAGACCTGTGTTGCTTCTGGGCCTCATCAAAGAGACTGTGACAGAATAGAAGTTCTCAATGACCATCCCTCTAGGAATTGTTGTTGTTGTTGTTGTTGTTGTTGTTGTTTTTCAGGAATTGTTTTTTTTTTTTTTTGAAGGTTTTTAAAAATAGCACTGTCAGTACAAGTTGAGAGACGTATGCCAAAGCATAATTCAGTTGACTTCATTCTCTGAGGCTGCAGAAAAGTACTTTCAAATATATCAGTCTTTTGGTGTTCCAAGTTGATCCAGAATAAAATTTAGACTATTAAGAGCATTATCAGAAAAATTTGCTGTGACAAGCGGATGATAAACATTTTACATCTTGCAGATCATAAATTTGTCACAACTACTCAACTCTGCAGTTGTATTGCAGAAGCTACCACAGACAATAGGTAGACAGATAGGTATGACTGTGTTCCACTAAAACTTTACTTATTTGGCTTGAAGGCCATAGTTTGCTGACCGCGAATCTAGAGCAGTGGCTCCCTGGGCTTATTGTAAAGAGAAATCAAGTAAGTCATCCCCCAACTAACAGAGATTCTGATTCATTTGGTTTGGAATGGGGCCCCTAATATGGGATTTTAAAATGTTCTAGTTTGAAATAGAGGGCCATGGCCTCTGGCATCACGTTTTTAAGAAACATTGACAGAAGAATGGAGAAAGTCATTCTCCTTGGGGTGAGCTGGTGGGCTTTTGGCAGTAGTAAAAAGTAAAGGTGATAATTTGAGGCTATATTCTTTTGGCAGAACCTTGGAGTATTGCCAAATAAAAGCCAAATCATAGTCTTTGACATCTGGTAGTCAGTGATAAAAAAGGATAGAAGTAGCTTCTTTTAAAAGAAGAAAATTCCTGTAGATTAAAACTAACATTTTTCTCCTGTTTATTGTCAAGAATAATATGGTATGCTTTTGAATTGCCTCATTCTTCTATTTGCATTCTCAGAGGAAGCTTTCTTCACTTGAGAATACTAGAAGCCATTGAAATCCTATTATTCCTCAAGGCTAAGTAATTTTTTGGTGCTCCACGGTATGATAAGCACTATTGTAGTCCTTGGAATTAGAGAATAAAAACAGCCAGAACTCTTTTCTTCATGGATTCTGGTCTCCCTATTGGTCCTCAGTGACAGATGAATATATTCCTCAGGTTGTTGTCTACCCCACCTTCTACTGCATTATAATTTTCCTAAGGATAGGAAATCTTAATTTTATATCCCCTTGATGTTTAATACTTGGTTATGCCCAATAAAATATAATTATGTAGAAGGCCAGTCTATTCAGCAAGGTCACTCTTAGGAGGTCTGTCATAGCAGCATTGTCCAATACCAGTACAATACAAAAGCAAACCACATATGTAATGTAAAATTTTTTAGTCTTTACATTAAAAAATATATAATACAGGTGAAGCTAATTTTATAATCTTATTTAACTTAATATGTTTAAAATACCGTTCTCTGTATGTACTCAATATTCAAAAATTGATATATTTTTTCATACTGAGTCTTACAAAACCAATGTACCTTTTATAATTTCAGCATATTTCAGTTAATACTAGCCACATTTTAAGTGCTCAGTCATCATGTGTCTAATGGCTATCATATTGGCAGGTGCAGGTCTGTAGCTTGAGATGATAGTTCAGAAGGTCCTATGTTCCATCCTTCTTGCCACTGTGACACAATCCCACTTTCTTTAGTTTCAGATATGCTTTCTTAGAAAGTGAATATACATTTTTATAATCCTTTGAGAAATGAAGTAAATTCTCAGGAATTTAAAAGAATGAGTTGGTCATATTTTTTTTATTTTCTGAAAAAGCATTGTAAAAAAGATTAAATGAGTATATACTACACAATTAAAGGGTGAAAGTTGAATGCAAGGAACCTAGTTAGGAGATAGTCTGAGGGTGAACAGTCAAATGTTTCAGCTAGGGAGGTGATGGAATAAGAAGTAAACTTGGAAGAAGGTGCCAAGACAATAAAGTAGGGGAAGGTAGTCTTTGTAAGTAATGTTGCTGGAACATCACCCAGCAAAAGAGTGAATTTGGATTTCTACTTCACATCAGGTGCAAAATTAACTTAAAATGGAGCATAGACTTAAATGTTTAAGGGTTAAAACTATAAAATTCTTAGAAGAAAATTCTTGAAGTAAATCTTTGTGACCTTGACTTAGGCAGTGGTTTCTTAGATATGATGTTAACACAAACAACAAAAGAGAAAGAAAACAGATAAATTGGACCACATCATAGTGAAAAGCTTGTATTCCAAAGGACACCCTAAAGAAAGTGAAAGGATAACCCACAGAATGGAAGAAAATATTTGCAAATATATATCTGATAAGGGACTTCTATCCAGAATATTTAAAACCTCTTATTAACAACAATAAAAAGGCAAATAATTCAATTGAAAATGGACAAAGGATTTGAGTTGACATTTCTCTAAAGAAGATACAGAAATATCCAATTAATTCATGAAAAGATGCTTAATATCATTAGCCATCAGGGAAATACATGTTAAAAGTCACAGTGAGATACCCTAGCAACCCACTAGAATGGCTGTTATCACTGGCAGACTGTAACAAGTGTTAGCAAGGATGTGGATATTGGCTGGTAGAAATGTAAAATGGGGTAGCCATGATGGGAAACAAGGAGTTCCTCAAAAGTTAAGTATAGACTTACCATGTGACCCAACAATTCCACTGCTAGGTATACACCTAACAGAAATGGAAAAAAATTTTCACACAATAACTTTTACATGAGTGTTCATAGCAGCATTACTCATAATAGGAAGTAGAAATAAGCTCTAATTGTCCACCACCTGATGAATAATGAATAGGCAAAATATGGAGTATATCCATAGAAGAGAATATTATTTAGTAATAAAAAGAAATGTACTACAATATGGATAAATGTTTAAAACATTTCACTAACATTTACTAACATTTGAAGCCAGTCAGAGGACCATATGTTGTATGATTCCATGTATATGAAATAGTTAGAACAGGTGAATAGACAGAAAGTAGACTAGTGGTCACTTAGGGTTGGGGGTCATTAAGAGATGATGGCTGAAGAGCAAGGGATTTCTTTTTAGGGTGATGAAAATACTACTAAATTGTTTATGGTGATGGTTGTACATCTGTGAATGTACAAAAACATTTAATTGTACAGTTTAAAGAGTGAATTTTATGATATGTGAATTATATCTCATTCAACCTGTTCCAAGAAGGGGAGGGGGAACCCCCTACATATCTGTTGAGTAGTACCAAACTGGTATAAGATATAATGTAAGCATTTACACTGAAGTAAGCATGTAAGCTAAGGTAGGCTTGTTTTAGATGGTTGGAAACCATTGTTTATCTTGATAGAGTGCACTATGAATGTTTTGAACTATTTAATGTTCTGTGAAGTAAATGTTAATAACCACACAGAATGAGTGTCAGGTCTATCTACTCAAATACTGCAAAAGAGCTATAACTTGAACCCAGGTCGTTGGACTCTGCATATAATGCTTTTTCCATTTGTATGTCAAATTAATTTTAAATTTAAAAAATGTTTATGGAATATAATTTCTGAAATTCAGAACTTATATAATTATATTACATAAACTTCCTTCACATGCAATAAACAAAATTGGTAAGTTTGGTAAGGAAGGAGCCAAAGTTTGGGTCTTGTCCTCCCCCCCCCCCCCCCCATTGTAGAACATAGGTAGTGAGGTCAGTTTTGTGGAGAAAGTGACAGTTTTGGAGAATAGCAATTGGTGGTGTCCTATAAGAAGCTGGGAAAAAGAAAATAGAATAGGAATTAGAAATGCAAGCTACAAATTAGCAATCAGAACTGTAAGTAAGGCAGAGTGTAAGAATAAGTGGGGACACATATACAATTTGAATAGCCAGCAGACTGTTTAAGGATACAGAGATAAAAAGGAACCAGTCTGACATTCAAGATAATTTGAATAATGTTCTGGGAAACTACCAAGATAATGTAGAAAAATTGTAGGGGTCTTGTGACTTCTGATCTAGTTTGGGTTTACCACTAATTTTGAATAGGCAAGTGTATCAGAGTTAATAAAATCCTAATATTGTTTATTCAAGTCAGGGAACTCAAGTCCACAGAGGTCCAACATAAGTCATAATTTGAAAGTGGTAGAGGCACACATAGGATCCTAGGCCTCTGCTTTCATTTGTAAAAAGGAAGTTGAATCAGATGATTGCTGAGGATCCATTTGGTTTTAAAATTCAGTGATCCCAGGGTCCATTGCAAAAACAAACAGCTGGAATAAGTACCATAGGATGTTGAGTGTTGATAGGAGGAATTAAATGAAGAGGAAAATTATGATTGGTGAAAAAAGTTAGGATTAAGGTGGCTGATTTGTAAAAATGTTGCATATGGAAAACCAGGATTAAAAATAGAAGGCAATCAGGAGAAAAAATAGAAGGCAACTAGGGAAAATCTGTAAGTAGAGAATTGAGCATCTTTGAAAGAATAGAGAAGAATGTTTGGAAAAGAGGTTATCCAGATATTTCTGCAACTGAATCAACTTTTAGGAATGACTTTTTTCCTTTTTTTTTTTTTTTTTAAGGAATCAGAAATGCTTTAACACATGGAGTGGGCAAACACAGGAATGGGCAAACTTTTCTATAAAGGATCAGATAGTAAATTGGTTCAGCTTTATGGGACATAGATAGGGTCTCCTTATCTATGTTGCAATTACTCAAGGCAATTGAGTAATTCATTTTCAATTGAATTATTTGCCTTTTTATTGTTGTTAATAAGAGGTTTTAAACATTTTTTAAATTTAAAATTAATTTGTCATAATGGTATGTAAAGGAATGGCCGTGGCTAGTGTCCAGTAAAACTGGACAAATAACTGGACAGATCTCAGGCCATAAATTCTGTTTCCCTACCAGGCAAAGACATAAACATTTAAGTTCTTGCTGCTCGTGGCTATTCATGGTCTCAAAAGGATAAAATATGGTGAAAGTAAGATTCTTTGATGCTCTTCCACTCAAAAGCTATAACCACATATGTGTGTGCACATACAAATAAATGAGACCATATTATACTGCTTTAAATCACCTCCTCCACCATCATAAATTTTTTTTTAAAAACCCATTATCTTGGACATTTTCTCATGTATATATATAAAAGTCAACTATCTTTTGGAACACTTACCAATGTTTAATTTACATTTCTTTAGAAAGTACCTCAGGAAGGCAACCATGTTAGTCTTTTTAGTAAGTCTAGTACTGATCATACCAGTTGTCTAGAATAGTAATAATTCTGCCACTATCAATTTTAATTGCTGGAAACAATACTAAAAATTTTTATGCATGCTATACTGCTCCTCTCCCCATTAAAAAAAATTTTTATTTATGTATTCATGAGACACAGAGAGAGAAAGGCAGAGACACAGGCAGAGGGAGAAGCAAGGCTCCACACAGGGAGCCTGATGTGGGACTCCATCCCGGGTCCCCAGGATCATGCCGTGGGCTGAAGGTGGTGCTAAACCGCTGAGCCTCCTCTCCACATTTTGAAGCATGGTTTTTTTACTCTATCTAAATCATATTGGTATCACATAATTTGATCCTTTCACTCTTTAACCTAATTTAATCTTAGTATTATAAGTAAGTACATATTTAGTGTTTATCACCAGTCCTGTGTTTCTTGTCATTTTGATTGTCAGAAAGTCATTCTCCATTAGACTCTTTAAGAAGAGATCATGAAAATAATATTCTCTGGTTTTGCATGTTTATTGGCTTATCTTTGCCTTTTATACTTGAAGGTCTCTTCTACTGGATATAAAATCCTTGGCTTACTGTTTTGAGTATTTTAACTATTTTATTTTTTGCATAACATGTTGCTATCCCAAGTGTGATGGTAATCTAAGTTTCTTTGTAAGTTTTGAGATCTTTTTACCTAGATACCAAAGAACCTTTTTCCTTAAATCTAGTCATTTTATTGGAGCCAATTTTGGTGTTGGTGTCTCTGAATTGATACTCTCAGATAACTCATATCTATAGTGATATGTATCCTTTGGGTGTGTAGTTTCAATTAAAAAATAATAAAGTTTTGTTTTCATTTTTGGTTTTTTTTACAGTTTTTACTGTTCTTTCCCCTTGTTTTAGTTTTTTAGAGACTCTTGCTATATATATGTTGTATCTCTATTTCCTGTCTCCCAATATTTGTAATTTTTCTCTGACATCTTTTAAAAAAAAACCCTAGGTATCATTTCTTCGTTTTTAAAAAGATTTCTCCTTTCACTTTCTTTTATAGTATTATTTATTAGTCTTATGATCCTGTCAAAAATGACCTTTTAAAATTTATGATTAGCTCTTGAACTCTGTCAACTCATTTTTGAGTTTTTCTAATTCTTATTTATGTTCTTTCATGTCTTACATATTTTCTTATGCCTTCTAGTTTGTTTTGTAATAATAGTTTTGATCCTTTTTTTTTCTTTGAGCACTCATTCTGGCATGCTTCCATTTTCTATAGGAATATTATTTTGCTACTCACTATATTTATAGTAATTTTGTAAGGGATTTTATCCTGTTATTTTCTTTGCTCATTTTATGTAAAATTAGTGAGTTTTTTAGAAATTGGCTTCATTTTCCTGTGTGTGTGTGTGTGTGTATGTACACGTACATGCGTGTATGTCTGCCAAAAAACATAACTGCTGCGTTCGGACATTTGCTTTTTGCACACTTTTATCTGGACCTTCTCTTTTGTCTCTGTTGTTCCTGTCCCACCAAATTTTGATTTCCACTGCCAACAATTTCTCCATATTGTGTGGCCCTATCCTAGAAAGGCCTTGAAAGATCAGTGTTGAGAATTCCTATGGGTTACTCTGCTCCAGCTGGTTAAGGCTCTACTGCCAGGCTCCTTGCTCTCACCCACTATTGGAAGCAGGCGAAATGCCCCCCAATTTCAGCTGCTGCTCTCAAATTGACCTGCCATTCTTTCCAGTGAATACCTATCGGTTACTTGGGGGTTCCTCAGATCTTGGACGCTGTATGTATGGCTTTTCTTCCATAGAAGTGTTGGGGACACCCAAGTCTCATAGTTGCTCCTCCCTGACTGCTTGTGTTTTGTACTGTGAGGGGATACATTGGTTACTGGGATTTGTTTTAAAGTCCATGGGTGTTTTGTTTATTGTGTAGTTGCCCTGCTTGTTTTTACTTGAGAATTTTGGAAGGTTCAAAATCTGTGGTACTACCATGGGCGTTAATTTTTCCAGAAATCTGAGCTTCTAGTGCTCAAGTTAGTGCTTGTTTAAAAAAAAAAAAAAACAAACAAACAAAAAAACAACTTTCTATAAATGGGAACTTAACTATTGTTAACAAACCACTCTGTGTTAGGCTCTTGCAGAGTTATACTTAGCTGGAATATGTAGATGAGTATGTGCATTCCTCCTTGATTGGGACACCTGGGTGGCTCAATGGTTGAGCATCCACCTTTGGCTCAAGGTGTGATCCCAGAGCCGCGGGGAGCCTGCTTCTCCCTCTGCCTATGTCTGCCTCTCTCTCTCTCTCTCTCTGTATGTCTTGTGAATTAAAAAAAAAAAAAAAAAAGTTGGGCCTTGATACCCGGGTTACTTACAGTGCCATGTGTTAGGGAGCAGAAGTGTGTACCTCTTCTACAGTGGAAAAGTAGAGTGGTTTTATGAATGAGATGACATTAAACTTGGATTTTGAAGAATGAGCTGAAGCTTGCAAGACTGATGAGGTTCTAAAGAATGTAGAGAGGAGATGCAAAAGCATAGCATTTGCTAATGCTTGGCATGCTTAAGCAGGGATCCGTATCAGCGTGTTTAGAGCAAATACTAGAGTGCTGGGAAGCAAGTTGTCTTTGTATTTCACGATGCTTCATTCTAAGAAATTTGGACCTATGGGCAGTGGAACGACAGGATCAGGTAATCAGGTTTGTTTTAGAATGATAACCTTTCAAACATTGGAGGGAGGGTAAATTGTAACCTGGTGGAGGTAAGAAATCTATTGAGAAGGCCAAATACGATAATGGTGAAGGTAGAAGGAAAGGGAAGTGTAGAATAGTTGAAACCTTTGAAATTTTTTATTGCCACCCAGTTCACAAACCATTTAAGGCTGAGGTGGTCAGCACCTGCTGCTCATTAGAATCACTTTTTAAAAAGTGCCTACTATCTATCTCCCCTCTCCCAGTTTTATTTAATCGGTATGAGGTGGGGGTTATACATCAGCAAGCACGTTTGAAACTTCCCAAGTGATTCTCATCCCCAGCTTGATTTGGGGGAATCACAGACTTCTGGGTAGTCATTAAATGAACTGTAGCAAGCACTGATCCAGGATTTACATGCCTTATTAAGTGCCAGAGCTGCATAGAAGCAGTGGTCCAAGCCAGATTTTCGACCCTGACTCACTAGCCAAAAACTACACTTAGATTTTTTCACAAGTAAATCTTGAGGAAAATATCTTATCTCTTTCTTATTGAAAGTTCCTGACATTTTCAGCATTTCTTTATATTTTTGTGTTATTTTAAAATTTTTAAATAAAAGAATTACCAAGCAAGATGCAAATGAACAACATAAAAGTATATAGAATAAAAGATTAGTCTGCGTCTCCTCCAACGAAGGAAGGAAAAAAGCAAAAGAATAATCCCCCCTCTTAACACCACTCACCCCCCCCCCCATAGGTATTCCTTGGGCATTAGATTTTTCCCAGTATTTGCAATCAACAAACAGTCTTCAAGGAATAGCTGTGTATGTATTTTCATATTGTTGGAGATGTATATGTATCTTCAGGGAACATTCTTAGAATCTGGTTTGCTCTGTCAAAAGATTATTTTTTTGTGGGCAGCGGTTTAGCGCCGCCTTCAGCCCAGGGCGTGATCCTGGAGACCCGGGATGGAGTCCCATGTCGGGCTCCCTGCGTGGAACTTTCTTCTTCTGCCTGTGTGTCTGCCTCTCTCTGTGTCTCTCATGAGTAAATAAATAAAATCTTTAAAAAAAAAAAAAAGATTAGTTTTTTTGTGATTTTTTTCAAGTATTAAGAAATTCCTGAAGAATATTATAGAGTTTACATATCCATCAGCATTGTGTTTCTCTACAGCCTTCTCAACAAAATAGTTGTCATACTTTGTTTTACCATTCACTGCATGGTGTTAGTTTGTAGTTCTCATTACTTGAGTTTTAACATCTTAATATATTTTTTGCAAATGATGTATTTCATTGTTTTTTGTTATTATTGTTTTTGTGCTTTCTTCCCTCTCTTACCTATTTTTTAGTAGCTTCTAATATCAGTGTTTTCAAAAGATGGTCTGAGGACCCTAAAAGGTCTCTGAAATCCTTTTAGGCTCTAGGGAAAATTATTTTTATAACGGTATGAAAATCTTGTCTTTCTCACTATATTGATATTTGCAATAAAGATCCAGAAGCAGCAGTGGATAAAATTGGCCACCACAGCCCAAATCAAGGCAGTGGCACCAAACCTTACTAATAGTGCCACACACTCAAGAGTTTAAAGAACAATTCTGTGTTTGTTTCAGAATGATTTGAAGCAGTAAAATGATTAGTTTTAGTTTTATGGCATCTCAGCTTTTGAGTATAGTTTTATTTATTTATTTATATTTTTTTAAATTTTTATTTATTTATGATAGTCACAGAGAGAGAGAGAGGCAGAGACACAGGCAGAGGGAGAAGCAGGCTCCATGCACCGGGAGCCTGATGTGGGATTCGATCCCGGGACTCCAGGATCGCGCCCTGGGCCAAAGGCAGGCGCCAGACCGCTGCGCCACCCAGGGATCCCTGAGTATAGTTTTAAAATTATGCACTGAAATGGGAAATATGCATAAGGTACTTAATACTGAAGTAGTTGTGTGATTGTTTGAATTGGAAACAATTTGTGTGTATGTCTGTGTATACAACATACTTTTACTTGAAGGAATGTATGATTATCCAGACTTGAATATTTGACAGACATTTTTCTCGAATGAGTACCTGATGCTTCAGAAAACAATTCTGATGTATTTCATTATTTGCCAATAAAGAAAATTGAATTTAAAACAAAAACTAAACCCTTGGACAGCTTTTACCTACTACCATGAGCCAGTAGCTTTTCAGTACTTAGCAGATTTTGATGAGATTGGTGATATTAATATATTATTTTTATCTTATTTTATTTTTATTTCATTTCATTTATTTGAAAGAGAGTACTCAAGCATGAGCAGGGATAGGGGCAGAGGGACAAGCAGACACTGTGCCGAGCTTAGAGCCTGATGGGGGGTTCAGTTCCAGGACCCTGAGATCATGACCTGAGCCAAAGTTAGACATTTGACTGAGCCACCTAAGCACCCCAATATACAATTAAAAAATATATATACAGTGAAATGTGTCACCATTGGAACGATTTGCCTAAGTATTTTTCGAATGATTAAGGCATGCTGTTATAAAACCATGATAGACAGAATATCCATTGAAAGTGCAAAGCTGGCCAATGGATATTTATGTAACAATACCAAAGTCCATTGATACATCTTAGATTATACATTGCAACTGTTAAGAAACTCACACCAAGTTTTGGTGTAAATGAAATTTGGATATCCATAATCACCTAAAAGGGCTACTAAAATAACTTCCCTTTTTTAACTGCATATGTGTGTGAAGCTGGATTTTCTTCATGTACTTTAATAAAAAGCAGCTATTTTAAGAGATTGAACATACCTTCTTGAACTTTATTTACTAGTGACTATTGAATTTTGTCAAATGCCTTTTTAAGGTCTGTGGATAGAATCATAGAATTTTTTTCCTTTAGATTTAATAATAGGATACCAGTGAATTTCCTTGCATTCCTGTAATAAATCCCTTTATCATGAGTATTTGCAGGAAGTTGCCCTCTGCTCCTTTTTTTGCTTTAATACTTTTTGTATAGAGATATTTAAATCATTTTGGGCTTTAATATTTGGAGTGGAACTCTGTCTTTATGGACAGTCACTATCATTTAGATGTCAATAATATAATTGTTTTATAAAAACTTTACAAACTTTCCTTCATTTTTAGCATCTGGAGCAATTTATGGAGCTTTGAGGCTACCTGGGCAATGATGATTTGGTAGAATTCTCCTATGAAATCATCTGTGGCTGGTGCTTTTTTTGTGGGATGTTTTTCTCTATTTCATGTCCAGAAATTGCTTTGTTTAAATTGTGTTTTTAATTTCTGATAGAGTCAGTATTTCCCTAGGGAAATTACCTAGTTCTAGGTTTTCAAATGTATTTAAACTTGTTACGTAGTTTCTTGTATTTCCTGTTGATTTGCTAACATTTGGTTCTTTTTCATCATTTATTTTTTTAGTTTTAGGCCTCTTCCTAATTTTTGAAATGGGTATTGTCTGTCTTTGAGTTATATTAAGGGAATGATTTTGTGTAGTGATTTATTCTTGAAGTATTATTTTGGGAGGATATAAAGGTAGATTCATACAGATGCCATTGTTTTTGGCTACTCAGATGTTTTCCTATTTTTTTCAACATAACCTTTTGTTTACATGGACTTTATTGCAATATAATTCATATACCATGCAATTTGCCCTTTAAAGCATACAATTCAGTGGTTCTTAGTATATTTACATACTTGTATGACCATCACCAGTCATAAATATTTTCATTACCCTAAAAAGAAATACTGTACCATAAGCTATTACTCCCTAGTCTCTCCATCCTAGTCTCTCCATCCTTTTCCACTCCTTGCTTTAGACAACTGCCACTTTATAGATTTGCCTGTCTTTATAAATTTGTCTTTTCTGAACATTGCTTATAAATAGAATATTTATATTCTATAAGACCACTATATGTGGTCTTTTGTGATTGGCTTCTCTTGTAGCATGTGTTAGTGCTGTTTCATTTCTTTTTATTGCAAATAATATTCCATTGTATAGATATACCACATTTTTGTTTTTCCATTCATCAGTTGATGGACATTTGGGTTGTTTTCCGTTTCTTGGCTATTATAAATGATGCACATTTGGGTTTAAGTCTTTGTGTGGACATATGTTTTCATTTTGAGGGGTGTATATACCTACAAGAAGAATTACTGGTGTTTATTTTTAAGAAGTTTTTCTATTTTCTTTTGCTACTTTAGTAGGCTTCAGGGTAGGAGGGGAGGTCATGACATTTACCTAGTCTGCGGTGAATGTGATCTCCTCTGTTGTGGACTGGACAGACTATATCATCAGATGGTTTGGATAGTAGTGCGTAGTATAATACAATTTATATGAAAACACACTTGTCTGCTTTAGTGATTCTGGAACACTAGGAAAATATTTTATGTTTCTTTAGACTACTCTGAATACTATACTTCATTTCCTTTCAAGGGAATGGTGTAGATTTTTTTGAGATTAGGTCATTTTTTAATAACTTGGAAATATTTTGCATTTTTCTTGTATTGGTCTGCCCTTTGTCATCGTGATTAAGATTTTCAGCTCATTTAGAGGTATATTGTTTGTTATTTTATTTAATTAATGTATTTTAAAAGTTTTGATATGGTTCTGCTTTCTGTTATATGCGTTGTGCATATAAGACATTATTATAATGTACTACTTCTAAAGAGACTTTTATCATAATTGAAGGTAGTTGAAATAACATATTTGATTTTAGTAGCTATTGATATTTTATTATACAAAACGGCACCAGATGTTTATGGCACTAGATGTTTAAGTGTTCATTCTATAAATTAGTTGTCACTGTTTGTGATGATCACACTAATGCACTGCCAGTACCTTCAGGAGCCCTTCTGATAATCAAAAATAAATGCAGAATTTCAGTGTTCAGAATTTTTAAATATATTTTAGTACTTAAAAAGCATTCATGTAGTTAGCAATTTTTAATATTTTTGTATGTCCTGCATTTAATTTATTAGAGCATTCATTCCCATACTAGGATAGATCATTTCAGTATGTATCCACACAAGCAAGTGTTTGGATCACAGATGTAATAAGATTGTAATTTTTATATTTAAGCTTTTTTAGATTGTAGAGTACGATATAATGAACAATTATTTTTTGTAATAGCAGTGTTTTTCTGTAATTATTACTTTAGGCACCTGGATTTGGATTTGGAATTGCAATATCTGGTGGAAGAGATAACCCTCATTTTCAGAGTGGAGAAACTTCCATAGTAATTTCAGATGTGCTGAAAGGGGGACCTGCTGAAGGACAGCTACAGTAAGCACATTTCTTCTTTTGGGTGCCTGTGTTACGAGCACTATTCCTATCCTCAGTCACTGGCATACTGTTTAGTGACTTCTTCAACGTACATTTATACTTCTGTTTATCATAAATGAAAAGCCTAGTATCCCTTACCTTAAGTAGGTGGTCACTGTAAAAATAAAGATAGTGAAGAGAAAACTTGTTCAGTTTAAGATGGAATTTAGCCTTCAGAAACCTCTCACCCTTAATCTTGTCCTTATTGTTCAGTTAAGGTAAGCAAGATAGAGGCAAAATGTATACTAGCTAGCAAAAAAGTGAGTGTATAGTTAGAGGCATTGAAAGAAAACTGGAAGGAGAAATGCTTTATCTTTTAAAAAGGGAGTAATTTTTTCCAGCCATGTAATATAATATCATTTAATGCCCTCTAATTGTACCACCAAAAATCATTTTTTGTATTGTGGTACCTGTTCACTCTTTTGTAAGAACATTGTATTAATGATATAAAAATATTAATGGCCTGTGGTCAGTTACTAAACATAGGAGATCGGAAAGTAAATTGTTTGACATTATTGTATCATTGTTCTGAAAACAAATAGATTAACTAGTGTATAATTAAAATACTTTTATGGAAGTACTCATTGTGAAAATATATTCACAAACTTGTTTGTATGTTTTTTCTAACTTATTTTGGTGACCTTTTTTTACTTAGGGAAAATGACCGAGTTGCAATGGTTAATGGAGTTTCAATGGATAATGTTGAACATGCGTTTGCTGTTCAGCAACTAAGGAAAAGTGGGAAGAATGCAAAAATTGTAAGTATCTTTTACCTTTAATTTAATAAAACTATCAACCTTATGGTTGATATGTTTCTGGTTTTTGAATTCATCTTAACGCTTTAAGAAAATGAAAACTGGATCAGTAGTTCTAAAGTTAGCTTACAGGTGGTATGTTTTATCACTGTGTATATATTTTCTCAAAGTTTAGATACGAGGATTTATTTTATTTTTTTGAAGGGGAAAGGAAGGGTGATTAAATGGTCACCTCTTTATGACTTAATGTTTCCTTTTCTTTTAAGTACTTATTAGACTGAAACTTGGCATGTAGTCCATTTGAAGTATTTATTAGCCCTGTTTTCTGTTACAGGGTTTGTTTAGTGGGCAAGTTTTACATTGTCCCTTAAACATATACATCAATAACCACTTTCCTTGTTACTGTGATACAGTTTGAGGAGAAAGTGGTAAGATTTTCTTTATAGGGTTGTTTGGGGTGCATTTTAATGTTACTCTTTTAGTACATAGCTGAAATCTGTCCTCTATTTCATTATTTCTCTTAAGAAGTCTATTTTTTTTAATAAGTAAAGGGAAAGAAATTCAGTTAACTCTTGATAACTGGCCTCAAATCACAAGTAAAACTAAACAAATGTGGCACAGGGATGCCTGGGTGGCTCAGCAGTTGAGTGTCTGTCTTTGGCTCAGGGCATGATCCTGGGGTTCCAGGATTGGGTCTGCATTGGGCTCCCTCTGGGGAGCCTGCTTCTCCCTCTCCCTGTATCTCTGCCTCTCTGTCTCTCATGAGTAAATAAATAAAATATTTTTTTAAAATAAATAAAATCTTAAAAAAATAAACAAATATGGCACAGAATGGATTTAATGTAAAAGTCCTATGTAAAATTATGTCCACATTTTGGAACATGTCTGCTACTTCTTAACCCACTTTATCCCCCCCGCACCCCTCCTTTCTGCCCCTCTAGCCTCTGAAAGGACTGATTAAGACACTGCTTTGTGGCCTTAATTCAGATATAAAGAGCAGGAACAAGAGGCTGCATAGGCAGCTAGGTCCTTTGCCCTGCCTTGTCTATTGAGAACTTTTCTACTTTCTAGCAGACACTCAGAACCACGGTGGACACAATGGAGAGGGAGGGAGAGGGGCTGGAGTGAGGGGAGGAGCCTGCATTGTGTTTTGACCTTGGTGGTTGGGTGAGAGCTAGTAGGTGTATTCCCTGAGATTTTGCGCCCCACAGTTGCGAGGTCCTTTTCCCTTGTGTAGGCTGCTTGCCATATGGTTTATTTCTACACCAGTGTTCTTGCTGGTGGGTGAGAGCTCTTTCAGATTGCGGTAGGTCTGTGTTGAGTTATTGCATTCCAGATGACCAACATCTTTTTCTTTTTAATTTTATTTTAAAAAATTAATAAAGATTTTAAATAAAATCTTTATTTATTTGAGACACACACACACACACACACACACACACACACAAAGCCCAAGCAGGGGGAACGGTGGGAGTGAGGGAGAAGCAGACAGACTCCTTGCTGAGCAGGGAGCCCAACCTGAGACTTGATCCCAGGACTCTGGGATCATGACCTGAGCTGAAGACAGGTGCTTAACCAATGGTGGTTCATTGGAACCACCACCCAGGTGCTCCAACATTTTCTTTTGAGTATATATTTTCACAACTTCATTATAACCATATTTTTACAACTATAATGTTATTTTTATTTTTTAATTTTTTTAAAAAATTATTTATTTATTCATGAGAGACAGAGAGAGAGAGAGGCAGAGACACAGGCAGAGGGAGAAGCAGGCTCCATGCAGGGAGTCCGATGCGGGACCCAATCCTGGGACTCCAGGATTACGCACTGGGCCAAAGGCAGGCGCTAAACCGCTGAGCCACCCAGGGATCCCCTATCATGTTATTTTTATTTTTTTAAAATTTTTATTTATTTATGATAGTCACAGAGAGAGAGAGAGAGAGAGAGGCAGAGACACAGGCAGAGGGAGAAGCAGGCTCCATGCACCGGGAGCCCGATGTGGGATTCGATCCTGGGTCTCCAGGATCGCGCCCTGGGCCAAAGGCAGGCGCCAAACCGCTGCGCCACCCAGGGATCCCCTCATGTTATTTTTAAATCACAGTTCATACACATGCTGGCTAGTGG